>NC_064646.1:155737328-156987328 GCF_023864345.2 Schistocerca serialis cubense | reverse complement strand
CTAAGTCTTACAGTGACACTTATTTCCCTTCATACCGAAGTACGGCGGACTTTCTTGCATATTAAAACTGGGTTTCGTATCAAGACTCGAACTCGGGACTTTCTGCCTTTCGCGGGTAATTGCTCTAGCAACTAAGCTACGCTATCGTGACTCGTGACACAGAAGGTCTCCTGCAAAACTTGCAAGTTTAGAATTCCTGGAAGAAAAGATAACGCAAAGACATGTCTTAACCACAGCCTGGGGACGTGTTTCCAGAAGGAAACATCCCCTCTACAGCGGAGTTTACGCTGATATAAAACTTCCTGGTAGCTGAACTGTGTGATGGACCGAGACTAGAACTCGAGAACTTTGCCTTTGCGGGCAAGTGCTCTAGTGACTGACTTATCCAAGCACGACTCACGACCTACTCTCACAACTTTACTTCAGCTAGTACCTCATCTCCTACCTTCCAAACTTCACACAGGCATCTATCAGAAAGTTTCGTATCTGCGCACACTCTACTGCAGAATGAAAATTTCGTTCTGGAAACACCTCCCCAGGCTGTGGCTAAGACATGCCTCCGCATTATCCTTCCTTCCAAGAATACTAGTCCTGTGAGGTTCCGCAGGAGAACTTCTGCGAAGTTTGGAAAGTAGGAGATGAGGTAATTGCGGAAGTAAATCTTGAGGGGCACGTGAGTCGTGCTTGGGTAGCTCAGGTGGTAGAGCTGTTGCATGCGCAACGCATAAGGTCTCGAGTTCGAATCTCGGTCCGGCACACAGTTTTGATCCGCCAGGTAGTTTCATATCAGCGCGCACTCCATTGCAAAAGAAAATTTCATTCTGGAAATATTGGATTCTTCGACTTAATGATACGGACGCTCTAGCGCGTCCACTTACAACAAAAGAAATTTTCCGGGTCGCAAATCAACAACCCATCTCCACCGAATTGTACTCTCGTCGAATCACGAATACCTCTTGGAAGACATCTGTTGGGCCCACACACGTTCGTCTGAGTGCCTTAATATCATTAACTCGCCATGCCTGGGAAGAACTCTTCATAATTATAAACGAAAAGCACAGTATTGTGGTTGTTCTGATGTACGCTTTACATTATTAATGCTATGTGCACTGGTGTACAAAACTTAAAGACGAAAGTAACTTTGAGCAGGATGTGACACTGCCATGTAACATAGGTCTACCAGAACTTGGACCGTTCATAGAAACGACTGGTAGTAAATAAAGGAACTGCAAGAAATACGTAACGAGGCGAACATAAACGACATTTTTATACAAGGCGTACAACGTTGCTTCCGCCATTTTCCCTCAACATTTGAGGCTTTATGAAACAAATTGGTTACACATGTATTATTCAAAGTATTTTCCATCGCTGGCCACTACTTTCTACCATCTTTCGGCAGTGTACGAATCCCGCGTCAAAAAAATTGTTCATCTTTTGAAGCGATCCACGAAGTAGTCCAATTTGTGACTTCTTCATGAGATCGGAAGTGTTGGTCACCTGGAACCGCGCGACAGCTACGGTCGCAGGTTCGAATCCTGCCTCGGGCATGGATGTGTGTGATGTCCTTAGGTTAGTTAGGTTTAAGTAGTTCTAAGTTCTAGGGGACTGATGACCTCAGCTGTTAAGTCCCATAGTGCTCAGAGCTATTTGAACCATCTTTTAATGATCTGCCCAATCGCATTATTTGCGTTCGATAACGAGCACCTGTAACTGTTTCACTCGGTTTTAACGCTTCGTAGTCCACGACGCAGAGCTGGTCCAACCAAATCCAGAGCATGATCTCGGAGCCGTGAATATTCGGTCTGGCCGTGGACGTGGAAGCATGGCCGGGATATCCCCATAATTTTTTGCGTTTAGGGTTATCGCAATTAACCCATTTTTCGTCCTCGGTCACAATGCGATGCAGAAATCCCTTTCGTTTTTGCCACTGAAGCAACTGTTCACAAACACACAAACGCCGTTCAACCTCTCTTGGTTTCAGCTCACACGGGATCCAAGCTGCTTCTTTCTGAATC
The DNA here is from genome assembly GCF_023864345.2 of Schistocerca serialis cubense. Classification (NCBI taxonomy): domain Eukaryota; kingdom Metazoa; phylum Arthropoda; class Insecta; order Orthoptera; family Acrididae; genus Schistocerca; species Schistocerca serialis. The sequence continues at coordinate 156,985,313 of NC_064646.1, read as the reverse complement.
ATGCCCACAACCTTGAGACGTTTTGAAATGGCTTTCTGTGTCACTCCCATTAATCCTGCCAATTCTTCTTGAGATTGACACGAGTCTTCACTCAGCAATGTCTCCAATTCTGCGTCTTCGAAAACATTCTCTCTACCACCACTATGCCGGTCTACGACGTTAAAATCGCCGTTCTTGGAGCGTTGAAACCACTCATGACACGTTCTTTCACTAATAGAGTCCTTACCATACGTTTTTGACAGCATTCGATGAGAGTCAGCTGCTGTTTTCTTCGTAGTGAAACAAAACAGTAACACCTCCCGTAAATGACGAGATTTAGGCTCTTAAACTGACATTTTCAATCAAGAACAACTTTATGATGCAGACAGAAATCGACTAATGTTTGAATGAGGTTACGCTGACCGAGGTCCAAGCTAACTGTCTGACGTCTCAGATCTGTTTCTTTCGACCGCTACTTACCGTTGTCGCCACCTATTGGCAAACGGCGGAATCAGAGTTGTACACCTTGTACAAAAGACAACAATTACAATGAAGTCACCGAGATTCATGATGGTCCACTAGATACTACAAAAGACGGGATGGTTCTCAGTAATACGTGTGACCGTCACGGACGGCCATGCATGCCTTACGAAGTGCTTCCATGCTGGCCGCAAGGCTGTAATCAGTTTTTGCGGTAGGGCGCTCCTTTCCCCACCGCCGCTGTTGACAACTGTTGGATGGTCGTCGGTGCAGTGGATGTGCTGAAATACATCTCCTCAACGCATCCCACACGTGCTCGTCGTGAGAATGGACAGGTGAGTCCATTCGCTAAGTGTCATCTCGTTCCAGTAATTCCTCCACCTGCCCTGTTCGTTGCAGCCGCGCACTGCCATCCATTAAAATTAAGTACGGGCCGAATGTACCCCATGAAAGACGCGTATGGCTAAGGAGTACAGAGTAACAATAAAACTGACCGGTGAGCGTACCGTCTTCAGAGATCTGGAGATCAGTATGCTCGTGCAACATAATGCCTGTACACATCACAACAGCCGAAGCACCGAAACAATCATGTTCGACAGTGATGTACGTACTTTCACATGGTGAAAGGTAGGAACACGTTATGTACCCACGAACACTGTCAAAAATGATTGTTTTGGTGGACCAAGTGTTATGTTGTGGCGAGGCATAATGTTGCTTGGGCGTAATGATCATTCTGCCCTCCTCTGTTAGCGTTTTCACGATATCCCTTTTCCCGCCGATTCAATGGAGATCTTCCTCATTCCTTACCACGTGAGTCCACCTAATTTGCAAACTCCTTCAGAAGGACTAAATCTCAAAACCTTCGATTCTCTTCTGCTCCGATTTTCCCACTGTCCACGATTCACTGTCATACAACACCGGGCTCCAAACGTACATTTCAGAAATATCCTCCTATGTTTGGTACTGGTAGACTATTTTAGCCGTGAATGCCCTCTTTGACTGTGTTTTTCTCTTCTTTGTATCCTCCTTGCTTCGTCCATCGTGGGCTACTTTTCTTCCAATACGGCATATTTCGTTAACTTCGTCTACTTCTTGGTCACCAATTTAGATGAGAAGGTTATCGCTAACCCTCATTCCTCTCAAATTACTTCTGTTTACTCTGTCTACATTTTCTAAGTATTACACCTTTAATTCAGTTCAGCAGGTCCGATAATTCTTCTTCAAATGGTTCAAATGGCTCTGAGCACTATGGGACTTAAAATCTGAGGTCATCAGTCCCCTAGACTTAGAACTACTTAAACCTAACTAGCCCAAGGGCATCACACACATCCATGCCCGAGCAGGATTCGAACCTGCGACCGTAGCAGGCACGCGGTTCCGGACTTCAAGCGCCTAGAACCGCTCGGCCAAAGGGGCCGGCAGTTCTTCTTCACTTTCTTTGATGATGCCAACGTCATGAGCGAATCTTACGACTGACATCCTTTCACCCTGAATTTTAATCCCACTCTTGAACCTTTCTTTTGTTTCTGTCTTCATTTGATGTATACATCGAACAGTAGGGGTGAAGGCCTGCCTCCCAGTCTTACACCCTTTTTAATCCACGCATTTTGTATTTCGTCTTCCATTCTTATCGTTCCCTCTTCGTTCTTGTACGAACTGTATATGACTTCTTTTAGTCTATAACTTATACCTAATTTTTCATGATTTTGGACATCTTCCACCACTTCACACTGTCTTGATTTCCCTTCAGTCTTGCTTCCATCATCAAACGCAACGTGAGAACTGCCTCTCTGGTACATTTACGGACTCCTAGTTTCTACAAAGCAGCTTCGACAGTAGTTTGGTTATTACTGCTTCTACCAATGATTTAAGAAGGTGTGAAGAAAAGTTGGCTATCTCTTCTCTCTCGTTTGATGGTAAGTCTCAGAAATCTCTCTGAAATTCCGATTCTAATACTGGATCCTCTATACTTTCAGTTTCGATTGCCATTTCTTTTGCCGCGTCATTAGCGAAGTCCTCCGTCTCGTAGATTTCTTCGGTGTATTCTTTCCACCCGTACGCTCACTACTCTGCGCCTAACAGTGGAATTCACATTTCAGCCTTAATGCTGATGCCTTTTCTTTTAATTCCGCCAAAGTTTGTTTTGACTTTTTTACAAGCTGAATCAATCCTTCCGACAACCATCTCTTTTTCGATTTCTTCGCATTTTTTTCTGCAGCCATTTTGCTTTGGCTTCCTTGCACTTTCTATTTTTCTCATACGTAAGTGACTTACACCGCTGTATTCCCGTCATTCCCTGAACATGTTTGCACTTCCTTGTTTCGTCAATCAAGTGAAGTCTTTCTTATATTAATCTATGTTTCTTCGCAATTATTTTCCTTGTAGCTATGTTTGTCCGTCCAACTTCTGTGATTGCCCTTTGTTAGAGACGTGCTTTGTTCTTGAATTGATAATTTTAAACGCATTTCACCATTCGTCAACATTTTGGCATTCGACTTCACTCCATACTGATTGAGCTTTGGACTACTCTCCGTAATTCCTAAATCTGGTCCTGGGTACGCCTTACAATCCAATATATGAATCGGGCTCTCTGTCTGACCATCACGGCCGGCCGTTGTGGCCGAGCGGTTCTAGGCCCTTCAGTCCGGAACCACGCGACTGCTACGGTCGCAGGTTCGAATCCTGCCTCGAGCATGGATGTGTGTGATGTACTGAGGTTTGTTAGGTTTAAGTAGTTCTAAGTTGTAGGGGACTGATGACCTCAGGTATTAAGTCCCGTAGTGCTCAGAACCATTTGAACCATTTTGACCATCATATAACCCAGCAGGAATATTCTCGTATTTGCGGGCGTTTTAAGTATACCTCCTCCGCTTTTGATATTTTGATAGTGTATTCGCTGTTGTCATCTAAAATTTATTGGCAGGACTCAACCAGTCTTCCCCCTCTCTCATTCCTACTACTAAGTCAATGGTCTCCCGTAACTCTGTCGTCTGTTCCTTCCACTACTACTGCTTATCAACTCAGCTGATGATTAGAATATCATCTCCCTTTACGCAATGTATTGCCCACTCAATATTCTCATATAAATTATCTATTAATTCATATACTTCTTGTTATGTCGGCTTGTACAGCTGAGCTATTGTTGTTGGCGCCTAGCTCTCTTACTATATTAACCGATCTATATGGTGTTATTAAAAAAAAAAAAAACAGACGCTGAACTCAGGCTCATTCAGGAAATTCATTTTGTGTTTTGCTATATTGTTGTTGGGTTGGTTTGCTGTCGATTCTGGTGAGAATAATTCTATCACTGAATGGTTCACAGTAACTCACACTCTACTTCTTCTTCCTCTCCACAGCGAATTCTACTCCCGTGACACCATTTTCTGCGGCTTTGACATTTCCCTGTATTCGTACGACGAGATATCCCTATCTTCTTTCCATTTTACTGCACTGTCCCACTATATTTAGGCTAAGCCTTCTCATTTACCTTTTCACATATTCTCGCTCACCTGTCAAGTTCAGGCTCTGCCATTCCACGCAGAGACTCGTAGAATGATGTTTTCGTCGTTTATTCGGTCTTTTTCTCAAGGTTACATCCTCCTTGGCATTCTTCTCTCGGAGATGCGAGTGGGGGACTAATCTGGAATCTTATGCCACTGGAGAGACCATCATAACACATTTTCAACCTACAGGCTATGCCATTGGAGGGGCCATGAACACACTTTTTCAATTACAGACCACATGACCTGTGGATACACATGTGTGTCTCTAATGCAGTGGTTTCCGTTGTCTCCGTTCTCATGCCGTTGATCATAGTTGATTCTCCTGTCCTTTGGAGGACCCATAGTTGATTCTCCTACCTTTTGGAGGACTTTCCCATTTCAAGGACAAGAGGTTTCCCTGAAATCCGTACCATTTCGCCATCCTCATTTACAATGTCTTCGGCAAAACTGGAGTGATTGGTCATGGCAGAAGTCTTCGGCGGCCATTGATGATGATTTTTACTGAAAATTTAAGGAGTGTCTGGGGTGGAACCCGGGACGGTTTAGTTACAGGTCAATGACGCTATCGCTAGACCATGGTTTACTCTCAATATAACATTTAGTTCGCAACAGAGGTCGTCTGAAGTTACAAATTTGTGGGATTAAAATTTCAGACCCAAAGAATATTTCGTAATGCTTCGGTGATTACTGTTCATATCCATACATATCCTTTGTTAATGTTTATATGCGTTTCGATTAATGTTATGGTTTGTAGCAATGATGGGTGTATGGTGTACTGCGAGAGGCGTTCAATATGTAATGCAATACTTTTTTTCTGAAAGCAGGTTGTTTCTATTGAGGATCTGAATGTACCATATTATTCACCACTGTTTTGTCTACAACATCCTATTTTTTAAAAAATAATCTCCGGTAGGAGTGCCCGTATGCCCGCAAGGCACCACTCTACTCGTAGCCATGGAAGCCAGTATTTTGCTGCATCAATAACTTTGCCATCCTCCATGTACTGCTCCCCGCAGAGTGGGCCAAACAGATGGAACGGAAGCCGCGAGATCCGGGCTCTAGGGTGGTTGAGGAAGAACAGTCTAATGTAGTTTTGTCCGCTACTCTCGTGTGCGCAGACTTGCATTGTAATAGAGAAGGAGAAATTCGTTTGCATTTTTTTGGCGACGAACATGCATCAGAAGTTTCTTCGATTTCCCGAGGGTAGCATAAAACACTTGAGACTTGATCGTTCCACTATGAAGGAGGACGTCAAACAGAGTAACGCCTTCAAAGTCCCAGAGGACTGTAGCCATGATTTTACTGCCTGAGTGTGCGGCTTTGTACCTTTCCTTCGGAAACACTCCATGTGTTCCTGTTTTGTTTCCTGTTTGAATTTTTTTCAACATAATCGCCTGTGACAATGTTCGACAAAAAATTGTCATCATCAGCCTCTTAACGCGCCAACAGCTACTCACAAATGGTCATTCGTTGCTCTTTATGCATTTCTGCCAGGCTGCGGGAAACGGGCATACACCTTTGAGAACCCCAAATTGTGTATGAATGTGTCAGCGCTACCAACAGAGGCGTCAAGTTGTGCATTGAGGTGTGTGATTGTGATCCGTCGATCACCTCGAATGAGAACATGTTCCAACATTGCAGAAGTTACAGCTGTGTGTGACACGCGGGCGATCGTACAGATTTGCTTGACATTGTTGCGGACAGATGCTTCGCCCAACGATTCATCGTGCTTTTGTTCACTGCCAGTTCTCCATAGACATTCTGCACGCGCCTAGTAATATAGGTAGCGACTCTGCGGTCCCCCCCCCCCCCCCTAAAAAAACTCAATGACAGCTCTCTCCCTGGAACATAGCTCCGTTACAGACGCCATTTTGAAGGCTACGTATAGAACCGCCATCTATCGGAACTACATGAAACTATAGGAGCTGATGATGTTTTCAACAGAAACCATTTTTTCAACCGAAATTCGCCGAGAAAGAAAATGTGTGACGTTAATTACTGCACGCTCCTCATAAATACTCGCAAATATCAAATTCCAAGTGCGAAATACTGTAGTATCTTACGAGCAGTACATTGGCTTTATGGGAGATATTTTTGCTAAACGAAGTGGTAGCTTTTAAAATAGAAAGCTCAGACAACTGATGGGATGAAAAAATTGGATTCTTACTAGCGCAATTTACCTTCATCGACGGAAAAGTTAACTTTAATCATTGACTACGTACCACTGTACTCTCGTAGCTGTTGCTTGTTCGGAAAACGGTGGTTGGTCTAGGTACTAGCGTGTGGTAATATTAATGTGATTTGTCTGGTAAAAAGTCAGACTGAACTGCTTGCAACAGGACAAGTTTTATCTCACGCTGTATCTTCGAGTTAGCCACATTTTCTTGTTATGACTAACACATTTTTAAATGTACGAGCTTTCTGGAAAACAATAATAATTTTTTCTTGTGCTTATTGGTGTGTTGCAGAAGACAGATTACTAAAAATCAATTTTATTTGTTTACATATCTAGATCACACACTAAATGCGAGAAGCAGATCAGGCTAAGTTTGCCGCTTTATGATGGCCACATGAGAATGGCCTAACTTGAAATATACAACGCAGCGATTTCTGTAAAAGTGCCGTTCTCAAAAACAATTCATTTTTTGTGACGAGAATACGTCCCGCAAGCAACTTGACAATATGCATATCGTAGCATCGGCTGGAGTCTTGTGCTTGTTTTGTGCGTCGGAGTTTTCGGCATAGATTACATTGTCAGATGTGTGTTTACTAATATCTTTGCACTGCCGAGATTCGTTGTGCTATTGTGACGGCATTTGTTACTGATAGGGCACATCGGCTGCGTCACAGTGTCATTAGATCAGCTGCGCTGACACTATTTCCTCGTTCCCTAGCTGCATCGCGGTAAGTCCTGTCGGCACGGTTCTAAAACGCGCCTCGCGTACTGGGTCAGCGTAAAACTCGATGTTTTTTATGACTGCAGTCACGTACGTCTTAATTGTTTACAGTAATAGTTAAGTGTAGGCCAAATCCAAACTAATTGTTTGGTGATCATTTGTGTTAATTTTTTTATGAGCACTTTCACTAAAGTCACATTCTGAACGTAGCACATTGCTATGAAGCATTAAATACTCTTTAGGATATTAATTAAAATATGGCCCCCTTTTTTACGCAGTTTTTTTTGTTTACACGAGATGTAGCTGTAGCTATATTTTACTGAAACTTCCTGGCAGATTAAAGCTGTGGCCTGGAGTGTTATGTGGAGTCAGGCTCAAGTTTTTTTCTTTTCATCATCATAACACCAGAAATTTCCTGAAATTCATATTCCCTAATTTTGATATCGTCAGAATCTTGTGCGTCATCTGGGACTAATTTTATTTGCGTCTGCGTGTACACTTCATACAAAGGTAGATCTATATTCTATGCTAAGTCACTCTTCACAGCTTCTTGTGGTAAGGCCAGTATTTCCATATACCAGATTTTTTTTCCCATATTTATTGTGAACAGACCGGAAATACGCATTGCTGTAATTACAGTTGTCATAAAAAATTCTTTTTTTAACGTGCGGTGTAAACAGTACACTAGCTATCTATTTGTTTCGGAAGGTCCAGTTCTTAAACGAGTGAAATGTTTATGGCTGCTTGAATACTAAGATATTAATCTGAGGTTCTCTAACATTTTAGTAATGGAATTGAACTGACAGTTTCATGATAAATTTCCTATTCTTTTCTGAATTTGTCATATGGATGAACTACTGTAGTGTATCTTATATTTGGCGGTGATACACTTTTATGCATAAGAATGTTGTTTAGCGCATGTACTGTATATTTTTTGTCTAGAACATCTTTGTAAATTTGTGCAGTTATCGAGAAGTTAGAACGAGGTCTGGAACTCTTTCCAGTGAAACAGTTCCCCGCCCGCTATTAACAGTTCAGGGTGTTTGCTTAAAGTCTATTGATTCTGATCTCAATGTTCCTTTGAGCATCTACAGTTTAAGATCGCCACGTGCGAATTTGACTTTGCCGCATCAAGCAAATTATTGTTATTATTATTATTATTATTATTATTGGACGTTCGGACCCATGACTAATGATGCTATTCCAGGGTCGACAGAAGCATCCGATCCCACGCGTCGGCTTTGACCCGTGACGTAAGGGTGTTGTGTGTGACATCATGACGGCGCGGAGTTTGGTTTGAGTGTGGCTGTCTCCAGTTATGTTTTATCTTATTTTATTTACTTTTGTGATCTGTTCGTTCTATCTCGTGAGATTTTTTTAAATTTAAAAACACTTGTTACTTATTTTAATTATGTTTCCTCCAATTTATGTTTTAGTTTATTATATTTATCTTTCTGATCTGTTCGTTCTATCCCGTGAGATTTTTTTTTAAAAGACAAAACACTAATCAGCTACTGAAGCATCTTTATCTTCTATGGGTTGCAGGGGTTACGACCCCTGGGGAGGTGGGTGGGTATTCATGCACGGCTGTCTTCACTTACACGTTGTAGCTACGCAAGGCGTCTAAATTTGTTTATATTTAGTTTGCCCCCCCCCCCACCCAAAACACCCATCTCCCGCGCTTGTCCCGTTAGTGTCATTAGGCTTCTTGTGGAAAATGTGTGTGTGTTTGTTTCCGCCATATTTGTGACGTCATGGGTCAAAGCAGACGGGTGGGATCGGACGCTTCCGTATTTCCCTATTCCAGAATGTGGCGGTAGCACAGCAGCGTAGTAACGCATATTATCGGAAAGTTTCTCTACGGATCAATCTATCATACTAAAATGTAGTCACCAAATGCTTGTTTGGATACAAAACAAGGTAAGAATGCATGATAATGAAATGGAACTATCGTAATTAAGCTGTCACGACTCCCTCACACCGTTCTCACAATGTGCAATACAAAATATGGTTTTAGTGTTATAATTCGTATGTTGCATCTGTAGACTTTTTATGTAAACATCCACTTTCGAAAGAGTGATGTACTTATAGATTCCTTTCTACATTGCGGGATATTTGGTTTCATTTTTTGGACCGGCATTGCTGTGTTCACTTCCATATATGTCTAGTGTAGCTACTGATATCATTATTTGCTCTTCAAATATTTTTAATTAGTCCATGTACTCATCGAAGGTTCGTATGATAATATAGGGTTTCTCGCTGTAATGCAATGAAAATAAATTGCCCAAATGTAAGGCTGTTTTTACGAAGATAGGACGGAGGTGGACAGCGGCCCTGCTGAAGGATCCATCCCGGCATTTGCCTGAATAAAGGAAAACCACGGAAAGTCTAAATCAAGGCGGCCGAACAAAGCAAAGTCAGTCCTCCCTAAAATGTCAGTGTATCAACAACCGTCACTATAATTCGGCCGGTTCCTATTGCACAGTGCTCCTTTGTTCATATACAGTTTGCACGAGATTAATTGTAATATAAAACATAGTTTTGCATATTTGTTCTCACCCCTCTACACAATCATTGCACTCACTACAGACACCCGCCAGTGAATTCAAAAGACGAACTTATTCTTACGCCTTTTGTACTTCAGTTGTTTCGAAAACCTGACTCCAAGACTATAAACGTGCCACCGTGTGCCATGCAGATCTGTCCTCGCTTCCGTCCTGTCTGGAAAATTGGATTATGCTTCCCTCCACGATATGCTGAGCTTGGGGAACGACATTAATAACTATGTACTAAAGATACCGGAGGCAAGATTTTCTTTCAAGAACATTGCATTGTGATCATATGTTGCAATGTGTTAGTGTTTTTGCTGTTCCTTTTCGGTATTAATTCCCACACTTTCTCTACTTAATCATTTTGTGTGGCTTTCTTGCGAAGTATGTTATAACTACCTTTTTAGATACATGTATTTTAGTAACATTATTCATCTCTTTGGGCAGATAATCATCTACAAAATTATTCTTGTAATACTGTCACACACACACACACACACACACACACACACACACACACACACACACACACACACACACACTTGACTCAGGTTTTGCCAAACAATACATATTGACTAGGGATAGTGCACCATCGATTCTGAAGATATATCTTCACTGACAAGAGGTAAGGAACTTGAACCAAGGTTGCAATAACATGTCATATTTTGAAAATAGCATTTTATGAGCAGCATTTTGAAAACGATCATTATACAAAATTCATTTATACAGCAAGGACGTGCACCACGGCATATAGTTGCACAACAAATTTTTCTTTCTGAAAAAGCATCAGTATCTGATATTTTTGCTGGCAGTTCCATCTGAAGACTCCCTGGCCGCTTCTCGCCCGCTGAAAGGTCGCAACTGCCAGGCCAACAGTTTTCTCTGTTGGAACTTCATCCTCTGAGGTTATTCATAGGGGGCAGGAATTGAACTGGGACCTGGAACAAAATGTCAGTCGTAGTTGCAGTCGCATATCGTTTCGTCCCTTCCGAAAGAAAATTGAAAACAATTTATTACCTGATATTTCACTATAAAAATACAGCAACCAGCCACCTTTTAATGCGTTTTATTTACGCCAATATGCATTTCGGGTCTGCACCCATCTTCAGCTGGCAAATTACATGTTTCTTCAGTGGTACAATCTCGACAGCAGTTTGGATGCTGCAGCTGGCATTCTCCTCTCCTTGTTTTTTCTTGGCTTTTCTTCTTTTTTGCAACAACACAAACACTTTCTGTCACGTATTTTACACAGGCGCACTGCGTTATCCACCATGTTGTCGACTTACATAAAGCTGGCTCATTTTACCATTTCTCTTACCGTTTCGGTAGGAGCCATCAACCGTAGTTTTGAGGAAAGCCATCAACCGTAGTCCTGAGGACGACACCCAAGATCGACCTTGCAGCTCCTCTTCGTCGATCGAAGTCGGGAATTGGAACTCACTGAACATCACTTTTCCACTGTTGGTTATGGTACCATTGTCGGACGCACCGTTAAAAACTTACTAGTGTACACAGCTACTAATAGGAGCCAGTGATGGTATACCTTCACTAGTGGATGTGTTCCTTTCGATTTATGATAAGCTGTCGCCAATCATTTTATATTGGTATACATGCTCTAGGCAAACTTTATCTTCGCTAACCATCCGCTTCCACTATAATGTATACAACAGATTTGGGCCACCCTGCAGGTCTGAGGGTTAGAATAAGGCCAACATATTCCTACCTGTTGTAAGAGGCTACTAAAAGAAGTCTCTCACCTTTTGGCTTTCATGTGATAGTCCCCTGTAGGGTTTGACCGCCATTCTTTAAAATTTTCCTGAAGAACGAGCCAATTGGGGAAGGGCGCCTTACATGGTGCATAGTGTCCATGTGCTGAGACCTCTCGCATCCTTTCTCGACGTGGATCTGCACTTCTGCTCATTCTCTAGCTGTTGGGCGAGGTCACCTTCCTGGGTGCGTTTTCCTCCATCCTCTGTGCAGTATTGCTTTCTGTGCTGTCGACGATAATGTACTTCTTAGCTCGTTCGCACCTGATATTCAGCATGGTAGCCAGTCCTTTGTGGTGGGGCTTCCTTGTGCCCTGTTGGTTGTAGCCACCTGACCACACAGGGATCACTCTGCTGATGCCTGCGCCGAACTCCCCAGGTATGCCAAGGAGCAGATGCCCGTCACCCTGGGGCATCGGGACTCCTGGCAATGGCCATCCTGCCAGGTGGCCTTTGCAGTGACTGGGTGGCGCCCATGGGGAGGACCTCTGGTCAGAATGGGTGGCATCATGGTGGATGACACGCCATGTAGCGTAGTACATCATCTCTTCCTGGTCATCAAATACCAGCAGTCTCTAAGCAGTCAAGGTCTAACTTCAATGCTAAGAAATACGACCCCAAATCGTTCCCCTCCCCCTGACCAGACCACAGGAGGAATACCAGGTTAAGGATGGCAGCGAAGCTTATTCAAACTGGTACCTCATATGTACCAGAGTTGATGGGAAATCTTTCATGTCAAGAGCTTAAATATGGTCCAGGATATCACATTTCACAGGGACATTCTTTTGTAGACTGACGATGAGCTCTGCACCAATTAAGAGTGGTGAGGTGTCCATTTCGTCTGGTGTGTACACTGGGATCCGAGTGATAATCAGGTTGCCACTGGTGCCTTCATCTTGGCCTTTGAGGGTGACACATTATCCGAGAAGGTTAACGTGGTGATCTACTGCTGTGACATAAAGCCATATATCCCTCCCCTGATGCAGTGCTTTAAGTGCTGCAAGTTTGGCCGTATGTCTTCCCACTGTACTGTAGCGTCACCTGTCGGGTTTGTGGACGTCCTTCACATCCCAATACTTTCTGCGCTGTGCCTCTCATCTGTGTCAGCTACAGAGAGCATCATTCACCTTGCTCGCAAGATTGCAGGATTCTCCAGACAGAAAAATAATGGAATTCAAGACCCTGGACCTAACTGAGGCTAAGAGGAAAAGAGAGGATACACCCTGTGCATACAACATCAACCTACACTGCTGCTGCAACAATGGTTCTACCATCTTCCATTCCACTGTGTACAGTAGGCTCTCAGAGCTGTCAAACTCCACCTGCTCCCTTGATACTTCCCTCCCTGTTGTTCCTGCACAACCTACCTCAGGAGCAACACCCCCTGTCCCCCCAACCACTTCTCAGCCAGAAAAGTGCAAGTCTTCTTTGGCTCCTCTCACCAGGAAGGGATCCATTGGGTCAATCCCTTCCCAAGCTTCTACCAGTGGCAAAGCTGACACCTGCCAGTGGCTGAAGCAACCACAGGTAGCTGGTCGTAGGGCTTCACAGTCCTCCTCAGTCCCTGAGAATGAATCAGTGAAGCCCTACAAGCAAGACAAATCTAAGGAGCAGGGAGAGAAAGCTAAAAAGAAAACACTGCCAAGAACCAAGGCACTGCGGTGGCACCCCATGACCACTACCTACAAGCTCTGTGTCTGAGGAAGATGTGGAGATTTTGGCGTCTGCTGAGGATCCAGATCTCGCCGGGCCCTCAGATACAATAGATGTCGATCACACAGGTATTCATCTGGGGGCAGCAGGTGACCCTGAGGCGTAGACTGCCTCATTGAGTGTTTCATGCCTTTCCAGTCTCACGATCACATCATGCTCCAGTGGAATTGCGGCGGTTTTTACACCACCTGTCTGAGCTGTGACATCTGTTAAGCATCACACCTGGCTTCTGCATTGCCCTCTAGGAAACCTGATTTCTGGCAATGCAGAACCCTACCCTTCGTGGCTATAAGGGATGTTACAGGAACCTTAATGACTATAATAGTGTCAGGTGGAGTCTGTGTATATTTATTGAACTCGGTATTGGGTGAACCTGTGCCCCCTTCAAACCCCTCTTGAAGCTGTGGCTCTCGGGAAATAACTTTCTGCAACATATATCTCCCTCCAGATGGTACAGTACCCCGGAACGTATTATCTGCACTGATTGGTCAATTCCCTAAACCTTTCCTACTTTTGGGAGCTTTTAACACGCATAATCCCTTGAGGGGTGGCGCCATGCTTACTGGCCAAGGTAGGGAGGTCGAAAATTTACTGTCACAACTCGACCTCTGCCTCTTAAGTACAGGTGCCCCCACACTTTTCAGTGTGGCATATGGCACATATTCGGCCACTGATCTCTCGGTTTTAATCCCAGGTCTTCTCCCATCTGTCCACTGGAGAGCACTGTCTGGTACCCAGATAGGCTTTAAACAAGGCAGGCTGAGAAGCCTTCACCTAGGCTGTCACCGCTGAATCTCCCCCACATGGTGCCATCGTATATTGTTGTTAAGTAGGTCACTACAACGATCGTTTCTATGGTGGAAAGCTCGACCTCTCTTTCTTTGGGTGACTCCAATGGAAGACAGTATCTTTGTGGTCGCCGGAAGTCGCTGAGGTAATTAAAGAGCATCAGCGAGCTCTACAATGACATAAGCCGCCCCCTACCCAAGAAACACCCAATAGCCTTTAGGCGGCTCTGTGCCTGTGTTTGCCAGCTTTTAAAACAACAGAAGCAGGAGTGTTGGAGAGGTACATGTCGACCATTGGGTGCCATACGTCACCTTCCCAATCCTGGATAAAGATCAGACTCCTTTTTGGGTACCAGAACCCAGCAGGTGACCCTGGCATTAACATCAATGAGGTGTTATCTACCGATGCAAACGCGATTGCCGAGCCCTAGAGAAGTACCCTGAAACGGTGGATGGAAAGGAAAGTCCTCTCTTTCACTACATGCCACAGTGGACCCTGCAATGCCGCCTTTACAGACTGGGAGCTCCTCAGTGCTCTTGAACATTGCCCTGACACAGCTCCTGGGCCTGATCTGATCCACAGTCAGATGATTAAAAATCTCTCAGCTGACTACAGGTGATATCTCCTTGTCATCTCCAACAGGATCTGGTGCGATGGCGTCTTTCCATCGCAATGGCGGGAGAGCTCTATCAGTCTGGTGCTAAAACCCGCTAAAAGTCCGTTTGATCTGGATAGCTATGTCCCCATCAGTCTCACAAAGGTTCTCTGTGAGCTGCTGGAATGCATGGTGTGTTGGCAGTTGTGTTGGGTCCTGGAGTCACGTGGCCTACTTGCTCCATGTCCAGGTGGCTTCCGCCAGGGTCGCTCTACCACTGGTAATCTTGTGTCCCTCGAGTCTGCCATCCGAACAGCCTTTCCCAGAAGCCAACATTTGGTTGCCATCTTTTTTGACTTGCATAAAGCATATGACAAGACCTAGCAACATCATATCCTTGCCACATTGCATGAGTGGGGTCTCCGGGGTCCTCTCCCGATTTTTGTCATATCGCTCCATACTTTCTGTGTCCAAGTTGGTGTCTCCCATAGTTGCCCCCGTATTCAGGAGAATGGCGTTCTGCGGGGTTCCGTATTGAGTGTATATTTTTAGTGGCTATCAATGGCCTAGCAGCAGCTGTAGGGCCGTCGGTCTCCCCTTCTCTGTATGCGGATGACTTCTCCATTTCACACTGCTCCTCCAGTACTGGTGTTGCTGAGCAGCGCCTACAGGGAGCCATTCACAAGGCGCAGTCATGGGCTCTAGCCACGGCTTCCAGTTTTCGGCTGCAAAGTAGTGTGTCATGCACTTCGGTCGGTGTCGTACCATTCATCCGGGACCTGATATTAATGATGATCCACGCACTTTAGTGGAGACATATCGATTCTTAGGGCTGGCTTTCGATGCCCGATTGACGCGGCTTCCTCATCTTCGTCAGCTTAAGCGGAAGTGCAGACAGCACCTCAACGCCCTCTGCTGCCTGAGCAACACCAATTGGGGTGCAGATTGCTCTATGCTGCTGCAGCTCTACAGAGCCCTTGTTCAATCCTGCCTTAACGATCGGAGTCTAGTTTACGGTTTGGCGGCGCCCTCCGCGTTGTATCCTCGACCTAGTACACCACTGTGGTGTTGGCCTAGTGACAGGAGCTTTTAGAACGAGTCCAGTGTCCTAGTGGAGGCCGGTGTCCCTCCATTGCGGATCCGACGTGCACAACTGCTCGGCATTTATGTTGCACTCTTTCTCCTGAGCATCCGAATTACTGTCTCATTTTCCCACCCACAGCAGTTCATCTCCCACATCGGCGGCCCAGGTCGGGGCTTACGATTGCGGTTTGTTTGCGATCCCTTCTCTCCAAACTCGAGTCCTTCCCTTTACCACCTCTACCTGAGGTCCATTCATGTACCCCTCCATGGTGTGCACCTCAGCCAACACTTCGGTTGGACCTTTTCCATGGCCCTAAGGACTCCGTTAACCTCTCTGCTGTCTCTTCCTCTCGATTCTTGACGTGTTCCAGGCCTCTGAAGTTGTTTACAGCGATATCTCGATGGCTGACGGTAATGTTGGCTTCGCCTATTTCCACAGAGGCCATATTGAACTGCATTCCTTGCCCGCTGGCTGCAGTGTATTCACTGCAGACTTTGTGGCCATATCTCGTGCACTTCAGTACATCCGTTACTGTTCTGGTGAGTCATTTCTTCTCTGTTCTGACTCCCTGAGCAGTTTACAAGCTATCGACCAGTGCTACCCTCGCCACCTTTGGTAGCGAACATCCAGGAGTCCATCCCTGCACTGGAATGGTCTACTCGTTCAGTGGTGTTTGTGTGAACCCCAGGACATGTCAGAATCCCGGGCAACAAACTTGCTGACAGGTTGACCAAGCAGGCTATGCGGAAACTGCTCCTGGAGATGGGCATCTCTGAAGCTGACCTGCGTTCTGTCTTACGCCACAAGATACTTCGGCTTTGGGAGGTGGAGTGGCGTAGCAGTATGCGCAACAAACTGCGAGTCATTAAGGAGACTGCGAATGTGTGGAAGTCTTCCCTGTGGACTTCTCGCAGGGTGTCAGTTACCCTTTGTCGACTCTGCATTCGCCATACGTTGCTCACACATGGTTACCTCCTCCTTCGCGAGGACCCGCCTCAGTTTCGCTGTGGCTCCCAAATGACAGTCGTCCACCTCTTGCTCGACTGCCCAATTTTAGCCGTTCTGCAGCGGACTTTTAACTTTCCCAACACCATACCTTCAGTGTTGGCCGACAATGCGTCAATGGCAGCTTTAGTTTTACGTGTTATTAGTGAGGTTGGGTTTTATCATTTGATATGTGTTTTAGCGCATGTCGTTTGTACCTCCGTGCCCTCCACCATAGGGCATTTAGGATGGAACCACCCAACCGACTTAGCTACCCTCACAGCTTTATTTCCGCCAGCACCTCAATAGGAGACCGAAGTTCGGTAGGTAGGAGATAAGGTACCGGCCGAAGTAAAGCTGTGTGGATGGCTCGAGAGTCGTTTTTGGGTAGCTCAAACGGTAGAGCATATGCCTGTGAAAATTAAAGTTCGCGATTTAGTTTTGGTCCGGCACACAGTTTTGATGATTCAGGAAGCTTTATATCAACGCACTCTCCGCTGAGGATGAAAATTTCAACAAGAACTTAGGTGCCCAATTTATGTATAAGCGTAAATGCGTGGGGGTAGTGGGCTTAACACTGAATCGCATCTACAGCTTTCCTTAGCGTCAGTCCAAAACTTCGAGCATACGTCGAGTATAGATTTAAGTGTCAGGAAGTCGTTTCTGAAAGTATTTTTATCGAGTGTAGCCATGTATGGAAGGGAAACATGGACGATAACTAGTTTGGGCAAAAAGAGAATACAAGCTTTCGAAATATGGTGCTACAGAAGAATGCTGAAGATTGGATGGGTAAATCAGATAATTAATGAGGAGGTATTGAATAATATTGGAGAGAAGAGAAGTTTGTGGCACAACTTGACTAGAAGAAGGGATCGGTTGGTAGGACATGTTTTGAGGCATCAAGGGATCACCAATTTAGTATTGGAGGGCAGCGTGGAGGGTAAAAATCGTAGAGGGAGACCAATAGATGAATACACTAAGCAGATTCAGAAGGATGTATGTTGCAATAAGTACGGGGAGACGAAGAAGCTTGCACAGGATAGAGTAGCATGGAGAGCTGCATCAAACGAGTCTCAGGACTGAAGAATACAACAACAACAATGATGTCGGAATAATATTAGTTAAATGTGAAATACACATATGACCTTTCACATAGGCTACTTGGTAAAAACTGCGATGTGGTTTGTCAGAGGGCAGATGGTGTGTTTCGGGGTCACCCATTTTAATACGTGATCATAAATGTCTCATATAAGTGACACATCACCCATGTAGTACAGATACCAGAATGTTAGCAGTGAGAATGGTAAGCTCTTTCGTAAATTTTTAATGTTAATCACCATAATCGATACACTGTAGCACTTGTTTACTTTAAAAGAAATCTGTTTTACTTTTCCATTTCAATAAAAAAATATTAATCTTGTGCTTATTACCGTCATTCTAGCACGACATTGTCCTTCTTACGTCCCTTACCTTTGAGTGCTGAAGTACTTTTCGGCCTACCGTATTTGTTTTCAAATGAAACTATATGTTTGGTTCTAGAGATCTTTTCAAGTCTGACACCTATGATGTATATGTGCAGATCGAAGCGACGAATGAAAATTTGTACTAAGGCCAGGATCGGAACCCAGATCTCCAGTTTGTAACCTCTCAACAAAAATAAGGTTTAATAATAATGCAAAATGGAGCCAAGTGTAACCTCCCAGCAGTAATTAATAAATGAAAATTTGAAATGGGAGCCAAGCGTAACCTCCCCACAAAAATTAAAAAAAATGTTAATTGACCATAAACCTCACAATAATACTGATTAAATAATGAACCATGAACCAAATGTGACCTCTCAACAGAAATAATAATATCTGGTAAATTTTATAAGGGCGGCAGCGCTGACTTTCGGCCCTGTATTTTGAATAAAAAAAGCAAAAAATTCTTACCTCAATAAAAGACTGCAAATATATCTGCTCTTAATTATACATTCTTCGACAGAGCTTCGTGCAATGCTGGCGTATATATATATTTTATTTTTTTTATTCTTGGAGGGAATGCATAGGAAATAATCTTTAAATTGAAATGAATGTTTTTCTTTAAAACAGTTACTTTATAAAAAAATTATTATTGGGGCATTTTTTGACCAAATTAATTACAATTAACATACATTATTAGATATTCGCAATGCTGCTTCTTTACCTTCTATAACAATACTCATCGTCCAGAGTCCTGACCAGAGTCGCGAGCAGAGCACACAGCCGACGCATGCCGACTCCCGCAGGCTACTACTGTCCACTCGCTACTGTATCCGACCGACTACTACTGTCGACTGACTTCTGCTGTATCCCACTGACTACTACTGTCGACTGACTTCTAATGTATCCGACTGACTACTACTCCAGACAGACTACTACTGTCGACTCGCGCAGACTAGCGACAAGCAACTACTAACAATAAACTACTCTCTGGTCAGAGATTCTGTCATGCTTCGCCCATCGCCGGCGAAGCATACTCCTTACAAGTTCACAAGACAGATGAGCTAACCATTACGCCAACCTGGCACGGTGGCTTTGCACAAGTCCTATTCATGTCTCATCTCAGTTGGAGTGAGGTAGGTTTGCGACGGTAGTGCGTGCAGTTGTGAAAAGCCACTGTGTCAGGTTGGGGGTACCGTTAGCGCATCTGCCTTGTGAGCAGGAAACACAAGTTCAAATCCTGGCCTTAATACAAATTTTCATTCGTCAACTCAGTCTGGATGTGTATGTCATTTTTTTTTTTTTACTTCGATATTTGCACTGTGGACTCTCCTTGATCCCAGTAGGGCGAACTGTATCTATATTCTAAAATACCAAGGGCGCCCATGTGATAGCTTCTAAGGGGGAGGGATTAGGGGGCAGCTGTGGCATGACCTACAGTTTGGAGACCACTGATGTGGAATTCTGACGCCGAATTGTTTAAAAAGAAGTGGCGATTTTATTCCACGTTATCGCTTTATTTCATACCCAATTAGTGGGTATATGGTATACCATTTTTTGCCCAAATCAGCTGTCAAATTGCATTAATCGAAGAGTTTTTTTTTGCCTCCAGAACTTTCGGAGGGTGTCTTCAATGGAGATTTGTAGCTTAATAAAAAATGAACATACAGAGAAATTTATATCCTTAAATGCGAGAAACTCGAACTTTGACGCTCATCTCTCCATTAATGTTTCTTTTCGAAACTCTAATAATTTTTGATGTATACACAAGTTCCTGACACATTTCAGGGGCTACTAAAGACATGATCATAACGAGTTTCCTTCCTGAAAATGTGCCTGAGGGTTAAAGTTCGCTTACCGGTAAACACATTCACTAATAAAGAGCTAACGAAATGGGCCGGATACAAGTTAGCTACAACATATTCAACATGACGGCGGAACTCGTGCAGCTTTGAGAGTTTGCGCAGCTTGGCAGTAATTACGTTTCTGGGCCGCTCGCCCCGTGTCACCACTGGAGCAGACTTCCTTGTCGGCACTGTTGAGGCGTGGCGCAGTGACAGCCTGAGTGGGCATTCCCACGCCGCAGTGGGAAGAACACTGTGCATCAACTGCTAGTTCTTCCGTCCCTTAATGTCACCGTATTGTATGAAATACGCAACACTGCACATGTTCCTTAAGAGTTGGTAAATTTCTTTTTTGTATACCTGAAATGAAACACGTTCTGCTTCTGAGTGTGAATGGAACGTACGTAAGCGTGCGCAGGGTTTAACAAAAATGCGGACCCTCTGGTACTGATAAGTTCCAGGGCTTGTTTACTGACTTAGGCAGGGTTCACACATAAGAGTATAAATATGTATAGACTCGGCATTAGGTGCGTAGAACGGGAATTCTGTCCGCAGCATCTCCTGCAGCTAAAGTCACGTCATTTTGGGACGACGCATTTCAGCCCGTATAGCGTTAGCGTATTTTGAGTGTTACTACTTCGCTGCTACATATAAATCACCCTGAAACTTTATATAGGTGTTTTACAGATCTTAACAATTCGTTACGAGGAACTGAAGCTGCCTTAAAGATCTGAAGAGCAACGGTATTGTGCTTCTTCGCCGCTGTATCACAGCTCAAATATCACATTAGGTTTTTCGGTAACTGGATAAGAAGTGACAGACAAAATTTTTTACGCTAGCTATTGCCTTTATTCATGTACCCTAATTTCTGCTTTGATTACGATACAATAACACTGTATAGGTTACTGTCTCGTGTAGAAGTACTTAAATACACACAATGGTTTGAGAACACGCATAAATGCAAGGAAATTAGACTGTCATGTACAAATTTTATATGTATGTGAACATAGCACCACTGTGTATACACTGACTGGCAGTTTACTCAGACACACTTACAAATTTATCTAGCACATGTATCATAAACACACGACCATAAAAATCGCAGGAATTATCTCTATAATACAAGTCTTCATAATACCCTGTCGCGATATTTTTCAATATATAAAATGCCTCATATCAATATGACATTTACAATTATACATTTGTTGTATGTACCCACGGAAAGTGACTGGTTCTCCTTTCACATATTTTCCTTTACATCTGTAGCAATGACAATATTGTACCATAGCTGTTAGTAAAAGTCAAACGCATACAAAACTAGTAAAATACCTGAAATATTCAAGTTTTGCTACTCCCGCAAATTTTAGACAAGCAGCGTCGCCCCAAAATCATGTCACTAGTCCGGTTTGATGCTGAGAACATGCCCTGTAAACTATGCTCACACAAGGTATACTCTATGGGTTCACATTGAGGCGATAAAATGTGCGACGTGACTCGCGATACGGCGCGGAAACAACCCGCATCGGCGAAGCGCGTAGAAACGTAGTGAAAGAGACTTAACTGGTTCACACTGGGACGACAGCAATAAGACATCGGCACTTCACACGTCGCCCAGCGCCAACACGGAGTGATGCTATCTCCACGCAAGTCGTACGTCCCCCGGGGAGAAAATCTCAAGTTATCCAATGTGGCTTTAAGTTTTGTGAATACAAAGCAAAGCTATGTCCGTTTCCGTAGTTGTTTCCTGAGTACAATTTGCTTTTCATGTACAAAAAATTAAAAAAAACCGTTTTGGGATTCGCTTGCTTTCTTTGCTTTGCAGTCTTTATCATTCTATATTGAGGAAACTATTCACAAAGAAAACTGATTTTTCCTAACTTCATAGTGTATCAGAGCTTGATAACCAACTAGTTTTATTTTCGTTATTGCCCATAGTGATACTTCGAAGTAAAGTCAAACACGGCGCATATTTTGAAAAGTTTGCAGTGCAGAATGTAGTCGCAAGTCATTTTACGTTTGGTGCGCATTAGCTCATATTGTTGCATACGAAATACAGCTAACATACGGAAATTGTTTTTAATGGTGGAAGGAATGTGACAACTCTTTGCATTCTCTAGAAAATACATGAGTTATATTGGAGCTCGCCCGTGACAAGGTTGGCAGCAATGCGCCGATGACTCTGCAGCTGCCTCGTGTTTCTCTCTCCAGTTTCCTGCCGATATAGGCCGAAGCTGGAAATGAGGAACGTACTCAA
Organism: Schistocerca serialis cubense; assembly: GCF_023864345.2. Classification (NCBI taxonomy): domain Eukaryota; kingdom Metazoa; phylum Arthropoda; class Insecta; order Orthoptera; family Acrididae; genus Schistocerca; species Schistocerca serialis. The sequence continues at coordinate 156,963,416 of NC_064646.1, read as the reverse complement.
GCGAAAAGACACAAGGAGTCATCAGCTGATGATTCTGACAGGATGCTTTTTCGGTCAGTTTCACGATTTCAAGAAACTGTGAAAGGCGTAAAAGATAACTGAGAATTGGATTCCTGTTCCTACTTAACGAGTGCTGGACGGAGCCAAGGACACGTCGGAATTATCCGGATCATGGGCTGCTTCCGTTTCTTCGAAAACAGTCTACCCCCCACAGAGTTCATCATTCACTGCTACACCATCTACGGTGAGTGACCTCACTCTACCTCCAGCAACGTTCATTCTGAATACCTCTCATGCTAAATCATACACTTTACTACTCGGCGAAACTGTACAATTATAGAAATACTATCCTAGCCTTAGCAATGTATTCGTATGTACTGCGCTGCACAAAACACCATACTAGGTGGTGTTACAAAAAATTAAGTATTCATGGTGGCATTTTTAACGTCATTCACACACTTCAACCAACTTCTCTTGCAAGGAGTAGATTCTCAGCAGGAGACGAACATCATTTGCGTCTTGCTTTGTCATAGTAACTGACAGACTGCGCCAAAAAGTGGAAATAGTTTGGAGTTAATTCTGCGGAATTCGTGCAAATTGTGTTTGTGTTGGGAGAGCTCATGAGAAACCATAGCTGAACAACGTTTGATATTTACACAGCTCTACTGTTGCACTCTCACTTCCTACGCTTTTTCAGTTTCTTGAGCTCCAAATAATAGGCCGCCATAGCACTTACTCAGGGCACTCATTGTTGTAACTCAAACAGAAAAGTTACTCGTGCTGTCTTGGTGCTACTTCTACCGCGAGTCACATCGCACATCATATTGCATACCATGTCATCCCAGAGGAAACAAGTGTCCCACTGATAAGCGTCGCATTGTGCAAACTTCATTGCAAAGTTTATTACACATAGTTTCGCCTAAGTACAAACAGCACCTTGCATGTAAAGTCCTGAGATTGACACAGCATTACCTATCTTCAGAAGAACTTAGATATGTGAGTACCCCTCACAACGAATCCCTTTCCTCCGCCCCCCCCCCCCCTCACAATGAATCCCTTTCCTCCGCCCCCCCCCTCACAATGAATCCCTTTCCTCCGCCCCCCCCCTCACAACGAATCCCTTTCCTCCGCCCCCCCCCCTCACAACGAATCCCTTTCCTCCGCCCCCCCCCTCACAACGAATCCCTTTCCTCCGCCCCCCCATCACAACGAATGCCTTTCCTCCGCCCCCCCTCACAACGAATCCCTTTCCTCCGCCCCCCCCCCCTCACAACGAATCCCTTTCCTCCGCCCCCCCCCTCACAACGAATCCCTTTCCTCCGCCCCCCCCACAACGAATCCCTTTCCTCCGCCCCCCCCCACAACGAATCCCTTTCCTCCGCCCCCCCCCACAACGAATCCCTTTCCTTCGCCCCCCCCCCCCACAACGAATCCCTTTCCTTCGCCCCCCCCCACAACGAATCCCTTTCCTTCGCCCCCCCCCCCCACAACGAATCCCTTTCCTTCGCCCCCCCCCCCCACACCGAATCCCTTTCCTCCGCCCCCCCCACTGAATCCTTTTCCTCCATTCCCTTTCCTCCGCCCCCCCCCCCCACTGAATCCCTTTCCTCAGTTCCCTTTCCTCCGCCCCTTCCCCCCTTTTCCACCCCCCCACTGAATCCCATTCCTCCGCCCCCTGCCCACTGAATCCTTTTCGTCCATTCCTTTTCCTCCGCCCCCCACTGAATCCTTTTCCTCCGTTCCCTTTCCTCCGCCCCCTCCCACCGAATCCCTTTCCTCCGCCCCCTCCCACCGAATCCCTTTCCCTCCGGGCCCCCCAACCGAATCCCTTTCCTCCGGCCCCCCCTGCCGAATTCCTTTCCTTGGTTCCCTTTACTCTCTCCCCCCCCACCCCCACCGAATCCCTTTCCTCTGTTCGTCTTCCTTGCACCCAACTGAATCCTTTTCCTCGGCTCCCCCTCCCCCCGAATCCTTGCCAGTTCTTTTCTACCCCGGAAAGCTTGCCTTCTCCCTCCCACCCCTCCCCCACCCCCCGACCATTTGTTAGTTCCTCTTGCCCCTTCTCAATTTCCTTGGAAGATCATGAATTCTACAATTGGTGGTGCCAGTAGAAGTAAATTGTCGCATTCTATGTTCTCCCCCTCCATCTATTCTTGTGGAGTAATCTATATGAAGCATAGCATGAAGATTAGAAGGAAAATACACAAGCGTATATGCTGAAAACTCACAGGATCATTAAAAAAGTCTCTTTTGGCTGTTATTCATTTAAAAATTCAACTATTACAATTTCGGCCCTTTGCTGTTTTCACGTTTAACAGTGACACTGTGGAAACAGTGTACATATAGAATTTGATAAATTCACTTACATAGCGGCATGCGTATAGCAGCTATATTAAATAATGACAGATTACATACCCTGTGGTCATATTTGATTGTATACCTACATATTAGACAATTTCAAAGTTGACTTGTGCAGAAATTTGAAATGCATTGTGTCGTTTCATAATGAAAAATCTCTCGTTTATTGGCCAGTAGTCTGAACCTTGTTTTAGTCTATAGAGTGAAATGACCTGCCACTGACCGTTTCAATACTGTCAGCAGAAATCAGAGCTGGGAGCACGAGCCATGACGGTTTATTTCTCCGGCACGAAACATCTTCACACAATTGACGATTTGCCCATTACTATTTTTGTATCTTGCTAGAGTCGTTACACTGCTGAGGAGTTCCCCTGACAAGGTTTTCAGTGCTTTGCTATAGCTTCTTTCTCCGTTTTCGGCCACATATCGAGGTAGCTCACCCAAATACGTATTAGTTTACACACATACCTAACTAGCACTCAGACACTGCAGATCACGCGCTACTTCCATACACTGCCTTCACTCCTTTCTTTTCTGTGCTCGATTCCTCAAGGTGACTCCAGTCCCTAGAGCTTGCCGGGTTCTTGCTAGGTCGACAACGAGCGATGCCTTTGTTATCCTATGGGTCATCTGGTGTTCGCTATCCCCTCAAATTCTTTCTTCACTTCTTCCTTCTGGCGTGCAGGCAAAATGGCCCGCCCACTGGTTTCTTCTGCTTTTCAGCTGCTGTAGAACACTTGGAAAGGACTGGGAGATACGGGAAGATTTCAATTAGTATATCATGGTCAGGCAAATTCCGAAGTCAGATATTGGATTGTAAGGCGTACGCATGGCCAGATACAGGCACAGATCGCAATTCAGTAATGATGAACAGTAGGACGACGGTGAAGAGACTTGTTAGGGAGAATTGACGCCCAAAGTACTGGCATACGGCGTTACTAAGGTTTGAGGAGACACGCTTGAAGTTCTCTAAGGTTACAGATACTGGATAACGAAAAGAGCAGTAGACTATTCAGTTGAAGAGGAATCGACATCTCTGAAAAGGGCAACCACAGAAGTCGAAAATAAAACTATGTTCAAGCAAGATAACTGGAAAGAAACGTGAATAATGCGAAGAAATCGAAAAAGAGGTGATTTTCGGAAGGACTGCCTCAGCATATAGAAAATTGGAAACAACCTTTGATGAAATGAAAAGCAGGAGCGGGAACATAAGGAGTGCTATGGGAATTCCATTATTAAATGCAGAGGAAAGAGCGGATGGGCGGGAAGAGTACATTGAAAGCCTCTTTGAGAGGGGGGGGGGGGGGGGAGACTTGCCTGATGCGATGGAAAAAGAAACAGGAGTCTAGAGGGCAGAGATCAGGAATCCAGTATTATATTTAGAATTTAAGAGATTTGGAAGACTTAAGATCAAATAAGGCATAAGAGATACATAACATGCCATCGAAATTTCTCAAATCGTTGGGAAGTGGCAAGAAAACGAGTATTCACGTTGGTCTGTAGAATGTATGGGTCTGCCGATATACCATCAGACTTCAGAAAAGCATCATGCACGCAACTCTGAAGATAGCAGGAGCCGAAGAGTGCGAGAACTGTGGCACAGTCAACTTAATAGCGCAAGCATCCAGGATAATGAAAAGAATAATATACAGAAAAGTGGAAAAGAAAATAGAGGATCAGGTTGGTCTTGGCAAAGGCACCAGAGAGGCAGTTCTGATACTGCGGTTGATAAGGTAGACTGAAGGAAAATAAAGATCATTTCATGCGCAATGTTCAGAATTCTAAGAATAGTGGGGGTAAGCCATAGGAAAAGACGGTTGATATGCAGGATGCACAGGAGCCAAAAGAGAATAACAAGAGAGGAAGACCAAGAACGAAGCGCTCAGATTAAAAAGAGTGTAAGATAGGGATGTAGTCTTTAGCCCCTATTGTTGACACGGTACATCGAGGAAGCAATGTCGGAAATATAATGAAGTTTCAAGAGTGGAATAAAAATTAACGGTGAAAGGATATCAGCGATAAGATTCGCTAATGACATTGATATCCTCAGTGAAAGTGAAGAAGAATTACAACATGTATTGAATGGGGTGTTACGGTCTAATAAGCACAGAATATAGACTGAGAGCAACTCTAAGAAAGACGAATGGGAAATAGCAGAAGTGAGAACAGTGAGAAACTTCACATCAGAATCGAAGACGACATAAAAAGCAGACTTGTTGTTGTTGTTGTTGTTGTTGTTGTTGTGGTCTTCAGTTCTGAGACAGGTTTGATGGAGCTCTCCATGCTACTCTATCCTGTGCAAGCTTCTTCATCTCCCAGTTCTTACTGCAACCTACATCCTTCTGAATCTGCTTAGTGTATTCATCTCTAGGTCTCCCTCTACGATTTTTACCCTCCGCGCTGCCCTCCAATGCTAAATTGGTGATCACTTGATGCCTCAAAACATGTCCTACCAACCGATCCCTTCTTCTAGTCAAGTTGTGCCACAAACTTCTCTTCTCCCCAATCTTATTCAATACCTCCTCATTAGTTACATGATCTACCCACCTTATCTTCAGCATTCTTCTGTAGCACCACATTTCGAAAGCTTCTATTCTCTTCTTGTCCAAACTAGTTATCGTCCATGTTTCACTTCCATACATGGCTACACTCCATACAAATACTTTCAGAAACGACTTCCTGACACTTAAATCTATACTCGATGTTAACAAATTTCTCTTCTTCAGAAACGATTTCCTTGCCATTGCCAGTCTACATTTTATATCCTCTCTACTTCGACCATCATCAGTTATTTTACTCCCTAAATAACAAAACTCCTTTACTACTTTAAGTGTCTCATTTCCTAATCTAATTCCCTCAGCGTCACCCGATTTAATCTGACTACATTCCATTATCCTCGTTTTTCTTTTGTTGATGTTCATCTTACATCCTCCTTTCAAGACACTGTCCATTCCGTTCAACTGCTCTTCCAAGTCCTTTGCTGTCTCTGACAGAATTACAATGTCATCGGCGAACGTCAAAGTTTTTATTTCTTCTCCATGGGTATAATACCTACTCCGAACTTTTCTTTTGTTTCCTTTACTGCTTGCTCAATATGCAGATTGAATAACATCGGGGAGAGGCTACAACCCTGTCTCACTCCTTTCCCAACCACTGCTTCCCTTTCATGCCCTTCGACTCTTATAACTGCCACCTGGTTGCTGTACAAATTGTAAATAGCCTTTCGCTCCCTGTATTTTACCCCTGCCACCTTCAGAATTTGAAAGAGAGTATTCCAGTCAACAGTGTCAAAAGCTTTCTCTAAGTCTACAAATGCTAGAAACGTAGGTTTGCCATTTCTTAATCTTTCTTCGCAGACTAGCACTAGCAAAAAGGGCATTCCTGGACAAGAGAAGTGTGCTAGTATCAAAATGGCCCTCAACTTGAGAGAGAAATTTCTGTGAATGTACATTTGGAGCGCAGCATCGTATTGTAGTGAGACATGAACTGTCTGAAAACGGGAACAGAAGAGAATTGAAGCATTTGACCTGTGGTACTGCAGACGAATGTTGAAAATTGGGTGGACTGAGGAGGTATGGATGAGATTCTCCGAAGACTCTGAGAAGAAAGGAATTTAGCTTTCTCGCTTTTACTATCACGACTTTCCTGGCTAGAGAGCTTTCTTTATTCTGCAACGGTCTTCATTCTTAATAGGGTTGGCAAAGTGTTGGGTACGCGTGGGGTTTCTACATGTACATCAATACTTCGCGCTTGCTACCTAACGGTGTGTGACGGAGGGTACTATTGGAATCACTGTTCCCCCCCCCCCTCCTCCTCCTCCTCCTCCTCCTCCTCCTCCTCCTCCTCCTCCTCCTCCTCCTCCTCCTCCTCCTCCTCCTCCTCCTCCTATGCCTTCTATTTACCATTCCTGAATGCTCTTGGTAAGAATGGTTGTAGGCAACCCTCTTCGTTACCTCTACTTACTAGAATTTTTCATCGTTGCCATCGTACAAGATACATGTGGGAGGAAGTAACATATTGTCCGACCCTAACCGGGAATTACTCTCTCGAAATTTCGACAGCAAATGTCTCGCCTATTTGTCGAGCATATCTAAAGCTCACGCGCCTGCTGGTAAGGATCCCGGACTGATAAAAACTGTAAGGGAGACCGTATAGTATCGAAAACATAAGCATCTAGCAGATTATATTTCCTGAAAGTTGCGTTGAAGCATTCTTCAAGCTAAACGATACTACGATACGTTATTTAAAAGAATCATAAAACCCGTCGATATCATAAGAGTTTTCTAGTTTTTAATATTTTTCACGCTTTGTATTTCGTAGTTTAAATTTGTGTTAGATTGTGTCCAAAAGATAATTGTAAGGCGATTCTTGTTACAAAAAGTTTTAATTCGGTCGTAAATGACTATAAACTTAAATTAGTCCATCAGCTCAACTATTTCGTCAAAGAATGTCAACTTCCTACTTTCTCAAACCTTCTGCTTGCTACAAACACGGTGCATTCATCTATTCTCAGCTTAAGTGTTCATCTCTTTCTTAAAGTCATAGGAATCGTCTTTATGCACTTTTATTTTTGTCATATTGAACAGGAAGTTACTCAGTACATTTGTACACTAGATCTATGACCTCTTTACCAAGGGGCAATGTTGATTTTCTAAATTTTTAGTTTGGCTGTGGAAAACTTTTTCCTGATCATTACTGAATGATCTTGGAAGAATCGAATTTCCTAAAACAGTTTTTATGGCCTTTGCTTTCCCGTAAAGCTTCGCCGATACTACTGTGAACGGACTATTTTGTCACTCGCAACCCTGGTTATCATTCCAAGAAGCTAGACTTTTTCTATGGTTCCACCCCGGTATTTCCATCCTATGTATGTTCTGACGTTTCTGTCGAAGAAAACAGTAAAAAGTTTAGTGGGGTACAATCAGAAATTGCTTTTACCGATGCATCTCCAACTTACTGCCGTGGTAGGTCAACGTTCCCATTGTTACTAGAGTACACGTTTTCACAGTTTAAATGCAATACAAAGAGTAATACCACTAGTATCGAAAGATCCAACCACAATATAGCATTACTACTGGCAAACAAAATAAAACACTCCAGTGTTAAACTTGTGCATCAAAAAACTCGCTTTATAGAGATAAGTCGTTGACTGTCGGAAATGTAGTGTTGGTTCAAATTCGCTTGAGTGGTCCTGTTCCTATACAGAGCACACGTCAGCGGCACGACTTGCATTGTCAACAGCGCAAGTTAGAAACATACGAGGTGTGGCTATGAAGTACGGCACTATTGTTGTAAAACATTTTACGTCTAAACCACACATATTCAGTTGTCACTCTCAATATGCTCACCACCTCTTCCCCTACAACGTTCCATGTCAATTATCCCCTGATGGAAACGGTGCTGGAAGTATTCCTCTGTGAGCTCCTTGATGACGCGTCCGTGTTTCAACGGACCGAAATATTGTTCCTTTAATACTGATTGAACGTTGTGCCCTAGATAAGCCACATGGTACTAGATAAGACGAATAGTGGATGGTCCAACACTGGGATTGTGTATTTCACTAGAAACCTATTTATAGACAGTGCGGTATAAGCCGGTGAGTTGTCTTGATGTGAAACCCTGAGACGTTCTTCCACAATTCGGGTCGTTTCTGATTTTCTCATGGAGTTGAACAAGAACCTCCAGGCAGTAATGTTGATCAACAGGGTCACCTTCAGGAACCGAGTAAAGATAAGAAGTTCCATGAATCTTGATTAGCTTATTCGAGCTTTTTTCGCTCTCAGTAAAGTTGTGCGCTTACAGTGCATCGATTGTCGATTAGTTTCTGGATCATAAGTGAAAAACCAAGATTCGTCGCATGTTATTACTCTTTTCCAGAAATTAGGAACATTGTCTGTGGTATTCAAAGTGCCAGAGCACACACTTTTCTCATGTTAAATTGGTTACGTGAAATTGCCTTACGGGTCCTTTAATTCGTTCAGTTTCAGCAACCGTTCGAATACTCAGCCGATTGTCAGATAGTATTAGATTACCAACTTTTTTGACAATTTTGATCAGTTCTTGATGTAGATGGGCGTCCCAAGGGTGAGTCATCTTCAATGTCTTCGCGGCCGTCTTCGAAACTCTTAAACCACTCAAAAACTCTCGTGCGTGATAAACAGTCTTCGCCATTCGCTTCTTTTGTAAAAGATAGGTTTCAGTAGCAGTTTCTCCGAATTTAATGTGAAGCTTTGACAATTCTATGCTCCATTATTACACTCACCATTTGACGGAAAAAACAAAGTAACAGCTCTTAAACAAACGAAGTCCATAGCCGTGATGTGTCCAGACAGCAGAGGTGTCGCATTCGAATGAAAAGGCTTTACGCTTGTAATCCCAGCCGCCCTAATTTTATTTGTTGATCGTCACTCACTCCAAAATTGTCTCTTTTAATAAGCATCCAGAGGAGTAAGATTTACAAATAAACTTTTTATCTTCATTTTCTCGTTGTTGGCTTGAGTTCATAACGTCTAGGGGTTGATTCTTGAGGCCGAAATTGTCGATATTGTTGGTTCCAAATGATATAACCACCGATAAATTGCCTGTTTTTAACTTGATTTTTAATTTTTTCCCATTTTCATATCTGTAAATGTCTTAGTTTCCACTTGTAAAAATTACGTTGTTATTGTCAAACATAAAAACACGTCTGATCATATCGGAGGCTAGCCCACTAATACTCTATTCTGCGGTACTAACAATATTCCAAAGAGTTTACAAACTTTCTTGACAAGAGAAGAATCTTCATCAAGTAATCTTCTTTATCGTCGCCTTGTCTCACGTCACGTAGGGTCGGCGTTGTTCTTCTGGGTCCTTCTCCTCCATAGTACTCTATCCATTGCCTCTTCCTTCTTCCACCCTTTCTCCCTTAGGCCCCCGGATATCTTATCCTTCCACCTCATCTTCGCTCTTCCTCTTCTTCTCGCTCCTTCAATCTTTATATCTTCAACTCTGTTTCCGATATACTCTTACCCTTTTCTCTGTAAGTGTCCGTACCACCTTAGTCTGCTCTCTTGTATCTTTTCCCCATGGGTCCTTCTTTCACAGTCCCTCTAACAATTTCATTTCTCCACACATCCACCTCAGCATCCTCATTTCCGCCACTTCTATCTTCCATTCCTGGGCTACTGTGACTGGCCATGTCTCTGTCCCATATATCATAGCAGGCCTTACCACCGACTTCTACGCTTTACCTTTCAACCCAATGCTCACCTTCTTGTCACAGAACACTCCACTCATTTTCCTCCAGTTGTTCCAAACGCAATTTATTCGGTGTTGTATCTCGCTTTCCAGTCCTCCGTCCCTCAGTATGTACGACCCCAGGTATTTAAATTTGCTGACCGATTTCAGCTCATCATCCTGGATATTGCAAGACCTCATCTGCACATCCTTCAGTGCTAAATATTCTTTGTCCTGCTAATTTTCATCCCTCTTTCTTCTAGTGCCTTCCTCCAATCCTCCAGCTTTTCCTCAAGTCCGTCGGTGCTCTGCTCACAAAGAACCACATAATCCGCAAACCTCATATTCCACGGCGCTTCCTTCTTCACATCTTTCACCAGCACATCCATAATCAGGTCAAAGAGTTAGGGACTAAGCGCAGACCCTTGATGTAACCCTACTTTAACTGGAAACTCCTTTGTCATGCCCACACGACTTCTCAACTGTGTCATTGTTCCTCTGTACATTTTCTTCACTAACCTCACATACTTCTCTGGCACGCGCTGCTCTCTCATGCTTCTCCATATTTCGTCCCTTGGGACTCTGTCATATGCTTTCTCCAAATCAATGAAAGCCATATGTAGATCGGCTTATAGCTCCCCGTGTCTCTCCACTATCAGCCTTAAAGCATGTATTGCATCAGTCGTTCCTCTTCCAGGCATGAACCCTAAATGTTCTTCACACACCACAGTATCCTTGCGTAATCTTGCTTCTGTAACTCTCCCAAATTTTCATTGTGTGTGCCATCAGTTTAATACCTCTATAGTTACTGCAGTCCTGCACATCACCTTTCCCTTAAATATTGAGATCAGTACACTAGTTCTCCACTCGTCTGGCATCTCCTCCTGTCACCAAATCATCTTCATTAAATCCCAGAGGAGCTCAATTCCTTTTTTTTACCGAGACACTTCCATACCTCAACGGGGATCTGGTCTGGACCAACTGCCTTCCCATTTTTCATCTTTTCAACTGCACATTCGACTTCATCTCTACTTATACCCATCGTTAATCCTTCGTTTGCCCCTCCTTCCTCAGTTTTCACTCTTATATTTTCTTCATTCAGCAATTTCTCAAAATAATTCAACCACCTTTGGATTATTTTTCCATGGTCATGCAGAATTATTCCTGTTTCATCTTTCGTCTGCTTTATTGCTGTTAGATCCTTAGCTTTATCTCTTGAGTTGCCTATCCGTATCAGTTGTCTCATATCCTGATTTTTCTGTAGTTGTTCGTATGCCTCCCTTAATGATTCAGCTTTAGCTTTAGCCACGGCTCGATTTGCCTCCTTCTTTGTACTTTTGTATGCTTGCCCATCCTCAGCACATCCTGACATATCCCACTTCCTCTTAGCGCCTTTCGTTTCCTTCACAATCTTCTGCACCTCTTCATTCCACCACCATGCTTCCTTATTTTTGGCACCCCTCTCCCAGATGTTAACCCATCTTCCTTATAACACCACTATTTATAAGTAATATCATTTTATAAATGAATCTAGAAATAGATTTAATAAATATCGTCAGATTGCGCAATTAATAATATGAACTTTAAGTGTGCCAGATATTTCGTAATGTCAAATATGTATAAAAGAAGAGTAATTTTAACTGTATATTTCGATTGTGTTAAAGAGAGTAAAACAATTTTTTTCATACATTTTAGCCTGAAATATAATACATCGTATACTAAATCATATGAAATTCTTTTAGTTAAACAGCTGAGATAATATTAACCTGTTCAAAGGTAGAAAGTATTTTTGGTGTCGATAACTTCTGTTGAATAATAGTAATGTTAGAGCAGGGTGTCCCTTTCCCTTTACACGCTTCACAGCTATTGATCGTTCATTTTTGACGCATGCGTAGTTACACGTGTGACAGCATCCCCCCCCCCCCTTTATTTTATAGTCGCACTCCGTATCTCGTCAAATACAATCCGGCTGTCCAATGCAACCCGAACTTCGCTTATACCGTTTAGCTTACCTGACTGGGGGAAGACCAAGAGAATGTACGATCGCGGTTGGAGGTAACGGCTGGAGGCGGCAAAGTAATTTTGGAGGGAACTGTCTGTGAAGACCGGAGGCTGGTTCTCGGAGAGTGCAGGAAATGAGCGCGCTGGGCCACGACCCGTCCTTCCTCAGGCAGAGGCCCGCCCTGTTCCACGTGGTCGGCTCCCACCTGCCGTCTCTTCATTTCTCGCGAATCACTGTTGCTCTGTGATGGAATTACCAGGCGAACAATGGAAGGCTTCCGATCTCCACGACGTCAGTAGCTGAGAAGAGCTAGTACAGCATTAGGTGTTGACACGCGAACGCTAAACCCAACAAACTATTTTTAGGTTGAGAAGTTGGCTCAATTTGCTGAATCTTTTCAGGCGCTAAGCTGCAACTTGATGTATTCATAAGAACTGAGGACACTGATCGTATATCGAAATACTTTTTTGTCGTGTGTAAAGGTTGAATCCCTCAGTACTGTACTTTCATTACACTCGCGGAAAAAAGCAACACGTTGTTGTTGTTGTTGTTGTTGTTGTTGTTGTTGTCTTCAGTCCTGAGACTGGTTTGATGCAGCTCTCCATGCTACTCTATCCTGTGCAAGCTTCTTCATCTCCCAGTACCTACTGCAACCTACACCCTTCTGAATCTGCTTAGTGTATTCATCTCTTGGTCTCCCTCTACGATTTTTACCCCCCCCCCCTCCCCCCCCCCCCCCCCACGCTGCCCTCCAGTACTAAATTGGTGATCCCTTGATGCCTCAGAACATGTCCTACCAACCGATCCCTTCTTCTAGTCAAATTGTGTCACAAACTCCTCTTCTCCCCAATTCTACTCAATACCATCTCATTAGTTATGTGATCTACCCATCCAATCTTCAGCATTCTTCTGTAGCACCACATTTCGAAAGCTTCTATTCTCTTCTTGTCTAAACTATTTATCGTCCGTTTCACTTCCATACATGGCTACACTCCATACAAATACTTTCAGAAACGACTTCCTGACTCTTAAATAAATACTCGATGTTAACAAATTTCTCTTCTTCAGAAACACTTTCCTTGCTATAGCCAGTCTACATTTTATATCCTCTCTACTTCAACAATCATCATTTATTTTGCTCCCCAAATAGCAAAACTCCTTTACTACTTTGTCTCATTTCCTAATCTATTTCCCTCAGCATCACTCGACTTAATTCGACTACATTCCATTATCCTCGTTTTTCTTTTGTTGATGTTCATCTTATACCCTCCTTTCAAGACACTGTCCATTCCGTTCAACTGCTCTTCCAAGTAGTTTGCTGTCTCTTACAGAATTACAATGTCTTCGGCGAACCTCAAAGTTTTTATTTCTTCTCCATGGATTTTAATACCTACTCCGAATTTTTCTTTTGTTTCCCTTATTGCTTGCTCAATATGCAGATCGAATTACATCGTGGAAAGGCTACAAACCTGTCTCACTCCCTTCCCAACCACTGCTTCCCTTTCATACCCCTCAACTCTTATAACTGCCATCTGCTTTCTGTACAAATTGTAAATAGCCTTTCGCTCCCTGTATTTCACCCCTGCCACCTTCAGAATTTGAAAGAGTATTCCAGTCAACAGTGTCAAAAGCTTTCTCTAAGTCTACAAATGCTAGAAATTTAGGTTTGCCTTTCCTTAATATTTTTTCTAAGGTAAGTCGTAAGGTCAGTATTGCCTCACGTGTTCCAACATTTCTATGGAATCCAAACTGATCTTCCCCGAGGTCGCCTTCTACCAGTTTTTCCATTCGTCTGTAAAGAATTCGCGTTAGTATTTTGCAGCTGTGGCTTATTAAACTGATAGTTCGGTAATTTTCACATCTGTCAACACCTGCTTTCTTTGGGATTGGAATTATTATTTTCTTATTGAAGTCTGAGGGAATTTCGCCTGTCTCATACATCTTGCTCACCAGATGGTAGAGTTTTGTCAGGACTGGCTCTCCCAAGGCTGTCAGTAGTTCTAATGGAATAAGCCATTGCAAATGTGAAATGCTGTTACATTAATGACTGGAGTTACCTACAGAAAGTTGAATGCGAGCATGCAAACGTGTAAGCATTGTGTTTTACAGGTGCCGGATGTCAGTTTGTGGGATGGAATTCTATCCCTGTCGCACTTGGTCGGTGAATACAGGGATGGTGAATGCTGATTGTGGATGACGCTGTAGTTGTCGGCCGATGATATCTCGTGTGTTTTCCATTAGAAACAGCATGTTGGCTTACAACAGCAGTGTGTGAGAAAACGTTGTCCTGTTGGAAAACGCCTCCCGGTGTGCTGTTCATGAATGGTAGCACAACAGGTCAAATTACCTGCCTGACGTACAAATTTGTAGTCAGGGTGCGTAGGATAACACGAGAGTGCTTCTGCTGCCATACCAAATCGCACCCAACCGTAAATCCAAGCGTAGGTGTGGTGTGTTTAGCACGCAGCCATGTCGGTTGCAGGCCCTCAACTGGTCAACTCCTAACACACACACGGCCATCGCTGGCACCGAGCCAGAACCAGATTTCATCAGAAAACACAACAGACCTCCACGCTGCCTCCCAGTGAGGTCTCATTTGGCACCACTGAAGTCCAATTTGCGTCAGTGGAGGACTGAATGGTTGCAGGTGACAGAAAAATAACTGCGGTCGCTCAAATCGATCACACAGGCATGGCGAACTTCGTCAGTCCGACCACTGGATGGAGGTTCTGCTTACCAGGCCGCGCACTGGACATATCCTTCTAATACATGGCTTCCTCGTCTGGTGGGAGGATCCACCACTGAGGTTTGCTGTGTGCCACTTACAGCTCAGCATTTTTTGATAACGTGTGTCCTGTATACTGACACTAGGGCAGCTCTCAGTCTCGGTGGAGATCTGCCTACCAGCCTCACCAATACTGCTTCCAGATCTAAGAGTAGTGAAATCTTGTGAACTGTCAGGCCTCAACCCTAAATTGGTGGGGAAGGGAGGCAAACTTTAATGCATTACAATAATTTTTTCATGTGGGGACAGCCTTCGTCCCGACCCACGAGATCAGCGTGTTGACTTCCCGTCAGGGCGCTAATGTCCATGATGTTGAGCGCGCCTCACCTCAAATATTCATTATCACCGACACCACTGAAGTCGCATATGGCGGTGGTTTGGGGTCAGTGGGTTGCACGCTACAGGCTGTCTGGCGCAGAGCTGTCCTTGAAGTAGCAGATTTGTAATTTTGTTGTCACGGTGATACCAAGCTGCTTAGATTGCTACTGAAGATGCACTACGGTACGCCAGAGCCATTCGCCAAACGCGATGGTATCTATGTAGTAACACGTGGCTGTTCAGAGCTCAGTCTCCCTGCTACCGTACCTCCTCCTGACCACTGCAGACAGTAACAATGTACATTTCTCTCAGAACTTTCTACAACGTCGCAGGATGAACATCCAGCTTCTCATAGCCCTGTTCCACGCCCTCGTTCAAACTCGGTGAGGTTCTGATAATGGTGTCTTTGTCGCCTTCAAGGCATTCATAACTAACATCAACTCACCACGTACAATCTCAATGTAACTAATGCTCACGACCGTTACAGTGTGTATTTAAAGCAAACCTGATTTTCATCCCCATTGCTGCGATAATAGCGCCATTCTGATGTGACTGGCACGAAATATGAATAGCCATGTACCATATGTGGAAACAGTCCTACCGACTTTTTCATATAACACATCCCAACTTAGTGACCTTCACTTTTGTTGCTTTATTATTATTATTATTATTATTATTATTATTATTTCTTTCTTGTCTCAGACGTTATATCTGGTTAAAAATGGAAGGTGACGCGGACCTTGATCAAGCGCGACTTCCTTTTAACTGTACGGTATATGTTACATTGCATTTAGGAACTTTCGGGTAATTGAACAAGTGTCAATAATTACAGATTTCTGTAGTTGTATATATAAGTTTGGATGTAGCTGTATTGCATTGATGTACTGGTGGATATTGTGTGGTATGACTCCTGTAGTTGATAGTATAACTGGTATAATGTCAACTTTATTCTGATGCCACATGTCCTTGACTTCCTCAGCCAGTTGAATGTATTTTTCAATTTTTTCTCCTGTTTTCTTCTGTACATTTGTTGTATTGGGTATGGATATTTCGATTAGTTCTGTTAATTTCTTCTTTTTATTGGTGAGTATGATATCAGGTTTGTTATGTGGTGTTGTTTTATCTGTTATAATGGTTCTGTTCCAGTATAATTTGTATTCATCATTCTCCAGTACATTTTGTGGTGCATACTTGTATGTGGGAACGTGTTGGTTTATTAGTTTATGTTGTATGGTAAGTTGTTAAAGTATTGTTTTTGCTACATTGTCATGTCTTCTGGTGTGTTCTGTACTTGCTGGTATTGTACATCCGCTTGTGATGTGATCTACTGTTTCTATTTGTTGTTTGCAAAGTCTGCATTTATCTGTTGTGGTACTGGGATCTTTAATAATATGCTTGCTGTAATATCTGGTGTTTATTGTTTGATCCTGTGTTGCAATCATGAATCCTTCCGTCTTACTGTATATATTGCCTTTTTTAGCCATGTGTAGGATGCGTCTTGATCGATGTGTGGCTGTGTTAGATGATGCAGGTGCTTGCCACGTAGTGTTTTCTTTTTCCAATTTACTTTCTTCGTACCTGTTGATGTTATGTGATCTAAAGGACTGTAGAAGTAGTTATGAAACTGCAGTGGTGTAGCCGATGTATTTATATGAGTGATTGCTTTGTGTATTTTGCTAGTTTCTGCTCGTTCTATAAAGAATTTTCTTAAATTGTCTACCTGTCCATAATGTACGTTTTTTATGTCGATAAATCGCCTTCCTCCTTCCTGTCTGCTTAATGTGAATCTTTCTGTTGCTGAAAGAATGATGTATTCTATATTTGTGGTATTGTGATCGTGTAAGTGTATTGAGTGCTTCTAAGTCTGTGTTACTCCATTTCACCACTCCAAATGAGTAGGTCAATATTGGTATAGCATAAGTATTTATAGCTTTTTTCTTGTTTCTTGCTGTCAATTCTGTTTTCAGTATTTTTGTTAGTCAATCTCTGTATTTTTCTTTTAGTCCTTCTTCAATATTTGTATTATCTATTCCTATTTTCTGTCTGTATCCTAGATATTTACAGGCATCAGTTTTTTCCATCGCTTCTATGCAGTCGCTGTGGTTATCCAATATGTAATCTTCTTGTTTAGTGTGTTTTCCCTTGATTATGCTATTTTTCTTACATATGTCTGTTCCAAAACCCATATTTATATCATTACTGAATACTTCTGTTATCTTTAGTAATTGGTTGAATTGTTGATTTGTTGCTGCCAGAAGTTTTAGATCATCCATCTATAGCAAATGTATGATTTTGTGTTGGTATGTTCCAGTAATATTGTATCCATAATTTGTATTATTTAGCATGTTGGATAGTGGGTTCAGAGCAAGGCAGAACCAGAAAGGACTTAATGAGTCTCCTTGGTGTATTCCACACTTAACCTGTATTGGCTGTGATGTGATATTGTTCGAATTTGTTTGGATATTAAGTGCAGTTTTCCAATTTTTCATTACTATGTTTAGGAGCTGTATCAATTTAGGATCTACTTTGTATATTTCCAATATTTGTAGTAACCACTAACAAAAGCTTTTTGGTAATCAATGTATGCATAGTGTAGCGACCTTTCTTTAGTTTTAGCTTGATATGTCACCTCTGCATCTATTATCAGTTGCTCTTTACATCCCCGTGCTCCTTTGCAACAGCCTTTTTGTTCTTCGTTTATAATTTTGTTGTGTGTTGTATGTGTCATTAATTTCTGTGTAATGACTGAAGTTAATATTTTGTATATTGTTGGTATGTATGTTATGGGGCGATATTTAGCTGGGTTTTCTGTGTCTGCTTGATCTTTAGGTATCAGATAAGTTATTCCATGTGTAAGTGTATCAGGGAATGTGTACAGGTCTGCAATGTAACTGTTAAATAATTTAGTTAAATGTGAATGTGTTGAGGTGAACTTCTTTAGCCAGAAATTTGCTATTTTATCTTTTCCAGGGGCTTTCCAATTGTGAGTAGAATTAATTGCTTGGGTGACTTCATGTTGCAAACTTGTCACTTCAGGCATTTGTGGTATCATCTTGTAAGCGTCTGTTTCTGCTTGAATCCACTGTGCATGCCTGTTATGTTGTACCAGGTTTGACCATATGTTGCTCCAGAAGTGTTCCATGTCTGTTATGTTTGGTGGATTGTCTATTTTAATGTGTTTGTTGTCTATTGTCTGGTGAAATTTCTTTGGGTTTGTGTTGAATGTTTGGCTTTGTTTCCTTCTATTTTCACTTTTTTTGTATCTTCTAAGTCGTTTGTCCAATGCTTGTAATTTCTGCTTCTTTTCATCTAATTGCTCTATCGCTTCTTGTTGTGAGATTTTACCTAACCTTTTTCGTTTTTTGTCTGACATTTCATTTCTTATAAATTGTGTTAGCTGCCGATGTCTTTTCTCAGTTCTTCTATTCTGGTCTGTTGCCTGTGTTGCCATGCTGGTTTTGTGGGTTTCTTCTGTGTGTTGGTTGGTTCTGATCTCTGCCTAGTGTGTATATTTAGTGTAGTGAGTGCTCCTATATAAACCAGTAGTTGTAACTCTTCCATGGTTGTATTTTCATTTATTTTGTTGCGTATGATTGTGTTGATAGTTGTTATTGTTGTTTCGACTTGTGGGTTATTTGGTGGTCTATGCAAGAATGGTCTAATGTCTGTATTTGCGTCTTTGTATTCTATATATGTCAGCTTAAATTTTTCTTCTTTATTGTTGTTATTAATACTACTGTTATTTCATACGCTCAGTGGCACAGTGCAATTCTCTCAGATACCATTTCAGTGTCTTTTTGTCCCTAACCTATCAGGGAAGAGACAACTTTGTCTTCTAAATTATGACCTACATAGGATTATCATGTCCTTGTTTATCCGCCATCTCACAGAATATTTCAGAACTATCCCCGATATTTAGCAAATAACTTCCGCCGTAATTTCTGCTCTTAACAGATTTTAATCCACGTAATATGATCGGGATGCTTTCTAACACATGTGAGATTAGTTCTGATCTGTCTTCCTACAACAGTTGCGCAAGGACGCTCTGTGAGTGTTTTAGGAATTTGGTGTTGAACATACGGCCTGCAAGATAGGAAGATACAATCTTACGCATGCAGAGTTCAGAAGAGTGCAGCAATACGGACAGTGATGTAATCAGACAATGGTCTTAATGTTGGTTCGACTACATTCCCTGTAAATGAAACGTTATCATTAACAGAAATTAGTGTATATGCTCAGGTGCAACTATATGTCAGCAAAAATAAAAAGCTTCGATTTTCGTTATTAAGGTTTATTTTTACTCTAAGTATGACTTCATGATATAACAACTTTAACAAAATTACGTACAGGGTGGTAAAATATTGATGCTGTGAAGCGAAATTCTTAACTATTTTAAAGATCTTTAATGGAAAGATTGTTGATGACCATGCGTGGAGTTCGATTACTATACAAACAAATTAAATACAGTTGGGCCAAAGATATCAATTACGCTAAAATGCACAATGAAAATACCCAAAATCGAACGGGGGTTGGTAAAGAGCAATCAAAAAAGTACACAATTAAAACAATTCATAACTCTACAGTGACTGGTCAATCCTTTTCGTTAGATCGGACATCTCGCTTTTCTACTTCAATTGCGCCTGATAATCGTGAATATGTTTAACTACAGGTCGTGGTTGAATGTACGATAATTGAGAGAGAGAGAGAGAGAGAGAGAGAGAGAGAGAGAGAGAGAGAGAGAGAGAGAGACGACCGCAGTCATGAGTGTCAATTGAATATCACTTGCTGGCGCGACGTGAACGATCTGTGAATCTGAGAATTTATTCTTAAACTCTCTCGACAGTTAGACACCAGTCTGATACATTTCCTACGTCTTCGGTGAAGCCGAGACTCCTATTCATTCCCTAGCTAAGTTAATTGGCATCGTACACGCTATTTGGCTGGAATAGTGCTTACGTCGTTGCTCTCAAATCGTTCGCAAGCGTTAACTGTCAGTGCTCGGCGCGATTCTCCGTACTAGCTGGAGGACTTTGCAGTTCAACTTCTTACGAGTTAAGACAAGCCTGTGAACAAGTGTTCACATAGTAATCCTCGCAATAGTCTCAGAGCGGCGCGAGTCGTCTTGCTCAAACATTCGCCCCCCTCCGGGTCTGTGGTTTACAATAGGCCCGAGGTATCCCTGCCTGTCATAAAAGGCGACTAAAAGGAGTCTCACACTTATCGGTCTTGTAAGTTCACGTCCTATTTTATGCTTTAACCTGCCACTTTCAAAACCCTATAGAAGTGCGGGCCACATGGCGAAGGACGCCTTACGTTTTGTATGAGTTATCCATAGTGCCCCTAGATTCGATCTCCTGAAACTCTTGTCATGGCTTTGCATCTCCATCTGCAATTCAACTATTTGGGCGAGGACACTTTCCTGGGTATGTCATCTTCTTCCGTTGTTCCCTGTCTCCTTTCGCCCCCATGACAATATTGGACTCTTCTGCGCCCAATATCAAGCACGGTCGCCAGTCCGTTGTGGTGGGGCCGTCATGTACCTATTTGATGGTAGCCCCTGACAACACAGGGATCGCACTGATGATGCCTGAGCTGTAAACAGTCCATGTATGCCAAGGAGAAGATGCCTGTCTTCCTGGGGCATCAGGACTCCCAGCAACGGCTATCATGCCAGGTGACCCTTGCTGTGGCTGGATGCCGCCCATGGGGAGAGCTCCTGATCGGAGTGGGTGGCATCAGGGCGAATGACCAGCAATGAAGCGGACTAGTCATCTCTTGCTGGTGACCGTACATTGCCGGTAGTCTTTAAGGAGAACAAGCTCGAATACTATGCTGACAGATAAGACCCTAAATCGTTCCACTCGATATCGCCTCGGTAGTTAGTCTGTAGCAGTATGGTCATAGAAGGCCTCAGTATTTTGTTGGACCTCTTGAGGATAAATTTGGCGAAGTGACAGCACTGTTCAAGATGAGAAACGGTGCAGTCTTGATTCAGACAGCATCACCAGCCGAATCCCAGGCGTTACTCACTTGTGACCGGCTGGGTGATATCCCTGTTTCGGCACTCCGCATATAGAGCTTAACTTGGTCCAGGGGATTATTTTCCATCGCGACTTCCTCTTGGAGTCGGACGACGAGCTCCGCCCCAACGTAGAACGGCGGGGTGTTCATTTTATCCAGTGCGTTTACAGGGGACCCAAAGACAATAGGGTTGCCACTGGTGCCTTTATCTTGGCTTTTGAGGGTGAGTGTGAGCTGAAAACGTCAAGGTGATGGTATACCACTGTGATGTCAAACCATACGTCCTTTTCCCTATGTGGTGCTTTAAGCGCTGGAAATTCGGGCATGTCTTCCCACTGCACTTCCAGCGCCACATGTCGAGACTGCGGACGTGCACTGCATCCAGATACTTCCTGTGCATCTCCTCCCACTTCTGTCAACTGTGGAGACAGCACGCCCCTACTCACCAGACTGCGTAGTACTCCAAATGGAGTGGAAACTCATGGAGTCAAGACCCTGAACCGGTTGACTTAGAAAGAGGCTAAACGTAAATTTGAACGATTACAACCCATTCACTTGATGTCCACATATGCTGCCGTTACATTACCATCACCATCACAAGTACCAGTCGTACCACACACTGTGCCACGAACAGTGGGCTCTCTGAGCCTCCAGAATACATCTGCACCCTTCAATGCAATGGGAAAATCTTCTTCTGTTGCTCCCAAAGTACATACTTCAGATGCAAAGCGTCCGCAAATGCACGGGACATTGTCTCCCACCCCCCACACCCCTGCTGGAGAAGCAACAGCCTCCTCCAGCTCCTCTCGTCCAGAAGGGGTCCCTTTGGACTCTCTCTCTCCCAAGGTCTCCACTAATGCCACAGCAGACACTCACCAGTGGCAAAAGGAGCCAAAAGCTGCTGAACAAAGAACTTCACGGTCTTTCTCCATGCCTGAAGCTACTTAGTAGTTCACACAGCAAGCCCCTAAAGGGAAGTGAGAAGGCAAGCAAACAGAAAAATATGCTAAGGAAAAGGACCATCTGGTGGCCCCAACAACACCACATCCAACCAATTCTGCACCTTTGCATGAGGTGGAGATCTCAGCGTCCCCTGAGGACCTGGATCTCACTGATGCCTCATCCACAATAGGAATGGATACAAATACTCAATTGGTGGCACCAGGTGACCCTGAGGTGTAACCTGCCTCCTTGCATGGTTCATGCATTCCCAGCCTCATGATAACTTCACCCTCCAGTAGTATTGCTGTTGTTTTCTTCACCACCTGGCTGAGCTATGTCAACTGTTATGCTTTACAACCCTGAGGGGAGTCACCATTTTATAGCAGGTTTGTACTTGGCTACCATGGGGCCCCAGTCTTTATAGCATTTTTTTCTTTATGTGGTCTTGATATTCTTTTTCCCCTCCCTTAGCTAACATGTCTGGGTTATTATGGGGAATTTTATGCGTTCTGTCGCTGACGTGCGAGCAGTTTCACCTTTTTCACTCCCTCCTTCTTTCTATGTTTTCCTTCTCTTCTTGTTCCTCGGCTTCAGTGTTTGAGGATCCTCAACGTCTTCATCCAGATCAAGTGCGATGGTATCTTCCCATCGCAATGGCGAGAGAGCACCATTACTCCAGTGCTCAAACACGGCAAGTACATGCTTGATCTGAGTACATATCAGCCCATCAGCCTCATCAATGTCCTTTTTGAGCTGTTAGAACGTATGGTAAGTTGGCAGTTGTTGGGTCCTCGAGTCATGAGGCCTACTGGCTCCATGCCAGGGCGTTTTCGCCAGGGTCGCTCTACCACTGATAATCTAATTTCCCTCGAGTCTGCCATCCCAACAGCCTTTTCCAAATGCCAACACATGGTTGCCATCTTTTTTAATTTATGAAATGCTTACAACACGATCTGACAACATAACATTCTTGCCACATTATATGAGAGGGGTCTCTGGGGCCCACTCCCGATTTTTATCCAAAGTTTCCTATCGCTCATTACTTTCCATATCCAAGTTGGTGCCTCCCATAGCCCCCCCCCCCCCCCCCAATATCCAGGAGTATGGGGTCCAGTAGGGCTCTGTATTGAGTGTATCTCTATTTTTAGTGGCCATTAACTGTCTAGCAGCAGCTTCCAGGCCATCTGTCTCACCTCTGTATGCAGAAGACTACTGCATTTCGTACTGCTCCTCCAGTACTGGTGTTGCTAAGTGGCGCCTACAGGGAGACATCCCCAAGGTGCAGTCTTGGGCCCTAGCCCATGGCTTCCAGTTTCCAGCCGCAAAGTCGTGTGTCATGCACTTCTGTCGGCGTTGCACCGTTCATCTGGAACAAGAACTTTACCTTAATGATGATCCACTCACTGTAGTGGAGAAATGTCGATTCTTAGGACTGGTTTTCAACGCTCGATTGACTTTGATTCCTAACCTTCGTTGGCTGAAGTGGAAGTGCTGGCAGCATCTCAATGCGCTCGGCTGCCTGAGCAACAACAACTAGGATTCGGATTGCTCTATGTTTCTGCATCTGTGCAGAGCCCTTGCTCAATCCCCATTGACTATGGGAGTCTGGTTTACGGTTTGGTGGCGACCTCAGTGTTGCGTTTACTTGACCCAGTGCACCACTGAGGCGTTTGACTGGCAGTGTGAGCTTTTAGGACGACTCTGGTGACAAGTATCCTGGTTGAGGCCAGAGTACCTCCATTGAAGGTTAGGCATGCACAAATACTTGCCAGTTACATTGCACACATTCGTAGTTCCCTTGAGCGTCGAATTATTGTCTGCATTTCCCAACTATGGCAGTTCATCTCCTGCATCGGAGGCCCAGGTCAGGGCTTACGATTGCAGTTAGTGTCCGATCTATTCTGTCTGAAGTGGTGTCCTTGCCATTACCACCTATACTCGAGGTCCATTCATGTACACCTCCATGGTGTCCACCTAGGCCGAAGCTTTGCCTGGACCTTTCACATGGTCCTAAGGACTCAGTTGACGCAGTGGCGCTCTGCTAGCACTTCCTCTCGATTCTTGACATGAACAGGGACTATGAAGTGGTGTACATCAATGCTCGATGACTGATGGTGACATTGGCTTTTTGTGTGTTCATGGAGGACAAACTGAACAGCACTCCTTGGCAGATGGCTTCAGTGCTTTCACTGCAGAGCTGGCGGCCATATCTCCTGCTCCTCAGCGCGTCCGCTCATGCCATGGGAAGTCGTTTCTTCTCTGTACTGACTCCTTGAGCAGCTTACAAGATATCGACCAGTACTACCACCGCCATCATTTGGTAACGACCATTTTGGTAACGACCATACAGGATTCCATGTATGCACTGGATCGATCCAGTCGTTCTGTGGTGTTTTTGTGGACCCCAGGCCACATTGGAATCCCAAGAAGTGAACTTGCCAACAGGCTGGCCAGACAGCCTACACAGAAACCGCTTCTGGAGATTGGCATCCCCATAATTGACCTGTGATCATTATCACGCCACAAGGTTTTTCAGCTTTGGAAGTTCACCGGAATTGTTTCAGAAATTCAATATAAGGTATGTTACTTGTTTAACACCTTACAGCTTCTTACATGTGCCCTCACACACCTACTGACCTGAGGCTTTGAGCTGTTGCCTGCCTACTGCCTGGCCCCATGTGTTCTGAACGCTCTTATGGGAATTTCAGGATGTATTTTTTTTGCACTGTTGGCTCTAAATCCACTGATCATGAGGGGTATGCTTTCGTCTTCTGTTGGCGTGGAATACCATCTCTGGCCTTCCCCATGTGGGTTGTTTACTGTGGGACTAATGGCTATCTACTGGGCCCCCTATTTTATTAAATGGTTGCACGGCCTTCTAGCTAATCTTGGTGATGCTGCTTGTTTGGTTGACTTAGAGTTCCTGGCCACTTAGGTATCCTGGCTATTGAACTTGATGATCAACTGGCTGGGAGGCAGCCACCTACAACTAGTTCCCTATCATCATGGGCTGACTCTTAGGAGATGACCCCTTGTCCAGTAAACTTCGTGCCATCAAGCATCAAGGAGATCCACGCCATGTGGCGTTCTTCCATCTGTCCCTCCCAGTGGGAACCTACTATCCTCTAACGTCTTTGTATTGGCCATACTAAGTTGACCCATGGGTTTTTCCTCAACAACGAGTCGTTCCCCCTCCCCCTCTTTTGTAGTTGCGGGGTTCGACTCACGGTGATTGATATTTTACTCGACTGCACCCACCTTTTGGCCCTTCACACTGAATATGACTTCTCATCTTC
Organism: Schistocerca serialis cubense; assembly: GCF_023864345.2. Classification (NCBI taxonomy): domain Eukaryota; kingdom Metazoa; phylum Arthropoda; class Insecta; order Orthoptera; family Acrididae; genus Schistocerca; species Schistocerca serialis. The sequence goes on along the minus strand of NC_064646.1, from coordinate 156,938,479 downwards.
CTTGTCTCAGTTGTTAGCGGACAGCCCTTGCATGATTACGTCTGTCTTCAGTTTTCTTTGTGAAAGTTGTTCATACTCTGACATGTTGTTGTTGTGGTCTTCAGTCCTGAGACTGGTTTGATGCAGCTCTCCATGCTACTCTATCCTGTGCAAGCTTCTTCATCAGGTCCTTGAAATTTCCGTTGGAACTTGAACTCCTCAGTGCAGGCGTTGGTTATGGAGGCCTTGACCTTGACTCCACAGTGACAAGGTTCTCACCACCTTTCCCCTACATTTTATCTAGTCTGTTGTGCTGTTTTGTTTCTGCTTCTTTTGTGTCTTCTTCCCTTCATGTTGTTCACATTGTATCATAGTAATGGTACAGTACGGTGTGGCTGTCGGGACAGTTTGGTGGCAGTGCTGGTGCTCCTCTTTCGGTAACATTTGTGGGACACTCCTGCTCTTCCCATTTCCATCTACTCACTTCCTGTTCTTTCATTTTCCTGCTGCCCTGATGTCTCTTTTCTCTTTGTTTGTACATTATCCCCTCCCCTTTACTGGACTGTGCTGTTTGTGTTGTCTCCCCCTTGACTTCTGCCATCCTAGATCATGGGACTGATCACATTGCTGTTTGGTCTCCTCCCCCTAGGCAACCAACCAACCAACCAACCAACCTATTGACCTTATTATTGGTCTCACCTCATTTATTATTGTTGGTCCAACTGATGTCCATTAAGTGATTTCTGTCCTATTCCTCTTACTCCCATTTGTCAAATTTTAGAGTGTATGTATTGGAAGTCGAACAAACTCTTGTTCGCAGTGACGTAATAGGTTTTGGTGGAGGAGAGATCTGTTAAACTAATACTACGAAGTCTCGTATGAGACAACACTTGCTTTAAAAAAGCCTTTGGAAGCAGCTGATGAAAGCACAGGGTGATTAAAACTAGACTATCGCTACGTGAGCCATGGTAGACGGAAAACTATTTACCGTTTGGTACCCAACCTTGCAGAAATGATGATCGGACTGTGCGCTGCAGGATATGCGTTGTTAGTGGTGATAGTGTCCTGACTAGCCGTTAGGCGGCAGTACTGGTATGACGACAGAGTAAAAACCCGAGCATCAATCTGCATCACAGATGCAGTCAACATGGGTCTGAACAAAGTGAGGAGGGGTTTCCTTGGAAAGCTCTTTGCGGGTACCGACGCTATAAAGGATTGCTGAGAAGATATCTTTCCTCACCGGGATTGAGAACAGTGATTTGGAATCTCGAATTAACTAGCGATTTGAGGATTGCTCCTGGTAGAGACCTACGGCCAGTTCCGCCACAAATGCCTGAGAATGCTGGACTTAATGTGCGATTTTCAAGCGGTGCGACAGCTGTGCCAGGACAGCTGAACAATCCATGATCCAACGTTCGAAAATTGCCCTGAACAGTGGTGAAATAGTGTCTGTACAAACGTCCAGGCTGTCGTGGATGCAGATGGTCGTCAGGTTGAGCATCTTTTGTAACCTGAAATGTAAACATGTGACTTGTAACCGCTACCTTACCTGCTTGCGAAGTTGGAAGGAAGAAGGAGAATGTAAATAATACAATAGTAATCACCTACCACTTCCCAGCAGGAAGTCAAATCAGTAATGTTGATTGAAATTAGCTGAGCAGTGCTTGCTAATTCCTGTTGTGATATCCTATTACCCCAGACTGGTATTGGAGAGAAACGAAAAGTTACAGTCGTGGCCGAACGTAATTTCGAAAAGGCGAGTGCATAACGCACTCGGTCAACCGCGTTACACTCTATGCCACATCTACGTGATTACTCTGCTATTCAAAATAAAGTGCCTGGCAGAGGGTTCAATGAACCACCTTCAAACTGTCTCTCTACCGTTCCACACTCTAACGGCACGCGGGAAAAACGAGCACTTAAATTTTGCTGTGCGAATCCCGATTTCTCTTACTTTATCGTGATGGTCATTTCTCCTTGTGTAGGTGGGTGGCAACAGAATGTTCTCGCAATCGGAGGAGAAAACTGGTGGTTGAAATTTCATGAGGAGATTCCGTCGCAGCGAAAACCGCCTTGGTTTTAATGGTTGCCACTCCAATTCACGTTTCATGTCTGTGACACTATCTCCCCTATTTCGCGATAATACAAAACGAGCTGCCCTTCTATGTACTCTTTCGACGTCATCCGTCAGTCCCACCTGATGCGGATCCCAGACCGCACGGCAATACTCCAGAACAGGGCTGACAAGCGTGGTGTAAAGTGTCTCTTTAGTAGACCTGTTGCACCTTCTAAGTGTTCTGTCAGTGAATCGCAGTCTTTGGTTTGCTCTACCGACAATATTATCTATGTGATGGGTCCAATTTAGGTTATTTGTAATTGTAATCCCGAAGTATTTAGCTGAATTTACAGCTTTCAGATCTGTGTGACTTATCGCGTAATCGAAATTTAGCTGATTTCTTTTAGTACTCATGTGAACAACTTCACACTTTCCTTTATTTAGGGCGAATTGCCACTTTTTGCACCATACAGATATCTTATCTAAACCACTTTGAAATTCGTTTTGGTCATCTGATGACTTTACAGGACGGTAAATGGCAGCATCATCAGCAAACAATCTAACAAGGCTACTCACATTGTCTCCTATGTCGTTAATATAGATCAGGAACAATAGAGGGCCTATAACACTTCCTTGGGGAACACCGGATATTATTTCTGTTTTACTTGATGACTTTCCGTCTATTACTACGAACTGTGACCTTTCTGACAGCAAATCACGAATCCAGTCGCACAACTAAGGCGATGCTTCGTAGACACGCAGTTTGGTTAGAAGATGATTGTGTGGAACGGTGTCGAAAGCCTTCTGGAAATCTAAAAATATGGAATCAATTTGACATCCTCTGTCGATAGCACTCATTACTTTATGAGTACAAAGAGCTAGTTGAGTTTCACAAGAACGATATTTTCTGAATCCGTGCTGACTATGTATCAATAAATCATTTTCTTCGAGGTACTTCATAATGTTCGAATACAGTATATGTTCCAAAACCCTACTGCAAATCGACGTTAGTGATATAGGCCTGTAATTGAGCGGATTACTCCTTCATTTTTTGGGTATTGGTGTGACTTGAGCAATTTTTCAGTCTTTAGGTACGGATCTTTCTGTGAGCGAGTGCTTGTATATACACTATGTTTCTGAGAGAAGAGGTTCATTGGTGCACGATAAAAGACCTGGTAATTAAAAAGTCAGTGATCACGCCAATGGCGGACGGGCTCGACGTTAGCACTTCGCATTTCTTTAACAAATAGCCGCAAACAAAGCTGACAATTAGAGTAATACGAAGGGATGTTTGGGTTGTTACGTAAATCCGAAAGGTATTAATTTAAATAAACGTAAACATGTTCATGATTCTTACGAACTAAAAAGACAGATGCTTACATAGCAAAAGCTGAAGGACAAGAGATACGAAGCAGCAAGGTATCTCCTTGCTGGCTGCAGAAAAAATGTGGACTGTGCCTTCTTTTATTATCATAGAAAGAATTAAAAGAACACTGTGGTCCATACATTTCATAAACATACAGTCCCTGAGTTATTCCGAATTACGGTGCAATGTCCATTAGAGATGCATGCACTATTTCGAACATGCATGCATGTCCCAAGAACACTGCATCGTAATTCGAAATAACACAGGCCCTACAATACCGTATTTATCAGCCGACGGCTGGCAAGCGACTCTCAAGTACAAGTCTCGCCTGTACGGGAATGTACGAGGGTTATTCCAAAAGTAAGGTCCGATTGATTGCCAAATTGAAACCACAGTGAACATCAGAAATGTTTTACTTGTAACAATTAGCTACACCTTTCAGCTACTTCTCTACGTAGTCGCCGTTCTGACTTAGACTTTTGTCATAGCGTTGTACCAACTTTTCAATAGCCTCATCATAGAAGGCAGCCGCCAGTGCTTTCCGCCAATTCTCCACGCTGGCCTACACCTCGTTGTCTGTGTCAAAATGTTGTCTTCAAAGCCAGCGGTTCATGTGACCAGAGATGAAACTCAGGGGGAGACAAATGCGGCTGAGAATTGTCGTGAAGACGAAACAGCACGACAGTTATGTAATGTTGACTGCATAGCTTCAGGCGAAATTTCTCACCAGGCCCTCGTACTTGGCGGCAGACACTATTTTCTAGACATCTTTACGCACTCACTGCGAGCTCAGAAATGAGAAGAGCGACGTGATGCTAACTGGGGTTATACTAGAGACACTACCCAACACATCTGTGCAAAGCTTTATCGGATTTTCATAGTCGTTTCCATTTCGCGACCGATCGGACCTTACTTTTGGAATAACCCTCGTACATAATGGAAATACGAGAATAGGTTATTGACACATTTTTGATGACATACTGGAATTTGTGTCTGGCCGTGAATCCTGCACAGGTAGCCCAGTGCAAAGGCGACCGCTCGCATTAAGCGGGAAATCCTGGTTCGATTCCAGGTCCTGCGCAAATTTTCATTGTCATTCCATTCTACAGCTAATGGTTGTCCATATTCGCCATTGCGAATGCATTTAACGTATAATGAAAAATTTTTTTGTGGGTCTTACACATGCTACGCAATTAACGAATCAAAATACCTTGCTTCTGCCAACTGATTTCACTTAAAAACCGTATGTTAATTACTATTAATTACAGCATAGATACATACATTACTTTCATATTAGTTACCTAGACAAAATGTGATGAGAATTTCGTAATCGTCTGATCAAATGGAATCACTCGAAGTACATGGTGATAACATTCTGTTGGATTTTTATTTTGGCTCTTTTTTGTAGTGTGTTTCGTTTATATATTTTTACCTGTTCTCCGTTTCAACGAGGTTGGCATGTTATGCTGCTCTATAAAGACTAGAGGTTTTATCCAGAAACCTCAAAATTCTTGATCGATTTACTTCAAATTTTTACGCGATATTCTAAAAAAATCAGGTGGCCATAGGCCATATATTTTTCAAACAATAAAACGTACAAAATTTTGATCAAAACAAACTGTGAAAAATAAAATTCCGTTCTTTGAAATTTGTGCTGTTTCGTCTTCTATCAAGCTGTCGGTTTTAATTGCGATAGCAGAGCATTCAAACCATAAGACAGTTTCTCTCCCAATTTATACTGTCTCTCCGTATACGTAATTTTAAACAAAATTTGCATAGTCAGCAATGTGATGTTTCGTTTCTTTCTCGCAGTCGGTTGTGACAAAAAACCTGTATATTAAAAGCGTGGCTCCTGCCATGCATATTCTGGAATTGACTTTATCTTCTCACTCAGAAATTGGTCTTGTCGTAGTTTCCTTTCCAGAGATTTCATCCATTTTCCATGTTGCTAGGTTTTCCTGATCATGTGGAAGCACAGGTGGGATGCAGAGGGTGCGTTTCCAAATGCACATCGTGTCCTGAGGCAAGGGGTTTGGGGTCTCCAGCAGTTTCATGTGTGGGCAACTTTTCCATTTTCAACTTTATACCCCTGTCTCATTATTACTTGCTTTTGTATTATGTAGCCTTCCTCTCACCCCCCCCCCCCCCCCCCCTCCATGAACCATGGACCTTGCCGCTGGTGGGGACGCTTGCGTGCCTCAGCGATATAGATGGCCGCACCGTAGGTGCAACCACAACGGAGGGGTATCTGTTGATAGGCCAGACAAACGTGTGGTTGCTGAAGAGGGGCAGCAGCCTTTTCAGTAGTTGCAGGGGCAACAGTCTGGATGATTGACTGATCTGGCCTTGTAACGATAACCAAAACGGCCTTGCTGTGCTGGTACTGCGAACGGCTGAAAGCAAGGGAAAACTACAGCTGTAATTTTTCCCGAGGGCATGCAGCTTTACTGTAGCATGGAGAGGTGCATCAAACCAGTCTCAGGACTGAAGACCACAACAACATCCTTCCTCTGTGGGAACTAGCCCCAGTTCGACACAAGAGGACTGAGGGACCGACGACCTTGTAGCTTCGTCCCTTTAACCCCATCCATTCTATGCCACTGGAGGGCTCCAGTTTGTAGTGTGTGACATTGCAGCGTCCAACGTAACTATGTCGGTGCGTGAGAAACACTGTACTGTAATAGTTTAGCTTCCGAAGAGTTCTTCCACACATGGAGTACCGTCTCCTTCAGCGTGGCAGTACCAGACCACACACGAGTGGCACAACCTCGACAACAATATGACGCATTTCGTTCACTGGCATCTATCATCCTTCACACAGTCACGACTTCGCCCCATCCGATTTTCGTCTGTTTCCAGAACTTGAACATCTCGGAGGACTTTACTTTGTCAGTGATGAAGCGCTGCAAGGGGAGGTGAGGTCGTGGCTTCATCAAGGAAGCCAAACATTCTGCCGGCCAGAGTAGCCGAGTGGTTCTAGGCGCTACAGTCTGGAACCGCGCGACCAGTACGGTCGCAGGTTCGAATCCTGCCTCGGGCATGGATGTGTGTGACGTCCTTAGGTTAGTTAGGTTTAAGTAGTTCTATCAAGGAAACCTCCCCATCGCACCCCCCTCAGATTTAGTTATAAGTTGGCACAGTGGATAGGCCTTGAAAAACTGAAGACAGATCAATCTAGAAAACAGGAAGAAGTTGTGTGGAACTATGAAAAAAAAAAACAAGCAAAATATACAAACTGAGTAGTCCATGCGCAAGATATGCAACATCAAGGATAGTGTGAGCTCAGGAGCGCCGTAGTCCCGTGGTTAGCGTGAGCAGCTGCGGAACGAGAGGTCCTTGGTTGAAGTCATCCCTCGAGTGAAAAATTTACTTTCTTTATTTTCGCAAAGTTATGATCTGTCCGTTCGTTCATTGACGTCTCTGTTCACTGTAATAAGTTTAGTGTGTGTGTTTTGCGACCGCACCACAAAACCGTGCGATTAGTAGACGAAAGGACGTGCCTCTCCAATGGGAACCGAAAACGTTTGATCGCAAGGTCATAGGTCAACCGATTCCTCCTCAGGAAAACACGTCTGATGTATTCTATACGACACTGGTTGGAGAGCGAAGTTGATTATGTGTGAGTGCCTGAGCTTTGGTAATTGTCCGAAAATAAAAAATTAAACTTGTCACTCAAGGGGAGACTTGAACCAAGGACCTCTCGTTCCGGAGCTGCTCACGCTAACCACGGGACCACGGCACTCCTGAGCTCTCACTATCCTTGATGTTGCCTATCTTGCACATGGACTACTCAGTTTGTATATTTTGCTTATTTTTTTCATAGTTCCACACAACTTCTTCCTGTTTTCTAGATTGATTTGTGTTCAGTTTTTCAAGCCCTATCCACTGTGCCAACTTGTAACTAAATCTGAGGAGGGTGCGATGGGGAGGTTCCCTTGTAAGTTCTAGGGGACTGATGACTTCAGATGTTAAGTCCCATAGTGCTCGGACCCATTTGAATCAAACATTCTACATCGATGGTATCAACAAACTGGCCTCTCTTTCGGAAAAATGTATTCTTCGCTAGGGTAACTATGCTGAAGAGTAAATATGTAGACATGAAGAAATGTAGAACGTCAATAGAGTTTTATTTTAAAAGCTTTGAGTTCTCGTAATAAAAATTCGGGAGCGTTACTTTTCAGCACATTCTCGTAGTATAGAATCGGAATCGTCTGAAACTTCGCAATCCTACACATTCGCGGATCAAAACTATACGAAACACTGTCATGGAAGCTACTATCCTCGAAAATAAAGCAGCTGGAGACCCACCTCTCATCTCCCGTACACCAGTGATCCCAACCAATTCACCACTTCATTTTAATCCACTTCAGTTCCCAACCAAGGTTCCGTTTGCTGGAGCAATAAACAAGCCCAACATTCAGGCTCCGGCTCTCGACTGATACACGTCTACAGAGCAGGAAGTTAAGTGTTTATCTTTTTGTGCGTTTTCGTCGTATTTTGATTAAATTCCGTGCTGTTGTTTTGTTTAAGGGGTTTAATCTCGCGTTTTTGTGAGTGTAAATTCACTCAGACTGCGGCGCAGTAGTTGCTCACTGAAGTCAGGAACGTACCTCATTAACGCATCAGCCGTCGTTGGTCACACATCAGGAGGATAGCAAGTTGCATATCTAGTACTCTGTCCCTTATAGTTTACTTCTTCAGTTAGTCTTGCTGGGATGGTTAGGCTGTGTGCATACTGGGGAAGCAGCTAGCGCAGTTCGCCTACAGCTGAATGCTCTTTTGCCTACAGTCAGCCGCCCTCAGGCTGTTCCTCGGGGTGTAGCGGTGGCAGAGAATCTGGCGCTTTACATGGGACACCTCAGCAGCCGCTTGTTTTGCCCACAGTGCGGCGGCGCGGTTCTTTCAGTCCCTTTACGACGGACCTGCACCTACCTGCGAACATTGTCTCAGCAGATCATCAGCAGGAAAGCCGAGTGAAACCTATTGTACTTCGACGTGAACCAGGCTGCAATTAAAGTCACTAATCTACGTTTCGGGTGAAACACGAAATGAAAGGTTGGAAATTTTGTCCTCACTATATTCTGAAACTTAAGTGAACAAATATCACTGCCAAGCCTGTGCTAGTCTTAACACAGTCACTCATAATCCCTTTCACTCACGTTAGCAAGTTTATGGTGTTGCATTTCCCGAAAACGTAGTAGTTACAAAAATACTGATTGTTTTTGATTGATAATGCTCGCCAAATATTAAGTCTGTCGGTACCAAATGCAGTCACATTTTTTACCCGCCGACCTGCTCAATACGCCACGCGGAATACATGTCTTTTCTCGTCACAAAATTCACTTAAAAATTCCGAAATTTCTACACACACATCGGAATAATTAAGCCGTCACTTTCCAACACTTTTGATGTATGAAACACTGCTAGATCCGGCAACTTATCATTTCCATCGGAACTACTACTACACATATCCGAACTGTTTCATGGCTAGGCTCCCACTCTTCTCTAGAATACTCAGTCTCCTCTACCAGCAGAGAAAGGCGCGCGAAGAATATTGCTTCACCATTGGTCAGTTTACTCAACAGCCAGTAGCAAAACAACGTTCTCCCACGTCAGTCCGCGCTTTTCATCAATAACCAAACGCAAAATAGTAAACCTAATCACTGCACTTTTTACCGAAGTAATTATCTAATATGCTGAAGTTTTGTTTATGCATAAAGTTATTTGCTATTGTTATTTACACCTGAATTAACTTTCCCTTTACCGTAAACTTACTTTACAAATCTATTCTACAAAAATGCTCTTTGTTCATATCCATACCTCTTCGAAATGTTCCCACACTAAATCCTACTACATAACTCGTTTAACAATTATCTTCATATTAACCTTAAACCACACTCACGCATCATTCATACTGCTAAAACACATTTATAACATTTTACCTACACAAAAAGACATAACAACACTTTATGAAAATACTGGAACAGTTTATGAAAAACATTCTGTTACTTAAGTGCACTCTAGTGGGCACAATCGAAACTAAAATCACAGTCCCCCTATCCAGTATTGTCCTCCATCGGCTGATACATAAACTACGTGCGTGTCCAGTCTCGCGTCACCATCTGTCATTATCCAGCTCTGAGACACATCTCCCGCCTCCAATTCAGTATCGTTCTACGGCGCTGCGCCTCAACCGGCCCTGCTTCCGAGGCGGCACCTAGTGCACCGACGCAGTGGGTCTGTCCCGCGGCAGTGTGAGGTGGTTGGTAACGCGTTCGCGTGGATCGAGGCGGAGGGTCCGTGTGGAGACTGGCCGCCCGGCCTCGCCCGTTCACCCTGTGAGTGGGCGGGTGGCCGCTCCTTCAGCATCCGTTTCACACATTTAGAAACGATGCTACTGTCGACTTTGTTTGTGGTGGTCGTTTTGCTGAGAGCTGATCATCTACGAATGTTTTTCAGGGTGAGGGTATCTATTCACACGAGATGCCAACTGGGGAACAGCTTCATTTCATTAGGCCTGTCACTGCCTTGTGGCATGCACATAAGAGAAAGCTAGTCTCCCGTACATCGCACGGTAAATGTTTCTTAACAATTCTATTGCTCTTGAGGTACTTCCTTACGAATAAATGAGTTTCGAGCAATTCCTCCTTGAGCAACAATAGAAAAATGTTCTGCTCGTGGTGGACTTCACCCAAAAACATTCATTTTTTTCAACTTAGTCTACCAGACATCACAGTTTTCTAGAACGTAAAACAATACAACAGGTCTCGTTCCTTTAGCTTTCACTAAAAGCTTTCAGTGGTCTCTCAGATTATCTAAAATGGAAATGAATTCTTTATTCTTGTTGTTTAGAGCTCAAATTCGATTCAGATATTTATTTCTGAGCCGAGGAATTTTTATGTAGTGCTTATTTTAAAATAACATACGTCCATGATCATTAGATTTAAATTTAAATACGTTAAAATGGTTCAAAGTGAGCCCCTAGGAACGCGCCAAAATCCCAGCAGATCAAAGTTCCATCCAGAATCGTCTGTTTAGATGTAGTCATTAGACTGGTCGACCACCGCTGACTGTTGAAACTTCCTGTATTTCAGGTGACACCGGTGTTCAGTACAGCAATCAGCAGTGCGCTGTATACATCGAGGTGACAAAATACATGGGATAGCGATATACACTACTGGCCATTAATATCTGCACGAACAGTTCGACGACGTTTGCAGCAGCATGGACTATCAGCTCGAAGACGATGGCTGCGGTTACCCTTGACGCTGCATCACAGACAGGAGCGCCTGCGATGGTGTACTCAACGACGAACCTGGGTGCACGAATAGCAAAACGTCATTTTTTCGAATGAATCCAGGTTCTGTTTACAGCATCATGAAGGTCGCATCCGTGTTTGGCGACATCGCGGTGAACGCATGTTGGAAGCGTGTATTCGTCATCGCCATACTGGCGTATCACCCGGCGTAATGGTATGGTGTGCCATTGGTTACACGTCTAGGTCACCTCTAGTTCACATTGGCGGAACTTTGAACAGTGGACGTTACATTTCAGATGTGTTACGACCCGTGGCTCTACTCTTGATTCGATCCCTGGGAAACCCTACATTTCAGCAGGATAATGCACGACCGCATGTTGCAGGTCCTGTACGGGCCTTTGTGGATACAGAAAATGTTCGACTGGTGCCCTGACCAGCACATTCGCCAGATCGTTCACCAATTGAAAACGTCAGGTCAATGGTGATCGAGCAACTGGCTCGTCTCAATACGCCAGTCACTACTCTCGATGAACTGTGGTGTCGTGTTGAAGCTGCATGGGCAGCTCTACCTGTACACGCCATCCAAGCTCTGTTTGACTCAGAGCTTAGGCGTATCAAAGCTGTTATTACGGTCAGAGGTGGTTGTTCTGGGTACTGATTTCTCAGGATCTATGCACCCAAATTGCATGAAAATGTAATCACATGTCAGTTCTAGTATAATATATTTGTCCAATGAATACCCGTTTATTATCTGCATTTCTTCTTGGTGTAGCAACTTTAATGGCCAGTAGTGTACATATACATGGACTGCGGCATCGCTTATACAGGGTATAAAAGGGCGGCGCATTGACGGAACTGTCATTTGTACCCAGGTCATTCAAGCGAAAACGTTCCCGACATGGTTACGGCCGCACGACGTGAATTAACGCGGAATGGTAGCCGGAGCTAGACACAACGCAGTGGCCGACCGCCTTCACTTAATGACTGAAAGCAGCGGTGCATGCGTAAAGTTGTCAGTGCTAACATACAAGCAACGCAACCTGAAACGACCATGCAAATTAGTGTGGGACGTACTACGAACGTAGCCGCGCGGCGATATTTGGCGTTAATGGACTATGGTAGCAGACGACCGAAGAGAGTACCTTTGCTTGCAGCACGACATCGCTTGAAACGTCTCTCCTGGGCTCGTGACCATATCGGCTCGACCCTTGATGTCAAGATACCCGTAGCCTGGTCAGATGTGTCCCGATTTCGTTTGGGTAAGAGTTGTTGATAGGGTTTGAGTGCGGCGCAGACCCCACGAAGCCATGAATCCAAGTTGTCAAAAGACACTGTGCAAGCTAGGTGTGGCTCCATAATGGTGTGGGCTGTTTTTGTATGGAATGGAATGGACTGGGTGCTTAGTTGTGTTCGGCTGCTTGGGGACTACTTGCAGTCATTCATGGATTTCATGCTCCCAAGCAACGATGGCATTTCTATGGCTGACAATGCACCATGTCACCAGGCCACAATTGACCCAGATCACACGGCATGAATCCCATCGAACATCAATGGGATATAATCCTTGGGCAACAGAAGAAATATTGAATTTAATTGATGAAAGGAGAAAATATAAAAATGTAGTAAATGAAGCAGGCAAAAAGGAATACAAACGTCTCAAACATGAGATCAACAGGAAGTGCAAAATGGCTAAGCAGGGATGGCTAGAGGACAAATGTAAAGATGTAGAGGCTTACCTCACTAGAGGTAAGATAGATACTGCTTACAGGAAAATTAGAGACCTTTGGAGAAAAGAGAACCACTTGCATGAATATCAAGAGCTCAGGTGGAAACCCAGTTCTAAGCAAAGAAGGGAAAGCAGAAAGGTGGAAGGAGTATATAGAGGGCCTATACAAGAGCGATGTACTTGAGGACAATATTATGGAAATGGAAGAGGATGTAGATGAAGATGGAATGGGAGGTACGATACTGCGTGAAGAGTTTGACAGAGCACTGAAAGACCTGAGTCGAAACAAGGCCCCGGGAGTAGACAACATTCCATTAGAAGTACTGATAGCCTTGGGAGAGCCAGTCCTGACAGAACTCTCTACCATTCGGTTAGCAAGATGTATGAACAGGTGAAATACCCTCAGACTTCAAGAAGAATACAATAATTCTAATCCCAAAGAAAGCAGGTGTTGACAGATGTGAAAATTACCGAACTATCAGTTTAATAAGTCACAGCTGCAAAATACTAACGCAAATTCTTTACAGACGAATGGAAAAACTGGTAGAAGCCGACCTCGTGGCAGATCAGTTTGGATTTCGTAGAAATGTTGGAACACTTGAGGCAATACTGACCTTACGACTTATCTTCGAAGAAAGATTAAGAAAAGGCAAACATACGTTTCTAGCATTTGTAAACTTAGAGAAAGCTTTTGACAATGTTGACTGGAATACTCTTTCAAATTCTGAAGGTGGCAGGGATAAAATACAGGGAGCGAAAGGCTATTAACAATTTGCACAGAAACAAGATGGCAGTTATAAGAGTCGAGGGGCATGAAAGGGAAGCAGTGGTTGGGAAGGGGGTGAGACAGGGTTGTAGCCTCTCCCCGATGTTATTCAATCTGTATATTGAGCAAGCAGTAAAGGAAACAAAAGAAAAGTTCGGAGTAGGTATTAAACCCATGGAGAAGAAATAAAAACTTTGATGTTCGCCGATCACATTGTAATTCTGTCAGAGGCAGCAAGGGACTTGGAAGAGCAGTTGAACGGAATGGACAGTGTCTTGAAAGGAGGGTATAAGATGAACATCAACAAAAGCAAAACGAGGATAATGGAATGTAGTCAAATTAAATCGGGTGATGCAGAGGGAATTAGATTAGGAAATGAGACACTTAAAGTAGTAAAGGAGTTTTGCTATTTGGGGAGCAAAATAACTGATGATGATCGAAGCAGACAGGATATAAAATGTAGACTGGCAATGGCAAGGAAAACGTTCCTGAAGAAGAGAAATTTAACATCGAGTATAGATTTAAGTGTCAGAAAGTCGTTTCTGAAAGTATCTGTATGGAGTGCAGCCATGTATGGAAGTGAAAGATGTATGGTTAATAGTTTGGACAAGAAGAGAATAGAAGCTTTCAAAATGTGGTGCTGCAGAAGAATGCTGAAGATTAGATTGGTAGATCACATAACTAATGAGGAGGTATTGAATAGAATTGGGGAGAAGAGGAGTTTGTGGCACAACTTGACAAGACGAATGGACCGGTTGGTAGGATATGTTCTGAGGCATCAAGGGATCACAAATTAAGCATTGGAAGGCAGCGTGGAGGGTAAAAGTCGGAGAGGGAGACCAAGAGATGAATACACTAAGCAGATTCAGAAAGATGTAGGTTGCAGTAAGTATCGGAAGATGAAGAAGCTTGCACAGGATAGAGTAGCATGGAGAGCTGCATCAAACCAGTCTCAGGACTGAGGACCACAACAACAATCGAGATGTCAGTCCGTACACAAACTTCTGCACCGGCAACACTTTCGCAGTTACGGCAGCTATAGAGGGAGCATGACTCTGTACTTCTGCATGGGACTACCAACAACTTGAGTCCGTACCACGTACTAGCCAGACAAAAGGGGATCCGACACTATGTTCTTAGGTATCCCTCTGAGTTTGTCACAGTGTAAGCCCGTATGTGTAGGCTTTTGATATACAGAATGGCCGGGTCGTTCCGTTCAACGAACACATCTAAAAATGGTCACTTGCCATCCTTCTCCATTTGCGCTGTAAATTTGAAATTCCGTTGCATGCTGCTAATATAGTATTTGCTGTAGCGTCTCACTGTCACGGGGCCGAATGAAAAAGTATAGAAATTTACTGATAGATTAAAACTGTGTTCTGTTTGGGTGTCGACCTTAGGCCCTTTCATTCTAGAAAAAAATACACTACTGGCCATTAAAATTGCTACACCACGAAGATGACGTGCTACAGGCGCGAAATTTAACCGACAGGAGGATGATGCTGTGATACGCAAATGATTCGCTTTTCAGAGCATTCACACAAGGTTGGCGCCAGTGGCGACACCTACAACGTGCTGACATGAGGAAAGTTTCCAACCGATTTCTCATACACAAACGGCAGTTGACTGGCGTTGCCTGGTGAAATGTTGTTGTGATGCGTCGTGTAAGGAGGAGAAATGCGTACCATCACGTTTCCGACTTTGATAAAGGTCGGATTGTAGCCTATCGCGATTGCGGTTTATCGCATCGCGACATTGCTGCTCGCGTTGGTCGCGACCCAATGACTGTTAGCAGAATACGTAATCGGTGGGTTCAAGAGGGTAAAACGGAACGCTGTGCTGGATCCCAACGGCCTCGTATCACTGGCAGTCGAGATGACAGGCATCTTATCCAAATGACTGTAACGGATCGTGCAGCCACGTCTCCATCCCTGAGTCAACAGATGGGGACATTTGCAAAACGACAACCATCTGCATGAACAGTTCGACGACGTTTACAGCAGCATGGACTATCAGCTCGGAGACGATGGCTGCGGTTACCCTTGACGCTGCATCGCAGACAGGAGCGCCTGCGATGGTGTACTCAACGACGAACCTGGGTGCACGAATAGCAAAACGCCATACTGGCGTATCATCCGGCGTGATGGTATGGGGTGCCATTAGTTACACGTCTCGGTCACCTCTCGTTCGCATTGATGGCTTTTGAATAGTGGACGTTACATTTCAGATGTGTTACGACCCGTGGCTCTACCTTTAATTCGATCCCTGGGAAACCCTACATTTCAGCAGGATAATGCACGGCCGCATGTTGCATGTCCTGTACTGGCCTTTATGGATACAGAAAATGTTCGACTGCTGCCGTGGCCAGCACATTCTCCAGACCTTTCACCAATTGAAAACATCTGATCAATGGTGGCCGAGCAACTGGCTAGTCACAATACGCCAGTCACTACTCTCGATGAACTGTGGTATCGTGTTGAAGCTACATGGGCAGCTGTATCTGTACACGCCATCCAAGCTCTGTTTGACTCGATGCCCAGGCGTATCAAGGCCTTTATTACAGCCAGAGGTGGTTGTTCTGGGTACTGATATCTCAGGACCTATGCACCCAAATTGCGTGAAAATGTAATCACATGTTAGTTAAAGTATAATATATTTGTCCAATGAAGACCTGTTTATCATCTGCATTTCTTCTTGGTGTAGCAATTTTAATCACCAGTGGTGTATGTATCAACATAACGGAAAATGCATAATGGACGAGGGCAGGGGCTGCGTTCATCACTTTGAACTGATGACTGCAATTGAGACAATCATCGAAAGTTAGAAGTGCTACCCATATCTTAGAATGTTAAGAGGGCTTTCTATTTGTATCTGTATAGTTATTTCCTCGGAAAGGAACGTAACGAGGCGGAACAGCAGCTGAGATAGAGCGAAATAAGGAGTGTCCTTGCGGAGAAAACCATCCCAGCATTAGATTAAAACTAGTTTAGGTAGCATCTTGTCAGGAACCTTAGAAAACTTCGTCTTACTTAAATACCAGTCTCACATTTGGATTTATTCAATTAAGAGCTTTGTCTTCTTATTAAGCATTCAACTGTAATCATCATAACGTGCTGATCGTATAGCGGGATAAGACACACGAGTGCATCGTTGTTCTTGTACCTTATGAGACCGTTTTCTTCGTACCAGTTCGAAACGGCGCTGGTTACCTCGTTTCATGAATGGCGTGCGAGAACAGTCGTAACTTTTTCTACCGGCGTTTGCCTCCTCGCTGCGTCCATTTCCATTTCCAGCTCCGCGCCACTGCATTAACACCCCCGCCATGATTGATGAGGTGGTTCCTGCTGCGACCGCTAGGTGTCTCGTAGCTTATTGTCGAGCCGCTAATGGCGGCGGCAACAATGGCGACCGGTTTGCTCCTTTTGCCGCTGTGTCGTCTGCCGCCAAAGGAACGCGCCCCGCTTTTCATTTGTTCGCCTTGGCTGAGGCAAGGAAGAAAAAAAAAAGCACCTTGTAGGGGAGTATTTACATAGCAATGGCACAAAAGGGCTGCTACTGATGGCGTTGCCCCCCACCACCCTTCCGTCCTTTGCTGAAAACTGCACCTGTCATTGCCTCCAATTTTTGTTTCCCCCCGACTGATATTGTGCGGCACTCCATTACGGCGTGCAGCTATCATTTATATTAGGCGGGGATGATACGGTCACAGTCGGAGAGACCTCAAATGAACCGGCGCTCTTTTGTCTCACCAAAGTATATATCCCCTCACTCGCGGCGTGCGATCGCTTTTTTTTTTCTGCTCGGCGCAATCGATGTCGCTACTATATTTCTCAGGCCTTCTAAATGGATTATTTATTCTCCGTTCCGAGAAGGCGAGTTATGCGCGGGAGGACTCTGGCTACGGCCTCGCTGCTGTCTGGTAGCGACGGCGGCGTCCGGTACAAAGCAAGTTACTCCCACCGGCGTGTCCATTAGGTAGCAACCGCTGTGCGTGACTCGTCGGCACGGCAGAAATGTTGCTGCAGGTATCCGAGCCGCGACGGCTTGTCGCCGGTACCGCCGGTTCGGTGGTGGTGTCACTGGGGGTAGTTTCTGTTCATTTAAGAATAACGAGTGATGGAGCAACTACAGTCCACATCTTAATCTAAAACCATAGCAGAAATCAGAAGCGGACCGAGTAAGCGTCCACTGATGGGGTTGCATATTTCACAAATCAATGGGCCGCTGTTATATCAGTGCTACGGACTTCCATTGTTCCCGCTGTAACTCCGCGAGTATGTCGGGTACGAGAAATGTGGCGCTGCAGTCGCATTCTACTCGTAGACTCAAATGGTTCAAGTGGCTCTGAGCACTATGGGACTAAACTGCTGAGGTCGTCAGTCCCCTAGAACTCAGAACTACTTAAACCTAACTAACCTAAGGACATCACACACATCCATGCCCGAGGCAGGATTCGAACCTGCGACCGTAGCGGTCGCGTGGTTCCAGACTGTAGCGCCTAGAACCGCTCGGCCACCCCGGCCGGCCTCGTAGACTCGTTCTGTCTTTCCGAAGCATGCATAAGTAAGTGTAAGGCTAGTTGTGACTTACTGTTAGTAGCACGGGAGATGGGTACGCGCTCTTGCTGCTGTAAAGCAGCGCCGACAAGGCGAAATGACTGACTCTCGGATCAGGTTTCCTCAAACGCAGCTGTGTTCTGTGAGACTCTGGGGGGTGTAAGGCGAAAATATTGATCCGAAGTATACAATTACAAATGCTAATAGATCTTTTCGTAGGTGACTGTCTTACACTGTCAGATAGCGCGAAAAAAATGTTTACACCATCAGCTGCACAATTTTATACTTACTATCCACCAATTACAGTTATTACGATCATCTTCACAGAAGAAACAGGGTACATCAGTGGATCATACATACATTTGCGGCATATGTTCCACATTTCGTTGGGTCATATTTGATTAGATTAGTACTTCTTCCATAGATCATGAATACGATACTTCGTAATGATGTGGAACGTGTCAGGTTAATAAAAGGTGTCTATACAAGATATTACATTCGACAAAATATTACATGACACTCAATTTTTATGTGGAGGTTGGGAAATTACCCACTTACTATATCCAAAAATTCATTTAATGAGTAGGAGTTACCATTAAGAAATTCTTTTAATTTCCTTTTAAATACTATATGGCTGTCAGACTTCTGATGCTATTAGGTAAGTGACCAGACTTTTGCGGCAACCAAAGTTAGATTTACCTTGAGTGGTGAAGATCATCCTTTCTCCTAGTGTTGTAGCCATGTACACTGCTATTACTTTTGAATTCGTTCGGATTATTAATAACAAATTTCGTAAGTGAATATATATATTGTGAGGCTACAGTGAAGATCTCTAGCTCTTTAAATAAGTGTCTGCAGGATGATCTTGGATGAGCTCCAACAACTATTCTGATCGCACGCTTTTGTGCAATGAACACTCTTTTACTCAATGGTGAGTTACCCCAGAATATGATGATGCCATACGAAAGCAGAGAATGAAAATAGGCGTGGTGAGCTAATTTACTGAGATGTATATCACCAAAATTTGCAATGACCCTAATAGCATAAGTAGCTGAACTCAAACATTTCAGCAGATTCTCAGTGTGTTTTTTTGCAGTTCAGCCCCTCATCAATGCATACACTTAGAAATTTTGAATATTCTACCTTAGCTACAGATTTCTGATTGAAGTCTATATTTATTAATGGTGTCATTCCGTTTACTGTGTGGAACTGTATATACTGTGTTTCGTCAAAGTTTAATGATAGCCCATTTGTAGAGAACCATTTAATGATTTTGTGAAAAACATCGTTTACAATTTCACCAGTTAATTCTTGTCTGTTGGGTGTGATAGCTATACTTTTATCATCGGCAAAAAGTACCAGCTTTGCATCTTCGTGAATATAGAATGGCAATTCATTAATATAGAATTGTATGTTTCATCCATTGTCGTACACTGTTTTGCGCCTTTGAAGAGGATTGTAATAGTCGAAACCGGTAGAGAATAAACATATAGTTGTACAGCTGATGGCATAAAATGCCTTTTCTAAATTGCAAATGTGTTTCGTTAGAGGGGTTGTTCTGGAATAAATTTCACATTCTAGTCCACATTTTGGAATAAAAATGCACAAAATTTGTCCAATGCAAACAAAATAATCGTATTCTTGTTCAATCCAGGTCCACCAGGAGAAAATGTGTGCGCTGCGTCAAATGAAAACTTGCCACAGAGGAACGACACTGTTACACCGAAGCGACAAACAAGCTGATACAGGCATGCGTATTCAAATACAGAGATACGTGAACAGGCGGAATACGGCGCTGCGGTCGGCAACGCCTGTATAAAACAAAAAGTGTCTGGCGCAGTTTTTAGATCTATTATTGCTGCTACAGTGGCATGTTATCAAGATTTGAGTGAGTTTGAACGTGGCGTTACAGTCGGCGCAAGAGCGATGGGACATTGCATCAAATGGTTCAAATGGCTCTGAGCACTATGCGACTTAACTTCTGAAGTCATCAGTCGCCTAGAACTTAGAACTAATTAAACCTAACTAACCTAAGGACATCACACACATCCATGCCCGAGGCAGGATTCGAACTTGCGACCGTAGCGGTCGCTCGGCTCCAGACTGTAGCGCCTAGAACCGCACGGCCACTCCGGCCGGCGTGACACTGCATCGACGAGGTAGCGAATGAAGTGGGGATTTTCCCGTACGACCACTTCACGAGTACACCGTGAATATCAGGAATCCTGTAAAACCTTAAATCTCAGACATCGCTGGATCCGGAAAAATATCTTGCAAGAACGGGACCAACGACGACTGAAGAGAATCGTTCAACGCGACAGAAGTGCAACCCTTCTGCAAATTACTGCAGATTTCAATGCTTGTCCATCAACAAGTGTCAGCGTCCGAACCATTCAACGAAGCTTCGATATGAGCTTTCGGAGCCAAAGACTCTCTTGATGACTGCACGACACAAAGCTTTACGCCTCGCCTGGGCCCGTCAACATCGATATTGGACTGTTAATGACCGGAAACATGTTGCCTGGTCGAACGAGTCTCGTTTCAAGTTGTATCGAGCGAATGGACGTGTAAGGGTCTGGAGACAGACTCGTGAATCAATGGAACCCGCAAATTAGCAGGGGACTGTTCAAGCTGGTGGACGCTGTACAATGGTGTGGAGCGTGTGCAGTTGGAGTGATATGGGACTCTGATTCGCCTAGATACGACTCTGACAGGTGACACGTACGTAAGCATCCTAACTACTCACCTGCATCAATTTATGTCCATTGTGCATTCCGACGGACTTGGGCAATTCCAGTAGGACAATGCGACACCCCACACGTTCAGAAATGCTACAGAGTGGCTCTAGGAACGCTCTACTGAGTTTAAACACTTCCGCTGGCCACGCAACTCCCCAGACACATACATTATTGAGCATATCCGGTATGCCTTGCAACGTGCTTTCCAGAAGAGATCTTCACCTCCTCGTACTCTTACAGATTTATGGAGAGCCCTGCAAGATTCATGATGTCAGTTCCCTCCAGCACTACTCCAGACATTAGTCGAGTCCATGCCATGTCGCGTTGCGGCACTTCTCCGTGCTCGCGGGGACAATACACGGTATTAGGCAGGTGTACCAGCATTTTTTGTCATTCGTGTATGTTCCTGTGAGAAAAAGCGCACTATCTCTGTATTTATGGCAACTTGAGTTTATAGGACAGCAGGAAATTGTGTATGTTTAATAATTAATTGCCAGTTAGAGACAGTACTTCATCCTTATGTTGCATTTTATGGCAGTGCCGTTACACACTAGGCTCTACAATGGTGTTTAGCGCGTGAAGTTGGAGCGATATGGGACCTCTGACACGTCTGGAAATCGTGTATATGACAACGTAATTTTTGGACTTTCTCCGAATAGGTATTAAATATCAAAATAAATCTACATCAGTATTCGAATAAGTTTTATCCGTATAAACCTACGTATAAACAGAACAATATTCACTGCGAAACGAACAGTCATTTTATTGGTATATAACTTCATTCTGCCTTTTAGGGAGGTCGGGATTTCCATGATACTTGAGTTTGCACTTTAGACTGGCTATAAAGTCGAAATCATGCTTGCGCTAAATAAACGAATAGTAAATTACAGTTCAATAAGGCAAATTCTGTTTCAAATCAGTTACTTGTGTAGCGGGAACGCCGCGAGTGCGCGGTCATGCTTACGAACTCGTGCAGTCTCTCTCCTTCGTGAGTAGAGCCCACTTGTGCCCGACAACAGACTCAGGTGACGAGTGGGTGTGGCGGACGCTCAGGAGTGGACTCTGCCAGTACACGGAGATGGCGAGCATGGAGAAGACGTCACAGGACTCGCTGGCGAGTTTAAAGCGATCATATGGAGCTCACGCCTGACCTCTAATCCGTATTCCACAAACTGCCTTACGGTGTGGTGGGTGCATACTTTGCGTGCCACTCTAACTTCCCTTTTTCCTGTTAAAGTCGCGAACGGCCGTGAGAAGAATGATTGTTGGTAAGCCTCTGTGAGAGAGTTTTCATTCTGATTATACCTGCAATATCTGTGAGAAACATACGTAGGAGGACGTGGAAGATGACACAGGCGAAAAACCCCCCAGACTGCAACAAGAATGCAGTAATTCAATTTTTCAAAGAAAGCATGTGGTTATAGGTGTGAATATTACCGGACTACCCGTTTAATAAGTCATGCTTGCAAAATACGAGGCTTGTTTTTTAAGTAAGTACCGTTTTGAAATTAATAAAATACGTGCTAAGATATCTCAATAATTTTATTTTTACATGAAAGCCTGTACCTTAATCTAATTTTCTACATAATTTCCGTCAATATTGAGGCACTTGTCATAACGTTGTACCAGTTTTTGAATACCCTCCTCATAGAAGTCTGCCGCCTGACTTGTTAACCACTGCATCACCACTATTTTGACTTCGTCATGAAGACGCTGACCGTTCAGGTGTTCCTTCAAGTGCAGGATTAAATGGTAGTCACTTGGCGCAAGATCGGGGCTGCACGGAGGATGATTTCGTGTTTCCCATCGAAAATATGTGAGGGGATCTTCGGTCTGATTCGCCACATGCGGACGGGCATTGTCTTGCAGCAAAGCTATGCCCTTGCTCAACTTGCCACGTCTTTTGTTCTGAATTGAACGGCGCAGATTGTGCAACGTCTTACAGTAAGCTGCTGCATTGATTGTCTCATTACGAGGCAGAAATTCCACAAGCAATACTCCTTTTCTGTCCCAAAAAACTGTGCATATGATTTTCCGGGCAGAGATTGTTTGCTTAAGCGTCACTTTTCTGGGTGAATCTGAATGCTGATATTCCATAGACTGTTGCTTTGATTCTGGTGTGACGTAGCCTATCCATGTTTCATCTTAAGTAAACACCTGGGCGGTTAGCGTCTTCAAGACGATGACGAAGTCAAAACAGTGGTGATGGTTAACAAGTCAGGCGGCAGACTCCTATGAGAAGGGTATTCAAAAACTGGTATAACGTTATGACGAGTGCCTCAATATTGACGGAAATTATGTAGAAAAGTAGATTAAGGTACAGGCTTTCGTGTAATAATAAAACTGAGATCTCTCAGCAGGTCTTTTTGTAATTCCAAAACGGTACTCACTTAAAAAACACGCCTCGTACTAACAAGTATTTACAGAAAAATGGAAAAAGCTGGTGGAAGCCTACTTACAGAAAGCTGTTGGCAACGTTGAATGAAAATCTCTCTATCTCCTATCTATCTATCTCCCTCCCTCTCTCTCCCTCTCTATCTCTATATATCTCCCTCTCTCTCTCACCCTCTCTCACCCTCTCTCTCCCTCTCTCTCTCACCCTCTCTCACCCTCTCTCTCCCTCTCTCTCACCCTCTCTCTCCCTCCCTCTCTCTCTCACCCTCTCTCTCCCTCCCTCTCTCCCTCTCTCTCTCACCCTCTCTCTCCCTCTCTCTCTCACCCTCTCTCTCCCTCTCTCTCTCTCTCTCCCTCTCTCTCTCTCCCTCTCTCTCTCTCTCTCCCTCTCTCTCTCTCTCTCTCTCTCTCCCTCTCTCTCTCTCCCTCTCTCTCTCTCCCTCTCTCTCTCTCTCCCTCTCTCTCTCTCTCCTCTCTCTCTCTCTCTCCCCCTCTCTCTCTCTCTCCCTCTCTCTCTCTCCCTCTCTCTCTCTCCCTCTCTCTCTCTCCCTCTCTCTCTCTCCCTCTCTCTCTCTCCCTCTCTCTCTCTCCCTCTCTCTCTCTCCCTCTCTCTCTCTCCCTCTCTCTCTCTCCCTCTCTCTCTCTCTCTCTCTCCCTCGCTCTCTCTCCCTCTCTCTCTCTCCCTCTCTCTCTCTCCCCTCCCCCCTCTCTCTCCCTCCCCCCCCTCTCTCTCCCTCCCCCCCCATCTCTCTCCCTCCCCCCCTCTCTCTCTCTCCCTCCCCCCTCTCTCTCTCCCTCCCTCCCTCTCTCTCTCTCCCTCCCTCCCTCTCTCTCTCTCCCTCCCTCCTCTCTCACTCTCTCCCTCCCTCCCTCTCTCTCTCTCCCTCCCTCTGTCTACCCCCCTCTCTCTCTCTCTCTCTCTCTCTCTCTCTCTCTCTCTCTCTCTCTCTCTCCGCTCTCTCTCCCTCTCTCCCCCTCTCCCCCTCTCCCCCCCCCTCTCTCTCCCTACGTTTCCGATGAGTCCTTTGATCGCCAGTATGGGGCGCCTCCTCTTCTCTGTTACCTCCTGCAGTTAGCTTTCGGCTCTTGCTCCGACAGCTTTACGTCCGCAGCTCGTGGTCTAGTGTGTGCCAGCACGGTAGCTCGCGTGTGTCGGGGCAGAGGGTTTAGCTACCCTCTGTAACAACAAAACTGCAGTGAAAGGATCAACGATCAACCGGACGGATGTCATCGGACGTCCACCACGAACAAATTCAACGAACAATCTAGAACAAAATGAGATCAACAAAAAAAAAGTGGCTAGTGTCTGATTCTCGATCACGGGGTCCGGGGTTCGATTCCCGGCCGGGTTGGGAATTTTCTTTGCTCGGGACCGGGTGTTTGTGTTTTCCTCATCCATTCAACACCACCATCACTCGTGCAAGTGGATTGGACTGTGGAATCATTGGACCGTGTAAAAATTGGGACTCGTACGGGCGTTGATAACCGGGCAGTTGAGCGCCTCACAAACCATCATCATTAGATTAGATTAGATTAATACTAGTTCCATAGTGGATCATGAATACGATATATCGTAATGATGTGGAACGAGTCGAATTTTCCAATACATGACATAATTAGGTTAATTTAACTACATACTTAAGTTAATACAACAACTTTTTATTTTTTGTGTTTTTTTATTTTTTTGATATTTTAGTTTAGTTTTTCTTTTTTTCTTAATTTATATCTAAAAATTCCTCTATGGAGTAGAAGGAGTTGTCATTCAGAAATTCTTTTAATTTCTTCTTAAGTACTTGTTGGTTATCTGTCACACTTTTGATACTATTTGGTAAGTGGCCAAAGACTTTAGTGCCAGTATAATTCACCCCTTTCTGTGCCAAAGTTAGATTTAATCTTGAATAGTGAAGATCATCCTTTCTCCTAGTATTGTAGTTATGCACACTGCTATTACTTTTGAATTGGGTTTGGTTGTTAATAACAAATTTCATAAGAGAGTATATATACTGAGAAGCTACTGTGAATATCCCTAGATCCTTAAATAAACGTCTGCAGGATGATCTTGGGTGGACTCCAGCTATTATTCTGATTACACGCTTTTGTGCAATAAATACTTTATTCCTCAGTGTTGAATTACCCCAAAATATGATCGTCATCCGGCAGGTTATGCCTGCCTCTTTCCCGATGGGTGTGAACCCTTTACTACCTTGGCTTTGTGCTATGATCCATGTTCACCTCGGCCTTCATTCGCTTTCTAAGGACTCCACTCCAGTCTCTCTCTATCGCCGTAAGTTTCACGACCTCCTCACGGAAGTTTGCGATAGTACACTGCTCTCGGACTGACCGTGGTGTCGGGCGTGCCTTCGTCATTAGCACCGACGATTTGCGGTGTCGGCTGCCGGAACACTATTCAGTGTTTACAGCACATCTCTTCGCCCTGTGTCGAGCCATGTAGTACATCCGGCGACAGGATTTTCAGTTGCACTCTCTCTGTGCCCTCCAATTCTCTGTGTGCTGTATACCGTCCATCCCTTAGTGCCACGGATCCAGGAAAGCTGTTATCTGCTCACTCTTGACGGAGTCACTTTGATGTTTATGTGGGTTCCTGGTTATGTCGGTCTGACGGGAAATGAGGCCGCTGCCGCTAAGGCTCAGCAGGTGGTTTCACTTTGCCATCACCACTTATCCTCCCTTCATGGGAACAAACTCCGGGAACTGAAGCCTCCCCCAACGGCTTGGACGACCTCCTCTCGGCCCTCTAGCAGTGAGATCAAATAAGCTAGGTGGCGTATTGGGCACCGTCTTTTTAGCCATCGCCATATAAACGGTGCTCCCCCACCACTTAGTGCTCGTTGCCCTCAACCCTTGACGGTTCGCCATTTCCAGACGGAATGCCCTTTTTTAAAACCACTTACGTTCTCATTTATGTTTGCCGTCTGAGTTATCGGTCATTTTAGCGAACGACTCGCGGGCTGTCGACCGCGTTTTATTATTTCTCCGTCGTAGCAGTATGGAAAAGGAAATTTAATCTTTAGTTCAGAACCTCCGTTGTCTCCATGGCGTATGTTATGGGCGTTTCTCAAAGTCCCTGTTTTTAGCTGTCTTTCCTTTCGTCGATTGGGCTTAACGTGTAGTCGATTTTAACCCCTTTCTCGTCTTCGTGTTCTACGGTTCTGACCCTAGTTCTTTTTTACGCCCTAAAACAAAACAATACTGACCAAGCAGTGAAGGAAACAATACAAAAATTGGGGAAGTTGTTAAATGTCAAAGAGAAGAAATAAAAACTTTGAGATTTTCGAATCGTGTAATCGTTTCACGAGACAGCAGAGGACTCGGATGTGCTGCTGAGCGGAATGGATTGTGGTTTGAAAGGATATAAGAACATCAACAAAATCAAAGCAGGGGTAATGAAATTACATGCATATATTCTTAAGCGGTGAGTGAAAGTTTGTACCAAGGCCTAGAATCGATCCGGGTCTCTTGCTTACTAGGCAGGTACACTAGCCACTCAACCAACTTAGCACAGCGGTTTGCACAATTGCACTGATTAGCCTGGCATGGCTCCTTCTCGATCCAAATTCTCACTGCCGCCCCAGTCTTTCAAATTTCCAGTTAGACACGAACAGAATTTCTGAGGCTCTCCATGTTCTGGAATTGCGCCTCAGCATCAAACGCAGATGGGAGATCCAGCTGAAGCCCAGGTGCAGGTACTTACACAAATGGAATGATATACATGATCACCGTGCATTTGTGTAAATCGCTGTCCCTAGGTGGCTTAGTGGCTGGCGGACCTGCTAGTAAGCAGGAGGCCCGGGTTCGATTCCCGGCTTTGGTACAAACTTTCACTCGCCGGTTGTCTATACACACAAAATCATACCTGTATGAGACCAAAAAATTCTCTGAAATTGTCATCTCATTTGGGGTGATGGAATTTAGTGGAATTAAATTGGGTTGTGCTAAGGGACTTAGCTTAGGAAATGAGAAACTAAAAATAGTAGCTGTTTTGCGAAATAATTGATGATTGCTGAAGTAGAAAGAATATAAAATGTAGATGAGAATGGCAAGAAAAGCGTTTCCGATGAAGATAAATTTGTTAACATCGAATATATGTTTAAGCATTAGTAAGTCTTTTAAGGCATTTGTCTGGAGTTTAGCCATCTTCGAATGTGAGGCGTGGAGATAAACATTTCAGACAAGAGAAGAAAATAAGCTTCTATATGTGGTGCTATGAAAGAAAACTGAAGATTAGGTAGACAGATCGTACAACTAGTGAGCAGTTACTCACTCTGAGGAGAAAAGAGTGTGGCACAAGATGACTAAAAGAATGGCCTGGTTGACGGGACACATCAAGGAATCATTAGTTGATTATTGTAGGAAAGTACTGCAAGAGACCAATGCTTGAATACAGTACGCAGATTCAAATGGATGTTGCTTGCAGTAGTTACACGGAGACGGAAACCTGCAACGAAACGCACTGCTCTTCCCTGGATTTTCTCTTTTCTCTATCAGTCCCGTCTCCTGCAGGTGTCAAAATGACCAGCAATATTCAGGTATTGGTCAAACGGTGGTTTTGTAAGCTACCTACATTATGGCGCGACTGCTCTTTCTGGGGATTCATCCAACGAATCTGTCTGGCATCTATCTTGTGGAGTCGTTCCCCTTTTAATCGCTTCGTGTGTACTCTTCTAGATATCTTACGGATGTGATTACTTCCAGTGACTGTTTTTCTATCGTATAACAATACAGGGTGTATCAAAAAGAATCATCCTATTTGACACTTTATTTCTGAGAGTACTAAACGTAAAAAACGAATTTTGTTGTTTGATGACTGGGAAACTCTTTTTCATACCTTTCGATACGTATTCAATATACCCCTTGAGATGCACGGCATATGTGAATGCGGTATTCATATTGTTCCCACGCAGCAGCGAGCGTGTCTTGAGTTAAAGCTTCCACAGCTGCTGTTACGCGATGTCTCAGTTCATTCATTGTTGTTGATAAGGGAGGCACATAAACAGTTTTTCATAACCCCCCCCCCCCCAAAAAAAAAGAAAGACACAATCACATACAGTCAGGTCCAGTGACCTTGGAGGCCAGTAATGTGCCCCATCCTGTTGGTAAATGAAGTCATTCGAATCAGTCTCCAACTGTGGGAAAAGAATGTTCTCAAGCATATCGAGATTCGTGCTTCCAGTAACAGTGTTCTCGGCAAAGAAAATTGGATCATTCACCTTTTCCCGTGGAGTTGCAAAAAGCACATTAAATTTTAGAGTCCCTTCTCATGTTGTAAAACTTTAACTGGTTGTTCCATACCCAACATTCTCATAGTATGATGCTTCACATTTCCATTTAAATGGAATGTTGCCTCATCACTAAACACTAAGCGTGGAAGAAAACTACCATCCTCCAGCTTGTCAAGAACGAAATTACAGAACTCTACACGCTATTGTTTGTCACCTCCACGAAGAACTTGCAGTAGCTGAATTTCGTATGATTTAATGTGTAAACGTCGACGGACATCGGTGGCATGTTGAGCTGTCGAGCTGCACGGCGAACGGATATTTGCGGACTCCTTGTGAAACTGGCGGATGCGTTCGACGTCTCTGTCGGGCACTCTGCGACGGCCCGGCGATTTGCCTTCACACAACCAAACTCTTTCTCTGAATTGTTCATGCCATCGTCTAATGCTCTGTGCTGTAGGAGGATTCACACCAACCTATTTTGAAAGTCAAGCTGAACGGTTATTACTAACCTGCGCTGCAAGAAACATAGAACTCGGAACATAGAGAGGACTCGGGACATAGAGAGGACTCGGGACATAGAGAGGACTCGGGGACATAGAGAGGACTCGGGGACATAGAGAGGACTCGGGGACATAGAGAGGACTCGGGGACATAGAGAGGACTCGGGGACATAGAGAGGACTCGGGGACATAGAGAGGACTCGGGGACATAGAGAGGACTCGGGGACATAGAGAGGACTCGGGACGGAGAGAGGACTCGGGACGGAGAGAGGACTCGGGACGGAGAGAGGACTCGGGACGGAGAGAGGACTCGGGACGGAGAGAGGACTCGGGACGGAGAGAGGACTCGGGACGGAGAGAGGACTCGGGACGGAGAGAGGACTCGGGACGGAGAGAGGACTCGGGACGGAGAGAGGACTCGGGACGGAGAGAGGACTCGGGACGGAGAGAGGACTCGGGACGGAGAGAGGACTCGGGACGGAGAGAGGACTCGGGACGGAGAGAGGACTCGGGACGGAGAGAGGACTCGGGACGGAGAGAGGACTCGGGACGGAGAGAGGACTCGGGACGGAGAGAGGACTCGGGACGGAGAGAGGACTCGGGACGGAGAGAGGACTCGGGACGGAGAGAGGACTCGGGACGGAGAGAGGACTCGGGACGGAGAGAGGACTCGGGACGGAGAGAGGACTCGGGACGGAGAGAGGACTCGGGACGGAGAGAGGACTCGGGACGGAGAGAGGACTCGGGACGGAGAGAGGACTCGGGACGGAGAGAGGACTCGGGACGGAGAGAGGACTCGGGACGTTTTCTGTTGTACCTGAAACATCCCCTTCGAAAAATTTATGAATTACTTTGCTGGTAAACCTCTTACGTTATTTGATTTTCCAACAGCTGAGCAAAACTGAATGTACTGGGACATTTCTCTCTTTACTTATTCTGATCATCACTAAACTGACACACAATATTTTTAGCGTAACGCTATCTGACTTTCAATAATCCGTACAAAAGAATGGCCGACACTTCTGACCACCAGACAGAGATACTGTACACACCTTAGCTCATAGCAGATGTGTCGCTGGACGATAGTATGCACCGCACCGACGTATTAACCTGAACAGCATGCACACCACTCTCCCTGGCGTCATTTGTCCATTGCATCAGACAGCTTGTGATCTGTGTAATGTGCATGACGCGTAGTCAAAGATGGAATGCTACTCGTCGTGAAAGTTGGCAGACATGTGCTTAACGGTCGGTGCAGCGGGATGTAGTGCCCGTAAAGCCATACGAACATACAGAAAACACTTTCCCAACAAACGTCATCCTAATTCGAAGACGTTGATCTCCTTGGATACCGGCTTGCAAGAGACGGGCTCGCTCACGCCACAGAGAGCCAGTCAAGGTTGCTGCCAAAGACATGTCCGAACACCAGACTTCGAGGATATCGTGTTGGATCATTTGGTCGACAACCCAGCAACAAGCCTCGTCAACTTACCCGTGAAACGGACACTTCGAAGGATCGTGTGGAGGTTATTGTTAGAGCATGTGTTACACCCCTATTATACAGAACGCGTGAAAGCACTGGGACCAACGGATTTTGAGCCCTGCGTTCAGTTCTCTCGATAGATTATCAGCCACAGTGCCGAATTTCTTACATTTTGGATTGTTCACGCATGAGACCTCATTCACCCGTGATTGTGTTTTGAACAGCAGCAACACCGAAGTCTGGAGTGAGGACAATCCCCAAGCCACCCACATCGGTGGCCACCATCAATGGTTCTGTCACCGTATGGACGGTCATTGTTGAAGATCACCAATAGGACCTTATTTGCTGTTTCCGCGTTTGACTGTTCCACGTTATCTTCTGTTCCAATGAGATGTGCTGTCATAGTCCTTGGAGACTGTACCCCTTGTCCGCGAAAGGGTGCGGTTTTAGCAAGACTGTGCCCCAGCCCATTTCGAAGTTAATGTCATTGACCGCCTAAACAACACGAACCCATATTGTTGGATTGGAAGGAGAGGTTTTGTCCTATGGCCAGTGCGATCACCGGATCTCTCACCTCTGGACTTTTTCCTCTGGGGTTACATCCCCGCAGTGAAGGATGAAGACCCATTTGCTAGGGTCCAAGCTGCCTTTCTCCTGGTGTAAAACACTCCACAGATATTTGAGAGAGTGCGACAGAACTTTGTTCCGTTGCCATGCATGCATTGAGACTGGTGGTCGTCACTTTGAAGAATTACTATGAGCTACGTTGCTGTTGCACGATGTATGCACTGTGTTCATAAATAAATATTCACTTCCGACTGTTGGATTCCTTTCTCAATATAACTGTTTGTGGACCGACTATCAATTCTTTCAATTTGATCAAAAGGTTTCAGACACCCTACATACAGTGTGAGCACAAAATAACTTTACATTTTCGAGTGTTCATATGAACGAAACTGTGCAACTCATTAGCTTCCAACCTTATCCTGGTAATAAATTATCTCTGGAATTTTTTTGGGTTACAGTGAATCGATATGTGCTCCTCGAGTCAGAGACAAACATCGAGATGATATTCAGACTGTTCCCAAACGTTGTGCAACATGTTGGTGGTGGTGGACTCTGCGACTAGCCGCCGTAGCTGTAGCTGTCGCGACGACTGTGGCAGAGAAGAGAAACTTTCTTTCTTTCACATAATCCTATGCGAAAGCATGAGGTGTGTGGAAGTGAGGAGGTGCACCATCTTCATGCAAGTTGAACTTGTTGGACACTTCTTTCAGTAGCGATAGAAGCCACAAAGAAAGCCTATCATAGTAAAAAATACTTATGATCGTTTTCTCCACGAAAAAGGTTGTCCATAAATCTTCTCCCTCGACATAGCTCGGAACACACGAACTTTTGATTCTCCTGAATTTTCAATGGAGAAATTGGGATTTTTCTGTTCCTTAAACGAACACTCTGCCGATTAACTTTACAATTAGTGTGAAATGTTACTTCGTCACTAAAAATTAACCTTGATGTGTCGTTACTGTCCATCCTTGAGTGTTGGTGGACAAGAAAGATCGTTTAACGTAATCTCTTAGAGTGGGTGCCTGGACCGACTACAGTCCATCCTGTTCCATGTGCAAGAATTTACGCAGGAGTTCGGAAACAGTTGTTGGTGGGCGCCAAAGCTCACGACATGCTCGACAAGCTCGAACTTCTGTTTTGCTTTGCTGGAGCGCTGTCAACATTTTGTTCCGACACAGGAGGCCGACGAAGCCTTTCACGTTTACAAAAGCACCCCTTCTCTTCAAACTGTTTGTGCTAGGCATAGATCAAGATTTTTCTGGGTGGTTCCTGGTGAAAGTGTGAGTGAAATGGTAGTTGAACAGCAGTTAACGACCTCTTTTTACTAACGGAAGGAGACACTAGCTGTTCTGTTGTAGTGCAGTTTCCACTTTCTACACTAAGTGGTCTCTAGCGGTGACAGTCTGTATCAGAAGAATTACGCCGATACATGAAAAACGGTTTCAGAGGTTAACAGGTTAAGGTTTGATGCGAATAAGTCGAGGCGTTTCCTTTGTGGGAATTTTGGAACAGTTAAGTTCTTTTGTACTCACCTTGCATGTTGCGGAAAGTAATCTGTAGTACTACGTAAAGAGAAATTATTGTTATACGTTGTTCCCAAAAATCTCAAGAGATTCTTCGCCGTTTCACCTAAAATTTTTACTTAATTTAATAAACGTTTCAGACTTTTATATGATGCTGTAATAAACATTTGGACGGACATTAATTATACAAACATGTACATTATATACAATATAGAAAAGTTAACAACAACAATCTCTAAACTTTTGATCTGCTTCAGATTTTCTCCCTATAATTCAAAAAACATTGACAGTTATATGCTTTTTTGTAGACCAACGTACAAGATTTCTTTTAAAACTGTGTGATAGAAAATGGAATGCTGTACTGAAAAACTGCGTTTTCGTTACCTTTCTTGCAGTGAGTTTTAACGACGTATGAAAGCACCACATTTAAAGATTAAACAAGTTGTAGCTCCCATATATGTTCTCCATCCTTGTATATAATTTCGAACGAAAATTGTATACACAACTATGCAAGCAACTTCAGTTCCCAATAAAGAATTAGTTTGCAGTAATAATAAACAATACTCATGGTCAGAGGGGAAGCGCAGTAGAGTAGCATTTTGAATTACAAAAACGTGGAGACCTTGTGATTTCCAGACAAGTTGTATATATTACCCCTCTCGTAAAAAATCCGAGATTTATGCCTTATCCCCTTTGAGCAATATCCGCCATCTTGAAAAACCTCTAAGAAACAGCACGTTTTTCAGGTTTTCCTCAGTAACTCGACTCCAGTGCATTTTAGACAAAAATATTACATTATCAGTTTTAAAGAGCTTTAAATTTCCTGCAAGTTTCATAGATAACATGTTGGAAAATGTTGAGAAATCGAAAAAAGTTAAACTTGCCAATAGTTTCGCCTAAATTTTTTAATGCAGTTTTATACACAATGCATAATAACCAGTGTTGGAGAGGATTATTTCCTTAAAGATTCGTACAAAATACTATTATTTACTCACTATATACGTCAAGAAATATTGCATTAGGCCTAATGGTTTTATTCGAAGTGGACTTAAAACTGAAAATACCGTCCGTGGTCAAAAATAGTATTTCTAAATTTAATATCATCATTAAGTGATTATGAGTGCAATATATACATTAGTTCACGAGATTAATGTAATTTCTGGAGAATAGGTATTTTTAAAAAAGAAAAACAAATTTGCAACACTTTCACATATAGTTACATTTCAACAAAATAGTTTCCAGTCCACAGTTCTTTCTTTTTTCGAACAATCGCATCTCAACAGAACTAATTTGTGCCAATAAATCTTCAGACACTTTGTAACACGTTGAATATTTTAGTCTAGGACCACAAAGGTGCTTGGAGTAACAGACATCTCCTCTCTCAATCCATAAATGCACCTTTTCCATTCAACGTGTTAATGTTGAAGTCAGCATTATCAAATGAGAATTGACTGAATGCATTCTTCTTGAGGCATGGATCTGAGAGAAGCACAGGAAGTAGCTGCAATTTAGAAAGTACTAGAGATTATGACATATTTACAAGAAGTCGAGATAGAGTTATTTCGTATAAATAACTCCCTACTCCAGTGAGACGTGATGACAAAAATGATCGTGGTCTTGCCGCGGATATCTCTGACTGTGAAATGCCGCACACTTTCTCCTCCATCCATCCAGCTCGCCTTCCTTGTGTTTCAGAACTACACATTCTAAGAAAGAAAGTATCCCAGGTCCCATATTCTGAATGATGTCGACTGAAGGTGTATATACACTATTATGATTAACTTGAGAACGAATGTGTTCTACAATGATGTCAGCTGCTGCCTTGAGAATTCGAAAACGACCTTCTTTCAAGTTGCTTATCCTTTTGGTGTGCCAGTTATCACTGAGAAATTTATAACAAGTCTTTCTGAAACATTGATCTGATACTTGGCAATGCGAATCAACGAACAACACATAATATCCAGACGAAACTCTACTTCAGTCTGGTTAACAAAGTCTTCAAGTGGAAATTGATACTTTTCAGAATTATCTTCCAAATAGAAGAAAATTAATTCCATGGCTTCATCGATGTTACGTGATCCTCGGTGCCCTCTTTTCATCCCAGTAGGGCCTTTATTGTACAATTATTTTGTACCGTGATAAAGGCATTCTGCATCAGATACTATAGTCAGATCCCTCACGTAGAGTGGAAATGCGTTTGAGTATTTCTTGTGTCCATTGGTCCCCTTGTACACTGACAACATTCAGAATTGATTCATTCATGGATAGTTTTCCACACAATAACACTCGATCACGTCTTGTCAAAGGGAGTGTTTTGTGTTTCTCCTTAAAATCCTAAGTTGACGCTTTGCACTCGACTCACATGTTCCATATTTACAACTCTCTTTCACGAACTACGTTTCACATTCACTCAGACTTTCAGCACAGACACAGCATTCAGCTCGATGTGAATTGGTGAATTCGACGTTTTGAACGAACGAAAACCTACGAATGTGCACCCAGCAATTAATTACCAACAGAGGGAAACTTCGTAAAACTCCAAGGATAGTCGAATGGAGGTTGGGATAGGTGGATACGGGAGTCAATGAGGGAGGAAGGGGAACTAACGTCAGCGTTTGGTCAGGAATGAAAATGAAATAAAATGTATTTTTTAACTATATTTTGTTGAAATATAAGTATATGTAAAAGGGTTGGGTCCCCCCTGGGGCTTACGGGTTCTTTTGTGACTTTGTGTGGTGCACATGGGGTCTGAGTTATCGCAGCCCATTCTTCCTTCCAGGGCTGCATATCCTTCCCCATGCCTCTCCCTCTCTATTGTCACTCCTCTCCCTCTGTCCCCTCCTTCTCCTCTAGAGGTGTTCTTACTTGTGTCGACCTGGATATCCACCTGGTTTCCTGTATTCCTTGCGGTTTTGTTTCACTTGCCTTTTCTGTCATCCATCCTTTCTGATGTTTTTGTTCCTCCTCTGGGGTCTGACTTCCACTTCTAAATTTTCTGTGTTTAGTGTGAACCATTTGGGTGAGAACTCCATCCCTAGCATCTATGGTGTGGACTCCTTGTCCCCTTCCTTCACCTCTTCCTTATCTGACATGACCCCCTCTGCCCCACTAGGTCACTAGCC
The DNA here is from genome assembly GCF_023864345.2 of Schistocerca serialis cubense. Taxonomy (NCBI): domain Eukaryota; kingdom Metazoa; phylum Arthropoda; class Insecta; order Orthoptera; family Acrididae; genus Schistocerca; species Schistocerca serialis. The sequence continues at coordinate 156,903,205 of NC_064646.1, read as the reverse complement.
TGTGTAGCCAGTCTTGTAGTGGGGCTGTTATGTACCCATCTGGCTGAGCCCCTGACAACACAGGGACGACACTTCTGATACCTGACCTGTTGCCTCCTCATGTATTCCTAAGAGTGGTTACTTATCATTCGGGAACATGGGAACACATGGCAATGGCCACCTTTCCAAGCAGGCCTTCCTGTGGTTGGGTGGTGCCTGTGGAGAGCGAGCCCCTGATCAAAGTGGGTAGTATCACAGTGGATGGTTTGCACATGAAGCATATCAAGCTCAAAAGACTTGTCCATTCTCCTACGTCTTTCTCTTTGCATGGTAACGAATCATTGAATGCTACTCCTTATTACCCTAAGGCCACCTTTCCCCTGGCTACGCCCTGGGAGAAGGACAAGCCTCCCCAACTTGGGCTGAAACACTTTCCCTGCTACCTGATCTGTACTAGGATGGACAGGGACCCATTCACCACCACAACACTGTTATTTTTTGTGGAAAATATCAGACAAGTGGAGTCTTTAAGTAAGATGTAGTCGCGTTCCCTGTTGGTCAGACCTACTTCTGCTGCCCAGTCTACAGCTCTTGGTGCTTGTGATAATCCTGGCGATGTCCTGATGTCCATTACACCTATCCAGTCTTTGATACAGTGCAGGGAGTGATTTGTCATATGGACCTCATCTTCCAAACTGATGAACTCTAGACCAGTCTGAAACAATGAGACATTCATTTTGTCTGTATGCAGAAAGGTCATAAAGGACAACCACCCCGATACTGGCTCCTTTATTCTGTCTCTCAAGGGAGATATTCTCCCAGAGGTGATCAAGGTTATGCATTATTGGGGTGTTCTGAAGATGTACATCACACCACTCATGAGGTGCTTTAGGTGCTTGCATTTCAGGCACATCTTCCCAATGTATTGTTAGACCCTCTATGTGGTGGCTGTGAACAGCAAATCCATGAGGGGAGCCCCTATGTTCTGCCATCCATGTGTGTAAATTTTCATGACAATCTCTCATGCTAACCAGATTGGCTGGCTGATAAGAAAGAAAAAAGATCCAAGAGTATAAGTTCCTGGATTGTTTATCTGACACTGAGGCTCATCAGAAATTTGAGCAACTTCATCCTGTGTCAATGACTTCTAGTTCTGCCTCTGTTACATCCTTTCCCCTTCCTCCCATTTCCTTACCTCAGTCCCATCCCCCTCCCCTGCAGTTCCCATCCCCTTCCCTCCATTTGCTGCTCCCCATGCCTGTCAGAAGTAGTGCCCTCCTTCAGTACCCACTAGCGATGGGTCTCCTTCCTGAGACCCCTCTTCCAGGCATCTCTCAGGCTGGAGGCCTGCTACCATATCACAGCTCCAGGACACAGTCTGTGTGCTCCAAGGACACACACTCCCTTTCAGTTCCAGATCTTGCAGAAACCTGCTCTCCCTCTCTGCCCTGCCCTCCTCCACCTGTGAAAGGGGGAGGAGGAGAAACAACTCTCAGGACAAGGGTGCCCCCCAACAGTACTCACCAGAGGTGCCATCTCCCCCATTGTCACCTGAGTCTGAGATCTTATTTATGGATGTGACCCCATCATTGTTAGTGACAGATGATGATCTAGCAGTGTGGCTGACCTCAGCCCTTACACCGCCCATTTGGATACCTGCTACATGATTATTCAATGGGACTGTAATGGATACTAGTGTAATGTCTCAGAGTTGCAATCCCTTGTTACCTTTTACTCAGCAGCTTTTATCGTTCTCCAGGAATATTTTAGTGATGCTCACTCACCAACACTTCATGGGTTCCATGCTTTCTCTCAGAACAGGGTCAGCCCTTTGAGGGCTTCTGATGGCATCTTCACGTTAGTCTGTATGGATATTCTAGTACATGGATCCCACTTTGTACCCCACTGGAAGTAGCAGCTGTTTGTGTCCACCTGGACGGAATGATTTGCCATCTCTACCTCTTTCCTGGCACCCACCAGAGGCCTCACGGTTCTTTTGTAAGTTCATGCATGGTGCACGTGGGGCCATGAATTATCAGAGACTGTTCTTTCTTCCTGAGCTGTATTTCCTTTCCAGTGCCCATCCCTTCGCACATTACATCCTTTCTTGCTGCCCTCCTTCCCCTCTCTAGGTGCTTTTATTTATTCGACCTGGCTATCCACATTTTTCCCTGTATTGCTTATGATTTGTTCCTCTTGTCTGTTCTCCTTCATTATTTTTGGGGTTTCACCTGTACTTCTAAATTATCACTTTAGTGTGAGCTTTTTGGGGAAGAACTCCCTCCCTAGCATCTACAGTGTAGATTCATTGCCCTGCCATCCTTCCCCTCTCTTCTTTCCCTGCTTTAGCCTCCCTCTGCCCCGCTAGGTCACCAGCATGTGTAGCCAGTCCATGTGGTGGGCTGTTCTGTACCCATCTGGCTGAGCCCCTCACCACCAGCGATCACACTTCAGATCCCTGAGTCGTTGCCTCCACTTGTATGCCTAGGATTGATTGCTTGTCATTCTGGAGCATTGTAACTCCTGGCAATGGCCAATGATCCAGATGGCCCTTGCTTTCGTTGGCTGGCACTCATGGGGAGAGCCCCTCATGGGGAGAGCCCCTCATGGGGAGAGCCCCTCATGGGGAGAGCCCCTCATGGGGAGAGCCCCTCATGGGGAGAGCCCCTCATGGGGAGAGCCCCTCATGGGGAGAGCCCCTCATGGGGAGAGCCCCTCATGGGGAGAGCCCCTCATGGGGAGAGCCCCTCATGGGGAGAGCCCCTCATGGGGAGAGCCCCTCATGGGGAGAGCCCCTCATGGGGAGAGCCCCTCATGGGGAGAGCCCCTCATGGGGAGAGCCCCTCATGGGGAGAGCCCCTCATGGGGAGAGCCCCTCATGGGGAGAGCCCCTCATGGGGAGAGCCCCTCATGGGGAGAGCCCCTCATGGGGAGAGCCCCTCATGGGGAGAGCCCCTCATGGGGAGAGCCCCTCATGGGAGTGGGTGGTATCAGGGTGGATGCTTGGAGCACAAAGTGTATCAAACTGCCAAAATCTGGCCATTCTCAAACGGCCATCTCTTGGAGTGGTAGTGGATCACTGGATGCTGCTTCGTGTGAACCTGCAATCTTCCCTTTCCTTCCCTTGCCGCACCCTGGAGGAAGGCAAGGCTCATAATCTTAGGATGAAACACTTTCCATGCTACCTGGTCAGTATTAGACAGATGGGGACACATTCACTACCACAAAACTGTTGTTTTTTGCAGAGAATATCAAGGACAAATTTGGTGGAGTGTCTCAGTAAGATGTGGTAGAGCTCCCTGTTGATCAAAATTTCTTCCGCCAACTATTCTGCAGCCCTTTGTGCTTGTGGTCGCCTTGGCAATGTCCCAGTGTCTATTACCCTACACGAGTCTCTGCATACAGTACAGGGAGTGCTTCCTCATAGGGACCTCATCCTGCAAACTGATGAACTCCAGGCTAATCTGAAGTGACACGGTGTTCATCTTGTTCAACATATGCAGCACGGTCATAATGACAACTGAACCAATACCAGCACTTATTCTAGCTTTTAACGAGGGTATCCTCTTCAACAGTGTCAAGGTAGTGTATTGCTGATGTGGTGTGGTGCTTTCAAGCTTGAAGTTTGGATATGTCTTCCTGCTGTATGGCAGATGCTCTGTGTGATGATTGTGGCCATCCACTCATGAGGAAAGCCCCTGTCTTCCACCACCTTGGTGTGTAAACTGTAATGACCACCAATCTCTACACTCGCCAGATTGCACAGTTTACAAGAAAGAAAAGATCTTAAATTACAAGTATCTTGCCCATGGCATGCATGGTCTGTGTGCCCCAAGGCCCCTCAACCTCTAAAGGAGAAAAAAAAGAAACGTAATTCTCAGGACAACGCCCCTTCCCATTCTCATCCAGAGTCTGACATCTTCTTTGTGGATGTCACTCCATCCTCAGTGACAACCACTGACCTTGGTGACATGACCGTCCTCTGGCTTCTTTGTCTAACATGGCCTCTTGTCACATGATGATTCAGTGGAATTGCAATGGATATTTCCATCGCATACCAGAAATACAACAACTTGTTTCCTTTTCCCCTGCATTCTTTCTTGCTCTTCAGGAAACATGTTTCTGTAATGACCACTCTCCAGCATTTTATGGTTATTGGGCATTCTGTTAGACATGCCAGCCCCAGGATAGCATTTAGAGGGTCTGCTCTTCAGTTCACACCAGTGCCATTAGTGACTGGATTCCCCTTCATAGCAATCTGGAAACAATGGCGATAGGAATGCAAACAACCCCTGCAATCACCATTTGCGATGCCAACCTCCCTCCAGGTAGATAACATACTTAGGTTGACCTGCCTACCTTAATACAGCAATTCCTGCCCCTTGGGGATTTCAATGTGCACCACCCCCTCTGGGGGAGCGCCACTTTGAAAGGAAGGGATCTTCTAATTGACCAACATATTACAGACACCTCGTGACACTTTGTGACAGTGTTGGCATCTTCTTCCTATCCTGCTACCTTTCTCCAATGTAAACGATGAGTTGATGAATCCCCCCCCCCCCCCACCCTCTGTTAGAACCCCCACCAAGTTAAATCATATAAGGAACCCTTCACTAAATAGGAATTCTTGCAGGCTCTTATCTCTTCACATGACAGTCCCCGTCCTGGATTCCATCCACAACCAGATGATCCAACTCTTGAACGTTACTCAGAGGCATCATCTACTAAGGGTCTTCAAATGCATTTGGCTCAAGGTTGTCTTCCCTTGCGAAACTGCACAGTTATCCCTGTCCTTAAGCCTGGGAAGAACCCAACATATATCTCCAGTTGCAGCCCAAATAGCCTGCCCAGCGTACTTTCTAAACTGTTCAAGAGGATTGTTAGCTTCCAGTTATGTTGGGTACTCGAACTTCTGGGCCTTTTGTTACCATATCGATGTGGCTTCTGGGGAGGACGATCTACAACTGATCCTTCACTCAGGTTGGAAATGGCAATCCGATTGGTTTTTACTAACTGCTGACACCTTATTGTGGTCTTCTTTGACCTACTTAAGGGATAGGACGTGGCTTGGAGTCATCATATTTTAGTTATTCTTCATGACTGGGGCTTTTGCGGCCCCTTCCAATCTTTATCCAGAAGTTTTTTCCCCACTAGCTCTTCTGGGTTCCAGTTGGCACTTCACTCAACAACCCTCCAGGAAAACAGTCCCACAGGTAGCTGTGTCACAATCATCACTATCAGTAGGCCCCCCAGGGGGCTTACCACTCTTTGGTAGGTTTGTGCTTGGATACCATGGGGCTCCAGCCTTTTCAGCATTTTTTCCCTTCTGTGCTGCATGTCTAACTTCTTGCTATTCTTTTTCCCTTCCCTTGGGGAACATGTCTGGGATGTTTTTTTGGAATGTTCTGCATGGTCTGTCCCTGATATGAGAACACTCTTATCTTGGTTTTTCGCTCTCTTCCTTTCTTTGTTTCCCTTCTCCTCTCGTTCCTTCACTTCGGCGTTTGAGGTTCCTCTTTTTCTTCTTCCTCCCTGTGCGTTCCTGAAGGCAAGCCCATGCATCTGATGCGTGGCAGGTGACTGGGTAACGAGTAATTCCCAGTCCCAGGTCACCAGGTAGGGTTTGCATGTATCCCCTGGTACAGGCCAGGCCCAGGGAGGGGTGATTGCCAGAGCTGCAACCTTCCCAAATTGCCAATTGGTCACTTTGTCAGGTGTTCAGGAGGTGGGTATGCCCCCTTGTGAAGGGAGCTCCCAGTTGGAAGGAGCACGTCACCATAGACGCCGGAAATCATGGGGGATTTTCTCGCAATGAATCACTCATCTTCCCAGTCCACATCTACGAAACGTAATGAGGCTAGTGATTCAAAAACCCTTCTTGCTGCACCACTGTTGCTCATTGTCTCACATACTGAAAACGGTTAGTCCTTCACCATGGTCAATCTGTTTATTATTCAGAAAGATTTTGATGCAGTTGTTGGCCTCCTGAAACCTTGCTCTCGTTTACTGAATCTCACTTTGCTTTTAGAGACTGCTTCTGAATCTCAAACACAACTACTACTTGCCACCTCACTTCTCCATGGCTACCCTGTTTGTGTCGAGGCCCATATAATTTTGAATTCTTCCCGTGGTGTAATTTTCACCATGTTGCTCTATGGTCTAACCTAGGCTGAAATCCAGTCGTACTTCCCTGAACAGGGCGTTATTGCCATCCACCATGTAATGAAAAGTGTAGATTCCTCCTTATTGCCCAATCACACTCTTTCCCTCACCTTTGATAGAGTGGTGCTGCCATCCAAGATCAAAGCAGGCGATGAAATTATCACAGTCTGGCCATACATTCCGAACCTGATGCGCTGCTACCATTGTCATCAATTCAGCCACACTAAAATGTCTTGTTGACACCCAGCCAAATGTATAACCTGTGGTATGGATGCACACGAGGACAATTGTCTGCCTCCTCCTCCCCACTGTATCGACTGCAGCGGTGCCCATGCTGCCTCCTCTCAGGATTGTCCCATGTATCTTGATGAGTGGGCTAGAAAGTAAAAATTGCCTTACCCAGTTGCTTGTAAGCTACTGGCTAGTCGAAAACCCTGTGTTCTCCTGTCTGGCACCTATAGTTCTCTTCTTGTTATCCCTCGCTCCATGAAGGATATGGCCACACAGACATGCGACCTCAAATTCAGCTCTGAAGTTGTGAAATCGGCCAGTGTCAAGGTAGCATAGTCATCCCCCCGTCCATGTGTGCAACAAACCATCCAACTCTGGCCTCAAGGGGCAAAGCCACCAGCTACGCAACCGATTAGTCCGAAAGGACAGAAGGAGTACTCCTGTGTAGACTTCCTCCATCCCTCCAGCCAAACACCACCTGAGTCTTCCTCTAACTGGAAAGGCTCGAAGTCCATCAAAGGTAAACAGTCTTCTCCTTCGTCAACTCAAAGATCCTCTTCAGCAGTGTCGCCTCATGGTGGTACCTTAACCCGGTCAGCCTCTGCATCGCCAGTGCCCACGTCCAACCATTTTTCAGCGTTGGACTCCACGGACTGACTGCACAAGCAAACCAATGCTTCTGTCGCCCCATGGAGCAGGATCCTCCTGCTTCTGTGCCCTGTAGTAGTGACTTTACACAGACTACACCCCTATATCTCTTCCTCATTATGACAGTCCTCCAATGGAACATTCACAGCCTTCAGTCCCACAAAGAGAACATACGGCTGCCTTTAGCATCACAGCATCCCCTTGTACTGTGCTTTCAGGAAACGAAATTGCACCCTCACGATCACTTTGAGCTTTCACTTTACTTACCAATTCGTTTTGACCTTCCCCCCTGAGGTTGGCATTCTGTCTCGGGGGAGCGTCATGCTGCTCATACGGGATGACATTCATAGTCAGCCCCTCTCCCTGACTGCTACCCATCTTCAAGCTGTTGCAGTTCGCCTTTTCCTTCCCCACCTGACTTTTTCCCTCTGTATCATTTATGTCCCTCCTTCGTTTGATGTCACCAAGGTGTACTCCCTTCAGCTTATTGGGCAGCTACCTCCTCCATTTTTGCTAATCGATAACTTTAATGTGCATCATCCCCTTCGGGATTCTCCCATGACCATCCAGAGAGGTGACCCCTTAACTCTGGAGCACACATTCTCCTTTATGATTCCCATTTGGACCTATCCTTTTGCGCTGCCCAGCTTGCCCATTGTCATGAGTGGTCTGTTCTTTCTGACACCTACTCGACCATTTCCCATGTGCTATCCGTTTACTGGCTCCTACCCCATCCACATGCACGCCCAAATGGCAGCGTACTAAGGCTGACTGGCAGCTTTACTCCTCCCTGGTGACCTTCACAGAACAAGATTTCACTAGTTGTGATACCCAGGTGGAATATCTCAAAACCATTATCCTTACTTCTGTGGAACATTCCATTCCTTGCACTTCCTCTTTACCACTTCCTGCTCCTGTTCCTAGGTGGACTGAGGCATGCTGTGACACAATTCGTGCATGGAGACATGCTCTCCGCGTTTTTAATCGTCATCCTACAGTGGCAACTGCATTCATTACAAACAGATGTGTGCCAAGTGTCGTCGCGTTTTTCAGGATAGCAAAAGATCTAACTGGATTTCATTCACTAGTTCTTCAAACATTTGCACCCCTCCCTTTGTCGTGTGGGCCAACCTCTGAAGGCTCTCTGGGACCAAGATCCATTTTCCAATTTCTGGCTTGACAGTAGCAGATGGTGTTATTGTGGACTCCATTCCTGTCTCCAACACGTTGAGCCACCATTTTGCAGAAGTTTCGAGCTCTTCCCAGTATCACCCTGCCTCGCTCCACCAGTAGCGGAAAAGGCTCAGGCGATACCCTTCTATCCTCCAAATCATGAGTGCTACAGTGCCGCCTTTACTATGAGGGAGCTAGATCATGCTCTCAGTTCTTCCCGATCCTCTGCTCCAGGGCCAGACGCCTTCCACATTCAGATGTTAGAGCACCTTTCTCTTGTGGGCAAGCACTTTCTGCTTAATGTGTACAACTACATCTGGGTCGAGGGCACATTTCCGAGGTGCTGGCGTGAAGCCACCATCATACCCATACCAAAGACTAGGAATGACAAAAACCTTCTTTCTAGCTACTGCCCCACCTGTCTTACTAGCTGCATTTGCCAGGTGATGGAATGTATGATTCACGCCCAGCTGATGTGGTAGCTCGATTTTCGCAGTTTGCTGATGAATGCACAGTGTGGATTTAGAGTGCGAAGTTCAGCAGTTGACCATCTCATTACATTGTCAACCCATGTTATGAATGGTTTTCTGCGGAAATCCCAGACTGTGGCCGTGTTTTTAGATTTGGAGAATGCCCACAACACCTGCTGGAGAACTGGTATCCTACATACTCCTTACGTGTCGGGCTTCCATGGCCGCCTGCCCTGTTTCGTTCGGGCATTTTTAAAAGACAGAGTTTTGAATGTGCGCATGGGTTCTACCTTGTTGGACACCTTCATCCAGAGAAACGGTGTGCCTCACGGTTCCACCCCTGAGCGTTTTCCTCTTTGCTGTTGCCGTTAACCCTATAATGGCCTGTCTTCCACTTGGCATCTCTGGCTCCCATTTCTTTGACGATTTTGCTATCTATTGCAGTATTTCATGGACCTGTCTTACTGAGCGGTGTCGTCAGCGATGCCTCTATCATCTTTACTCCTGGCGCATCAACAACTGCTTCTGCTTTTCCACTGACAAAACCATCTGTATGAATTCCTGGCGACGCAAATGGTTTCTCCCACAATCTTTACCTCTTGGCCCTGTTGCCCTTCCATTCTTTGAAATTAAGAAATTCCTGGTGCTCATGTTCGATAGGAAGCTCTTAGTCCTCCCATGTGTATTACCTGTCAATCTGCTGTACACTATTCCTCAATACCCTACGTGTCCTCAATGGTACTTCCTGGGGTGCCTATCGAACCACCTTCCTCTGTTAGCACTGCCCCATTTCCCCCTGCGGGTCCAGGGGTTAGAATAGCCCCGAGGTATTCCTGCCTGTCGTAAGAGGCGACTAAAAGGAGTCCCTCGCCCTCAAGGGGGTAGTTTGCGCTTGCGTCTGGAGATGGACGGTTCCACGACTTACATTTGTGGTCATTTTGGTTTTTCACTTACTCTGGTTTCTTCCTTCCTTTGTTTGGTACCTTTCCTTGTCCTTCTCCCTCTCACTGTCTTCCTTACTTTTTACCTTGCCTTCTACTCCTTGCCTTCTACTCCTTGCCTTCTACTCCTTGCCTTCTACTCCTTGCCTTCTACTCCTTGCCTTCTACTCCACCCTCTGGTCTCCACCTCGGCGTTTGAGACAGTTTGTCCTTTCTCTCCCTCTCTCCCTTTTTTCCCTCTTCTTCTTCCCTCCTGCCTGAAGGACAACCCACGCATTCGCACGCATAGCCAGTGATGGGGTAACGCGTAATTACCCGCCCTGGGTAGACAAGTAGGCACGCACGTACCCCCTGGTAAAGGCCAGGCCCAGGGAAGGGTGATTGCCTGAGCTGTCACCTTCCGACCATGCCGATTGGTCCCTCCGTCCATTTCTTGGGAGGTGTGACCTGAGGTGTAAACATTCACCTAAGGTGGGAGTGCCCTCTGAGAGGGTCCCTACAAGGAAGGAGCGCACCATCAGAGACGCTGGCAATCATGGGGGATTCCTCCGCAATGGATTTCTCTTAATCTCTCTCGACTGCTGCCCAAATACGGAAACTTAACTAGCCAATGGTGACAAAACTACTACCGCCTGCCCCAAAGTTCCTCGTAGTTTCTAGATCTGAGGACGGAAAGGATGTTTCATCTGTCAACCCTTTCGTTATCCAGAAGGGTGTAGATGCCACAGCCGGATCTGTCAAGTCTTGTACCAGGATGCATAACGGTACCTTGTTGTTGGAAACTGAGAGCGCCTTTCAGGCACAAAAACTGCTTTGGGCCACACTCCTGTACACGTTCCCTGTCCAAGTGGAGGCTCACCGCACTTTGAATTCATCGCGTGGTGTGGTATATACTAGATAACTTGACGGATTGACTGACGAGGAGATTCAGTCTTTCCTCGCTGAGATGGGCGGGACGGCTGTCCATAGGATCATGAAAAAGGTCAACAATGACATTGTACCGACCTGGACACTTTTCTTGACCTTTGATAGTGTTCAGCTGACGTCGCGCATCAAAGCGGACTACGAGGTTGTTTCTGTTCGCCCCTATGTCCCGACACCTAAGCACTGCTACTAGTGTCAGCGTTTTAGTCACACTCGCCAGTCTTGATCTAATGCGGCTAAATGTGTCACTTGTGGCAGGGACGCCCATGAGGGTGACTGTCCACCTCCGTCTCCTCATAGCGTGAACTGTCAGGGTGACCATGCAGCGTCCTCCCGTGACTGTCCCATCTACAAGGATGAATGCTGTATACAGGAAATTCAGGTCAAAGAGAAAGTGTCCACCTCAGCTGCTTGCAAGCTATTTGCTAGTAGGAAGCCCACGCCGCTCCCAGTGGGGAAATACAGTACTGTCCTCACCTCTCCTCGGACTACCAGGGAGGTGTCGACGCAGACATGCGATCTGACCTTTAGCACTACGGTCGTCCGTTCGGCCAGTGCTAAGATCGCCCGCTCAATGCCTCCTCTTCCTCCCGTCACCCCTAAGACACAATCAGCTTCTGCCAAGACTAAGACCCAGAAGTCAGACACATGGGCCTTCAAGAAGGAACCATCCCGTGCAGACTTCTATGTACCTCGAACTCCCAGCCATTGACCAGTACTTCCACTCAACGACCTTCCAAGAAGGCTCATAGGAAGCAAAGTTCTCCTTCTCCGCCACGGCGCGTTTCTCCTCCTGCGCCACCCATCGGTTGCCACCCCAGGCCGTCATCCACTTCGCCTGGCCGCTCCGCTGGTAGCCGAACATCCGGCCTTTCACCGGCGGAGGAACCTCCCCCTCTCGGCCATCTTAACAAGATGGCCGACGAACCTATTAAACCAATGGACGATGACTCTCCGCATATTGATAGCAGCGGCAGTGCTCGCTCGAAGCCAGGCACTCAGCGGCCTTCGAGGTGACCCCTTCTTGCCTTTCTTTTTTCTTTTTCTTCTCATGATGGCACTTCTTCATTGGAATATTCGCGGAATTCGCTCCAACCGAGAGGATTTAAAGTTGCTGCTACGCTTGCACTGTCCGCTCGTCGTAGCTATCCAGGAAACGAAGCTATGCCCATGCGATCAAATTGACTTGGCACACTATGCCTCTGTGCATTTTGATTTACCCCCTGTGGCAGGTATTCCGGCTCATGGAGGGGTTATGTTGCTGGTCCGGGATGATATTTACCACGATCCCATCACATCGTACACCGGCCTGCAGGCAGTTGCCGTCTGAATTACTCTCCCCACTTTTACATTTTCCATTTGTACCATTTACATTCCATCATCGTCTGGCGTTACCAGGGCAAAATATTGCTCAGCTACCTGCACCATTTTTGTTGACTGGAGACTTCAATGCCCACCATCCCCTTTGGGGCTCTCCAGCATCCTGCCCGAGAAGCTCCCTGTTAGCAGACCTTTTCAACCACCTCAATCTTGTCTGCCTCAATACTGGCGCCCCTACTTTTCTTTCGGACACAACTCACACCTATTCCCATTTAGACCTCTCTATATGTACTACCCAACTTGCACACCCGTTTGGGTGGTACGCACTTTCTGATACGTATTCGAGTGACCACTTCCCTTGTGCTATCCATCTCTTGCATCATACCCCCTCTCCGTGCTCAACTAGTTGGAACATCTCCAAAGCAGACTGGAGGCTCTTCTCTTCTGGGACAACCTTTCAGGATCAAACCTTCGCAAGCTGCGATAGTCAGGTCGCACACCTCACGGAAGTCATTCTCACTGCTGCTGAATATTCCATCCCTCACACCACTTCTTCTCCACGTCGCATACTGGTCCCCTGGTGGAGTGCAGCATGTAGAGATGCATTACGTGCTCGTCGACGTGCTTTACGCACCTTTAAAGGCCATCCTACGATGGCGAATTGTATCAATTATAAACGATTACGTGCACAGTGTCGTCATGTTATTAAAGAAAGCAAGAAAGTCAGCTGGGCTGCTTTCACAAGCACCTTCAACAGTTTTACTCCTCCTCCTGTTGTCTGGGGTAGCCTGCGCCGGCTGTCTGGCACTAAGGTCCACTCACCAGTTTCTGGCTTGACGGTCGCGAATGACGTCCTTGTGGCCCCTGAGGATGTCTCCAATGCCTTCGGCCACTTTTCCGCAGAGGTTTCGAGCTCCGCTCATTACCACCCTGCCTTCCTCCCCCGAAAACAGGCAGATGAGGCAAGGCCACCTAACTTGCGCTCCTCGAATCGTGAAAGTTATAATGCCACATTCACCATTTGGGAACTCGAAAATGCACTTGCCCGGTCACGGTCCTCCGCGCCAAGGCCTGACTCGATTCATATTCAGATGCTGAAGAACCTTTCTCCTGCGGGTAAAGGTTTTCTTCTTCGTACTTATAATCACATTTGGATTGAGGGTCATGATCCCACATGCTGGAGCGAATCTATTGTTATCCCGATTCCTAAGCCGGGGAAGGACAAGCACTTGCCTTCCAGTTATCGACCGATCTCCCTTACCAGCTGTGTCTGTAAGGTGATTGAACGAATGGTTAACTCTCGTTTGGTTTGGCTGCTCGAATCTCGACGCCTACTTACCAATGTACAATGTGGATTTCGTAGGCGCCGCTCTGCTGTTAACCATCTGGTTACCTTGTCGACCTTCATTATGAATAACTTCTTGCGGAAGCGCCCGACCGCGGCTGTGTTCTTTGATTTGGAGAAGGCTTACGACACCTGTTGGCGGGCGGGCATTCTCCGCACCATGCATACATGGGGCCTTCGCGGTCGCCTCCCTCTTTTTATTCGTTCCTTTTTAATGGATCGACAGTTCAGGGTATGTGTGGGTTCTGTCCTGTCCGACGCCTTTCGCCAGGAGAATGGGGTGCCACAAGGCTCAGTTTTGAGCGTCGCTCTCTTCGCCATAGTGATCAATCCAATAACGGACTGCCTCCCAGCTGATGTATCAGGCTCCCTTTTCGTGGACGATTTTACCATCTATTGCAGCGCGCAGCGTACATGTTTCCTGGAGCGCTGTCTTCAGCGTTATCTTGACTGTCTTTACACTTCGAGTGTCGCCAATGGCTTCCGTTTTTCTGCCGAGAAGATGGTCTGTTTTAACTTCTGGCGCTACAAAGAGTTTCTCACACCGTCCTTATGACTCGGTCCCGTTGCTCTCCCATTCGTGGAGACAACAAAATTTTTAGGTCTTACATTTGACAGGAAACTTAGCTGGTCTCCACATGTCATATTTGGCTGCCCGTTGTACCGATTCCCTAAATGTCCTCCGTGTTCTCAGTGGTATGTCGTGGGGAGCGGATCGAACCGCCCTACTTCGCCTATATCGGTCGATCGTCCGCTCAAAGCTGGATTATGGGAGCTTCGTGTACTCCTCTGCAAGGCCGTCTATCTTACGCTGCCTCAACTCTATACAACATCGGGGTTTACGTCTTGCGATCGGAGCGTTCTATACTAGTCCCGTCGAGAGTCTTCATGCTGAAGTGCCACTAACCTACCGGCGCGATATACTGCTTTGCGGTATGCCTGTCGGCTATTGTCAATGCCCGACCACCCGTCTTATCGTTTCTTTTTTGACGACTCTCTCGACCGTCAATACGGGTTGTATGTGTCTGCCCTGCTACCCCCTGGAGCTCGCTTTCGTCGCCTCCTTCAGCACCTTGATTTTTCACTCCCTTCAACCTTTCGAGTGGGCGAGAGCCAAACGCCACCTTGGCTCCAGGCTCAGGTTCACGTTCACCTTGACCTCAGCTCGCTCCCAAAGGAGGTGACCCCAGCTTTGGTATACTGCTCCCGTTTTGTCGAACTTCGTTCGAAGTTCATTAATATGATCTTCATTTGTACAGATGGCTCTAAGACCAATGATGGTGTCGGGTGTTCTTTTATTGTTGGGACACAGAGTTTCAAACACCGGCTCCATGACCATTGTTCGGTCTTCAGAGCTGAGCTATTTGCCCTCTACCAGGCTGTTCTGTACACCTGCCGCCACCGACATTCTGCTTAGGTCATCTGCTCTGATTCCCTGAGCGCCATCCAGAGTCTCAGTGATCTGTATCCGGTTCACCCTTTCGTGCACTGGATCCAACACTCTCTTCAGCAGCTAGCGGACGACGGTTCTCCCGTTACCTTTATGTGAGTTCCTGGCCATGTCGGTTTCCCTGGGAGCGAAGCTGCAGATCCTGCGGCCAAGGCTGCGGTCCTCCAGCCTCGGACAGCTTCTTGTTGTGTCCCTTCATCTTACTGTAGCAGGGTCATTTGTCAGCGCATTTTATCGCTGTGGCATGCCGATTGGGCTACACTTACGGACAACAAGCTTTGGGCCTTGAAACCTCTTCCCGCGGCTTGGACGACCTCTTCACGCCCTTCTCGGCGGGAGGAGGTCGTTTTGGCCCGGTTACGAATTGGACACTGCCGGTTCAGCCATCGCCATCTGTTGACGGCTACGCCGGCGCCGTTCTGCCCATGTGGGCAATTGCTGACGGTACGCCACATTTTAACGTCCTGTCCGAATTTTAATGCAGTGCGCGTTGATCTTGGCCTGCCATGTACTCTGGGTGCCATTTTAGCGGATGACCCAGGAGCAGCTGCTCGCGTTCTTCGTTTTATCCACTTGACAAATCTGTCTAAGGACATTTGATTATACTTTTTTTTTAAATCCTATGCCTGTTAATGTCTTTTCTAGTGTTGTTCCTTTTAGTTGCTGTTTTAACCTTGTGCCTCGCAGTGCATTCCTAACTTAGTCTGGGCGTTAGTGACCATTGTAGTTGTGCGCACTAAAACCACAAAAAAAAACTGCTCCATTGTCCGTTCGAAACTCGACTGTGGGTGCTTCGTTTAAGCATCTGCATGCCCATTCCTCTTACGCCATCTCAACACCATCCGTTTGGCCACGGGCGCCCCTTAAACTAGCCCAGCCTGTGTGCTGAAGCTGCTGAAATACCACAGTCTTACCACTGTGACTTTCTCCTCAGCAGGTATGCATGCCACTTGTCTGCCATGTGTGGCCACCCATCCTGTGCTGCCTCCTTTGACGATTCCTTTGGTCGTCTGTATGGGGCACGTCCTTTTTCTCTGTTACCTCTTGGAGTTCGCTTTCAGTATTTGATATGGCGGCATAACTTTACACTACCTGCAACTTCCCCAGAGGGTGTAAACCCTTCACCACCTTACCTTCATGAAGTGAAGTGAAGTGACTCAAGTTGTCTTTGGCCGTCATTCATTTCCTAAGGACACTACTCCAGCCTCGGTCTATCGCCTTCAGTTTCATGACCTTCGCATGGAACTTAGCAACAGTGCCTTTGTATACACTAATGGCTCTCGGACTGACCATGGGGTTGGGTGTGCCTTCGTCATTGGCACTTATCTTTCGATGTCGGCTTGCAGCACACTCCTCAGTATTTACAGCCAACCCTTTCACTTTTTATCCGCCCACAGAGTACATCTGGTGACAGAGCCTTTTCAATTACGTGTCTGCTCAGACTCACTCAGCGCCCTTCAAAGTCTGTATGCACTGTACACCGCCCATCCCTTAGTGAAGTGGGTCCAGGAAAACTGTCAACTGCTCACTCTTGGTGGAGCCATTGTGATGTTTCTGTGGGTTGCTGGTCATGTCGGTCTGCCAGGAAACGAGGCTGCTGACGCTGCTGCCAAGGCTTCAGTTCTCGTACCTCAGGCCACGAGTACCTATATTCCGTCTGATGATCTCTGTGTCGCCTTCTGTCAGGAGGTGGTGTCCTTTTGGCATCGCCAATGGTCCTTCCTTCACTGGAATAAGTTCCAGCTCATTAAGCCGCTCCTAGTGGCTTGGACGACTTCCTCTCGACCCTCCCGCTGGGAAGAGGTCATTTTAACTAGATGGCGTATTGGGCACTGCCTTTTTAACCATCGTCATTTGCTATGTGGTGCTACCCCACCACTTTGTACACATTGGACCCAATTTTTAGCTGTCCACCAGCTGCTGATGGAATGCTCATTTTTTAACCGTTTACGTTCCTGCTTGGGTCTGCCATCTGATTTATCGGCTATTTTAGCAAATGGCACATTTGCTGTCTACCACGTTTTACTTATCAGCAAAAGCAATATGGCGAAGGCCATTCAATTCTTAGTTTTGGACCTCCATTTCTGTATGGTCTCTCTTTTAGTCCTTTCTCCACCTGCCTGTTCTTAGCTGTCAATTGGGACTGACATATAGTCGTTTTTTAACTTCTCTCTGACTTAGTGTTCTCTAGTTTTGACTTGGGTGCGTGTGATGCCAGTTGCTTTTTGCGCCCTAAAGCAAAACAAAAAAAAAAATCAGTAGGCCTGTACCCTCTGTTGGGTCCCTGGTTACCCATTGTTGTATGTCGACAGATTTTTGCATCTGGTGCATCTCCCACTCGGTAGCATTTGAGGAATGCCAGCTTCAATGTGTCATTCAATGTACTTCAGTGTGGGCGCTCTCCCATTGCTGCCACTTTTCTCCCTCCTAAACGCAGGTTATGCATTTTTACTGTCAACCCCCTGTACTCCCCAATCCAGAACTTTATTTAGGGAATCAGTACCTTGATGTAGCACAATCTCATTTCTTGGGCAATATGTTTGATAAAAAATTGATGTTGCTGCCCCATAATCGTCACCTGAGAACTATCTGCATGCGAAAGCTTAATGCTCTCACCCTCCTGGGCCACACATTTTGGGGCGCAGACCTTGCTACTCTTCTCCATCTTTACTGTACTCTGGCTTTTGTCCAGACTAGATTATAGTTATCAGGTTTATGGCTCAGTGGCTCCTCCCATTCTGAAACTGCTTGACCCTGTTCATCATTATGGGTTACATTTGGCTATTGGTACCTCTCACACCAGTCCTGTCGATAGTCTCCTGACAGAAATGGGGATTCCCCCTCCGCAAATATGATGGAGCCAACTCGAGTTTCTTATGAAATCGCCGTTCGACGATTCCCTGACTGCAGGATCTCCATCTCCACCCACTGAAAGTCCCCGTGTATTTTCTCCCACTCTCCTCCCCCTTGGCTGATGCCACAACCGTGGATTAGGACTGACCTACTGCACGATCACAAGGTCTCTGTCGCCCATAAGATATTCCAGCGTCTTGTATATTCCATTGTTGAAGAGTTCCAGGGTGCTACTATCTTCTACACTGATGGTCCTAAAATGGTTGATAAGGCATAATACGGTTTTATGTCTCCTACTGGCTTGGAACGCCATTTGCTACTGGAATCAGTGTTCTCAGAGACGCTGGTCGCCATTAACAGGGCACTGCATTGTTTTTTTTTCTCAGGCCTCCCTCCACAGTGCCTTAATATGTACAGACTCAATGAGCAGCTTGAAGCCTACAAACTGATGCTACTGTAGTCACTCTGTGGTCTCTGCCATCCATGACCACATCTCTGCTGTTGGACATGCCACATGCTCCATTGCCTTTTTCTGTGTCCCAAGTCATTTGGGCATCCCTGGGAGAATAAACTGGCTGACCATTTGGCTAGACAGGCAGATACTTAGCCTCATTCCCTTTCATCATTCCAGGTGCAGATATGCAGACACACATCAGATATCTCTCTGCCCCAAAGTGGAATGACATCTGGTGCACTACTACTCTCAGCAATAAACTCCACACAATCAAGGAGATGACTGCAGTTTAGCGCTGTTCCTTCCACTCCTTTAGAAAGGAATCCACTGTCTTACGTCATCTACGTGTTGGTCATGCTAAGATCATCCATTGTTTTCTCTTGCGTAATGAGCCACCCCCACAATCTGACTGTGGAGTCAGAATGATGGTATCCCTTATTTTGGCGGAATGTCCCCTTTTTATGACACTTCATACTAAGTATAGCCTTCCTGATTCCTTGTCTTTAATATTGGCAGACAATTCACAGATGGTTGAACTGGTCCTCAGTTCCCTATGTGAAAATAAATTATATTTTCAGTTATAGGGTTTTCTTTACTCCTGGAGCAGGGGTGGGGTGGCTGTGGTCTCTCTCTTCCAGGTTATTAGGTCTGAGACCCATGACCACAACTCCATGTAAAGACCGCTCTTTTATCCCTCTGCTTCCATAGTTTTTAGATTTTGTCTACCGTTCTGCGATGCATCTTTTGAGCTTCCTCAGTTTATAGTTTGACCCCTATGACTGGATCCACCCACTTTCAGCAGCTCCTCCGTCTTACACAAGTAACTTTTGAATCATAGGACTAATGACCTCGCTGTTTACTCCCATAACCCCCTGACTCAATCAGTCCCTCCTAATAGTCCACCTACATCTGCTGCCGTAACTGCTCTCCTTCAGCAACTTACTTCTCCTTCCCTTCTCCTAGATTTTAGTGACCATCACCCTTTGTGGGAGAGAGCTTCATCTATTTGGGAGCTCCTCATTGACTAATTTCTTGCAGACCACGAGCTGCACCTTCTTAATGGTTCCCCGAGACATTTTAGTGCTGCATATAGCACTTTTTGCGCCATTGATCTTTCGCTCTCGTCCCCTCCCCTTCTTCCTTCCCTAAATTGATCGCCACACGATGATCTCTGTAATAGTGACTACTTCCTGTTGATTCTCTCCCCCCTTCCCACCTCCCACTGACCAGGTTACCCTGCTGGGCTTCCCATCGTGCTTATTGACCTCTGTGTATCTCCCAGGTCATGTTTCCACCTTCTTTGTCAGGTTGTACTGAAGCAGTCGTCGGTGATCTGTCCAGTAAGATAATCCACACTGCTGGCATTGCCATTCCCTGCTTCACAGGGCCCATTTGCCATCAGCTATTGCCACCTCTATCTGTGATCGTCACACCTTGCAGTATCTTAAGCAGTGCCCATCCTCTGCTGGACTTATTATCTTGAAATGTCTTCACATTAAAGCTGGTTACTTAATCACACAGAGCAAACAGGAGTTAGGAACGCTTTGTCTCCTCTCTTGGTTCTTCTGTCCCTTCATGTGTGTGGGCTACCCTCTGCAACCCTCCAATGTTGTCAGCAGCAGTGTTCCATTTCAGGCCTTGACCGTCCATGTGGCCTTTGTGCAGATCCATCAATTCTTGTGGAACACCTCACAATCCGTTTTGCATCAGCCTTCTATCCAGTAGCCTTCCTCTGGAATCAGTGCATAGAAGCTGACTCCTAACGTTTTACCCCTTTTCAGATGGAATACTGCAATGAATTTTTTACTGAAGGGCACCTTCTTCCCACAATTCAGCCCCTGGCCTGATTCCATCTGTAATAAATTGTTTTAACAACTCAATCTGCCATAACTCCAGTATCTCCTTCAGGCGTTTAACATATTTGGCTCATAAGCATTTTCCCTTCTCGATTGAGGGACAGTACAATGGTTCCTGTCGTTAAAACTGGCAACGATTTGTCGACCCTTGATAGTTACCAGCCCATCAGCCTTACTGAAGTCCCCTGCAAGTTATTATATTAGATGGTGGCTCGTCCTCTCAATTGGTTCCTCAAATCCCCTTACTAAAGTGTCTTTTTGGAGGGACAGTCTCTATTCGTTCATCTACTTCGATTGGAAAGCACAGTTTCACAGGCATTATTTCAACACTACCATCTTGTTACATTCTCTTTGGTCTTTGTGGGGCCTACAACACAGCTTGGCTCCATTTAATCCTCCTTATGCTTAATGAATGAAGTCTTCAAGGCAGCCTCCCGCTTTTTTTCACCAGTTCCTGTCCCGCTGGTTGTTCAGAGACTACGCTGGCGCTGTTCTCAGCACTCTAGACCCAGGAGAATGACATTCCACATGGCTCCGAATTATGTCCTTTCTCTAATCGCCATTAATGGATTTGTGGCCTCTGCCGGATCATTTTTCACCCCTGCTCTGTATGTGGATGATATCTGTTTCAGAGCTAGCTCACACTCAATACCATCTGCAGAACGACAGCTCCAGAGTGCCATCCACTGCACTTCAACATGGCCACTCCAGCACAGTTTTCAGTTCTCTCCCCCCCTAAGTCGAGGTTGGTGCATTTCTGTTACCATACTACTGTCAATCCTGATCTGGAACTCTACTTAGATGTCCAGTGCCTGACTCTAGTCCCCAGTTCTGTTTCTTGGATCATCTTTTTGACAACAGGCTTACTTAGTTGACTCGTATCCATCATCTGAAGGTTGGCTGCTTGAGTTTACACAATGTTCTTCGCTCCCTTGCCCAAATCTCTTGAGTTGCAGATCGTTTTTCATCTCTGCCTTTACTGGGCATTAGTTCTGAATCGACTTGAATTTGGTTGCCAAGTTTATGGATCAACTGCCACATCCATGCTGCTCCTCTTGGAGCTGGTTCATCATCGTGGTATCCATTTAGCAACTGCTGCCTTTTGCACTAGCCCTGTTAATAATCTTCAGGATGACGCTGGGATCCCTCCCCTTTCAGTTTGCAGTTGCAGCTCCTTGTTTCCTATGCCTACACTATCCACTCCTCCCATGCTCACCCCTCCCACTCTATTTTTCCTGCTGCTTTCAGCCTTCGGCTGCCCGCTGCTAGCCCTCATGTGGGTTTAACAGTTTGGCTCCGCCTCACTTCTATCTGCCATGACTTCCATCCCCTCTCCTTGTCCTCTTCCCCACATTCTCTCCAGACAACCCCCTGTGGTTAGTTTCTCAGCCACATATTTGGTTGGATCTCTTCCAGGGTCCAAAATCCCCCCTCACTTCAAAGGTGTTCCATTGTTTGTTCCAAACACTCATATAGGAGTTTGAAGATGCCACTGTTTTTTTGGTACTGCTGACTAAATCAGCTGATCATTTGAGGTATGCCATCATGTCTTCTATTGGCACAGAACACCATCTCTTGCCGCCATGGGGTGTTTACTGCAGAATTGATTGCCATTTATCGTGCCCTCTGTTTTATGAAATGAAATGGACCTCCCTCATCAGAATTTTGTTGTGTGTGGACTCAGCGATAGCCTGAAGGCCACTCACTTGTTTTTTTTCCTGGCATCCCTTCGTCACGTTGCTCATGTGAGGCTGCTTGTTTGGTCAACTTCCTTTGGATTCCTGGCCATGCTGGTAACCAAGGCGCGCACTCTTTAGTGGTGGTGCTGGTACCCCACAACACGTAGCATTTCTGGGGCACTTCTGCCCTCCCTGTTTTCATCTACTCCCCTCTTGTTCTTTCCATTTCCTGCTACCCTGACATCCGTTGTCCCTCTTTGTTAGCACGTTATCCCGTCCCCTTAACTGGAATGTGCTGTTTGTGTTGTTCCTCCCTTGATTTCTGCTATCCTAGGTCATGGGACTGATGACCTTGTTTTTTGGTCCCCTCCCTCAAAACTACCAACCAACCTACTGACTTTATTATTTCTCTCACCTGATTTATTCCTCTGCTCTCGCAAATCCTCTGAAGTCTCAGACAGAATTGCAAAGACATCTACAATCCTAAAGAAATTGTACGTCTTCTACCAGAATTTTAATTCCTTTCCCAAATTTCTCCTTGTTTTGCTATAGATATCTGTAGGGGACTATTAGACTTAATTTTATTTTCATCTTGTTCTAATATTAGTAATTTTTTCTGTTTCCATAGGTCCGTTACTTTTGTACTGCTGTCTGTTCTGTTAACTCGTGGGGCAAATAAGTGATAGTTTAATCCAGGTAGCCAACGTTTTAAAGTAAAGCTATTATCTAGCTTAGGGTTGATTTGAACATGAAAATGCTTTAATTGTAGTCCTACCGTAGGTGCAGTCTTACCTGTCTTTATCTGAGAAATCTCTTTTTTAGTTCTAACCACGATAGAAAACGATCCTTTCTCATATAAGAAATTCTATGCCAGCGGTGATTTTAGTTAATGAATAAAAGCCTAGGGCCAACTGGTGACAAAACGCCAGACCTTTGGGCTACTGATGACACCCAGACATTATCGTGAAGACAGTTTCTTTGTTGAAAGATAAGAGCATCACGGAACTGAACGCACTCTTTCCTTTGTGTTAGGACTGGATAGCCCTGCAGTGATGTCGACGTCGTGCAAACCTTAAATGCATTGTTTTGAAGTAAACGGCCAGCTTTCTCCGTTTGCTTTCTAAATCTGGAATGAGTTACTTCTGTACGATCTGTTGAAGGCAACAAAATGGTACCTCCGAAAGATATTTGTGAAGTGTCTCACGAAATTACGACGGAGAGAACGTTGCAGAGAAAAATTTAGGAATGTCAAAATTTGCTTATGAAGAGATTTTGTGATTATAACAAAGTTGTACATTGTCTTTGCTTACATATATGATACTAGTAATGATTATAACACAAGACCAGCTAACGACCGAGGACCCTGTAGAAGCAGGGTATATTTTTTTACGTTTTCTTGTTTGGTGTGTGTGTGTGTGTGTGTGTGTGTGTGTGTGTGTGTTTGTTTGCTTGCTTAAGTACTATTTATACTGATAGGCATGTGCATATGGATCATATATCTATGTAAGTAACCAGTCCCAGTACCGCAAAAAACTGTTTTAAACTGCCGTGTCTAATTTCTTGTAAAATTATGTAAAAACAAGTAGAGACCTGAAACAGTCACAGTAATTTGCGGTTGTACGTAATGGGCAGTGCAGTAAGTAAACTGAAGTAAAAAGCCAGTTTCGTGTTAGAAGAGTGTGGGTCGTGCAACAAAAGGAAGCCCACGTGCCACGTATTGACCCGCGCTACTGGTAACGATCTGCGCAGTCGCTCTTGTTTGTGCCGGAAATTGTGCGCGCAGAATGGGCTGCTCTTTCGGCCGGTTTCCTCGGTTCACCGTATGCGCTGAAAGCGGTAGCAGACCAACAACCGCAGCGCAAATACCGGCCGTGAATGCGACCGGCCGCACAATGCTCCGCGTTTCACGCCCTTTTGAAGGCGCTTCCCCATTGTGCCCTCACATGTCACTAGCAGCGACTAATTTATCATCGCCGCCGGTCTTTTGTGCGCTACACGCTCTTTTTTAGGGGTGAGATAGATGCAGTCACCACAGTACTCACGGGCAGTGATGGGCTCGCGACTATTCCAGTATCCGCCGGTGGGGAATAAGTTTTCCAGCCGTTTCTCCGGAAACGGGCCGTGGCAAACATGTTTTGTTCCGCAGAAAAAACTGCGACGCCCGCTGTGGGACGTAACGCTACAATGAACAAGACAGCTTTGTTCATTTCGGCGTTCTAGCATTTATGCTGCTCATTGTTGTATTATTCCTCTGTCCCGAATCGCAGCAGAATCTTTCCATAGAAGTTGCTAGACCTAGAAGATATAACGTCTGTAGTGGTGTACTGCAACCAATAAAAATTTATAACGGCTTGGTGAAGCTGGCAACACTTCGCAATTGCTAAATATGTAAAAAAATTGAACATACATCCAAAATTCCTTGCTACGCCCCCCCCCCCCCCCCCCCCTCTCTCTCTCTCTCTCTCTCTCTCTCTCTCTCTCTCTCTCTCTCTCTCTCTGTGTGTGTGTGTGTGTGTGTGTGTGTGTGTGTGTGTGTGTGTGTGTTCCCGTCCGAATGTTAAATAGGTCCGTCCACTTCCCCTCCCACTTCCCTCTGTCCATAACCTCCTTCCCCTCTTCTTGTCCATCTCCTCCTCCCTCTTCTCTGTGTCCATTTCCTTCTGAATGTCAGAGTAGTCGTATAGTGTAAATATTTACAATAAACCCGTCAAGATCTTTTCCAGATATTTTATAACGTTTGTGTGTGTCCGAATCTTGATCAGAATATCGCGTAAAAATTGGAAGTAAATCGGACAAGAATTTCTGGAGATTTTCAGTAACAACATTTCCCTTTTTTATACAAATTGGTCCAGAAAAATGCAGATACTCTTGGTACTTACTCTTTGTAACAAAACGACATATCGTTGCAATTTTGCGCAGTAGCGTAGTCCGTTGTGTTCTCAAAAGAACATGCCGCGTATTTTCCTGCAGATGACAGCGCAGCACTGAATGGAATAAGATTGTCGTTAGAGCAAAGCAAGGTCGTATTGAAGCGGTACTGGAAGCACGGAAACATGATGGCGGTTCAACGGCAATGGCGTAATGTGTACGGAACTCAGGCACCAACATCTAAAACAGTTTAATCGGGATAAAATTGAAATCGTCCTTACTGTTCAGGATGCGCATAAGGAAAGGTCTGGCCGATCAAAAACATGGAGTCCAGTTACCAGCCCTGCTGTATTACAACATTTTGCTATGTCACCTCAAGATTCAGTGCAGCAGGGTGCACGTGAAAGCGGGGTGAGCCGATCAAGCGTACGACGAGTTCTCAAAGCGGCAAGGTGGAAAGTCTACTTTCCAAGATCGCTGCACGCTATGAACGTGGACGGCCCGGATGGAAAGATGGAGTACTGCGAGTGGTTTGAACGCATGCTTCGCAACGATGAACGGTTTGCTGGGATGGTTATCTGGTCTGACGAGGCGCATTTCAAACTGAATGGTACTATAAGCTGCCACAACTGCAATTACGGTGCTAATGGAAATAAAGTTCACGTGGACCACCATGTTAATCTACCGGTTGTTAATAAGTGGTGTAATTTGTCATCGGTCGGATTGATTTCGCCCATTCTTCTTTGAAGGTACCGTAACTGCTAAGTGTATCTTCATATGCTGCAAACATAGATTTTACCAGAATGAGATTTTCACTCTGCAGCGGAGTGTGCACTGATATGAAACTTCCTTGCAGATTAAAACTGTGTGCCGGACCGAGACTCGAACTCGGGACCTTTGCCTTTCGCGGGCAAGTGCTCTACCAACTGAGCTACCCAAGCACGACTCAGGCCCCGTCCTCACGGCTTTACTTCTGCCAGTACCTCGTCTCCTACCTTCCAAACTTTACAGAAGCTCTCCTGCGAATCTTGCAGAACTAGCACTCCTGAAAGAAAGGATATTGCGGAGACATGGCTTGGCCACAGCCTGGGAGATGTTTCCAGAAAGAGATTTTCACTCTGCAGCGGGGTGTGCGCTCCTTTCTTTCAGGAGTGCTAGTTCTGCAAGGTTCGCAGGAGAGCTCCTGTAAAGTTTGGGAGGTAGCAGACGAGGTACTGGCAGAAGTAAAGCCGTGAGGACGGGGCGTGAGTCGTGCTTGGGTAGCTCAGTTGGCAGTGCACTTGCCCGCGAAAGGCAAAGGTCCCGAGTTCGAGTCTCAGCCTGGCATACAGTTTTAATCTGCCAGAAAGTTTCATAGATTTTACCTGCCATCCGAGAGGTGCTTGCAAATGAAAGATTCTACGTACAAGATGGCATTTCGCTTCACTACCACAGAGACGTCAGAGCCGACTAGCATGAAAATCTACCTGGACGATGGAGAGGTCGAAGAGGAGCTGTTTAGTACCCACCACTGTCTCAAGACCTTACACGCATTGACTTCTACCTATGGTGGACTTTGAAACATGAAGTTTATCAACAGAAGCCAGCTACAATGAACGAGCTATGAGAAACAACCGGGGCGTCCTGTGCGGCTACCACACCGGTAACAGTGTCAGCCGTAGTTCGATCAACAGTTAAGCAGCATCGATGTTGTTTGGTTCTTAAGGGGACCACACGCTGCCTGTCTAACCCATGTCAATTTAGGCAAGTATTTTACCTATTTCTGAAAAACTAAGTGATGCATGACCTCAATATTTTTACTGTATGTTACATGATGCTAATAGTCAACTGTACTAAAATCTAATTTATCCATTTTTTAGTTTTAAGAAAAACTTTTTTACCGACACGGTAGCTACCGACACCACCTTCAAGATGTCTCTCTACCTTTCCACTTTCGAAAGGCGCGCGGGAAAAACCGGCACTTACATTTTTCTGTGTGAGCCATGATTTCTTTCATTTAATCGAGATTATCATTTCTCCCTATGTAGGTGGGTGCCAGCAGAATGTTTTCGCAATGGGAGGAGAAAACTGATGATTGAGATTTCATGATAAGATCACGTTGCAGCGAAAAACTCTTTTGTTTTAATGATTGTCACTCCAATTCACATATCATGTCTATGGCACTGTCTCTCCTACTTCGCAATAATACAAAACGAGCTGTCCTTCTTTGTACTTTTTCGATGTCATCCGTTAGTCCCACCTGATGAGGATCCCACACTGCACAGCAATACTACAGAGCAGGGCGGACAAGGTGGTGTAAGCAGTCTCTTTAGTAGACCTGTTGCACCTTCTAAGTGTTCTGCCAATGAATCTCAGGCTTTGGTTGGCTCTACTCACATTTTCTATGCGATCGTTCCAGTATACGATATATGTAATTGTAATCGCTAAGTATTTAGTTGAATTTACAGCCTTCGGATATGTGTGACTTATTCCGTAATCGAAATTTAGCGGATTTCTTTTAATACTCATGTGAATAACGTCAAACTTTCCTTTATTCAGGGTCAATTACCACTTTTTGCACCATACAGATATCTAATCTAAATCATTTTGCAATTCGTTTTGGTCCTCTGATGACTTTACAAGACTGTAAATGACACCATCATTTGCAAACAATCTGAGATGGCTACTGACTTTGTCTCCTGTGTCGTTAATATAGACAAGAAAAAACAGAGAGCCTATAACAATTGCTTGGGGAACGCCTGATATTACTTCTGTTTTACTCGATGACTTTCCGTCTATTACTACGAGCTGTGACCTTTCTGACAGGGAATCACGAATCCAGTCGCCTAACTGAGGTGGTACTCCGTAGGCAAGCAGTTTGGTTAGAAGACGGTTGTGACGAACGGTGTCGAAAGCCTTCTGGAAATCTAAAAATATGGAATCAATTTGACATCCCCTGTCGATGGCACTATTACTTTGAGTATAAAGAGCTAGTTGTGTTTCAAAAGAACGATATTTTCTGAATCCGTGCGAATAAATAGTTTCCATCGAGGTACATCATAATGTTCGAATACAGTATATGTTTCGAAATCCGACTGCAAACCGACGTTAGTGATATGGGCCTGTAATTCAACGGATTACTTCTACTTCCCTATTAGGGTATTGTTGTGACTTGAGCAATTTTCCAGTCTTTAGGTACGGATCTTCCTGTGCCCGAGGGGTACTATATAATTGCTAAATATGGAGCTATTGTATCAGCATACTCGAGAGGAACCTGACTGGTATACAGTTAGGACCGGAAGCCTTGCTTTTATTAAGGGGGATAGGACGCCAAACGGGCCGACTTGGAGTAGGAGAGGCACCACAGGACATTTTATTTTCTGCTGTCTATATTTTTACAAATAAATTCATAAAACTTTGTCAGCATGACCAGGAAGGATTCAGGATTCACACTCATAGCAGTGGAAGTGCAAAAACATAGCAAAATAATTTTTTTTTAGATATGAAATTTCATCATTTTTTCACTTACTGTTGGCTGCATTTGTTGCCATAGGTACATTTTTCTTCACAAGTATGAGAGATTCTTTGTTGAATTTTGCACAGCATACAAACCATACTTACATGTGTATAAAACTCTAGAATTTTCCAACTCTATTAAAAACTGTGGTAAAAACTGAGATAATTAACTACAAAATTTGATTTATTTATAAACATAGTTTAAAACGTAACAGCTCATTCATTTTTTTCATAAATTAAATAGATTCTAGAGTTCACACTTCCTTTGTTTTTGGACGGCATTTCCTTAGGATTCTTCCAATGAATTTCTGTCTGGCATCTGCTTTACCGACGATTAATTTTATATGGTCATTCCATTTTAAATTACTCCTAATGCCTACTCCCAGATAATTCGGGGAATTAACTGCTTCCAGCTGCTGACCTGCTATATTGTAGCTAAATGATAAAGGATCTTTCTATGTATTCGCAGCACATTACACTTGCCTACATTGAGATTCAATTCCATTCCCTGCACCATGCGTCAATTCGTTGCAGATCCTCCTGCATTTCAGTACAATTTTCTGTTGTTACAACCTCTCTATATGCTACAGCATCATCCGCATAAAGTCTCAGTAAACTTCCGATGTTACCCCGACCCCCCCCCCCCCCCCCCCCCTGTGGATCTGGGGGTTAGAATAGGCTGAGGTATTGCTGCCTGTGCTATGAGGTGACTGAAAGGAGTTTCACGTGTTTCAGCCTTTACGTGATAGTCCCTTGTAGGATTTGACCTCCATTCTTCAAAACTTTCCCAAAGAGCGAGCCAATTGTTCTGGGCACCTTACAAGGTGCATCGTGTCCATTGTGCATTGATATCTTTAACCCACTTTCTCGTCGTCGCATTGTAGTCCTGCCCATTCTCCATCTCTTGTGCGAGGACAACTTCCCGGGTGCGTTTTCACCATGCATGATACAGTGTCGATTTCTGCATTGATTTTGATCATGGACTTCTTTGCACCTGATATCCAGCACAGTAGCCAGTCCGTTGTGGTGGGGCCGCCGTGTACCCTGTTGGTTGTAGCCCCCTGCCCACACAGGGATCACTCTGCTGATGCCTGCGCCGTTAACCCCCCAGGTATGCCAAGGAGTAGATGCCCGTCACCCTGGGGCATCGGGACTCCTGGCAATGGCCATCCTTCCAGGCGGCATTTGCTGCGGCTGGGTAGCGCCTGTGGGGAGGGCCCCTGGTCAAAGTGGGTAGCGTCAGGGCAGATGACAGTCAATGAAGTGTAGTCCATCTCTTGCTTTTAGTGAAACACCAGCAGTATCTAAGCTATCACGAGCTCATTTCAATCCACAGAAGTACAACCTCAAATCGTTCCCCTCCCTGGCCACACCATGAGAGGACTGTCAGGCTAAGGATGGTAGCGGATCTTACTCGCTCCGGTACCTTGTATGTCCGAGAGCTGATTGGGAAATCTTTCATGACGATGAAGCCTCAATTTTTTGTTGAGCATTTAGAGGACAAGTTTGGGGAGGTGGAGGGCTTGTCCAAAATGATATCTGGGTCAGTCTTGATCAAAACAGCATCCTCTGCCCAATCACAGGAGTTACTCGCTTATGACAAGCTTGGGGATGTTTCTGTAACCATCATGGCCCATAAAAGCTTAAATATGCTCCAGGATATCGTATTTAACAAAGACCTTCTTTTGCAGTCCGACGATGAGCTGGGTGCCAATTTAGAGTGGCGAGGTGTACATTTCGTCCGGCGTGTCCACTGGGGTCTGAAGAATAATCAGGTTGACACCGGTGCCTTCATCTTGGCCTTTGAGGGTAATACATTGCCCGAGATGGTCAAGGTGATGGTTTACCAGTGTGATGTGAAGCCCTATATCCCTCCCCCAATGCAGTGGTTTTAGTGCTGGACGTTCGACCATATGTCTTCCCGCTGTACTTCCAGCGTCACATGCTGAGATTGCGAATGCCCATCACATCCCAATACTCCATGTGCCCCACCTGCCATCTGTGTCAACTGTGGAGAGCACCATTTGTCTAGCTCGCAGGATTCTCAAGAAAGAAATGAAAATCATGGAGTACAAGACCCTGGACCAACTGACCTACACTGAGGCTAAGAAAAGATTTGAACACCTGCATCCTGTGCGCATGACATCGTCTTACGCAGCTGCTACAACAATTCTAGCACCTTCAGCTCTGCCAACGCAGGTCACCTCTCAGAACCGGAAGACTACACCTGCTCCCTTGATGGTGGGGGGACATTTCCCTCCCCGTTGCTCCTGCACCACCTACTTCAGGAGGTACACGCCCCCAACCATCAGGGAAGTCCATTCCCACTTCTAAGCCAGAGAAGTGTAAGTCTTCTTTGGCTTCTCTCACTAGTAAGCAGTCCCCTGGGTCACTACCTTCCCAAGTTTCTTCTAGTAGGAAAGACGACACCCGCCAGTGGCTGAAGAGCCCAAAAGCAGCTGGTTGTAGGGCTTCACGCTCATCTTCAGTCCCAAACACTGAGCCAGTGAAGTCCTCCCAGCCAGGTAAACCCAAGGAGCAGTGAGAGAAATCCAAAAAGAAAACCCCTAAGGCTAAGGAAATTGCAGTGGCAACCACAACACAGCTACCTACAAGCTCTGCGGCTGAGGTGGAGATTTTGGCATCTGCTGAGGACCTAGATCTCGCCAGACCTTCATACTATGGACATAGACTGCTCAGACAACAAATCAGTGACATCAGTGACATCAGGTGACTCTGAGGCGTAAACTGCCTCATTGAATGTTCCATACCTGTCCAGTCTCACGATGTCTCCTCCAGTGGAATTGTGGCGGTTTTTTCCACTGCCTGGCAGATCTACAGTAACTGTTAAGCTTTACACCTGCTATCTGCATTGCCATCCAGGAAACTTGGTTCCCAGCAATGCGGACCCCTGCCCTCCGCGGCTATAAGGGATATTACAGGAATCGTAGTGAGTATAATCGAGTGTCAGGTGGCGTTTGCGTTAATGTCCTAAACTCGTTCTGTAGTGGACACGTGCCCCTTCAAACCCCTCTTGAAGCTGTGGCTGTCTGAATAAGGACAATGCAGGAAATAACTGTCTGCAATGTATGTCTTCCTCCAGATGATGCAGTACACCTGAATGTATTAGCTGCACTGATTGATCAACTCCCTAAACCTTTCCTACTTCTGGGAGATTTTAACGCTCAAAACCCCTTGTGGGGTGGTACCATGCTTACCTCTGCCTTTTAAATACCGGGGCCGCCACACATTTGAGCGTGGATCATGGTAGTTACTCGGCCATTGATTTATCAATTTGCAGCCCAGGACTTCTCCCATTCATCCACTAGAGGGCACATGACGACCTGTGTGCTAGTGATCACTTCCCCATCTTCCTGTCACTGCCCCAGCGTCAGGCACACGGACGCCTGGCCAGATGAGCTTTGAACAAAGTGGACTGGGGAACTTTCACCTCTGCTGTCACTGCTGAATCTCCCCCACACGGTAACATTGATGTGATGGCTGAGCAGGTGACTAGCTCAATTGTTTCTGCGGCAGAAAACGCGATCCCTCACTCTTTAGGCTGCCCGAGGCGGTGGTCGAATTGAGACAGTAAAGTTTCGACATCTCTGCCTCGGCCAGTAAGCATGGTACCACCCTACAGGGGGTTATGAGCATTAAAATCTGCCCTTGGTGGACATTGGAAGTCGCTGAAGCAATTAAGGAGCGTCGGCGAGCTCTTCAGTGGCATAAGCAGCACCCTTCCCTAGAGCACCTCATAGCTTTTAAACGGCTCCATGCCCGTTTTTGGTACCTTGTCAAACAACGAAAGAAGGAGTGTTGGCAGAGATACGTGTGCACCATTGGGTGCCACACGTCACCTTCCAAAGTCTGGGCAAAGATCAAACGTCTTTCGGGTATCAGGCCCCAACAGCTGTCCACGGTGTTACCATAAATGACGATTTATGTACCGACGCAAACGCGATTGACGAGCACTTTTCTGAGGACTTTGCTCGAGCCTCTGTGTCGAAGAATTATCCCCCAGCCTTTCGCACACTCAAACAGCGGCCTCAAGGGAACGTCCTCTCATTACTACACGCTGTAGTGAATCCTATAACACCCCATTTACAGTGTGGGAACTCCTCAGTGCCCTTGCCCATTGCCCCGACACAGCTCCTGGGCCTGATTGCATCCACAGCCAGATGCTTAAACATCTCTCATCTGACTACAAGCGACATCTTCTCGCCATCTTCAACTGGATCTGCTGCGATGGCGTCTTTCCATCACAATACCAGGAGAGCACGATCATTCTAGTGCTCAAACTCGGTAAAAACCCACTTTATGTGGATATCTATCGGCCCATCAGCCTCACCAACGCTCTTTGTAAGCTGCTGGAACGTATGGTATGTCGGTGGTTGGGTTGGGTCCTGACATGACATGGCTTGCTGGCTCCATATCAGGGCAGCTTCCGCCAGGGTCGCTCTACCACAGATAATCTTGTGTCCATCGATTCTGTCATCCGAACAGCCTTTTCCAGACGGCAACACCTGATGGCCATCTTCTTTGATTTACGTAAAGCATACGACACGACTTGGCGATATCATATCATTGCCAAATTGTATGAGGGGGGGTTCTCTGGGGTCCACTCCCGATTTTTATCCAAAACTTCCTGTCGTTCCGTACTTTCCGTGTTCAAGCTCATGACTCCCATTGTTCCAACCATATCCAGGATAATGGAGTCCTGCAGGGCTCTGTATTGCGTGTCTGTATTTTTAGTGGCCATTAACGGTCTAGCAGCAGCTGTCGGACCCTCCATCTCACCTTCTCTGTATGCAGACGAGTTCTGCATTTCGTACTGCTGCTCCAGTACTGTTGTTGCTTAGCAGCGCCTCCAGGGAGCCAGCCATAAGGCGCAGTCATGGGCTCTATCTCAAGTTTACAGCCGTGAAATGGTGTGTCATGCACTTCTGTCGGCGTTGTACCGTTCATCCGGAACCCGCACTTTACCTTAATGACGATCCACTCACTGTAGTGGAGACATATCAATTCCTAGGTCTGGTTTTCGACACTCGATGAACTTCGCACCCTCATCTTCGTCATCTTAAGCAGAAGTGCTGACAGTACCTCAATGCCCTCCGTTGTCTGAGCAACACCAATTGGGGCGTAGATCGCTCTACACTGCTGCAGCTCTGCAGATCCCTTGTCCAAGCCTGAACTGAGTATGGGAGTGTGGTTTATGGTTTGGCAGCGCCTTCAGCATTGCATTAACTCGCCCCTGTTCACCACTGTGGGGTTTGATTAGCGACAGGAGCTTTTAGGACGAGCCTAGTGACCATCGTCCTGGTGGAGGCTGGTGTCCCTCCACTGCAGATCAGACGCGCGCAACTGCTCACCAGTTACACAGCACACATTCATAGTTCCTCTGAGCATCCGAATTACCATCCCCTTTTCCCGTCCATGGCAGTCCCTCTCCTATATCGGCGGCCCAGATTGGGGCTAACTATTGTGGTTCGTGTACGGTCCCATCTCTCCGAACTGGAGTCCTTCCTTTTACCACCTCTATTTGCGGTCTGTTCACGTACGTATCCATGGTGTACACCTCGGATGCAGCTTTGTCTGGACCTTTTGCATGGCCATAAGGACTCCGTTAACCCTGCCACTTTCCGCTGTCACTTCATCTCGATTCTTGACGTGTTCCGGGTCTCTGAAGCGGTTTACACCGACGGCTTAGTGGCTGATGGTCATGTAGGCTTCACATATGTTCATGGAGAACATACTGAGCAGCACTCCTTGCCAGTTGGCTGCAGTGTTTTCACTGCAGAACTGGTGGCCATATCTCGTGCTCTTGAGTACATCCGCTCATGCCCTGTCAAGTCATTTCTCCTGTGTATTGACCCATTGAGCAGCCTACAAGCTATCGATCAGTGCTACCCTCGTCATACTTTGGTAGCGTCCATTAAGGAGTCCATCTATGCCCTGGAACAGTCCTGCCGTTCCGTGGTGTTTGTGTGGACTGCAGGATACGTCCCAATCCCCGGCAACGAACTTGCCGACAGGTTGGCCAAAGAGGTGACACGAAAACTGCTTCTGGAGATAGGCATCTCCAAAGCTGACCTGCGTTCTGTCTTACACTGCAGGGTTTTCCGGCTTTGGGAGATAGAATGGCATAACAGCACGCACAACAAACTGCATGTCATTAAGGAGACTACGAATGTGTGGAAGTCTTCCATGCAGGCCTCTCACAGGGAATCAGTTGTCCTCTGCCGGCTCCGCATTGGCCATACATGGCTAACGCATGGTTACCTACTCCGTCACGAGAACCCTCCCTCAGTATCACTGTGGCTCTCAAATGACAGTCGTCCACCTCTTGCTGGACTGCCCACTTTTAGCCGCTCTGCAACAGACTTTTAACTTTCCCAGCACCCTGCCTTCGGTGTTGGGCGACAATGCCTCCACAGCAGCTTTAGGTTTACGTTTTATCTGTGAGAGTGGGTTTTATACTTCGATGTAGGTTTGAGCCGATGTCTTTTGTCCCCTGTGTCTTCCAGTCTAGTGCTTTTAGGGTGGAGGTTTTCATGTGTTGAAAAGTGGCTAGCTTTCCCTTTTTATTCTCGTGGTTGGCCAACCACTGTAATCTGCTTTCATGTTTTACTCTCTTCTGTTTCTAGCGTCTCTGTTGTTTTCTTGTCCTCTTTTGTTCCTTTTAGTGTTCGTTGCCTTCCTTCGTTCTTGTGGCTTTTCCTTTCTTTCCATTTTGTGTTTATATGTTTCGCTGTTTTATTCTCACACTTGTGGCATTGTTTTATTAGGAACAAGGGACCTATGACCTCGTAATTGCCGGCCGAAGTGGCCGCGCGGCTCTGGCACTGCCGTCTGGAACCGCGAGACCGCTACGGTCGCAGGTTCGAATCCTGCCTCGGGCATGGATCTGTGTGATGTCCTTAGGTTAGTTAGGTTTAACCAGTTCTAAGTTCTAGGGGACTAATGACCTCAGCAGTTGAGTCCCATAGTGCTCAGAGCCATTTGAACCTCGTAATTTGGTCCCTTCTCCCACCTTTAAACCAACCAACCAACCAAACAACCACCCACCCAACTTCCGATGTTATCTACAAGGTCATTTGTATATATTGTGAATAGCAATGGTCCTACGACACTCCGCTGCGGCGCACCTGAAATCACTCTTACTTCGGAAGACTTCTCTCCATTGAGAGTGATATGCTGCGTTCTGTTATCTAGGAACTCCTCGATCCAATCACACAGTTGGTCTGTCAGTCCATATGCTCTTACTTTGTTCATTAAACGACTGTGGGGAACTGTATCGAACGCCTTGTGGAAGTCAAGAAACAT
This sequence comes from Schistocerca serialis cubense, assembly GCF_023864345.2. Taxonomy (NCBI): domain Eukaryota; kingdom Metazoa; phylum Arthropoda; class Insecta; order Orthoptera; family Acrididae; genus Schistocerca; species Schistocerca serialis. Next base: position 156,868,031 of record NC_064646.1, on the reverse strand, counting down.
GTCATCTATCTGGGAACCCGTGTCTACGACTCTGAGTCTCGTAGACGAATAGCGCGAGCTGGGTTTCACACCATCGTCTTTTTCGAAACCCATGCTGATTCCTACAGAGTAGATTTCTAGTCTCCAGAAAAGTCATTATACACGAACACAATACGTGTTCCAAAATTCTACAACTGATCGACGTTAGAGATATAGGTCTATAGTTCTGCACATCTGTTCCACGTCCCTTCTTGAAAACGGGGGTGACCTGTGCCCTTTTCCAATCCTTTGGAACGCTACGCTCTTCTAGAGACCTACGGTACACCGCTGCAAGAAGGGGGCAAGTTCCTTCGCGTACTCTGTGTAAAATCGAACTGGTGTCCCATCAGGTCCAGCGGCCTTTCCTCTTTTGAGCGATTTTAATTGTTTTTCTATCCCTCTGTCGTCTATTTCGATATCTGCCATTTTGTCATCTGTGCGACAATCTAGAGAAGGAACTACAGTGCAGTCTTCCTCTGTGAAACAGCTTTGGGAAAAGACATTTAGTATTTCGGTCTTTAGTCTGTCATCCTCTGTTTCAGTACCATTTTGGTCACCGAGTGTCTGAACATTTTGTTTTGATCCACTTACCGCTTTGACATAAGACCAAAATTTCTTAGGATTTTCTGCCAAGTCAGTACACAGAACTTTACTTTCGAATTCGTTGAACGCCTCTCGCATAGCCCTCCTTACACTACATTTCGCTTTGTGTAATTTTTGTTAGTCTGCTAGGCTTTGGCTATGTTTATGTTTGCTGTGAAGTTCCCTTTCCTTCCATAGCAGTTTTCTAACTCGGTTGTTGTCCCACGATGGCTCTTTTCCATCTCTTACGATATTGCTTAGCACATACACATCTAATGCATATTGTACGATGGTTTTGAACTTTGTCCACTGATCCTCAACACTATCTGTAGTTGAGACAAAACTTTTGTGTTGAAGTACTCTGAAATCTGCTTTTTGTCACTTTTGCTAAACAGAAAAATCTTCTTACCTTTTTTTTAATATTTCTATTTACAGCTGAAATCACCGATGCTGTAACCGCTTTATGATCGCTGATTCCCTGTTCTGCGTTAACTGTTTCAAATAGTTCGGGTCTGTTTGTCACCAGAAGGTCTAATATGTTATCGCCACGAGTCGGTTCTCTGTTAAACTGCTCAAGGTAATTTTCAGATAATGCACTTAAAAAAATTTCACTGGATTCTTTGTCCCTGCCACCCGTTATAAACGTTTGAGTCTCCCAGTCTACATCCGGCAAATTAAAATCTCACAGAACTATAACATGATCGGGAAATCTACTCCAAATATTTTCCAAATTTTCCTTCAGGTGCTCTGCCACAACAGCTGCTGAGCCAGGGGGCCTACAGAGACACCAAATTACCATGAAACTTCCTGGCATATTAAAACTGTGCGTCCGACCGAGACTCGAACTCCGGACCTTTGCCTTTCGTGGGTAAGTGCTTTACCATCTGAGCTACCGAAGCACGACTCACGCCCGGTCCTTGCAGTTCTGCAAGGTTCGCAGGAGAGCTTCTGTAAAGTTTGGAAGGTAGGAGACGAGGTACTGGCAGAAGTAGAGCTGTGAGGACCGGGCCTGAGTCGTGCTTCGGTAGCTCAGATGGTAAAGCACTTGCCCGCGAAAGGCAAAGGTCCCGAGTTCGAGTCTCGGTCGGGCACACAGTTTTAATCTGCCAGGAAGTTTCATATCGGCGCACACTCCGCTGCAGAGTGAAAATCTCATTCTGGATCCAATTACCATGTTTGAGCCTGCTTTAACCGTGACCTTCACCCAAATTATTTCAAATTTCGATCTCCGTCAATTTCCTTCGATACTATTGCACTTTTTATCGCTATACACACGCCTCCCCCTTCACTGTCCAGCCTGTCTCTGTGGTATACATTCCAATCCGAGTTTAGAATTTCATTACAGTTTACATCCGGTTTCAACCATCTTACTGTCCATAGTACTATGTGGACATTGTGACCGTTTATTAATGAGAGCAGTTCTGGGACCTTACTATAGACGCTCCTGCAGTTTACTATTACCACATTAATATTGTCATTTCCTGTTGCGTTTTGCCCACTGCTATCTTGTTGTGTCTCAGGAGGCGTCTTGTTGGGCCTAGGGAGGGAATTCTCTAACCTAAAAAAACCCACATGTGCACTCCACACGTACTCTGTTACCCTTGTAGCCGCTTCCTTTGTGTAGCGCACGCCTGACCTATTCAGGGGGGAACCTACATTTCTCCACCTGATAGCGTAGGTCGATAAATTTGCACCCGATATCTCCACAGAATCCTCTGAACCTCTGGTTTAAGCCTTCCACTCGGCTCCAAACCAGAGGACCGCGATCGGTTCTAGGAACAACACTACAAATAGTTAGCTCAGATTCCACCCTGCGAGCGAGGCTTTCTGCCTTCACCAACTCCGCCAACCACCTGTATGAACTAAAGATGACCTCTGAACCCAGATGACAGGAGTCATTGGTGCTGACATGAGCAACAATTTGCAGTCGGGTGCACCCAGTGCTCTCTATCGCTGCCGGCAGGGCCTCCTCCACATCTCGGATGAGACCCCCAGCAAGCAGACAGAGTGAACACTGACCTTCTTACCTGACCTTTCCGCTATTTTCATATGGGCCTCCATCCCCCACCTAACATTGGAGCTCCCAATCACTAATAAACCCCTCCCCCGTGTGTGCCTACTCGGACCTTGCTGAAGGAATGGCCAGATGTTCACTCACAGGCAGAGCGGGCGATGCCACACAGCCAGCCTCCACATTGACCTTCCACCTCATGCGATGCAAACGCCGCTGAGCCCGCCACTCCCCTTGGGGAGAGGATGGCCCAACCGCGACCAGTACCCGTGAAGATGTCTTGACAGCAGGGACCGTGGGTGAAGCATGTAACACCTGGGGTGTATCTTACAACGCACCAGACTCCCCACTGCCGCCACACTCCGAGGCAGTAGCCTGAAGACGGCTGACCGCGGCATCAGCACGTTCAGCCGTTCGCGAACAGTGGCCAGCACCTCCTGTGTCCGTACACAGCAGTCACACATCCTATCCATCCTATGAAATCAACAATTTACTGTAGAGAGGTAAGTAATCAACTTTTAACTAGAGTGCTAATTCACAAAGGCGGCTGATAGCTGACTAAACTGTGGTTACTAGACACTTCTTGTTGGACGCAATGAAAATAAGCACTGTCTGTCTCTGGACTGTATTCAAAACAAACACGAAATCTGTGGAACACTATTACTAGTACTCGAAAATTAAAACTTTCTAAAAGCAAAAACACACGGAAAAAGAAGTGACAAGTAAGAAAAACACATTTAATACTTAAATTTACGTATCTTGCTCCACAGGAGATGTGAAGTAGACGGCAGTTAGGACGATGATAAAAAGATACACATTTTGGACATCACACGTTGTTAAAAAAATCGGGCAAAAAAATGGCGCTCTCTAGCGCCATCGTATGAAATTACATAAGTATGACTTACCAACAGCATTAAACCAAGAGAAATATAACGAAATGTACGGTAGCGGTAATAGTTCACCGAAAAGTGTAATGTAAAGAAAATTACACGATAAAATACGCAGCATTTTCATTGTGACGATTGACGAGGGTACAAGTGCTCAACACCAGATGGCGTCGCATATGCAAGTATGCCGCCACATAGTGATCTAGTTATAATTGGTTGTATATACAAATATAGTACTTCGAAATGTGACACCACTCGCAATAAAAATAAGCTTGCTTGTTGATGTCAAGCGCTATACAGAGAACCAGAACAGAAAGTTTACCTGCTCGTCACAAATGAAAAGTAACGTCCATAAATACTAAAACAGCTGTATGCTCTGTATGGCGTAAGTAGTGAAAGGAATTACACTTTTAGTACCGAGATGTAAGCACAGTGACTCATCTACCAGTTCTGGATGATGAGCTGTGTATATAAGCTCTAAAACAGCTACAAGCTGTAAATAGTTAGCCCGCATCTCGTGGTCGTGCGGTAGCGTTCTCGCTTCCCACGCCCGGGTTCGATTCCCGGCGGGGTCAGGGATTTTCTCTGACTCGTGATGGCTGGGTGTTGTGTGGTGTCCTTAGGTTAGTTAGGTTTATGTAGTTCTAAGTTCTAGGGGACTGATGACCATAGATGTTAAGTCCCATAGTGCTCACAAGGGAACCTCCCCATCGCACCCCCCTCAGATTTAGTTATAAGTTGGCACAGTGGATAGGCCTTGAAAAACTGAACACAGATCAATTGAGAAAACAGGAAGAAGTTGTGTGGAACTGTGAAAAAATAAGCAAAATATACAAACTGAGTAGTTCATGGGAAGATATTCAACATCAAGGACACTTCGAACGCATGAGTGTTGTGCTCTCGTGGTAACGTGAGCAGCTGCGGAACGAGAGGTTCTTGGTTCAAATCTACTATCGAGTGAAAAGTTTAATTTTTTATTTTCAGCTTATGTGATAAACTCTTATGTTTTCATCACTTTTTTAGGAGTGATTATCACATCCACAAGAAAACCTAAATCGGGCAAGGTAGAAGAATCTTTTTACCGATTCGCCAAGTGTACAAGTTAGGTGGGTCGACAACATATGCCTGTCATGTGACGCACATGCCGTCACTAGTGTCGTATAGAATATATCAGACATGTTTTCCTGTGGAGGAATCGGTTGACTTATGACCTTGCGATCAAATGTTTTCGGTTCCCATTGGAGAGGCACGTGATTTCGTCTACTAATCGCATGGTTTTGCGATGCGGTCGCAAAACACAGACACTAAACTTATTACAGTGAACAGAGACGTCAATGAACGAACGGACAGATAATAACTATGCAAAAATAAAGAAAGTAAAATTTTCACTCGAGGGAAGACATGAACCAAAGACATCTTGCTCTGCAGCTGCTCACGCTACCACGGGACCACGGCGCTACTGAGCTCACATTGTCATGATGTTGCCTATGTAGCCCATGGACTACTCAGGTTGTATATGTTGCTTATTTTTTCACAGTTCCACATAACTTCTTCCTGTTTTCTCAATCGATCCGTGTTCAGTTTATCAAGGCCTATCCACTGTGCCAACTTATAACTAAATCTGAGGGGGGTGCGATCGGGAGGTTCCCTTGTCAGAGCCATTTGAACCATTTTTTTTTTTTTTTGTAAATAGTTACAAGGAAATAAACATCTAGAGCCGACATATTAGCATAACAAAACAGTAAATTCTCTGCCTGCACAAAGTAAAAACTAGCGTACATCAGCGCTAAAGCAGTTAGATGCACTCAATGGCGTAAAAGATTTACATTCGCAGTGCCGAAATACCAGCACAATAAAGCAAAATATAACATGTTCATGAGAATGAGTATAATCATAATGAGCAAGCATTGAGGCGCTATCAAGAGTAATCCTCAGAGCAGTTACTGTGTAGTATTTTGTTAATGCCTGACGAAACAATGTTAAAACGAGCATAGTCTCCCATACACAATTAGACACGAAAGCCAAAAACATAATAATCTGTTATGAGCACACATATGGAGTGTAGATAATATGAAAAAGGTGAGGGGAGTGGGTGTAGTTAAAATCTTGACAAAAAGAAGGAAACGAGAATGGAGGTACGGTAGGCCTACTGACGTAAGGGAGAGCAAACGAGATATCTGTATCCAATAAATCGTTGTATAATATCCACAAACCTTATACGATCAGCTGATTCACTCGCTTAGTGCGTTGTGTGTTACTCCTGTAATTTTTGTAAATTTAAAGTTCTTAAAGTACGTATAATTCTATAATTTTCGACTCAAAGTGCAAGACGGACATCACACTTTATCGCTAGCTAAGTGACATCACAGGGCAGCGCGTCCTTACAATTACGCTCGCTAAATTTAATCCCGAAGTCACGACCAGCCTGCCCCACGTACATACGATGCAGGTTTCGCATGCAACTTTGTAAGCACCTGACTTTGAAAATTTATCTAAGTTTTGGTCTTCTGAGGCTTGCAAGATGGAGAAGAGTTCCTTCCATATATGGAAGTCAATTTGTACTTTGGACTTTCTGAAAGCACTAGCAATTAATTCAAAAAATTGACCGCAAAATGAGATAGAGGCATACTGAATGTTGTCATCAGTTACAACAGGGCTGAAAGTCTGCTAATGAAAAACAGCTTTGCCCATGTTAAAAATAAATACCCGTTGTCCAAACCTATTTGCACAATAACATCAACTTCCATATCTGTGCAATCGCTATCAAGGTGCAGTTTTGCTAGTCTATCAAACACTGCTTGAAAAGATGCTCGTTTGTATACACGGGGGTGGCACAAATCAGCACCCAGCACCAGTGATTTTGTTTGTAGTAACAGGCTTATGAAAACTATGTGAACCAAACCCTTTACCTTCTCCTTTAATTTTCAGATCAAGTTAGTTGAGCCGTCCATTACTTTCTATTTAAAATGTAAATTGTGCGAAGGATATACATTCATCACGATGAAAATACTGTGTACTTCACTTCGTAATTTTCTTTTCATTACGCTTATTATTACTTTAATTACTGTTATTGTACATTTCGTTGTATTTCTCTTGGTTTAATGCTGTTGGTAATTCATACGCCCACTCATGTAATGCCATCTACTCCCTGCAGGTCTGGCGTTAGAATAAGCCCATGGTATTCCTGCCTGTCGTAAGAGACAACTAAATGGAGTCTCACGCTTTTTGGCACTATGAGTTCAGGTCCCATTCTATGGTTTGACCTGCCACTTTAAGAATTCTACAGAAGTGCGGGCCATATGGGGAAGAATGCCTTACGTGGTGCACGTGAGTGCCCTTAGATTCGATCTCCGAATCTCTTGTCATGGCTTTGCATCTCCACCTGTGATCCAACTATTTGGCGAGGACACTTACAAGGGTATGTAATTTTCTTCTGTTGTCTCCTGTCCTCTTTCGCCCCCGTGACAATATTGGATTCCTTTGCATCAGATATCCAGCACAGTAGCCAGTCCGTTGTGGTGGGGCCGTCATGTACCCATTTGGTGGTAGCCCTCTGACAACACAGAGATCACACTGCTGATGGCTGAGCTGTAAACTTCCAACATATGCCAAGGAGTAGATGACTGTCCTCCTGAGGCATCAGGACTCCCGGTAACAGCCATCATGCCAGATGGTCTTTGCTGTGACTGGGTGACGCCCGTGCGGAGAGCCCCTAGTCGGAATGGGTAGCATCAGGGCGGATGACCAGCAATGAAGCGGTTTAAGTCACCTGTTGCTGGTGACTGTATGGCACCAACAGTCTCTAAGAAGGGCCCCCCCAGGGGGTCCACAACTCTTTTGTGGATACGTGCGTGGCGAGCACGGGGCCCCGAGCCATTGCAGCCTTCTTTCTCTCCCGGGCTGCATTTCCTTTGCCTTCCCCTCCTTTCCCCTCCATGCTCCTTTCCCCTCGCCCTCTCCTCTCCCTCTATTGGTGTCCTTGCTTATGTTGGCCCCCGCTATCCTGCTGGTTCTGTTGGTTTTACACTCCGGCTTTGTTGCGTAATCATCTCCTCTTTTGGCATTCCTTGGTCCCCCTCTGGGGTTTGACCTCCATTACAAAATTTCTCCTCCGTAGTGTGAGCCATTTGGGGAAGAGCACCTTACCTAGTGTCTCCGATGTGCTCCCTCCTAGTACATTCCACCTTTTCTTTCACGTTGTTGTCTGATGCTAGGGTGCATAGCCAGCACGGTAGCCACCCCGTGTGGTGGGGTCGCTATGTACCCTTTTGGTTGAGCCCCCTGAACACACAGGGATCACACTTCTGATACCTGAGCTGTGACCTCCCGGCAATGACCGCCGTGCCAGACGGCCCTTGCTGTGGCTGGGTGGTGCCCGTGAGGAGAGCCCCTGATCGGAGTGGGTGGTATCAGGGCGGACGCTATGCAGATGAAACGCATACGGGTCCAAAACTCTGGCCGTTCTTCTGCGGCCGTCTCTCTGCGTGGAACTGATTCCTCAAGTGCTGCTTCTCTTGCCCTTTCGGCCTTCCCTTCCATGGCTACCCCCTGGGAAGAGGGTCAGGCCCGTCGTCTAGGGGCAAAACCTTTCCCCCGTTATCTAGTTTGCACCAGGACTGATGGAGATACTTTCACCAGTGTCAAACCTTTATTCTTTGTGGAACACATTGAAGACAAGTTTGGCGAAGTGGACTCCCTGAGCAAGATGCGGTCGGGTTCGTTGCTGATAAAAACTGCTTCAGCTGCCCAATCTGCGGCCCTTCGTGCCTGTACCCATCTTGGCACAATTCCTGTGTCCATTACCCCTCACCAGTCTCTAAATATGGTACAAGGTGTGATTTTTCACAGCGACCTCATCCTTCAAACTGATGAGGAACTTCGGGACAATCTCGGATGGCGGGGTGTTCACTTTGTTCGGCGTGTTCAGAATGGTCCTAAAGATAATCGTATTGATACTGGTGCCTTTATCCTGGCCTTTGAAGGGGATACCCTCCCTGAGAAAGTTAAGATTATGGTCTATCGCTGTGATGTGAAGCCATACATCCCACCTCCTATGAGGTGTTTTAAGTGCTTGCGTTTTGGCCACATGTCTTCTTGCTGTTCCCAGGCCCCTCTCTGTGGTGACTGTGGACGTCCACCCCATGAGGGGAGTCCCTGTGTTCCCCCTCCCGTACGTGTAAATTGTCATGGTAGTCATTCTCCACGTTCACCAGATTGCCCAGTACATAAGAAAGAAAAAAAGATACAGGAGTAGAAGTCCCTCGATCGTTTAACCTATACAGAGGCCCGTAAGAAATATGCACGACTGCACCCTGTGTCCATGACATCTAGTTACGCCTTGGTTACATCTTCACCCCTTCCTCCCCCTTCCTCCCCCTTCCTTACCCCCATCCCGGACCCCCCTCCTCCCCCCTTCCCCTGCGGCTCCCACGCCTTCTCCTATGGGCGCTGCTCTCCCTCCCCAGCCGGAGAAGTGTCCCACTCCTTCGGCGTCTGCCAGTCAAGGGTGCCTCTCCCGGGATGCCCCTTCCCGGCACCTTCCAGGTCAAAGGTCTGCTGCCGCGTGACGACCGCGAGAGCCGCGGTCTGTCGGCCCCCAGGTCGCCCGGTCTCTTTCTGTTCCTGATCTTGCTGCAGCTGGCTCCTTTATGCCACACAGCCCTCCTCGATCTCAGCCTGAAAAGAAGAAGAAACACAAGTCCCGGGACAAAGAGCCTCTGGTGTCACCAGAGGTCCCTTCCCCGACTTCACAACCGGATTCTGATCTGTCGTTCATGGATGTCGCCCCCTCCTTGTCGGTGACGTGTGGGGACCCAGCGGTATGACTGGATTTAGCGTGTTCAGCCCTCATTTAAACCATCGTTCTGTGGTTCTCCAATGGAATTGTAATGGATACTATCGTCACCTTCCGGAATTGAAATCCCTTCTTTCGTCCTACTCTGCAGCTTGTGTGGTTCTCCAGGAATCTCATTTTACTGATGCTCACTCACAGACCCTCCATGGGTTCCGTGTTTTCTGTCGAAATCGGGTCGGACCCTTGCGGGCTTCTGGTGGCGTTTGTACGTTGGTCCGTACAGACATTGCTAGCACGTGGATTCCTCTCCAAACTACATTGGAAGCGGTTGCTGTTAGGGTCCACTTAGACTCTGCAGTCACAGTTTGCAATCTTTATCTCCCTCCTGACAGGACTCTTACACCTGCTGCCTTAACCACCCTCCTTCAGCAACTTCCTCCTCCCTTCCTCCTCCTTGGGGATTTTAATGCTCATCATCCTTTGTGGGGCAGTGCCTTTCCATCTAGAGGTGGTCTTCTTATAGACCAATTTATTGCAGACCACGACCTGTGCCTTCTTAATGATGGCTCCCCTCCTCATTTCAGTGCCAGTCATGGTACTTTTTCTGCCATTGATCTTTCTCTTTCTTCTCCCTCTCTCCTCCCTTCATTACACTGGTCGCCACATGACGACCTTTGTGATAGTGACCATTTCCCGTTGATTATCACGCTCCCTTCCCGCTCCCCGATGGACGGATTACCTCGTTGGTCTTTCCACCGCGCCGATTGGCCTCTATACACTGCACAGGTCGAGTTTTCTCCCTCTTTGTCTGGTTGTATTGATGACGTCCTACGTGACGTGTCTGACGCGATTGTTCGCGCTACTAGCCTTGCTGTCCCGCGCTCATCTGGACCATTTCGTCGCCGGCAAGTCCCGTGGTGGAGTACGGCCATTGCCATTGCCATCCGTGATCGCCGTCGAGCTTCGCAACACTTTAAGAGGCACCCATCCATAGCCAGCCTTACTACCTTTAAACACCTCCGTGCTAAAGCCCATTATTTAATCAAACAGGGTAAGCGGATATGTTGGGAACGATTCGTTTCTGCCCTTGGTTCTACTGTCCCTCTGTCACGGGTATGGGCTACACTTCGTTCTCTCCAAGGTTGCCATCGGCAGTCCACCCTCCCAGGCCTTCACCTCCCAGATGGCATTTGTACGGACCCATTAGTTCTTGCAGAACATCTTGCGACCCATTTTGCAGTGGCGTCAGCGTCAGCCTCCTATCAAGCTGCTTTCCTTCATCAAAAACAGCTGGCTGAAGCTTCTGCCTTACGTTTCACCCCTTGTGAGTCAGAATCTTACAACGAACCTTTTACTGAATGGGAATTTCTTTCTGCTCTATCTTCTTCTCATGATACGGCCCCTGGCCCAGATTCCATTGATAACCAACTGCTTCAACATCTCAGTGCTCCACAATGGCAACATCTTCTTCAGGTGTTTAACCGTATCTGGCTCCAGGGTGACTTCCCTTCTCAGTGGAAGGATAGCATTGTTGTTCCTGTCCTTAAGCCTGGTAAGAACCCCCTATCTGTTGACAGCTATCGTCCAATTAGTTTGACCAATGTTGTTTGTAAGTTACTTGAACGGATGGTAGCCCGTTTGCTCAATTGGGTCCTCGAATCTTGGGATCCATTGTCGCCTTACCAGTGTGGCTTTCGAGAGGGATGGTCTTCAATCGATCATTTACTTCGCTTGGAATCCGCAATTCGGCAAGCTTTTTCCCAGCGCCGCCATTTGGTTGCAGTGTTTTTTGACCTTCGCAAGGCCTATGACACGGCCTGGCGCCATCACATCTTACTTACCTTCATCAGTGGGGTCTTTGGGGCCCACTCCCGATTTTTATCCGCCAGTTCCTGATCCATCGGTCATTCAGGGTTCGAGTTGGTACTGCTTTTAGTTCTCCACGGACCCAGGAGACGGGCATCCCACAGGGTTCTGTCTTGAGTGTCCTTCTTTTCCTCATTGCTATCGATGGACTTGTGGCCTCTGTCGGTCCCTTGGTCGCCCCTGCCCTGTATGTGGATGATTTCTGCATTTGGGTTAGTTCCTCCTCGATGGCATCTGCAGAGCGGCAGCTCCAGGTAGCTATACGGCGTGCCTCTGCATGGACCCTCTCACACGGGTTTCAATTCTCTCCTTTAAAATCGCGAGTGGTCCACTTCTGTCGCCGTACTACGATCCACCCTGATCCAGAGCTCTATCTCGCTGCACAACGATGGCTGTGGTCCCACAGTTTCGTTTCCTGGGTCTTCTTTTCGACAACAAGCTCACTTGGCTGCCCCATATCAGACTCCTGAAGGTACGATGTTTCCGTAAACTCAATGTCCTTCGCTTCCTTGCCCACTCCTCTTGGGGTGTGGACCGTTCCCTCCTCCTCCGTCTTTATCATGCTCTAGTTCTGTCTCGCTTGGACTATGGTTGTCAAGTTTATGGTTCAGCTGCTCCTTCCACACTGCACGTGCTGGATCCAGTCCACCATCGTGGTATCCATTTGGCCACCGGTGCCTTCCCTACTAGCCCTGTTGATAGTCTCCTGGTTGAAGCTGGGATCCCCCCCCCCCCTTTCTGTTCGGCGGTCCCAGCTTCTGGTGTCTGATGCACTCACTATCCATTCCTCTCCCACTCATCCTTCCTATTCTATCCTGTGCCCAGACCATGGACGTCGCCCACCCGACTCCCGCCCTCGGGCGGGTTTACCAGTTGGGCTGCGCCTTGCGTCTCTTTGCCGTGATTTTCAGCTTCCTTCTTTGTCCTGTCTTCCTCGCTCCCTCCCCTCCACTCCTCCTTGGTTAGTTCCTCGGCCTCGACTTTGGATGGATCTCCGCCGCGCTCCGAAAGATTCCATCCCCCGGTGGTGTTCCGTTCCTTTTTCCTCCAAATTTTGTGGGAGTTTCGGGATGCTGTTGTTTTTTACACTGATGGCTCTAAATCTGCTGATCGTGTTGGGTATGCCTTCACGTCCTCTGTTGGAACGGAAAGTCATCTGCTGCCACCTACATGTGGGGTGTTTACTGCGGAATTGATGGCAGTTTCCCAGGCCCTTACCTTTATTAAACAGTCCCAACACAACTGCGTTTTGTTATGCATGGACTCGATGAGTGGCCTTCTTGCTACTGACCGGTGTTTTTCGCGCCATCCCTTGGTCTCTGCCATCCATGACCATCTCGCTGATATTCACCGTGCTGCTTGTTCTATTGACTTCCTTTGGGTCCCTGGCCATGTGGGTATCCCGGGTAATGAGCTCGCTGATCGTTTGGCTGGGGGAGCAGTTACTTACCCCCCGTTTTCTGTAGCCCCTCCTGCAGCGGATTTACGGCTTCACATCAAATCCCACTTCGCGCAGTCATGGGCCAATTCTTGGGAGGCTACTCCTCTGTCTAATAAACTTCGTGCAATTAAGGTGACACCAGGCCCGTGGCGTTCTTCCTTTCACATCTCCCGAAAGGACTCGACCACACTGTGTCGTCTCCGCATTGGCCATACTCGGTTGACCCATGGTTTTCTTTTGCGTGATGAGCCACCCCCACTATGTGGTTGTGGAGCCTTCCAGTCAGTAGCCCATATTTTGGTTGAATGCCCCCTTCTTTTGGCTCTGCGTGCTAAGTACAGGCTCCCCCACACTTTACCTTTGATGTTGGCTGACGATTCCCGGATGGTCTCTCTGGTACTCGGTTTCCTCCGGGAAAGTGGTTTTTATTCTCAGTTTTAAGGTTTTTAATCTCTCTCTGGTGTTGGGGCAGGGCGGTGAGTGTTTGGGTGTCTCCCACTGTAAGCAGTGTTCGGAGATTCCTGATTCACCTCCCTGACCAAATTCCTTTTTTCTTCCCCTTTTACTCTGTTTTTACCCTTTTTTTTAAGGCTTGGTTAGTCTTTCTATTCCCGTAAGTACTTTCTACATTATAGCAGTTGTCTTTTAAGTCACAGGTGGTCTTGCCTATGCTGCTTCAGCATAGTGTTGGGTTCGTTCTCTTGCCAACTTCCCTCATTTTGTTTTTTACCAATGACAACATGACTGCCTTTTTACGTTTTTTCCCTTTTTCCGTTTTATTGTTCTGACTTCACTGAGTTGTCCCATTAGCAGAATGGCGCATATTTGAAACAAGGGACTGTGACCTTGCTGTTTGGTCCCTTAAACCTCAACCAACCAACCAACCATCTAAGAACGGCAAGATCGAGTACAATGGCGACAGGTATGACCCTAAATCGTTTCCCTCCCTCACTACTATATGGGAGGAATGTAGAGCTACAGAACAGTGAGAGCCATATTCACCTCGGTTTTTAGTCTGTAGCAGAACCGATGGGAACTCTTTTCTACTAATGAAGCCTCAGTTTTTCGTTGAACACTTGAGGATAAGTTTGGAGAAGTCACAGCGCTGTCATAGATGCGAAACGGCGCAGTCTTGATTCAGACAGCATGCCCAGCCCAATCCCAAGCGTTACTCACCTGTGACAAGCTGGGCGATATTCCTGTTTCCTTCACTCCCAATAAAAGCCTCAACATGATCCAGAGGATCATTTTCCATCGTGACCTCCTCTTGCAGTCTGACAAGCTCTGCGCCAATTTAGAATGGCAGAGTGTTCATTTCATCCAGAGCATTTACAGGGGACCCAAAGACAACACAGTTGCTACCGGTGCCTTCATCTTGGCGTTTGAGGGTGACTAATTACCTGAAGAGTTCAAGGTGATGGTTTAGCACTGTGACGTTAAACCATACATCCCTTCACATATGTAGTGCTTTAAGTGCAGGAAGTTTGGGCAAATGTCTTCTCGCTGCAGTTCCAGCACCACATGTTCAGACTACGTACATCCACTGCTCCCAGATACTCCCTGTGTGACACCTCACATTTGCATCAGCTGTGGAGAGTATCACTCCCCTGCTCGCCAGACTGCCCAGTACTCCAAAAGGAGTGGAAAATTATGGAATACAAGATCCTGGACCGGTTGACTTACACAGAGGCTAAATGTAAATTCGATAGATTACATCCCATTCAGTTGAAGTCGACATATGCTGCCGCTACATCACCATCACTGTCCCAAGTGCCAATGGTTCCTCACTCTGTGCCACAAACAGTGGGCCCTCTGGGCCACCAGGGTACATTCGCCCCCTTGGTGGTAGGGGGAAAATCTTCCTCCGTTGCTCCCAAAGCACGTACTTTGGAAGCAAAGGCGCCCCCCACCCCCAAATGTAGGGGATATCGGTCCCCTACCCCCTGCTGGAGAAGCAAGTCTCCTTTGCTTCCACTCATGCAAAATGAGTCCCTTAGGGCTCTCTCTTCCAAGGTCTCCACCAATGCTACGGAGGACACTCACCAGTGGCTCAAGGAGCCAAAAGCTGCTGATCAAAGAGCTTAATGTTTTTCCTCCATGCCTGAAGCTGCTTCAGAGAAACCTTCCCAGCAAGCCCCTAAAAAGAAGTGAGAGAGCAAGTAAACTCAGTAGTAGTCTGCTAAAAAAACAGGACCCTCTGATGACCCCAAAACCAGCACTCCCTATCAATTCTGCATTTGTGAATGCAGTGGAGATCTCAGCGTCCCTTGCAGACCTGGATCTCACTGATGTCTCATCCATCATACAAATGGCTACAAATACGCAGTCAGAGGCAGCAGGTGACCCTGAGGCACAACCTGCCGCCTTACACACTTCTTGCCTTCTCAGATTCGTGATAACATCATCCTCCAGTGGAATTGTGGCGGTTTCTTCCACCACCTGGCTGAGCTATGGAAAGCGTTCAGCTTTACACCTACTTTCGGCATTGCCCTCTAGGAAACCTGGTTCCCGGCAAAGCAGACCCCTGCCCTCCATGGCTATAAGGGATATTACAGGAACTGTAGCAACTATAGTAGAGTGTCAGGTGGAGTTTTGCGTCTATGTCCTGAACTCAGTATGCAGTGTAGGGCACCCCTTCAAACTCCTCTTGAAGCTGTGGCTGTCAGCATAAGGATGACGCCGGAAATAACTGTCTGCAATGTATATCTTACTCGAGATGGTGCATCGCCTCTGAAAGCATTGGCTGCACTGATGGATCAACTCCCTAAACCTTTCCTACTTTTAGGAGATTTTAACGCTCATAATCCCTTTTGGGGCGTCCAGTTCTTACAAGCTCAGGCAGAGATGTCGAAAATTTACTGTCGCAACTCGACCGCTGCCTCTTAAATACTGTGGCCGCCACACATTTCAGTGTGGCACATGGCACATATTCGGCCATTGACGTCTCCTGGCGTTCTCCTATCTATCCACTGGAGAGCACATGACGAGCTGCGTGATAGTGACCACTTCCCCATCTTCCTGTCACTGCTCCAGCATCAGGCCCATGGACACCTGCCCAGATGAGCTTTAAACAAGGCATACTGGGAAACTTTCACCTCTGTTGTCACCATTGAAACTCCCCCCACATGATAACATCATTGTAGAGGTTGAGCAGGTAACTAGAACGATCATTTCTGCGGCGGAAAAGGCGATCCCTCGATCTTTAGGATGCCCCCAGTGAAAGACACTCCCTTGATGGTCGCCGGAAGTCACTGAGGTAATAAAGTAGTGCCGGTGAACTCTACAGCGGCATAAGCGGCACCGATCACTGGAGCACCTGACAGCTCTGTGCCCGCATTCGCCAGCTTCTCAAAAGGTGGAAACAGGAGTGTTGGGAGAGGTACATGTCAGGCATTGGGTGCCATACGTCACCTTCCCAAGTCTGGGCAAAGATAAAACGAGTTTTTGAGTACCATACCCCAACAGGTGTTCCTTGTGTTAGCATAAGATGCGTGTTATCTACCAACAAAAACGCGATTGCCGAGCACTTTGCTGAACACTATGCTCGCACCCCTGCATCGGAGAATTATCCCCCAGCCTTTCACTCTCTCAACAGTGCATAGCAGAGAAATTCCTCTCGTTCACTACACGCCACAGTGAACCCTATAACGCCTCATTTATGGAGTGGGAACTCCTAAGTGACCTTGTACATTTCCCTAACACAGCTCCTGGGCCCAATTGGATCCACAGACAGATGATTAAACATCTCTCGTCTGACTACAAGCGACATCTCCTTGTGATCTTCAACCAGATCTGGTGCGATGACGCCTTTCCGTCACACTGGTGGGACAGCAACGTCACACCAGTTCTCAAACTCGGTAAGAACTCGCTTGATGTGGATAGCTATTGGCCCATCAGCCTCACCAACGTACGTTGTAAGCTGCTGGAACGTATGGTGTGTCAGTGGTTGGGCTGGGTCCTGGAGTCACGTGGCCTGCTGGCTCCGTGACAGGGTGGTTTCTGCCTGGGACGCTCTACCACTGATAATCTTGTGTCCTTCGAGTCTCCCATCGTAATAGCCTTTTCCAGAACCCTACACCTTGTTGCCATCTTTTTTGATTTATGGAGAGCATATGTCACCACCTGGCGACGTCATATCCTTGTCACATAATACTAGTGGGGTACCCAATGCCCGCTCCAGATTTTTGTCCAGAATTTCCTGTCGCTTCATACTTTACGTGTTCAAGTTGGTGCCTCCCATAGTTCTCCCCATATTCAGGAGAATGGGGTCCTGCAGGTGTCTGTATTGAGTCTCTTTCTATTTTTAGTGGCTATTAATGGTCTAGCAGCAGCTGTAGTGTGGTCTGTCTCACCCTCTCTGTATGCAGACAACTTCTGCATTTCATACTGCTCCACCAGTAGTCATGTTGCTGAGCGGCGCCTACAGGGAGCCATCCAGAAGGCGTAGTCGTGGGCTCAAGCTCACAGATGCCAGATTTTGGCAGCAAAGTCGTGTGTTATGCACTTCTGTCGGCGTTGTACCGTTCATCCGGAACAACTACTTTACCTTACTGACGAACCTGCCTCTGTAGTGAAGATGTATCGATTTTTAGGACTGGTTTTCGCCGTCCAATCGACTTGCCTTTCTCACTTTCGTCAGCTTAAGTGGAAGTGCTGGCAGCACCTTAATGCCCTCCACTGCCTGAGCAACACCAACTGGGGTGCAGATCACTCTACGCTGCTGCAGTTATACAGAGCCCTTGTTCAATCCCGCCTTGACTATGGGAGTCTGGTTTATGTTTCGGCAGCACCCTCAGTGTTGCGTTTACTCAACCCAGTGCACCACTGTGGTGTTTGACTAGCGACAGGAGCTTTTAGGACCAGTCCAGTGACCAGCATACTGGTGGGTGACTGAGTCCCTCCATTGCAGGTCAGGTGTGCAGAACTGCTCGCCAGTTATGTTGCACATGTTCATAGTTCTCCTGCACATCCGAATTACTGTCTCCTTTTCCAACCCATAGCAGTCCATCTTCCATATTGGTGGCCCAGGTCAGGGCTTCCAATTGCAGTTCACGTCTGATTCCTTCTGTCTGAACTGGAGCCCTTACCCTTACCACCTATACTCGAGGTCCAGTCACGTACACCTCCATGGTGTACACCTAGGCCTCAGCTTCACCTGGACCTTTCACATGGCCCAAAGGACACAGTTCACCCTGCGGCCCTCCACTGCCACTTCATCTCGATTCTTCACATGTACTGAGGCCATGAAATGATTTACAGTGACGGCTCAGTGGCTGATGGCCATGTCGGCTTAGCATATGTCCAGGGAGGATATAATGAACAGTATTCCTTGCCCAATGGATGCAGTGTTTTCACTGCAGTGCTGGTGGCTATATCTGGTGTTCTTGAGCACATCCTTTCATGCCCTGGGGAGTCGTTTCTTCTGTGTACAGACTCCTTGAGCAGCCTACAAGCTACCCTCGTCATCCTTTGGTAGCATCCATCCAGGAGTCCATCTGGCCCTGGAATGGTTCAGTCATTCAGTGGTGTTTGTGTGAACCCCAGGACATGTCAGAATCCCTGGCAGTGAACTTGCTGACAGGCTGGACAAACAGGCTACACGGAAACCGCTTATGGAGATAACTGACCTGCATTCTTTTTTATGTCACCAGGTTTTTTGGCTTTGGGAGACAGAATGGCATAGTCTGAATATGCACAACAAATTCTGTGCCATTAAGGAGACTACGAATGTGTGGCAGTCCTTGATTAGGGTTGGTTGGTTGGTTTGGGGAAGGAGACCAGACAGCGTGGTCATCGGTCTCATCGGATTAGGGAAGGATGGGGAAGGAAGTCGGCCGTGCCCTTTCAGAGGAACCATCCCGGCATTTGCCTGGAGTGATTTAGGGAAATCACGGAAAACCTAAATCAGGATGGCCGGACGCGGGATTGAACCGTCGTCCTTCCGAATGCGAGTCCAGTGTGTAACCACTGCGCCACCTCGCTCGGTCCCTTGATTAGGGCCTCTCGCAGGGACTCTGTGGTTCTCTGCCAGCTCCACATTGGCCACATT
Organism: Schistocerca serialis cubense; assembly: GCF_023864345.2. Classification (NCBI taxonomy): domain Eukaryota; kingdom Metazoa; phylum Arthropoda; class Insecta; order Orthoptera; family Acrididae; genus Schistocerca; species Schistocerca serialis. The sequence continues at coordinate 156,849,383 of NC_064646.1, read as the reverse complement.
TGGGCGACCCACAGCTATTTCCTGGGCTCTGAAGACCCGCCTCAGTGTCGATGTGGCACCCAGTTCACAGTGCCCATATTCTGGTGCACTGTCCCAATTTGACTGCCATGCATTAAAGTCTTTGGTTACCAGACTCATTACCACTAATTTTATCTGACATTGCCTCACTGGCTCATTTAGTTTTACGTTTTATTTGTGAGGGTGGGTTCTATCACTAGATCTAAATTTTAGCGCATTTCCTTTGTCCCTCTGTGTCCTCCACCCTAGTGCTTTTAGGGTGGAAGTTTTGATGTGTTGCAGTGTGACTGGCTTTTCGTTTTTATTCTCATGGTCTGCCAGCCATGGTAATCTGTTTTATCATTTTAATCTCTTCTACCTGTTTCTTGTGTTCCTGTGGTTTTCTTTTCCCCTTTTTTCCATTTACGTGTTTGTTGCCCTTCTGTTGATCTTGTGATTTTTCCTTTCTCTCCATTTTGTGTTTTCAGTCTTGCTTGTTTTATTCTCACCCTTGTGGCATGGTTTTGTTCAGAACAAGGGACCAATGACATAGCTGTTAGGTCCCTTCCCCTCTCTTTTAAAACAACCAACCAACCTACCTACCAGTGCCATCTCGTGTTCAAAATTTATATCCTGCTATGATAATGGTCAGTAATCTTGTATCAGTCTTCTCAGGTCTTTCATTGTATCTTTACAACATGTAACTACTACGTTCACTAGTACATGTAACTACTATATCATCATTGATGGGAGACTAAATGCTAATGTTCATTCCACTTCTTTATTGAAATAATCGTCCTTTTTCAAAACAATTTCTGAATTTGGCACATGGTACAAGGTTTATTACACTGTAATTGTTCTGAAGAAATATCTTTACAGTAGAGTATATGTGGAATTGGAAAGCAAAAGTAGAGAAACAAAGGAAAACTTAATTCTGCTAAAATTTTAAATTTACAGAAACTAGCAAATCCTTCCTGTCATTCAGCTTTTACCATCTTGAGAGATGTGGCTTCATATTTGGAAGTATTTGTAGTAGAATTTGGTGCAAGTTCTCCTTATTATTGTAGGGATGATTCTCGCTGATCTTGCCTCACTGTAACACAATTTTGTAACTGGATTAAGAATGCAATGAGAATGCCACTGTTAAAATGCAGATGATTGCAGATGAGTGGAAGGGAAATATTGAAGGCCTTCAAGAGGGGGAGAACTTGTCTCATAACATCTTAGAAGAAAGAAGGGGAAAAAAACTGGAAGAAATGGGGATCCAGAATTAGAATCGGAATGTAAGAGAGCCGTGGAAGACTTAAGATCAGAGAAGACACTAGGGATAGATAACATTCCATTGGAATGTCCAAAATTATAGTGGAAGTGGCAACAAAATGGCTATTCATTTTGGTCTGCTGATTGCATGACCTTGATGATTGACCATCAGAATTCTGGAAGAACATCCACACACTTCTCAAGATTCCAGGAGTCAGAAAGCGTGTAAATTATTGCACAATCTGCTTAACAGCTCATGCATCAAAGTTGCTGATAAGAATGATATACAGAAGAACAGAAGAAGAAATGTGGAATCTGCTAGAAGGCAATAAATTTGCCTTTGTCAAAGGTAAAGGCACCAGAGAGGCAGTTTTGATGTTGGTATTGTTACTGTAAGTATGACTGACAGAAAATAAAGACACACAAATAGGATCTGTCAACCTGGAAAAAGCATTAGGCCTAGTGTCAAATGGTGCAAGATGTTAGAAATTCTGAGGTACATGCATACAGGGAAAGATTAGTAATACACAATATATACAAGAACCAGGAAGGAACAATAAGAGTGGAAGACCAAGAATGAAGTGATTGGATTAAAAAAGGTGTGAGGCAGGGGTTTTGTCTTTCACCCTCTACTCTTCAATCTGTACTTCAAAGAAGAAATGATGAAAATAAAACTAAAAGTGGAAGAATATCAATATGATTTGCTGATGACATTGCTAACCTCAGTGAAAGTGGAGAAGAATTACTGGATATGTTGAACGGAATGAACAGTCTGAGACCAGAATATGATTTCAGAGTAAATCGAAGGCAAAAGTAATGAGTAGTAGCAGAAATTAGAACAGTGAGAAACTTGACATCATCAGAATTTGGGATAAAAAAGTAGGTGAAGTTAAGGAATTCTCCTACTTAGGCAGCAAAAAGTTGATAATGGATGGAGTGAGGAGGACATAAACAGCAGCCTAGCACTGGTAAAAGGAGCGTTCCTGGCCAAGAGAAGTTTACATCTATCAAACATAGGCCTAAAGGTGAGGAAGCAATTTCTAAAAATGTACATATGGAGCACAAAATTGTACAATAGTGAAGCATGGACTGTGGGAATAGTAGAATGGGAGTTGAAGTATTTGAAATATGGTGCTACAGAAGAATGATAAAAATTGGGTGAATTAATAAAGTAAAGAATGAGGTTGTTTTCTGCAGAATCTGCAAAGAACTGAATATATGATCTTTCCCGCAATTGGTAAGTGGTTTATTTTAACACGGGTAATGTATCATGAAGCATATACCGTCCGCACTTGCAGAATGTTACGTGATACCGTGTACTTATATGTTTGTAACTATTACAGTGCCATCTATCACAAAGTGAAAAAAGTGGCCCAACTAAAACATTCATATTTCCTTACGTACTACATGCATATGTAATAAAAAAGTGGGGGGGGGGGGGGGGGGGTGTTCCTTCTCAAAAAGAAAAAGAGAAAAAAAAAAAAAAAAAATGTTGATATCCATTTGACATATGGCAGTGCCATCTAGCAGGCCAACCATAACGCCATCTGGTTTTCCCCTTCAAGATAGATGAGTTTTGTTCTTTGTAGTGTTTTCATTTGATGCTTATTTCGTGAGATATTTGGCCCGGTCACTATCAATGGACCACCCTGTATATTTACACCATGCACAAAATCTTATCATTCTTATCAACCAATCTTTATAACAAAACCATTATTCTGCTTAATTAGATTATATAATTAAATACATACATACACATAAAATAAATGCTAGTCAGACAACTTGGTCAATTTTACTAAAACTATTAAACACCACTACGTTAGCAAAATAGCAATATGTGCCTAATTAGATACTTAAATTGAAGTAGAAGTCTAGTTTTATCTAAGAATATATCTAAAAACAAAGAAGCTGTAACTTACCAAACAAAAGCATTGGTGTGTAGTTAGAGACAATAAAAACAATAAAAACACACACACACACACACACACACACACACACACACACACACACACACACACACACACAAATTTCAAGCTTTCGCAACCCAAGGTTGCTTCATCAGGGAAGAGTGAAGAGGGAAAGAGAGAGACAAAAGGATGTGGGTTTTAAGGGAGAGGGTAAGGAGTCATTCCAATCCTGGGAGCAGAAAGACTTACCTTAGGGGGGAAAAAGGCATCTTTCCCTCTCCTTCCCTCTTTCCTGATGAAGCAACCTTCGGTTGCGAAAGCTTGAAATTTTTTACATGGTATGTTTCCCTCTATTATATTCATATCATTTATCTAAGAATACATTGATGATTATGAATTTTTGTTTAGAGAGATTATGACGTATAACTACAAATTTGGACAAAATTCCAGGTATTCATTAATGCTGTAGAAGCTGTTGTTTATTAGTAGACTTTTAGTTCTTTTTTAAATGTATTAATATTTCATAATTGTGACTCAATATTCAAAGATGAAACTTGATGGTTTTTGATGATGCAGATACTTTCAAATATAAATATAGAAGGTAATGCCATGGTTTTTAATTCCTTAAATATACCTCTACATGTTTCTCCGTAAGCAACATCACTTACTAACTTCCCAGCTTCCTTTTGAATTTAGTAAGACTGCTTTGCAAAAGAGGAATTTCTCTAGAATACTATACCGTACCTCAATAGATTACACATGTACGTGTAATAAACTCTTAACACTGTTTCAGTATTGCAGAAATCTAAGCAGCCTTAATGTGTAACAGTACATGCTTAATTATTTTGTTAAGCATGTCTACATTTGTTCCATCTTAGATGCTCATCCTCCCATAATCCTAAAAAATTTATGCAATTCTTTTGCTGAATTTGGTTATATGACCATATGAGTTTCACATTGGTACTATTTTTGTTCCTTATATGGTTGAAGTTCATGCATACTTCTGCTGTTTTGTCCGTTATTGCTTCATCTCACAATCATTCTTTCCTTTCATAAGGAAACTGGTATCATCAGCAAATAATATAGTATCAGCTATTGAAAACTGTTGTTGTAGGTCGATAATAATGATAATAATGATGATGATAATGATGATGATGATAATAATAATAATAATAATAATAATAATAATAATAATAATAATAATAATAATAATAATAATAATAATTCCCGTGGAGGCCCGGGAAAAGAATAGGCCTCCGGTGTTCTGCCAGTCGTAAAAGGCGATGAAAAGAAAAAATCACTAATAGGGCTAACCCCCCTTTTAGTCTGATTAGTTGGTTCAGCACAGAACTAAAGAAGCCTCGGACAAGTGCTGTCATGGTCGGGGACGACACTTGAACCCTATGCCCGCCCACAATGGTAACGACACTGCTAGCCAACTGGAAAATGATTTAAATCCAAATAGAGGTGTTTTGCAGGATATGCTTCCTGCAACCACTCTAGAAGGAAAACAAAGACAGAGGATGAGATGGTCAGATGAAGTTAACAGACACCTCATGTTCTGTTATTACCAAGCAACAAACTTAGGAACCAACACAACTGGATACAGATCCCAAGTATACACAACATTTATTACCAGATACCCAGAATTAAAATTTTTAACAGAACAATGACTAGCTGATCAGATCCGTGTAATAATCAAAAATAGCAGGACACCCCAGTCAGAATTAGAAAACATCAAACAACAAGTACAACAAATACTGGAACAAAACAATGTGCAATCAGAAGAAGAAGAAGAAAATACAGTAATGGACTCAAACATCCCACAGCAAACAAACAAAGAACAACACACACCAATTAAACAATCAGAGGAAAACGAAATCTTAAGACAGCCACCAGAACAAGCACAAATAGAACACGAAGTGACACACATGTTAGATATAGAAGAAAAATTTCAGCTGACATATATAGAATACAAAGACACAAATACAGATATTAGACCATTCTTGCATAGACCGCCAAATAACCCACAAGTCGAAACAACTATAAAAACTATCAACACAATCATACACAACAAAATAAATGAAAACACAACTATGGAAGAGTTACAACTACTGGTTTATATAGGAGCACTCACTACACTAAATATTCACACTAGGCAGAGATCAGAACCAACCAACACACAGAAGAAACCCACAAAACCAGCATGGCAACACAGGCTACAGATCAGAATAGAAAAACTGAGAAAAGACATCAGACAGCTAACACAATTTATAAGAAATGAAATATCGGACAAGAAACAAAAAAGGTTAGGTAAAATCTCACAACAAGAAGCGATAGAGCAATTAGATGAAAAGAAGCAGAAATTACAAGCATTGGCCAAACGACTTAGAAGATACAAAAAAATGTGAAAATAGAAGGAAACAAAACCAGACATTCAACACAAACTAAACGAAATTTTACCAGACAATAGATAACACACACATTAAAATAGACAATCCACCAAACATAACAGACATGGCACACTTCTGGAGCAACATATGGTCAAACCCGGTACAACATAACAGACATGCACAGTGGATACAAGCAGAAACAGACACATACAAGATGACACCAAAAATGCCTGAAGTGATAATTTTGCAACATGAAGTCACCCGAGCAATTAATTCTACTCACAATTCGAAAGCCCCTGGAAAAGATAAAACAGCAAATTTCAGGCTAAAGAAATTCACTGCAACACATTCACATCTAACTAAATTATTTAACAGTTACATTGCAGACCCATACACAGTCCCTGATACACTTACACAAGGAATAACTTATCTGAAACCTAAAGATCAAGCAGAAACAGAAAATTCAGCAAAATATCGCCCCATAACATGCTTACCAACAATATACAAAATATTAACTTCAGTCATTACACAGAAATTAATGACACATACAACACAGAACAAAATTATCAATGAAGAACAAAAAGGCTGCTGCAAAGGAGCACGAGGATGTAAAGAGCAACTGATAATAGATGCATAGGTGACGTATCAAGCTAAAACTAAACAAAGGTTGCTACACTATGCATACATTGATTACTGAAAAGCTTTTGATAGTGTACCCCATTTATGGTTACTACAAATACTGGAAATATACAAAGTAGATCCTAAACTGATACAGATCCAAAACATAGTAATGAAAAATTGGAAAACCACAATTAATATCCAAACAAATTCAAATATCACATCACAGCCAATACAGATTAAGTGTGGAATACACCAAGGAGACTCATTAAGTCCTTTCTGGTTCTGCCTTGCTCTGAACCCACTGTCCAACATCCTAAATAATTCAAATTATGGATATAATATTACTGGAACATACCAACACAAAATCACACAATTGCTATACATGGATGATCTAAAACTACTGGCAGCAACAAATCAACAACCCAACCAATTACTAAAGATGACAGAAGTATTCAGCAATGATATAAATGTGGCTTCTGGAACACACAAATGTAAGAAAAATAGCATAGTCAAGGGAAAACACACTAAACAAGAAGATTACATATTGGATAACCACAGTGAGTGCATAGAAGTGATGGAAAAAACTGATGCCTATAAATATCTAGGATACAGGCAAAAAATAGGAATAGATAATACAAATATTAAAGAAGAACTATAAGAAAAATATAGACAAAGACTAACAAAAATACTGAAAACAGAATTGACAGCAAGAAACAAGACAAAAGCTATAAATACTTATGCTATACCAATATTGACCTACTCATTTGGAGTAGTGAAATGGAGTAACACAGACTTAGAAGCACTCAATACACTTACACGATCACAATGCTACAAATATAGAATACATCGCATACATTCAGCAACTGAAAGATTCACATTAAGCAGAAAGGAAGGAGGAAGGGGATTTACAGACATAAAAAACCTACATTACGGACAGGTAGACAATTTAAGAAAATTCTTTCTAGAACGAGCAGAAACTAGCAAAATACACAAAGCAATCACTCATATAAATACATCGGCTACACCATTGCAATTTCATAACCACTCCTACAACCCTTTAGATCACATAACATCAACAAATTCAAAGAAAGTAAATTGGAAAAAGAAAACACTACATGGCAAGCACCCATATCATCTAACACAGCCACACATTGATGAAGACGCATCCAACACATGGCTAAGATAAGACAATATTTACAGTGAGATGGAAGGATTCATGATTGCAATACAGCCTCAAACAATAAACACCAGATATTACAGCAAGCATATTATTAAAGATCCCAATACCACAACAGATAAGTGCAGACTTTGCAAACAGTAAATAGAAACAGTAGATCACATCACAAGCAGATGTACAATACTAGCAAATACAGAATACCCCAGAAGACATGACAATGTAGCAAAAATAATACATCAAAAATTTGCCATACAGCATAAACTAATAAAACTGGAACAGAACCATTACAACAGATAAAACACCACCACATAACAAACCTGACATTATACTCACCAATAAAAAGAAGAAATTAACACAACTAATCAAAATATCCATACCTAATACAAGAAATATACAGAAGAAAACAGGATAAAAAATTTCAAATACATTCAACTGGCTGAGGAAGTCAAGAACATGTGGCATCAGGATAAAGTTGACATTATACCAATTATACTAACAGCTGCAGGAGTCATACCACACAATATCCACCAGTACATGAACGCAATACAGCTACATCCAAACGTATATATACAACTACAGAAATCTGTAATTATTGATACCTGTTCAATTACCCGAAAGTTCCTAAATGCAATATAACATATACCGTACAGTTAAAAGGAAGTCATGCTTGATCAAGGTCCATGTCACTTTTCATTTTTAACCAGACATAGCATCTGAGAAAGGAAAACTTTGAATGTCGTGTACAGTTCTGCCACTGGGCACAAGAGAAAATACGGGACAATGACAGATTTTTTGCACACATTCTGTTTAGCGACGAAGCATCATTCACCAACAGTGGTAACATAAACTGGCATAGTATGCACTACTGGGTAACGGAAAATCCACGATGGCTGCAACAAGTGGAACATCAGTGACCTTGGTGGGTTAATGTATGGTGTGGCAGTATGGGAGGAAGGATAATTAGCCCCCATTTTATAGATGGCAATGTAAATGGTGCAATGTATCCTGATTTCCTACATAATGTTCCACTGATGTTACTAAAAGATGTTTCACTGCATGACAGAATGGTCATGTACTTCCAACATGATGGATATCTGGCACATAGCTCGTATGCGGTTGAAGCAGTATTGAATAGCATATTTCATGACAGGTGGATTGGTCATCGAAGCACCATACCATGGCCCGCAGGTTCACCAAATCTGATGTCCACGGATTTCTTTCTGTGGGGAAAGTTGAAGGATATTTACTATTGTGATCCACCAACAATGCCTGGCAACATGCATCAGCGCATTGTCAATGCGTGTGTGAACATTATGGAAGGCGAACTACTCACTGTTGAGAGGAATGTCATTACACATATTGCCAAATGCATTGAGGTTGACAGACATCATTTTGAACATTTATTGCATTAATGTGGTATTTACAGGTAATCATGCTGTAACAGCATGTGTTCTCAGAAATGATAAGTTCACAAAGGTACATGTATCACATTGGAACAACTGAAATAAAATGTTCAAACGTACCTACGTTCTGTATTTTAATTTAAAAAACCTACCTGTTACCAACTGTTCATCTAAAGCTGTGAGCTGTATGTTTGTGCCTATTACAGTGCCATCTATCACAAAGTGAAAAAAGGGGTCCAACTAAAACATTCATATTTCTTCACATACTACATGAATATGTAATAAAAATGGGGCTTCCTATTTTAAAAAACACAGTTGATATCCGTTTGACCTATGACAGCACCATCTAGCAGGCCAACCCTAGCGCCATCTGGTTTCCCCCTTCAAGCTAGACAAGTTTCCTTCTTTGTAGTTTTCTCATTTGACACTTATTTCATGAGATATTTGGCCCGCTCACGATCAATGGACCACCCTGTATAATATTTTACACTATTTTATTTACTTTGACAAGTTCAGTATCATGAATGTGATGATATTGGTGATAAGTAAGTAAGTAAGTAAATTAATTAATTAATTAATTAATTAATTAATTCCCTGATGTCTTAACAGATGCACTGTAATTCTTGTATCTTCATCTTGTTAGTGTTTTCCATACATACATTTTCTCACCAATTCTGTGGAGAACACACCTCATTCCTAAACTTATCAGTCCACTCAATTGTCAACCTTCTGTTACACCACATCTCAAATCCTTCAATTCTCTTGTTCTGGTATTTCTGCAGTCCATGTTTTACTACTATACAGTGCTGCATTCCAAACGTACATTTTCACAAATTTCTTCCTCACATTGAAGCCTGTGTTTGATACTACTAGATTACCCTTCTCTAGGAATGCCCTTTTTGCCAGTGCTACTCTGCTTCTCATGTCATTCTTGCTCCATCCATAATGGGTTACTTTTGGTTCCTAGGTACCAGAATTCGTTATCTTCTACTTCATGATGACAGATTCTGATAAGATTGTTGCTGTTCTCTTTCCTGCTACACTTACTTAATTTCATCTTTCTTCATTTTACTCTCAATCCATATTCCATACTCCATAGACTATTCATTCCATTCAACAGGTCATGTAATTCTTCTTCACTTTCACAGAGGATAGCAATGTCATCAGCAAATCTTATCACTGATGTCCTATCACCACAAATTTTAATCCCATTAATAAACTTTTTTCTTTGCTGTCATTGCTTCTTCGATGCATATGCTGAATGGTAGAGGAAAAGGACTACATCCATGACTTGCACCCCTTTTTAATCTGATCACTTTAATCTTTGTTTTCCACTCTCATTGTTCCCTCTTGGTTGTATGTATTGTATATCACTCATTTTTTCCTATAGCTTCCCTCTATTTCTCATTATTTCAGACACCTTGTACGGTTTGATATACTTCTCCAGGCTTGCAGATCCAATGAATGTGTCTTGATTTTTCTTGTGTCTTGCTTCCATTATCAATGGCAACATCAGAACTGCCACTCTGCTGCCTTTTTCTTTCAAAAAGGCAAATTTATAATCTTTTAGTAGGTCCTCAATTTTCTTTTCTGTTCTTCCGTATATCATTTTTATCAGCAACTTCAATGTATGATCTGTAACACTGATTGCGCAGTAATTCCCACACTTGTTGGCTCTTGCAATCATCATAATTGTGTGGATGATGATTCTCCAAAAGTCTGATGCTACATTACCAGTTGCATTGTAATATTGAGTGGCACAAACGATGTGTAGAAAAATGAACTAATAGTAGCAAACAGAATGCTAAGAGGTGCACTCTGTACAACAGAGGATCAAAAAGTTATTGTTGTAGGCATAACACACAGACATGAACTTACTGAATCTTCTAGTGTGAACAGAGAAATCCAAAAAGCAAACAGGGTGTATAAAAAGATCTGCAAGACCTCTTCAAATGCTTTTTTCCTCGGTATTGATGATCTTGAAAGATGGCACTGCACAACAATGGAATGCATTTAAATAAATGGGACAAATCATTTCTCAGTCAAAAGATCAAAATGTTAGTGGATAGTGTTTCTCCCAGATGTAAGAAAAGTGATCCTATTGCACTACCACTGGTAAAGGACAACTGCAAAGTATCTTACTCCAGTTGCAGCAGTAACACATCATCAGATATCACTGAGTACAGAAAAAATGTATTGGGAGAGAAGAAGCTGTAACTATAGTTACAACAGGTAGAACACCTTATTCAGGAACTAAGATAATAGAAACAACAAAGGTGGCAGCATATTCAGCAAAAAGTGTACCAACAGGTGATCCAGCTGTCCATTCAGCAGCAATATTTGAACTACCTACAGTGGGAACTCAGCCACTTAGATCATGTCATGAACAAGAAGAAAAGAGACCTCCAAGAGTAGAAGCAGTATCAAGTGTAGCGGGCAAACGGAAAACTGTATCTCCATTACGTCTAAATGATTTTTTAGTAGAAGGCAGCAAGGGGAAGAAGCCCATAAGATGAATAGTGCATGAGATTTAATAGCCTCTCAGCAAAATAGTGCATCTGTAAAGAAAGACAGGTTTGATTTTATAATCTGTTATCTTAACATTGAAGTAGTAAGGGATAAAGAATTTATTGTCAATGACTTTGGATTAGAAAATAAGTTTGATATCTTTTGTTTAAGTGAACACTGGGCTAGTGAGAGTGAACTTACATTTATTAAATTTGATAATTATAATCTAGCCAGTAGATACTGCAGAAAATTGCATTTAAGAGGTGGTGTGGCAATCTATATTAACAAGTCACTTAGCGGCACAGTCAATAGATTACATCTAGATTTTCTGTGTGATGAATAAAACTTTGAAGCTGCTGGTATAGTAATAGACAGTTTTAAGTTAGTTGTAATTTCCCTGTACAGGTCACCCAAGGGTATAACCAATGTATTTTTAGAAAAAGTTGAACTGCTGTTACATGTACTTACAGATACTAGATGGATACATTATGATATTGTGATAGGTGGAGATGTGAATGCTGATTTTGATGTTACAACACAAAAACATACTGTCACTGAACTCCAAAACCTACTAAGACAGTACAACTTACTTTCAATCAATAACAAGCCTACAAGAGAACATGCATGTCTTAACAATATTTTTTGTAAATTTTAAAACAGAAGAATCATGTTGTGTGACAGTATTTCCATATTCTGATCACGATTCAGTATCTTTAAATTATACAAATAGGTTCCCTCTTGATAAGAGTAATGTAAATAAGCCTGTCTCACAAGTTGTGGTCACTAGAGCAGTCACAGATGAGAAAATTGACAAGTTTCATATGTCCTTTTCTAACAGAGATTGTTTTGGCCTGTGTAATGATAACACGCATTATACTCTAAGCAATTATCTGCCAGCAAAGGTACTATTTGATAGGTTTCTTAAAGCATTTTTGGGACACTTTAATGACTGCATTCCAATAAAGAAATGCTAAGTAACTGACAGAGTCCTAAAAGCAAAAGCTCCAAATAGACAAAATACATGGTATACAAAACAGCTGTCTACTATGAAAAATCAAGTTATGTTGTTGTAAAATATTTATGAAAATCTGAAAGCCAACCATACTAAATCAGCCTATGTTAGATCTAAGAATGAGTACAAAAAAGCAAATGTGGAAGCCAAACAAGCGCACAATCTCAGAAGTATTGAGAAATCGACCAACAAGTGCAAAGCAGCATGGACACTAATAAACAGTGTCACCAAAAATAAAAGAAGTGACAAAATTAGTATCTCTCCCCAGGAACTTAATGACTCTTTTATTAAATCAGTTGAGGAAGTAGGAAGTGCAATAATCAAACCCGAAATCAGCTCATCACAGTTACTGTCAAAAAATGTTGCTAGGTCATCAACAAACACAAGTACTTTCAATTTCTCTGAGGTCTCACCTGGTTGTGTGTTAAGAAAAGAGAAGTAGTTAAAATCATCAACAGTGTAGACATATATGACGTGTCTTGTAACAGGCTGAAGAAATTAATAGACTGTATAGTTTATCCCCTAACATTTTGTATAAACAAATATGTACTGGAGGGGTTTTTCCCAGACGAGCTTAAATTGTCTAGGATAGTTCCATTACATAAAAAGGAGATAAACATTCTGTCGCAAGTTACAGGCCAATATCCATAGTCCCAGTTTTTTCAAAAGTTCTAGAATGCATAATTTACCAACAATTATCTGTTTACTTTGATAACATAGGATTGATAAGTGGATCACAGTATGGCTTTAGGAAAAACCTGTCAACCATTGATGCCATAGACAATGTTGATAAATACATCCATCAAGTATTTGAAGATAAATGCCTTGCTCAAGTGACTTTTCGTGACCTAAGCAAAGCCTTTGACTGTGTAGACCGTACACTACTACTAGAAAAAATGGACATTTATGGTGTTAAAGATCACATTTACAAAACCGTAAGTAAGCTGTCTGTGTTCGGAAAGATATGTCCAGTATAGAACAAGTTAAGGTACGTGTCCCGAAGGGATCCATGCTGGGCCCATTCTTTTTCCTAGTAATGATAAATGACCTGCCATCATTTATTAAATCCAGAACAGTACTCTATGCTGATGATACAACGTTTTTGAACAGCAGTAATGATCTTAATATCCTTAAAACATCTGTTGCAGAGACAATTGAGCGAGCTTCACTCTGGTTTAAGGCAAATGGGTTCTTTCTTGATGAAAGCAAAACCCAGCAGATGGTATTTAGTTTAAAAGACAAGTTCCCATCAGATGATTCTAGTTGTGTTAAATTTTGGGGGTTATATTTGGATGATAACTGCCTTGGAATCCACATATTAAGTGTATTAGTGGCAAATTGTCTAGGGTAATATATTTATTCAGGTAGTGAAGGGAGACGAAAATTTAATAGTCATGGGCGACTGGAATTCAAGAGTAGGGAAGGGGAGAGAAGGAAACATAGTAGGTGAATATGGATTGGGGCTAAGAAAGAAAAGAGGAAGCAGCCTGGCAAAATTTTGCACAGAGCACAACTTAATCATAGCTAACACTTGGTTTAAGAATCACGAAAGAAGGTTGTATACATGGAAGAACCCTGGAGATACTAAAAGGTATTGGATAGCTTATATTATGGTAAGACAGAGATTTAGGAACCAGGTATTAAATTGTAAGACATTTCCAGGGGCAGATGTGGACTCTGACCACAATCTATTGGTTATGAACTGTAGATTAAAACTGAAGAAACTGCAAAAAGGTGGGAATTTAAGGAGATGGGATCTGGATAAAATGACTAAACCAGAGGTTGTACAGAGTTTCAGTGATAGCATAAGGGAATAATTGACAGGATTGGGGGAAAGTAGTACAGTAGAAGAAGAATGGGTAGCTCTGAGGGATGAAGTAGTGAAGGCAGCAGAGGATCAAATAGGTGAAAAGACGAGGGTTAGTAGAAGCCCTTGGGTAACAGAAGAAATATTGAATTTAATTGATGAAAGGAGAAAATATAAAAATGCAGTAAATGAAGCAGGCAAAAAGGAATACAAACGTCTCAAAAATGAGATCAACAGGAAGTGCAAAATGGCTAATCAGGGATGGCTAGAGGATAAATGAAAGGATGTAGAGGCTTATCTCACTAGGGGTAAGATAGATACTCCCTACAGGAAAATTCAAGAGACCTTTGGAGAAAGGAGAACCACTTGCACGAATATCAAGAGCTTTGATGGAAACCCAGTTCTAAGCAAAGAAGGGAAAGCAGAAAGGTGGAAGGAGTGCATAGAGGGCCTATACAAGGCGATGTACTTGAGGACAGTATTATGGAAATGGAAGAGGATGTAGATGAAGATGAAATGAGAGATATGATACTGCGTGAAGAGTTTGACAGAACACTGAAAGATCTGAGTCGAAACAAAGCCCCCAGAGTAGACAACATTCCATTAGAACTACTGACAGCCTTGGGAGAGCCAGTCCTGACAAAACTCTATCATCTGGTGAGCAAGATGTATGAGGCAGACGAAATACCCTCAGACTTCAAGAAGAATATAATAATTCCAATATCAAATAAAGCAGGTGCTGACAGATGTGAAAATTAACGAACTATCAGTCTAATAAGTCACGGCTGCAAAATAGTAACATGAATTCTTTACAGACAAATGGAAAAACTGATAGAAGCTGACCTCGGGGAAGATCAGTTTGGATTCCGTATAAATGCTGGAACACGTGAGGCAATACTGACCCTACGCCTTATCTTAGAAGAAAGATTACGGAAAAGTAAACCTACATTTCTAGCATTTGTAGACTTACAGAAAGCTTTTGACAATGTTGATTGGAATACTCCCTTTCAAATTCTGAAGGTGGCAGGGGTAAAATACAGGGAGCGAAAGGCTATTTACAATTTGTACAGAAAGCGGGTGGCAGTTATAAGAGTCGAGGGGTATGAAAGGAAAGCAGTGGTTGGGAAGGGAATGAGACAGGGTTGTAGCCTAGCCCCGATGTTATTCAATCTGTATATTTAGAAAGCAATAAAGGAAACAAAAGAAAATTTTGGAGTAGGTATTAAAATCCATGGAAAAGAAATAAAAACTTTGAGGTTCACCGATGACATTGTAATTCTGTCAGAGACAGCAAAGGACTTGGAAGAGCAGTTGAACGGAATGGACAGTGTCTTGAAAGGACGGTATAAGATGAATATCAACAAAAGCAAATCGAGGATAATGGAATGTAGTCGAATGAAATCGGGCAATGCTGCGGGAATTACATTAGGAAATGAGACACGTAAAGTAGTAAATGAGTTTTGCTATTTGGGGAGAAAAATAACTGATGATGGTCGAAGTAGAAAGGATACAAAATGTAGACTTGCAATGGCATGGAAAGCGTTTCTGAAGAAGAAAAATTTGTTAACATCGAGTATAGATTGAAATGTCAGGAAGTCGTTTCTGAAAGTATTTGTATGGAGTGTAGCCATGTATGGAAGTGAAACATGGATGATAAATAGTTTGGACAAGAAGAGAATAGAAGCTTTCGAAATATGGTGCTACAGAAGAATGCTGAAGATTAGATGGGTAGATCATATAACTAATGAGGAGGTATTGAATAAGATTGGAGAGAAGTTTGTGGCACAACTTGACTAGAAGAAGGGATTGGTTGATAGGACATGTTCTGAGGCATCAAGGGATCACCAATTTAGTATTGGAGCGCAGCGTGGAGTGTAAAAATCATAGAGGGAGACCAAGAGATAAATATACTAAGCAGATTCAGAAGAATGTAGGCTGCTTTAGGTACTGGGAGATGAAGAAGCTTGCACAGGATAGAGTAGCATGGAGAGCTGCATCAAACCAGTATCAGGACTGAAGACCACAATAACAACAACAATATATTTGTTAAGGCGATTAATGCACTCTGTACCTAAAAATTATGTTTGAGGATCTTACTACTCATTTTTCCAAAGCATCATACCCTATGGTATTATTTTATGGGGAAACTCCACTTCTGTGCATGATATACTATTGCTGCAAAAGATAGCTACTAGGATAATGACAGGCTCATCATACAAGGCTCACTGTAAACCTTTTGTTTACTCAACAAAAAATCGTGACAGTGATAAATGTATAAATTTATTATGTTTTAATCTACACAAAAAAAAACAACTTACCTAAAGTAAAATGCAGGGCAAATATACATTGTTACAGCTCTAGGACAAACAGCTGTATCTACACACCCTACCACAGACTGTCAAAATCAGTTAAGTTATGGACTTATGGGCCACAAATTATTTAACCAACTTCCACAAGCTATACAAAATTCACCAGAGCAACAATACAAACAAATACTCTATGACTGGTTAGTTGTAAGCCCATTCTACAATATAAAAAATTTCATGACCTGTGATATTAAACTGTAACGTTAATGACAATTCTGTTCTTTTATAGCATGTACTGTATTGTATTATATGTATGACTTTGTCTATTGCTGTAATGGCTTAAAGACAATAATATTATTATTATTATTATTATTATTATTATTATTATTATTATTATAGTCTCATACACTCTGCACACAAACAAGAATAGTTGTTTTGTTGCTACCTGCCCCAGTGATTTTAGAAATTCTGATGGAATATTATCTAAACCTTCTGCCCTATTTGATAAGTTGTCCAAAGCTTTTTTAAATTCTGATGGTAATATTGGATCCCCTACCTGTTTCTCTTCTGCCAAGTTTCTGCTATCTCCTCTGCATTTAACAGTGGAATTACCATTGCACTCTAATGTTACCATCCTAGCTTTTAATTTCACCAAAACTTGTTTTAGGTTTACTGTATACTGAGTCAGTCCTCTTGACAATAACTTTTTTCTCTATTTCTTAACATTTTTCATGTAGCCATTTCACCTTAGCTTCCCTGCATTTCCCAAGTGACTCATATTTCTACATTGCTGAATTGCCCAGAACATTTTTGTACTTCCTTCTTCAGTCAATCAACTGAAGTATTCCTTTTGTTATCCATGATTTCCTCACAATTTTCTTCCTTATGACTGCGCTGTTTATTCTTCCTTATATCTGTGTTGTTTTTCCTTCCTTACACCCATTTTGTTTTTTCTTCCTTATACCCATATTGTTTTTTTCTTCCCAAATTCTGCCCTTTTTAGATACCTCCATTCCTTCTCAGCTGAACTGCCTACATTGCCACAGTAACTACAGTCTCAGAGAAATTCAAACACAACTCTTCATTTCTTAGTACTACCACATCCCGCTTCTTTGCCCATTGATTTTTTCCTAACTAGTCTCTTAAACTTCAGCCTGTTCTTCATAATTCCTAAATTATTCTCTGAAGTTACATTTTGTCCTGAGCATGCCTTAAAATCCAGTATCCCATTTTGGACACTCTGCCTAACCACAAAGTAATCTAAGTGAAACCTCTCCACATCTCCCAGCCTTTTCCAAGTATACCACCTCTTCTGTTTCTTGAACAGAGTATTTACTACTACTACTACTACTACTACTACTCCACCACCACCACCACCACCACTACTATCACCACCTGAAATTTATTGGAGAACTCAGTCATTCTCTTCTCTCATCCCTACAACCAAACTCGTATTTTCCTGTAACCCTGTCTTCTACCTCTTCCCCTACAACTGCATTCCAGTCTCCTGTAACTATTAAATTTTCATCTCCTTGTAAGTACAGAATTACCTACTCAGTATCCTCATATACTTTCTCTCTCTCTTCATCTTCTGCTTGTGACATCAGCATGTATGGCTAAACTATTGTTGTCAGTGTTGGTTTGCTGTTGATTCTGATAACAATCCTATCACTGAACTGTTCACAGTAATTCATTCTGCCCTACTTTCCTATTAAAAAATGAATCCTCCACCAATTACACCATTTTATGCTGCTATTGATATTACCCCAAATCCATCTGACCAGGAATCCTTGTCATCTTTCCATTTCACTTCACTGACCCCCACTATATCTAGATTGAGCCTTTGTATTTCCCTTTTCATATTTTCTAGCTTCCCTACCATGTTCAGACTATTGACATTCCACATTCTGACTCATAGAATGTTATCATTTTGTTGTTTGTTCGATTTTTTTCTCTTGGTCACCACCTCCTTGGCAGTGCCCTCTCGGAGAGCCAAATGGGGTACTATTCTGTAATCTTTTGCCATTGTAGAGACTTTTGCAGTTATAGGCCACATGCCCTGTGGATACATGTTATGTACCTTTAATACTTGCGTTCTACAGCCAAGTACCACTGATCATTGCATATTCCTCCACTTTTTAGGGGAAGAGAGCGCACTGGATTGTAGTCTGCTCCTGTGCCCTCTATGCCAGAAGTCTTTGACTGCAATTGCTGATAATTTCTATTCAAAATTTAAGCAGTGGTTGAATTCAAACCTAGGACTGAGGTCCTTTTGATTACTAGTCAAAGACACTACACCTACAGCACAAGTGACCTCTACCATCTGTATGTTATATCATCTTATAATGTCTTTTTTTATGGGGTTCTGTAGCTTACAGCCATACATTGGTCATGTTAAAATTCTATAATATGAAAACGGAATTGTCTTCATTAAAAAACTTAATTTTTTGCCAGTAGTATTTTGAATTAATGGCACAACTCCAGTAATAAATATAGACTTTGAACAGAAGTCTGTAGCTAAGGTAGAATTTTCAAAATTTTTAGGTGTGTCCATTGATGATTGGTTAAACTGGAAGCAACACATTGATGGTCTGTGAAACGTCTGAGTTCAGCTACGTATGCTATTAGGGTTATCGCAAATTTTGGTGATAAAAAATCTCAGTAAATTAGCTTACTATGCCTACTTTCATTCACTGCTTTCGTATGGCATCATATTCTGGGGTAATTCATCATTGAGTAGAAAAGTATTCATTGCTCAAAAACGTGTAATCAGAATAATTGCTGGAGCTCACCCATGGTCATTCTGCAGACATCTATTTAAGGATCTAGGGATCCTCACAGTAACCTCACAGTATATATATTCACTTATGAAATTTGTTGTTAATAATCCAACCCAGTTCAAAAGTAATAGCAGTGTGCATAGCTATAACACCAGGAGAAAGGATGATCTTCACTATGCAGGGTTAAATCTGACTTTGGCACAGAAAGGGGTAAATTATGCTGCCACAAAAGTCTTTGGTCACCTACCAAACAGCATCAAAGGCCTGACAGATAGCCAACTAACATTTAAAAGTAAATTAAGAGAATTTCTAGATGACAACTCCTTCTACTCATTGGCTGAATTTTTAGATATAAATTTGAAAAAAAAGAAAAAAAACTTAAACATTAGTGTCATGCAATATTTTGTGTAATGTAATATCTCGTACAGACATTTTTTATTAACCTGACATGTTCCACATCATTACGAAGTGTTGTATTCATGATCTATGGAACGAGTATTAATCTAATCTCTAATCTAATCTGTAAATAAAAAGGTAGACTGAAAACTCTTGTTACACAATGTAAGCTTGTAAAGTAGTGGTTCCTTATTTTCAGGTTGTAGAATCTTGCCACTAGTAATATTTAAGATAAAACAAGTTACAACTGTGGTCTTCATCCTGAACTGCAAAAGAAAAAAAAAAGCTTGAAAGTACCATGGAGTATTAACAAAACCATGCAATCAACTGCTTCAGCAAACTCCTGCAAAACTTTGTTTACATAGCTGTAAATTCTTCCACTGCATTTTTTGTATATTCTAGAAGGAATATTATTTGTTAGAGGATACCTTAGAAGGAACCAGGTAACTTGCATTTACTTACTAAAAATCTTCCTTTCCAGAATGAATGAAGAAAAACTATGATATACACATTTAACTTACGTAACACTTAGACAAAACTGACCTATTAGAAAAAGGGAAAAAAGCTTTATAGAAATTTAATGGTATAAATTTTAAAAAAGACTCATTTTAAAGTAGCTTCCATTAAGTACATGCTACAAAAATGCAAGATATTCCTTTGCATTATGAAACAAAACTGAAAATTTGATCACTAGTAACTTAAGTGCAAACCATAATGGAAAACAGAGGAATGTATGGTATGTGGACATTGTCTGTAAAAGCACATTGACTATGTGACTGATTACTTAAAACTTTATGAATTGTTAACTGTAGGAATATTTAACAGCATCTTGTTGCTAGACATGGTGTGTCAAAAAAAAATTTTTATAATGTTCTCATAGGAAAATCTTCACCACTTCCACACATTAAGCCAAACATCTGTCATCACATAATAACATGATGTTACACTGTACATGTTGCACAACAAAGAATGGTACAATATATAGGTAGTTCAGTACCAAAAGATTCTTTTGTCCTTGACATCTTAATTCCTATTTTGAGGACTGCCATGTGAAGCACAAGTACTTAGGAAATACATGTATATAAACAGCATTGTTTCAGTGATAAATGAGTATTAGTAATTATTTTGGTACCCTGTCTTACACTACATTTTTAACTTGCAAATTTTTGCAGGTAATTGAAAGAAAACCCACTCGTGAAAATTATGATTGGAGATTCATCACAAAATGAGTCTGCAGTTATCATCATTGACCTCACAGATGAAAATCTTGGTTCTGGTAGACTTCGTGAAGATGTCAGTTTGGTTTCTGGTAAGGAAGGTTATAATACATCTTTGATATTTGAACTTGTGATGTTTGCCTGCTTTATTACTCCATTGATGATTCTCGGTTTCAACATACTGTGTTGCTATAACGGCTGTAAAATGGGGGCGTGAAACTCCAACACTGACTGCTTTAAATAATGTAGCCGACAGTTGTGCAGTTGCTTTTCGCAGTTCTTTACTTTCATTGTGCACAACTCCTCCCTGCCCCTCCCCTCCCCCCTCCCCTACCCCCTCCCCTACCCCCTCCCCCCTCCCCTACCCCCTCCCCTACCCCCTCCCCCCTCCCCTACCCCCTCCCCTACCCCCTCCCCCCTCCCCTACCCCCTCCCCTCCCCCTCCCCTACCCCCTCCCCCCTCCCCCCTCCCCTACCCCCTCCCCTCCCCCTCCCCTACCCCCTCCCCCCTCCCCTACCCCCTCCCCTCCCCTCCCCCCTCGCCTCCCCTCCCCCCTCGCCTCCACCCTCCCCTCCCCCCTCCCCCCCCCCCACCCCACCCCCACCCCCACCCCTCCGCCCCCTCAATAATACAGTCACATGGCCAGTTCACTACTGGTTAACTTTTGATAAACCTCATTAATAGTTTGCAGGCAAACATCAGCATACTGCTAAAGTAGTTTACTGTTGTATATCTATGAGCAGTAAAAACCTAACCACCAGTTCAAAGTTCTTGCAGAATAATATGGCACATATTGAAAACACACTGTCATTGTTTAAACACATGGCCTGTCTGTCTTACACTTATTTTGCAGTTAAGCTGATGCGTTGTTGTTGACCTGACCAGCACAGGTCTCTTTTTCTGAAAATCGCCCGTGGAATGACTGTCTTGGGACCAAACATCAGGCCTTTGTATATTATCAAAATAATAGGCACTGAAACTATACATTGTTCAATGTTAAAGTTAAAGAAATTACAGCTGAAACAACTTCATTCACTTAACTGAATACATAGAAGAATTCTGTCTTTTTAACAGTTTCTTCTACTACGAGGGTTAAGCCGTATTATTTGTTTAAATCATGAAATTAACAGATATAGTTATGCAAACAATACTTTTGACAAAACTGGTAATTACTTTGGAATTAAGTGCTGGCTTTGCTAACGTGTTTTTGAATAGAGCCAGGTAAATATTCAAAGAACACCAGTGTTTCTTCTTCTAAATATTTATAATTAGTAGAGAATTTATACCTGTTTGTAAGTCAACAATAGAGTTTGTATGAAACAATTACTGATTTCATCCTATAACAAAAGATACTAACTAGGAATAGTCAAAATAAATTAGGAAATTGATGACACACACAAAACTAGATCTGGTGTTGTATTCTTTAAAACTGAGGGCCAACCTTTCTCTTTTATGAAACTGTAGATTATACTCGTGTATGTTAATGGTAATTAGTTGAAAGTGAAAAAAAAAGAATTTAAGGAGGCATGTGATAAAACAAGAGGGGCAGTTAAAATATCTCTGCTTGCATCGCCATATCGCCTCCTCGTTTGATTGACCAGACAGATATTGTCAATAGCTAACTGGGCAATTCAGTGATCATAAGTGACCCCAGATGTGTTGGCTTTAACAATCTACACACACACACACACACACACACACACACACACACACACACACACACACACACACACACACACACACACACAAATCTCATCAAAACTACACAATTTTTTTTTTCTTTTTTTTTTTTTTTAAATTTATACACATATGAACTGGCCATATGAAAATCTCCATACAAAATATTTACATACAGTGTATTGTACAATTGTACAAAATATCCACAAGTTATATTGTTGATAAAATTTAAGCATCTTTATTGTAAGTGATGTCCTTTTTGGGTAAACTAGGATTACGTTCAAAGATTCATATCAGTTTATACAAGTCCTGTGTTGCTTAAACAAATAAATCCTCATGGGTTGCAGAAAGTTAAATTACACTGCACATTTCAGTTCACTTTTTAGACAGAACATTTCTCTTGCTCAGTGTTTAGTATTTTTCACAAGCACTTTCACTCTTTTAATGATTTTTTACCCATTTCCTCATCAAGTTGTCCATGCCTTCAACAGATCCAAGTGGCAGGTAGAAAGGAAATGCACTGTCAGTTCCCTTGGAGGTGGCTCTCCTCTGCCACATGAAGAAATCAGACAAAATACCTTACTTTAGTACACTCACTTTTACTTCTAAATATAAGGAAAAAATGTTTAACACTAATGCCAAATAATGCTCATTACTTGATAATTAAATACATTACATAGTCCTCATAACATCACAATAATTTGCACTAAAATTGACCATAGGACGTAAGGTGGGGACTAGTAAAAATTTAAAATCAAGTCCCATTACACTACAAAACATTACCCTAGGTTATAGCCCTGTCTGAAACTGGTTAAACTTGAAAGATTTGGGTCTCTTTCACATTTGCAAAATAGCAGAAACTCAAGATGTGCAGTAATATAGATTTACTAATCATTACTATGGAAAAAGAACAGTCACTATCACACAACTTAATTACTACACGGATCAAAATTAAGGGAGTGGAAGTTGTACCAAATCATTGCCCCACTTCTCTATTCAACTCTGAGCACTACTCTCACTCAACCATTAAATAAAATCCTCACAAAATCATGAAATGTTACCAAATAGTTTACCTGTCAGAATATTCACATCAGTCTAGCATCATAGTTATCAATTAATCAGCAAAATTATTGTTGTTCATCCCAGTATTACCACTTTAAGCTCATAATTCCTCAGAACACAAACAGAAGTTTGCAGATAACCTCTTGAGCCAATGATGCAGAATTATATGACTTGTACCTCATTAGAATTTTACTCTTTCAGTTAAGCTCTCATTCCCAACTGCACTGTCATGAATTGCACAATATACACAGTACCCAATCAAAAATTAATCATCAGTACAGTTACGCCACATTTGTTTATATACAGTTACCTTTTCCATATCTCAATCATGTCTGTCAGCTCCATTATTTTACTTACTTTTCTTATCTTGTTAGCTAGTGGAGTGCATTCTCAAAAAATATCCCTACTACAGAGACCTTCTCCCCCATGCATGCTGACAACTTTAATTCTCTGTTTACCATACCTCTTTGTTTGACAGAAAGTCTTTAACCCTCACTTTACCAAGCGAGGTATTCTGACTTCCCCAGGTTGATTTTTTTACCTATAATAATGTTATCTGAAGGGCCACATGCCTGTGGTTTCATGACTTGGTATTAAAATGATTGACATTGAATTAACACTCACGACTGTCTAATTTTTTTGGCTTTATCATTGTTACTCAAGTCATTTATTGGTGGGATTGTGAGAGTACCCCACTTGGTATGAAATGTCTTATTTTTCTTATTTTGGGAAATATATCTGTCATTCATTTTCTTTGTTGAGTTTTGCCATAGATCCAATGTTTGTTATTGTTGCTGGTTACTATTGTTGAGTTGTATTTGACATTCACTGTTGAGCTGACATTACACGAGTCAGTATTTCATCTGCAAGTAAGGATGTACAAAGGACTTTCTAGCGAAGAGATTAAGGAAATTCTATACAATTCTGATGTCAGTGATGATAAAAAGGAATGGGACATTGATAATGAACTGAATGAATATATGGAACCTCTTGACAAAGACCATATCATAGCATCAGATGAAGCTGATGATGAAACATCAGAAGACACTACACATTCACATGAACAAGTAGAAGTAGAAGTAGTAGAAGTAGTAGTAGTAGTAGTAGTAGTAGTAGTAGAAGTTGTTTCTAGAAGTGGACTACAATTTTCCAGTAAACCACCAAAAGATGGCCAGTGTCGACGTCGCAACATTTTGAACATAACACTTGGCCCAGTGAATGATGCAGAAACAATCAAAACAATAACAGAGTCATTTTTATTATTTATCTTACAGGAAATCGTGAGAACCATTGTAGAAGAAACGAACAGAGAAGCCAAACAAGTAATTTCTTTGTGGAATGTAGCTCATTCTTCAAACAAAACGACATGGAGAGATATAAATGCAACTGAAGTGTACGCTATATTAGCAATTCTAATAGGAGCTGGTCGAAATCATGGGCATCACACAAGTGCTTCCGATTTGTGGGGAGGTAATGTTGCCTTTCGGCAACCATTTTTTTCTGCTGCCATGTCAAGAAATTGATTCTTGCGATTTGACAACAGTCACACAAACGCACAGAGAATTAAAGAAGCCAAGGACAAGCTACAAGCCAACAGGGTAGTGTTCGACACATTTCAATCTAACTTGTGCAAGAACTTCTATCCTTATGAATACGTGACTATTGATGAGCGATTAGCAACGTACCGAGGAAACTGCCCTTTTAGGGTTTATATGAAGAGCAAGCCTGGCAAACATGGCATTAAAATTTTGGTTCGTGCTGATGTGAAGACATCTTATCACAGATCAAAATTTACACAGGAATGGTAGACAATACTTGGGAAGTGAATCAAAGACAGAGAGTTGTTTTGGATCTGATGGAACCATTCCTTAACAACAGTCATGGTGTAACAACTGATAATTTTTTCACCAGTTTTCCATTGGCTGCTGAACTACTAAAATGATACGCAACATTGATTGCGTTCCAATAATAAAGAAATTCTGAAGGAATTCTTGCCAAAAAGAAAGAGAGAAGTTCACTCTTCAATGTTTGGTTTCACAAATGACTTGACCCTAGTTTCCTATGTTCCAAAGAAGGGAAAGGCAGTAATACTACTCTCTACTCAGCATAATGAGAGACAAGTGAATGGTGAAGAAAGTGAACACAAACCCAAAATCATACTGCACTACAACAAAACCAAAGATGCTATAGAAAATGGGGACAAAATGACAAGAGAATACAGTTGTGTTAGAGGAACGAGGCAGTGGCCACTAAGAATCTTCATGGAAATGATAGATATTTCAGCACTGAATGCATTTATTCTGTACACTCAAAGATTTCATGAATGGCAGAAGAATAATTGAAGCCAATGTAAACTCTTCTTGACTGAACTGGCATTTGTACTCAGCAAAGGCAACATTGAAGAAAGAGCCAAAAATATCAATGGTCTTCATAAAGATGTACAAGATGCACTGAAAGCTTGTGGTATTGCAATTCCTACCTCAGGGATCCAGACCCAGTGTTCCAAGTTACCAACACCACAACGATGTCGAGATTGCAAGAGAAATGGTCAGAAAACAAGATTTTGTTGTGTAATGTGCAAGAAACCTGTTTGTAATATACACAGAGAAGAAACTGTTACCATGAAGTGCATGCAGTGCAAAAATGTACTTGACTGAAAAGTTGAAAAAAGTCTTGTGTTATTTTACTGCAGTGACTGTTGAGGTACATAGATTATTAATTTTCTGTTCGTTGAGTACTGAATTTAGTGAAAGATATAAAAATTTTTTTGTACTTTGTATCTGTGATCTGATTAAATATTTCTAATAACCTGAAAAGCTGTTTTTCAATACTAAATAAAACAATTCAAAGGAAATAATGAAATCTGAGAACAAATATTACAATAAAACACAAAAATCTTTTGGGGTAGTCCAAATACCCCGCTTGGTAAAACAGAGGTGTGAAAAAGGTTGGTAACAGGAGAGTTAACCATGGTACCACCTTACTTCCTTACATCTTCTTACTCCCTTACTTGTCACTAACATAACCTAATATAACAACACCAGAGAAGGAAAGTTGCTACTCACCATATAGTGAAGATGCTGAGTTGCAATAGGCACAACAAAAAGATTCACACAATTATGAAAAATGAGACAGACAGATGGGGTAAGCATTATCACCACATAATGAATCCAACACAGAATGTTGAACCCCCTACTTGTTTGTAGGTCTTACTTCTGGTTCAATGCACGTTATAGCAAGTTCCTCATATCTTTTTACAGGAAAACCTTTGCTACCCACATCATCATTCAACATTTCGGTGTAATTAGTAATTACACTCATCTTACTGCTATCATTTGCATTACCCTTACCTGTGATTTACAGCACATTTATATACAAGGGGCTATTCATCACTACCTGCTCTAGTGCAAGCCAAAACTGGAGCATTATCTAGTTTAAATGGTTTGATACAGAATTAAAATCATCTCCTCCATTTCTGTTACTTAAATTTCTCGCAACTATTCTGGCTATCCTCCACCCAACCATTCCTTAAATTTCTACTGTAATTAGTCCAGTTCATACTGTTTACCTGAAATTCTCTCCCTGATTTTGATGACTATAATCAGTCTTCCACTGAGGGCTTCACCCTCTCCACTTTATGAACATAATTCAAGAAATCACTCATATTATCTCTAGGGGCAGGTAAAAGCAATTATCTAACTTTCTGAGGAAATTTAGTCTCTAAACCGAAAATTATTGATTCACTACCTAGCTCTTTGTCCAGATATTTCAGTTTGTTTATCCAAAGCTGACAGAAACCTTTCACGGTACACTTCCTAGAGACAAATCTCTCTCCTCCTCAAAATTCACTCAAAATTCCCTGCTGCTTCTCTTTGGACCAATATTCATCTAAAAATGCTTTCTCAAAGCTTTGCCATGAAGTACAGCTATCAGATACCTGAGCTGCCCAGCCATAAGTGCCACCTTTCAAAAACCTCTCACAAATCACATTTTCTCTCTGTCATTCCATGTTTCAGGCAAATCATTAAATTCCCTAATGAAATCCAATGGATGCAGTTCCCCATATGGTTGAAAATTATTAAATTTCTGTTTGGGACACTACATACTCTACGGTTTAGATTTTGTACCTCTCCCATCTTTGTCTGTATTTCAGCAAATTTTGAATTTACATTTTTATTTATTTTACCAGTTTTTCCTCTACCACTACTGCACCCTTGGTTTCCACCTCCGTTTCAAAATCATTATTAATCTGATTGATTTGGTTCTCAAGTTTAACCCTGTTTTCAGCACAAAATTTCCTGGCAGCTTTGACATCTTTACACTGTTTTTCGTAAGCCTCCATGCTCCTACAAGTGTCTTCACAAAGCTTCTTTCTTTCTTCTACACACTTACTACTAACTAATATTAATTTCTCATTAGTGTTATGTTCTACTTTCTTTCTTTATCTTTTCATCACAATCTTTAGCTACTGCCTCAACCTTGTTATTTAACAAGCTGCCTACCTGAATCTCCTTTATAATTTGTTTCTTCAGTTCATCCTTAAAGCTAACCATGTCAGCCCTAAAGCTATCAGTTTACTTTACCACTCTATTAATGTCTTCTTTCATACTACTTTCCACCCTACTACTGTCTTATTTTGTATGCATACTACTCACAATTTACCTTGACATCACTTCCAGTTTTTGGTCTGCCATAACCTGTTGCCCTTTCTGACTTTTGCTACTAGATTCCTCCCTGTTAACCTGAACGATCTCATCCAGTTCAGTACTGTTTTCATCCATTTCACTCACATCGCCATACAGTGTAGATGACACTTTTATCATCTCATTTAAAATAGGACTTTTGTCCCCATCATTCAAAGTTACATTCATGTCTGATTTATAATCACTATCATCTACAGAATCAGTCCCCTGCTGTCCCTTGTCTCCCATCTCACTATCTCATTCATTAATGCCACTCATTCTGTATCACTCAATACAAAATAGCTTTTGCTATGAAGTTACCTTATTCTTATTCACTTGTCTGCTGCTGCTGTTGCTGCTGCTGCTGCTGTTATCGCAGTTGCTGCTGCTGTTATCTCGATTCATCATCTGAACAGCTGTTACAAGTTGCAGTTTTCTCAGTGAGTCCTCTTGATTATCCCAGTTGGCTGTGCTGATCGGCTGCTCCTGTACTCAATATCTGCTTCCATAGAACCTGCTTGCTGATCGGCTGCTGTCCTATTGTGGCCATGAAACGCAAGTGCTGATTGGCTGTTGCACCTCCTTTGTTAAAATCACTGCACTGTAAACTGCTCTTGAGTGCACTGTTCAAAGTTCGCAAGTCCTAGTTTATTGTGCCCACATACAATAATCCTCACCCGCAAGGACACCATATGTGATGTTCACCTCCCTTATTACTCTGTTGATAGTCTTCAGTGTCAATGTACTGTGTTGATATACTGGCTGAAAAATAGGGGACTGAAAGTCAGCACTGGCTACTTTAAATGATGCAGCTGACAGTTGCATAGTTGCTTTTCACAGTTCTTTACTTCCACTGTTCACAACCCCCCTCCCCCCTCCTCCAAATAATACAGAGTCACGTGGTTAGTTCTCTTTTGGTTAACTTTTGATAAGCCTCATTAATAGTTCACAGGCAAACATCAACATACTGCTACAATAGTTTACTGTATATATATATATATATATATATATATATATATATATATATATATATATATATATATATATATATATATATACAGTATGAATTATATCGTATGTATTGAACAAACACTGTCATTGTTTTAACACATGGCCTATTTGTCGTATACTTACTTCACAGTTAAGTTGATGCATTGTTGTTGACCTAACCAGCATGGTCTCTTGTCTGAAAATCAGCTGTGGACTGACTGTTTTGGGATCAAAAATCAGTCTTTACAGAAATTACAACTGAAACTACTTCATTAAATTAACTGAA
This sequence comes from Schistocerca serialis cubense, assembly GCF_023864345.2. Classification (NCBI taxonomy): domain Eukaryota; kingdom Metazoa; phylum Arthropoda; class Insecta; order Orthoptera; family Acrididae; genus Schistocerca; species Schistocerca serialis. Next base: position 156,819,901 of record NC_064646.1, on the reverse strand, counting down.
TACACAGAAAAATTTTGTCTTTTTAACAGTTTCTTCTACTACAAGCATTAAGCCATATTATTTGTTTAAATCACACAATTAACAGATATAGTTATGCAAACAATACTTTTGACAAAACTCGTAATTACTTTGGAATTAAGGGCTGACTTTGCTAACATGTTTTCAAACAGAGCCAAATAAATACTTCAAGAATGCCAGTGTTTGTTTTTTAAAATGTTTATAATTAGTGCAGAATTTGTATTTGTCCATAAGTCAACAATAGAATTTAAGTTACAAAACAATTACTGATTTCATCCTACAACGAAAGATACTATCTAGGAATAGTCAAAATAAATTAGGAAACTGATTATGTACACAAAACTAGATCTGGTGTTTTATTCTTTAAAACAGAGGGCCAACATTTCTCTTTTATGAAAATGCAGATTATACTCACTTCTGTTAATGGTAACTAGTTAAAAGGGAAAAAACAAATTTAAGGAGACAGATGGTAAAACAAGAGGAGAAGTAAAAATATCCCAGCTTGCTTTGTCACAAACCTTGGTTAATCAGTTTACTCAACTCTCTCCCCAAAACTATTCAGCCTGGTGAAAAAAGTCACGATGCTCATTGACTAAAAGAAGTTCTTATCAGAAAGTAATTATTCTTCACATTGACAAATGAGGACCTAACACTTTTAATGTGCTAAGTACTATTTCAAAAAATAGCATTTTATTCAGTGTATTGGTGTTATGTCTATGCAAGAATACTGTACGAAAAGCACTTTATCACAAATTCTGTGTAACTACTTTAAGTGGCAGCTAATACATGATGTAGGTGCAGTCTACATGACATTCATCAGTCTAAAATTGTCTCATAATTAAAGGTGAGTTGCAGTAACCAAACAGACTTGTGCACTATTCTTTTACTATTCTAATCAGTGCCAAGTTACAGCATTTTACTGCCTTGTCTTATTACTCTTGATGCTTCTGCTGTGTTGTGAATGTGTGTTTGCTATGGAAGAAAATATTATGCACAATAATGGCTATAAATGTTGTGGTTCTGTGAATATTAGATAAAAAATTGCTTGAGTTAGAGGTGTCGAATAGACTAAAAGTTCTGGGTAGACAGTTCCACCAAAATAAAGATCAATAAAGGTAGCTTTTTTTTTACAGACCATGACTGTTATCTGGCTTGGAAACAGTGCTACAATATCTTGTAGTGATCCGTGCCATTCATGGAGGGGTGTGTATCACATACATCAAATATAGAGCTCAGAGTAAAGATGTGCATGATCACAATTAGTTTGCAAACATCAGACAACATGCTGTGGAAAAGTATTACTCAACAGGTTGGAGTCTACCTTCTGGAGAGCAGTAGTAATCTCTGTGGAGCATTGAGGAAAGCTGCAGCTCGGGTACCACAGAAAATTTCTGGTACCAAGGAAGACAGATATGATGTATATAAGTTCTTGATATATACCATTCACAGAATGTTAATGAGAGCTCTTTGACTCAGTAATATTAGGTCCTTCCCATGTAACATGTAACGTTTTGTGTAAGTTTGTGACAATATATAGTGTTAATTGGAAACAATCTACACTTGATTTGAGTAGAGAAGCAGTTTTTTATGTTATAGTAATTTCATTTATAGAAATGTGGATGGAAGAAAGTAGTTTGATGGTGAGGAAGAACAGGGCAAGGGAATAGATAGACCCTGAAGTAAATCACAAGTGTTGTATGTACAGAAAAGTTCTTCTTCACATGTGGTACTTACTCATACAAATGAATATGAAATAAAAAGCCTACTGTGATTTCAGTGTTTCTTTATATATCCACACCACTCAAAGCAGTGTCGAGACAATGGTGTTACATCTAGCTGCATAGAGTAATAGGATTAGAAAATGTGTTGCTCACACGGTCAAAGCATTGCCACACTAGCTAAATGCAGCAGTTATCAGCCACTAATAAACACTCCAGTGTCACAGAGTGAATAACAAGAAATGATGTGTGCAGGGTTAACAAAAGAATATTTTATTTTCAAATAAAATATACCGTACCTCTAATATTGAAAATGTGTTGCTGGTATATCCTTTAGGATACCATATGTGTACAACATTATTGCAGGAGTCCTACTGACTGAAGGCAACAGCACAGGGCATATTTTTAATGGGTTTGGTTCAAATACTGCTAGTCACAAGGAGGCACACTGCTAAATATGAAAATAATGAGGAAAGCTGCCACAAAGCAAGTAGTGTATGTAAGGTTCCAATTGGACATACTACGTTTGTTTTAATAAAACCAACTCCTGTGTTAATACTTCTGTGTACACATTCATGACAGCAGTAAGGCAACAAGGTGAGTATGGTAGGAGGGTGAAGGGTCATGTGTAACAATTAATGCAGTGAAACCCCCTTTTTTGTGTTTTCATGTGGTCCAGACTTCAAAAACATACAATGCAGGAAAATGCAGAATCAAGCAAATGTTAAAACCCCTTAAAATCCAAGCAAAAACAAATATATTTGGATTAAAAAAACACAGTTCTCTCAAATACATTGCATAAAATCTGTATAAGTGGAGGAAATCAAATGTACAATACAATTTTCATACAGTAGTTTGTGGTAATGAATTTCATCAGTTCTTAAACAATTACAGATGTAACAGCAAGTAAAAACTCATCAATAAATTGAAATTGGAATCGGGGTACTAGGTAATACTTACTTTCTGACACTAAGACCACAAATTATCAATGGAAACATGCATCATTGAGAGATCTCTCTTTCGAGCTACCCCATAAAAAAGCAAAAATTGATGAACATGGTGAGTTAAATTAAAAACAGTGAAGTATGGTGAAAGGCACCAGAAACTAACATTTGGGAGTGTGTTTTCCTTCTGTAGCCAATGACTGTGTAGTATACTCTGGTAATGCAAAGACAGTGACCTCTAGTGTATTGCTTGTAAACTTTTCCTTGGTCATTGTGATGAGTGGTAAAATTGGAGCATTCTGCAGTTCTGCCAACATGTGCCATTTGTATTTTGAATTTGATATTTGCTGTAGTGTAAACACAGCAGGTTTTGTAAGAGCACATATATACACACACAAGTTTTTCTTTTCATGTGGTACTTATTCATACAAATGAACATGAAATAAAGTTAAGCTTGCTGTGATTTCAGTGTTTCTTTGTCCCAATAATCTGTTATGTTTACAACAATCTGTCTGCTATCACAGTACATTGAACACCATGGAGGACTGTGTTAGATACGAACACGGCATCAAATAACTGTTCACTGGTTGTGCTCTGTTAATTGTGGTGTGACACACAGCACAAGGAGTAGCCTGTGTTGGCTGCAGTCAGTAGAGGCACGAAATGTTGCAGATTTTGTTGACAGGCTCAGAGCATAACCACTGTTGATAAAATTATTGTACAGTAGTGAAGGATGTATGAAGCATAACTATATAAATTATACCCAAGTGGAAGCTGTGGGCACTCCATTTGCTATACACTGGTAAATCAACTGTACTTGGAACAAGCCACCAAGTAAGCTTGCTGTTGATCACTCTGTATGCTAGAATCCACTGCATTACCATGACATCACCATGCTATTCTGCAATTGGCTCCAGGAAGAAAACAAACATTCGAGATGTTTCATCCAGCAGTTTTCAATGTATTTCACAGTCTTCAGTTTATTTCACCATGTAGGATACAAATTTTTGCTACTTTTGAGGTGAAAGAACCATCAAAATTGTGGTTTCAATGTGTAATTTGTGACAGTAGTATGTTAGGAAATGGAGAGAATGGTGTCGGAGGGTGCATTGCCATGGTGGAAGAACCAGTCACCTGTGTGCCAATAACCTGACCTTTTCTTCCGGATACTCTCCCTCAATCTTTTCAAAATCTCCCAGTTTGACCTGGGGGGGGGGGGGGGGGGATGAATTCTGTATGCAGAAAACCTCTGCAATCAAAGAAATAAACGAGCATTTTCTTGAGGTCGGACTGCACTTTGCGAGCTTTTTTCAGATGAGGAGAGCCACTTGTCTTCCACTTGCTCGATTGCTGCTTTTTTGGGGGGGCAAGATTCATCACCAGCAATCACCTCGGAAAAAATTTCAGGGTCCTCTTTGAGCTGATTTTGAAGCTCAAAACATGCCTGAAGGTGATGCTCCCTTTGCTCTTCTTTGAGAAGGTGAGGGACAAACTTGTCTGCAGCCCTTCTCAGGTGCGAATCTTCAGATAAAATCCTCTGAATAGAATTCCATGATATTCCTGGCACCTCACGGAGCTGCTCAATGATTCAGTGATGGTCTTCATGAACGAGGGCTTTGATTTTGTAGATGTTTTCATCATTTCTTGACATTGAGGGGTGTCCCAAATGGGGTTGGTCTTCAGTTGACATTTTTCCATCTTTAAAATGTGGTAACGACTCTTAGACTCTGGTATTACTTAGGGCAACAGCCCCACCCATAAGCACTCTTAAACATTACAATAGTTTCAAAAAGAAAAAAAGAAATAAAGAAATAAAAAGAAAAAGAAACCTCGTGTGCAAACCAATGCACTCACAGCAACACAACGTAACACACTGACTCAGGTGGTGTGACTGTAATGGATACCTGATTGAATAGCGGCTTTCCCCACTCCCCCTCCCCACTGCAGCCTAGTTCCCTTTACTTTTTGATCCCCCCTCACAATAAGTTGCCAGCCAACAAGAGTTCACTAGCTGGAAATGACCAATGTTTCCATATTCTTTGAGACTTGGTATCTGAATCTGAAAGGTTGACAATTGATATTGTTGTTGTTTACTATACAAAAGAAAAGATGGTGGATGGGCCCCTTCATCAGATATTGGCTGGGTCTGGGACATTTAGCATCAACTGCCACATTTTTCCATTACTACTGCAACTCAGTAGCAGTTGCATCATAATTGTGTGGTGAAGGTAAATGTTGCAAGTTCTGTTGGCAATACCGATAGTGGATTACATCAGCATTTACTCTATCATATCTCCCTTCTCGACAATGGCCTAAAATAGTCCCTTAATGCCACCACCAGTGGTGTTGTGAACCATCTGTCTCTTGTGCCACTTGCCAGACGGAGTGGCCGAGCGGTTCTAGGCGCTACAGTCTGGAACCGCACGACCACTACCGTTGCAGGTTCAAATCCTGCCACGGGCATGGATGTGTGTGATGTCCTTAGGTTAGTTAGGTTTAAGTAGTTCTAAGTTCTAGGGGACTGATGACCTCAGCAGTTAAGTCCCATAGTGCTCAGAGCCATTTGAACCATCTTGTGCCACTTACAATTCATTCCCTCACATTAAGTGTCAAGAGGAAGAAAACAAACGAAGTCAAGTGAATCATTCAGTAATAACATAGAACTGAGGTAAACTTCACTGGGAAGCAATGTAAAACAGGGAAGTTTTAGCATTGATCTTATGGGTTCCTCACAAGGGCTGCTAATTTGTGGCGAAGAATCACAAAAAACTTAAAATTGGAGAATGTAAAATTGAAATTCCACTGTATAATATGTTTATTCTGTGTACTGAAATGTTAAAACATTACTATGATCTAACTGGAAACAGACAAAATGTCATGACTTAGAGTGGCAACTGCTGTGGACAAAACAGAAACAGTGTGTGAAACACACACAGTGTGTGAAACACACACAGTGTGTCTCTCCCAAGAGTTATCAGATGATTTTTCTCTTCTGTTCCTACAGATATGTGCAAATTCTTTTTGCAGTGTGTAGTGAGAGTTAGCCAAAACAGGTACTGCTCACCATGTTTTTCATGTGATGCTCAGTCTCTACAGAAATTGTCAGTTTGTTTCCTGTTACGGCCAAAATAACTTCTAAAGCAGAATTTTGTGTGCCCATTCAATAGAGCAGTCCCACATTAGTTGAGTTCAATATTTGTTTTAGCAAGATGGATTGACAGATCAAGTAAAACATGATGAATAGCTGGTTCTCCAGCAGTTATACAGGGTGTTTCAAAAATGACCAATATATTTGAAATGGCAATAAAAACTAAACGAGCAGCGATAGAAATACACCGTTTGTTGCAATATGCTTGGGACGACAGTACATTTTCAGGCAGACAAACTTTCGAAATTACAGTAGTTACAATTTTCAACAACAGATGGCGCTGCGGTCTGGGAAACTCTATAGTACGATATTTTCCACATATCCACCATGCATAGCAATAATATGGCGTAGTCTCTGAATGAAATTACCTGAAACCTTTGACAACGTGTCTGGCGGGATGGCTTCACATGCAGATGAGATGTACTGCTTCAGCTGTTCAATTGTTTCTGGATTCTGGCGGTACACCTGGTCTTTCAAGTGTCCCCACAGAAAGAAGTCACAGGGGTTCATGTCAGGCGAATAGGGAGGCCAATCCACGCCGCCTCCTGTATGTTTTGGATAGCCCAAAGCAATCACACGATCATCGAAATATTCATTCAGGAAATTAAAGACGTCGGCCGTGCGATGTGGCAGGGCACCATCTTGCATAAACCACGAGGTGTTCGCAGTGTCATCTAAGGCAGTTTGTACCACCACAAATTCACGAAGAATGTCCAGATAGCGTGATGCAGTAATCGTTTCGGATCTGAAAAATGGGCCAATGATTCCTTTGGAAGAAATGACGGCCCAGACCAGTACTTTTTGAGGACACAGGGACGATGGGACTGCAACATGGGGCTTTTCGGTTCCCCATATGCACCAGTTCTGTTTATTGACGAAGCCATCCAGGTAAAAATAAGCTTCGTCAGTAAACCAAATGCTGCCCACATGCATATCGCCGTCATCAATCCTGTGCACTATATCGTTAGTGAATGTCTCTCGTGCAGCAATGGTAGCGGCGCTGAGGGGTTGCCGCGTTTGAATTTTGTATGGATAGAGGTGTAAACTCTGGTGCATGAGACGATACGTGGACATTGGCGTCATTTGGATGGAAACCCGAGGCCGCTGTTGGATCACCTGCTACACTAGCTGCGCGTTGCCCTCTGTGGTTGCCATACACGGTCGCCCTACCTTTCCAGCACGTTCATCCGTCACGTTCCCAGTCCGTTGAAATTTTTCAAACAGATCCTTTATTGTATCGCTTTTCGGTCCTTTGGTCACATTAAACCTCCGTTGAAAACTTCGTCTTGTAGCAACAACACTGTGTTCTAGGCAGTGGAATTCCAACACCAGAAAAATCCTCTGTTCTAAGGAATAAACCATGTTGTCTACAGCACACTTGCACGTTGTGAACAGCACACGCTTACAGCAGAAAGACGACGTACAGAATGGCGCACTCACAGACTGCGTTGTCTTCTATATCTTTCACATCACTTGCAGCGCCATCTGTTGTTGAAAATTGTAACTACTGTAATTTCGAAAGTTTGTCCGCCTGAAAATGTACTGTTGTCCCAAGCATATTGCAACAAACGGTGTATTTCTATCGCTGCTCGTTTAGTTTTTATTGCCGATTCAAATATACCGGTCATTTTTGAAACACCCTGTAACACCCTACAGGCCTATGGTGACTGCTACCACCATGCAGCAGCATGCTTTTCATTTCCTGCTGGAATGCTGGTTATTCATTGTGTTTTACTGTCCCTGTTAATTCATAACAATAAAATGAATATCACACTAGACTAATTTGGGGCACCTATGTTGGCTAATCATGTAAAATTCTGTTTTAAAAATCATTTTGTTCGTAACAGAAAACAAACCAATGCCTTCCATATGCACTGGGCATCGTGTGACAGATGTGATAAGCAGTATTTGTTTGGGCTGCTGCTTCATGTTGGTTGAAAGCTGTCAAACGTGCTGCCAGATATCAAGGATTTCCTTCAGCTGACTTGACTGTAGAAGTGCCATAGTAGTAGCAAATAAATGTTTGAAGACTTAATGCAATATGACTATTTTTCGTGTGACTCAGTGATTGACATCATATCTCCTCAATTGTGTGTGCTACCATGGTACAGTTTGTAGGTACATTTAATAGAATATGTGGATACTGTCTGTGAAATTTATTGCAAATAGTTTTAGTTGCAGCCAGTAATAAATTTGCATGTCACGCTTGATGGGGCCAATTTTTCACAGATGTCATTATTTATGGAGTCTCTATCTTCTGAAATATAATTGATAGATGCTTCTTTACCCACATCAATTTTTGCCCAACAGTAGGGGATCTATGTACAAAGTTTGGTTGAAATTGGTCAAGTGGTTAAGGAGATACGGGAAATGCATATGCATGTGCACGCTCCCCCATCCCCCCCTCGCCACACGTGTGTGCACCCTTCATCACCGGGGACTGATGACCTCAGATGTTAAGTCCCATAGTGCTCAGAGCCATTTGAACCTTCATCACCTTTCAAAACAACAGTTATGTGGCACAAATTTGAATTAACTCCCTTGGAGCTGTGCACATCAAAATAATATTCAGTTAACTAGAAGACTGAGAAACTGTAAATATTGTAAGGAAAGGTAAAACTGCCAAAGACTTCATTAGGACACAGCTTTTGGTACATAAAGATACTCCACAGTTGTCTCCCGACAAAATAAGATGTGAAGAATATGCTTCCATACATACCACAAATGCACCAACAGTTTTGATTTCCGTAATAGCACAGCAAATTGATGTTCCTTAATATACTTCCTGTTTATCCCAAAACAAAACCAGACATTTTTTTTTTCCTTGATACTTGCTATATCGTGATGTTCATGTGGAACATACCACATATAGTGTAAGTCTCGCACTTCACTGTAGTATTATATCCATGTGGAATGTAGTCCATTTAGTCTAAATAAAATGATGTGTAAGACACTTTCTGCATTTATATTTTCCATTGTTCTCTGATAGTGTGTTTATTTTTTGATGTAGGCTTCCCAGATGTTAAAGGATTAATGCTGTAAAGACCCAAAAAGCTTTGTTTCTTCATTACAGCTCACATGGTACATTTGTAAAGTATCTCACTGTTATTGAAGTAAAATTAATTACAATGGAAGTATCAGGTGTAATCAGCACTTACTGCACCAATTGTAGCTGTCCCTAGCAGTAATTGTGAATGTTGGTGAGCCTTACAGATAGTGATATAGTAATGATTAGGACAGGGAACAGGTATAACCTGATGATTATTTGTTCCACTTAGCTGTACATGCCTATTATTAAACATGTTTGTGAGTCTTGGTGTTACAACCTGTTAAACACAAATGTAGATGACAATACACACATTGGGTAAGTGACAAAGTTGGCTGTTGAACAACACGAATCTTCTGTATTCCAGATGAAATTTTTAGGGCATCAAAAGCATCACAATCAACTGGAAAATGTAGCTTTCTTCCAGGCATTCTTGAGCACATTGTTGAATATGCAGGCATTGAACTGATGATGATGGGTAAGTGAATGAAGGTTGATGATAGGGTTAACACTGTGAAGTTCAGTATCATTGTGGTTGAGTGAAATTTGCTCATAAAAATGTTTAGCAAACTTTTTCCACTGGCAAAAAAACTATACATCCAAAGGTTGAGCAAGGGATGCAGCATCATATGGAATGGTAGTCCCCGTATGTGTTTATCTGGAATTATGAACAGACCCTGTGAATGGAGTGAAAATGTATCCAGAACCAGACCAACATTTTGTTCCAACATTGGGGGAGAGCCAGTTGTTATGCCAGTATTCAAGAATATGCTTGTTCACTTCACCAGATTTTGAAACCAGTATGCATACAATTAGTAGCTGATCATTTTCTTTTGCACATGGGGACAAAACGTACCACTTGGTTCACAGAAGATAAGGAGTAGTGGAGAAAGAAGACTACCGTCTGTGGAAATAATGTAATGTTCCAGATGCTGAATGCACCCTGACAATCGTGTCTACTTCACCCATTGCGTGTAGTGTGTGGTCTCTGTGAAAGTCATAATTAAATTCAGACTAGTCAGTATTTAGAATCTCGGCTGCTAAATAATTAGGAATGGTAGGGTCCATGAATTCAATACCGAATGCAATTGCAGAATTCTGTACTACTTCTTGCACTTGAGAATGTTTGTACAATACAAATGGTGTAACTTTGCAACTCATAGTCTTGAGAACTGCCTTAAAATTCTACACCCTAGCAGATTCAGTTCTGAAATCAATCATCCAAATGCCCTAGCTGCTGTGAATTCCCACTATCTTATATGAACGTCATGCACAACCATGGTATTAACCCTTGCGTCTTGGAAAGTAGACGAAACATACTCCGATATGACTGCAAGTTTCTCATGTTTTGGTCCTTGCTTTTCAGAATATCTTTTATAATGAGATATATTTCCTGTCCTTCACCTTCTGAAGTTATGCATTAATGTTTTCAATTACCAGCCTTTATTTTTTGCTTGAGTTACTTTCTTGGAGAAATTGAAAAGAGCATAGTTATTAGCTGCATCAGTAAAAAGATCATAAATTGGTTTGATGTCATTAATGTCCTTGGAAGGCATTTGCTCCAGTTCTTCACTCTTGAGGACTTCAGTGACAGTGGCAGCTTAAAGTTTCTTAATCTAACTGAAGATAGTGTGTGCAATGTCTCTTTTCTCTTCATGTACTTCACATGATGAAGATGGCAATTCAGTCTGGTGTAAAACCTTTAGTATCTAGTTTGTGTCAATTCTCAGTGTGCATAATAAAAATGCAAATACAAAATGTCCACTTACAGTTCACCATTTCACTCACACACAACTATTGTAGAGTCAGAATATACTTTTCTTGCATTGCCAAGGTACTATGTTGCCACATGTATGAATTACCTGCAACTGAGCTTACATTATGAACAAGTTAGGATTGGTAGCTAAAATGTGCATTACTGACATCTAGCATATCAGTTATGGCTGCATCAGCTTCCATGGCCTATAAATGAACATCATAAAATTAGCAGAAAAACTAATACCTCAAATGTGCAAAATCCATAGTTCATTCCAAATAGTAGCAAAAGCAGCCACTTCTAGGGCAGAAATTATTCATGATTGTCTCAATTGATTTCTAAAATTCTACTGTACTGCAGATTTTGCACTGGCAAGGTTTTCTACATGCATTTAGTTCAGTTCAGTCTCTGGATTTTTCTTTACCCAAAAACTCAAAAATGTAGTTCATCACACATTGTTGAACTTCAACTACTCCAGTGTTGAGTTTGTATCTGTTCTTGGGCGCCATGACCGACCTCATTTGAACTCTTCTGTCAAGAGAGTTAATTTGGAGCTGCAACGGCTGCTCATGTCGGGTGCGGGGTCACACATTGGTGTGGTTCATGTTGATTCTGTCAGTAGGTGGGATTATACTAGGCATGGCCTTCACCTCAACAGGAAGGGGAAGGGTAAATTGGCTGGGGAAATAGCAGGAAAGTTAAAGGGGGGAGGCACTGTCATGAGTGGTAAAATACCAGTGGTTATAGGATTCAGAAAAGACCCTTTTTTAGGGTAGGGAGGACAGAAAGAAAACAAATTTTAAGAGAGGTTAGAACTGAGACAAACCTTCAGTTTGAGAAAGAAATCAAAAAACATAATTCCAGCTTATTACATCAACATAAACAGCCATTGGTTAAGAATTTTCAACTGTCAGCAGATATTTTAACTCCATCCAATTTTAAGTCAGTCAATGTGAAATGTCAGCTATCTTTATTGCATCAAAATATTCGAGGACTGAGAAATAAAATTAATGAATTAACTATCTGCATAGATGAATTAGAGTCTTCAAACCCAGCTGACATAATCTGCCTCTCTGAACATCATGTGACCACTGGTATAGAACTTTTAAGTGTTACAGGGTTTAGGTTAGCATCTCACTATTGTAGATCAGAAATGGAGAAAGGAGGAGTTGCCACATTCATCAGGAACTGTCATAAATTTAAGAACATAGACATTCATAAATTTTGCCTAGAACAGCATATGGAAGCATGTGCAACAGAATTAGATTTTCACAAAAAATCTTTCATAATATTAAGTGTATATCGAGCACCTGCAGGTAACTTTAATCTGTTTGTAAACCACCTTGAAGCTGTACTGGCCCATTTAACAACCAAAAACAAAGAAATAGTGGTTGCTGGTGATTTCAATGTAGATTTCCTTAAAGACTCTCCCAATAAGAACCTATTTGAGTTAGTAACACTATCATTCAACTTAATTCCCACAGTAAAGTTCCCCACTAGGATAACCACTTGCTCACAAACAGCCATTGATAATATCTTTATAGAAAAGTCAAATGAACAAAATTATATTACAAAACCAATAGTCAATGGCCTCTCAGACCATGACATGCAGTTCCTTCTGTTAAATGTTAATACTGAACAGGATATAAAATCTGTTAAATCTGAGCTCAAGAGGGTAATCAGTAAGCCAAAAATTGATTATTTTAGGACACTCCTCAGAGACATTCACTGGACTGATGTTTACAGTGCTCATGGCATGAATGAAAAATATAACATTTTTGCTAATAAAGTGCTTACCTTATTTGAACACTGCTTTCCCCCAAAACTTACCAAGGTTAGAGCAAAGTCTACAAAGAAGCCATGGATTACTCGAGGAATAGGGGTATCTTGTAAAACAAAAAGAAAACTGTATCTGTCAATCCGAAACATTTCCAATGTTGATGCTATAGCACATTATAAGAAATACTGCAAAATATTAAAGACTGTAATACGGATGTCAAAGCAAATATATTACAAGGAAAAGATAGTCATATCAGATAACAAAATAAAGACAATATGGGATATAGTGAAGGAGGAGACCGGTAGAACCAGACATGAAGAGGAACAAATAGCATTAAGAGTAAATGATGCATTGGTGACAGATGTGTACAGTGTTGCAGAACTTTTTAACAAACATTTTATAACTGTTACTGAAAAGATGGGGTTGTCAGGTTCGGTAGATGCTGCTATGGATTACCTTAGACCAGACATTTCAAGTAACTTCCATAATATGAATTTGACCCTCACTACCCCAACAGAAATAATGTCCATCATAAAATCTTTAAAATCAAAAACATCTAGTGGGTATGATGAAATATCAACAAAGTTAATTAAAGAATGTGATTCTGAGCTAAGTAACATATTAAGCTATCTGTGTAACCAGTCGTTTATCAGTGGAATATTTCCCGAATGGCTGAAATATGCTGAAGTTAAGCCACTGTTTAAGAAGGGAGATAAAGAAATAGCATCAAATTTCCGTCCAATTTCACTGTTGCCAGCATTCTCAAAAATTTTCGAAAAAGTAATGTACAGTCGTCTTTATAACCATCTTATCTCAAATAACATACTGTCAAAGTCACAGTTTGGATTTCTAAAAGGTTCTGATATTGAGAAGGCTATCTACACTTACAGTGAAAATGTACTTAATTCATTAGACAAAAAATTGCAGGCAACTGGTATATTTTGTGATCTGTCAAAGGCATTTGACTGTGTAAATCACAATATCCTTTTAAGTAAACTAGAATATTATAGTGTAACAGGAAATGCTGCAAAATGGTTCAAATCTTATATCTCTGGCAGGAAACAAAGGGTGTTATTAGGAAAGAGACATGTATCAAGCTATCAGGCATCATCCAACTGGGAACTAATTACATGTGGGGTCCCACAAGGTTCCATTTTGGGGCCCTTACTTTTTCTTGTGTATATCAATGACCTTTCATCAGTAACATTACCAGATGCCAAGTTTGTTTTGTTTGCTGATGATACAAACATTGCAATAAATAGCAAATCAAATGTAGTCTTAGAAAGATCAGCCAATAAAATATTTGTAGACATTAATCACTGGTTCCTAGCCAATTCTTTGTCACTAAACTTTGAAAAAACACACTACATGCAGTTCAGAACTTGTAAGGGGTGTCCCAAGAGTATATGTCTAACATATGATGACAAGAAGATAGAAGAAGTGGACGGTGTTAAATTCTTGGGATTACAGCTTGATAATAAATTCAACTGGGAGGAGCACACCACAGAACTGCTGAAGCGTCTTAACAAATCTCTGTTTGCAATGCGAATTTTGTCAGACATAGGGGATATAAAAATGAAAAAGCTGGCATACTATGCTTACTTTCATTCCATAATGTCATATGGGATTATTTTCTGGGGTAATTCATCAAACCAAGCTAAAGTTTTCCGGGCACAAAAACGTGCAGTAAGAATTATATGTGGTGTGAACTCAAGAACATCCTGCAGAAGCCTGTTTAGGGAACTAGGGATACTAACTACAGCTTCCCAATATATTTATTCCTTAATGAAATTTGTCATTAAAAATATATCACTTTTTCAAACCAACAGCTCAATTCATGGAATCAATACTAGAAATAAGAATAATCTTCACAAGGATTTAAAGTCACTTAGTCTTGTACAAAAAGGTGTGCATTATTCAGGAACACACATTTTCAATAACTTGCCAGCAGCCATAAAAAGCTTAACAACCAATGAAATTCAGTTTAAGAGAAGCCTAAAGGATTTATTGGTGGCCAACTCCTTCTACTCCATTGATGAATTTCTGAGGAAAACCAACTGATTTGTATATAAGTACAACATAACTTCTGCACAATTTCAGTGCAGTAATGTGTTCACTGAAAATTTGTGTGTGTGTGTGTGTGTGTGTGTGTGTGTGTGTGTGTGTGTGTGTAAGTATAATCTAACTTCTGCACCATTTCAGTGCAGTAATGTGTCCATTGTAAATAAGTATTACAGTAGTTGTATTACATGTTTCTTACCTTATAAATAAATATAAAACTTTTTTATTTTAAATTCAGTGCAATAGTATTTGTAAAATGACTCTTAGTGTTCATTAAAAAATGACGATCATTCCACTTGGGACCTGTGGAATGGTACATTAGCTTATTTGTTTTAGTTTAAATATTTGTCATGTATTGTTGTTTTTCTGACATGTTCCACATCCTGGAGGACCTCCTCACTACGGATCAATTGGAATGAAAGTAAATCTAATCTAATCTAATCTATAAAATAGAGAAGGTCTGAAGAAACTCACTGCATCTGCTAACAGAACATGTAATGTTTTGTAAGAGTAGTATTATGTATGACATAAAAGTTCTGTAAGCATTGTTTCTCCACTCTGAAGGGGACGATTTTTATGGCTATTTTTGTTCGTATCCAGTAAGATTTTCTGCACAGTTACTCATTTCTATAAAACACTGTTAATTTTCTTTGCAATGTGGCATTATTTTAGTGTATGAACAGAAATGTTTTGGGCGAAAATGGCGGCTTCCATCATGATCTGTTCAATTGAGTATGTATATATCCAGTGCATGGTGAACTATTCTTCTAAACTTCATAGTTCCTCTACATGCTCCTGTCCTTTGCTGAAAGCATCTATTTCCTCATTGACATATGACACTACTGCTTTTCTGTACAGTTTACTGAACATATAAATATTTATACTTCTTTTAGTAGCCCTTTGTACTTTGATGATGCTTATCACCACAACCACCTCATGGTCACTAGTTCTAGTTTTTATGAGGGTGTCTTCAAAGAGTTCATGTGTGTACATTGCCATTAGATCCATTATGTTTCATCATGAGTGGGGTTGTGAGCTTTCTATTCTAAGTAGTTTGTTGTCTTGTCACACACACCCCCAACTAATTGGCCATTGGCTGATTAAACTCTCCCATGATCATTACAGTATGACTGGGGAACTTAAGTGTTAGCAAGCTGAGGTTTTCTCTAAAGGTTTTAAATTACACCAGCAGGTGAGTCTGGTGGATGACTGAAGGACCCAGTTACAGTTTTATGACCACTCCTAGCACTGAGTCTTGCCCAAACAGTCTCACATGCAGCTTTTGTTTGTATTTCAGTGGATCAGTGGATTTGAGTTTCTTGCATACTGAAAAAAATAAACCACCTCCATTTCCCATTACTCTGCCTTTCTGATGTATGCTTAAATTTTCTCCAAAAATATCACAGCTGCTAACTTCATGTTTTAACCGTTTTTCTGTACCTGGTATTATGTGAGTGCCACAGCTTCTCAGGAGCACTTAAAAAAACAACTTTTTGAACCCCCACACACAATGAACTACTGATTTAGCAGCCTCTGCTCTGATAGGTGGAGCATCTGACCCATTTAAGGCAACCCTACAGTTCTCAGCCCTATGGTGCATGTCCAGGAAGTTGCAGCCTAGTTTGTCATCAAACTTTCAAAGTCACTGGTTCAGTCCCTCAACTTGACTCAAAATCAAGGACCCATGATCAGTTCTGGAGGCAATGCTTTACATCATGAGCTCTGCTGAAACTCTATGTTAATGGCTGGTCTCCTCAGCCTTCTCTACCAGTTGCTGAAATGATCAAAGTATGACCTCAGGAACTAGACAGCAAGCATGTCTTGTTTCAAAGCGTACCACAATCTGCAGTTGGTTGAACCCTCTTTCCTCAGTGGCTGTCAGAATAGCATCTTCACCATCTTGAATGAGGCCCAGAGGTACACACGTGGAATGCACCTGGTGTCCCTTCTTATCCCTTGCTGCCATTCCCCTAAGGGTTACCATTATTTGCCATATGTTTAAACTGCGTATGTTTAATAGGCCCCTACCCTTCTGTATTTGCCTTCTCTTTAGACAGCACACAGCAGGTTTTCCAACAGTTGAAGGGAGCCATTGGCTCAGTTTTGGTGAAAGACAGCATCTCAAACTTGTTGGCTTAGGGGGATTGGTGTAACAAGCTGGGTTCTGTTCGATCCCCATCCCCGCTGTACAGGGCACTTAGCCCTACCACTACATGTCACTCACATTCAAGTGGATGAGTAATGATAGATCCCATACTTATTGCAAAGTAGACAGGATCCATGAGGATAGTAGTTGAGGTATCTTCAGAACCAGTACCACAGGTTCTTGTGAGCTATACCATTACACCAGTTTGCAGTAGCTGCTAATTGCTTGCTGGTAGTCAGGGTGATTTCCTGCTCCTTATAAACATCAATCAGCTCATCCCGTAATCAAGAATATCATTCACAGTGAGGCTGCATTGTGGCTGGTGAAGTGTTCTATATGACAGTAATCAAGATTTTAAATTAAACCTGCTGATTTTCTTTTTACCTGTTCAGCTAGTAATATTACTAGTTCTCTTTAAGAACTGTAACAGTCAGTGCATGTAAACAGGCTTTTATTGCAACAAAAGAAAATGTATGGTAAAAATTACTAACTTCCTAAAACTTTTTGAGGTTATAGTTGATAACAAACTCAAAAATAATATTAATTTGCAATAAATATAGATAATATACACACCTCTTGAAAGGGGGAATTATATATAACATATTGTTAGTTATAATATGCACTGCAGTAAGTATATGACAAATGCTGATTTTCTACAAAATAAAATGTGCACATAACAGTTGCAACTTTTGAAAATTCTCAGAAATGTGCAAATATTCATGTTAACAATAATAGACTGTCATTGTGGGTGAAGTATTCTTGTACAGTAACTGTAAATTACAAGCACTGATTTGCTACAAAGTAGGATTAAGCTATCTGAAATATCCATAACCAACAAAAATGTTCAAAAACGTACTTTCATAAACATTTGAAAACTTTTTCAGGTACCGGTAATCATACAATGAAGTTAGGGAACAATTGGTTTTGAACAATGATAGGCCTAATGTTGTTGAAAATTTCTAAACAAGCTCAATTTACGTTATGCGTGCAATTGACCCTGATAAGTGTTTATTGCAGCACTTGAAGATGTTAGAAATTTGCAGGATCAGTATATCATGGTACTGGTGCACACAAGTTTCAACACAACCAATGAAAAACAAAGAAGAAGTGATGTGAACAGCAAAATATTTGAACCTAGAATTTAGAATCAGTGTATGAATATAGCACAAACTTCCTCATACACAGGACAATTTGGAAGCAAAGAAATGTGTGAATTGCATGGATTTATTTTACTTACCTGAATTTGTGACAACTCCTACATTGGCATGCTGACGATATACATTGGAATCTGTTTATCTAAGTCAAAATTCTGAAAAATGAGTCTTCTGCATGGAACAGCTAACAATGCAGTGATGTCAGATCATTAAATAAACATATTTGATATTGTCCTAATATAAAAAGATGTACTGCATACATATGAATAGAAATGTGCTTATCTTTGACTGAATAACTACCATATCAGTCACTTAAGATACAAAGTGTTTGTGTAAACCTTGCCAAATTTAGTTCTTGCAGCATGATATGTTCAAAATCCCTGAATCAGTTACATAAATAAATGAAAATTTTAGAATATCCCCTATTCTCCAATAAATTTCTGTGGCTGCCCATGTTTTGCTGTAGAAACTCTTGTGTCTAAGCTGTTAGTCTGCCATGAATTCAAATGCCCTGTAATTTTTATGTTGAATGTGCATATGGTACTATGTCAAATGGCACTGACATACAGAAACTACTGCAATCTAATTGAGCCCCCCACCTTGTTCATGCCTTATTACTAGTAATTTTGACTAGTTTCCTCTCATTATTGTTTTAGGCTACTTGAGTTACTGGTATACATTCATAAGTGGAAATAAATGCTTTAGTGTGTGTTTCCAGTGTTGAACTTATTTGAATGGTTGTTCTTCACTCTGAAGCAGATGAAGAGCAGCTGGAAAAGAAAACAGCCAATGCCTTCTACAGGAGGAAGCGTCATAAGCTATTCAGGAAGTCTGAAAACCCACTCGTCCACACTGGATGCATATCTAATGAGTAAGTGAAGTTGTTCCATCTTTTGTTAGTGTGACAATCTAATACTAGCCTCAAACAGACCTATCTCTAAATGTAAATCTATTCTGTAATCTCTAGGCAAAAAAGAGAGGAATTAGTAATTAATGACTACTGAAAAACTTACGTAGAGATGGCAGCACCATCTCCATAGTAATTATATTTATAATTAAATTTGACATCATTGGCATTTGATAAATTTAATCTAAAATAATAAGTTTATCACCAACAAGAAAAATTATTTGACAAATTCTGCACACTCATTTACAGATCATGACCTCATTAGAGGCATGTCACAAACAAAGAGCAAGCTTCTAAAACAAGTAGTTAGACAGGGCACTGTATTTAAGGTAAAGCTCTACCTGTCTTAAAATATTTTCATTCTCTGGTGCCTTATAATAAACAAATTTATTATAACCTACTAGTTACGGTGGTGGTGGTAATAATACATGAAGTAAATTTGTAATTTTATTGTTTACTGCACAGTACCAAATCCCAAAACCATATGCTTGTGGGAAAGATCCAGGTGGGTTACTCATGACTGAAAAATTGAGACATAAAATATGGAAAATGTACACTTCACTGCCTGGTAGCTATGAATAGAAAATAAGATGGTGCCTACAGTGACAGAGTGAATTGCTGCAACAATAGTCATGCAGCAGAGAGCTGAGTTGCTGACCAGTAGTTCTGCTATATTAGTTAACCCAATTGCTACTGGTTGCCTCACATTTATTACATAACTTATGGCATTTTTGCCACCTCATTTGGAAGACTTCCTTTGTTGGGAAAATGTGTTGCATTGAATGGTGAATATATGCATAATGAACACCATAAAAAATTTTCATGGTCATATCTAGAGCTTTCTGAGGTGATGATTAAAACTGTGACTACCTCTCAATTAATTATCTCGACAGTTGCAAGGCATAGTTATGCATTCCACAAATTTTGGTAGCAATACCTGGTTTGGAAAACCATTTCTCCATATTTTTAGTGTAGGTATTTGTGTAATTAGTGCAATATTACCAACGTTCTATGCTCTTTGACAATTTTTTTTCTTTGTAAGGCTTTAATAGTTCCTGATCATGATGTTAATGTAGCTGTTATGGAATAGACTGCTATGAGATAACTGTGCGTTCTGCTTGTACTTCAAGTGTGATGTCTTGTTTCATGTAGTTTCCCCCTTCAACAGCAGTGCTTATTTTTTCAGTTTTTGTAAGGTTTTGTTTAGTAATAATAACCTCAACAAGAGTTTGAGACTCGGTTTCCTAGGTAGCTTCAGGAAATCATTAAATTTTAAACACAAGTTTGTAACACTTCCTGGCAGATTAAAATTGTGCCAGACAGGGACTCTCACCCAGAACTTTGTCTTTTGTGGTCATTGCTCTTATGGACCTAGCCATCCATACACAACTCAAGACTTTGTTCTAGTAGTTCTAGTCCTGAAACACATTCAGAAATTCTCAGAAGTTTGTTAAGTAGGAGAGAATTACTAGTGGAAGTGGAGTTGTGAGGGTGGATCATCATTTGTACATTGGTAGCTCAGTCATCAACAGTGTGACTTGGGAGTGGCAAGTTCTCAGGTTCAGCTCTTTGTCTGGCAGAGTTTTATTCTACCAGGATTTTAGTAGTATGTTTCATCAATCAGTCACTTCCTTGGATATTAAAGGTGTTAATCACTTAAGTTCTTTCTGGGGAACTTGTTGCTCTGTAATATTTCATATTTGATATTAAAACATGGAATTCGAGAACTTAATTTCAAGATAAGCCCTAATTGTTTACTGCTCAGTGAAGCAATGTGCTAGTCAAAATGTGACACCACTTCGTGTACTGTTCTTGGGTATGTGATGAATTAGTTGCTGTCTGTAAACAGCTGGTAATTGCTGTGACCTCTTTCGAATGATTTGGAGCTGCCAAGCCACTGAAAATTAGATACTTAAGATAACCAAGATATCACAAGTGCTGTCATTGAGTGAGGTGGTGCAACGGAACAACAGTGGATGCATATTTCAGCCAAATACAAGTTCAAATCTCTGTCCACCTAGTCAAACTTACTTCTTCCATAATTTTCTTAAATTGCTTAACATGAATGCTGAAATTATTATTTGGAAAGGACATTGCTTATTACCTTCCTCCACCCAAGTTTGTGCCCACTATAAAGGCATCATCATTGATGAGACAATAAATCCTAACCTGCCTTCCTTCTTTCCAAGCAGTATCCTCCATCTCCTATCTAGGAAACAGAGGATCTATGACCACTCATCAGACTGCCCATGAGTGGCATCTCAGTGGATTGTTTAGGGTTACATGTGAGTCAGGAACTGTGAAGAACTCTGGCTGATACACCCATCAGTCTTAAAACCAGTTAGAAGTGCTGTCTCAGGATCGCACTGAAACCCAATCAGTGACACACACCTCACCTGCTAGGAAGCCTACTGTGTCCCATAATTTGGAAAAAAAATGCAAGAAGGTAGGGCTTTGTTAATCAATGGCTATGAGAATATATGGCAAATAGCAAGGTAAATGGTGTTACAGATTAGGAATGCTTGCCTTGTGCACTCAGTCTGAACACCTGGGAGCCTTTTTCAACATATCTGATAGCATGTTTCAGCTTCCATTATGAGAAAAGTATGCAGTGAGGTACAGATTGTGATGTATGTTGATACAAGTAATTCCTTTTGTCTGGGCTCAGAAGACATGCTTGGATCATTCCAGTGACTTGAACAGAAGGTTGAGAAGACAGACTTTTTTCATAAAGTTTTAATGAAACACAGAATCTGTAATACTGCACTGAGAATAGATCTTGGTCCCCTGGCTTCCATTCAGGTGGAAAGCTTGGACCAAGCTAGGTTGTGACTTCGTACATTAGCACAATAAGTTTAAAGATGTAGTTTCCCCAAATTGCCTCAGTGGTGTATTCCATGTAAGGAGCTGTTACCAAGGTAGATGCATCTATGTAGATGCATTGAAGAGTCTTAGTTTAAGCAGTTCTCCTCCAGTCCAGACAGCTTGTAGGAGATGAAGTGTTAGTGTGAGATCCAAAGAAATGCAAACATGAATCATACTTAGTGACATAACTTTTTGACAAATATGTGTCGCATAACTTTTTAATTGATAGTGCAGTTTTAAGTTTGAAATTTACTGCATATAATATTCAGCTGTTTATTTTTCCTTCACAAAACTGGGGTATCTGTCTGCTGATTGCTGGCCTGGATAGTGGCGTGTAATGTCAGGACTTAATTTCCAGAATGAAAGACATAAGAAACACTCTTCCATTTGAACTTGTCAATATATTAGGAAAGTAATTGACATTACAAATTATAAATAAAACTTTCAACTTTTAACACATCATAAAATAACAGAAAAACTAAGTAAAACAGGTCACACATTTATACACAGTATATTATAGTAAACTAGTTGCATGGCTGCCTCTGAAGCTCTGACGGACACTGATAATGTTCTTGAATGAGCTGTATTGTTCTTTCTGTGAAATAAATGGATTTACAATTATGAATTACTGACTTACATGCATGCAGTGTTATATATGAATCTAGTTTAAACTGTTCGTGTGTAAAGTCAAACGAGTTATAAATGACTGGTGTCAACCTATTTCTGGATACAGGGGAAAGTACCATGGATGATGAGACATTTTTTCAGAGGCTGACCACATCCATAACTCATCAGATGAGGCAGGTTATTGCTGATAATTTGGGTGGGCCTCATACTAGCCTCATCCCTGATGAAACTTTACAGTGTTCACATTATTTCACTTAAACATATTTGTTACAACAGTATGTTTGTTACTTGGAAATCTACATGACATCATTGGACTTCACATTTTATTTACTGAATTCCTTCTAACTAACACTTAATACACACAAATTTGAAAAAGTCATTTTGAGTAGTAATAGGAATGGTGTCCTAATATGAGACAGTTGGAGAAAACACTTAATATTAACCACTATAAGAACAGCTAAACCCAAAAATAATCATGTCTTTCTTAAATCCTCTCCAACATTTTCTGCATTTATTATGCAAAAGAAGTGCAGTCAGGGCATCCAAAGTCTCTTTCTAATGTCAACATTTCACTTCTATCATGTTTGATGCTATTAAAGCTTTAATCTCTTTGAACTGTGTCAAGATGTTGATAACTATTCAAGTTTCAGAACACACTGATTTTTAATAGATCAGGCGGCTCCTGGTGTCGCTTGCTGATTTTGGAAGCTCACTGGATACCAATATTAGACTCACATATACTCTGCTGTTTGCATCTTTTATGTCAAACTCCTGGTGTATTGCAATCTTATTGTATCTTAAGTATATGCTTGTTATGTGGGAGTTTTCCAAAGACTATTAATTACATTTTCCACTGTTGCTGCGCCCACATAGGATACACTACTACTACTACTACTAGTAGTAGTAGTAGTAGTAGTAGTAGAAGTAGAAGTAGTAATAGAAGTAGTAATAGTAGTAGTAATAGTAGTATGGTGTTCTGCCTTATGGGATGTCTTGTCATGGGTTAAGCCACTTCCACTTTCGTCTGTCCGTAGCCAGTCTTTTCATTTCTGAATATTTGTCTCCTTTGATATTGTCCAACCTACTTCGTGGACCACTAAACAAAGATCGGAGGAAAAGACTTGCCAAATGTTACATCTAGAGTGTTGCACTTGTGGTGTAGAGCGCCATAAATATTGATATTTGTTCAGTGTATAAGTGTGCTATCTTTGAGGAGGGGACTTTGGGAGGATGTTGGCCGCTAAAAGCAGTTAGCCTCCGGACTGGTATCTGTGTAGGAGAGAAGTGCTAATAAATCTGTATCTCAGAGAATTCTAGTTGTTTATCTACAACTATATCCTCTTCCCTCACACTGTATGGTGTGGAGACCTTGAGGAAGGGTGAAGAAAGAAGATTGGAGGCACTAGAGATGTGGATATGGAGAAGAATGGAAAAAGTGAAATGGGAAGACTGAGTAAGGAATGAAGAAGCGTTAAGAAGAGTTGGAGAAGAAAGAAACATGCTGACAGTCATCAGAAAGAGAAAATGGAACTGGATTGGACATTATTTGAGGAGGGACTGTTTATTGAAGGAAGGAATAGAAGAAATGGTGGAGAGAGAAAGGGGAAGAGGAAAAAGGGGAAGAGGAAAAAGGAGATATCAAATGCACTCCAAATAACCGCATCATGATAAATGAGGTTGCTACTTGATATGGATTATTTTTCCACCAGGTTTCTATTTATTAGGGATCATGTGTTTTAAATCATTCCATGAATTCCATACAAGTGGCTGTCTTATGTGGGGGACAGGGAAATAAACAGATGAGGTGGACATGGTTTTGTCTTCCTTTGTCTACCATGCAAATGTGCTATGGTGCCCATCAAATGTTGGCACAACAGGGTCACCACCAGATAGGTTCAGAGTCCACAAAACTGTTAAACCACTTAGTGAAAATATGAGTCTGAATCCAGTTGCTATGCTGCCAAGATGAAGTAACCTTAATATGAGATACAAAGTCCTGATATGTGATACTGTCATGTATTAGGATACCTATGATATTGTTTACTAGGAATAACCCATCTTATACTAGAAATACAGCTTTATAGTTATGCTGTTCAGTTTGAAGGCAATGCATTATAATGTATAAAAGCATACTTCTTGAAGAACATAATTGTATGAATATTGCTGTATCAACTAATCATCTTCAGATGTTGGTCATAAAAGCACACACTTTCAAAAAAATTTTAAATTCAACACTTTTAAAATAAAGGCATCTCCACAAAATCTGGCTCTGTAATGGTCTTATTGCACTGCTGTATGCCTCTGGTGTTGTGAGAACTAAGCTTTGGTACTTCCCAACAGAGCTGAACACTTACTTTGGCCAATATCAAGCTTTCACACATAAGCTAACTCTCCTGTAACAGACATCTCTCCACTGTATTCAAAATTGTATTTAGTAATTACAGTATCTTTTCTTTAAATAAAAGAGAAAGTCTAATCGAAACATGTTCATTTTATCCAGTTAAATTCTAATCACAGTATGAAAGAGTAGTGCATTCCATCATCTGGCATCTAAAGGTTCATATCCAGATATTAACAACATAACTGAATTCCATTTTCCTTGCAAATTATAGAGAAAGAAAATAGACTTTGGATTGGAGAAAGATATTCTAGTCTCATTTTGTCCATTGGAAGATAATGCAGTTTTGTACCTGGTTATCTCTTTCCAATCATATGCACATTCAGCCAGGTTTTAATAAATATTGTGACAGGGTTTGAACATCCTATTCAGACCCATTATATTGGATAGTTAAACTTATTTTTCCCAGCATATTTGTAAATTTATGTAAAGACCAAAATTTATGAGCTGCTCATTGAACATTTGTTTGTTCAATTTCATCTTACTTATTACTAGTGCTGCATCTGCATTCTCATTCTGTCTGCTACCTCTGTGCACAAAGAGAAAACTTTGTCTTTAGCAACTTAATCTGGGCCTGACTGTTGACAAACTTGAGTGTGTTCGTGAATTTATGTTCTCAAATGAACAGGCAAAAGGAGTGCTGTAGAACTTGGCACATACGTTTGAATGTGTAATTTGACAAAAAGTACATCATTAACTAGTTTCATTCATGCCAAAGAACTGAATCATTATTCGGTTAGTTACTCTTTTCTACATTTGAAATGCAAGCTTCATAAAAGATAAGATTTTTCTGGAAGTCCAGTTGATCTAAAACCATTTCTCCTCAACATAATTCTTTTCTCTCAATCCTATAAAACTTGGCTGAATTTCATTTAAAACTGTGGGAAATTTTTGATACAGTTTTTCTAGCATGCACTACAATAGTTCTCCAAAAATGTACTAACAGTATGCATCTGAGTTGTACTTATCAAAACAAGAGAAGCTACCACAGAAAGGCCTTTAGCACCTACTACAATGAGGCACATAAAAATATTGGCCAGATGGCAAAACTGAACTCTGATTCAATGAGTGATGGCCATGCTCAGTGTTTGAGTGCTACTTACGTAGTCCCACTAACACCTCCTTCAGACCAAATCTATTACTGAAACTTCCTGGCAGATTAAAATTGTGTGTCAGACCAAGACTCCAACGCAGCACCTTTGCCTTTTGTGGGCAATGAGCTACAAAAGCATGACTTATGACCCATCTGCACAGCTTCACTTCCTCAAGTATCTTGTCTCCTACCTTCCCAACTTCACAGAATGTTTTTGCAAACCAGTATCCTTTCTTCCAGGAGTGCTAGTCTTGCAAGATTCACAGAAGAGCTTCTGCGAAGTTGGGAGAGTAGGAGATGAGGTACTAGCAGAAGTAAAGCTGTAAGGATAGGTCATGAGTCACGCTTGGGTAGCTCAGTCAGTAGAGCACTTACCTGCAAAAGTCAAAAGTTCAGAGTTCAAGTCTATCTGGCACACAGTTTTAATCTGCCAGGAATTTTCATATCGATGCACACTCTGCTGCAGAGGCAAAATTTCATTCTCAACATTTGTCAGTCAATTTACTGTAAACACTACATGATTTAAAGTATATAGATACCCCCAAAAACACAATTTCATATTAGGTGCATTGTGCTGTCGCCTACTGCCAGATACTCCTTAGTAGTCATTAGACATTGTGAGAGAGCAGAATGGGGCCCTCTGTGGAACTCACAAACTTCAAACGTGATAAAGTGATTGGGTGTCACTTGTTTCATAAGTCTGTATGCGAGATTTACACTCTCCTAAACTTACCTAGTTCCACTTTTCTGATGTGATAGTGAAGTGGAAACATGAAGGGACATGTACAGCACAAAAGCATACAGGTCGACCTTGTCTGCTGACTGACAGAGACTGCCAACAATTGCAGAGAGTCATAATGGGTAATAGGCAGACATCCATCCAGACCATCACACAGGAATTCGAAACTGAATCAGGATCCACTGCAAGTACTATGACAGTTAGACAGGAGGGGAGAGAACTTGGGCTTCATGGTTCAGCGGCTGCTCATAAGCCACACATCATGCTGGTAAATGCCTCGCTTGGTGTAAGGAGCGTAAACATTGGATGATTGAACAGTGGAAAATCATTGTGTGAAGTGGCAAATCATGCTACACCATGTGGCAATCCGATGGCAGGGTGTGGGTATGGCGAATGCCCGGTGAACGTCATCTGCCAGCATGTGTAGTGCCAACAGTAAAACTCGGAGGCATGGTGTTATGGTGTGGTTGTGTTTTCTATGTTGTTTTGCAAGGCACTATCACAACACAGGTCTGCATTGATGTTTTAAGCACCTTTATGTTTCACATTGTTGGAAAGCTACTCAGGGATGGCGATTGCATCTTTCAACACAATCGAGCACCTCTTCATAACGCACGGCTTGCTGTGGAGTGGTTACATGACGACAACATCCCTGTAATGGACTGCCCTGTACAGAGTGCTGACCTGAATCCTATAGAACACCTTTGGGATGTTGTGGAATGCCGACTTCATGCCAGATCTCACTGACCGATGTTGATACCTCTCCTCAGTGCAGCACTCTTTGAAGAATGGACTGCCATTCATTGAGAAACCTTTCAGCACCTGACTGAATGAGTTCCTGTGAGAGTGGAAGTTGTCGTCAAGGCTAAGGGTGGGCCAACATTGTATTGAATTCCAGCATTACTGAACATGTAAGCCATTTTCAGCCAAGTGTCCAGATATTTTGATCACATAGTGTATTTCAAGATGATGTGTGTGGTATGTTTTGCTAGTATGATCATATTTTGCCGCTATAACAAAATGTGGGCATTAATGGATCAAAAGTGTCGCCACAGATTTTGACGCAGCTGTACTTGTCGAGAATACCTAATGTGAGACTTTGCATTTTCTGTGTGAACAGTTTTGTTTACTGATTACTTTTTTATTGGGGGTAGCTTTGTGGTGTGTCACAAATTGAAAATTTGTAAATTCACTGCCTCTGTCACACAACATAGTGGCAACATGTCAAACTACTTTCCTTTTTTTTAATCCAGTTAGAGCATTCCACATTCAATTTGTCAAAATTATCCAAGAAAATCTGTTTCTTATAAATAGTTTTAACACAAATGCATCACAAAAGTCCTTTCTAATCTCTTTAGTTGCTGAATTCTTTCTTAATTGTAGCGGCAAGACAGGAGACAGGGGGCAGAAGGGATGATGGTTCACTGACCTTGCCAGGCCAGAATGGTGAGGGCAGGGTGTTGGCTGCAGACAAGGGATAACATAGCTCAGAAGCCATGCAATGTGAGGAATCCTGCAAAGTGAGAACATGAACGTCCTGTAGAATTGTCCACAATGATGCAGAAACAGCAGCTGCTGGAAGAAAGCTCAACACAGGAGCAATGTAGCACAAAAACACAATAGATGCAAGTGTTGGCTCACCTTGTTGCAACTCTGTGGCCAGGCTTCGAATCGTACCCCATGTGTGTGGCAATTCAGCAGAGGCACCACCAATGCGGGCCTCATTCTGTGTGCAGAGCTCGTAGATTTGCGGGCTAATGTCCAGCAAATCAGAGAGCTGTGTAGTAATACACTTAAGCAGAGATGCACTTGGGGAAAGCACAGCCAAGGAGGTGGAGAGCAAAGTCATGCTGATCCAGTAACCAGCGCAGGCGGAACAGCTGGTGCCATTAAGAAAGTGGGTAGAAGGCGATCATGTTGTGACCACAGAGTGACGGTCATGAAAACTGGTGTGGTCAAGGTGAACAGGGTGGGGAGGGAGGGGGGGGGGGGAGGAGGAATGTTGTGACATTAGGCATATAAGAATGTGTGACTCCTTGCATTGGTATGTTTGAATTACAGTTCTCAAACATCATCGGCACATCAAACCAAACCGAAGGAGACTGCATAGCTGAGGGGGAAACCACAACGTCCTTCACTGGGTTATCGTTCAGTGTCACTGGGCGATGTACACTGTCCATGTTGTTGTGGCCTTTGTTGAGCTGCTATGCATGAAGGTGGCCATGTTGAGCCGGTTAAGGTTAGGTGGCCGCCGGTGTGGCTGGGCATAAATAATTGTTCACTTTTAACCAAATGCACATTACGTACACTTGTAAATGTGCAAGAACAGTTAATAGGGTGTGAGGCACCAGCACACAAAGACACTGGTAGATTCATTGTTACAAAGACAATGTGGGCTGGCACACAAAGTCTGTTAATGTTGAAAAGCAGCACAAAATAACTTGCAAACACACTAAGATGATGTCAGGGTCACCACTGTGGCTATTAGGTGTGTTAGGGTGGTAATAACACACTTTAGACATCAAATATATACATTTATTTAGCACAGAAATAAGCAAATACAACATGGCAGTACAAATGTAGCACGCCAAGAGAGCATAGACAAATATAAATCAAAGATGATGGAGTCCAAAGATATGGACTTTACACCAGAGGTGCCACACTTTCTTTATTACCAGCTTGAAACCAGATAGAAAATTCGTTTACTCAGCTATTTTGTGTATATATAAAGAGTACATGAACATATTATATCTCATGGCAGTCATTGTGTATGTATGTGCATATAAAGTAATCCCCATGAGACCAAAAGTTTGTTCCATCTCCCTGCAAATGAACCTGCATTCATAAAAACAATACACTAATTAAAAACAAAAAATACTTAGAGACCATATGCCATATCTACTAGACTAATTAAATACTGCCTACAGTTGATGGTAAAGCCACTGATTTTTCTCATAACTGTAGCCATGGAGTAAGGAATATTCCCAACATCTTTAAAAAAGAGTAAAGTGACCACTATTTTCAAAGAAGGTAGCAAGGAAGATCCAGAAAATTACTGATCAATAATTATTACACTTGTCTTATTCAAAGTAACAGAATGTGTAATTAAAGACAGATAGTAAATTTGTAGAAAAATGTAATACTTTCAATGATACCCAGTATGGGGTTAGGAATGGTAGATCCATCAATACACCAACAGATGAATTTATACTGTGTGTAACTAAGGCATTATATGAACAAAAGTAAATTTGTGGTATGATTCTGGACCTTTCAAAAGCTTTTAATTTTGTATGTCACAACATACTATTAGAAAAGCGTAAGTGCTACGGTATAAGGGGGAAAGCAGCCAATATCACAAAATCATTTGTGCAAAATAGAAAACAGTGTCTGAAAATAAAATAAAACAAAACATGATTAATACTATCACAAATGTCTACTCAAATTCTGAGTTCATTAAATATGAATTGCCTCAATGGTCAGTGCTGAATCCACTACTTCTTATCTTATATGTAAATGATACGTCCAAAATAGTGGGTGGAAATGATGTAATGTATGCAGATGACACTTCATTTGTTTTAAGCAGTATTCCAACACTAATTAAAAACAAAAAATATTTAGAGTATATGGTATATCTACTAGACTAATTAAATACTCTCTGTAGCAAACTTCTCTAAATATGGAAAGTGGAAACAATTTTTTGAGATGAAATAATCCTTTTATGAATGTAAATAATACTACACACATGGAAATAGAAGCAAACAAAACACATAATGTGCACAATAGTACTGTGAAGCTTGGAGACTTGAATCAAAGAGACAGAACCTTATAAATTCCTTGGCATGATAGTGGGTAGGTACTTTACATGGGAAAGTGTATGAATATTATTTTGTAATAAAATAGTTTCAGGTACATTTCTTGACTTAATTCCTTTGGACACTATGGGGGCTTAAGGCATCCAGGAGAACTCACCCTCCGTCTCTGTCTTTGGCTATTTGCGTCAACTCTGCCCAGGTCTTGCCAACTCTTTTTGCTTCCCCTTCCAATGTCCTCTTCTATGTACCCCTAGGTCTCCTCCTCTTCCTTGTTCCCTGTGGATTCCATTCCAATGCTTTTTTCTCAATGGCTCCATCTGGTTTTCTCAACGTGTGCACCAACTAGCCCCACTTTCTCTCTCGTATTTGGTCTTCTATAGGTATCTGGTTTGTTATTTGCCAGAGCTCCTCATCTCACATTTTTTTATGGCCACCAGATATTCATCATGCATCGGAGACATCTATTATTGAAGCTTTGTAACTAGGGTGTTATCTTTTTCTCCATTTTACAGCTTCCACTGGCACTGGCATTTGTATTAAAAATACGAATTTTTGTTTTGTACCTGATATTTCTATTTTGTCATATAGGATACAATTGTATGAAGGCAGCATTTGCATTTTAATGAGGTTTTTCATGACATCTCCAGCTCCACCATCTTTTGTCATTATACTACCTAGATACAGGAAGGAGTTGACAGTCTCCACCCGCTGCTCCCCTTTTAACAGTGGCACTTTGGCACCTCCATGTTCCCTGAATTTACTATCATTTCCTTTGTTTTGTCTATATTTATCTTGAGGCCAGTAGTCTCTGCTTCTTCCTTCAAGTTTAATTTAGCTTGCATATCAGTCAGCCTTTGAGCTAATGAAACTATATCATGTACAAAGTCCAAATCCTCCAGACACTCATGGATCCCCAATTGGATTCCTTGTCTCCTGTCTGCTGTGACTCTTCTCATAACTGAGTTTAGAACAAGTGAAATAAATGTTGGTGATAAAATGCAATCCTGCTGGACTCCAGTTGCTACATTTATGGGCTCTGTCATATTTCCCTTGTGGAGTACACAAAATTTGTAGCCATCATATAGATCTTTTATGATATTTAAGATTTTCTGTGGTATACCATACTTACACAACACCTACCAGCACACTTTGTTCCACAGAATCAAAGGCCTTTTGAAAATCAATGAATGCCAGGTACATGGTTGAGCTCTGGTGCTATGTTGTCTAGGTCTGGAGCCTTTGCATTCATTAGGGTTTTCAAAGCAATCTTTACTTTGTCCATTGTGGGGCACTGCAGATTTATATCTTGGTCTTCTTTGACTTCCTCTGGAACATCTATTTCCTGTTCCTCTTGGTTGTCTTCCCAATTTAACAGTTCCTAGAAGTGCTCCTCCCATCTCTGTAGCTGTGCCTGTTGACATGTATGCATCCCTCCAACCTTGTTCTTAACTGGTCCTTCACGTGTGAAGTTCTTTATTGACAACTGTTCAGTTATATTGTAGAGCTCTTTCATATTTTCTTGTCTTGCTGCCTCTTCTGCTAATTTTGCTTGCTCACCTATCCATTTCCTTTTCACTTTTTTGTTTGCCTCTGTGTACTCTTTATGTGCTTCACTCTTCTGTGCTCTTGTCTTACAAAGATTTAACTTAAGTTCTAGTCCTTTCCTGTAGCTGATTTCAATTCATGTAGCATCAGAGAACCATTCCTTCCTTTGATGGACCTTAAATCCTAAGATTTTTTCTCCCACATCTAAATAACTGTCTTTGATTCTTTTCAAACTTGTTAGTTTCCTCTTCCATAAAGTTTTTTTTTTCAGTGAGAACCTGGAATCCATTTTGTTGTTCAAGGGCAAATGTTTCTTTGACCTGTTGGTCTGTTGACCTTGCCACATCTATTTTCTTGCTCTTGTGATTGAGTTTGGTTCTATTTGCCACTATCTTCAATCTGAATACCGCCAAAACTAGGTGGTGGTCACTTCCAAAGTCTGCTCCTCTTCTATTTTTTACATTTGACAGAGTGTGTCAGAACTTGCAGCGTATGGCTATGTAGTCTCTTTGGTTTTCAGCAACGTGGTCTGGAGAAACCAAAGTTATCTTATGGCAGTTATGATGTGGAAACATTGTGCCTTCAATGACTAGGTCATGTCAAGTGCATATTTCTATTAACAGTTCACCATTTGCATTTCTGACCCCCATGATATGTTCAAACCCTTCATTTTCTGAACCAACTTTTGCATTCAAGTCACCCCTTAAAATTTTTATGTCCCTGGAATTTGTTTGTCAAAGGACTCCATTAAGTTCTGTATAAAATGCATCTTTTAACTCTCCTTTAACTATTTCAGTAGGTGCATAGCATTGAATTACAGTGACATATTACACATTTGTTTTAAAGTGTGTGGTTATTGTATGTTCTGAGTCTGGTTTCCACTCCAGTAAGCTCTTCTTTCTGCTTTTAGATAGTAAGAGCCCTACACCATTCTTATGCATCGCGTCCTCACCTGTCTGACCCACATACTGCAGCACTCCACCATTTTGTGTTTGAAATTCCCCAGGTTCTGGCCACCTTATTTTGCTTAGTCCCAATATATCTATTCAGTAGTTCTCCATATTTTTTTCAACCTGTCTTAGCCTTCCTGCCCCTCTCAATGTCCTTACATTCCAGAAACCAATATAGGTTTTCGTTTTCAGGCCAAACGTCATATCCAGCTATTTCTCCTTTTAGTTTCTGTGATACGTGTTTTTTGGTAGTGCAGGTTATCAGCCCACAGCCCCTGAGTGTCCTGGTGGGGCTGCCACCTCATTGCCTGGACACTTGGCAAGGTTTTATTTCAGGGCCTTACCCCATGAACCATGGATCTTGCCGTTGGTGGGGAGGCTTGCGTGCCTCAACTATACAGATAGTCGTACCGTAGGTGCAACCACCACGGAGGGGTATCTGTTGAGAGGCCAGACAAACGTGTGGTTCCTGAAGAGGGGCAGCAGCCTTTTCAGTAGTTGCAGGGGCAACAGTCTGGATGATTGACTGATCTGGCCTTGTAACACTAACCAAAACGGCCTTGCTGTGCTGGTACTGCAAACGGCTGAAAGCAAGGGGAAACTACAGCTGTAATTTTTCCCGAGGGCATGCAGCTTTACTGTATGGTTAAATGATGATGGTGTCCTCTTGGGTAAAATATTCCAGAGGGAAAATAGTCCCCCACTTGGATCTCCGGGCGGGGACTACCCAAGAGGACGTCGTTATCAGGAAAAGAAAACTGGCATTTTACGGATTGGAGCGTGGAATGTCAGATCCCTTAATTGGGCAGGTAGGTTAGAAAATTTAAAAAGGGGAATGGATAGGTTAAAGTTGGATATAGTGGGAATTAGTGAAGTTTGGTGGCAGGAGGAACAAGACTTTTGGTCAGGTGAATACAGGGTTATAAATACAAAATCAAATAGGGGTAATGCAGGAGTAGGTTTAATAATGAATAAAAAAATAGGAGTGCAGGTAATCTACTACACGCATAGTGAATGCATTATTGTGGCCAAGATAGACACGAAGCCCACACGTACTACAGTAGTACAAGTTTATATGCCAACTAGCTCTGCAGATGATGAAGAAATTGATGAAATGTATGACGAGACAAAAGAAATTATTCAGGTAGTGAAGGGAGACGAAAATTTAATAGTTATGGGTAACTGGAATTCGAGAGTAGGAAAAGGGAGAGAAGGAAACACAGTAGGTGAATATGGATTGGGGGAAAGAAATGAAAGAGGAAGCCATCTGGTAGAATTTTGCACAGAACATAACTTAATCATAGCTAACACTTGGTTCAAGAATCATGAAAGAAGGTTGTATACATGGAAGAACCCTGGAGATACTAGAAGATATCAGATAGATTATATAATGGTAAGACAGAGTTAGGAACCAGGTTTTAAATTGTAAGACATTTCCAGGGGCAGATGTGGACTCTGACCACAATCTATTGGTTATGAACTGCAGATTGAAACTGAAGAAACTGCAAAAAGGTGGGAATTTAAGGAGATGGGACCTGGACAAACTGAAAGAACCAGAGGTTGTACAGAGTTCTGTACAAATTGTAATTAGCCTTTCACTTCCTGTATTTTACCCCTGCCACCTTCAGAATTTGAAAGAGAGTATTCCAATCAACATTGTCAAAAGCTTTCTCTAAGTCTACAAATGCTAGAAACATAGGTTTGCCTTTCCTTAATCTTTCTTCTAAGATAAGTCGTAGGGTCAGTATTGCCTCGTGTGTTCCAATATTTCTACGGAATCCAAACTGATCTTCCCTGAGATCGGCTTCTATCAATTTTTCCATTTGGCTGTAAAGAATTCACGTTAGTATTTTGCAGCTGTGACTTATTAAACTGATAGTTGGGTAATTTTCACATCTGTCAACACCTGCTTTCTTTGAGATTGGAATTATCATATTCTTCTTGAAGTCTGAGGGTATTTCGCCTGTCTCATACATCTTGCCCACCAGATGGTAGAGTTTTGTCAGGACTGGCTCTCCCAAGGCCAACAGTAGTTATAATGGAATGTTGTCTACTCCGGGGGCCTTGTTTTGACTCAGGTCTTGCAGTGCTCTGTCAAACTCTCCATGCAGTATCATATCTCCCATTTCATCTTCATCTACATCCTATTCCATTTCCATAATATTGTCTTCAAGTACATTGCCCTTGTACAGATCCTCTATATACTCCTTCCACCTTTCTGTTTTCCCTTCTTTGCTTAGAACTGCAAGTGGTTCTCCTTTATCCAAAGGTCTCTAATTTTCCTGTAGGCAGTATCTATCTTACCCCTAGTGAGATAAGCCTCTACATCTTTACATTTGTCCTCTAGCCATCCCTGCTTAGCCATTTTGCACTTCCTGTCACTCTCATTTTTGAGACGTTTGTATTCCTTTTTGCCTGCTTCATTTACTGCATTTTTATATTTTCTCCTTTCATCAATTAAATTCAATATTTCTTCTGTTACCCAAAGGTTTCTACTAGACCTCATCTTTTTACCTATTTGATCCTCTGCTGCCTTCATTATTTCATCCCTCAAAGCTACCCATTCTTCTTCTACTGTATTTATTTCCCCCATTCCTGTCAATTGTTCCCTTATGCTCTCCCTGAAACTTTGTAGGAAGTCGTTTCTGAAAGTATTTGTATGGAGTGTAGCCATGTACGGAAGTGAAACATTGACGATAAATAGCTTAGACAAGAAGAGAATAGAAGCTTTCGAAATGTGTTGCTACAGAAAAATGCTTAAGGTTAGATGGGTAGATCACATAACTAATGAGGAGGTACTGAGTAGAATTGGGGAGAAAAGGAGCTTGTGGCACAACTTGATTAGAAGAAGGGATTGGTTGGTAGGAAATGTTCTGAGACATCGAGGGATCACCAATTTAGTATTGGAGGGCAGCGTGGAAGGTAAAAATCGTAGAAGGAGACCAAGAGATGAATACACTAAGCAGATTCAGAAGGATGTAGGCTGCAGTAGCTACTGGGAGATGAAGATTGCACAGGATAGAGTAGCATGGAGAGCTGCATCAAACCAGTCTCAGGACTGAAGACCACAACAACAGCACCCCTTAGATGGCTTGTCTTCACTGTGACTACAGAGCACTATCCATACCTTCGCAGTAAGGCCTATGTGTATCACTGTTGCTTTCCATGGATCTTTCACTGTCCACATTAGGGGACTGTGCCTGCTGCCACACAATCACAGAGAGAGAAAGGAAAGGAAAAGAAAGGAGAGTATAGGATGGGATGGGACGGGACGGCACGGCATGGCACGGCACGGCACGGCACGGCACGGCACGGCACGGCGTGTTGTGAGGTGCGCTTCATCAGTATCATCTATGGAGACCTGTCTGGCTTAGGAAGCCCTGGCAGTAGTTAGACTACTGCCAGTATAGCCCTCAACTTCATTGGTTCACACAAAACCCCTTGCGCACACGGGAATTGTTTCATTAAGGCAGTGTCTCCTGAAGGGGGCAAGTATATTTCTAACAAGAAAAATACTAAGGACAATAAACACACAAACACTGATAACAATGTACTTCAGGCTAATTCATCCACAGATTTTGTACGGTAACGTAGTCTGGAGAAACCCTGCAAATGTGCACATACAAATAGTACTAAAAAAAAAAAAGGCTGTAAGTTGCTTAGCAAAAGTTTTGTTCAAGATATTCCTGCAGAACTAAATTCAGAGAACTAACCATGTTAACAGTAGTGTCACTATACGTATGTGAAACAATTATCTATGTAAAAGTAACGAATTTTGCATTCTTAAACAGAGATATCGATAGCTATAACACAAGAAATAAACATGCTTATCATACTGAAGGAAATTCACTTAGATTAACTTACACAGCACCTTTAAAAGCAGGGCACCTTCTATGAAACAGTTTACCAAACTATATAAAGCAGGAAACATGTCTACTTTCAAAAATAAACAAAAATGTCATCAGATTAAAAGTTCTCCATGCAATGTTAAAGAATACATTGTAGCAAAAAATTGTTTCTTATGTAAATGTGCCAATATTTTAAAAAAATCTTTTGAAAAGTATAAAGTAATTTTAATCTATGGTCATTATGTGTGTACAGGGTGATTATAATTAAAGTTAAACTTTCAAACCACTGTAGAAATAACACGACTGGTCAGAACAACATCAAATTGCAATGGAATATTATTGGAGAAGGGGGAAAAATGTATGCCATAAGAAAAATAAATAGTTACAAAATGTAGTGATAGATGGTGCTGTAAGCATCATAATTTAATAGTAGTTGACTACAAGTGAGAAATAATGCCTAAGGTGTACATCTGATGCTAAACAAACTGTGCTACTCAATGTGCATGGGTGTACAGGTGTGATACCATTAGTTACGTAAGCCGATCCACCACTGCAAGGTCATATCAAATCAGATGGGAAAAATTGGTTTTTAATTGTCCTGAGGCCAAAAACCAAATGAAAAGCATAAATCACATTGGTTTTTAATTGTCCTGTGGCCGAAAACTGCATAAAAAGTACCAATAAAATTCAAATTGGATTATTAATTTCCATGTGGCTGGTGCAAAACGTGTTCAGTATGCTGTCTTCCATTTTCTTCAAGTTGAAATTGAGCAACAGAATGTTCCAGAACTGATCGAAGTGTCTCCAGGGTCATGTTCAGAATGTGTTTCACAGTATGTGCCTTCAATGCA
The DNA here is from genome assembly GCF_023864345.2 of Schistocerca serialis cubense. Classification (NCBI taxonomy): domain Eukaryota; kingdom Metazoa; phylum Arthropoda; class Insecta; order Orthoptera; family Acrididae; genus Schistocerca; species Schistocerca serialis. The sequence continues at coordinate 156,782,495 of NC_064646.1, read as the reverse complement.
GCTAACTTTACAATTGGAACACTGGACACAACATCTTTCAAATAGCCCCACAGCCAGAAGTCACACGGATTAAGATCAGGTGATCAGGATGGCCAGGCTGTAGGGAAATGGTGGCTGATAATTCTAGCATTTTTGAAATGGCGCTTCAGCAGCTGCTTAACTGGATTTGCAATGTGCAGAGATGTGCCATCTTGCGTAAAAATGAATCCATCCACACATCCATGTTATTGGAGAGCTGGAATGAGGCGGTTGCACGAAAGACACTCATAGTGATTACCAGTGATGGTACAGGTAACTGCACCGGAAGCACATGTCTCTTCAAATAAACATGGCCCTATGATAATAGATGCCATAAACATGCACCACACAGTGACCTTTACAGTATGAAGTGGTACTGGTTGATCTATGCTGGATTTTCCTTTGCCCACATTTGACAATTCTGTGCATTGACATGTCCTGTCAGAAGGAAGAGTGCTTCGTCTGTCTACAAAATCTTCCACAATTAATCATTGTCCACTTCCATACAAGCAAGAAATTCTAAATCAAAGGTCTTTCTTGCTGACAGGTCAACAGGAAGCGACTCTTGCACATGGGTAAGTTTGAATAGATAGCAAAGAAGAATGTTTTGTAGGATTTTAGGTACCATGCTCACAGGTATGTCCAATGTTAGGGCAATCCTCCATGCACTACATGTTTGCACACCACCACTCATCTCCTCCAGCATTGCTGTGGCCACTTCTTCCACTGATGTTGAATCTGTTCATTTCTTCCTTTTACCAGGTTGCACACCAAAATAGACCATCTTTTTGAATTTCCGAATCATTTTCTTCAGACCAACGGCAGTCATCAGACCAATGTCGATTTTTCAGACCCTTCAGTTTCCAGAACTTCTGCAGAGTAACTTGTGCACAGTCATCATTCTTGTAATACAGCTTTACAAGCTGAGCGCAATCCTGCATTTAGACAGTCATGGCAAATGTTGCAGATGCAATAGGAGGAAGAGCTGTGTATCTGGCATGTTTATACAAATTTCAACAATTTGAACAATTTTCACACTATTTTTTTTTTCTTCTGCCATACATTTTTTCCCCCCTTCCCTGATAATATTCCATTGCAATTTGACGACATTGTGACTAGTGGTGTTATTTCTACAGTGTTTTGAGAGTTTAACTTTAATTATAATCACCCTGTATATCAACTTTTTAGATGCTTGTATTTTAGAGGCTATTTTTGAAGTAATCACTCATTTTACTGATATATGCATGTAGTTATGCATTCTCAAAACTAGTAAATTTGCAAAAATTATGTAAACTTGTCTAATACTATTCTACTTAATGGTCCGGGGACATAAGTTTATTTATTTATCAATAAACACACTCAAACAGTCTTGAAAGTACATCAGAAATCAGTTTATCCTCCCTTTTTATGTATATGACGGTGTAATCAAACTACACCCAGTTATGCTGCTATAGCAAAGTTTACATTCCCGTAAATAAATTGATCTTGCGATTAGAATATATTACAGTTTTCTGCCACAAGAAGTAATTTTTAAATTTATTACATGCCAAATGAACAGCTAGAAACTCCTCCTTCATAACAGTAAACGGCTTTCCATGCTTCTGTAGTGCCTTATATCCAAAGGCTCTTGCCCTGTGTTCTCTATATTTATCTACAGTTCCCTTATTGTGGAACAAATGAGACTCCAACCCATTGCACTGCTGTGAGTCATGACACAGAATGGTTCAGTCAGGTCTGTGCAAAAATTTTACTTTCGTATATAATTCTATTAACCATGCCAAATACTACTTGGTAATGTTTGTTTGAAACCCAGATGGAGGTTTCTTTTAAAAGGTTCTTTAAACAAGCTGTGTTTAAAACTAATATACTGATTAACTTCCTATGGAACCCATAAAGCCAATAAAATGGTTTCAACTGCTTCTTTGCTTTTGGAACAGGAAATTTTGTGAGGGTTTAAACTTTTTTCTTGTCAGGCAAAATTCCTTCTTCAGTAATACTGCACCCAAAAGATAAAAGTTGCACTCTTTCAATGACATACACCCCTCCCCCTCACCTTAATTTCTTATGTAATTCCCCCAAACTTCCCCAGATTCTGTCAATAATTGAAACCTTAGCATCAGCAACATAGTGTTAACATACCCAAATGTTCCCTCCCCAAGACAAAAGATAATTCGTGAACAAACTTGGCTGTAGGCTAAAAGGTACAAATGTAGTATTGGAGCAGCTTTGGTGTATATAAATGCAGCATACTTTCTGGAATTCTGTTGAAGTGGTATTTGATGGAAACTGGAAGTAAATTTTGAACAGGTTACTAATTTTATATAGCCTGAACTGGTTACTAATTTTATGTATCCAAATGTTTGTGAACAATTCATTATTGTTTTCTGTGTCATCTGTCGCTTTTCAAACACTTCCTTGTCTTGAATCCAATACCAATCTTAACCCACCATCTACTCTTGACACAACCACCAGTCGGCTATTGTATTCAGTGCTACTCTTCCCAGTTACTCACCAACTCTCCATTTTTTATATTTCCCTCTGTGCTGTCACCCTCTTTGTGAATGGTACCTCAAAGTTTAATGAAAAATTGTGCAAGTGGTTACAGTTTTAGCTTACATTCATAATTTTTACTGTTCCGGCTTCTTGTCAAAAACAGTCTACAACAGTTCCCTTAATTGTAGTTTGGTTAGGACTAAACTTTTCTGCTTCCTCCAATTTAGCTTTATCTAAGTGACCTTGCTGTTTATCAATAGATTCTTCCCCATTATAGTCACCACCAGAGTATCATCTCTCATCAGCAAAAGTTATCCCCATGCCCACCCAATTTGTTATTGGTTTTGGTACAGTTTTAAATAATCAGTCATGTTTTTGAAGAAATTCTGCTTCTTGAGTTAGTGAATACCATGAAATCCTACTTCAGTCCTCATGAACCAGCCCACCCTTTTGCAAACATTACATCCCCAACAGAAAAGCATAAAACTAACTTTACTTTACAAGCTTACTATATTTACCAGTTGTTCCCCTCATTTTCACTCCTACCACAGGCAGTTTTGAAATCAAGACTGTTTCATTTTCTCTCTTATTTTCTGAGAAATTCCACTGATAGGACAACCACATCAAGTAAATAATTTCCTTCCAATTTTCAGTTTTTGCATAAATGTACTGATTTACATGTAAATCATATTCTTCATTCTTGGATGGCAGACTTTGGTCCATTGTTAGACTGCTAGGAAAATGCAATATTTCTGCAAAGGAGTTTACTTAGAAAACACATGTATGGCCCATCAAAGACTATTGCTAAGGTGCAAGAGACCCATATCAAATAGATCTAACACATGTTGTTGGACATAAACAAAAGAGGGCAGTGTGAATGAGCTTAAGTTTGACCAATGAACATTTGTCATTTAAATTACGGAAAAATCTGAACCAGGAGATTCTTGAACACAGATCTCTATCTCATGAAAGGCAACATAAAACTTGCAATATATGGGTAACTGTCTTAGTAAATACAAACACCTCAAGTGTTAATGGAATAGGCAAATACTTGATCCCTTTTATTTAGTGTCCAGTAGTAAAAACTGCAGTTCAGTACCTGCAGCTAAGTGGAACCTGCTTTTTGTATAGGTGTATGCACACAGATTTGTCCTCATAATGTGGAAATCCACAAAGTAGATTAGACTGATCATCAGAGATTGTCCATATATCTGATTTCATTTTATTATGGAATACTTATTCATGACTACAATAAATTTGCTGAAAGGTCAATAATCCTTGTTAGTATGTATGGATATCAGTGTACAGTTAGGGTGAGACACTGCTGACTTTTGTAATTCATGGGGTGTAGAAGGCACTTGTCTTATTTTCTGAATCCAATAATTTGCTTTTACAGAAATAAAATGCCTCTTTAATACCTCAGTACTGCTCTGAATCACCCCAGAAGGGTTTTTCCTCCTGTTTGCAAATTTCTTACCCATGCGAAATGAATTTCAATATGGTAGCAGAGATTTTGTTTACAGATGAATATGTATTTATTGTCCTGTAAACCATATACTCCATTGAGAGTATTCTTTTTTGTGCATTTCAGGAATGAGTTATTTGAATTCTTTTCTGGAAAATATAAGAGCAGCTCTGAAGTTGAGCTATGCACTGAGATAAATAAGAATCTGTACACTGAAATTCTTGAAGAAAGGATATGCAACTATATGAAAATAACAGATTCTGTTTCAAAAGTTATAGTTATTGATGAAAGTGCAACAGAGTCATACCCTCAGCTGACTCAAAAAATGCAGGTAAAATTTCAGCAAACAGTTCTAAGAGCTAACTTAGAAAAGGTACCTGTAATTATTATTAATCCCTATTAATCCTTTTTTCCATGCAGCAAATGGTTGCAGCAGCCCTGAGATCAGGGCCACAGTCTGAAGTTATAGTGGATGCATTCAACTTGAAAATAACAAGACATGACATTGGCACTTTAAAGAAAAAAAATTGGCTTAATTGTCAGGTGAAATATACCTTCTTGTCAATCAATACCTCCATCTTGTCATAAACTTACCCTGGATATTGAAACTGGTTCTTGTTATAGGTTATCAATTTTTACATGAGTCTGCTCACTGAGAGGGGAAAACAGAATGGATATCCATCAGTTTACACCTTCAACACTTTCTTCTTCCCAAGGCTGTACTCCAGTGGTTTTTCTGCAGTAAGGCGATGGACTCGGAAAGTAATAAAATAAATCATTACCTATAGTGCTTTCAGGGCTTATTAGTTTGTGTTTCATGTACTTCATTGATAAGTACTTACTAAAGCTTCTTACAGAGACTGGCAAATAGTAAATGTTAAGAAAGGGAAAAAAGGACTGGCCTAGGTGATGATTATTTTGAGTTGGAAGAGTAAATTACTGTATACTGCACCCTCAAAGTACAGTAGTTATTTTGACTATTGACAATCTCATGTGAGAGGAATTTGAGATATTTTGGTTTTACCATTCCAGTTACCCATAAATCATTGTAGTATGTACAATTATTGAGCTATATGAAATAAAATTGTTGTAACTCCTAAACAGTATGTGTTAGGACATTCAAAGTGCATGGTTGGCCACATGGCATGATGGGAATTATTATGCACTGTATGGTTTGATTTAGCAATGAAGCCCACTTTCATCTGAATATGTTCATCAATAAGTAAAATTAGTGCATCTGGGGGACTGAGAAACTGCATTTCATGATGCAGAAGTCTCTTCGCCCTCAATGGGTGACTGTGTGATATACAATGTCCAGTCACAGAATAATTGGTGTCATATTCTTTGATGGCATGGTAATTACTGAATGGTACATTAAGGTTTTGGAAGATGATTTCTTCCCCATTATCCAAAGTGACCCTGATTTCAACAAGATGTGGTTTATGCAAGGAGCAGCTTGATCCTATTGAAGCAGGAGTGTGTTTGATGTCCTGGAGAAGCACTATGGGGACCGAATTCTAGCTCTGTAGTACCCAGAGGCCACTGGCATGAACCTCAATTGGCTGACATATTATTCAGATCTGAACACATGTGACTCCTTTTTGTGGACTTATATTAAAGACAAGGTGTACAGCAATAACCCCAAAACTATTGATGAGCTGAAAACTGCCATTCAGGTGGTCATCAGCAGCATCAATGTTCCAGTGCTTCAGTGGGTCATGCAGAATTTAACTATTCACCTGCATCACATCATCGCCAATGATGGCAGCATATCAGACATGTCGTAACCTAAATCTGAATCCAAATATTTGCATTGGCATTTACATTTGGAATAAAGTGGGGGCATGCCATATTTTATAACTAATTTATGGTTTTTTCTTTCTTTTTTCCCCCTGTATAGTTCAATAATTGTCATCATGTATGTATACTTACCATTTTGAGTATTTCTATGCTACAACAAAGTTTCAGATACCACAAATGGTGCACAGGTATTTCTTTATTATACAAGCAAGTAATTACATATTAATGGTATCATGGATAGATTCATAGCCAGTCACTAAAGGAACTAAATATTTAAAAATGACTTAATTTGCAGATAGATAAAGAGCTAGAAGTTACTGTACATATTGTGTCAGATGGGGATGATTCTCATTGGCCTTGTTTATAGCTGACACACAGATTAATTTACATACACTGAACATTTTCAGTTCTGGTTGTCTTTAGGGGGTTTTGGAAGGTTACAATTTACAAATTACGAGAAAATTGTTAGACAAAAACAAGAGTTAATTGAACTTAAAATTCCTAATAGGACAAGGCTGTCTTTCAGTACTTTTTAATAACTTCTGTTCCCGGTGCATTTACAGTCTAGTGTAGTCTGTGCCTGATGACAAAATTAAATTGCTCTTTTAAGATGAAATACATATCTACCTAAAACAAATTACAATAACAATCAGTACATAAGATTTCCACCGTTGTCTAGAGTTCAGTGTGGTATTTTCCTAGTGCAATTTTTTTTAATTACTAGCCTGTAAGCATGAGGTCAGGGATTGAAACTCTTGCAGAAAAGTTTTGTTTTTAAACTCTGCCTTCTCCAAATCATTATAACATGTTGTAATCATCATAATACAAGGTATGTCCACAAAGTAAGTTCTGTTTGGTTATATAAAAGAAACATGTACAGATACAGAAAAAAATATTTATTTTACAAAAATCTAAAACTGCTAAACTACTTCTCTACATAGCTTCCAAAATTTTGTAGATACTGGTCATAGCATGGCACAAGTTTTTGTATGCCTTCTTCATAGAAGGTTACTGCCTGTGTATTCAATCAGTAATCCTCGACACTTGTGTGTATTGTGCAGCGAAATGTATAAATGGTCTCACAGTAACCAAGTTCAGTGATTGTTTGGCCTCATGGTAAGAAATCAATCAGCAAAATGCCTTTTCTGTCCCAAAAATGGTGCACATGACTTTTTGAGGTGTCAAGATTTGCTTAGGCTTACACTTAATTGGGGATAAAGTGTGCCTCCATTCCATTGATTGCCGTTTTCTTTCAGCGGCGTCAAACGATACCCAAGTTTCATCCCCCTGACTATCAGAGAAAGAAAACCATTGCCTTCTTCATTGAAGTGTGTCAAAAACTGAAGTGCACTGCCATCTCTTGTTTTTTGTGTTGTTCTGTAAGAATTTTGGGTACCCAATGCTAGTAAAGTATTCAAAATTCCAGTTTTTCAGTAACAGTTTCGTGAATTAGTGATCATGAGATTTGCACAACTTCCATAGCAAGGGCACTAAGTATAAACTTAACAGTTGTGCTTAATCTTCTCTTTAATTGTGTGAACCAGTTCATCAGTAACCACAGATGGGCGTCCACTTTGTTCTTCATCGTACACTTGATCATGTCCTTCATTGAACAGTCTTACCCATCTTCTAACCATTGAATCACTCATAGCATTTTGTCCATAAACCTCACAGATTTTCTGAAGATTTTCCTTTGGTTTAACTTTCTTTGCATTTAGAAAACGAATCATAGATCTGATTTCACATGCTGTGGCATTTTCAATTATGGTTGACTTTACAAAGAAGCACTGCAAAGCACACGTCAGCAGCAGCAATCTGAAAATGATGTACATGTTTTCTCCTTGAGTCAGAGTAACTGCTGCACATGCTCGGAACTAAGATTGTAGCGCTGCTGCGAATAGAAATAGAAATGGAACTGACTTTGTGGATGACCCTCATATGTTGCTAATGAAAGAACTTTTCTAAGCCTTAATTGTTATGAAAGACGCATTTTCCCCTTGATATGTGACTAAGTAGTTCCATTTACAAGAAATAGTCAGCTTGAGAAAAAAGCTTTTTCAGTACCTCAGTTTGTGTGTGTGTTAAATCTGATATAAATTTATAGCCATTTTAAGCAAAACCAGTAAAGAAAGTTCTATGAGTTAGTGTTTTCAGGCTAATGTCAGTATACCAAGTAGTGCAATTAATAATAAATGCTGCTCTTTACACTGAGTTGACAAAGTTGTGGGATAATTACTAATTCATGTCGGACCTCCTTTTGTCCAGCATGGTGCAGCAACTTGATGTGGCACAGACTCAACAAGCAGTTGGAAGTCCCCTGTAAAGTAAAAATATAGAGCCATGCTGCTTCTATAGCCTACCACAATTGGGGAAATATTTTGTTCTGTCCCACATTTTCCATTGTTTTTGTATGTTTTGTACAGTGAAAGCATCTTCTACCAGATGTCAGCAAGGTTATCAGTGTAGCATTTAAGACTTTTTCTATTTGGTTTAGTGCTGTTTTTTTTCATTAGTGAACAAGAGTACCACAAGTCAGTATGTGTCTTAAGGAAATTATTAAATATACACTCCTGGAAATTGAAATAAGAACACCGTGAATTCATTGTCCCAGGAAGGGGAAACTTTATTGACACATTCTTGGGGTCAGATACATCACATGATCACACTGACAGAACCACAGGCACATAGACACAGGCAACAGAGCATGCACAATGTCGGCACTAGTACAGTGTATATACACCTTTCACAGCAATGCAGGCTGCTATTCTCCCATGGAGACGATCGTAGAGATGCTGGATGTAGTCCTGTGGAACGGCTTGCCATGCCATTTCCACCTGGCACCTCAGTTGGACCAGCGTTCGTGCTGGACGTGCAGACCGCGTGAGACGACGCTTCATCCAGTCCCAAACATGCTCAATGGGGGACAGATCCGGAGATCTTGCTGGCCAGGGTAGTTGACTTACACCTTCTAGAGCACGTTGGGTGGCACGGGATACATGCGGACGTGCATTGTCCTGTTGGAACAGCAAGTTACCTTGCCGGTCTAGGAATGGTAGAACGATGGGTTCGATGACGGTTTGGATGTACCGTGCACTATTCAGTGTCCCCTCGACGATCACCAGTGGTGTACGGCCAGTGTAGGAGATCGCTCCCCACACCATGATGCCGGGTGTTGGCCCTGTGTGCCTCGGTCGTATGCAGTCCTGATTGTGGCGCTCACCTGCACGGCGCCAAACACGCATACGACCATCATTGGCACCAAGGCAGAAGCGACTCTCATCGCTGAAGACGACACGTCTCCATTCGTCCCTCCATTCACGCCTGTCGCGACACCACTGGAGGCGGGCTGCACGATGTTGGGGCGTGAGCGGAAGACGGCCTAACGGTGTGCGGGACCGTAGCCCAGCTTCATGGAGACGGTTGCGAATTGTTCTCGCCGATACTCCAGGAGCAACAGTGTCCCTAATTTGCTGGGAAGTGGCGGTGCGGTCCCCTACGGCACTGCGTAGGATCCTACGGTCTTGGCGTGCATCCGTGCGTCGCTGCGGTCCAGTCCCAGGTCGACGGGCACGTGCACCTTCCGCCGACCACTGGCGACAACATCGATGTACTGTGGAGACCTCACGCCCCACGTGTTGAGCAATTCAGTGGTACGTCCACCCGGCCTCCCGCATGCCCACTATACGCCCTCGCTCAAAGTCCGTCAACTGCACATACGGTTCACGTCCACGCTGTCGCGGCATGCTACCAGTGTTAAAGACTGCGATGGAGCTCCGTATGCCACGGCAAACTGGCTGACACTGACGGCGGCGGTGCACAATTGCTGCACAGCTAGCGCCATTCGACGGCCAACACCGCAGTTCCTGGTGTGTCCGCTGTGCCGTGCGTGTGATCATTGCTTGTACAGCCCTCTCGCAGTGTCCAGAGCAAGTATGGTGGGTCTGACACATCGGTGTCAGTGTGTTCTTTTTTCCATTTCCAGGAGTGTAGTTTCAACAGTTGATTGATCTGTGTCATATTGATAAATGAACTTTTCTGAGAAAGTCTGTGAATAACTTAAGATATTCCTCTTTCTGACCTCTAACTTATGTCATGCTTGGCTTCTTATTTGCAACCTTATAATTCTTATCTGACTGGAATATTAGGAGCAGAGGATCATGATCTGCAAAACATTCATCTGCAGTGCTTACACTACATTGGTTTCTTGAAAAATTAACTACATTATTGTCCAAACAGCCATTTCCATGTGTCGGGCTATTGTTAGTATAATATAGATTTAGGGATCTGACTAGGTTTAATAATGTTTTGTGTTGAGTTCCTCTGTGTCTAGCAAGTCAGTGTTGAAATCACCACATGTTGCTACATTTGTTTTGAGTTTTAAGATTTTTCTCATCATCTGTTCAAATTTCTCAAAAACTAAGTTAAAATCATAGTTTCAAGATCTATACAAGCTAACAATTACAATAGTTTGGTCTATCAGTCTTACACAAGTAAATTCGCTCTATAATTCTGAGGTGTATGAACTTACATCTATTTTAGTCGATTGTATACATTGTCTGATAAATATTGCGGCCCCTCCGTTTTTTCTCTCGTTTCTACACATTATAGCTGCCAGAATGTACTCCTTAGGTATGGAATAAATCTACTTGATATTCAGTAAGCCAATGTTCTGAGACACACAGTACATCACATTTTTTTTTGTATTACAAAAATGTTCCAACTCTTAACAGCTTGTTCCTAATGCTGCAGTGACTTCCAGGATGGTAAGTGAGCCTACGTTACATCTATTTTGTTCCCTCTCTGAGCCATTAAGATTTTGTTTTTTACTTTTGTGTGTTTTAATTTCCTCTTCAGCAAGCTTGTCATTATTTTTGGACCAAATCCTGTAAGCAGTTTCCCTGTGAAGGAACACTGAACACAATTATAAGCTTAATAACGTGTTTTTCATGAATTATTTCTTCTGTAGCCTGGTTTATATTTGTGATAAGTTCCCTTTTGCCATGCTGATTCAGGTGCATACCATGTCCAGTGAAAATGTTCCTTTCATAGCCACTAATATCTGATAATTTTACGTTTGTAAATTCAGCACAAAAATATCTCAGTTCATCATTAGTATGCCTAATTTCTGTACTTACACATGACCAATCGGGGAGGGCATACCTGAGTGGTAGAGTGGCTACAATAACATTGGTAAAGTATAAGTATTGTATTATTAAGATCAGATTCTTGATTAATCTGTTGGGATTGTTTTTGCTTACATTGTTTGCACCTCCGATTGGCACTAGACGGTCCTTTTTTGAGAGTTTAGAGCATTTATTGTTTATACCAACAGTAATTGTGTCGAAATTTGCCCCTGGTTTTACTACAATGTAACTACTTATACTGTTCCTGGCCTGCATTGACATTAGATTTGAGATGTTTTGTGCATGGCTGTCCCCAAATAATTTCACCTCATATTTCTGCGGACACTGCTGCACTTTCACAGTGGACATCTTGTATTCATTAACAATCGGCTGCCGAACAGTCCTTTTTTCACGTGGTATTTCCTAACATTCTTTAAAATCCACTGCAGTGAATTTATTGGACAGTTATTTTGCTTACCCTTTTGATTTTCTCCTGCACAATACTCGGGGAGACGATGTTTTTTGCTTGGTGCCATGTATCCATACTTGAGGTGTGGAAGTCATTCGGATGGGATTCTTTTCCACATAGTCTTTATTCTAAGACACTATATTTTTCACTGAGAGCAATGTACCTTTTGTTTAAGGCATTGATACCACTCTAAAGCACTTTTATTATTTTGTCTTTGTCCCTGACGGCATTTATGATTTCTCATTCATGTATTTCTGTGACGCAGGTGCGGCATGTCCACGTAAAGTTGTTTGTTACAAATTCTATACACACTTTTGAGCATTTCTCGTGGAACCAGCATCAAAACTCTTTGCACTGAACTCCTTTTATCACCTTATAAGCACATGCTTTACTCTTATCACTTTTAATTGCATTTTTGCCATGACTTTTGTGACTAACAACATTAACTGGCACCATCTTGCAAGTGCAAGACCAGTAGAAGAGGGTGTTATGGATGCATGTTGCTCCAACTGCCATTCCATTTTCAGTCTGTTAATTCCCATCATGTGGCCATAATAATGTGGGAAACGTTTTCACAGGATCTCCTGAGTACAAATGACATCTCCACCAATGCACTGCCCTAGTATGCCTTGTGTACGTGATACTACTGCCATCTGTATGTGTACGTGTTGCTATCCCATTACTTCATTCACCTCATTGTATAAACACTTACTTAAAATTGTTTTCCGTGTCTAGTCTTCCTTTTCATAATTATTTTATGGACATGAAATGATTAAATTTAAAATTCTCTCTGGCATTTACACTTGTTCTGAATGTACATTAGACATTAGCAGAGATCAATTTTCCATCCCCTGGTGTTTTATTTGATATGAGTCAAATCACTGTAACTGTGTCACAGAAACAAGTGACAGCTGTATTTTATTTATTTATTTTCAGATTGACATATTTGCCTATGAAATACTTATAGTACCTATTCATCTCAGTATACACTGGTGTATGGTTGCAATAAACTTCAAGAAAAAAACTATATGCTACTATGACAGTATGAACAGCAGCAATAATGTCTGTTTAAAGGTAAGTTAAATAAATTAATTCCTATGTTTCAAATTTTTTGTTTTATTTTTGTGGTCTCCTTGATACTTAAAGAAACTGAAAGAGTGGAATGAGGAATGGTGACATCAAATGAAGCAAGTTTGTTTCATTTAGTAAAAACTAATTCTTCGTAATAAAGTGGGGAAAATCCCTTTCTGTGCCTGAAAATAAACTTTTCGCCCTTTTGGGCATTTACTGAGCTATATCACTGGCACATACATTGACTTCTCTTAAGTCTTCAGGGGTTCTATGGAATGGAGTAGTAGTATATATCCAGTTATGTCTCACTTTTTGGCTCTGAAGGCACTGAGGATGGATGTCATCTTCCTCTTCAAACCCCACTTTGGTAAGTTAGTTTTCACCAGCAGCACAGTCAACTGTGCATTCTTTAATTCTTCTATCAAAATTTAATGCTTGTAGTCTCACCCTCTTGAAGCCATACTAACTTACAGGTTCCATTCTAAGCTGTGGTATTACACTCTTCGGTGCATTAAATGTCCTGTGCTCCATCGATGATTTGCATTCATCAAATGTATGTCTGAATTCTTCACTGTACTCATGAGCTGCTGCTTGTGTAGTTGGAGCATAAATGCCTGCCTGTCCACAACTGCAGCTCTCATCCCATTAATTACTATGTAACACGTCTAAGTATGACACCTGATCTCTTCATTTGGGTAGATTTATTCCAGAAAGGGGAGCCATACTAGCCTGGCTGTTGTTTTAAGAACAGTACTGTTTGCAGCCTGTTTAATGCACACCAAGTTTTATGAACGTTATTTCTTGCTGCAACTTTCTTGCTAGAATCATTCTTACAGGCACCAAAGTTATGTAGCACACTGTATGCAAAGAGAGGAATTTCTTTCTGTAAGTTTGAAATTTCACAGGTACAGATCTACCTAAGGCAGCTAGCTTTCTCACTAGGAATCAAATACCTGGATATTAACATTAAAGATGTCACCCACTACATGGTTAGCACCTCAGGTTTTGGCAACTTAGGTTGCTAAAAGGTATACTTGATACTAAAAAGTGAGGAGGACATTTAAAAGGGCCATCATCATGCCATTCAGTTTCTACAAATTTCTGTAAATGCCTTGTAGCCTCAGGAATGCAGACCAAACCTGGCAATGATTTATTGGTAATATCCTGTTTAAGCTTCCTTTTTACTGTGCATATTTGGATAACATTCTAATTTTCTCCCCCTCATGGTAAGAGCACAATCTGCATCTCCAACAAGTTCATGATGTGCTTACTGATAATTGGTGACAATGGCAATGACAGCATTGTTAATGATCGCAAATGAAGTTTTTCTCCACAGCCACCTCGTCAGTGCTGTTGGTATCTGCTCTGTGTCACAGTGAATAGAGTTCATTAGGCAACTGTTGCAGCTACAAGATTTCCATGAACTAAGTCATTTTCTCGGATAATTAACTTCCATTGCGACACCTCCCTAAGGTGGTCACCATACAGCTGCCACCCAAAGAAGCTCTAGCTGGCAAGAAAATAACTGGGAAGCACAGAGTAATGTGGACTCCATGTATGGAACATGCCCTTGTCAAAATTAAAGACTGTCTTGCATGTGCCATGACTTATGCACATCCTCTGCCTAATGCCCAGTTGGTGATTATGTCAGACATAAGTGACTTCATCATTGGGGTAGTTCTGAAGCAAGAAGCAGTGAGCACACAATACCCACTTAATTTTCTTTCCTGTAAACTGACAGATTCCCAGTGCAAGTGGTCTGCCTGCAACTTGAACTATTTGCAGTGTATAAGGTGGTCCACAAGTTTGAATATGGTAGGGAGGACAGACTTTCATTGTTTACACAGACTACCAACCTCTGGCAGATTAAATAACAGCCATTGGAAGGTTATTACCATTGGTGGTTCCATCATCTAGACTGAATATGTCAGATATCACAGAGCTGACATCATCATCACCCACTAATGGTGTTCTGAAGAGGAAGTCAAGCATGTTGTGCTCTGTAGCATGTTCCATCACTAGGTGGTCAAGTGCACTGTTTGGTAGTGACCATTCTGGTAGATAGTTGGAGATGTAAGAGTGTGCACCCTAATTGGAGAGAGAGAGAGAGAGAGAGAGAGAGAGAGAGAGAGAGAGAGAGAGAGAGAGAGAGAGAGAGAGAGAGAGCGAGAGAGAGAGAGAGAGAGAGAGCGATATACGCAGTTCCTTTCCTCAAGACTGGCAAGAATCTGTTGTTCCTTGATAGTTACCAGCCAGTTAATCTTACTAACATCCCCAGCAAGTTACTTGAATGGACGATGGCTCATCAGCACAGTTGGGTCCTCGAATCTTTGATCCTTTTATTTTCTTTCCAGTGTGGTATCGCTCAGTGTTTTTCCCACTATCCCTTTGTCTATGCCATTGTCATGACCACCTTGCTTGTTTTGGCAGTGCTGCTTGCTCGTCTGATTTCCTACAATTTCCCAACCATGCACATACCTAGGTAGTAAACTTTCTGATTATATGGCTGGAGGGTGGGGGAGTGACCATATCTGTTTAACAAATTTTGCACAATCAAGGAGACTCCCACCATCTGGCACTCTTCCCTTCAACTCCCCTGATGGGAATGTACCATCCAGCAATTTTCGTGTCAGCTATTCTTGGTTGGGCCAGGGTTCCTTTACTCCACGAAGAGCCACCACTGCCCTTTGCAGTTGTGTGGGGGAGGCTGACCCCTCATGGTGATCCAGATTTTTCTGTCCTGCCCCTGCCTTTTAGTACTACACAATAAATACACCCTCCCATCTACCTTGTCCTGGGTGTTAGTGGAGAACAGTTACAAGAGTTACTCTAACATGGTTAAACCTGTTCTCTGTTTTCTTCATGAAAGTGGTTTGTCCTCCCAGGTTTACATCCTTGAAATTCCCTCTGGAATGAAGTCTCTCAGTTGTCATTGGTTGTGGAGACCCTAACCTTGCCGCCACACTGACATGTTTCTCCCTTCCTTTTTCCCTGTATTTTGTCTGGCCTTTTCTACTGTTTTGTTTTCCTTTTCCATGTCTCTTCCCCAGCTGTTGTCATGATTATGGTACAGTGCAGGGTTGGGAAGTGCTGGTGCCAGTGCCATTGCTGGTGCCCCATACAAATTTGGTACCACTGTTTCCCTCCCCCCCACCACCTCCCCCCCCAACAGCCTCCCCCCAACCGCCTCCCCCCAACCGCCTCCCCCCAACCGCCTCCCCCCCCCACCGATTCCCCCCCAACCGCCTCCCCCCCAACCGCCTCCCCCCCAACCGCCTCCCCCCCAACCGCCTCCCCCCCAACCGCCTCATCCCCAACCGCCTCCCCCCCCCACCGCCTCCCCCCCCACCGCCTCCCCCCAACCGCCTCCCCCCCAACCGCCTCCCCCCCAACCGCCTCCCCCCCAACCGCCTCCCCCCCAACCGCCTCCCCCCCAACCGCCTCCCCCCAACCGCCTCCCCCCCAACAGCCTCGCCCGAACCGCCTCCCCCCCACCGCCTCCCCCCCACCGCCTCCCCCCCACCGCCTCCCCCCCACCGCCTATCCCCCCCCGCCTCCCCCCCCCGCCGCCTCCCCTCCGCCGCCTCCCCCCCACCGCCTCCCCCCACTGCCTCCCCCCCACCGCCTCTCCCACACCGCCTCCCCCCCACCGCCTCCCCCCCACTGCCTCCCCCCCACTGCCTCCCCCCCACCGCCTCTCCCACACCGCCTCCCCCACACCGCCTCCCCCCACCGCCTCTCCCACACCGCCTCCCCCCACCGCCTCCCCCCACCGCCTCCCCCCACCGCCTCCCCCCACCGCCTCCCCCCACCGCCTCCCCCCACCGCCTCCCCCCCACCGCCTCCCCCCCACCGCCTCGCCCCCACCGCCTCGCCCCCACCGCCTCGCCCCCACCGCCTCGCCCCCACCGCCTCGCCCCCACCGCCTCGACCCCACCGCCTCGCCCCCACCGCCTCGCCCCCACCGCCTCGCCCCCACCGCCTCGCCCCCACCGCCTCGCCCCCACCGCCTCGCCCCCACCGCCTCGCCCCCACCGCCTCGCCCCCACCGCCTCGCCCCCACCGCCTCGCCCCCACCGCCTCGCCCCCACCGCCTCGCCCCCACCGCCTCGCCCCCACCGCCTCGCCCCCACCGCCTCGCCCCCACCACCTCGCCCCCACCACCTCGCCCCCACCACCTCCCACCCACCGCCACCCCCCACCGCCTCCGCCCCCACCGACGCCGCCCCCCCACCGCCTACCCCCACCGCCTCCCACCCACCGCCACCCCGCACCGCCTCCGCCCCCACTGACGCCCCCCCCCACCGCCTCCCCCCCCCCACTGACGCCCCCACACCGCCACCCCCCCACCGCCTCCCCCCCACAGCCTCCCCCCCACCGCCTGCCCCCCACCGCCTCCCCCCCCCAACGCTTCCCCCCACCGCCTCCCCCCCCCAACGCTTCCCCCCACCGCCTCCCCCCCACCGCCTCCCCCCCAACGCTTCCCCCCACCGCCTCGCCCCCACCGCCACCCCCCACTGCCTCCCCTCCCACCGCCTCCCCCAACTGCCTCCCCCCAACTGCCTCCCCCTCCACTGACTCCCCCCACTGACTCCCCCCCCCCCCCCACTGCCTCCCCCCACCGCCTCCCCCCAACTGCCTCCCCCCAACTGCCTCCCCCTCCACTGACTCCCCCCCACTGACTCCCCCCCCACCGCCTCCCCCCCACCACCTCGCCCCCACCGCCTCGCCCCCACCGCCTCGCCCCCACCTCCTCCCCCCCACCGCCTCCCCCCCACCGCCACCCCACACTGCCTCCCCCCCACCGCCACCCCCCACTGCCTCCCCCCCCACCGCCACCCCCCAGTGCCTCCCCCCCCCCCCCACCGCCTCCCCCCAACTGCCTCCCCCTCCACTGACTCCCCCCCACTGACTCCCTCCCCCACTGCCTCCCCCCCACTGCCTCCCCCCCCCCCACTGCCTCCCCCCCCACTCCCCCCCCACTGCCCCCCCCCTTCCCCACTGACTCCCCCCCGCCACTGACTCCCCCCCTCCACCCCACTGCCTCCACCCCACTGCCTCCCCCCCACTGCCTCCCCCCCACTGCCTCCCCCCCACTGCCTCCCCCCACTGCCTCCCCCCCCACTGCCTCCCCCCCCCCCACTGCCTCCCCCCACCGCCTCCCCCCACCG
Organism: Schistocerca serialis cubense; assembly: GCF_023864345.2. Classification (NCBI taxonomy): domain Eukaryota; kingdom Metazoa; phylum Arthropoda; class Insecta; order Orthoptera; family Acrididae; genus Schistocerca; species Schistocerca serialis. Next base: position 156,764,885 of record NC_064646.1, on the reverse strand, counting down.
CCTCCCCCCACCTCCTCCCCCCCCAACGCCGCCCCCCCACCGCCTCCCCCCACCACTTCCTCCCCAACCGCCTCCCCCCCCAACCGCCTCCCCCCCACCACCTCGCCCCCACCGCCTCCCCCCACACCGCCTCCCCCCCAACCCCACCTTTTCTCCCCCCCAACCCCACCTTGTCTCCCCTCCAACCCCACCTTGTCTCCCCTCCAACCCCACCTTGTCTCCCCCCCAACCCCACTGCGCCTCCCCCCCCAACCCCACTGCGCCTCCCCCCAACCCCACTGCGCCTCCCCCCAACCCCACTGCGCCTCCCCCCAACCCCACTGCGCCTCCCCCCAACCCCACTGCGCACCCCCCCCAACCCCACTGCGCATCCCCCCAACCCCACTGCGCCTCCCCCCCAACCCCTCTGCGCCTCCCCCCAACCCCTCTGCGCATCCCCCCCAACCCCACTGCGCCTCCCCCCCCAACCCCACTGCGCCTGCCCCCCCAATCCCACTGCGCCTCCCCCCCAACCCCACTGCGCCTCCCCCCCAACCCCACTGCGCCTCCCCCCCAACCCCACTGCGCCTCCCCCGCAACCCCACTGCGCCTCCCCCGCAACCCCACTGCGCCTCCCCCGCAACCCCACTGCGCCTCCCCCCCAACCCCACTGCGCCTCCCCCCCAACCCCACTGCGCCTCCCCCCCAACCCCACTGCGCCTCCCCCCCAACCCCACTGCGCCTCCCCCCCAACCCCACTGCGCCTCCCCCCCAACCCCACTGCGCCTCCCCCCCACAGCGCCTCTCCGCCCCCACCGCTCCTCCCCCGCCCTTCCCCCCCACCTCCCACTGCTCCGCCCCCGCCCCCCACTGCTCCGCCCCCGCCCCCCACTGCTCCGCCCCCGCCCCCCACTGCTCCGCCCCCGCCCCCCACTGCTCCGCCCCCGCCCCCCACTGCTCCGCCCCCGCCCCCCACTGCTCCGCCCCCGCCCCCACCGCGCCTCCCCCGCCACCACCCCCCTCCGCGCCACCCCCGCCCCCACCGCGCCTCCTCCCGCCCCCACCGCGCATTCCCCTCCCACACTGCGCCTCCCCCCCAGCCGCAGTTCCTCCCGCCCGCATACACCACCATCAGAAAGGGTCTATGCCAGCTGTTCAACTCCTCCACATACAGCATCACCATCAAGATCCCATCCCTGTCATTCAAACTGACTGGCAGTCACTGTTCAAAACTTCAGGCCCTCACAAGGACTAACATCTCAATCCATAGAACTTCTTACTGAACCCAAACTAAGAATCCCCGTCTTTTTACCTTCTTCCTAAGATCCACAAACCCAACCACTCTGGCTGTTCCATAGTTACTGGCTTCAAAGCACCCACTAAATGTATGTATGTATGTCTGTATGTCTGTCTTTGTTGACTAACACCTTCAACCTACAGTATAGAAACACCCTTCCTATATTAAAGATACCATCCATATCCTAGATCAGCTGAAATCTATACCTGTCTCATCTCCATAAAACACCTTGCTTGTCACCACTGATGCCATCTCCCTCTACACTAACATTTTCCATGTACATGGTCTGTCTGTTGCTAACATCACCTTAACCAGGACTCACCTGGTTCCAAATGTAAGATGTCCTTCCTGCTGATCTTAATTAACTTCTTCTTACCGACAACTACTTTACCTTTGAGGGGCAGACAAACAAACAGGTCAGAGGCATAACCTTGGGAACCGGATTGGCTCCTTCCTATGTCATCCTTTTCATGGGTCATTTGAAAGGGACCTTCCTGAGAACCATAAGCCTTCAGTTTCTGGTTTGCTTTAGATACAGTGGTGACATCTTTGCCATATGGTGTGTTGAGACTGACCTTTTAAAATTTTTTGAATATTTCAATACTTTCTCCCAATTAAAATTTGCAGGTCCTATTCCAAATCTCTCAACACTTCCTTGCTGTTGACCTCATCCTCACTGAGGGTCAGTCATCAACTTCTGTTTGCATGAAACCTACTAAGAAACAACAGTATTTGTATTTTGACAGGTGCCTCCTATACAGTCTTGGCATTACAGTCAAACATATTTGTTCAGATGCAGATGCTTCACAGCAACACCCCATCATTCTCACCTCAGCCTTCACTAGCATAATTACTCCACTAGTCTACATCTAAATGTATGTAGATAGTTCACAAATCACATTTAAGGGCCTGGCAGTGTGTTCATCAATAGAGCTTCACAATAAATCTCTATTATTCAAATCTCATACAGTGCATGGAATAAAAAATACCTACATCTTTCAGTTTGAGCTCTGATTCCCCTTATTTTATTATGGTGATTGTTTCTCCCTATGTAGGTCAGCATCAACAAAATATTTTCACATTTGGAGGAGAAAGTTGGTGATAGAAATTTCATGAGAAGAGTCTGCTGCAATGAAAAACACATTTGTTTTAATGATGTCCACCCCAAATCCTGGATCATTTCAGTGACACTCTCTCCCCTATTTTACAGTGATACAAAATGTGCTGCCCTTCTTTGAACTTTCTCAATGTACTCCATCAATTCTATCTGTTACGGATCCTCATGTGGATGACCTCGCACTTTCCATTATTTAGCATCAGTTGCCAATTTTCACGCCATACAGATATCTTTCCTAAATAGTTTTGAAATTTGTTTTTATCTTCTGATGACTTCAATAAAAGACAGCATCATCTGCAAACAACCTAAGACGGCTGCTCAGATTGTCTCCTAAATCGTTTATATACATAAGGAACAGCCAGATATCTATTAACACTACCTTGGGGAATGCTATAAATAACTTCTCTTTTACTGAATGACTTTCCATCAAGTACTATGAACTGTGATCTCTCTGACAGGAAATCATGAATCCAGTCACATAACTGAGATAATATTCAATAAGCAAGCAATTTCACTACAAACCGCTTGTGTGGTACAGTGTCAAAAGACTTCTGGAAATCAGGAAACCTGGAATAAATTTGAAATACCTTGTCTATAGCACTCAACACTTTGTTTGAGTGAAGACCTAGTTGTATTTCAGATGAATCATGGCTATTTCAGAAACATATTTTTCTGGGCCATCACATCTAGTCCTGGTACTGCTGTCCCTAACAAACAACAACTTGCAAGTATACCTCTCACCACTCACCACTCAGTATTATACTGGTTTTAAATGTATTAATCAGCTCCTTCAACAAGGCTATGACATGCTAAAATCATGCCCTGAAATGAGGTCCATTATTTTTGACAGTTTGCCCACACACCTAGAATAACTTTTTGTTGACGCACCCCCGCCACAAAAACAATCACCACTGTCCTGTCTTGCTGAGACCCTATGCCGCTTCAGCACCCAATTCCCTATCCCACAGCTCTTGTGACTGTCCCCAATGTAAGACTTGCCCTCCGCATGCTCCTACCACCACCTTTACCAGCCCTGTAACTGGAAAACCATAATCTATCACAGGGAAAGCCATCTGTGAAATGACACATTGTGTACCAGCTGTTGTGTAAACTCTTTTAGTGACTACTGCGAAGTTATCAATTAGGATTAATTTGCAGAGATGAAATATCATGTTGCAGAGCATGCTCTGCTACATGACAGTCATAACTTTGGTGCCTGTTTCACCACACGTTTCTGTATTCTTCCACCAGACATGACTATGTCAGAACTCTGTAAGTGAGAACTGGTGTTGCAATATTCGCTTGGTTTTTGTCACCTACCTGGCTTTAATTTACATTAATTGCCTTCCTTGGTCTTAGCATTTGTTCTCAGTGACTGTTCTCTTCTTCATTCCCTTTCAGGTTTCTACATATTTTTATTTCTGATTTGTGTATTTACCTCCACCTCCTCCCCCCACCCTCTACCACTGCCACATATAATGCGTTTAGCTTTCAGCTCTTTTTTAACTCTCGCACAAAGTTTTGTCACTAGTCTCTGTCCTGTGTATTACCCTTTCTTTCATCTTTAAGCTCTCAGGATTTCAAATCTTAGTTGGTGCAGCCCCCAACAGTTCCATCCTGTCTGGTAAGTCTCTCTTGACCCAGAGCTCTGAGCATATTTCCAGAACTGTTCCCTTTTCCTAAACCTCATCAGTCTTTTTCCCTTCATTCCTCGTCCAAACCCTTTGACCCTTCTGCCAAAAGAAAGAGCCACTGTATCCAAAATTTTGCACATTTCTTCAGTCTTTGTGTACTTTCTGTTACCACTGATTGGTAATTACATTTTTTTTTTATCCATCCAGTTGTATTACACAGAAGAGCCATAGAAACTTGTACACCCACCTAATATCAGGTAGAGGGTCCCCGCGAGCATTCAAAAGTGCCGCAACACAATGTGGCATGGACTTGACTAATGTCTGAAGTAGTGCTGGAGGGAACTGACACAATGATTCCTGCAAGGCTGTCTATAAATCCATAGTATGAGAGGGTGGAGACCCTTTATGAACAGTGCATTGCAAGGCATCCCAGATATGCTCAATAATGTTTGTCAGGAGAGTTTGGTGGTCAGTGGAAGTCTTTAAATTCAGAAGAGTGTTCTTGGAGCTACTCTGTAGCAATTGTGGATGTATGGGATGTTGTATTGTCCTGCTGGAATTGTCCAAGTCCATCAGAATGCCCAGTGGGCATGAATGGATGCAGGTGAACCTAGACATACCAGGGCTCCCAAATCTTTCCAGCTGCATGTACCCCACAACATTACAGAGCCTCCACCAGCTTGAACAGTCCCCTGCTGAGTGCTGGGTCCATGGAGTCATGAAGTTGTCTCCATACCCATACTCTTGGTGCAGTTTGAAACGAGACTTGTCCCATCAGGCAACATGTTTCCAGTCATTAACAGTCCAGTGTCACTGTTTACAGGCCCAGGTGAGGTGTAGAGCTTTGTGTGCACACAGATTCTTGATGGCCCAGAATTGAAATCTGCAGCAATTTGCGGGAGAGGTGCACTTCTGTTACGTTGAACAATTCTCTACAGTCGTTGTTGGTCCTGTTCTTGCAGGATCTTCTTCTGGCTGTGGTGATGTTGGAGATTTGATGATGTATTGGTTTCCTGATATTCAAGGTACACTTGTGAAATGGTTGTAAGTGAAAATCCCCACTTCACCGCTAACTCTGAGGTGCTGTGTCCCATCGCTCACGTGCCGACTATAAAACCGCATTCGAACTTACTTAAATCTTGATAACCTGTCATCATAGCAGCAGTAACTGATCTTACAATTGCACCAGACACTTGAGATGTTAACTACAGTGCCATATTCTGCCTGTTTCCATATTTCTGTATTTGAATATGCAAGCTGATACCAGTTTCCTTGGCACTTGAATGTATAATGAAAGTGCCTTGATTTTTCCTACATCAAGCACAGCATCAGATCTGACTATCTGGTGCCTTTACCTCAGGCCAAACTGATCATTATCTAACAGCTCCTCAATTTTCTTTTCCATTTGTTCTTGGTGGCAACTTTGATCCCTGAGCTGTTGGGGTTATTGAGAGATATTTCTTGCACCTGCCTGCCCTTGCTGTCTTTTGGATTGTGTTTATGATACTGCTCCTAAAATCTGATAGTATGTCTCCAGTTTTACAGAGTGTGCGAATAAACGTGGTACTCCCAGGGGGCCCGCAGCTCTTTGACGGGTCTGTGCTTAGCTACAATGGGATCCCGGCCTCTGCAGCATGTTTATAGTCTTTCTATTCTTTTCCCTTCCCTTGGGGAACAAGTCTGGGGTGTTTTTGGAAATGTTCCGCATTATCTGTAGGTGACACAACAATCTCACCACTGTTTTTTGTTCCTTTTTTTTGTTCACCTTCTCCTGTCCTTTCTCTGCTTTGGTGTTAAAGATTCCTCTTTCCCTTCTTCTCCCCTGTGCATTCCTGAAGGCCAGCCCATGCACTGACATGTAACAGCTGACTGGGTAATGGGTATTTCCCAGCCATGGGTCAATTGGTAGGGTTTGCGTGTACCCGTGGTACAGGGCAGGCCCATGGAGGGGTGATAGCCTAAGCTGCTACCTTCTGAAATTGCCAATTGGTCCCTCTGTCATGTGTTAGGGAGGTGTGACCCATAGTGTGAACAGTCACCTAAGGCAGGTGCACCCCTTTGTGATGGGCCCCCCACTTGGAAGCAGCGCACCATCGAAGTCACTGGGATCGGGGATTTCTTTGCAATGAGACAATCATCATCTTTGCAGTCCACATCTACCAGACATAAACAGAATGAAGCTTCTGATTCAAAGACCCTCCCATCTGCAACATAGTTCCTCATGGTTTCGCATACTGAAGACAGTCAGTCCTTCGCAACAGTAAATCCGTTTCTTATTTAGAAAGGTGTTGATGCAATTGTCAGCCCTACAAAATCCTGCTCTTGTTTATGCAATGGCACATTGCTTTTGGGGACTACTACTGATTCTCAAGCACAACTGCTTGCTGTTTCATGTCTCCATGACTATCCTGTTCGTGTTGATGCCCATAGAACTCTGAATTATTCCCTTGGCATTATTTACCCTGTGCTGCACATTGGTCTCACCAAGGCTGACCAAGACATTGGTCTGATCAGGGTGTCATTGCCAGCCATAGAGTGATGAAAAAGATTGGTGCCTCCTTAGTGCCCACATGTGCTCTCTTTCTCACCTTTGATAGAGTGATGCTTCTGTTCAAGATCAAAGCAGGCTATGAAGTTATCACAGTTCAAAGCAGGCTATGAAGTTATCACAGTTCAACTGTATATTCTGAACCTGATGCACTTTTACCAGTGTTGTCATTTCACCCACTCTCGAATGCTTGTTCACACTCGGCCAAATGTGTAACCTGTGGAAGGGATGTGTATCAGGGCAATAGTATGTCTCCTTCTCCGTGCTGTATCAACTGCAATGGTGACCATGCCACCTCCCCTCGAGATTGTCCTGTGTATCTCAATGAGCAGGCTGTCCAGGAGATCCGGTAAAGGAAAAATACCTTACCTGGTCTCTAGCAAGTTATTGGCTAACCACAAACCCTGCATTCTACCATCTGTCACCTACACTACTGTTCTTGCTATCTCTTGCTCCTTGAAGGACATTGTCACACAGACATGCAACCTCAGATTCAGCACTGTTGTGAAATCATCCAGTGTCATGGTAGCATCACTGTCTCCTCATCCAGCTGTTTAATAAGCCATCAAACTCTCACCTCATAGGAAGAAGTCAGCAGCTATACAACCAGCAGGCCTGAAAGGACAGAAGGAATTCTCCTGTGAAGACTTCCTACATCCCTTCAACCAACCTGAGTCTTTCTCTGCTAACCAGAGATACTCAAAGAAGTCAAACAAAAGCAAATGGTCGTCTCCTTCACCAACTTGGAGATTCTTTTTGACAGTGTCACCACGTGATACCCTCACCTGGCCAAATCCATGTCATTGATGTGCACCACTAACCATTTTCTGTGCTGGGCTCTGCAGGTCAACAGCAGAAGAAAGCCGACACTTCTGTAGACCTCATGGAGCAGGAGCCTCCAGCCTCTGTGCCCTGTAGCAGTGAGTCTTCAAGGGCTGGCACTCGGCAGCTGCTTCCTTCAGGAATTTTTTAAAGACCAAGTTTTCAATGTATGTGTGGGTTCTGCCTTGCTGGAAACCTTTATCCAGGAAAACAGTGTGCATCAATGTTTCGTTGTGAGCATCTTCTCTTTGCTATCACCATTAACCGTATAATGGCCTGTCTCCTGCTGGGCATGTCTTGTTTCCCTTTTGTTGACAATTTTGCCATCTATTGCAGTTCTCCATGGACTTGCCGCATTGAGTGGCAGCTTCAGCAATGTCTCGATTGTCTTTACTTGTGGAGCATCAACAACTGCTTCAGTTTTTCCACCAACAAAACCATTTTTATGAATTTCTGGTGGTGCAATTGGTTTCTTCCACTGTCTTTACATCTTAAGTCACTTTCTCTCCTTTCATTAAATTCCTGTGGCTCATGCTTGAAGGGAAACTTCCTTGGTCCTCCCACGTGTCTTACCTGGCAGTCCACTGTATGTAGCCCCTCAGTGTCCTTCGGGTACTCAATGGTACTTTCTATGGTGCAGATTGAACCACCCTCCTCCATATGTATTGGTCCCTTGTCCATTCAAAACTAACTATGGGTGTTTCATTTATGTACCTGCACATTCGTCCCTGTTATGCTGTCTCAATACTATCCACCATCATGGCATCCATGTGGCCTCTGGCACCTTCTACACTATTCCGGTTGAGTGTCTGTATGCAGAAGCTGCTGAACTACCACTATCTTACTGCTGTGACTTTCTCCTCGGCAGATATGCATGCCATTTTTTCCCATTTGTGGCCACTGATCCTATGCTGCCTCCTTTGATGACTCCTTTGATTGCCAGTATAGGGCACTTTCCTCTAACTTCATGCTCCCTGCAACTTCCCAGTGGGTGTGAACCCTTCACCACCTTTTCTTCATGTGGCAGTCTGTGTTCACTTTGGCCTTCATTTGCTTCCTAAGGACACTACTCCAGCCTTGCTCTATTGCCTTCAGTTTCATGGTCTTCACATAAAACTTTGCAATAGTACCTTTGTGTACACTGATGGCTCTCAGACTGACTGTGGTGTCAGTTGTCTCTTTGTCACTAGTGCCAACGTTTTTCAATATTGGCTTCTGGACCACTGCACAGTATTTGCAGCAGAGCTCTTTGCCCTGTATCAGGTCATGCAGTACATCTGGTGGGTTTTTCAATTGCGTGATCTGCTCACTCTCTCTCAAAACCCTTCAAAGACTCTTTGTGCTGCACACTGTCCATCCCTTAGTACAACGGGTCCTGGAAAGTTGTCACTTGCTCACTCTTGATGGCACCACTGAGATGTTTATGTGGGTTCCTGGTCACATTGGTCTGACAGGGAGTGAGGCTGCTGATGCTGCTACCAAGAATGCTGTCCTCGTTCCTCAGTCCTCCAATGACCTCTGTGTTGCTGTCTGTCAGCAGGTGGTGTCACTTTGGCATCACCATTGGTCCTCCCATCACAGGAACAAGCTCTAGGTTATTAAGTCTCTCCCAGCACATTGGATGACTTCCTTGTAGCCCTCTCACTGTGATGAGATAATTTTAATTAGGTTGTGTATTGGGCACTGTCTTTTTGGCCATCGCCACTTGTTAAGTTTTGCTCTCCCACCACTTTGTGCACATTGTGCCCAACTTTTAACTGTCCATGATTTCCTGATGGAAGCCATTCTTTTAACAGCTTACATTCCCATTTGCATTTACCGTCTGAGTTACATGCATTTTAGGGAATGATGCATGGGCTGTCGACTGTGTTCTACTTTATATCCATCATAGCAGTAAGGCCAAGGCAATTTAATTTTTAGTTCTGGACCTCTGTTTCTCTTTTACATATTTTATTGACCTTTCTCCATGTCCCTGTTTTTAACGGTCTTCTCTTCCATCGATTGAGATTGATGTGTAGCCGTATTTAACCACTCCCTTTGTCTTCTTGTTCTATAGTTTCGAGATGGGTGCAATTGTTTTTGTACACCCTAAAACCAAAACAAAACCAAACAAACTTGTTCATTCAGTTGCCAGTTACTTTATAATCTTCAAGGGAATATTATATGTGTCTTCTGCTTTCTTTTACTGCAGATTTTCCAAAGCTGTGTTAATCTCTGACTCTAATATGGGATCCCCCACGTCCTCCATATCAACTCTCATTTCTTCTTCTATCATGCCATCAAACAGTTTCTCTTCCTCTTAGTGTCCTTCATGCACTCTTTACACCTATTCACTCTCTCATCTGCATTGATAAATGGAATTCTCCCAATGCTCTTCATGTTGATGCCTTTTGCTTTTAGTTTCACCCAAGATTGTTTCTACTTTCCTATGTGCTGAATCAGTTTTTTATGACGGTTTCTTTTTTTTTTTTTTTTTTTTTTTTTACATTCTTCCGGCAAAAATTTTGCTTCCCTGAACTTTCTATTTTTTACTCCCTAATGAAATACTGTTGGATTCCTTACTTCTAAAAAAAAATTGAATTTCCTTCTTTCATTGATTATTTGAAGTATTCCTGCTATTAATCAATATTTCTTCACAGTTAATTTCCTTGAACCTATATTTGTCTGTCCAACATCTGTGATTTTTCTTTCTAGAGATAGCCATTTGTGTTCTTTATTACTTTGTTTATTTATTACTTTATTATTATTTTATTACTATATCTTCATCGTTAACCAGCCATGGCTGGACAGACTGTGTCACAAATACAATGTTTATCAACTAACATTTATACAACACCATATAAAAAATTTATATTACAAATAAAAGAAAATATTTTTGCAGTGCACAAAAACACATAGAACACAGAAAAAATGGAATATAACTAAACAGGAAAGTAAAACTTCATAGCAGCAAATGAAAATACCATAAAGCAAAATGTTTACAAGACCATGTAGATCACACACATAAAGTTTCATTTTGGCAAAATATGTGCTTTAAGTAAAACACAAAATTAAATGTGCAGTTAACTGAGAACATAAAAAGGAGGTTAAATTTAGGCAAAATTATATATAAAACATAACAATATTTATTATTTTGTCCATTCACTAGAACCACTGTTGAAAACCTCTTCCAAGGAATATAGTGGATGTTGTTTCAAGTCCTGAGCAATTTTTTTTGAAATAATTCAGGTGGCTGGGATTTCATTTCTGGAGGCAGTTGATATACAATCATTTTTAGGGTGACTGTTGTAAAGCTGTCTTGTGTACTTGATAGGCAACACCTTGGCACTTCAATGTTCCTCTTACAGCGAGTGTCATGATTATGTATTTCTTGTCTTATGCTAAAATTCCTTTGATTTTCATTTATATAACTGAGGCAGAAAAACACATACTGAGTAAAAATAGTCATTATGCCTAGCCTGGTGAAAATAGGCTTACAGTGGTCCAGTCTTTTGCTAGAGGATATGATCCTGATGGCTTCTTTTTGTAATAGCAACACATCTTTGCTGCCTGAGGAGTGTCCCCACAACAGCAGTCCATAGCTAATGTGGCTGTGGAAGAGTGCATGGTAGACTACTGTGAGAAACTGGTCAGCTATTACCCTCTTCAGCTTCCTCAGGAGGTATATCACACGAAAAAGTTTGGTGCCTACTTATGCCGTGTGATCATTCACAGAGAGTTTGCTGTCAATCTTGAAGCCCAGTAGTCTGACAGTCTCCATGTTTTCTTGGTCTTCAATGTTGGTTAGATTGCATATCAAATGTTGGGTTTTTTCTTCATCGATCTTCATTTTGTTTATTATGAACCATTCTTTTATTTCTTCAAACATCAAATTTGATGCACCAAGACCTTCTGCAGCTGTATGTCCTTCGGCAATAACCCCCCTGCGGGTCCGGGGGTAAGAATAGACCCGCGGTATTCCTGCCTGTCATAAGAGGCTACTAAAAGGAGTCTCAACTGTTTCGGCCTTTAATGTGATGGTCCCCTAAGGGGTTTGTCCACTCCATTTCAAAATTTTTCCATTAGTGCGTACGATTTGGGGAAGGACGCCTTACGTGATGCATTCTATATCCATCTTGCCCTAAGATCTGTCACATTCGCTACTGTCATGGAGTTGGACTTACACTGAGCTTCCAGCCACATTGGCTGCAGTGTGTTCTGGGTAGCCTACATTCCCTCCATTGTGCACATCCATCATTGCCCTCGTGATGTACATGGATATTAGACACCCGACAACCAGCACGGTAGCCAGTCCGTTGTGGTGGGGTCGTCATGTACCCTCTTGGTGGTAGCCCCCTGACTACACGGGGATTGCACTGCTGATGCCTGAGCTGCTACCTCCCCATGTATGTTGAGGAGTAGATGCCTATCCCTCTGGGGCATCGGGACTCCCAGCAAAGGCCATCCTGCCGGGTGGTCTTTGCTGTGACTGGGTGGCGCCCGTGGGAAGAGCCCCTGGTCAGAGTGGGTGGCATCAGGGTGGATGACCCGCAATGAAGCATGGTACATCATCTCTCGCTGGTGGGCCTCCACCAGCAGTCTCTAAGAGATCGAGGTTTGACTTCAATGGGAAGTAATTTGATCCGAGACTATTTCCCTCCCTGGCCACTCCATGGGAGGAACGTATGGCTAAAGAAGGCAGCTTATGAAAGGGTGTCTGGTGGCGTGTGCATCTATGTTCTTCACTCTCTTCACAGCAAGTTTGTCTCTCTACAAACACCTTTAGAGGCTGTCACTGTTCGGGTGTGGATGCCACAGGCTGTTACCGTCTGCAGTCTTTACCTTCCACCGGATGGTGATATCGCGCAGCATGTCCTGGCTCCACAGATAGTCCACTTGCTGCCACCTTTCTTGTTGCTGGGCCACTTCAATGCCCATAACCCTCTGTGGGGTGGGTCAGTGGCAACAGGTCAAGGCACCACCATTGAGCGTGTATTGGCACGGCTCAATCTTTCCATTTTAAATGATGGTGCCTTTACACATTTCAGTGTGGCGCATGGCACGTACTCCGCCATTGACCTTTCGATCTGCAGCCCTAGCCTATTACCTTCTGTCCAATGGAGTGTGCATGACGACCTGTGTGGTAGTGACCACTTTCCGATCTTTCTATCACTGCCACAACGTCACTCTTCTGGGCGCCCTAGCAGATGGGCTATGAAAAAGGCTGACTGGGACTTGTTCTCCTCCATTGCCGCTATTGAGCCTCTTTCTAATGAAGTCATTGATGCGGTGGTTCACTCAGTCACCACCGGCATCGTTACTGCCACAGAATCTGCCATTCCCCATTCTTCTAGGCCCCCTTGGCGGAAGACTGTGCCTTGGTGGTCGCCTGCGATAGCTGAGGCAATTAAAGATCGCCGGCGGGTGCTCCAGTGTCACAAGTGACATCCATCTTTAGAAAACCTCGTCGCCTTTAAACAGCTCCGAGCGCAGGCCCGCCGCATCATTCACCAACACAAGCAGGAGTGCTGGAAGCGGTATGTGTCCACCATTGGCCTCCATGTCTCTCCATCGCAGGCCTGGGCCAAGATTAGACACCTCTATGGCTATCGGACCCCTGTCAGCATCCCTGCACTCTCACTGAATGGAGCCGTTTGTACTGACTCCGATGTAATTGCAAACCTCTTGGCGGAGAATTTTGCTCAGAGTTCCACTTCTATGACTTACCCACTGGCCTTCCACCCCATTAAAGAGTGGATGGAATGTCGGAGCCTTTCATTTCGCACCCACCATCCTGAACCCTACAATTTTCCATTCAGTGAGTGGGAATTTCACATTGCACTAGCCACTTGCCCTGATACAGCTCCTGGGCCAGATCGCATCCACTGTCAGATGCTGAAACACCTTTCAGTGCACTGCCAGTGATGCCTCCTCGACCTTTACAACTGTATTCGGGTCGAGGGTGAGCTTCCATCGCAATGGCAGGAAAGCATTGTTATCCCCATTTTGAAACCTGGCAAGAACCCTTTGGAGTTGGACAGCTACTGCCCCATTAGCCACACCAACATTCTTTGCAAGTTGCTTGAACGGATGGTGAGCCGGTGGTTGAGTTGGGTACTCGAGTCTCGGGGCCTTCGGGCTCCATCTCGGGGTGGATTCCGTAAAGGCCGCTCTGCCGCCAACAGTCTGGTGAGCCTCGAGTCAGCCATCCGTACGGCCTTTGCCCGCTGGCAGCACCTGGTTGCTGTCTTTTTCAACATGTGGAAGGTGTATGATATGACATGGCGTCATCACATCCTCTCTACACTTCATGATTGGGGTCTTCGGGGTCTGCTGCCAATTTTCATTCGAAGTTTTCTGTCGCATCGAACCTTCCGCGTGCAAGTCGCTGCCTCCCATAGTTCCTCCTGAGTTTAGGAGAATGGAGTGCCACAGGGATTTGTTTTAAATGTCTGCCTGTTTTAAATAGCAATTAACGGGCTCGCTGCGGCGGTGGGAACGTCTGTCTGTGTCCTTGTATGCTGACGACTTCTGCCTTTACTGTAGCTCTATTGGCATTGCAGCTGCTGAATGTCAGCTGCAGGGTGCTATCCGCAAGTCACAGGCTTGGGCTGTAGTGCATGGCTTCCAGTTTTCGGCTCCCAAGACCCGCGTTATGCATTTCTGCCGGCGACGCACTGTTCACCCAGAGCCGCAGCTTTATCTTGACGGCGAACTTCTTGCTGTGGTGGAGTCACATAGGTTTATGGGTGTGGTTTTTGATGCCCGGTTGACTTGGCTGCCTCATATTCGGCAGCTTAAACAGATGTGTTGCCGGCATCTAAATGCTCTGTGATGCCTGAGCCACACCCGCTGGGGCGCCGACCGATCTACCCTCTTATGGCTCTACCAGGTGTTAATCCAGTCCTGTCTGGATTATGGGAACCTGGCTTATGGTTCAGCATCCCCTTCGGCATTGAGGGTGCTGGACCCAATCCTTCACAGTGGGATATGCCTTGCCACTGGTGCTTTCTGGACCAGCCCTGTGGACAGCATACTTGTGGAGGCAGATGTCCCTCCATTGTGATTACAGTGCCAACGTTTGCTGGCTGCTTATGCTATTCATGTTTGTAGCTTGCCCGGGCATCCTAACTGTCATCTTCTATTCCCACAGTCGCTCGTCCGTCTCCCAGAATGTCGGCCCCGGTTGGGTTGTACGATTGCAGTCCACACGTCAGAGAGCTTCTCTCCAGGCTTGGGGTTTTCCCTGTTCCACCTCCTTTCCAGGCCCCTCTGTGTATACACCTGTGGTGTGTGCCCCACCCTTGCCTTCGGCTCGAATTGGCACAGGGCCTGAAGGACTTAGTCCCTCAGGAGGCCTTTCGCCACCGCTTCTGTTTCATCCTCGCCATGTATCAGGGCTCTGGCATTGTTTACACTGACGGTTTGGTGGTTGCTGGTCATGTTGGTTATGCTCTAACTCTAGGGGACCATTCCGAACAATGTTCATTGCCGGCTGGCTGCAGCATTTTCACTGCTGAGCTGGTCGCCATCTTTCATGCCCTAGAGTATATCCGTTCCTGCTCAGGTGAATCCTTTATCTGTAGCGACTCCTTGAGCAGTATACGAGCTATCGACCAGTGCTTCCCTCGCTCTTGTCTGGTGATGGCTGTCCAGGAGTCCCTGCATACTCTTGCCCGTTGCGGCCGATCTGTGGTCTTTATATGGACCCCTGGTCATGTCGGCATCCCAGGCAATAAACGTGTTGACTGCCTTGCCAAACAGGCCACCAGTGAATCAACCCTGGACATTGGCCTCCTGGAGAATGATTTGCGAGCATGTCTTACGCCAAAAAGTTTTTGCACTATGGGACGCTGAATGGCGCGGTCTGACCACCCCTAACAAACTTCATGCCGTCAAGGAGACGACGACTGTGTGGCGATCATCCCTGCGAGCCACTCGCAGGGAATCCGTTGTACTTTTCCGGCTCCGCATTGGCCACACCTGCTTGACACACAGCTTTATACTGCGACATGAGGACCCGCCTCTATGTCGATGCGGGTCAGCTTTGATGGTGGTCCACGTTTTGTTGGACTGTCCACTTTTAAATGTGCTCAGGCAGATGTTTGCACTGCCTGATACGCTCCCTGCCCTTTTAAATGATTACACTTCTATGGCGGGCTTAGTTTTGCATTTTATTTGGGCAGGGGGCTTTTATCATTTAATCTAAGTGTTTGTCCTTTTTTGCATTGAGTCTGGCATTTAGCCTACGGTTTTAGACTGAACTTTTAATGTGTTTCTCGGTGGTTGGCTTTTCCTTTTTTTGTCTCTATGGTCGGCCAACCACCATCACACTCTGTGTGATTTTAATACGTTTTGTCTGGTCTTTGTCTCTGTTTCTCTTGTCCTGCGTCGCCTGTCATCTTTTCCGTGTTCGCTTTTATTCTCTGTGGGTGTTTTTAAGTTTTGGAGAAAGGGACCAATGACCATAGCAATCTGGTCCCTTTAATCCCCCAAACCAACCAGCCAACCAACCTTTGACAATAAGGGCAGTGTCATCTGCAAACTGCAACATTTGACTATTACAGCTCATATCATTGACATATACGAGGAATAGGAGAGGTCCTAAGACTGATCCTTGGGGCACTCCATGTTCCAGTTTTTGTTCAAGAGAAGTGAACTGCCTACTTTGATATTCGTTTTTGCAGTATTTACAGTGCTAGAGAACAACAAACACACCTCATTCCTTTGTACTACACTGTCCCACTTCTTTTCACATTATTATGAACTCTTCTCTTTAAGTTGAGTCTACTCTCCATTATACCTAAATAGTGATATGAGTCTATATCTACTAGTGGGTATGCCTTAAAATCTAATATCTAGTTTTGGAATCTGTCTGACCATGATGTAACCCAGCAAAAACAGTTAGATGTCTCCGTGTGATTTCCAGGTAAACCACCTCCTCATGCAATTTTTGAATAGTGTATTTGCAATTACAAGCTATTTGCTACAGAATTTTATCTTTCCCATTTTGCATTTCTGGTAATGAGCCCATGTTGTAACAAAACTTGGTCTTCTATTACATCCCCCACTACAGTGTTCCAGGCACACATGATTGCTAGTATTTTATCTCCCTTTATGTTCTGAATTACACGTTCAATGTCTCATGTATTTTCTTTCTTCATCTTCTGCCTGTGATGTAAGCATATACAATAGAGCTATGGTTGTTGATGTTGATTCGCTGGAGATTCTGATGAGAGAGATTGTATCACTGAACTGTTCATAGTAACTCAATCTTCCTGTAGCTAATGAATCATACTCCTATTACACCATATTTTACTGCTATTGATATATCCTATATTTGTCTGACCTGGAATCCTTTACTTCTTTCAATTTCCTTTTCAGATTTGCTAGCTTCCTTACCAAGTTCAAACTTCTGACATTCCACATTGCAGCAGATGGAATGTAATCTTTTTGCTGGTTATTAAATCTTTTTCACATGAATAGCTTCCCATTTGCAATACCCTCCTACTGAACTGAATGGAGAACTAACCTGGAATATCTCTCCAGTGGGGAAATTATCATAAAACTTTATCAATTACAAGCTACATTGCATATGGATACAATTGTATTTCTTAATGCAAAGGCTTCCATTTCCTTCTGCATTTTTATGTCATTGATCATTGCTCATTGTTCCACCTTTTAGGGGCATTTTTAATTTCTAGGGGTAACAGGGTGCCTAATGCCTGTCTACTCCTCCACTCACTGTGTAAAGGCCATTTTTAGGACAAAGTGATTCTTCATTCCAGAAATCTTCAGCTGCCATTGCCAATGATTTTTATTTGAAATTGAAGCAGCGACAGGGTTCAGACCTGGGATGCAGGATGTTTCGATCATTGGTCCATTGTGAATCTGAGTAACTTTAGGAGTTGGGCCCAGAATGTCAGTGGATAAACTCATATCTGTAGAACAGGAAACAGATAGTTGAACTTACATACCACAAGGTATTAGTATAATTCCCTAATTTTCTGCAGAACAGAGTGTTTACAACAAAAAATAATTTTTGTGTTCTATCTAATGGGACATACTAGTTTTGTAATAAAACTATGACATGGACTCCCATAAGCACCAAAAACATCACTAGCTGAGTAGAATGAATTTTACACCAAGTATTCTTTAAACTTTCTCTGAGTTTTAGTGTTTGAAGAGCAAGACAATTTCTGCTGGTAGAGCATTGAAAACTTTTGTGACAGATTAAGTCATTCCTTTCTGCCCACAGGTGGAATTTGTCTGCTCAATATCTAAGTCCTGTTTGAGTGTCTAGTGATACAGACATCAATAGCATTGATCAGAGGTGTAAGCACCACTGGCAGACAGAGTAGGGGCACTGAATAAGAATATCTGTGCCATAAACAAAGGACTGGGTACCCTGTGATGCAGGCGACTGCACAGTCACCCTTTTGTTTTGTTTGCTCGTACTAAAGTATTGTTCACTCACAATTGTCTTCTCTCTGTGATTGGAGCTTTCAGTACACCCATTAGGGCAATGTTCCATAACCTCATATTATTGCCATGATGTGCACAACTGGTTTTGAAAAGAGAGCTTTTATATTAATGAAACATGAAAAAGAATGATATACCAAGACAGATTCCTACAACAGTAAATGCGACTCAGAATGAATATCGCTCTCCTCTGAGCAGCGACATTTTTTTGTTGGTGGCTGAGTACCACAAAGATGATTCCATAAAACAGCAAAGCATAAAAATATCCTAAGTAAGCAGTTCTGATGGCAATCTTGTGTGTAAATGTTAAAATTGTGTGTAACCCCATTACTGTGCACAACTAAGAACTTACCACCCCACTTGATGTGCTTGTGGTCCATTACATTTAATATTTATGTTCTGTTCTGTGAAACATGAAATTGTGCATAAAGCAGTGTTTTTAGACATTCAGAGCGCATTCACTACAGATAAATCAGGTTCGTACTACAAATGTTGTATGGATCAGTTAAGTACAATTTATGATACCAGTAGCTTCTCATGTGGTGTGATCATAGTTGGTTCCATGAATACACAAGTGTAGTAAACTAGCTGAAATTATTTGGAGGGCTAAAATTTCACATACAATGAGGTCTTAGCTTTAAACAGTTTACATGTCCTTTAAAAAAGTTCAACAATGAAGCAAAAAATTGTAATTTTTACAGTTGTTATGGGATTACCTGAACAGTGAAAGCCTGGATAAAAGGAACGATGAATTCAATTATGATGGCTGGAAAACAGAAAATGTAAAGGTATTTATCTTAGGCATACTGATCCTATTTTTCAATCCTGTTACAAACCTTTAGCCACAAAATTTAAATGTCTTGCTCTAAGTAATTTTTGTCTAATATATTACATTACTGCTATTTGTATATTAAAGAAAAAATTTCATACTCACTTCCTTATACTTTTCATTCATAAATAGCTTAAATGGAAATGGAATCTGAATGTTAATGCCACCTGTGTCATTGACTTAATCCACTTTACTGAAATGTTTCCATTTTGAATTTCAGGAAATCCCACAGCAAGTAAATACCAGTGATTGTGGTGTATTTTGTTGTGTATATTCAGACTGTATCTGTCGTAATGCTAGTTTCAAATTTTCTCAGGAAGACATGCCATATTTTAGAAAAAAAATAGTGTATGAAATACTTTCAAAAAAATTGATGACATGAAGATGATAAAACTATTGTTGCATATACTGGTAGTGCAGATGGTATTATCTTTTTAAAAAATCCCATCTAATAGAAACATAAAAGGAATTTAAAATTCTGAACATAAAATTTTAATTTTTGACTTCGTGTATGGTTGAACGTGTTGTAGGATCTGCATAGAGAAGTCTAACAGGGTGTTATGTAGTTGTGATACAACAGTGAATAGAGTATTATTTTGAATCTGTAAAATTTATTTTTCAGCTAGGATATTCATGTGTAGGGTAATGAGTAGAACTGCTGTTCATTGTTAAATTTCTTTTTATGGAGATTAAAAAGTAAACTTTGTCTGTCAACACTCTCGTGTTGTTAGGTGTAATCTCCAAAAGCGGAATTTTTTGAAGGTGGAGTTACTTTTGATGTGCCTGTGTTGCTTGAATTGGCAACTGTAATATTTGCAGCTGTCATAAGCAGCAGAGAGGTTGTTGCATTATACAAATATTCAAATGATGGCTGTAACTGAATCACTGTTAATGAATGTTAATTGGCATTAAGGGTCATTTTACAGGTTTGCATTTGTTTCCAGTTGTGTGAAAAAAAAAAAAAAAAAGAAGAGATGACTGGATCATCAGTAGTAGACTTAAAAACAACTCTGTTTTCCATGTAGAGTACCATTCTTTATTTTTTTGAAATGCCTGCTGGCTTTAGCTATCATATTATATTCCTTATTTTGTGTATAATCAGCGTGAAACCGTGTATAAAAATTGCGCTTAAATCTAAAATGTCTGACATACAAGACATGTTTTGGTAAAAACTTGATCTCGGTCATTAGGTGGATATGATACATGGGTCAGGCCATATCACAGTATGTACACAATGTTGTATGTAATATGTGTAGCTAAGCATGTTACCTTAGTGCTTCAAACACAAGAAACTGTTAAATATTCACAATAGTTTAGCAGAAACTGTTAACTGCATTGCTGGGTTCCAAAGAATATGTACTGCTTTGTCTGAACCTTGTTATTGATTCTTTCTATACAGTTTTTATTAATATGTATTTATGATTAACAGACTAAATTTCCTGTAATGGTTCTGCTTAGATTTTGTTCGTGGTAGTGAGATGCTTTCATTTTGTGAATTATTAAGAATCAATTTGTAACAATACTGTGTACAATATGAAAAGAAAAGTTATGAACTGGTATTGAATTTTGTGTTATTACCTAAATATTTCCATTCATTTATTTAACTAGAGTATCCGTAAAACCAGGAATTGATTAAGAAATATGTATGGAGTCGTGTGGCCACCATCTTTAAGCACTGGTGACGTAAGGTTAGTAGATAAATTCAAGCTGAGCTTTTTAACTGGAAATGAAGCAGCTTCCATGAATGAAACTTTCTTATTAATTGAAAAGCTAACTTAAAACACAAAGCATATTATGGAATCTAACTAAAGTATTACAATTCTAATTACACAGCCTGCCTTTCACTGAGGATTATACATGCTGTCTTAAACTGATAGATGTTTATCATTGTTCTTGTCTTACTCATCATGTAACTTCACACTTCAGTCACATACTGAGGACAGTGTCTACTGAATCCTAAAATTCATGTGTGCCAAACATTCCATTCACCTGAAATGAACAAAACTCTGAACAAGAAGATAATTGTTCATTATTTCACAAACTACATAATTTTGTCTCCGATTTTCAGTAACAAGCCATCACATGAATAGCCATCATCCAACTGTGGCCAAATGAAAGACTGTTAGTCTATACTGCTGAAAATAATATAGTTGAATATAGTTGACTTGATTGGTGCTCTACAACCTGATCCACAAGAGTCTTAACCTTGTGTCCCAGCAATGCTCACTTGAAAATGGAGTGACTATATCTTAACAGCAGTCCAATTCCCTGAAACCACTTGTGTGTGTCTCTGACCTCCACCTACTTCCATGCTGGTGTACACCCCATATATTGTGCCTCCGTGCCTCCCGCCACTTCCCTTCCACCACAAAGCTGCTGCATGTATTCTGCATGCCATATTTCTATCTGTATTCCCTGTTGCTTCCATTATTCCCCCCCCCCCCCCTCCTCTCTCTCTCTCTCTCTCTCTCTCTCTCTCTCTCTCTCTCTCTCTCTCTCTCTCTCTCTCTTACTCTCTTACAGCTTTTTCAAAATGTGTATAGTTGAGATGATATTGATATTCCGTCTGTATAGAGTGCCCCATATAACTACTGCAATGCTCACATGTGATATTGCAAACCTCTGGGTTCTTGGGTAAACTGACTTAGAAACTTTGTCAAAGAACTGCATCATGAAATAATTTGTAAGGATATCTCAGGCTCAGTGTAACAATAGATGTGGCTACATGGTGTGAGATATGGTAATAATGACTAGAAAAAAGGAGTTGTGGTAGCTCTGTGATATGTAACACAGTGATACAGAAAGTATTCTGGAAGCTGGTCATCAGTGATAAGTGGATTAGTGTTCCTAGTCAGGTGGTATGTACAGGCTTGTTCTGTGAAGATATTACTAGCTTTCAGGGATGATGGAGAGGGGTAAATATATCAATTTCTACATCTACATCTACATCTACATCTACATTTATACTCCGCAAGCCACCCAATGCTGTGTGGTGGAGGGCACTTTACGTGCCACTGTCATTACCTCCCTTTCCTGTTCCAGTCGCATATGGTTCGCGGGAAGAACGACTGTCTGAAAGCCTCCGTGCGCACTCTAATCTCTCTAATTTTACATTCGTGATCTCCTCGGGAGGTATAAGTAGGGGGGAAGCAATATATTCGATACCTCATCCAGAAACGCACCCTCTCGAAACCTGGCGAGCAAGCTACACCGCGATGCAGAGTGCCCCTCTTGCAGAGTCTGCCACTTAAGTTTATTAAACATCTCCATAACGCTATTACGGTTACCAAATAACCCTGTGACGAAACGCGCCGCTCTTCTTTGGATCTTCTCTATCTCCTCCGTCAAACCAATCTGGTACGGATCCCACACTGATGAGCAATATTCAAGTATAGGTTGAACGAGTGTTTTGTAAGCCACCTCCTTTGTTGATGGACTACATTTTCTAAGCACTCTCCCAATGAGTCTCACCCTGGTACCCGCCTTACCAACAATTAATTTTATATGATCATTCCACTTCAAATCGTTCCGCACGCATACTCCCAGATGTTTTACAGAAGTAACTGCTACCAGTGTTTGTTCCGCTATCATATAATCATACAATAAAGGATCCTTCTTTCTATGTATTCGCAATACATTACATTTGTCTATGTTAAGGGACAGTTGCCACTCCCTGCACCAAGTGCCTATCCGCTGCAGATCTTCCTGCATTTCGCTACAATTTTCTAATGCTGCAACTTCTCTGTATACTACAGCATCATCCGCGAAAAGCCGCATGGAACTTCCGACACTATCTACTAGGTCATTTATATATATATATATTGTGAAAAGCAATGGTCCCATAACACTCCCCTGTGGCACGCCAGAGGTTACTTTAACGTCTGTAGACGTCTCTCCATTGATAACAACATGCTGTGTTCTGTTTGCTAAAAACTCTTCAATCCAGCCACACAGCTGGTTTGATATTCCGTAGGCTCTTACTTTGTTTATCAGGTGACAGTGCGGAACTGTATCGAACGCCTTCCGGAAGTCAAGAAAAATAGCATCTACTTGGGAGCCTGTATCTAATATTTTCTGGGTCTCATGAACAAATAAAGCGAGTTGGGTCTCACACGATCGCTGTTTCCGGAATCCATGTTGATTCCTACATAGTAGATTCTGGGTTTCCAAAAATGACATGATACTCGAGCAAAAAACATGCTCTAAAATTCTACAACAGATTGACGTCAGAGATATAGGTCTATAGTTTTGCGCATCTGGTCGACGACTCTTCTTGAAGACTGGGACTACCCGTGCTCTTTTCCAATCATTTGGAACTCTCCGTTCCTCTAGAGCAGGCTGTTCCAGCTCGTGGGCTCCATTGTGAACCGCGGAGCACTCCCTGCTCCAGGGAGCCGTGTCACTCACTGTGACCATTCAAGTGGGCCAGCATGCCGGCATGTGGCACGGCTGGCTGAGGCAGGCGGCAAGGCAAGCGTTTTGATGTGCCAGCTGCGTCTTACAAGATTGACAACCTCACACTCTTAGCTGCTAAGACGTGATGACGTGCTACACCAGGAAATACGATCTTCAGGAAATAAATAAGAAACAAATGTTTTACAAGAAATTGCATACTAAATTTATTGGGCCTCTGTAGTTTGAAATTTTCTTTCCATTGCAAGATCGGAAATATCAGGCGTCAAAGTGTTCGCAGCGTTAATGCGGAGGATGGCCTTCATTGTTGTATCCTGAAGAAGTGATCATTCCTTACTTTATAACTGTTTTCATTGCTAAGAAAAGCTGCTCACATCAAAACGTAGATCCATACATGCACATGATCTGAGCGGCATTGGTGTGAAGTTTGGGAAATTTTTTTTTTCTATAATGAACACTACCATCGTGACAAATACAACGTGTTGTAGTACCTCTCTTTCAACAAAGTTGAATTTTGCAAATCAATAATCTCCAATTGAAGTGACGATGACAAGTCATCGGTGGAAACTGAAAAAGGAGTGCTGAACACCTTAAGTTGCATTTCCAAACTAGTGAGGTCTCGGAATCGTGTTTCAAACGACACGATGAGCTGCTTTAGGTTTGCTTGGTAATCACCGCCGTTAGATGTCCATTACTTATCTGCCTCTCAAATAAACATAACTTTTCCATGAACGCTTTGATCTGGTCGTGCATGTCCTGCAATGACAGATTGAAATTATTCAGATGCATAGTTATGTCAGCTAGGAACGCCAGGTCTGATATCCATTTTATATCTTTCAGACAACGCATTTCTTCCCCTTTCATTTTGAGAAAAGGGGTATTTCCTTACTAATGGCAAAGAAAACATCAAGAACTTTTCCCCGACTCAGCCAACGAACTGTACTGTGGTAAGATATATCCCCATACTCTGCTTCCACATCCTTCAGGAATCCTTTGACGCCACACAAAATTCACACACTTCACGACATCTTTCATTACGCCACCTAGCTCTACTGTTTCAGCACACAGTGCCTCTTGGTGAAAATAACAATGAAGAGTCAAAATGTCTTTCCCGAATTCGTCCCTGAGTTTATTTTTCAAACGAGAAGCAAAACCTTGGTGACGCCCGATCATTTGTGGTGCACCGTCTGTCGCTACACAATGGAGCTTATCCCACGGCAAATTCATATTGCCACTGATTCACAAACAGCTTCAAAAATGTCACGTCCTGTTGTGGTGAAATCGAGTGGTACCACATCTAAGAGTTCTTCAGTTACTTGCAGCTCCATGTCAACACCACGCACAAAGACTGCAAGCTGAGCACAATCCGATATGTCAGTGCTTTTGTCAAGCGCTAACGAAAATGCAACAACGCTCTCCGCCTTTTTCCTGAGCTGTTTCTCTAAATCCGCCGCCATGTCCAGGATTCGACGAGACATTGTTTGCTTTGACAGGCAAACCCCTTCAATTGCCTGCACCTCCCTTGGAAACAAACATTTTGCAACTGCTGCCATGCACGATTTTACGAGTGGTCCCACCGAAAACGGTTTGCCACTCGTCGCAGTGATGTGAGCGACCCTGTAGCTTGCTGGAATTGCAGATTCAGTAGTGTTTTCTCCGCTCTCATTCACGTGAAAATTATAAACGCATTACAGAACATGAACTATGTTGCATGTTTTGATACCCTCTGTATTACGAATCCGTTTTTAAACATACATCTACTGGTATGTCGTTCTTAAGCCTGGCTACCAGTTCTCTGCGTGCAACGCCTTCTGCCTGACTGTATTTAATTCTGTATATTGTACCTCTTCGCAGAATTAAATACTTTATGACATACAAAACACTGCGGTCGACCATCCCTCTCAATGAATAGAAAGGTATCCTCCAATAGAGGTACAGAGCTTCCGGGCTAGTCATATCTGTCATTGAGCACGGATTATTACGGCTGCATGCGGCAAGGGGGGCAGTGAGTTTGCTTTCCCCCTCCACGCAGGCTCCGAGCTGCCGCAGTGAGTGCTCCAGAGCACTCCGGCTCCCTGGAGCTCGGTTGGAACAGCCTGCTCTAGAGACTTGCGGTACACGGCTGTTAGAAGGGGGGCAAGTTCTTTCGCGTACTCTGTGTAGAATCGAATTGGTATCCCATCAGGTCCAGTGGACTTTACTCTATTGAGTGATTCAAGTTGCTTTTCTATTCCTTGGACACTTATTTTGATGTCAGCCATTTTTTCGTTTGTGCGAGGATTTAGAGAAGGAACTGCAGTGTGGTCTTCCTCTGTGAAACAGCTTTGGAAAAAGGTGTTTAGTATTTCAGCTTTACGCGTGTCATCCTCTGTTTCAATGCCATCATCATCCCGGAGTGTCTGGATATGCTGTTTCGAGCCACTTACTGATTTAACGTAAGACCAGAACTTCCTAGGATTTTCTGTCAAGTCGGTACATAGAATTTTACTTGCGAATTCACTGAACGCTTCATGCATAGCCCTCCTTACGCTAACTTTGGCATCGTTTAGCTTCTGCTTGTCTGAGAGGTTTTGGCTGCGTTTAAACTTGGAGTGAAGCTCTCTTTGCTTTCGCAGTAGTTTCCTAACTTTGTTGTTGTACCACGGTGGGTTTTTCCCGTCCCTCACAGTTTTACTCAGCATGCACCTGTCTAAAACGCATTTTACGATTGCCTTGAACTGTTTCCATAAACACTCAACATTTTCAGTGTCGGAACAGAAATTTTCGTTTTGATCTGTTAGGTAGTCTGAAATCTGCCTTCTATTACTCTTGCTAAACAGATAAACCTTCCTCCCTTTTTTTATATTCCTATTAACTTCCATATTCAGGGATGCTGCAATGGCCTTATGATCACTGATTCCCTGTTCTGCACTTAGTCGAAAAGTTCGGGTCTGTTTGTTATCAGTAGGTCCAAGATGTTATCTCCACGAGTCGGTTCTCTGTTTAATTGCTCGAGGTAATTTTCGGATAGTGCACTCAGTATAATGTCACTCGATGCTCTGTCCCTACCACCCGTCCTAAACATCTGAGTGTCCCAGTCTATATCTGGTAAATTGAAATCTCCACCTAAGACTATAACATGCTGAGAAAATTTATGTGAAATGTATTCCAAATTTTCTCTCAGTTGTTCTGCCACTAATGCTGCTGAGTCGGGAGGTCGGTAAAAGGAGCCAATTATTAACCTAGCTCGGTTGTTGAGTGTAACCTCCACCCATAAGAATTCACAGGAACTATCCACTTCTACTTCACTACAGGATAAACTACTACTAACAGCGACGAACACTCCACCACCGGTTGCATGCAATCTATCCTTTCTAAACACCGTCTGTACCTTTGTAAAAATTTCGGCAGAATTTATCTCTGGCTTAAGCCAGCTTTCTGTACCTATAACGATTTCAGCTTTGGTGCTTCCTATCAGCGCTTGAAGTTCTGGTACTTTACCAACGCAGCTTCGACAGGTGACAATTACAATACCGATTGCTGCTTGGTCCCCGCATGTCCTGACTTTGCCCCGCACCCGTTGAGGCTGTTGCCCTTTCTGTACTTGCCCAAGGCCATCTAACCTAAAAAAACCGCCCAGCCCACGCCACACAGCCCCTGCTACCCGTGTAGCCGCTTGTTGCGTGTAGTGGACTCCTGACCTATCCAGCGGAACCCGAAACCCCACCACCCTATGGCGCAAGTCGAGGAATCTGCAGCCCACACGGTTGCAGAACCGTCTCAGCCTCTGATTCAGACCCTCCACTCGGCTCTGTACCAAAGGTCCGCAGGCAGTCCTGTCGACGATGCTGCAGATGGTGAGCTCTGCTTTCATCCCGCTAGTGAGACTGGCAGTCTTCACCAAATCAGATAGCCGCCGGAAGCCAGAGAGGATTTCCTCCGATCCATAGCGACACACATCATTGGTGCCGACATGAGCGACCACCTGCAGATGGGTGCACCCTGTACCCTTCATGGCATCTGGAAGGACCCTTTCCACATCTGGAATGACTCCCCCCGGTATGCACACGGAGTGCACATTGGTTTTCTTCCCCCCTCTTGCTGCCATTTCCCTAAGGGGCCCCATTACGCGCCTGACGTTGGAGCTCCCAACTACCAGTAAGCCCACCCTCTGCGACCGCCCAGATCTTGCAGACTGAGGGGCAACCTCTGGAACAGGACAAGCAGCCATGTCAGGCCGAAGATCAGTATCAGCCTGAGACAGAGCCTGAAACCGGTTCGTCAGACAAACTGGAGAGGCCTTCCGTTCAGCCCTCCGGAATGTCTTTCGCCCCCTGCCACACCTTGAGACGACCTCCCACTCTACCAGCTTTACACGTGTCATCCTCTGTTTCAATGCCATCATCATTCCGGAGTGTCTGGATATGCTGTTTCGAGCCACTTACTGATTTAACGTAAGACCAGAACTTCCTAGGATTTTCTGTCAAGTTGGTACATAGAATTTTACTTTCGAATTCACTGAACGCTTCACGCATAGCCCTCCTTACGCTTACGCTTAGCCCAGAAAAAAAGTGTGTCGAAAGTTATAAGTGGAAATTGTTGTGATACTTCTGACAATGGAATACGTGCACCACAACTGTTGTTGCTGATATTGTAGGATAGGCAACTTCCAGAGGTGGTAGTATAGGGCAAAACAAGAAGAAAATCTCTAGTAAATATGGGCTTTAAAATGTATACCTTTAGAGCTATGGACACTTCTTCAGCAGAGAAAAAGTTTCACAGTAACATAGATGAAAAAGTGCTCATAGCTCTTAAGATTTGCATTTTAAAGTCCATGTTTACTAGAGATTATTTTTCTTGTTTTGGCCCATATTATCACAACTGAAAGCTGCCTACTGTACAATCAAGGCAACAACAGTACTAGTACATGTATTCCTCTGTCAGGGATATCAGAACAAGTTTTTCTCATAACTTTGGACTTAGTTGTTTCTGGACCAGGGTCCCATACCTCAAATTGATGCATTTACCCTTTTCCATCAACTCTGAAACATTCATGTCATCAAAGAATTATCCTGTAGAATGTGAATACTGGATACAATACTTTCACATGATGATTGAGGATCCACATCTGCTTCTTATACTGTGAATCTGGATGGACTGTTTGTGGTAATGCTTGATAGGTGCTCTGTGGTGATTAGCAGTGGCCTTTTGTTATAACATGGAGGCTAAGGTTCTTTCCATGTTCTTAAATTGTATTTGAGTTTAGAGTAAGCTGGCTGAAATAGCCACATGGTACCACCTTGCAGGCATTATCTTGCACAAAATTAAACTTTGGCCCATATTTAATATAGAAAAGCCACTCTTACAATTAATACCATTCTGTTTGAATAAGATTCTGTCCCAGGTGAGAAAACTGAAAACTTAATACTTTGGAAGTAGACTGGTATATGACAGTGTGAAACATAGCAAGTTTGATCTACTCCAACTGTTAAGATTTTGGCTCCTGTTAACATCCAATATTTTTTCTGATTATCGTATTTTCCATGGAGTAACAAAAAGTGTCATATGCACTTCAATATTTCAAAATGTTATTTAGGCAGAATTCAATTTAAATTTATCATCCAGATGACTAATTTGCATATGCTGATTTCATTAAGATATAAAGTTTTCATTAGAATATCAGTCATTAAATGATGTGGCTAATCCACGTTATGGTAACGTCTAGTGGAAAAACATTTTGAGCTAACTGGCAGGCTCTGAAGTACTGACATGATTATCAATTTGTTGCGCATTATTTAGTGCCCTATCTTATGCAATTCACCATCATAATGGGAAAGACAATGCAAATATACAATATTACTATGACAATAAAATGAATATAATGTTGCAATTTAAACTATAATACTAATATGCGTTATATAAAACGCATTGAAGTTAAGAATTAGATAACAATATCCTTGCAAATCTGAAAATGGAAATGCAAAGGTTCAATCTAGATATAGTAGGGCTCAGTGAAGTGAAACGGAAAGAGAACAAGGATTTCTGGTCAGATGAGTGTAGGGTAATATCAACAGCATCAGAAAATGGTATAACAGGAGGAGGATTCATGATGAATAGGAAGATAGGGCAGAGGAAGTGTTACTGTGAACAATTCAGTGATCGGGTTGTTCTTATCACAATCTACAGCAAACCAACATCGACAATGATAGTTCAGGTATACATACTGACGTCGCAAGCTGAAGATTAAGAGATAACGTTTAGGAGGATATTGCAAGGGTAATACAGCATGTAAATGGAGATGAAAATCTAATCGTCATGAGGGACTTAAATACAGTTTTAGGGGAAGGAGTAGAAGAAAACGTTGCAGTGGAGTATGGGCTTGGGATAAATAATGAGAGAGTATAAAGCATAATTGAGTTCTGTAATAAATTACAGCTATTAATAATGAATATTCTGTTCAAGAATCACAAGAGATGGTAGCATACTTGGAACAGGCCAGGTTATATGAGAAGATTTCAGTTAAATTACGTAATGGTCAACAGAGATTCTGAATTCAGATACTAGATTGTAAGGTATACCCAGGAGAAGAGTAGACTGAAGTTTATGAGGGAAATCAGGAAGAATCAATATGCAAAGAGACGGTATATGAAAATACGAAGGAATGAAGAGATACACTTGAAGATGTCTAAGGTAGTAATAAAGAACAGCTCAGAAGGCAGTACAGTTGAAGAGGAATGGACATCTCTAAAAAAAAGTTATCACAGAAGTTGGAAAGAAAAACATAGGTACAAAGAAGGTAACTGTGAAGAAACCATGGGTAACAGAAGAAATACTTCAGTTGATTGATGAAACAAGTACAAAAATGTCCAGAGAAATTCAGGAATACAGATATAGGTCACTGAAGAATGAAATAAATAGGAAGTATAGGGAAGCTGAGACAAAATGGCTGCATGAAAAATGTGAAGAAATTGGAAAAGAAATGATTGTCAGAAGGAATGACTCAGCATATAGGAAATTCAAAACAACCTTGTGGTGAAATTAAAAGCAAGCATGGTGCAACATTAAGAGTGCAATGTGAATTCCACTGTTAAATGCAGAGGAGAGAGAGGGTAGATGGCAAGAGTACATTGAAGACCTCTGTGAGGGGGAAAATCTGTCTGATGTTATAGGAGAAAAGAGTTGATTTAGAAGAGAGAGAGAGGATCCAGCAGTAGATCAGAATTTAACCCTCGAGTGGGGGCGCCATTTTTCATAACACGAGCGGGTGCACGGCGCACTTTGTACACATGAAAAGAATAGTTATGTTACCAAGGTAAGTCATGTATGATTAAAATCACAGTTCAAGCTTAGTTTGTTTAAAAAAAACCTTTTAAATAAACTTGCATAATATGAGCTAAACTGCTGTTTTATTAAACAATAATGAAATAAATTTTCACTATAACTCTCAGTTGCCAAGGACAGGTGTTAAAGAGACAGTAATGACTCATTTGGAGTGTTAAGCAGTGCAGGTGCATCAGATCTCGGTCAGCTGCTTATTTGATCATTAATTATCTTGTAGACAACTTCCTCAGTGTGGGATTATGTTGCTAGATTGTAGCTGGGGTCATTTTTTTAAACTGATAATAATTTTTTTCTTGCCTAGCTCGCTTTGTGTTTTATATTACTGCTGCTCACTTGGACGTACAACACAATTTATTGCTGTGTTACCTGAAGCAATACTGAAGGAATAGGTATAGGTTTGTGGTTGTGAAACAAAAATGGAACCGCACAAAATCATTTTATTTTTGATTGGTGCACTTTATATGCATGTGCTCCCACTTGAGGGTTAGGAGAGCTTTGTAGGACTTAAGATCAAATAAGGTAGAAGGGATAGATAATATTCCATCAGAAGTTTTAAAATCATTGGGGAAAATGGCAACAAAACTACTATTCACATTGGCATGTATATGATATGAGTCTGGTGATATACCATCCGACTTTCGGGAAAATACCATCCACACAATTCCAGAGACTGCAAGGGTTGATAAGTGGGATAAATATCAAATGGCTCTGAGCACTATGGGACTTAACTTCTGAGGTCATCAGTCCCCTAGAACTTAGTACTACTTAAACCTAACTAACCTAAGGACATCACACACATCCATGCCAGAGTCAGGATTCGAACCTGCAACCGTAGCGCTCACGCGGTTCCAGACTGAAGCGCCTAGACCCGCATGGATAATTATTACACAATCAACTTAACAGCTCATGCATCCAAGTTGCTGACAAGTATAATATACAGAAGAATGAATACAAAAATTGAGGATCTGTTAGATGATAACCAGCTTGGCTTTAGGAAATGTAAAGGCACTAGAGAGGTATTTCTGACGTTACGGTTGATAACGGAATCAAGAGAAAAGAAAAATCAAGACACATTCATAGGATCTGTTGACCTGAAAAAAGTGTTTGACAATGTAAAACGATGCAAGATGTTCAAAATTCTAAGAAGGGAGAGATGTGTAATGTACAATATGTACAAAGGAATAACAAGAGTGGACATCCAAGAATGAAGTGCTCAGATTAAAAAGGGTGTAAGAGATGGATGTAATCTTCACCATTACTGTTCAGTCTGTGTGTAAAAAGAGCAATGATGGAGATAAAAGAAAGATCCAGGAGTGGAATTAAAATTCAAGGTGAAAGAATACTAGTGATATGGTTTGCTGATGACGTTGTGTCCTGAGTGAATATGGATTGAGAGTAAATGAAAGAGAGACAAAAGTAATGAGATGTAGAAGAAATGAGAAATGTGAGAAAGTAATCATCAGGATTGATGAAAACAAAGAAGGAATTCTACTACCTAGGCAGCAAAATAACCAATGATGGACAGAGGAAGGGGGGCATTTCACATAATTGTAGAAGGAAGGAATATGTGGAAAACACCAACATCTGTTAAGACATCAGAGAATGGCTCCCATGATAAAAGAGGGAGCTGTAGAGGAAGACAGAGATTGGAATAAATCCAGCAAATAATTTAGGACATAGGTTGCAAGTGATGCTGTGAGATGAAGAGGTTGGCACAGAAGAATAATTTGTGGTGGGCTGCGTCAAACCAATCAGAGGACTGACAACAAAAATCTTTGATGTCATAACAAAACCTAAAATATCAAACATGGGTGTAATTTCAACAATTGTGGCAGTGAATTTGGAGAGGCCGAAAAAAATCTGTCAGCTATTAGCAAATAAAGTATAATTGGAATCCTTGACCTGGTTTTCAGCAGTTTTAAAATTGTCTTTTTCAGAACATTTAATTAAAATTGTTTCATCGCATTCTGATTAAATACACTGAATAAAGCCAAATAGCTCTTGCCATATGAGACATCCATCTTAAGAACACAAATAATCACTTGGTGTGACTTACAATTGCAGCACAATAGTATGATATATGTGCATATCAAATAGCAAATGTATCATAAAAAAAAAACACAACTATGAAATCAATACAAGAACTAAACAGCAGAGTTGCTGTTGTAGTCATGGTACTGATTTGCATGTCAGGTAGAGACTGTGCTATTGCCATCAAAAAAGGAGAATTCTTTAGTACTGGGCAAAGGATACTTTTTCAACATACACAAAATGTTAGTTCTAAATTGCTCCAGTGGTAAAGACTGAATGTCAATAGGTAGTGCATTAAGTAGCTTTAGGGTCACCATCATGAAACTGTTTTGTATCTTGGTTACTCGACATCTTGGCTTATCTACACTGTCTATATTACAAATGCAACATTGATGAACTACATTTTTGTTTCTGTAGGTCTCATAATTTATCTGTATGTGCATAAGATAGTTGAATATATACTGACTGAAAACATAGTCTACAGTGGTCAGTTTTTTTTTTCTTAAGGAAGTGATTCTCATTACTTTCTGTTGCAATAAAAGAACATTCTTGCAGCCCACAGAATGGCACCACAGCAGCTGCCTGTAATTGATGTGGCTGTGGAATACTGCATGGTAGGCTGTCCTGATGTTATGCGTTTCAGTGTCCTCAAGAAGTACAGAACCTGTGTCAGTTTGTAACGTACGGATTTGGTATGCTATTACCAAGTTAACTTGGTATCAATGAAAACGTTCAGAAGTTTAACAGCTGCTGTGTTACCCAGAGAGAGAGCACTGAGGCTGGATATCATCCTCTGAGTTTTTTCTCCATTAATTTTTATCATGTTCATGATACAGCTGGTCTTGGCTTTACAGAATAGGACTTGTGCTCGTTAAACACCTTGACTGACTTTCTTTCCTTTTGAGAACAAGGTTGTTTCATATGTGAATTGTAAGGTGTGCCCATTGGAGCCTGTTTCATTATCAGAAATTGGGAACAACAAAGGCCCTATCATGGATCCCTGTGAAACACTTTGTTGTAACTTCTCACCAGAGTCTGCTCCTTGCACTGATACAATCTGTTGTCTGTTGTTTAGGTAGAATCAAAGAGTTTGCAGAACAAATCCTTCAATATCATATGATTTTTAACTTGCCTAGCAGGTCCTTGTATGGGATACAGTTGAATGCTTAATTGAGGTCACATAGTACCAGTGACATACTCTCCAAATCCTGACTTGCATTTGTAACTAAGTCAAATTTTGCTGTTGTCATTGACCTGCCCTTCTGAAAGCTACATTGTGCATTTTAAAGGAGGTTGTTTTCTCCATAATAACTTAATAATTGATCTTTCATGATTAACTCCATCACCTTACCTAGTATTGGTCTTGTAGATAAGGTCCTGTATCTTGACACTTCACAGGGATTACCTTTTTGTAAACTGACACTGTGTGTGCTACATCTAGGAAGCCTGGAAATTCTCCAGTATGGGGACAATGATTTATTTCTCTTGTCTGATTGTGCAGTTTCGTGGATTATAGTTTTTAATACAGTGTAGGATGTGCCATAAATATTGTGACTCCCTGAAGGTTTTTAGCTTTTTACAATTTTTGTGTGTCTCGGAAACATTCTCTTCCACATTACCAAGAAGTATTTATCCAAATTTCGCACTGACTGCATGACCTGTTCCAGAGCCAGAAATTTCATCTACTGTGCTTCCCACTACCTTTTTAAAATATGATTAAATTCGTATGAACTGCAGGAATTGAAGCAAGAGGTGGTCCTTTTCCTAGGTTCATTGTCCAGATTCCACACTGCATTGCAAAGATTGTGCCTTTTCAATAAATGTGGCATTGCTTTCCGTCTTTGCTTTTTCTACTTCCATTCTCCCATAGATCATTTCAGTCTATAATAACTGCTGTACAGTCCATCCTTAATGTTAATATCCTTAGCTGGTTTTATCTTATCATTTACTGTTTGGACAACACATTCTACTTTATCTAATCTAGAGGTATACCACCTCCTTACATTGACAATTTTCTCTCTGCAGCTTGATCTGGCAATAATTGAATGTGTCTCAGGTTTTAACGGAAAATTTTCATCAAATTTGACTTCAAGGGCCTGGAACAGGCAGCTGAATGCACTATTTGGCGCCAATTCAACAAATATTTGTTATCAGTCTATAGAAGACACTGCATCTTTGAAAACGTCAAAACTATTTTTTTTATAATAATACTATTTCTGAAGATGTAATTTGAATGACCACTGAGTGTCCATAGCTGCATGATTTCTGCACTGTGATCTGCAAGTATTGGGTAAACACTTGTACTTTGTAGTCACAACTATTCAGGTTTGTTACAATTGTAGCAAGACAAACATCTCCTCTTGTTCATAGAAAATCTACCACAAACAGTCCATGTAAGCTTCTCTTCATCGCAACCTTCTCCAGTATGAATTTTTGATTCCCCAAATTAGCAAATTTTTTTGCGCTTAGGTGCACTGACAGCTTTTCAATCTGTTGACGAGATTTTCAAAATTGCCATAGGGGGAACAGTATGCAGAAACAACAATTAAGCTAGCATCTGGCAGCCACAAAGCAGTGAACTCTAGGTCCAAATCTACACAGAAGTTATTGAAGTCTATTTTCTTGGCACCAACCACTGATCTTACTATTTGTATACACACTCACTACTGTGGATAGCAGTTTCTTTACACCATCACCATTTCCAGATATTCATTATACCTGTAGTTTTCTATTTCTGGTTGAGCTAACCAGTGTTCACATATACATAATACTTTTGTTCTCGCTTCCTCAATAAAGATTGATAATGTATTAAATTTTGTCCTGACACACTGCAGAAGTCAGCATTCTTTCAATTTTGTCATTTGCTTTTTCTCTACAATGTTCTAGGTCTTTTGATACTGCGTAAAAATCTTCCAACTCAGGCTGCTTAAGTCCTTTGTGAAAGGTCATGACTGGTTACCACATTCTTGAAATCCATCATCAGGTGAACTGTACATTGGAGGAATAATATATTTACTCTTAAGAACAATCAATCTTTAGAAATAAGTGATCATACTCCCATAAAGCTGCTAAGAATATTATACTTTTTTATATTTTCAATCATTGTCGAATACAGTAACACAGTCAAGTCCCATAATTCATCATCAAAGCAAAAAAGATGAGTAACTTACTGTGAAGTGGTATTCCAACTTAAAATAATTAGGCCTGCAAAGCAACAAATAGAATAAGGGCATACCCCAGTAACTACAAAAAATGGAAGAAATTGGAAAAAACTTTAGATGCCTAACTTGAAGTAGGAACCAGAAAGAAAGAAGCAAGCAAGGCCAATTACATACTGTATCCATAGACTGCTCAGGGAGGTAACATGGCATCAAACTGAGCTAAACTGGCAGAATGATATTATGAGACCTTGTGGGAAATCATGTATCTGCAAATTTACGGAAGGGCCAAGTCATATGTACCAATGAGGAGGTCAGAAAGTTGCTGTACAGTGTTACTAAACTAATATTCCAAGAGAGGAGATGAACATACTGATATCTAAAGCTACTGCATAAAGAATATGGTTCTCAGAACCATTAGCCGGCCGCGGTGGTCTCGCGGTTCTAGGCGCTCAGTCCAGAACCGCGCGACTGCTACGGTCGCAGGTTCGAATCCTGCCTCGGGCATGGATGTGTGTGATGTCCTTAGGTTAGTTAGGTTTAAGTAGTTCTAAGTTCTAGGGGACTGATCACCACAGATGTTAAGTCCCATAGTGCTCAGAGCCATTTGAACCATTAAATTACTTACATAAACAATGATAACTAGCCAACAGATTTCTATAGTGTAAACCAGTATTGCATTAAATGTTCCTTCAGGAAATTTCTACAGTTCTTCCAAAATATTAAGAGTACCATCCTCGCTTTCTTGATACAGTATCTGAAGCTTATAATGGAGATCCATAACTGAATGCACAGTTTAACTTGGACCATTGCTTCATATTGAGTTAATTATTTTTATTGATTTGATCATGAAATGTAGGAATTGCCTATAACTGTTTTCCTGTATTCGCAATGATTTAAAAGATGATGTAAGTGTACTACTCTTAGCAACCTTAAGTGCTGACGACAACTTATTTTTGGAAACTGTTTATTCCAAAGAGAGAATATGTTATTCTTCCAGTCTACAGATCACCTGATGATGCATTTTAAGGATGTGAAACTGGTCATTACCTTTCAATAAAGAACTTCAACAGCCTAAGCAGAAGACATTTTGTTCAACATGCAGAATTTCAGCTGTGGTTGCCCTCATTTTAAAGTTCTATTTTGGTTTTGAGAGTTTATCGCACTGGTGCAGTAGGCTTGTTTGAGACATATCCACTCTTTCTGAGAACATGCTCTGAACTACCTGAAACCAATTAACTTACAAGACCATTGACACTGAAGATTCCATGCCATCATAACTTTCGTTGCCCATTTTGCCCCTGTACTTGTTATATTCTTAACTTTGACACTGTACTCTCGTTGCTCTGTTTCCTATATCGGATTATACCACCCAGTAATGAATTAAGCCACTAATTGAGACTTATTATAATGTAGAAAAATTTTGCAGATGGATATCATGTAGTGCATTCCCAGTGCAGAAGCATAAAATGGTTCTGTATACTTTTATAATTTACTAATCTTCAGTACATTCCAAAAAACAACTAACTATTAAAATTTATCATCTGTTCAGAACAAAATAAACTAACCTGGCTGTTTCTGAAAGCTTCTGGTTTTTGATGAGCTTCTGGTTTGTTTAGAAGATTTAGAAGCTAAGGATGAAATATACTTTACCTGCCTGAGCATCACATTGTTACTGATATGGATAAGGTAAATGTAAGTGGATATAAGCTCTCTGCACATGTAATTAGAGAAAATATGGTGAAAGGAGGAGTTGCCATATATGTCAAAAGTTATCATTGTTCAAAAGTATAGAAACAAAAAAATTTTGTGTAGAGAAACACATAGAAGCATGTGCCTGTGAGCTTAAATTGAAAAAAGACACATTTATAATTGTAACTGTATATAGGTCTCCATCAGGAAATTTTCATCTATTTCTGAAAAATTTGAACTCCTTGTTGTGCTATTTGTCAGACAGGGGAAGCAAATTATTATTTTTGGGGACTTCAATGTAAATTCTCTGAAAGAGGGTAATAGGAAAAATGACTTTGAAGTATTACTTGGTTCTTTCAATTTGACACCCATTACTGATTTTCCTACTCGGGTGGTAAAGGATAGCAGCTCACTGATAGATAAACTTCTATGTAGACCTAAATAAGTTTAACCAGATAAATGCTCGGCCTGTTGAGAATGGTCTTTCTTATCATGGTGCACAGCTAGTTACAATATATGACATAGCTTCATTCAGCAGTACTAAACAGTCCTCCTAAGTAGTACATGCAGTCAACAATTTAACAATTGCAAATTTCAGGGAAAGCCTACAGCAGTTAGACTGGGATGAGGTGTACTGTGAACCTGATGCCAATTTAAAATATAATTTATTTCATGACACTTTTGTAAATGCATTTGAAAACTGCTTCCCCAAGACAATAGTTAAATATACTCGTAAGAAACCATGTAACAAACCATGGCTTACTAAGGATATAAAAATATCATGTAACCGGAAAAGGGAAATGTATCTGACAGGAAGAAAGAGTAGTGACCCAGAAACTATCAAACATTATAAAAACTACTGTGCTATATTAAGAAAAGTTATTAAAAAATCCAAAATCATGTGTATCATGTCTGAAGTTGGCAACTCTGATAATAAAATTAAAACAATTTGGAATATTATTAAAAGAGAAACATGTCAACCAAGAGAACAGGAAGACAGTATTACCATCAAATTGAATGAAAAATTTACAAACAAAAAGTCAGAAGTTGAAAATATTTTTAATAATCATTTTCTAAATGTTGTGGATATAGTAGGATCCAGGTGTTCATTAGAAGATGCTAGGCTGTTAATGGAAGAGGACATACCTATGCAATTTGATACAATTGAAATCTCACCCACTTCTCCCTCTGAAATTAGGAAAATAGTAAACTTGCTTAAAAGCAAAAACTCACATGGAATTGATGACATTTCCAGCAAAATACTAAAAGCTTGCTCTCAACAGATAAGTAAGATTCTCAGCCACCTGTGTAATAGCTCTCTGGAACAGGGCATTTTCCCTGATAGACTGAAATGTGCTGTTGTTATAACTTTGCATAAAAAAAGAGGATAGATCTGATGTCAACAATTACCGTCCAATCTCCCTTCTAACAGCTTTATCCAAATTTTTTTGAGAAAGTAATGTATTGAAGAGTAGCTTCACATATCAAAGGCTTTTGATTGTATAAATCATGAAATTCTGCTAGACAAGCTCAAGTATTGTGGCACGAGTGGGACAGTGCACAAATGGTTTAATTCGTACCTAACTGTAAGGGTGCAGAAAGTTGAAATAAGCAGTGCTCATAATACGCAAAGATCAGCACATTCCTCAAACTGGGGAACTATCAAGAATGGTGTTCCATTAGGGTCGGTCTTGGGTCCTTTGTTGTTCTTAATATATATTAATGATTTGCCATTCTATATTCATGAAGAAGCAAAGTTAGTTCTCTTTGCTGATGATACAAGTATAGTAATCACACCTGACAAAGAAGAATTAACTGATGAAATTGTCAATAATGTCTTTCAGAAAATTACTAAGTGGTTCCTTGTAAATGGACTCTCACTGATTTGATAAGACACAGTACATACAGTTCCGTACAGTAAATGGTATGACACCATTAATAAATACAGACCTTAATCAGAAGCATATAGCTAAGGTAGAATATTCAAAATTTTTAGGTGTTCCCATTGATAAGAGATTAAATTGGAAGAGACACATTGATGATCTGCTGAAACGTTTGAGTTCAGCTACTTATGCAATAAGGGTCATTGCAAATTTTGGTGATAAACATCTCAGTAAATTAGCTTACTACGCCTATTTTCACTCATTGCTTGCATATGGCACCATATTTTGGGGTAATTCATCACTGAGGACTAAAGTATTTATTGCACAAAAGCGTGTAATCAGAATAATAGCTGGAGTCCACCCAAGATCATCCTGCAGACATTTATTTAAGGATCTAGGGATATTCACAGTAGCTTCTCAGTATATATACTCTCTTATGAAATTTGTTATTAACAACCAAATCCAATTCAAAAGTAATAGCAGTGTGCATAACTACAATACTAGGAGAAAGGATGATCTTCACTATTCAAGCTTAAATCTAACTTTGGCACAGAAAGTGGTGAATTATACTGCCACTAAAGTCTTTGGTCACTTACCAAATAGTATCAAAAGTCTGACAGATAACCAACAAGTATTTAAGAAGAAATTAAAAGAATTTCTGAATTTCAACTCCTCCTACTCCATAGAGGAATTTTTAGATATAATTTAAGAAAAAAAAACGTTGTTATATTAACTTAATTATGTTGTTAAATTAACTTAATTATGTCATGTATTCGAAAATTTGACTCGTTCCACATCATTACGAAATATCGTATTCATGATCCATGGAACTAGTATTACTCTAATCTAATCTAATCTAATCTAATCATTACTTAGATTCTGTGCCTGTGTGTGACCAATAAGTAACCACGTAACATCTCTATGTGGGATTGAGTAAAAGTATGTGGTTTTAGATTGTCAAACATTTCTTAGGTATTCATCTGTTTGTCATAGTCCAAATGTGCAATATTTTGGAAATCCACATATTTGTGACCTTCGAGCACTCCTGACGACTGCTGGGTGCCACCTTTACACTGAAAAGCCTAAAAATTATGAACACTGCCCACTACGACATTGAATGCCTCCTGGTGGCATTGTGGGCATGTGACGTGGCAGTAAGAGTATGTAAACAGGGCAGACATGGATGGAAGGGGTGTCACCCTAGTGAAGATATGTGTCGTGAATAAAGAAATCCATTGAGATAAGCAACTCTGACAAAGGATGGATTAATAGTACAGACAGCCCGTGAATGAGTATTTAAAAAATGGCAAAGCTGGTAAAATGTTCACAGACTACTGTCATGTGCATATATGGAAAGAGGTAGGACAATAAAATTACCACTAGGCACTAACTGGTTGTCTGCTACATAAAGTAGGATAGATGGTGATCTGTAACATCTCTGATGAAAGAGCATAGTGCAGGTACAGGCATAAGTCTTTTGGAGAGAACCGTTCTTCGTACATTGTTGAAGATTGAACTTTGCAGCAGAACACCCCTACATGTTCACCCAATGACACCAACAATTACAATGGCAGTGGGTTTGTGACAATGGTACTTGGCCATTGATCAGTGGAAATGTCAGCTCTTCAGGTGATCACATTTTTGCTATGCTAAATTGACGCTCACCTCCAGAAATGCTGTCATCGAGGTGAACAGTGGCTCATAATGTACATAGCACCATGGAGGCAGGCTGGTGCAACAATATTAAGCTATGGGAGATATTCTCCTGTGCTTGCTTGGGACCTGTGGAAGTAACCGAAGACAAATAGGATCATTGTCTTCACTGGTGGATGGAACACACACTTGATGATACTTTCTCCAAGTGTGAGGTTTGTTCAAAAAATTTCGTAACATTCGTAATTTCGTGCCAATGGTATGTTGGAACGAAATGTGATTGATGTCCCTGCACACAGCTGTGTTCAATATGAAACTGCTGAAGTTTCATTGTTGTATGTCTATTAGTTATTTTTCAGTGCTGTATTGAATAGAATGTTGTCACACAGTTTGCAAATTTCAGGATGGAAGAGTTAGATGAGCAACACATCTGCATTAAATTTTGCGTGAAACTCAAGAAAACCTTTACAGAGACACACTAAATGATGCAGGGAGCCTACAGTGATTTGTGCTTAAGCCACACTTGGTATTATGAATGGTTCACAAGGTTTAAAAATAGCCAGATGGAAGTTAAAAATTACCCTCATTCGGGATGCATTTTGACAGCTACCAACAGTGCTCATGTTACGAATGTCAGTGAAACTGTGTGTGCTAATCAAAAACTGACTGTCCAAGAAACTGCAGAAGAATGTAATATTTCAGTTCAATCATGTCATGAA
This sequence comes from Schistocerca serialis cubense, assembly GCF_023864345.2. Taxonomy (NCBI): domain Eukaryota; kingdom Metazoa; phylum Arthropoda; class Insecta; order Orthoptera; family Acrididae; genus Schistocerca; species Schistocerca serialis. The sequence goes on along the minus strand of NC_064646.1, from coordinate 156,723,329 downwards.
ATACTGACACATTGTTTCAGAATTCATTATGTTGCCATCAAGTTCATCCCACGGCCCATGAGTCAAGACCAGAAAGACCTTTGCCTCACAATCCATGAAGAGCTTTTGGATTGCACAAGTGAGAATGAGATGTTCATTAAGAGAATCATAAATTGTGATGAGATGTGGGTGTATGGTTATGATATTGAGACCAAGGTTCGATTTTCAGAATGGGCCAGAAAAAGCTTATCTGGTCAGGCCAAATGTCAAAGCCATGCTGATAGGTTTCTTTGACTCTGAAGGATTAGTTCATCATGAATTCATGCCACAGGGACAAACTGTTAATCAGTAGTACTATCAGGAGAAAATTTGCAGCCGGCACCTCATGTGATCCAGCAAGTGGCATACAGAGACTGCTTCCAGAGGCGGAAATAGTGTTGGGAGCAGTGTATCAATTGTAGAGGTGAGTAATTCAATGAAAACCATGCACAGTAAGTGAAAGGAAATGTAGAAAAATTTTGTGGAGAAAGTAATTTTTTGAACAGACCTCATATTCTTCAATTTTTGCTGAAGTGTTCCTGACATACGGAATAATTGCTGTTGCCACTAGTTTATATTCACCCTCAGAAAGCTGTGGTCTAGCCTTCTTCAGGCTTAAGGCATGTTGTATCTGGCAGTTGCTGTAATCATTCATATGGAATACGTATGGTCTGCAATTAAACTGCTAGACTGTCAACGTACTAGATTTCACAGGGTTTGTGGTGTTATTACCTTGTTGTGAAGTGTGTGACACCTGGAGCCATGCAAGTAGAAATCTTTGTGTGTTGGTTTATGCTAGACAGTGTATCCTAGTGGCCCACCTGTACTTTGCTTCATGTGCACACCCAGAAGTGGAAGCTGATTGTTTTCTATCTATCATCATGAATCTGATATTTTGGTGCAGCAAAGTCAGGTTTTGCAGCAAGTCTTATAAGTGATGTCAGACATGTGACCAGATTATGAATATATTGTCTACATATAAAAAGAGCAAAAGAACTTGTAGTCTGCTGACTCCAGGTCTGCTTCTTCAAATGCCTCCTTGCTGGTCACGACTGGTGATGGTGGACAGCTGATTACTACTCTGTCTATTTGTTCATAGTAATTTCTGACAAAAAGAAAGTAGGTTAGCATAAAATGGAATTCAAATAGTTTTGTTAGCACTGGCCCTTACTTATCTCCTGTGAGGCCTAGAAAGTCTCTTAGAGGTATCTTTCTAATGAGGGGTACCATATCAAAGGGCAGCATGAAGTCATCTTGGCCAGTCCCAGACAGCTTGTTGATAACTCTGTTGTACACTCCACAAATCTGAAATGTCCAATAAGTGATGACATCTTGTGAATTTAAATTATCTAGCCCTTTTACTTTATTGACTTTTGATCCATGTACAAGAGCAACGGTGACCCAGCCGTTATCGTGTTCATTCGTATCCTTGTTAGCGAGAGTGAAGTTCAAAACTCCACCACAAAATTTTTACGCTTTTCAGTGTAAAGGTGGCACCAAGCATTCATCAGGAATGCTTGAAGGTCACAAATATGTGGATTTCCAAAGTATTGCACATTTGAACTATGACACACAGATGAGCACCTAAGAAATATTTAAAATATAAAAGCACATACTTTTACTCAATCCCACATAGAGATGTTACGTGGTTACTTATTGGTCACACACAGGCACAGAATCTAAGTAATGCTTTCAAAAACAGCCAGGTTAGTTTCTTTTATTTTAAACAGATGATAAATTTTAATAGTTAGTTGGTTTGTGGAATGTACTGAAGATTAGTAAATTATAAAAGTATACAGAACCGTTTTATGCTTCTGCACTGGGAATGTACTACATGATATCCATCTGCAAAATTTTTCTTCATTATAATAAGTCTCAATTAGTGGCTTAATTCATTACTGGGTGGTATAATCCGATATAGGAAACAGAGCAACAAGAGTACAGTGTCAAAGTTAAGAATATAACAAGTACAGGGGCAAAATGGGCAATGAAAGTTATGATGGCATGGAATCTTCAGTGTCAATGGTCTTGTAAGTTAATTGGTTTCAGGTAGTTCAGAGCATGTTCTCAGAAAGAGTGGATATGTCTCAAACAAGCCTTCTGCACCAGTGTGATAAACTCTCAAAACCAAAATAGAACTTTAAAATGAGGGCAACCACAGCTGAAATTCTGCATGTTGAACAAAATGTCTTCTGCTTAGGATGTTGAAGTTCTTTATTGAAAGGTAATGACCAGTTTCACATCCTTAAAATGCATCATCAGGTGATCTGTAGACTGGAAGAATAACATATTCTCTCTTTGGAATAAACAGTTTCCAAAAATAAGTTGTCGTCAGCACTTAAGGTTGCTAAGAGTAGTACACGTACATCATTTTTTAAATCATTGTGAATACAGCAAAAAAAAGTTATAGGCAATTCCTACATTTCATGATCAAATCAATAAAAATAATTAACTCACTATGAAGCAATGGTCCAAGTTAAACTGTGCATTCAGTTATGGATCTCCATTATAAGCTTCAGATACTGTATCAAGAAAGCGAGGACGGTACTCTTAATATTTTGGAAGAACTGTAGAAATTTCCTGATGGAACATTTAATGCAATACTGGTTTACATTATAGAAATCTGTTGGCTAGTTATCATTGTTTATGTAAGTAATTTAATGGTTCTGAGAACGATATTCTTTATGCAGTAGCTTTAGATATCAGTATGTTCATCTCCTCTCTTGGAGTATTAGTTTTGTAACACTGTACAGCAACTTTCTGACCTCCTTATTGGTACATATGACTTGGCCCTTCTGTAAATTTGCAGATACATGATTTCCCACACGGTCTCATAATATCATTCTGCCAGTTTATTTCAGTTTGATGCCATGTTACCTCCTTGAGCAGTCTATGGATACAGTATGTAATTGGCCTTGCTTGCTTCTTTCTTTCTGGTTCCTACTTCTAGTTAGGCACCTATGGTTTTTCCGATCTCTTCCATTTTTTTGTAGTTACTGGGGCACCCTGGGATGCTCTCTAGGGCACCCTCTGATGCTAAATGCTCATTAATATTTGTTCATAGGGGTGAAAATCTCATCTCAAAAGTGTTGTAGCTGGTTGCCTATCTGCCACGCTAGGTCATGTCTAGTTTTAACAAGATGGCTGTACCCCTAAAATCAAAACTTCTGGTCAACGCCCTTTCGCTTTCGCTGCCACTGCACCGCAGACCAGAAGTTGTGGTTTGGTAACTGGCAGCTGTATAAGAAATGAATCTGGAAAGACAGCATCAGTCGTCCAGCAGCCGCACATGCAGCAGCAGCGAGATAGATTAGTTATGTCGCATTATTTTAGGAGGAGTAGGCATTTTCGTCTTACAGTTTTTAAAGCAATAGACAACATTTCTATTACTACCAAGTATTTTGTAGCTACCCAAGTCATCTTGCATGGTTCATCGGTGTTTTGTGGTGGAGTTTTGAACTTCACTCTCGTTAACAAGGATACGAATGAACATGGTAATCGCTCATATGCCTTACAGAAGGTAAGAAAATTGCAATTGTATTTGTGGGGTGATACTAATGTTGGTAAATCTACATTAATAGATTCTATTTTGTCAGATGTAGAAGTGTGTATGCCATTCCCTAGTGAATTTGGTTTTCAGCCTTATCAACCAGGCCGTACCAAAGTAATTTTGTTTGAAGAGTTTGAGTGGGATCTAGTGTGATCTTATTATTATATTTTGAAACATATCTTAGAAGGCATGAGAGTATCTGTTAATGTTAAAGGCTGTCCACCAATGGATATTGAGCATCGTGGCCTAGTTATCATTGTTAGCAATGAGATGTCAATTACTGATGAGGCTTTGTTAAGCCGTTTGTTAGTTGTTTGTGCAACATCTCATCTTGTTCATTGTGAATTTAAGGGTCCACAAGATGCTGTAGCTTGGACTGGAGGTCACCAACAAGTATAATCTTTTTACAGTTTTCAACACCTTTCACTTTCTGTGTAATGAGGGGTACCACATCAAAGGTTACCATGAGGTCGTCTTGGCCAGTCAGAAGTTGATTAGCCACTGAATGAAGTGAGCAGAATTCCATATGATGAGGTACTGGCACTAGCCAACAATGAGACTGAGCATCACTGTCTGGTGTTTTGCTACTTCATATGTCAGTGCACCAATGTTTCTAACAATTGGATAGAGAGGGAGTCCTTCCTTGTTATGTAGCCCATAACATCTAGGTGATGCAGCTGCTCACAGATGAAGTTTCTTCACCATCTTCTTATCTTGGAAAGCATGTTAGAGATGCTCAATGACCTTCCTCTTCGCTCAGTTAGTAGGATCTTCCTCAGATCTCTGTAGGTGTCATCCTCTAATATGATGACCAATTTTTGCTTGTATACTTCATGTGGTAGCAGGACCATGTAATTCCCTTTATCTGCTGGGAGGATAACTATGTCTTCTAAGAGCCATTAACAGGCTTTCCTCTCTTTCTTGGCAGTGTATGGCTTTGGTGGAACAGCTCTGGTAAGTGTATGGCAGTGTGTGGCTTGTATCATGTCATTTTTGCTGTGCAGTGTCCTGTGGAAGTGCAAGAGTGACCTGCTCCACTGCACTGATAAAAAACTTTGCTTTTGGCAGAGTCATCAAGGTGTGCAAAATTTTAGCTCATTTCCTAGTTCAGATGAGGCAGCACTGTCAGTTTTTTTTCTATGTACAAGGGTGGTTTGAAAATATCTCGGAATCACCACAAGAGGTCAGTGCTATCGCAACCAGTTGTTCCCATGCTATTCATTGGGCTGTTACCTGTAAACACATGCCATGCCAGTGCTCTTGGAAGAGAGCTGTGGCTGTAACATGGCTCTGTTGTTGTTCCCACATAGTGATTTGCAAAGACGGAAAAAATTGAGATTCAAGCAGTACTTCGTAAAGAAAGATATGAAAGCAAAGGATGTTCATGCCAATTTCCAGAATACACTAGGGGACTCAGCTCCTTCATATTCAACTGTTTATACATGGACAAATAAATTTAAATTTGGTCAGGAGAGCTTAGATGATGATCCCCACAGTGGTCAGCCGAGATGTGTCACTACTCCAGAAATCATTGCAAAAGTGCACAAAATGGTCATGGAGGAATGCCAATTGAAAGTGTGTGAAATTGCTCACACTTTCCAGATGTCATCTGAAATGGTATATCACATTTTAACTGAAGAATTAGAAATGAAAAAGTTATTTGCAAGATGGGTACCACAACTCTTGACGCTGGATCAAAAACACATGAGAATTGACATAGCAGAACAATGTTTGGCCCGCTTTAGGATAAACAAACAAGATTTCTTGTGCCAGTTTGTGACCACAGATGAAAGCAATTCCACTACTATACCACAGACACAAAACAACAGTCAAAGCAGTGGAAACATGCTGATTCTCTGCCAGCAAAGAAGGTAAAGACAACTCCTTCAGAGGGAAAGGTCATGGCATTGGTGTTCTGTAACACGAAAGGGATTTTGTTTGTAGATTATCTCCCCACTTGGCCAAAAGTTACTGGAGAATACTATTCTAACCTCTTGGACAAATTTCAACAGAAATTACGTGAAAAAAGTCCATGTTGAGCAAGGAAGAAAGTCGTCTTCCATCAAGACAATGTGTGCCCGCACCCATGTGCCATCGCCATGGCGAAATTACATGAACTAAGGTATAAATTGCGCCACACCCACCTTATTCACCTGAAATTTCCATCTCTTCCCAAAACTGAAAAATACTCGACAAATATTCAAGATTTTCCTATGCTGTCAAGACCTAAAATCGCTCTAAGCACCTATACAGGGAGAGGGTACATAGAAAATTTAAGAAGCTGGTTAGAGAGAGGATCCAATATATTCATTGCAGATTCAGTGAGACCTCAAGAGAATTTTTCTAACATCACATGACAACTATTTTGCAGGCCTGGAGGAAATTCGTTATTGAGGTGGGATCAAGGCAATGGAACATCATTGGACCAAGTGCATTAATCTACAAGGAGACTACATTGAAAAATAAAAAAGTTTCAGTGATGAAAGTACTTCTTTTCTACTGCATTCTGAGAACTTTTCAAACAAGTACAACTGGTGACAGTTCTTTGAGGTTCTTCTTGTAGTGGTTTAGCTGCAAGGTATTTGTGTCTAGCAGTTTGTCTAAAAGTTGCTGAATGCCACGCCTGTTGGCCTTAGGCCAGTTAACAACACGGACTCATTACCAAGAGGCACGGGAGCATTTTGATGCCAGTCGCATGTGACATTAGAAAAGCTCTCTTGAGGTCTCACTGAGTCTGCATTGAGTGTATTGATTCCTCTCTCTGACTAGCTTCTTAACTTTGCTGTGCACCCTCTCCCTGTAGAGGTGATTAGGGTGATTTTAGGTCTCCCCAGCATAGGAAAATCTTGAATATTTGTCAAGTATTCAGATTAGTGGCATCATCCAATATGCAAGATATTTCAGCAGGCTGACTTCTTACCATCTTCAGGTGTTCCTGGTGACTGACTGACTTCTCCTGGATGCTGGCTTCATATCATCCCCCCCCCCCCCCCCCCCCGCCTTCCCTCCAATCCTGCAGGCCCCAGCTGTCCCTTCTGGGCCTGGATCTGTGCAGTGTTGGGGGAGCATGACAGCAAGGATCAGTCCAGGGTTTACAGTAGTGCTGTAGGTATCCAGCCCAGAGCATGATCTAAGTGGCTATCTGCAGGAAAATATGCTCCTGTCATGAGAACTGAAGAAGATGGGGGCATTTTGTTGCCATGCCAATGAGATCTGTGTATGGTACCATCTGTGGTGCTATTGAGGATCCTAGAATGACCACTGATGTCGTACATCTCCCACCACCCCATGAGAAGTGTGAGGAACACCTCAAGATGGCAAGAAAGCACCTTACTGAAATATCATGCCATTTGACCTGGTAGATAGGTAGATGGCCAAGAAGTATTATAGTTGCATATTTCACCCCTTTCTGTGCCAAAGTTGGTTTCAGTTTTCCTTCTGGTGTTATATTTGTGAATATCTCTGTTACTCTCAAACTTAGGAAAAGTTTGGTGACAAATTTTATAATTGAATGAATGCACTGTATGACTGTGGTTAATAATCCCAGCTGCTTAAAGAGATACCTGCAAGGTGTGTGCATGCAAATTCCAGACACAGTTCTAATTTCTTCTGCGCAGTGAATTCTTTTTACTTAAGTTAGTAGCTACCCCAGAGTATTGTACCATAAGACATCTATGAAAGGAAATATGTCAAATATAGTCATTTACTGACTTCTGTTTCCCCAAAGTTTGCAATTATTCTTATGGCAAAAGTATCTGAACCTAAACATGTTATACTGTGTTAATGAAAACCAGAGTGAATTGCTTTTGACTGAAACAGTGTCTCATATATGTGCCATGCCTGTTGCTGCAATTTGGAGATGGGGATACACAAATCATGGCTTGCACCTGAATAATAGGGGGAGGAGAGTTTATTCCAAAATAAAATTATTTTGTTTCACCAGAACATCAGAGGATTGAAAAACAAAACAGATGAACTTCTTGTACGTCTAGATGATGTGGAAAATTCTGAAATGATATGTGTCCTGTGTCTCTCTGAACATCATGTAACCACAGGGGTGCAGAAGTTAAATATCAGGAATTATACACTTTGCATCATTTTTGTGCAGGTTTGACATGGAAAAACGAGGAGTTGCAACATAAGTAAAAGTTGGACACAAAGTCAAAAATATTGAAACAAAAACTTTTTGTGTTCATCAGAACCTAAAAGCATGTGCTTATTAGTTGTTACTGCAGAAATCTTTTCTTATAATGATAATAGTTAGTAAAACTTATCTTACAGTGAGTTGTACAGCTAACTTCTAGGCACCAGCCAGTCGTAGAACAAAATGATGGATGTTTGTTGAAGGTAGGCAATAGAAGACATGAAGTTAATGAAAACTAAAAGGTGCAACATTTTCTAACAACAATCTTAAATCAACGCTATCAGAAAATTGTGTAAAGTACTGTAATGAATCCAAAACAACATGTAACAGTTAGATGGTGAGCAGACTTTAACACTAGCTTTTCAACTCACCACTGATGTTAACTGAGTGTAGATTTTAAATTTTTGCAAAATGAATGAAAACTCTAAAACATATGATATTTGTAACAACAGCATTAAACACACTATCCAGAAATTATGGAAAGCTCTGCAATGTACCCAAAATAACTCATAACACTGCCACCGCTGTTTGTGTCTGAGTGCTTGAGTGACATACTATATATTGTAAAATATAGGCTTCAGAGCCAGAAATGTCACATTTACCAAACTTTTTGGGCTATTTTGCCATGGCTGAATGAATTTCTTGTAGAAAGGCAACATTTCATCCTTTAATGGGAACATCTGTGAGGGTTGTAGCTTCCATGAACATACAGTTATCTATATCCAGCTGGCTACTGTCTGAATTTTGTTTCATATGTTTTCCTGAAGAAAACTGACATCATATGGAAGACAAAGAAAACGAGACATTCATTTTCAAAGAAAAAGGTGGAAGCTTGAACCACACAAAGTGTGATTACATAAAAGTACTAGCAGATAGAGTGATGAACATACATGACACTGAGCTACCCAATGCAGAATTAGACTATCTCACTCTTATGTTTTTGGCGAATGGCTGTTTGTCTAGTGACATAAAAATAGTGTTAAGACTGACCTCTGAAGTGTCTACATAATGTGCAGCAATGGTGAAGATGAAGGTTTCCTCTTGTACTTTAAAGACTCTGCTGATTGCCTAGGAAATATCTTGAAAAACTAAATATTGCCATAGTTAACAAACCCACCCAAAAGAGACACCACCACTTAATGTTGGACAAGGATGCTCCTAAACCACTTAAAAATGCAGAAATTTACAAAATAGTATGTAGATGAGTTTTTTTACCTGAGTGCTATAGCAAATTAGACCATGACTCAGACACTACATTAATTTTTAGTCTCTGTATCAGACACTACAACACTATTTTGCAGTGTATGGGATGCTACAATACCAAAAAGGTTATTCAGTGTGTATTCATTATTGTAATGAACAACATTTTGTTTTATAAAATTAAATCTGAGCAATATAAGAGGCATTTTTCATCATATGAAGCTAAAACATGAACGCATTAAATAAACTTAATCATTTAAAAATTGTAGAAGAAATTGCAGACAAGGGGGAGGGACAAGTCATCCACATCTCACCGAATCTCACAAAAGAGGGAAGGGTTCAAAATGAAAACCAAATATCACATGATTAATGGGCACAACGTAAGATAATATTAAAGACTAGCAGAAGAGTGAATGCATCATTCAGTGGCAGTTGTAGGTACTCTTCCTATTAGTTTTGAAAAATGGTGGCCCACAGCCACTTTAGTCAACAAATTCTCTAAGTGAACCTTAGGATTGAGATTGTCACAAATGTGTGAAGACCTGTTGGCTTTTTTATGGACAACCATAGGCATTGCCATTGACTAGCTGAAACTGCAAAAGTAATACCATGTTCCTGATGCCACAGGGGATCTGCTTGAGTGATTTCTCTAACCACAAGCAGGAGTGGACAAGATCTACGAAATGTTGGTGCCACTGAGGGCTACATAGAGATGTGAGCATTAAATTTATGTGCACACCTGAGAGTTGGTTCAGTAACCAATTTTTATGGATTGCGCATAGCGTCAAGGTCAGAAAAAGTTGCTGTATCAGACTACAGTGACATGGTCAACTACTTTGAAACCAAAACTGGCAAAGACATCTGCACCAAAAACTTCAGGAACAATAGGGGAGTGAACAACTAAGAATGTCATTAGATGTTTGATGTTTAAGTCTCACTAGATTTCACAGGTCTCAAGATTGCAAGTTCCATGAGACACTTAAGTACTTCGATCATTCTGGTCCCCCGTCAGTGTTGAGTGACATTTTTGTAATGTTAACCAGGTTGATTAGAAACACCCTCCCTCATTAGCACTGTGACAAACTTCATGCAATTTGAAGATACTCCAGTCCTTTCCTCATTACAACAGTTGGCATACCACAAGCAACTGCCTGCACCATATACGCTGATTGTTTTTGCTGGACATGCAGGAAGTAGGGCCACCTCATAGCAGTGTATCTACAGGCAGCTCACTAGATGTGCACTTGGCCATGGCATGGGTATAGAAAATCAGTCCACACTGTTACCTCTGCAGCCAGTTGGAGTGGCCGAGCGGTTATAGGCGCTCCAGTCTGGAACCGCGCGACCACTGCTGTGACAGGTTTGAATCCTGCCTCGAGCATGGATGTGTGTGATGTCCTTAGGTTAGTTAGGTTTAAGTAGTTCTAAGTTCTAGGGGTCTGATGACCTCAGCAGTTAAGTCCCATAGTGCTCAGAGCCATTTTGTTACCTCTGCAGAAAAGCTTACATCGGACCTGACATTTTCTGTTCAGGTCATGAAATTCCAGATGGGTGATGCCACATCATTAATCAGTGACGGTATCCATTAGCAGCCTGGCCATGCTTTGCTGTGAAGGGTCCAGCACTGGGTCGTATCTTACTACCACAAGGCCATTCCTCTCCTCAGAGAACTGTTGCTGACAGAAAAGAGTCAACAAATTCTTAACTTATGTTTTCAGTGCCACATTCACACTCAGTACTGGTGGAACTTTGCCGACATGGCTCAAACAGCAATAACAACAGTTCGTAGTTCAAGAGAAACAGCACCAGCAACAGCTATCACTGCAACAGTAACAGTACAGGGAACAATGGCAGCTACAGCAAGTATAGCAGAGTGCTTTCTGGCAGCTGATATGTCAGCAGCAAAAACAATGTCAGTGATAGTCACAGCACTGGGTATTGTGCATAAGTAGTGGCCTATAGTTGTTACCACTTTGGCTACTTGTGGACTGTTTTACATGAAATAACTGACTGATAGTAACAGTGAGTTGTTCACCAATTAGATATCAGATGATACTGACTAAGACGTTCTTCCACATTCCTTCTTATATAGTGTCATGAAACTGGTTAATGACACTATTTTCACCACAAGTTAGAACACTCAAACATTTGCTACACACAAACAATCGGAATACTTGATACACAAATGCTCTTGGACAACCCAACTGCCCGATACACAAAAGTACTACAGAAGTCACATAAATCTTGGTTTCTTTTGTTATGGTTAACTAAAGTATAGGTAATTTTTCCACTTAGGTGCAAAATACTAAAAGAAAATGTCAAAATGTGAAAAGATTTTTTCAGCTTAGTACTGGCATTCTAAGAAACTTTTGAAATAATTCAGATATTATTATTATTATTATTATTATTATTATTATTATTATTATTTATTATTATTATTATCATTATCTTCATTACTAGTATTATTGTTATTCCCTTTTTTTTACTGTAAATACACCATCTCAGGACCATGTTCCAATTTCAATTCTTTGTTGTTCTCTACCAGTATGCTTTCATATGTTCACTATGTTTCTTCATTATGTCTTCAGACCATTTGGAATCAGTGTTTTTAGCTACCCTGCCTTGGAATTCTTCCATTTTCAATACTTTCAGGAAAAAGTCCTCTCTGTTGTTTGTATCTGCTTTTGCATTGTTTGTTTCTAAATCATTTTTTACTTCATTGGCCCAGTTTGTTGTGGTCTTCTTACCCCACAAATATTTGAAAATCTTATTAGTTAATCTACTGTCTTAATATTGAAATAAATGTCCAAAAAACACAAATCATCTTCTTCTCATTATGTTTGAAATATTTTCTATATTTGGGTATATTTCAACATTACTTCATAATTTCCAACATTTGCTGTGTTTTTTGGTCCTAATAATTTCTTTATAATTTGTCTTTCTAGTACTTCTAATTTATCTAAATTGTAGTTTAATGCCAGGCATTTTCAGGAATTGTGGAGCATCTTCAATGTTGTAATGTTTAAAACTTTCCTGGCATACTGATTGTTCCATAAAAAAACAGGAGAACTGCCAGATATCAGCAACTCCCTGCCACGATATTTTGGCGCAGAGTCTTCTGCCCATCTTCAGGTGAATGCCACTGTAGTAGTACTGGCGAGTACGCGCTGAGCTCCGCTATTGCAGTGTATTGACCAGGGGTGCACCAATGAAGAATAACATCTCGCCCATGGAGAGGATAGCCCTCCATAACTTACGAGCAGATGTGGATATAGTAGTCTTAAAATCTGACAAAGGAAACGCTACTGTCCTCATACCAATTCCATACTATATTAATAAGATCAGTGTTTTATTATGTGATTCAACGTATCGCAAAATTGATAAGGATTCCACAAGCCGAGTAGTGCAAAAAACAGCAGAACTTTTATCAAATAGTTCTCTACCAAAGGAGGTCATCAAGAGACTGAAACCAAACTGTTCAGTTCCACCTAGGCTATATGGACTGCCTAAGATCCACAAGGAAAATGTGCCATTACGTCCAGTTGTGAGTAACATTGGAGCAGCCACCTACGACCTAGCAAAATTCTTGGCATCTTTGCTCAAACCAATGATAGGCAAGTGTGCACATCACATAAAGAATTCTGGTTATTTTATCAGTCGACTTCAGTCACTACAACTGCAAAGTAGTGATTTATTGGTCAGTTTTGATGTGGTTTCACTGTTCACAAAGGTGCCTCTGGTGGACTCACTACACCTCATTGGCAATATGTTTGGTGCAGACATTACAGCGTTGTTTGAGCACACTCTCTCCTCTACATATTTTATATTTAACAACAAATTTTACGAACAATCTGATGGTGTTGCCATGGGGAGTCCTTTGTTTCACCTGGTGGCCAATCTTTTTATGGAGGATTTTGAGGAGAGAGCACTCGACTCTGCCACTTTTAAACCGACAGTATTTTGGTGGTACGTTGACGACACTTTTATAGTGTGGCCTCATGGACTGGACCGTCTCCAAGAATTTTTACATCACGTGAACTCCAAACATAAAAACATAAAGTTTACCATGGAGATAGAGAGAGATGGTTGTCTGCCATTTTTAGATGTCTTGGTGTGACGGAGGAGTGATGGCACACTTGGTCACTCGGTGTACTGAAAGCCCATTCGTACAGACCTATATCTACAAGCTACTAGTTGCCACCATCCAGCACAAACAATGGGCGTTCTCAAAACCTTGATCCACCATGCCCATATTATCTCTGACGCCGACAGTCTTCAAGTGGAACTAGAACACCTGCAAAAAGTATTTTTGAAGAATGGCTTTTCACCTAGGCAAGTGAACAGGGTGAAGAAGACCTACAAACGATGGAACAAGGAAGAAGAAGAGGCCTTCAGGTCGACTGTTTATCTACTATTTATTGGGAATATTTCTTCACAGGTAGGCAGAATATTGAGAAAGTATCAAGTGAGAGTCATCTTTCGCCCTCCTTCCAAAATTTCATCACTGGTGGGATCCGTTAAAGACGACCTGGGCCTGCATAAACCAGGTATTTACAAAATTCCATGTGAATGTGGCAAATCATATATAGGGAAAACAACACGAACTGTGCAGGAACGCATTGTGGAACACCAATGGCATACTCGCCTTCTCCAACCCACCAAGTCCGCAATCACCAAACATTGTATTTCCACAGACCATTCCATGAATTACGACGACACAAACATTTTGGCCCATACATCAAACTTTTGGAGCTCGATTATCAATGAATCTGTGGAAATAAGATTGTCTGACAACGAGACTCTCATCAATCGAGATAGCAGTTATCAGCTGTACTCTGCTTGGAATCCTGTTATAGAGAAACTTTGTAGTCAACATAGTTATCTGCATAAAGATGGAAATCGACCTGACGCCGATACGCCAGGCTTTCACAGTGCAGGGCGCAAGGCGCAGCACACGGAGCCATTATGAATGCGCATGCTGAGCAGCGCATGCGCAACGTCACCTCAGAAGGCTTTAAATAGCGGAGCTCAGTGCGTACTCACCAGTACTACTACAGTGGCATTCACCTGAAGATGGCCAGAAGACTCTGCGCCGAAATATCGTGGCAGGAAGTTACTGATATCCGGCAGTTCTCCCGTGTTTTTATGGAACAATCTTCAATGTTTGTTATACATTTTGTTTTTTCTGTAGAAATTCTTAAGCCAGTTCTGCTAGCTATTTCTTCCAGGAGATTTATTTGTGTTGTAGCAGATGCCTCATTTTCAGAAAGTATAAAAAAATCATCTGCAAATGCAAGACAGTTGATTTTTATCTTTTTGCTTATTCTTCCTAACCTTATACGTGAGGTGTTGAGTTGAATAAGTTTTTCATTCCAAATTATTGTTATTATTATTATTATTATTATTATTATTATTATTATTATTAATATTATCACTATTTGAATAAATATTAACTTGAGGAATATCTGCATTGTAAATGTCATGAAATATTACTAACTTAAAAATTGTGTCTTTTGATGTAATCAATCCGTATGTAACTGTAGCACCTTTGAGTTGCACTGTTACATGACCATCACTGGTCACTTTAAGTTATTTTTGGCACATGTTAATGTCAGCCAGCAATCTGGACACTGTTTTATTCTGCCATAAGAAGTAACACATTTTTGCTCTATTTGTGATTTATGAATGGAAATAAATGCTTGGGACAGCTACAATTTTTAATTCAGATGTTAATATGTGGCACAGGTAGGAAACCTATTTATCCTACTGTAACCAATAGCCAGGATTGTGTCTCTTAGACTACTGAAGAAGAAGAAGAAACAATATTGCATTATGACAGAAAAGTGTCATAACAGACTTGACAGTTATTATCCCACTGATATTTAAACACAAATGTCTCCCCCCACCCCCCTCCATCCCCCATTTACACTCCAGTTGTCAACAATACTAGAGAACTGCAGAACAAATCAACTCGTTGTTCAAATGAGATTCATGACTTCTTTATACAGTAATGGCCTTTAATAGCATTAAAGGTGGGAACCATTACAATTGTAGGTGTAAGCTGGGATGGTACTACTGTGTATATTAACATGTTAATATTTTACAAGAAATTAACAAAAAATAAATATGGTGGAAATAAAAATGGGACTCCAAACAAAGTATTTTTATAAAAATGGGACTGGCCTTGGTGACAGTA
The DNA here is from genome assembly GCF_023864345.2 of Schistocerca serialis cubense. Taxonomy (NCBI): domain Eukaryota; kingdom Metazoa; phylum Arthropoda; class Insecta; order Orthoptera; family Acrididae; genus Schistocerca; species Schistocerca serialis. The sequence goes on along the minus strand of NC_064646.1, from coordinate 156,708,221 downwards.
GATGATGGATAAGTTAAGTATATAGTACTTTGTTTTCTAAGTAGATTAGCTGTGTTACTGTGTTCTGCAAGTGTTGAAAAATATTTAATTGAAGTTTAGCCAAAATGGTGATTACAAAGCTGAAATTAGTACCTATATCTGAGGGGAGTGAAGTGATATTGGACATGAGGAAGGTAAAACAGTTAAAGAAGAGAATGAAGTATTTGAAAGAACAGACTAGAGAGATTCAGATATAAAAACCCTTGACCCTTACAATGGGCCAATCAATTCAAACTGCAATTTTTGAGAAGGTGAACCAATCTTTAAAAGTTATGGAACAAAGAAACAATGAATGCTCAAAAACTTTTAATCATTCAATTTCAAAACTGGAACAATACATATAAATACTATGTGGTGGCATAACATCTCTGACTCCGTAAATTAGGATTGCTGCCCCGTGAGGCAGTGGGAGTTAGTATGCTCTGATGCTCATAATGCTTACATGTGTTATATGTGTGTACTTACTAATAAATTGTGTGAAAATCATACCTCTATGCTGTATCACTATTCTGCTGCTGCACTGCTGGTACCCTGCTTCTCACAGTAGTAATCCCAAACTTCCATGTTACACCATGATTTTGCTGTTAAGTCAAAAATTCAACCCACGGGTTATGCCATCAATAATGTTGCCATTAGAAACATACAACCTCATTGTTTCTTTGGCAATATCTACAACATCTCACAATAAGTGCTCATGAATTCCACAGACATCTTGTGTGCAAAATTTGCTAAATATCAGCCATTCCTTCACTTTTCACCATACCTTTGGACCAACCTCGCATTGCTGCCAATATCAAGCAGCAAACTACACCATAACAAGCATCGAATTTAGTGAGTGAGTTCATGATAAACATTCCAGATTTGACACAGAGTGAATCTATTCCTGGTATTTGAGATAAAGGTGCAGCAGAGTGTCACAGGAAACAATGGCTGCCTACCTCCATAACAAACACGAATCTAAGTGCCATTGACTAACAACCTGAACTGTATGAACCCCTCCCACAGTACTGTTACAGTTGAACAAGAGTGGCTCGCGCTGTACCACTCTGTTATTCCATTTCATCATCCATCTGCTGATGGACTGTGGGATTGAGGATTACATCACCTTTCAGTACCTGTGCATTCTGATTTTCCAAATCCCATCCCAATCATTTTGACTAAATGTGAGTTCTGCCTGCCAGATTATGACATCATATCGTAGCCATGCCAGGCTTTGCAATTGACTCACTTCTGGTCCAGCATCATGCTTCGCATTTGCACCACCCACACCCAGCATGAAAACTGACTGTGGACTCCAAGAACACATTTTTCATGACCTCTCCTCAGCAAGGTCAGATACCACTGCCTCCAGGTTCAAGTGCATCACACATGCATCAGCCACACTGTGAACAATGACACTTCTGCACAACCTCCATGAGAGACAGATAGTGAGTGCCACTGGATAATAAATTGACTACAACTTCATGCACAATGTCACATGCATTTTCTGCCATCTCAGACATCTGTCAAAGAGAAAGTGATATCTACTGTGTCAGGCCTGGAACTTCACTCACATGCGCCACTGTTCTTTGAACAGCAACTCAATTTCTTTGCACATTTCCAAGTGACACTGACCCCAACTGTGTGCATCATGATCTACCTCATCACATGCTGCCCTACATCGAGCTTCATTTCCTGCCCATATTGCACACTGACACTCCCATGCCATGCCAAGCCTCCCTTGAGATGGTGCCTTACACTCAAACCTCTGATGACAATCATACCATCCACCTTCATCTGAAACTAACACTGTTCTGGGCAGATTCTCCCACTATGTGGTTTGCTCTCAGTGAGTGTCTGATGTATGATGGGAAGTTTGTCACTCTTCTTAACCACCTTGGATAAAATGTGGACCTTATTACCAACTTACTTTAGGTTGTTAAAGCTTCTCACAAATATGAAACTGCCAAGATGCAACACTACTGCTACAAAAACTAACATGCATGCCTGAGCAGAAGGTGCATCTCATCATCAGTGTCATTACTTTAAGCACCAGCACGCCTTCTTCATTCTTGTGCCACCTGAGAGTTCTAATTGAATCATGTGCTATGGGTACTTTGGCTCCTAAAAGTGCCAGAGAACATCCAAACTGCAGTACTAGTGCATGAGTAGGCACCACTCGAATTTAAACTTTGACTCACTGACAGAATGCAGGCACTATCGCAACACCACATTCCAATCAACAACCAACAGCGCTATGCTGCAGTTGACAGCCAGTGTGCCTGTACCAAAACTGATTTTGCATGATCCTAGCCTAGGTGCCTCAACATTCCATGCAGCCATGGACCACTCAATGACTCCTGGACTGACTTGAACAGAACCTAGCCCCCCCCTCTCCAACTATACCATCCCAAGCACCTTTCACTGCTCCGGTGGACAGCCAAGGTTGTCACTCTCCCAGCTGGCCACTGCCCCAACTCTGTGTATAAACAAAAGCCACAAAGGTCAAGTGCATTGCCTGTTTCCACGCCCAATGCACAACAATGCTACTGCTACACAGCACTGCAGGCAGCCATGCACCTTCCCAAACTAGTACAGAGACATTACCTAGGCACACTAGGCCACTCTTCATTAACAAGACGCCTCTGCACACCACAACTAAACAGCACCAATGCAGCATTTAAATGGGGAGATGGTCCCCGACTATTCATCCACGACAGGCACGTGTACACATATTTTGTTGATAATGGAGCCTATATGAGCACTCCACTACCTGCTCTTGTGGCTGCTGCACTGTTGCTGTTGCCACATGTGGGGATGACATGGTAATCACAGTTGCTCGAACTACACACATCATGCTCAGCCTTGGTACAGATATGCAAATACCTTGGACTTTTCAACCAGTCCTGGGAGCTGACTTCCTCTGGAACTACCAAGTACTGCTGGGTTTAAATTGTGCCCTCCTCTTATGATGGGATGGCCAGCAGTTGATCCTTCATGTGGTCAGCAATACACTGCCTGCCATCACTGCAACTCCTTGTCACACTGCTGCTGCTCAACACACCACTCCATCTCAACCAACAAAGCGAAGCATTATTCAACCAGCTACTCTTAAAGGCAGCCAAGCACCTGTCATTAGATGATGACAATAAGGTCATGTGTCTCACCATTGAACAACTATGGAAATGAGTTGTGGATGCCACTGCATCGCTACATGCAGGTCAACAACATCTCAATGACCTTCATCATCTTGACACTGATCAGCACTGTGGCCCCACTAGTATGGACACTTCTCAGGTTAGTGAAGCATTACAAAACCCATTTGAATGCTCTCCTGAGACATTAACTGCAATGGCAAATTATACCACGCCCTGCTTCCTTGACTCGCTTCACTCTCCTCCATTTGACCAGGTACAATCTGTGCTGTGTGGGACATTTCAGTCCACCACATTATGACCACACCGCGTCCCCCTGTCCCTTGCCACCCACGTCATCTAGTTCCCCACAAACTTAAAGCGACTAATGCTGCAGTGGTGAACTTTTGTGAGCTTGCATAGTCAGCCCATCAGACAGTGCTTCGGCCTCCTCAATTAAACTGCAATGGAACCTTGCTTAATGAGCACTCCCATAACTCGCAATTTGCATAATGAGCAAACCCAATTGTAAAAAAAATGACTCACTTAACGAGTGCTATTTTGCATAATGAGTTATGATGGTTTAATGTGATGTCACCAGCCATTCAAACACAGTGGGGGAAATGTTCAACAATATGAACACCTTTCATTGTCAGCAGCAACATATGAACAATGTCTTTAGTATGTACTGCAGTTTGGGTTTAGCACTCTTTCTGCTACCATCTTAGTGCAGTTTGTGATCACACATTTTTCTGAACTTGTGTTCATAGAGTGGTCTTTTTGTTTGCAAATTTTAATAACCTTCATAGAAATGTTCCTGAAGATAAAGCTACTAGAAGTTTACCATAAGAGAAAGAAAACAACTTTAGAAATGGACTGTAAAATCACTGAAAATGTGAATGCAGTGTGAGCATTGTTGATTTATCATGCTCATACAATCAGCCTACATCAACTATTTGCACTGTTCTCAAGAACAAGGACAAAATTAAGGAGAGAGATGCTTCACAGGGAGTGACAAGAATATCTAAACAACAGTTTCATATTCTGGATGATGTCTGAAGGTTGCTCCTTAAGTGGATAAATTAAAAGCAATTCCAAGGCAACACTATTAATGAGAATGTCATTTTTGAGAAGGTGAGAATGATTTTTGCTGGCCTTGTTAAGAAGATGCCAGGATCATCAGTAGCCAAAGAAGTGTTCAAGGGATGCCATGGGTGGTTTGAGAAGTTTAAAAGAAGGATCAGCATCCACAGCATTGTGAGTTGTGAGGCATGGTGAAGCAGCCAGCTCCAACACAAAGGCAGCAGAGAACTTCATCAGTAACGTCAAGATGATTTTAGAATCTGAGGGATATCTGCTGCAACAGGTTTTTAAGTGTGATGAGATAGGTCTATTCTGGAAAAAGATGCCTAAGTGTACCTTTATAACAGCAGAGGAGAATGCATTGCCCAGTCTCAAGCCAATGAAAGACTGTTCAAAACTGCAATTCTGTGACAATACAAGTGGCAATTTGAAAATTAAACCACTGCTTGTTTAAAATTCAGAAACTCCACAAACCTTCAAGAAGTGTAAAGTCCAGTACAGCAGGTTAAATGTGATGTGAAGATCCAGCAACAAGGCTTGGGTGACACAAGACCTTTTCTGTGATTGAGTCAATGAAGTATTTGATTGTTTGGTTAAAAAATATTTGGTTGAGATGAATCTGCCACTCCATGTCTTGCTTGTTATGGACAATGCTCCTGCCCATTCTCCAGGCCTGCAAGACTGCCTCCTGAAGAATTTCAATTCATCAATATCCAATTTCTGCCTCCCAAATGATTCTGTTACTCCAGCCTATGGACCAGCAGATCATTTCTAACTTTAAGAAGCTCTACACTATAGCACTCTTTTGAGCATTGTTTTGAGTTGGCTGAAGTTGCCAATCTCACTCTCAGAGAGTTTTGGAAATACCAGTTCAATATCATGATCAAAAAGGCATGGGAAGTGGTTGCCAAGAGAACTCTCACTTCTGCTTGGAAGAAGCTTTGGTCAGAGTGGGTTGTCAAATGTGATTGTGAGGCATTTAAGTCAGTACATGTTTAGACTGTAGTCAGCAATATTCTCTCTTTGGCCAAGAGCGTGGGACTAGAAGTGGATAACAATAATATCAATGAGCTTGTTGAAGATCACAGCCGAGAAACGGCCACTGAAGAACTTATGGAGCTGTAGTGTCTTTCACAGCAGAAAGCTGTGTGGAGGAGGAGGATGAGGATGAGGAAGAAGATGAGGAGGGCATGGAACAGCAAAGCAGCAATCTACTGGTGCATTAAGAGAAAAGCTAAGAGCATGGGAATCAGTTGCATCATAGATTGAACGTCATCAACCCAATAAAGTATTGACTATGCGCACTTCAAATTTATTTGATGATAATGCTGTGTTGCATTTTTGCAAAGTGTTGGCAGAAACAAATGACTATAGCTACCTTCTTAGTAAACAAGAATTAGTTATGTATTGTGAATAATAAAATACATAATACTTTATATATAATTTTCTCTGAATAATCAGCATGAATAAGATAAAACTTTTAGTACTGTTTCTACATGGAATGCGCTATCATATTTTACATTAATTTGTATGGGATAAATCATTTTGCTTAACGAGTGTTTCACACTGCGAGTAAGATTCTGGAATGAATTATGCTCACTATGCGAGGTCCCACTGTAGTACCTAAAACAGTGGTACTTGGAACCTATGTGATGACTACCGCTACCTCAAAGCCCATACAATCATTGACAGGTGCCCCATCCTAACCTTGCATGGATTTTTCCCATGGCTTGGTGGGGCAAAAATTTTCAGTGTCAGTTGCAAAACAGCATACCTGCAAATTCTAATGGCAGATGAAGACGTACCAAAAACTGTGATAATCACGCCATTCAGTGTCTCTGAGTTCCTCTACAAGCCATACAGACTAAAAAAAACTGCAAAGACATGGCAAAGATATATTGGCAGCATACCGTTCAATTTTAATTTTTATTATTCCTACCTAGATGATGCATTAATTTTTTCACAAAATGAGCAAGACCACAATGAGCATCTGCATATCATCCTCGATAAGCTTGCCATTAGTGAGGTTGTGATAAATGATCACAAGTGCCAACTTCAGCAACCTCGTTATGACCTTTGTCGATGGATCTGGGGTGTATCCTACTACTGATAAAACTGACCAGATACATCTCCTCCCACCTCCTAACAACTACCAAGAGCTGCATAGGTTTTTGGGGGTCATAAATTTCTACAGGAACCACTTGCCACACTGCTGAGACTTTGCTACCACTCAGCCAAGCATTGCGGGGCAAGAATACATCTGGTAAACGACACCTGAGTTAGCCACTGAAAATGCAAGTGGTCTTTGAAAAAATAAAAGAACACCTGTTACATGCCATGACACGTGCCCACTCATTACTCAATACATTTCTAATTATTGCATCTAATGCTGGTGATCACATGATCCCCAAGATTAGTGGGATCACTCAGCTGCTCAGGTGTTTCTGCTGCAAACAAATTGACTCCCAAAATAAATGATTCATATATGACTACAAATATTAGTCATATATGAAGCAGTTTGTCACTTTCAAGATCATATTGAGAGGACGCCCCTTACCATATATACAGACCATTGCCTACTGGCGGGGCATTCCGCAACCCATCGGCCGATTCTGCAGCCAAGAGAGTCTGCCACCTGGATTTCATAGCACAGTTCCACTGATGTGTGACATGTTAAAGGTGCCAATAATATCGTGGTGGACTATCTTTTCCATATCGCAGTTACCTCCACCCAGTTGGACATTGCAGATGCATGAGTGACAGATGCTGATCTCCACAGCTTGTTTAACAAACCAGACCAAAGACTGCAATTGCAACAGTGCATGCTACCTGGTATGACCAAACATGTCTGGTGTTACTTTTCAAACAGATAGTCAAAAATTGATGTTCTCCACAACCTTGCACATCCAGGCATGTGTCCGTGCCAGCAGGCAAAAACAGGCCACCATGCACAGCCTCCATTTGGTAAATTTCTGAGTCCAAAGGGGTGGTTCCAACATGTCCACCCTGACCTCAAAGGGCCACTCTCCAAACCACATGGTTACTGCTACATTCTGTCAATGAGAGGTCAAATGACACGATATATGGAGGCTGTACCCATTTCCAGCATATCAGCAGAGAAAGAAGCAAAAACTTTTATCAATAGTTGGATGGCCAGATTTAGCTGCCCAGCCTTCTTAACATAAGATCAGGGTTTGCAGTTTGAATCCCTACATTTCAATGAATTATGTCACCTATGCAGATGCCATCGGTTCCACACAATCATCCCCCCCTCCCCTCCCAGTCCAATGGGCTCATGGAAGAGTGGCACTGGATGATGAAAGCTGCTCTCATGTGCCACTCAGTATCATGGTTGAAAACCCTTCCTATATTGTGAGCTCCTCACTCTACCCACAGAATTTGAAGCACATGAAATGGTTGCCAAAGACCAGGACTTACTGGGCTTAGTCACACCTATGTGCACACATATACAAAACATCCATGTGCCACCCACCTCCTTTCACATGACACAACAAACTTTTATTCATAAAGATCTGGCCACATGTTCTCATGTGATGCTATGTCAGACGCAGTAAAACCCACCCTACAATGACCGTTTACAGGACCATATCAAGTGTTGCAATGCGATACAAACACTTATGATATCAAAATTGCTGGAAAACAAATATCAGTGTCAGTGAACTGGCTTAAAACAGTGTGGAGCTTCAATGGACTTGTCGCAAGAGACACTCACCACCCCAGTGACTTGTATGCTTCCCTTAGTAAATTTCCAACTGTGTGATTTTCTGCCTGATGACATATCAGTCATGTTACACGGTACTGGCTTTGTGATTACCACTACCTATACAGACAGGCAGTCAAGTACAAGCACTGTCACACACATTTTCATGCACACCACTCTTATCCCACCAAAAGTTGACATGGCAGGACTCACCATCCATTTGTCAGCAAACGTATACTCACCATCACCTCCTTGGCCTACACCGCCATCGACCCCGCAATGCATCCTGTGGACACAACAGTGCAAGGCTATGCTGCCAATATGCCATCCTCTTCAAATGCTGCCATTGAGCCAGTAACAATTAAAGACACCGTCAAGACTACTTTATTATCTGCTAACACTGCTGGCAGCAATCTGTTAGTCACTAAGCACTTTGGGCATGCCCTGCTCCCCCTGGTGCACTTTTCTGACTATGATGTATCTTCCATTGCATCCATCATTACACAGCCATTTAAATCACTTCAGACAGATGAAGCCTCCCCCCCCTGCCCCCCCCCCTCCCACCCCCCCACCGTACCCCTCTGCAGCCGCCCTTCACAAGCTCCGCACTTCTGCACTATGGGAGGGATAGGGGTGGTGGCGGTCCTCTGTGATGGTTTAACATCTCTGACTCTGTAGATGAGGATTGCTACCATGTGAGGCAGTGGGAGTCAGTATGCTAGTATGCTCTGTATGTTTGAAACGCTTAAAATGTCTTACGCATAGGTGCATAGTAATAAAAAGTGTGGAAATCATACCTCCATGCTGTGTCACTATTCTAACATCACACTGTCAGTACCCCACTTCCCACAGCTACACTGTGAGGTTCACAAACTTGGGGAAAATACTGGGAGTCTGGAAACAAAAGTTTTGGCTGCAGAAAAAAGGGAAAAAACATAATCACATCTTCACAGTGAAATTAAACAAGTAGTTGAAATAGTAAAAGCTTACAGGAATGATGATGAAATGGATTTTAAATAATATTCATGCAGAACACAAAAACATGAGTAACTCAAAATTTATTTTGGTAACTGAAATTAACCTTGTAGATAGTGCTGAAGACTTGAGTATATTTGTTGAAGATAGTGGAGAGAAAATTGAAATTAATGTATGCAATTATGCTGAAGTTGCTGATGTGAGTGGGATGGTTGACTTATGTAATGTTGCAGTAGATGATGTTGATGAGGAGAGTAACTGTTTTCTTGTTTTGGAAGATAACTTTACTGATGAAAAAAGTAGAAATTAAGTACTTAAGCTGCCGGGAGTGATTGAGATTTAAACCAATTTACAGGTGGAATTTTATCAGAATGATTGTGTGTCAGAAATATTCGAATATACTTTACAAACAATTTAGTAATAATTTAAAAGACTATCATGTTGTTTTAGTGAAGTATCTAGGGGTATTCATTTCATTGTAATTTCCTTCTAACAAGGTGCATGGTCACTGATGGTACCTGTTCTTCTGGACATGTCCAAAAGAACAGATACCATCTTCATATATATATTCTGTGTGCATGCACAAACAGTGCCTGAACATTTGTGGGGATCAACAAAAAGCCACGAGTAATGAGTATAATGGGCAGGGGCACTATGAATATAGTGTGGGACAATACGTGGGGAATGTGGATCTCATGGGAGGTGTGCCAGAGATAAGTCCCTGCAGTTGCATTATCCTCTGTGTCCTCGGTGGCTCAGATGGATAGAGAGTCTGCCACGTAAGCAGGAGATTCCAGGTTCGAATCCCAATTGGGGCACACATTTTCAACTGTCCCTATTGACTTATATCAACACCTGGTAGGCAGCTAGGGGTATTCATTTCATTGTAATTATTTTAATTCATTGGAGATGTGTGGTTTTGATGAAATATTTGGTCCTGATAGAGAATTTGAAAATGATTTGTCAGTTTATTCAGGAGAACATTTGTTTATACTCAAAATATGCTAATTTTTATTTCACAGTAACTTTGAAGAATAAAGTTATCGTAACATGTCACAATGGTATAATGTATGCTTATGGGAAGAAAATACAATGGGTAGCACAAGACATGTAGCTAAAAAAAGAGAAAAAGCCTCCAGACAAAGTAATGTGTCATAGAAAAAGCAATAGTGATGTGACAATATTTTGTTCTTACTGAAAACTGAAGGGCTTCCCTATATGTATTGTGGCAATTGACATTTTGATTCTGTTACTTGACTGTTCATGAAATTTTGATTCTGTTATATGACTTTTCATGAAAATTTTATTACTACACTCTGAAAATTTAAAAGTTATCTCAATAAATGATGTTTCAGCCTCTGGCCCAAGATGCTGGAGTTGGTGGTTGTGTGTGCATGAGGTGTACTTGCTACTTGCTTTGTGTGTGTGTGTGTGTGTGTGTGTGTGTGTGTGTGTGTGTGTGTGTGTGTGTGCGCGCGCGCGCAAGCAAAAACCAGAAGAAATAATAAGTACTTTGTATTCCATATGTTGCACATTAAGTTAAAAAGTCAATTAAAGTAACAACTTATTTGCTATCCAGTCACACTCTTTGATGTGAATCTTGCATGCAGAGAGAATATGATTGCAAAGGAACTCTGAAGCTCTGCCATAAAGGAGAAGCCAAAGAAATTATAAGTAGGTACCAAATGATTATAATTTGGATAATAATATAGACTGTAGATAGAATATATTTCTTTTTGCAAATCGGAGAACATTTCTATTGTAAGCTGCCCACATATTTTGAGAAATGAGGTGATTAAGGTGATTTTGCTGTATTATGGAATAATGTTGTTTAGAGGTTAATAAGAAGCATATGATGTGGAACACGATGAAGTCAGAGTTAAGGAACTGTATTCTGAATTATGGTGTCGTATATTCAGTAGGAAAATGAAGTGCATGTGTGATCATGAAAGAAGCTGTTCAAATGTATTTACCTTATATCTGATACCCAAGATAAAAATGCTAATTACATCAAATAATTCTGTAGGTAGAAACATGATGGTATTACAGAGAGAGCAATAATAATTAATTGTGGAAAGTAGTTGTAGTATAATTATGTATACTGACTGGTATTTATTGATTTTTTTAAAAGCAGTTTATATAAAAGGGAGTGGGGTTCCATAAAAATGATTAGATTGTTATTTTGCATGAGGATTTTTAGTGCACAATGACACTATTAAAATTTTGACTGTTTTCCATGCTGAGAAACAAATCAATTTGGCGTATTAATTCATTCTCACACTTTTGCGTACAGGTAGTAACCATTTTCTTATGCCTTTTTGAAGAAATGTCATTTTTGAAGTAGGTGATGCTTTGAAATTAGTTATGCATGTTTAAACATGAGATAACTTTAATTTTGAGTCAGTTTTGCAGTAATACAGAACCCTATCATATTTGAATAGAAATATTTAAATTATACTAATTTTGTAAATATTGTATCAATATGCAAGCAGTGACTAGTTTTCTTGTAAAAGATATTAACTTTCTTAATGTTTCATCTAATGTTTTACTATCTGAAAATCAGAATGTTTGTGAAAACTTTGATTTAAAAAAGTATTTTGCAAAATATTTAATTAATATGTCAATTTATGTTATGTAATAGTTTTAATCAAGGCACCTCCAAAAGTTAAACACACTTCATCTTCAGATAATTAATTACTTCTACAGTTGTCAGAATTGATTATTGAACAGTTCCATTACTTGAGCATCAGAATTTTGTTTGCAATTTCCTGCTTACCGACTTCTTGATATGCTATTGCAATCAAAGTTATCAATATCTGATTTTCACCAGGAACCAGAATGCTTCAGACACAAAATCAATTGGATTACTCAACGTTGACAGATGTCATGAAATTGATCTATGACTCTGTTTTCACCACAAGCTGGAACATTCAATACATACAAACTATTGGAGTACCTGATATGTACAAATACACAAAGCATCTCAGAAATTATATAAATTTTGGTTTCCTTTGTTATGATTAAATAGATTATGGGAAATTATTTCAGTTAGGTACAAATGTACTAAAAGAAAATATTTTAAAATGCAATAAATTGTGCTCCCTTTAATTTTGAAAACACTTTTGAACTGATTCCAATCTATTGTTATTGTTGTTGTTATCCTTGTTATTCTTATTGTTATTTAAATAAGTATTATATTCTAATTTGAATAATGCCTGCAAAGCAAATGTCATGAAATGTTCCTGACCTATAAATTTAGATGTAAGCAATCGATGTGTAATTGTAGCCTATTTGAATTGCAGTGCTACATGAGCATCATCACTGGCCACTTTGAATTTGAGTTTATTTTTGGTATGTGCCAATGTTGGTCAGAAATCTGGACTCTGCTTTGTTCTGCCATAAGAAGTAGCATTTTTTGGTTCCATCTGTGAATTATGATTGGAAATAATTGTGTGTGGAGCATCTGCAACTTTAAATTCAAATATTAATATAGAGCACAGATAGAAAATCTCTTTAACCTACTGCACCCTACAGCGAGGAGTTATATCTCTTTAGACCACTGACCCTACTTAAAAAAGAAGCAACTACAATGAATTATGACAGAGAAGTTAAGTAGATCTTAACATACTTAATAGTTACTGCCCCACTGATCTTTAAACATGAATGTCCCCCTTTTATGTTGCAATTGTTTACAATAATGGTGAATTACAACTCATTAATAAACTCATCACTAAAATGAGGTTTGTGGTTTCATTCTTTTAAGGTAATGAACTTTAATAGCAGAAAAGATGGGAATAATTAGAAGATGCACATTCTGAATAACAATCAATACCTGTTGTTATAATTTTAAGATTACCACAAAAGAGAGCAGAAACAGAGGACACAAAATTATAGTAAGCAAAAGAGCAAGACTCTTCAATTATGAACTGGGTAATTAGAAAAAAAGACAAAACTATAATTACTACTTTGGATATGTTATTTCTACCCTTGGCTAAAAACTGAAACTTTCAGAGTAAATAAATGGCAAACTAACAACTTCTCTGATTGAAAGCATACATTCTTGGAATAAAAAAATCCAAGCCACAAAACTGAACCTGGGAAATAACTGTTTTGGTACTTGAGACTCTTAACATTCTGGAACAAAAAAATCTGAACACAAATAATTTTTGGAATAGAATATTTTTGGAAAAAGTAAGATGATGGGAATGAGAATTTTCAGATGACATCTATAAATTCATAAAGAGACAGCTATTTGGTCACTAATAATTTCAACTCCACGTCCTCCTTAAAAATCTTCAATTATTTGTATCTCTTTCTAAAAATTATTTTAGATAACCTATGGGACTATTGTTATCAAAAATTGGGAAACGACAGTGAGTAATGAAAATATATGAATTCTTGCTAGAATAAGAAAAGTACAGACAATAAAATTCTTCTGGGTATATGACTGCTTTGTCAATATGTAAAATTCTCCAGTGTTTTGGTCACTGTTGCAAATGGTCTTCCTCTGGGCTGCTGGGCTAGTTGCTGAATGAGAGAAACTCAAGTCCTTATATACTAGTGGAAGAAAATATTTTTGTAAATAATGATTCCAAGTTTGAAGTAAAGAACACTTTATTCAGTAAAAGTTCACAAATAAATTTATTTCTAATGGGAACTGAAAAATCATTTGAAAGAGACAGAAACAAAGTCCATTGGTGTTATAACAATTCTGAAGGAACTTACATCCTAAATGGCTATAGCGCAGTGTCCAGGAAGAACACTCTGTTTGGAGTAATGTGAAGGAAGGGGATAAGGGTATGGTGTAGAGTGGTATGTCTGGGCTGCTCTCGATGAGTTCCTATTGATGGGCTGCAAAGCATTGCTGACTGACTCCTGGCCTAAAACTAAAGTGAGCAGTTGAATGCTGGTGCTGGAGACTGATCTCTGCCTTAAATATCCAGCAGGGTGGAAGTAAGTCAGTGATAATGTGACATGTGGGTGGAACTTGTTTCATCATTAGCAGCACTTCCAGTTTTGTAATATGCACTGGTTGGAAGTGTGTCTGGTGATACTGGCGGTGCCTATAACAAGTAGAGTATGAAGAGACTGTTTGTACACTGTATTGTGTCCACAATATGTGATATCCTCACAGTACTTGTAAATAGTCTCCAGAGGGGAGATGCCTGTGGGACAAGGGTAAGCAGCCCACAGGGTAAAGATGTACTGTAAGAGTAACAAGTTGGCTTACAACTGATATACAACATCCCTCCACTCTTGAGAAGCTGGAAAAGCTTGAGAGTGCCAGTGAGATGGTGAGTCCAAAATGACTGCCACACTATCCTGAGAACTGGGTGTTGTGAAGAAATTGAAAAAGAATTGGTGGTAGGGTAGAAAGCAGCCAGGTTTGAGCCACCCAGTGCCCCTCAATTGGAGGCCCAGTAACCCAAAGTTGCCACTTCATAGCTGGCATCTATGAAGTGGTGGTGAAAGTGGCAGTTACAGAGGCACTAGGAGACTTGGCTCAACTAATGCAGTACTTGGAGCGTGATGGTACCAGCAACTGATGCAATGTCAGTGGATGCCGATGAACCTATAGAGAGTGGTCACTGGTTGAGATAGCATACAGGGCAGGAAGGGAGGTGATTACATGAAGAGTGCACTGATATGCATAAGGATTGTGGGAATATAGGATGATGCCATGAAAAGGGGCAAAGAGAGCAAAGGAGAGGTGACCGGAGTTGAGGTAGAGTCACCACCGAATGTGGGGTGCTCAAGGGCACTAGAGAAAGCTGATCAGAGAGAGGTCAGGGGTGGTAGGTAGACTATCACCACAGTGTGTGCAGGAACATGGAGAAAAGCTGGCTGGAGGGAGGCAAAGTCAGGGGGAGGGTCATCACTGCGGTGTGCATATGAACACAGAAAGAATCTACACAAAGAACAATGTGTGTTACCTAGAAGCAAAGGCAGGAAGTGCTGTTCTGTCCTTGAAATAGGCCAACCTTGGCTGTGTCAGATGGCAGCAGCAGTGTGTTTTGGTGGGCAGTGTCGGGCTTGTCCAAGGAAGGACAGCATCTGGTTCAGATGTAATGGAGCCGAGGGACAACAGTGGGGTTGCAGACTGCGTGCTCAGCAACAATGAAGTGTATGCATGGGAAGGTAGGCCATCCATGGCTGCACCAAGGTGAAGGTGCAGAAAATGAGCAGCATTGAGCATGGCAGGGAAAGTGCAATGGCTGGGTGGTAGTGAAGTCATTATGCTGTGCGCAGAGAGCTGGTTTCAATGTAAACACAGCTTCATGTGCAGTGGAAGAGAATTAAATGGTGATCTCAGTGCTGGAATATGTTTTGTACCATCCTTCTGATGGAGGCCAGTCTTGGCTGCACCCTCATGGTGAAGGTGCAGTACGATAGAAGCATCATCAGGCTCATGGAAAGAGGGGGTGGAAAGTGGGTGGTTGATGAGGACAGGTAATGAGAGTGAAGGGGTGTTGGAGGAGTCAGATAATTTTTCTAGGGCTTTGCCTTCCTCATAAGGTATACAGCCATGACTGTAGCTTTGTGACAAAGGCATGAAATGGCAGGGCAGCATCAGGCATGGTTGAAGGGAGGGGGTCAAAGAGTCAGGACATAATAACAGTGGCCAATGGCCCCAGGTGCTATAGCGTGTGGACTCAAACCTTGTCACCAGCAGATGTTCAGGTGATGAAAACCATATGAGAACAATCAACTATGGCTACCATGAGCTGAGCAATGTTGGGCTTGGCTTGAGATGGCGGTGGGTGAGATGTGGAAGAGATGAAGAGATTGCATAAAAATCGAATGATGGCACTAGAGCCAGAGGAGGTGCTCGTGTGAAGTCTGACACTGTATCAGCACTGACACACAGACATGAAATACCAGGGATCTGTGATGAACCATTCCTCATGACACTAGTTTACCACAGACAGTTGCACCAATGATGAATCATCCCATGTGATATTATTTTGCCACTAGCAATGACTTCCAGAAACACAATGGAAATAGCAAATGAACAAATGGCATTCAATCCCACAGAGTGCAAAAATGTACACACAGTGTGAAGTCATTGCACAATCAAAACATCCAACCTTGACACTAAAGTAATATCTTCCATGAGACAAGAGCTTAACAGAAAATATGTCCTTTATCCTTGTTGTCATTGTTAAGCCTTTTTTACCCACCAACTGCAAATTCCTTCAGCAACACTACTAAGCTCCAGATTTGGTTATGCACACAGTAGTAAATGATGATTCCCACATTGACGTAAAGAATACTTTATTCATAGCACAAGTTTGCATATAAGTTGTTATTTGATATAAACAACTGAAAAATCATTTGTGATCACTTGAAAGTAACAGACATGAAGTCCACAGGCATTATAGAAATTCTGAAGGAAGATTCATCCCATCTGGCTGTAGGGTGGCACCCAGGAAGGCTGCACTGTGTGGTGTGAGATGGTGAGGAGATGGTGTGATATGGAGCAGAGCATCCAGTCTGGTCTTGACAAGTTCCTATTGATGGGCAACAAGGTGTAGCCAGCTTCTTGCCCAGAACTGAGTGAGTTATTGAATGCATGTGCTGGAAGTTGCTCAGATGCATGGCTGCCCCCTGGTGGCACCTGTAACAAGCAGAGTATGAAGGGACTGTTTGTATACAGTATTGTATCCACTGTAGATGACGCCCTTGTGGTATTTGTAAATAGTCTCTGGAGGAGAGATGGCTGTGGGCCAAGGATAACTTGCAATGCAAAAATGTGCTGGAAGTATAATGTCCTACATTAATTCAGGCAGATAAATTAAATAAATATCAGCATTAAAGAGAAGCTGGGAAATCACTTACGGCAGTCAGGTAGCCAAACAATTTAATAACCACATCCTGGAAGTAACTTAGAAGATTGGTATGGGCAGTTCTGAAGTTAAAGAAAAATAATACATATTGCTACAAGCAATTCCATTACCACATACATACAGCCAAATAACAATTATTTCATTATATATATAAGTTTATAATAGAGGGAAACATTCCACATGGGAAAAATATATCTGAAAACAAAGATGATGTAACTTACCAAACGAAAGTGTTGGTATGTTGATAGACACACAAATAAACACAAACACACACACACAAAATTCAAGCTTTCGCAACCCGCAGTTGTGAAAGCTTGGAAGCAAAAACAGTCTCAGTGTTGATAACAAATCAAGTGAATTACTAAAATTCTGTTTTTCACTTGTATGTTATGTATTCAATCACATATTACTACCATAGTAATATTACCAGGCCTTCAACTGACTTTACAGCTGCAGAGACACGCTGTAAATCTATTTTTTTCATGATGCCTCGAGTAAAATTTCCTATCTTGAAGCCCATTCTTTCTAATACCTTCATCCTCCTGACATTCCCATCATTAAATACAATAACTGCACCGTAAGTTGCAATTCTGACAACTGTAGCAGATGCAAATGTGTTTTTGTACTTTATTTCCATACATATTGCTGTACAATAGGATAGTAAGACATATATTAATGATTAATGAACAGTATCTCTACTTCCTTCCTTCTTTAAGGTAGTGGACAACATTATGAGTTCAAAAACAATAACATATCTATCTCAAAATAAGTCTGCATATCAACAGTACCTGTCTACAGAACATGTCTGTTTTCAATTACTGAAGCTGATTTTTGAAAAATGTAATGATATAGTACTGCCAGCTGGTACTTTCTGTGATTTATCAAAAGCATTTAAGAGGGGGATGTGGATGAAAAATGCACACTATTTCAAAAATGCACCAAATCCACACTTTTGGAGATATAGCAATGAAATTTTGTACCACACTTTACATGAAAGTAACACATTTACATATAAAATCCTTTGATTATATATATTCAGTTTTTTTAATGAAATTTGAAGTTTTATTTTCAAAAAATGATAAATGTTCCTTTTTCTCGGAAAGTATTCAAGAGATTTCTACAAACATTTCTCTGTTTCATATCTTTATATGTTGTAAGCTTCTCTCTTGAGGTTTTTGGAACAGGTCAAATAGGAGAATTTTCATAATTTTTTAATTATAATTCCACAAGTACATTTTAAATTCATGCAAAATTCCACACACTTTGCCTCATATCTCAGCTTGCAATCAGAACTTCAAAATTTGCTCTTGGGATAACGTTTATTAGGTTTATAGAAATATATGCACAAAATTTCATAACTCTAGCATTCATAGAATCGGAGAAAAAGGTACATAAACTTTAAAAAACAAACTTTCCAGGAAATGCAATTTAAAGTTCAACCTAACTTTTTTCCTTATGTCACTTCCTCAGAAGGCACCACATTTGTACTCTGGGCCTCCTTTCCCTTCAAGGCTTCTCTTCTGGTTTCTTGTTGTCTGTCTTCTTTCCTTTACCAGGCCTTCAACTGACTTTTCAGCTACAGAGACATGCTGTAAATCTATTTTTCTCATGGTGTCTCGAGCAAAATTTCCTATCTTGAAGCCCAATCTTTCTAATACCTTCATCCTCCTGATGTTCCCATCATTAAATACAATAACTGCACCATAGGTTGCAATTCTGTCAACTGTAGCAGATGCAAATGTGTTTTTAGGGCATCGTTTCTATGTGAGTGAATTTAGAGACTCATTTGGATTTTTGCCATGAATACACTTTTTTTAGAAGTGCACGATCATCCAGAAACCTGTAAGTGGGCTTGACAAGATCCAGAATACAATTTGGAAGCCTCTCTTTGTGAATGTAGGGGTTGTTATCCCTCTGAGCTTGTAGATATTTACACCAACTTATGTGGCACAGATTATGAATAGTGTGTTCATCTGTTGATAACTTATTCAAACACAGTTTATCCAGTTTTTTATACACTCTTTGTGATCATGGTGTGACTGAATGAAGAAAGAACTGAAACAAATTCTAACAAAGAGATAGAAGGGCTGTCCAGTACTTACCTCAGCTGAGTACAGCTGATGATACACAAAAAAGAACAGAAAATTTACGTATCCTAGCTTTCAGAACTTTGTTCCTTCATCAAGGAGGAGAGTGGGGAAAAAAGGGGAAGAAGGGAAAGTGGATTCAGTTACTCACAACCCAAGTTACGAAGCAAATGGGGAAAGGTAAACAGGGAGGATAGCAAAGATCAGTCACAGATAAAACTTTATGCATCTAAGAGCAAAAGAATGTAAGTGCAGAGTCAGCAAAAATGCAGAGCTAATGGATTACATGGTTGTATATTAAAATTGATGGCATGTGTTGGAATGCCAGTCTGGGAAGTCTCACAACAATAATTCCTTTGAGAGCACAGATGTTAAGTGAGTGAATTCCATGATTTGTTGAGCTGAAAATCCTGATCTTGTTTGATCAGGTTGTCTGCCAATTGTATTTCCACAGTTTCCTTGACCAGTGAATCCAAACAGCATGAAGCTGTGGCCAATGTCTTGAATTTCCTGTAATCCATGGAGTGATCTTTTCTTGTTGTGACATGGTGTGAAGGCTATTCCTTTCACTTTGCCGGATCTTTTAGCATTTTTTATGTGTGATTGTGCTTTTTATACTCTGTGGTTGTTGCTTTATTACAATAAAAAAGTGTGCTTTGGAGGTGTCGATCAGTTACAATTTGGGCATCTGGCCCCCAAGCATCCCGCTTTTTGCA
Source organism: Schistocerca serialis cubense (assembly GCF_023864345.2). Classification (NCBI taxonomy): domain Eukaryota; kingdom Metazoa; phylum Arthropoda; class Insecta; order Orthoptera; family Acrididae; genus Schistocerca; species Schistocerca serialis. The sequence continues at coordinate 156,688,640 of NC_064646.1, read as the reverse complement.
ATGTGGGATTTGTTGGGTGATTTGTGCTGCACTGTGGGTGTTGCAGTTGTGGCAGTCCACCACTTGAACTGTTTTCTGCTGGGGCAGAGATTGTCTGGGCATGTGTCTTCCTCCACATTGCCTAGGCAGCCGTCATGGCTGGACTGGCAGTAGTCTGATGGTTGCGCAGATCTCTTTTCCAGGGTGGAGGATGAAAGGGTGGGGTGCTGCTCCTCCCCACTCACATTACCCCTCTGCTGTGCCAGCTGCTGGGCTTATTGATTCATGGCTGAGCTGCCCTCCTTTACAAGATGTAGCCTAAATGCAAGACAGTGCTGTCAAGAGAAAACAATAATGTTTGAGTTGTTCCATGTCTGAGCTGTCATTCCTTACAAGTTTAACATGTATGCAAATGAATATGAAGAGGAGAGAACACTGCAAAAGTAATGATATAGTGAAAGAAATTGATAATCTGTCTGGGCTATCATAATGTGAATGAGAAGGATACTCACAAGAGAGAACAATACAAAAGTAAAGATAAACAGACAAAAGAAAACAATAATAGTGCCTGAATTCTGACCTTTGGTGTGATGTAGCAAATGGTGAAGATAGAGTTACAAAAAACAGTCACATGTTGTTATTCCCTACAATGTGGACTGGCTGTGATGTAATGTCAAAATACAAGACAGGCAATACAAGGAATAGTCAGTTGGTTATTTAACATTTCATTTAGACTGACTGTGATTGGTGCTTAACGGGTCATTCCACTTTATGTGCTCACTGTCAGCTGATGGAAGGAGAGGAGATTAATCCAAAGTACCGAGCGAGGTGGTGCAGTGGCTAGCACACTGGACTTGCATTTGGGAGGACAATGGTTCAATCCTGCATCCGGCCATCCTGATTTAAGTTTTCCATGATTTCTCTAAATCGCTCCAGGCGATTGCCAGGATAATTCCTTTGAAAGGGCACGTCCGACTTCCTTCCCCATCCTCCCCTAATCCGATGAGACCAATGACCTTGCTGTCTGGTCTTCTCCCCCAAACAACCCAATGCAATCTAAATTAAATCTAATGTCAACCAACAATATTATGAGAAGGAAAGTTGCTACTCACGATATAGTGGAGATGCTGAATTGCAGATAGGCACAAAAAGACTCTTACAATTAAAGCTTTCGGCCATTAAGGTCTTCGTCAACAATAGACACACACTGACATCCACACCCACACCCCCACCCACCCACCCCCCCACCCACACACACACACACACACACACACACACACACACACACACACACTTATGCAAAAGCAACTCACACACACTACTGCAGTCTCAGGCAACTGAAACCACACTGTGAGCAGCAGCACCAGTGCTTGATGGGAATGGTGACTGGGTGGGGGTAAGAATGAGGCTAGGCTGGAGAGGGGGAGGGATAGTATGGTGGGGGTTGTGGACAGTGAAGTGCTGCAGGTTAGACTGAGGACAGGGGAGAGGGGGGGGGGATAGGGTTGAAAGTAGCAGAAAAGGAGAGAAGCTCAGTTCACTCCTACATCCAACTGTGATCCACCCCCATGGCCCCCAAACCACCCCCTGTTAACTTCTCAGAATTTCTTAACCCCAAACCTTGCTTCACCATCATTCCCCAAATCGCTCAACATGCAAACTAACCTTCCACCTGGAGAAAGAACCACAGTCCGTCATCTAAAATCTGATCCCAATCTTATAATTCTACCTGTGAACAAAGGCTCCACCACTGTTGTTTTGAACCACAAGATTTACCTGGCAGAAGGACTCCACCAGCTTTCAGATATTTCCACCTACAGATTTTGCCACAGTAATCCAGCAGGATCTCGAGTCACTACTCAAATCCTTGGGCCCATCCCAGAACCACTCCCCAGAATCCATCTCTCCACTCACCATTCTCCACTCTCCATTCCCTGCACTCCTACCTTCTACATGTTTCTTAAAGTCCATAAACCTAACCACCCTGGATGGCCAATTTGGCTGGTTACTGTGCCCCATTGAGAGAATTTCTGCTCTCATAGGCCAACATCTTCAGCCTATTACCCAGAACCTATCCTCATATATAAAAGATACCAACCATTTCCTCCATCGACTATCTACAGTTCCTGTCCCTTTACCACACAGTGCCCTGCTTATCACTATTTATGCCATCTCCCTGTACACTTACATTCCTAGTGTCCATGGCCTTACTGCTATTGAACACTACCTTTCTCAATGACCAGTGGATTCCAGACCAACAACCTCCTTCCTAGTCACCATGACCAACTATATCCTCACCCACAATTACTCCTCCTTTGAAGACATTACATCTTATGCTAGCCTATTCATGGGGCATCTAGAGGAATCCTAAGCTCCTCACCTGGTTCAGATTCATTGATAACATCTTTGCTATATGGATCAGAGGTGAGGACACTCTACACACATTCCTCCTGAACCTCAACTTCTCCCCCATTTGGTTCACCTGGTCCTACTCAACTCAACAAGCCACCTTCATAAATGTTGACTAGCACCTCAAATGTGGCTACATCAGTACCTCCAGCCATGTCAAACCTGCTAACCACCAGTAATACCTCCACTTTAACAGCTGCCACCCGTTCCATGCCAAGAAGTCCCTTCCATACAGTCTAGCCACCCATGGCCATCACATCTGCAGTGACGATCAGTCCCTCTTGAAATATACTGAGGGTCTCACTGAAGCCTTCACTGATCGTAATTATCCTCCAAACCTTGTACAAAAACAAATCTCCCATGTCTTATCTTTTCAGCCTCCCACCACCTACTAAAGTCCCACCATCCAGCACAGAGAAGCATTCCCCTCATAACTCAGTACCACCCAGGACTGGAGCAACTGAATTACATTCTGCATCAGGGTTCGATTACCTCTTGTCTTGCCCTGGAATGAGAAATGTCCTACCCACTATTCTTCCCACCCTTCCCACAGTGGTATTCCACCGTCCACACAGTATACTCATCCATTCATGATTGTAACACCAGAAGAAAGAATAACTTACACTATCCCCTACTTAACCTATCTTTGGCACAGAGAGGGGTAAAATATGCTGCTGTACAACTTTTTGATAAATCACCAGATGAAACAAAATGTCTGACAGACAGCAGTAACAGTTTCAAAAATGAATTGAAATCATGTGTCCTTGGCAACTCCTTTTATACCATAGATGAATGCTTGAATAGAAATAAATAAATCTATGGATATACCATATGCATTTTCTGCCATTTAAGGGAATGGGGTAGGCAATAAAAATTTTAAGCTTCATTCATGTTTTCATTGCTTATGCACTTGACACATTCCACATCATAATGGTTACCATCAGATTGATCAATGGAACATGTAACTAACTAATAACTACACAACCCCTGCTCCCAATCCCTTACCTCATGGCTCATACGCCTGTAATAGACTTAGATGCAAAACCTGTCCCATACATCCTCCCACCACCACCTACTCCAGTCTGGCCACTAACATCACCTATCCCATCAAAGGCAGGGCTACCTGTGAAACCAGTGATGTGGTCTACAAGCTATGTTGCAACCACAGTGCTGCATTCTATGTAGGTATGACAATCATCAGGCTGTCTGTCCGCATGAATGGCCACCGACAAACTGTGGTCAAGAAACAAGTGGACAACCCTCTTACTGAACACACTGTCAAACATGATATCCTTCATTTCAATGGCCGATTCACTGCCTGTGCCATATGGATCCTTCCCACTAACAACCACTTTTCTGAACTGTGCAGGTGGGAACTTTCCCTGCAATACATCCTATGTTCCTGTAACCCTCCTGGCCTTAACCTTCATTTGTCACTGTCCTCACCCAGCCAACCCCTTCCCTGTTCCCATTCCAGCACTACAAATCCGTCATTCCCCCACTACACCCAATCTTTTTATCTCTCTCCTTTTCCGCTACTTCCCATCACCTGCCCCCTCCCCATTTCTCCCCTGCGCTCCATCTAACCTGCAGCACTTCACTGTCCACCACCCCAATCATACTATTCCTCCCCCTCCCTGCTCCAGCCTCCGCCTTGCCCTAACCAGTTGCCACTCCCATCATGCACTAGTGCTGCTGTTCACAGTGTGGTTTCAGTTGCCTGAGACTGCAGTAGTGTGTGTACAAGATGGAGTTCGACCCCATCAAAGCAGGAATGTGTTTGATGTCCTTGAGCACTTTGGAGACTGCATTCTGGCTCTGGGGTACCCAGAGGCCACTGGCATGGGCCTCAATTGGCCACTATATTCTCCAGATCTGAACACAAGTGACTCTTTTTTGTGGGTCTGTATTAAAGACAAGGTGTCAGCAGTAACCCCAGAACAATTGCTGAGCTGCAAACAGTTATTCCAGAGGTCATCAACAGCATTAATGTCCCAATATTTCAGCTGCTCATGCAGAATTTTGCTATCAATCTGTACCATCTCATTGTTGATGATGGCAGACGTATTGCACATGCCATAACCCAAATTTGAATATCTGTAGTGATGTTTACATGTTGAATGAAGTGTGGGCACACCATAGTTTGTAACTAATTTACTCCTTTTTCATTTAATTCATTTCACACTGTACCTTTTACTTTACTGACAAGAATTTTCATCTACACTCACCTTTTGTAAAAGCAGATTATCATTCACAGATCCCAGGAGAGCTACCACCTTGGCTGATGACACCCACATGTTGCTTCTTGATTATTCTGGAAATTTTTGACGCTTCACGCTTCATAGCACATTTACTCCCTTATGAAGTTTGTTGTCACCTTTCAGTGACAGTTTGAAAACAATGATAACATTCATAAATATAAAACTAGAAGCAGAAATGCCCTTGCACTATTCTTTGCTCAGCCTTAGTGAGGAGCAGAAAGGAATGAGGTATGCAGCCATAAAAATCTTTTACTTATATGACCCTTCATTTTTATTACTGCAGTGAAAAGCGATAATACCCACTGCCCTTCACATTAATTTTTGTAGCATTATTCCTTTGAATGGGGTTGATATTCTTTGGTTTGTAAATAAAAATAATATAAACTCGATTTTTTTTTTTTTTTTTTTTTTTTTTAAATATGAGTGAACATTATTGTTACCTACTCTGGTGTTACACTGTGGCCTTTTACTCTTAACTAATTTTAGTACTTCATCTGAAATATTTCTGTTGATACATACTGCACACTTTCTGATTATGCCTGTATTTGGAATTTCTCTTTATTATGCATTTTCTTTCTGGTCTCCTATGTTAGACTTAAGGAAACATTATGTAAGATGCCATTGGATAGTCAATATCTTGAGAAGAAAGAGGGTAAGTTATCAAGGCAAATGAGTACACAACAATACCTCCAAGAAAGAAGTGGGAACAAGAAACAGGAAATGAGGACAAATTCATCCACAAAAGAATTTTTCAGCTGTTAGCCACTGTTGTTCAATTTGTTCCTTAAAATAGTGAGGGACATGACACAAGAGGGAATATTTTAGAACCCACATAAAAATTCAAGGGAGGGGGGGGGGGGGGGGGGGGGGGAAGAGGGTGGCAGATATTGTTGTCAAACGTTTCTGATGGAAATGTTCTTCCAGTTGAAAGTAAATGTGTAATATCATACTGCTTCTTTTGCAAGTAGTCTTGCAAGTAGTCAACAATTTACACAGAGTTACTATCACTTATGCAAAATATTATTTTTAATCCACTTTGCAATAAAGATGCTGAAGTCATAGAATTTATGACAACAGATCGTAATAAACTAACAGTTTAATGCTTTGTATTGATTATATGTAAGCTACATTTAAATTTGTTTGACCATGCGACTTAAAAACTTTCTATGTGCCCACAAAATAATTTTTCATGGAAATTTATGACACAAATTCTGCATAAAATATAAGAGATATAAGCTATTCATGCTCTTATAACAACATTTATTAATCTTTAGTGTTATCTTTCAAGATACATACTATTTATAAATAAAAAAGGAACAGTTAACTGGATAAATGTGTTGTATATCTAACTTGCAACAGTTTTCATAATATTTAATTTTAATAATTATTCTGCAGAATTGTTATTACAACAATAAAACTTCTTAGTAAACAAACAAAATAAGATCACACCATTTGACAATGATACATTCACATGTGAAATCAATATGCACATAAAATTTAAGTATCTGGACAGATGTTTTACCATAAAATGATAAATCTGTGCACTGTCTTTCACCTAATGCTTATTTCTTTTTTTGTCATATTACCCACTTTCATACTAATTATCAAAAATCACACAACAATTCCTTATAGTACACATAGGTCAAGTGAATTCTCCTTTTAGGCCCAGATCTTTTAGACATGAGGAACCTTTGTGGACGTGAACCACCACACAAAATAGAAATATAACATACGGTATTCACTACAAAGTAACAGCACCAGTAGAATTTAAAAGATGTATTTTTGCTCTTGGCATTAATTAGCACTGTTCTTGAAGTACCCACCATCCCTATAAACAAATCTTCATTTTTTTTTATGTAGACTGTAGCTTTCCCCTCATGATGTGGAGTTTTAAATTTTTCATATCGAACCTGAGACAATACAGTGTTACAGGAGTCTTGTTTAAATCACATTTCACTTTGGAGTGCGTAGTGATAATTTAGTGAGATATTAATGTGTCGGAAATGGTTGAATACATGCATGGTTAGAGTCTGAATCATCATTTGTTTTAAATTATGGGCATTCACCTATTGGGAACAATTCCTTACAGTAGCATAATGTGCACTGCTGCTTGGTATACTCAAATACAGCCACACTCCTGCAAAGAGAAAATTATGTCACAAACATTCTTGCAGGTAAATTAGTAAAAAAATTTAAAATAACACAATGTGCAAATGTTGTTCAGAGATGACTTAAACAAATTTTTATTCCCCCTTTTTTCATCTTACTTCTTCCCCATTATTTTTCATATAAGAATTTTGAAATTTAAAAAAATTAGGAGAGGTTTAAAACTTATGCACTGTGAAGAAGTTATGTAGATTGCAACTGTTAAAAGAAAACACTAAATAATGAATACATTGTCACCGTTTCAAAGAGAAGAAGTGAAAGATATATTTCTAATTATTGCTCACCTCTAAAGCCAACTCTGAGATACAGCAGCTACCAATTTTACAAGTAATCCAAATTTTTTACTGTCACCAGTGAAGTAATGAATCATTATATGTGCCTAATTTAGAGGGATTCATCAAACAAAAAAATCCTGTCTAAGATGTTACACACATACAAACTGCAGGGACGACTGTTTTTCCATCAGAATTGTGCTTTTGCCATGATGTCAAATATCTACATACAGACAAAGAGCTTTGAAATGTGCTGGAAAAAGACCAAATTGTTCAGATTACAGAAGGGAAACACTGTTTTCATGTACCTGTCCTTCAAAAATGAACTACATTAAAATTCCTTTTTGAGTTTTGTTGGATCATTCATTGATGATGTATCAATTTTCAACATTTCCCAGTTGGATGAGATAAATACAATGGAGTATCTATAAAATAATGAAAATATAACCTGTTAGTTTACAATATGATTTGGCAATAGCAAAGGCATTATTAGAACAATTGAGAGCTACAGCTGACATCAATCTGGTTAGGAACTGGTTAAGTGACTGCACAGTGGTCAAATGTAGAAAATCAGGCAGGAGATTCAAGAAATGCTGCAAGCCTGTTAGATTTATTCTAGAAGTCTCTAACAAATTCATTGCTTTACACAATATGTTGAAAGTGTGCAAAGAAGCCAATGAATTCAGGAACAGTTTGGCTATAGAGTGAAAGACGTTCTGTGAACAGTTGGGCAATAGAGAGAAGGAAGTACATGCAAAGGTTAAAAAGTTGAAGAGCAGTTTCTAGCTAAAGAATAGGTATAAGAGAAGAATTAGTGCAGAACTCATTGAGGAGTGAGTAGCTGGTCAGCATTATACTTGTGAAGTGCAAGGCTCAGCACTCTCTCTTATGATTAGGCTCTTTGAGAAAAGATCTTGGTACAGAAGATTATAGGTTACTGGAAGGCTGGCGACAGATTGGACTGTGTCTCAACTACACAAACAAAGATGACTGCAGGCAGATTGCTGAAAATCCTCCTCACACTACTGTATATCTTACATCTCTATTTAAGAGAAATGAAATGCCCTGGATGAATTGTTCTGCTGAATGTATGAATGAAGAGCTTCAGGATTTTCTCAGCTGAATGGAAGAATTACATATGGATGTGATTGTGACTAGGACTATTGATATTTTTAAAAATATCTAGAATCTGATATATCAATACTTTAAAAAAATATCATTATCAGCTCTCAATATATCAAGAAAAATTTTCAATATATCAATATATCTGTGGCAAAAATATCAACATGCTGGAACATAAAAACATCAACTTCACATTGTAAATACACTGCCAGCTTTAGAGCTGTATATTTAAGTATAGATTTATTATTAGATGCTCTGTACATCAACAAACTAGCAGCCTACCCTTTGAGCAAGAATTGAAATGAAAACTGTGCACGTTCATGCTTGGTGATAACCCTTTTGCTAACAGTGGTAACTGCTTGTAAGTGGCACAATAAAAGGTATCCACTGGGTCCATTGCTTGGCCACATATCAGATTTGTCTGGAACATTTCATGTTAACTTCACTCTTTTTTTTTTCATTTCTGCCAACGCCGCTGACCTAGTAGTTGTAGTATCAAAATTCTGTGGTGTAGCTAAACTTTGCAGCTTCTGTTGGTAGTGCTAAGTACTGATTACATCAGCATTTCTCCTCACACATTCCCACCCATTGTAACGACCAATCTTGTCATTTAGTTTTTTGCTCATCATTTTCAGTAACTATTTTTTAAGAATGTGGATGTGAAGATATGGCACACTAGTTGTGTTAAAATTTTGTTTTTTAATGCAGCTTGTGTCCTATTTCTTCACACTGGAAAACTTGTTATTCCACTCACATAGCCAGCCCCCCCCCCCCCCCCCCCTAGTGCACTCAGATAGATTTCTTCTTTTGTGCCACTTGTATTTGCTTCACACAGTCAATGAGGAATATTGAACATGATGAAAGCTCAAAAAGTAGTGAGATTCCTTCACCCAGTGAAAGTAGAAGTATGTTCTAATACAATTTCAAAAGAACAACAAATACATACTGAAAACTGTGCAACAAATGTAATATAAAATAAAAGTATTGACATTTGGTATTGCCATTTTGATATTGATATATGGATATATAGGGGAAAAAATATCACTGATATATATCAATATTTTATCAACAGCCCTAATTAAGGTACCACTCCTCACATCATTGCACAGCTTGTGCGATGGTCTACATTTGACTCTTATGGCAAGAGGTTACCTGTGCTTCTAATTTCCATTAGCATTAAGTGGAACCAGAGCACTCTGTCCAGCTTTTTCACTGCGCATTTTTTGCGTAAATATTTATGAAAGATGGAACTTCCAAATAACTGTAGATATCATAGCTGTAATTACTGAAAAAAGGCTGTTTTGACAGCAAGAAGGGTAAGAACCAAACTACATTTTGACTTTTTCATCAAAACAGAATAAGCCCCTTACATAGGAAAGCTCAGGTTCTCATATCACTACAGGAAATTAACAACCTAAAGATAATCCTACAGCTGCACTGTACATAACAGAACATAATTTGGAAGTCACAGAAATGGAATGAACACATCTCTTTTTATTTATTGGAATGAGAATATCTGCCTCTGTTTTAAAGCAGGTCATACAATAATTCAGTGTATTTAAAACTCTCTACATAATAGTATACTTTTTATTGTATTGAGATGCTAATTTATACTATATAGCTTAGTAATAAGAAAGTATAATGGGTGTAAATGATTGCTGTTTACAACATACCATAGTGGTGTAGGCGAAGTTGAGACAAACAAATCAATATAGAACACTTGTGGTCTACAAAGTTCCAAAACAGCCTCAAATTGGCCTACAAAAGCCACCTAAGCTATATGCATACATGCCACAAAAGATTTTGGCTAAAATTGACCTTGAATTTTAAAACCTCATGTTACTGCTCTTAAAAAAAATGCAAAATTGATGTTTCTATAAATTTTACCTCAAAATATTTTCAATTTTAACAGCATGCAATTAACAATTAAGTAAGTTTGTTCATCTGCCCTTCTTACAATGAAACTGCTGGGCTCATTAAATGCTAAGTTTAGATGGTAATTAGTTTCTGCATAACATTCGCAAAAGTCTTCTGTTTTGCATGACTCTCAAGGGAGTCTAAATTAATAATGTATACAAAATAGGCAACTAAGCTAGTGGCGTAAGAGAGTGAGACAACACTTCACTGGTTACATAGTGTTTGTACACTGCTCGTGTACTCATCATTTCCTCACCTTTGGCACTATGGTGGTCCTTTCACACCCTCTCATCATTTGCATACTTCATCTCACTCACCTCCTCTTTACTAACAACATCTGTTATATGTCTCTAATACTTACACTGAACTTGTTCAGTTCTTCTCTAGGTATATTAATTGGTAACATCAATGTGTCAGCATTCCTAATTAGGAATCTTGTTTCTCCCTGAGGGGGCTCATGTCTCCTAGCTTCCACTTGGAGTGGACATGTGAAGACCACACACTCAGGGGATTCCAAATTGCCATAGTCATACAATGCTGTTCAGTGTATGTATTAGGGATAAGAACTGTATCCTGTCTTAACGTGAACCATAACTTGGGGCTAGGGACAATATAATTTCTTTGTAGTCTCTCTTTAATATTCTGACGGACACTGTATACCTGGTGTCCTGTATTTCCATTGTCCAAATACTATTTTCATTCTTCGTGTTTACAATCTCAAAACAATAAAATACTAGTTATTCTGGAATCTTTAATTTTTTATACTGTACCTTATATATGCCAAGTCTACAAGTCTGCAAGTACTGCAAGATATTGTACTTTGATATTAATGGTTGTACAGAGCTTCAGGGAGAGCATAAGGAAGCAATTGACAGCAATGGGAGAAAGAAATACAGTAGAAGAAGAATGGTTAGCTCTGAGGGATGAAGTAGTGAAGGCAGCAGAGGATCAAGTAGGTAAAAAGATGAGGGCTAGTAGAAATCCTTGGGTAACAGAAGAAATATTGAATTTAATTGATGAAAGGAGAAAATATAAAAATGCAGTAAATGAAGCAGGCAAAAAGGAATACAATCGTCTCAAAAATGAGATCGACACGAAGTGCAAAATGGCAAAGCAGGGATGGATAGAGGACAAATGTAAGGATGTAGAGGCTTGTCTCACTAGGGGTAAGATAGATACTGCCTACAGGAAAATTAAAGAGGCCTTTGGAGAAAAGAGAGCCACTTGTATGAATATCAAGAGCTCAGTTGGAAACCCAGTACTAAGCAAAGAAGGGAAAGCAGAAAGGTGGAAGGAGTATATAGAGGGCCTGTACAAGGACGATGTAGTTGAGGACAATATTATGGAAATGGAAGAGGATGTAGATGAAGATGAAATGGGAGATAGAATACTGCGTGAAGAGTTTCACAGAGCACTGAAAGACCTGAGTCGAAACAAGGCCCTGGGAGTAGACAACATTCCATTAGAACTACTGACAGCCTTGGGAGAGCCAGTCCTGACAAAACTCTACCATCTGGTGAGCAAGAAGTATGAGACAGGCAAAATACCCTCAGATTTCAAGAAGAATATAATAATTCCAATCCCAAAGAAAGCAGGTGTGAACTATCAGTTTAATAAGTCACAGCTGCAAAATACTAATGCGAATTCTTTACAGGTGAATGGAAAAACTGGTAGAAGCCAACCTCGGGGAAGATCAGTTTGGATTTCCTAGAGATATTGGAACACGTGAGGCAATACTGACCTTACGACTTAACTTAGCAGAAAGATTAAGGAAAGGAAAACCTATGTTTCTAGCATTTGTAGACTTAGAGAAAGTTTTTGACAATGTTGACTGGAATACTCTCTTTCAAATTATAATGGTGGCAGGAGTAAAATACAGGGAGCAAAAGGCTATTTACAATTTGTACAGAAACCAGATGGCAGTTATAAGAGTCGAGGGGCATGAAAGGGAAGCAGTGGTTGGGAAGGGAGTGAGACAGGGTTGTAGCCTCTCCCCGATGTTATTCAATCTGTATATTGAGCAAGCAGTGAAGGAAACAAAAGAAAAATTCAGAGTAGGCATTAAAATCCATGGAGAAGAAATAAAAACTTTGAGGTTTCCCGATGACATTGTAATTCTGTCAGAGACAGCAAAGGACTTGGAAGACCAGTTGAATGGATTGGATAGTGTCTTGAAAGGAGGGTATAAGATGAGCATCAACAAAAGCAAAACGAGGATAATGGAATGTAGTCGAATTAAGTCGGGTGATGCTGAAGGAATTAGATTAGGAAATGAGACACTTAAAGTAGTAAAGGAGTTTTGCTATTTGGGGAGCAAAATAACTGATGATGGTCAAAGTAGAGGGGATATAAAATGTAGACTGGCAATGGCAAGGAAAGCGTTTCTGAAGAAGAGAAATTTGTTAACATCGAGTATAGATTTAAGTGTCAGGAAGTCGTTTCTGAAAGTATTTGTATGGAGTGTAGCCATGTATGGAAGTGAAACATGGATGATAAATAGTTTGGACAAGAAGAGAATAGAAGCTTTCAAAATGTGGTGCTACAGAAGAATGCTGAAGATTAGGTGGGTAGATCACATAACTAATGAGGAGGTATTGAATAGAATTGGGGAGAAGAGGAGCTTGTGGCACAACTTGACTAGAAGAAGGGATCGGTTGGTAGGACATGTTCTGAGACATCGAGGGATCACCAATTTAGTATTGGAGGGCAGCATGGAGGGTAAAAATTGTAGAGGGAGACCAAGGGATGAATACACTAAGCAGATTCAGAAGGATGTAGGTTGCAGTAGGTACTGGGAGATAAAGCAGCTTGCACAGGATGGAGTAGCATGGAGAGCTGCATCAAACCAGTCTCAGGACTGAAGCCCACAACACCAACATTAATGGGACATGTTTCTAGAGTGGTGAGAAGACCTCAATTGGTGTGGTACTGTACCTGTATGCTTCCATCATCCTTAGGAGCACCTCTTCTTGTATGTATCTTAGGGTGGCTCCGTGTCATATTAGGCAGAGGCAATGAGCCAAAGCACTTGTTGGCATTCTGTATTGTATTGTGGTACAGTTTTACAGCCTCCAAGGTTAAGTTGTAGCTCACAGAGCCAGCACTAGCAATTTTGTGCATGATGTAAATAGCCTACAGACAGACTGTACCTGCATGTGCTGAAAAGTTTCTCCGGTCATTGAGGAAAACTCCTAAATATCTGCATAAAGTGTTTTGCATAACTGGGCTGTTATCTAATCTAAAGGCTGGGTTTCAGTTTAAGGAAAATTTGTCCTTGAGCAACATGCATGTCATTTTATTTGTACTGATTGTTAATATGTTGCTCCTAACCACAGCTGCATTTTAAGAGCACAAAGTTTGCATTTTCTTCAAGTTTCCACCTAGAAATCCAGACACCTTTACCAAGTTATTACCAGTATAACCCACAACTCCACTCACTTCATCAATCCTATCCCAATTTTCCACCAGCAGCTCGATTGTCAGGTCTCAGAATATTGATCCACATATTGAGTATTTTGGGCAGCCCTTGGTAATCTTTCTTTATTACCTTGGGTCAACCAGCAACCCTTTCAACTATGCAACATTGTTGGTAGTCCATGAAACTTAGCTAAAGGCATTTTGTAGGAGACTCCTTAGGTGACTGAGTATTGTAGGTCACTGTATATTACTGAATGGACCTGTGATGTAGATTGTAACTGTGGCGCCATATTTATTGTCTGCTTTATCTACAACTTGGATAGCCTGACTAATGGCATCACCTATTGATTTACCTTTCTGGAAGTCAAACTGACATGTGCTAAGAACCCGGAACTCTCTGTGCTTTTGAAGACACTTGCATAGTAGCCACTTCTGGATGTTTACTCATGCTATTATTAAATATATGTATGCCTGTGGCTCGTTGCCTCTGCTGGATCTTTACTGAGGCCTTCCTTTAGCATAACTACACATGGAGATTTCCTAGTTTTCGGCATTGTGGCCTGTCTCAACACTTCATTCAACAGACTTCTTCCTGTGCAAGTGGCATTATTTTTGTCTATGTAACAAGATTGGCACAACTCTGGGTCTATGACTCACCAGGCAGAGATGATGTGTGCTCTCTCTGGTGAAACATGGGTATCTTGTGGCTGCAAAACATATACAGCAGTTTGCTGTGAGCCATGTTCAGGGATGTTGACTGTGTGGTGCACAAGGCAATGAGTGTCAACAGCAGAGATATTTCATCTCCTATTGGACAGATTGCAAAAATCATGTTTTGTAATACGAGGCTCACTTGTGGCAAATGTGCAAATATGGTTGAAGTTCTGACATTTTGGACATGGTACATGACTGCATGATCAGCAAGTAAATATGGTTGGTATGTACCTAGAAAGATAGATTTTCAATTGGGTGCTGTAAGCCCATGTTTTTGCTAGTTCTGCCCTAGCTTAGCCTGAGTAATGGAACTGTTTTCATTAGTTACTAGATTGCTGGGCTTAGTGAATGTAGTTTTCATTGCATGTTAGTGGGTGCAACTATTCAGAATCAGTTATTGTTTAAATTGATTTATTAATGTGTTCTCAGTGGCCAATGTGTACTGATTTGACTGTATTATGCACTGTTATAAATCTTATAGCTTTTAAATAAGTTTCTGAAGAGAGGAGCATGTTAAATTTGATGTTGTTAGTATGTTGTTGTGTTTTGGGTCTAATTCTAAATTGTTTGAGATAAATCTTTACGTAATGGCTTGTTTTGATGTAAACTATGTGCACAGATTATGAATGTTTGTTCAGTCTAAACTATGATGTAATCTGTCCACATGTGTAATGGAACTAGGTGGATGTTTAATAGAGCCAAATTTAAGCAATATTGTCTGGGATCCAAACACAGAACCATTGAAGGTAATTATAAAAGGGAAGTTACATTTCTAAATGTTTGATTTGTAAGATTATGCTATATGACTGTAAGCTTCCATAATTATTCTGAAATTCTGTTTTAAATATTGGTTTTACTATCACTAAGCTGACGTTTTTAAAAAATGCACTGGTTTTTAATCTGGAATTTTAATAGTTTTTAAGCTGATTTGCAATTCTTAACTGGTTCAGTTCAGTTTCTTGTGAGCCTTTTTTTATGGTTATTGGCACATTTGATCTTCTTTCTGCCAAAGTGGTTAATATATGGCATCCAAGTATCTTGCACCAGGAAGAGATACAGCCTTATTTGATGTAGAAGGCTACAAGACTTAAGCTCTGTACAAGACTTTAATTTGCACTACAAACAATACAGCAAAGTTCTCCACCATGTTCCAAAACATAAAATCCATGTACTATGCACTAAAAATAGAAAATTCCAGTAGAAGGAACTGGAGTACTAGCAGGCCAGAGATGAATAACCTTTGTCTGCAAATTACACAGACAGAAAAAAATTGCAACACCAAACAATAATTAACATAAAGTAATGAAATTTTGGGAACACATTTGTCAGTGTAACATAATTAAGTAATTAAGATTGCAAGATCAAAGGTTGATGTAAGTGTGATGTAAGCTATTGCAAATGTGAAATAATGGAGCATTAATAACTGGTGTAACTACCAAAATGTTGAATGCAAGCATGCAAATGTGCATGCATTGTGTTGTACAGTTGCTAATGTCAATTTGTAGTATGAAGTTCCATGCCTGCTGCAATCGGTCAGTCAATACAGGGACGGTAAATGTTGCTTGTGGATGACGCTGGAGTTGTCATCTGATGCTGTCCCATATGTGCTCGATTGGAGACAGATATGCTGATTAAGCAGGCCAAGGCATTACGCCAACACTCTGTAGAGAAAGTTGGGTTACAACAGCAGTATGTGGACGAGCATTATTTTGTTGGAAAGCACTCCCTGGAATGCTGTTCATGAATGGCAGCACAACAGTCTGAATCACCAGGCTGACATATAAATCTGCACTGAGGGTACGAGGGATAACCATGAGAGTGCTCCTGCTGTCATACCAAATTTCACCCCAGGCCATAACCCCAGGTGTATATCCAATGTCTCTAGCAAGCTCCCAACTGACCTCCTCCTAACCAATACAAGGCTATCACTGGCAACAAGGCAGAAACAGCTGTCATCAGAAAACACAACAGACCTCCACTCTGCCCTCCAGTATGCTCCTGCTTGATACCACTGAAGTTGCAAATGGCAGTGGTTTTGGGTCAGTGGAATGCCCTCTGCAGGGCGTTTGGCTTGGAGCTGTCCTTCAGATAACTGATCTCTAACACATTGTGTCACTGTGGTGCCAACTGCTGCTGCAGATGGAGTATGATATCCCAGATCCATATGCTAAACACAACGGTCTTCCCTCTCAGTAGTGCCCCATGGCCATCTGGAGCCCGGTCTTGTTGTGACTGTACATTCTCATGACCACCACTGCCAGCAATCATGTACAATGGCTACATTCCTGCCAAGTCTTTCTGCAGTATCAAAGAAGGAACATCCTGCTTTTCATAGCCCCATTACAAGACCTCATTCAAACTCGGCGAGGTGCTGATAATGGAGTCTTTCTCAACTTAAAGGCATTTTTGACTAGCATCAACTTACCACATAAATCTTAAAGGTATCTAATGCTCACGACCTTCACAGCATGTATTTAAAGCAAACCAGATCTGCATTCTCATAGTCACACTAGGGTCTACAAGCAGCTTTCTTACGCCACTGGCATAAGATTTGAATAGACACAATCTTTCAGATGTGGAAACAAGCCTACTAACTTTTATTTATGTCGCACAACTCTTTGTTTCTGCTGTGATTTTTTTTTTTTTATCCGTCAGTGTATATTCAATGCCTGATGACAGTATCAGTAAGACAAAGGATGTTAAACTGAAATAGGTCTTCACTAAATTTAGGGAATTCTTCCAAATAGAAGCTGAATAAAAAGAAGTAACTCTATTGGATTTCCTCAGATAAACATTGAACACGATAGTGCCCTCCTTTGTCGTATCTTTATAACTTGCCGAACAGTCAAAGCCTGTAGGCTAATATGCAACAATAACACCAACTGATAAAAGTAAAATAATCACTTGATCTCTAATTATAGATCTATCTCCCTTCTGACTGTTTTCTCAAAACTTCTTGAAGAGACAGAATGTAGAACCATCTTTCTGATAATAATAGACTTTCAACGAAACCTTCTTTCTCCTGGTCAAATAACCTGTAGAAATTGAACAGTCTAACTACACTATGCCAATCATAGCAACGCTATAACATTAGTTGCGAAAGTGAAATTAACTGATTTATGGCATTGATGGCCTGGAGTCCCAAGTCAGGGAAATTTGGCCGCTGAGTTGAAAGTCTTTACAGTTGACGCCACACTAAGCGACTTGCGTGTTGGTGATGATAAGGACAAAACAACACCTAGTTGCCGAGCGAAGAAAATCTCCGATCCGGCCGGGAATCGATCCTACGCCTGCTGCATGTCAGTTAGACATGCTGGCCACTCAACTAAGGCGGAGGGCAGTTGATTAAGTACGTAGGCTGGTACTGAAAATAATCTGAATTTGTCTTATTTATCTAGCTGTCTTATTTATCTAGCTGTGCAACCTCCCCATCTGTCCATAATTTCTATTAGTTGCTGATCATAATCACAGGGATTAAGTGAAAGACGAGGGCTAATTATGCCTACAGGTACGACAGCAAACTAAGTCATAGTTAACTGTAAGTGCCTAACATAGAAACAGTTGAAATATACGATATCTTAGTTTAGCTATGCACTCGAGACATTTCTATTTTTCTATTGGAAAGCTTGTTTTCGGGAATGTCGTTTTTCGATATAAGTTACATCTTAGTAGATTGTTAGTAATTTTAGATTCTACCGTAATAACAGTTTTTTCCTTTCTTTGAAATTATTTCTCCGTTATTTCATAACGTGAGAGAAAAATACGCAATTACCAGATACTTCATCGGTCTAAGCATTATAAAACCACAATTTTGCTTATAAAATAATGTTCATGTTAAAAACCAAAACCTCATATGGCATTATCACATTTAACGAACAATTACTGAATATCTGTATTTAATTTTCAAAGTACAGTTTAAGTATGAATTATAATAAGTACCACATAGGAAAAAGACCAAGTATTAGCATTAGATGGTGGGAGTTATAATACGATTATAAAGTCATTAGTTTTTAGGTGAGACTATGAAATATTTCATCCCTAGAATCTGTTCGAAAAATAACTGTCTATGGTAACATTAATTGTAAATGTATATGAAATTATAACAAAGTGTCGAAACGTTTTTATCGGGAATAAGCTTATAGCCTGAACTTTATAGCAGATGTGAGCTCGTGTTTTTTTGAATTTTTGTTTTTCGCTCTCCCTTTCAATCTTACAATATGGAGACTGTCTGGATGAATTAAAAGCATGTTTCCGTCTAGAGTTGAGACTATTAGTATCATATTATTCAAAGAAAACCTCGGCCAGCAAATCCTGTAACCAAGTTAAGTATTACAGTTTGTACTGAACGTTATTGACTCCACTGGCATGCGGTGCTGAGATATGATATTTGCGCCACAAAAAATTTTTGTAAAATTTTGAGGTAGTGGGAATATTAAAACGGACAAGCCGGGAAGCTGTAAGGCAAGTGCCCATTTCAGAAAGAGCAAACAGCGGCGGTGGGAGAGGGGGGCGAGGGGAAGGTATATTACACAAGGATATCGACAAAAACACGAAAGCAATCAATTTAAAAAAATAATCCGAACGCAACCAAACTCTCAGAAATCTCAGTTCAGTTTGATCAATGCATAAAATCTCTCCACACTGTCCAAAGTAGTTCACAAAGTCCTGAACATGTGCTCTTTGAATCTGGAATGGCAGAATTCGGTCGAATTTGGCCCGCTAATGTATCGTGTCCTGCCGCTGCCAACTTTAGCGATCAAACAATACAGTACCCGTGTGTACCGTATACATTATGAAGGGACTGTCGTAGTGTGACGGGCCAAAGTAGTAAGCACTTGTTTAATGCCAGCACTGAGGCCCGTGACAACGACAGGTCACGGCGTGTACGACACAGCACGTGATACTGCAAGTCTTACAAATGCCAGCAGCCGTCTCTGGAGGTGAGCGAGTAACTACATACTTCAAAAAAAGTTTTGCATCACCCCGTTCCCCAGAACTCCAGAAGATAGAGGTTGACTGTGGATATTGTATCACAGACACAGTCCATTTGACTGTTCAGAGATGTCACTAAACCCGCCCAAAGATATCAACAACCATGCATGACCAGCGCCTATTAGACGGAGGGGGTCCGACAGCCGATCAATTCTAGTCATTTCACCAGGAAAGAGGTACACGGCTTGTCTTGTCTGTAATTTAATCATGCCTAAAAGGTCAATACTGCAGTTCGATCGCGTCCGCATTGTTACTATGTGCCAAGAAGGGCTCTCAGCGAGGGAAGTGTCCAGGCGTGTCGGCATGAACCAAAGCGATGTTGTTCAGACATGGAGGAGATACAGAGAGACAGGAATCGTCGATGGCATGCCTCGCTCAGGCCCCCCAAGGGCTACTACTGCATTTGATGGCTGCAATCTACGGATTATGGCTCAGAGGAACCCTCACAGCAACGCCACCATGTTGAATAATGCTTTTTGTGCATCCACAGGACGTTGTGTTACGACTGAAACTGTGCACAATAGGCTGCATGATGCACAGCTTCACTCCCAACGTCTATGGTGAAGTCCATCATAGCAACCACGATACCATGCAGCGTGGTACAGATGGGCCCAACAACATGTCGAATGGGCGGCTCAGGATTGGCATCAGATTCTCACCGCCAATGAGTGTCGTGTATGCATTCAACCAGATGTGTTTGGAGGCAACCTGGTCAGGGTGAACGCCTTAGACACACTGTCCCACGAGTGCAGCAAGGTGGAGGTTCCCTGCTGTTTTGGGGTGCCATTTTGTGGGGCCGATGTAGGCCGCTGGTGGTCATGGAAGGCGTCATCTTGTGAATGACTTTCTTCAGGATAAAAACATAGCTCGGCTTGAGTGGCTTGAATGTTCTCAAAACATGAACGCTATCGAACATGCCTGGGATAGATTGAAAAGGGCTGTTTATGGACATCCTGACCCACCAACCACTCTGAGGGATCTACGCTGAATCGCCGCTGAGGAGTGGGACAGTCTGGACCAACAGTGCCTTGATGAACTTGTGGATAGTATGGCACGACGAATACAGGCATGTATCAATGCAAGAGGACGTGCAACTGGGTATTAGAGGTACCAGTGTGTACAGCAATCTGGACCACCACCTCTGGAAGTCTCGCTGTATGGTGGTACAACATGGAATGTGTGGTATTCATGAGCAATAAGAAGGTCGGAAATGATGTTTATGTTGATCTCTATTCCAATTTTCTGTACACGTAACAGAACTCTCGGAACTGAGGTGATGCAAAACTTTTTTTGATGCGTGTGTTTTAGGCAAGTGTAATAATTCGTAACTGCACATTTAAATGCATGCAAGCTCTCGACAGCAACGACAAAGTTAACACCTTTAATGTATACCTTTTCGTTGACATATTGAGTTCTTGTGGGCCCTGCACAGAGCTGAGTATTCATGAAGTATGGCAGACAAGCCCACTAGTGTGATGTCACAAGTTACAAGTTCGTTGATTTGGGAGGGGGGGGAGGTCAATATTTTTGATAGCCCCGTGTCAACACTGCGTGGCGAAGTAGGGCTTGTACTCCCTGCACTGCCTCACGCACCTTGACACTACAAGTGTTGGGAACCTGAGGATACAGCTTGGTTCTTCCACCCACCATACGGCTCCGAGGACGTTCTGAACAAGTTGTAGATGAATTTTGCTATTTGAGCAGAAAAATAACTGACGATGGCTGAAGGAGAGAGAAATGTATTTTATACTTGAACTAATTCTCGCGGTTTATTGTCAAAAACACTTGTTTATTTTAAAAGAATGGTATATGATAATTTACTGAAAGTAGTGTCCTTCGGCAGCTGCAACCTTTTCCCACTTTACGGTTTTAAGGTTATCTTGTCTTGCAGACAGTTTTAAAGATCGTTAAACGCTGTGAAATTTTGTTCAGAAAGACCATGCTGCATGGACCGAAGCAAATGGTCATTGGGAAGGGTGGTGTTTGGTAAATAGCCGGACGATGTGGCCGATCGGTTCTACCCGCTTCTGTCTGGAATCGCGCGACCGCTACGGTCGCAGGTTCGAATCCTGCCTCGGGCATGGATGTGTGTGATGTCCTTAGGTTAGTTAGGTTTAACTAGTTCTACACTACTGGCCATTAAAATTGCTACAGCACGAACAATACGTGCTACCGACGCGACATCTAACGGACAAGAAGAAGATGCTGTGATATGCAAATGATTAGCTTTTCAGAGCATTCACACAAGGTTGACGCCGGTGGCGACACCTACAACGTACTGACATGAGGAAAGTTTCCAACCGATTTCTCATACACAAACAGCAGTTGACCGGCGTTGCCTGGTGAAACGTTGTTGTGATGCCTCGTGTAAGGACGAGAAATGCGTATCATCACGTTTCCTGGTCGAGATCCAATGGCTGTTAGCAGAATATGGAATCGGTGGGTTCAGGAGGGTAATACGGAACGGCGTGCTGGATCCCAACGGCCTCGTATCACTAGCAGTCGAGATGAAAGGCATCTTATCCGCATGGCTGTAACGGATCGTGCAGCCACGTCTCGATCCTTGAGTCAACAGATTGGGACGTCTGCAAGACAACAACCATCTGCACGAACAATTCGACGACGTTTGCAGCAGCATGGACTATCAGCTCGGAGACCATGGCTGCGGTTACCCTTGACGCTGCATCACAGACAGGAGCGCCTGCGATGGTGTACTCAACGACGAACCTGGGTGCACGAATGGCAAAACGTCATTTTTTCGGATGAATCCAGGTTCTGTTTACAGCATCGTGATGGTCGCATCCGTGTTTGGCGACATCGCAGTGAACGCACATTGGAAGCGTGTATTCGTCATCGCCATACTGGCGTATCACCCGGCGTGATGGTATGGGATGCCATTGGTTACACGTCTCGGTCACCTCTTGTTCGCATTGACGGCACTTTGAAAAGTGGACGTTACATTTCAGATGTGTTACGACCCGTGGTTCTACCCTTCATTCGATCCCTGCGAAACCCTACTTTTCAGTAGGATAATGCACGACCGCATGTTGTAGGTCCTGCAGGGACCTTCCTGGATACAGAAAGTGCTCGACTGCTGCCCTGGCCAGCACATTCTCCAGATATATCACCAGTTGAAAAGCCGCGCGGGATTAGCCGAGCGGGGCGCTGCAGTCACGGTCTGTGCGGCTGGTCCCAGCGGAGGTTCGGGTCCTCCCTCGGGCATGGGTGTGTGTGTGTTTGTCCTTAGGATAATTTAAGTAGTGTGTAAGCTTAGAACTGATGACTTCAGCAGTCAAGTCCCATAAGATTTCACACACATTTGAACATTTGAACCTATTGAAAACATCTGGTCAATGGTGGCCGAGCAACTGGCTCGTCACAATACGCCAGTCACTACTCTTGATGAACTGTGGTATCGTGTTGAAGCTGCATGGGCAGCTGTACCCGTACATGCCATCCAAGCTCTGTTTGACTCAATACCCAGGCGTATCAAGGCCGTTATTACGGTCAGAGGCGGTTGGTCTGGGTACTGATTTCTCAGGATCTATGCACCCAAATTGCATAAAATGTAATCACATGTCAGATCTAGAACAATATATTTGTCCAACGAATACCCGTTTTTCATCTGCATTTCTTTTTGGTGTAACAATTTTAATGGCCAGTAAAGTACTATGTCCTCCATACGGGATTCTGTGCGATGGTCAAACGATGGTATGTTTGTACGACTCTCCTCCGTGAACAATTTCTTAAATGCAGAATTAAAAACTTCGGCTTTCGTTTAGCTATCTTCAACTTTCACACCAGGCTGGTCAGCAAGTGACTAGTTGGAAGCCTTAGACCCGCTTAGCGATCTGCAAAGGGCCAGATTTTTCTCACGTTGTCTGCCAGATCTTTTGTTACGGTATGACGGTGGTAGTTGTATGCTTCACGCACAGTTCTTTTCACAGACGTACGAATATCTAATAACTTTTGTTTGGCGTCGTATGCATGGTTTCTTTCGAAGCGAGAGTGCAACAACCTTTGCTTACTCGGCATTTTCCGAATTTCGTTGCCAAACCACGGTGGGTCTTTTCCGTCCTTAATCTAATTACATACCTGTCCACAACACGATTTGAAGTGCGTTTGAACTTTGCCCATAATTCCTCTACGTCAATCATAATGAAACTAAGTGGTCGCAGTTCATTTTATAACTGAGATGCTAACAAGTGATTCTGTTCTATGTAGCAGAAGCACTTTCCTAACCTTCTTGAATGGTTTATTCATTTTCGTAACCATAGTCGCTATCATGACATCACAGTCACTAAACCCCGTCTCTGCACTGACGCAATCGATAAGGTCCGGCCTGTTTGTAGCTACAAGTCTAAGATATTTCCATTTTGGCTGTCGAACTAGCTGCTCAAGACAGTTTTCGGAAAAGTGTTGAAAAGTACTTCGCAAGACTGTCTGTGTGTACCCCCTGCAATGAATCCATAGACGCCCCAGTCTATAATCGGTAGCTTAAAGTCTCTGTAGTATTGCATGATCTGCGTATTTACGCGATAATGACGATAACATTTTTTGAATGACTCTAGACCTGTCACAGCGGAATCGTGTGGCCGCTAAAAACATCCGACGATCAATTTGGTTTCACTTGGACCTGTTAATACGCGACTAGATAACTTCAATGTCGCACTCAATTTCTACCTCGATAGAGCCAAAATTTTTTTCAGCTGCATTGAACTCTGCCCCTCCTATGGCGTCTAATCTGTCTTTCTGATATACGTCCCATGATTCGCTAAATATATCAGAGGTTTCTACTTCGGATTTCAGCCAGATCTCGTTGCCAACAAATAATTTGAATCGAGCATCGGGCCACCCCTTAAATTTGTTGTTGCTGCGGTCTTCAGCCCAAAGACTGGTGTGATGCAGCTCTCCATGCTACTGTATTCTGTGCAAGCCTCTTCATCTCCGAATAACTACTGCAACCTACATCCCTCTGAATCTGCTTACTGTATTCATCCCTTCTTTGTTTCCCTTTACCCCCCCCCCCTCCCCCTCCCCCAAGATTCTCTCCAATACTAAATTAGTGATCCCTTGATGTCACAGAATGTCTTCTACCAACCGATCATTCCTTGAATTAACAACTGCAAAATGCGCTAATAACCATGCCTACCCTGCGAAGATGCGGTACAAAGGCACAAGGAAAAGAAAAGAAGAATACCGAATATTAGAAGGGTAGCTCAAGTAACTAATGAAAAGGTACAGAATCGAAATGAGGAAAAAATAAATTTGTCGCGTAACTTCAGTAAAGAAAGGAACTAGTTGATAAGACACAGCCATGGGGAGGGGGGAGCGGGGATGATTAGTTTGGTTATGAAGGGACGTGTGGGAGATGAAAACTGCAGAGAGGGACCAAGATTCCATTACAGGAAGAAAAGCTCACGACGCTTGGAACTAGTTATGATTGTGTTAGTTATATCTGTGATGCTCGATTCTTTCACCGAATTTCATCATCATATGCACAGCTATCTTGGCTCCGTACAGACAAGGGCTGTCTACGCTGTCTGCCATATCTCTCCTCGATCTTAAACTTCTTGTCTGAACAACATGGCAGAAACGCCAATTCCCATGAGAGCAAAATCTGTTCTGTTCCACTCCATCGTTAATCCACCTTCTCGAAGTTCTTGTCAGTAAGAGAAACCAGACTCTGTAATAACCTCCTGCATTACATTAGAGAACTGAATAACAACTCCAGCTTCAGAAGACAGTTAATCAGGTAGCTACTAAAGCAACAATAAGGATTGCCATTGTCCCAGCACACACTCGTTACCCTAGTGCATCATTCTTTCCAACCATATATTTCTCTTTCCCAGCGTTGTTACGAAGCAGTCTCCTTAAATTTCCATCTTCCTTTTTTACCAGGAACCTTAGCCGATGCAGTCTTCTTAAATTTCGTTTTGTCAGAATTTGCTGTCTCAGAAAACATCTATCTTGTGCTCCTATAGATTCTGTTTATGTTCGCCACTATCGTTATTGCTGTTATTGTCATGATTACTATTTTATTGTAACTATTAGTGGTAACGGCATCAGTAGTAAGGCAAGGGGTCCTAATATCGTCTCCGGCCGGAGTGGCCGAGCGGTTAAAGGCGCTACAGTCTGGAACCGCACGACCGCTACGGTCGCAGGTTCGAATCCTGCCTCGGGCATGGACGTGTGTGATGTCCTTAGGTTAGTTAGGTTTAAGTAGTTCTAAGTTCTAGGGGACTTATGGCCACAGCAGTTGAGTCCCATAGTGCTCAGAGCCATTTGATCCATTTTTTGAACCTAATATCGTCCCAGCACCTAATTTCGTTCCCCTAGGAATTTTCGGTCCCCACAGTTGGTAACAAATGTTAAACTGCGCGTACACACGTGATGTCTGTCCATTGTATTGTTGAGAGAGTTTTTTGAGTGTGTGGCGTGTAGCTTATACGTACGAAGAATATTTTTTGTGAGTTAGGTCTAGCGCAGCATCCGAATTAACAGCCTCCAGTCCCTGTATGTTAGCACGGATTTGTGTTCAAATATTGCAGCTCATTTCAGTCGTGCATTGTAGTTTCCGGTGTGTAATAGTTATCGTTGAGTGTTTGGCCGTGTTACTGTAGTGGCCAATATAATAAATCTGTTTATGTTCAAAATTTCGCCCCTTTGCGGTCCCTAGTTTCGTCCCGGGGAAGAAGTTTGAAACTGTCATCAAAAACTGATTTTATTTCCCGTTTATAAAGATTACTTTACTTTTTTGATTTGGGAAAACACAAGGGCAGAGAAACTGATTTGTGGCACGAAATGCTTAGTTTATTTTCACGAAACACTCTATTTATCTACGCATATGGTACACGTCTCTGGAAGGCTGAAAATACTTGAAAAGATTATTTATTCATGACATTCAAGTGAATCATGTTAGTGAAACTATCTGGCAATTTAAGACAGGAAAAATACATTTAAATTAATTGTATTTAAGAGAATTTTATGGAGGATGAAATTACGATTTTTTTGTTTTTCCCGTTTTTCAACTCTAACGTTTATGTCAATTACTGGCTTTCGTATTTTGCAATAATTTAACTGTAACTTGCCTTCAAGTGGAGCATGAATTCAGAAATATGCATAATAATTTGTATCATTTTCCGAAAACTTTCAGGACTAATAACGGTCCTAATGTACAGTCGTGGACAAAACGAGCGAGACCCCTCGCCTTTTCGTTATGCTGATCCACACAGCTTTAAAGTCTGCTACACAGCATAACAGGCAAGGCGGTGAAGTGCTACCAACACACTATGCAAGTTCGCTCAGCTGATGTGCTGAGATAGCTAGCACTGGCGAAACTCGCGCTTCGAAGACGCCACAGCATCGTCTGCCACCACTTCGTGGGAAACGAAATACCTCAAGTATAAGCCAATGTGTTGTATTCGCATATCTGTGAATATTACTTGGATCTAAAGTGTGGCTATGGATAGTATGTATGCTCAGATTGCGAATCTAGCATCATGAATGAAGACAAGGGGAGATGAATTAGGCGTCCTTCCTCTTCCGTAACATTAAATATATTTTAGTTATTCTTTCTTAAATGAACTGCGGAGAAAATAATTCACCAGAAGTGAATAACTTTATAGTAACACCGGATGATATTAACAGCTTGCCGGCGCCCAACGGCGTCATATCGCGGTCCGCGCGGCTTCTTGCGCCGTCAGTTCGAATCCTTCCCCGGGCATGGATGTGTGTTAGGTTAGGTAGGATGAACTAGTTCTAGATCTAGGGGACTGATGACCTAAGCTGTTTGGTGGCATAGTTCTGAGAGCCATTTTTTGACCTTTCGCGTAAATTTTTTTTACATAAACGGCCGTATCTTTAGATTGCGTTGACAAAGCTCACTATTTTACACCACCAAGGGACCGTATACTGCAGGAAGTGCGATACATTTCCGCTTATTATGTCCACCCGTACTCGAGGTAAACGGGTTTTAAGGGTTGGGTAGACAGATAAACGGTCAAGAAAGTGAGGTAATAGGGTTCCATTTTTACCGATTTACGTGACGAAATCCTAACAACGAAAATAGTTACTGAAAATGAGGGCCGCATAATAATTTCCCCTACTCTTAATTCGAAATGTTCCAGTTGGAATCGATACATCAGTATATTAATCGTAGCTACGCTTTCGATCCAAATCACGTTTACAGGAAGGCAAATAAAATCAATTTGCCTATACACGTGGTAATTCAGATCCCGCTATTAGTGCCACAGCGTTTTAGATGTGCTAGCATTCCCATTGCTAGCTACCTTAAGGAACACTTCGGCTAATGAACGTTTTCTGGCTATGGCACGTCTAATAGAGAATTCGAAAGATTGTAGAATACGTTTGGCAGCTACGTCGCCGTTTATTTCATGGGGTGGTGCAGAATTATGCTACTAAATTTACTCGCTAATAACAGTTTTTTGTTATTTCGATTAACACCCCGAATGATTGTCACATAAGCAGTGACATAAAGGTAGACAATTCATGTTTTTGAGTCCAGAAAGCTCTATGCAACAGAAACTGCAGATTATTTTGCCATTTTCATTGCGAAATTACTAGGTTATTCACGTCTGGGGTAATAATAGAAGGCTGTTTGCCTGGGTTGTCTGTAAGCCTAGTGAAAGGTGTTTGGTACTGCAAGGAACGTCTGGTTTGTTTTCGTTTCTAATCTCGATGGAGGCAGATAGACAATCAGTAAAGGAATTTTAAGAAATTCTCGCGCCCTCAATACGTTTTATTGCTACCTTTATTCTGTACCGGCGCCCTGTGGATGTCGATATGAAACTCTTGTAGAATTTCATACTTGTTACTGCCTACTTTTTCCGCTTCTGTCAGTAACTGAATTGACTTAAGTGTGGCACTGAATGATTTTTAACTGAATTTCGTTATGAATCTTCACTCATTTCTAAATTTGCACACTTTCATGGTAGGTCAGCAACGGTAATCCAGTATGACTGGTCTGAACGTTGACACAGACCATTTCGCGGCCGAATGCTCATCATATTTTGCTAATTCTTAACGATCTGGGGTACTTTGTCTTACTGAAACAGTTACGTTATCTCGATAAGCTGAAATTCATTTTTATTAGTACAGTTCATACTAATTAGCGTTTCTTCTTTCATTTATATCTTATATTTAGGTGTCAGTGGTCAACACACTAATCAACTTTATATAGTCTTACACATGATTGAAAACAGTCTGACAAATTTCGGATAGTTTTTCCAATTTCACGCCTGTGTATAGTATGTTGGTAGCACTTCATCGCCTTGCCTGTTATGCTGTGTAGCAGACTTTAAAGCTGTGCGGGTCAGCATAACGAAAAGGCGAAGGGTCTCGCTCGTTTTGTCCACGACTGTACAAAGGTGACGAAATCTGGGCCCTCTAGCAAGAGAGTACTGCTAGTATTAACTTTATTAGTTCATAGCCGGTATTATTTACTCACATTGCCACTTGTGACTCTCAAATCATTTTAAGACTATTTGCCATATTAAAATATTTATTTCTTAGGAAAGTATGACGTCAAAAACGTACTGTATATGTGAAACTGTGGTCCTATGTAAGAGAGGGGCTGATGGCCCTAGTCACATGAGGTTCAATAAATAAACAAACGGATGTAGCGTGCAGCAGTTGACGCAGAAATGAAGAGGCTTGCACAGGGAAGGCTCGCGAGGGAGCCGATGAAAGCAGTCTTCGGACTGAAGACTACAACAACGGTAGGGTAATGTTAACGCTACCGGCAGCCAGGCAGAACACTGTTAAGGTGGGGGGGGAGTCCACACCTGCTAGAATCATAGGATGCGCCTGCGCAGGACAGCGCCGAACGTGGTCCGGCGGCGTCACATGAAGACGTCCTCCAGGGCGAGCGCCTTGCGCGCCGGCGTGACGGTAGGGTCGTCTTCAAACGTCACCATCTTCTCGCGCGAGCGCGCCTCGCAGCCGCGCGACGCAGACGTCGACGAGCCGCGCAGCACGGAGGCGGCGGAGGAGGGCCGTGGCGCGGGCGTGGGCGTCGCGGGGGCGGCGAGGGCGGCTGCGTGCTGCGGCGGCGGCGGCACCACACCCGCCAGGTTGAACTCGCTGACGCTGCGCGGCACGAAGTACTCCACCAGGTGCGGCTGCGGCAACCAGCACAGACACGTTATGCTGCAGTCGCTCCTCTCGAGCTGACATGTCCCGTCTTTACTTCAAAAGGAAGAGGGACATATACACTGAGGTTACAGAAGCCTTGGGGCGCACATATGCAGGTGGCAGTAGCATCGCGTGCACAAGGTACAAAAGGGCAGTGCATTGGTGGAGCTGTCATTTGTGCCGAGGTGATTCATGTGAAAATGTTTCCGACTTTAATACGGCCGCACGACGGCGACAGCTTGAACGCGGAACGGTAGTTGGAGCTAGATTTTTATTTATTTATTTGCATGTCAAGTTCCGTAGGACCAAATTGAGGAGCAAATATGCAACGTCATGGAACGTGCCAGTACATGAAATTACAACATAAAAGTAATAACAGATAAATGTTCATGAACCTGAAAAAAGTCAGACCATATGTTTAAATAAACGCTATCAGCAGTACAGCAAGAATCAGCTTAACTTTTCAGGGAACTCCTTAGACAGAATAGAAGGCCTGACCCATGAGGAAGCTCTTCAGTTTCGATATGAAAGCGCGTGAATTACTGCTAAGATTTTTCAATTCGAGTGGCAGCTTATTGAAAATGGATGCAGCAGTATACTGCACATCTTATTGCACAAGAGTTAAGGAAGTCCGATCCAAATGCAAAAAATGGCTCTGAGCACTATGGGACTTAACATCTATGGTCATCAGTCCCCTAGAACTTAGAACTACTTAAACCTAACTAACCTAAGGACATCACACAAACACCCAGCCATCACGGATCCAAATGCAGGTTTGATTTCTGCTGAGTATTGTTCTTGGGAATAAACTAATATTGGTAACAAGAGACGACAATAAGGAATATACATATTGAGAGGGCAATGTCAAAATACCCAGACTCGTGAACAGAGGTCGACAAGAGGTTCGTGAACTCACACCACTTATTGCCCGAACCGCCCGTTTCTGAGCCAAAAATATCCTTCTAGAATGGGAAGAGTTACCCCAAAACATAATACCATACGACATAAGTGAATGAAAATAAGCAAAGTAGACTAATTTACGTGTCGAAGTATCACTCACTTTCGATACCGTTCGAATAGTGAAAATGGCAGTATTAAGTCTTTGAACAAGATCCTGAACGTGGGCTTTCCACGACAGCTTACTATCTATCTGAACACTTACGAATTTGAACTGTTCAGTTTCACTAATCATATGCCCTTTCCATGAGATTAAAACGTCAGGTTTTGTTGAACTGTGTGTTAGAAACTGTAAAAACTGAGTCTTACTGTGATTTAACGTTAGTTTATTTTCTACAAGCCATGAACTGAGGTCATGTACTGCACTACTTGAAACCGAGTTAATGTTGCACACAAAATTTACTACCAGGCTAGTGTCATCAGCAAACAGAATACTAGAGGGCATATCATTTATATAAATAAGGAACAGGAGCGGCCCCAACACTGATCCCTGGGGCACCCCCCCCACTTGACAGTACCCCACTCAGATCCCACATCACAGCCGTTATCAACATTGTGAATAATGACCTTTTGCTGCCTGTTGCTAAAGTAAGAGGTGAACCAATTGTGAGCTACTCCCCTTATTCCGTAATGGTCCAACTTCTGGAGCAATATTGTGAGATCAACACAGTCAAATGCCTTTGTTAAATCAAAAAATAAGCCAAGCGTTCGAAACTTTTTGTTTAGCCCATCCAGTACCTCACAGAGAAAAGAGAATATAGCATTTTCAGTTGTCAAACGACTTCTAAAGCCGAACTGTACATTTGATAGCAAATCGTGTGATATAAAATGATCAATTAACCTTACACAAACACCCTTTTCAATAACTTTTGCAAACACTGATGGCATAGAAATAGGCCTAAAATTATCTACGTTATCCCTTTCTCCCTTTTTATAAAGCGGCTTTACTACTGAGTACTTTAATCGCTCAGGACGTTCCATTTTGGAAATCGTTGGGGACTTCAATATTCCGAGATCCACAGTGTCAAGAGTGTGCCGGGAATACCAAATTTCAGGCATTACCTCTCACCACGGACAACGCAGTGGCCGACGGCCTTCAGAGCAGCGGCGTTTGAGTAGAATTGTTAGTGCCAACAGACAAGCAACACTGCGTGAAATAACCGCAGGAATCACTGTAGGACGTACGATGAGCGTATCCGTTAGGACAGCGCGGCGAAATTTGGCATTAATGAGGTATGGCAGCAGACAACCGTCGTTAGTGCCTTTGCTGACAGCACAACATCGCCTGCATTTCGTATTTTGGGGCTGTAGACCATATCGGTTGGACCCTAGACGACTGGAAAATAGTGGCCTGATCAGATGAGTTGCGATTTCAGATGGTAAGGGCTGATAGTAGGGTTGGACTTGTAAGTAGGCTGTTTAGGTTTTTATGTTGGTAATGTCACCTAGCGCTCTGTATGAAAATCACTGGCTGTGCTGTGTGCACTCTGTGGCTGGTTGGCATTGTCGAAATATTCTCTATTGTAGTGTTGTGCAGTTGGGTGTGAAGAGCGCGTTGCGCAGTTGGAGGTGAGCCGCCAGCAGTGGTGGATGTGGAGAGAGAGATGGCAGAATTTCGAGAGCGGATGATCTGGACGTGTGTCCATCAGAGAGAGTAAATTTATAAGACTGGATGCCATGAACTGATGTATATGTTATGACTTTTGAACACTATTAAGGTAATTATTGTTTGTTCTCTATCAAAATCTTTCATTTGCTGACTATGCCTATCAGTAGTTAGTGCCTTCAGTAGTTTGAACATTTTACTTAGCTGGCTGTATTGCAGTAGTTCGAGTAACGAAGATTTTTGTGAGGTAATGATTCATGAAAGGTATAAGTTATTGTTGATGAGTTCCGTACTCCTTTACAGAGCGTAGGGGAGCGACACGGGAGACCCGCGCTGCCTTACGAGGCAAGGTCCTAGTGGAGGTGGTTTGCCATTGCCTTCCTCCGACCGTAGTGGGGATGAATGATGATGATAAAGACGACACAACAACACCCAGTCATCTCGAGGCAGGAAAAATCCCTGACCCCGCCGGGAATCGAACCCGGGACCCCGTGCTCGGGAAGCGAGAACGCTACCGCGAGACCACGAGCTGCGGACAGGTTATTGTTAGTCAGGGCCATTCTTTTGTAGGGATTTTTGATTGCGTTGCGCTAAAAATATTGTGTGTCAGTTTAGTGTTCATCAGAATAGGTAAAGAGCGAACTGTCTGAGTACGTTCAGTTCCGCTCAGCTGTTTGAAAATCAAATAATGTAAGAGGTTTATCAGCAGAGTCATTCATAAATTTTTCTGAGGGGACGTTTCAGACTGTGGTGCAGATCCCAGGAAGCAGTGGACCCAAGTTGTCAACAAGGCACTACGTAAGCTGCTGGTGGCTCCACAATGGTATGGTCTGTGTCTAGTGGAATGGACAGCATCCTCTGCCCTGTTTGGCTACTTGGAGACTATCCTGCAGCCATTCATGGGATTCATGTTCCCATCAACGATGAAATTTTTATGGGTGACAATGAAGCATGTCACTGGACCACAGTTGTTCACGATTGGTATGAAGAACATTCAGGGCAATTCTAGCAAATGATTTCGCCATCGAGATCGCCCGACATGAATCCCATCGAACATTCATGGGGCATAATCAAGAGGTAAGATCGTGTATGAGAACCTCCACCTGTAACACTTTCGCAGTTATGGACAGCTCGAACTCGGGACCTTTGCCTTTCGCGGGCAAGTGCTCTACCACCTTTTTTTTTATCTCATTTTGTTCTATATTGTTCGCTGGATTCGTTCGTGGCGGACGTCCGATGACACCCTTTCAGGTTCTTTGTTGATCCGTTCACTCAGTTTTTTTTTTATTACAGAGGGTAGCTAACCCTCTGACCGAGCACGCTGAGCTACCGTGCCGGCTTTTTTTTTTTTCGATATAGTTCGTTGTGTTTGGTCGGGGAGGACGTCACAAGACATCCGTTCAAATTAATCGTTGGTTCCTTGACTCAGTTTTTTTATTACAGAGAGCACGCAGCCCTCTGACCGAACACGTTGAGGCACCGTGCCGGCTAACCACCTGAGCTACCCAAACACGATTCACACCCCGTCCTCACAGCCTTACTTCTGCCAGTATCTTGTCTCCTACCTTCCAAGCTTTACAGAAGCTCCCCTGTAAAATTTTGGAAGGTAGGAGACGAGATACTGGCAGAAGTACGGCTGTGAGGACGGGCCGTGAGTCGTGTTTGGGTAGCTGAGTTGGTAGAGCACTTGCCGACGAAAGGCAAAGGTCCCGAGTTCGAGTCTCGGCCGGAACACAGTTTTAATCTGCCAGGAAGTTTGAAAAAAGTAATAAATTGTAACGTCATGCCTCATGTGGCACTTTTACTGCACAAACAGTGGAAAAGATAGTGAGCGATAAACATTTTTCTTTTCCTCATTGTGGAGGCTTTGTCAGCAAGACAAAATTGTACGTAAAATTTTTTTGCAAGTCGCTAAGTGCTCTCATTTTCAATGAACAATAATAATAAATGAAATGAAGTCTGGGAATCGAAGAGTCGCTGGCTACGCTTCTTTTTCACTCCCACTCATTTGATAGGTACGTGCTTCCTACCCCAACAGCGATTGTCGTATGACAGTAAGATACATGAAGGCATATGTGTACCAAGGTTGCTTGAAATCGGCTATGTGATTTAGGAGGAGGTGTGGGACACACACACACACACACACACACACACACACACACACACACGCACGCACGCATACTCACACACACTCGTGCGTACATCCAATTTTTATAATTTGTATGGATTCTTCCTGGGACACCATGTACAAGGATTTCGTCGCGAGGAGCTCGGACCTCATAGCAGTGGCCAGGGGCAGCAGCTAGCAGCGGGGTCTGGGACTCGCCTGGTGGTGGTGGTGATGGTGGTGGCCGCGGGGCTGCTCCGCCGTCTTGGCGCGGCGCGGCAGGCTGTGGTGCTTGTTCTGTGGCAACGCCGGTGGGGGCGGAGGCGGGGGCGGCGGAGGGTACTTCTTGGGGGTGGAGGCGGACGAGACGAGGCCGTGGGGCGGAGGCGGCGGCTCTCCCGCCGTGGGGCTGGCCGCCGCCCCCGCCGCCGCCGCCGCCGCCGCAGCCGCCGGCGTGGCGGGCCGGTGTCAGGACACGGCGGGCGACACCACGGCCATGGCGATGCCCTCCGCCTCGGCCTGGCCGCAGCCGCCCCCGCCGCCCGCGTCGTCGCTGCTGCCGGCGCCGCTGCCCGACGCCGACGCCGACCCGGAGCCGCCGCCGCCGCGAAAGTTGCGCGCCACGCGCCGCACCAGAAGCACCACCTCGTCCTGCCGCCGCACACACAACACACACCCCTCAGCCACTGTGTAGCCCCAAAGGTAGACTACACTTGAAAGGTCTCTGCTGGATTCCTTTCATGTTAACTTCTTAAATCTGTTGTCATTTACGGCATACATTCCACTTCTAAATTTACTGTGGTGTTTCTGACTCTATCTGGGAGGAGACTGAGCAGTGGAACGCGCTACTTTTACACATAACTAAGAACCATCTGTCACACCACTACACTTTAAAACACAGTTTATATGTAATTCGTGTCACACCGTCTCATACGGAACCTACATCCGCTTTCTTTTATACAGGGTGTTACAAAAAGGTACGGCCAAACTTTCAGGAAACATTCCTCACACATAAAGAAAGAAAAGATGTTATGTGGACATGTGTCCGGAAACGCTTAATGTCTATGTTAGAGCTCATTTTAGTTTCGTCAGTATGTACTGTACTTCCTCGATTCGCCGCCAGTTGGCCCAATTGAAGGAAGGTAATGTTGACTTCGGTGCTTGTGTTGACATGCGACTCATTGCTCTACAGTACTAGCATCAAGCACATCAGAGCGTAGCATCAACAGGTTACTGTTCATCACGAACGTGGTTCTGCAGTCAGTGCAGTGTTTACAAATGCGGAGTTGGCAGATGCCCATTTGATGTATGGATTAGCACGGGGCCGGCCGGAGTGGCCGTGTGATTCTAGGCGCTACAGTCTGGAGCCGAACGACCACTACGGCCGCAGGTTCGAATCCTGCCTCGGGCATGGATGTGTGTGATGTCCTTAGGTTAGTTAGGTTTAATTAGTTCTAAGCTCTAGGCGACTGATGACCACAGAAGTTAAGTCGCATAGTGCTCAGAACTATTTTTTTTTTATTATTGTTAGCATGGGGCAATAGCCGTGGCGCGGTACGTTTGTATCGAGACAGATTTCCAGAACGAAGGTGTCCCGACAGGAAGACGTTCGAAGCAATTGATCGACGTCTTAGGGAGCACGGAACATTCCAGCCTATGACTCGCGACTGGGGAAGACCTAGAACGACGAGGACACCTGCAATGGATGAGGCAATTCTTCGTGCAGTTGACGATAACCCTAATGTCAGCTCCAGAGAAGTTGCTGCTGTACAAGGTAACGTTGACCACGTCACTGTATGGAGAGTGCTACGGGAGAACCAGTTGTTTCCGTACCATGTACAGCGTGTGCAGGCACTATCAGCAGCTGATTGGCCTCCTTGGGTACACTTCTGCGAATTGTTCATCCGACAATGTGTCAATCCTCATTTCAGTGCAAATGTTCTCTTTACGGATGAGGCTTCATTCCAACGTGATCAAATTGTAAATTTTCACAATCAACATGTGTGGGCTGACGAGAATTCGCACGCAATTGTGCAATCAACACAGATTTTCTGTGAACGTCTGGGCAGGCATTATTGGTGATATCTTGACTCTGCCCCATGTTCTTCCACCTACGCTCAATGGAGCACGTTATCATTATTTCATACGGGATACTCTACCTGTGCTGCTAGAACATGTGCCTTTACAAGTACGACACAACATGTGGTTCATGCACGATGGAGCTCCTGCACATTTCAGTCGAAGTGTTCGTACGCTTCTCAACAACAGATTCGGTGACCGATGGATTAATAGAGGCGGACCAATTCCATGGCCTCCACGCTCTCCTGACCTCAACCCTCTTGACTTTCATTTATGGGGGCATCTGAAAGCTCTTGTCTACGCAACCCCGGTACCAAATGTAGAGACTCTTCGTGCTCGTATTGTGGACGGCTGTGATACAATAAGCCATTCTCCAGGGCTGGATGAGCGCATCAGGGATTCCATGCGACGGAGGGTGGATACATGTATCTTCGCTAACGGAGGACATTTTGAACATTTCCTGTAACAAAGTGTTTGAAGTCACGCTGGTACGTTCTGTTGCTGTGTGTTTCCATTCCATGATTAATGTGTTTTTAAGAGAAGTAATAAAATGAGCTCTAACATGGAAAATAAGCGTTACCGGACACATGTCCACATAACATATTTTCTTTGTTTGTGTGTGAGGAATGTTTCCTGAAAGTTTGGCCGTACCTTTTTGTAACACCCTGTATACTGTATATGATAAGATACTGTCATCCCCCTTCCCTTCTGTGTGAAAGGATGAATGAGCAAATGTATTTCTAGTTGCATGCTTGATGTTAGCAGACAAGCCTGTCTGCTAGAGAACAGTAGGACCAATGTCGGAACGGGTAGCTACGCTTTCTAAATGCAAAGAGGTTTCTATTCTTAGTATGGTCCTGTCCGTCCCTTGTCATGTTGGTATAGGAAGCTGCCTCTCTGCTCACTTCCGTTTGTATCTGTGAAGCACCCTTGGTAGTGGCCCACGGCAGTCGGCCCGCTGCGAGTGTCTGAAGTGGTAAGATCCCCGGCTAAGCGCGTCTCTGCTAAGTCCATAGGACAATGGATTTCTTAAGTTCAACCTAACTGAAAATTTAATCACCTTTATTTCAGGTTTAGATCTAAAATATCTAATGTTATCCTAAATTGCAACGCAGTGTAATTCGAGTGTGAAGTTCAGAATATCTTCCAGTAGTTGCTTTGTCACTACATTGTGAGTAAAGTGGAACCACGTGTTGATCAGTAACTCTAACTAAGATCGTCAATCTTAAATGCGAATGTGCGTGAATTATAACGTCTCGTCTTGACAATATTTTTCAATATAGCAACTTTTTTTTATGTTCAACCCACATGGGGTGTACTTTGTGACACCAATACCACGTGCTTATACAGTTGTTTGGTCCATCAGGTTAATAGTAAGACGATAGTAACCAGTTCGAGGTTTTTCGTTTGTAATTTGTGTTTCGATGTAATTTATTTTAATTATCAAAATTATTGTGGAGTTACACTCTTTGTGTAAACCAAGTTGACCACGTGAAGCATGTAGTGTAATCATCAAAGTAGCCCTCAGCTATTGTTTTCGGGAAGATTTCACAGAGAGTTAGTATGCATTTAGTATACCAGTGTGTGGTAATTTCATGACGGACAGGATTGCGCTACGAACGTAACTTCTTTGGTTGAAAATTGAATCGGTTGGTTGTGGTTAATTTCCTCTTGCATATGTTTCAACGTTCTTCGTGTGTTATTTTATGAATGCAGTGTTGTATGCAGTCTCCCCCGTCCTTGGCTCCAAATTTGATGTGTTCCGTTACATTACAAACTCACATTTTCACAATTCTAAATAAGGCACCAGTTTAGTTATGAATCAAGTTTAATAAGCTGAAATTTTAACGGAACAATGATCAATGTTAAAATAGATGTCCAAATAGAAACTGATTTATTTCTTTTTATTTAAATTGTCTTTATATATATAATCACCGGCTATCGTAAGATTATAATTAATGTTAGTCTGGTTGGGAATTCGGTAAGCTAGACTGGATACCTGGTGAAACAGTTGCTCAGTAATGCAAGGTTAACTTCCCCATATAGCTCACAGCTTTTAACCCACTTTTATTGTCTTGAATATCAGCACCGATTACAGAACAAATTAATGCATCAACATTACACACAATCTAGTTAAAAGTATCACGTGATCAAAAAGTCAGTATAAATTTGAAAACTGAATAAATCACGGAATAATGTAGATAGAGAGGTACAAATTGACACACATGCTTGGAATGGCATGGGGTATTGTTAGAACCAAGAAACATGCAAAAGTTCAGAAAATGTCCGACAGATGGCACTTGATCTGATCAGAATAGCAATAATTAGCATAACAAAGCAAGACGAAACAAAGATGATGTTCTTTACAGGAAATGCTCAATATGTCCACCATCATTCCTCAACAATAGCTGTAGTCGAGAAATAATGTTGTGAACAGCACTGTAAAGCATGTCCGGAGTTATGGTGAGACATTGGCGTCGGATGTTTGTCTTTCAGCATCCCTGGAGATGTCAGTCGATCACGATACACTTGCGACTTCAGGTAACCCCAAAGCTAATAATCGCACGGGCTGAGGTCTGGAGACCTGGGAGGCCGAGCATGACGAAAGTGGCGGCTGAGCACACGATCATCACCAAACTACGGGAGCAAGAGATCTTTCACACGTCTAGCAATATGGGGTGGAGCGCCACCCTGCATAAACATCGTATGTTCCAGTAGGTATTTATCAGCCAGGCTGGGGATGATGCGATGCTGTAACATATTGGCGTACCTCTCACCTGTCACGGTAGCAGTTACAAAACCAGAATCACGCATTTCCTCGAAGAAAAAAGGCCCGATAACGGTAGAACCCATACCGTGACTTTCTCATCGTGCAATGGAGTTTCCACGACAGTTCTAGGAATTTCGGTAGCCCAAATTCTGCAGTTGTGGGCGTTGACAGACCCTCGGAGAGTGAAATGAGCTTCGTCGGTCCAAAACACGTTACTCGAGCAACCGTCATCTTCCGCCATCTTTTGAAACGCCCACATCGCAAATGCCCTCCGCTTCACTAAATCGTCAGGTAACAGTTCATGATGCCGATGGATTTTGTGCGGATAGCATCGGAGGGTACGCCTAAGTGCCAACCAAACAGTAGTGTATAGAATGCCAGTGCGACGTGCGACTGTACGAGCGCTGACTTCCCCGTGAATAGACGAACCCGCTACAGTCTCCATTTCTTCCTGAACTGTCTCAGCAGCATTACGCCTTGTGCTCGGTCGGCCACAACGGGGTCTATCGTCTAAACAACACGTGGCTTCGGACTTCGAAATCATTCTCGCCACAGCTGTATTTGTCAACGGACCTTTACCCGTTCGAATCCCCTTCCTATGGCGATAGGATCGTAACGCTGAACTAGCACATTCCCCATTCTGATAATACAGCTTCACTAAAAGCGCCTTTTCAGGTAACGTCAACATGCTCCGACTGCTGGCGCATCTGATTCTCTCTCTCTCATTACAGCTCCTTTTACACACGATTGTCATGCGCAGTCACTGAGGTTTTGCTGTCCAGCGCCATCTGTCGGACGTTTTGTGAACTTCGTTTTTTTTTGTTCTAATAAAACACCATGTCATTCCAAGCACGTGTGTCAATTTTTACCTCTCTATCTACATTATTCCGTGGTTTATTAAGTTTTCAAATTTATACTGACTTTCTGATCACCCTGTATCTCGACACCTACTAATATGGTGAGTAGCCACCTTTCGCCTTTATGACTGCTTGGTCTCTGCTGATTATTTTAATAAACACAGCAACCAGTCACATTGTTATATACACTGAAGTGGACGAGTACCTGTAAGGAGACAGCCTCATGAATCCGTCGACCCTGCATCTCAGCAGGTGCTGTTCAAGCTGGTGGATTCTCTGTAATTGCGTGGGGCATGTGCAGTTGTGTGAAGTTGGAGTGATATGGGGCCCCTGATACGTCTAGGCACGACTTTAACAGGTGACGCATACATAAGCATCCTGTCTGATCACCTACATCCATTCATGGAAAATTTTGGAAATTTGTGGTAAGGTCTTATGGGGCCGAACTGCTAAGGTCATCGGTCCCTAAGCTTACACACTACTCAGTCCAACTTAAACTAATTTACGCTGAGGACGACACACACACACACACACACACCCATGGCCAAGGGAGGACTCGAACCTCCGACGGGGTAGCCGCGCGGACCGTGACAATACGCCATAGACCACGCGGCTACCCTGCGCGGCTTCCATTCGTGTCCATTGTGCATTACGACGGTCTTGGGCAATTCCAGCAGGACAGTGCGACACGCACACATCCAGAATTGCTACACAGTGGCTCCAGGAACACTTCTGAGTTTAAACACTTCCGATGGCCACGAAAGACCCCAGACGTTAACATTGGGATGCCTTGCATCATGCTGTTCTGAAGAAATCTACTCCCCCTCGTACTCTTACGGATTTATGGACAGCCCTGCACGATTCATGGTGTCAGTTCCCTCCAGCACTGCCTCGGACATCAGTCGAGTCCATGTCTCGTCGCGTTGCTGCACTCCTGCGGGCTCGCGGGGACTCTACACGATATTAGTCTGGTTTTCTTTGGGTCTCCAGCTGACACACGTTTCGAGCCTTGACCAATGTTCGGTTAGAGTAATACTCGTACATATTTGAATCTTCGTACGAACGTCGAAATGGCTATACTAAGATAACCGATCGCGGAATTGAAAAGCAGCTACAATCACTTAGTAATGGAAAGGCTTCAGGACCAAATGAGATACCTATAAGATTCTATAAAGATTATGCGAAAGAACTTGATCCCCTTCTAGCAGTAATTTATCGTAGATTGCTTGAGCAACGAAAGGTACGTAACCAATGGAAAAAAGCGCAGGTCATTCCCGTTTTTAAGAAAGGTCCTAAGACAGATCACACAATTGGAGAACTATATCGTTGACGTCAATCTGTTACAGAATTATGGAACATGTTATATGGTCAAGATTATGACGTTTTTTGGAAAAAGAACACCTGCCGTATAAAAGTCAACTTGGATTCTGCAAACAGAGATCCTGCGAAACTCAGCTCGCTCTGTTTCTCCAAGAGATCCGCAGCGCAGTCGACAACGACGCTCAGGGTGATGACGTGTTCTTTGATTTCAGTAAGGCATTTGACACCATCCCGCATTGTCGTTTAACGAAAAATACGAACTTACGGAGTATCGGAGCAGACGTGCGATTGGATTCAAGACTTCCTTGCACATAGAACTCAGCACGTCGCTCTTGATGGAACTAAATCAACAGATCTAAAGGTAATATCCGGAGTACCACAGGGAAGTGTGATAGGACCGTTGCTGTTTACGATGTATATATATGAATGATCTAGTAGAAAGCGTCAGATGCTCTTTAAGGCTATTCTCTGATGATGCAGTTGCCTATACCAAAGTAGCAACGCCAGAAGATAGTAAGAATTTGTAGAACGACCTGCAGAGAATTGATCAATGGTGCAGACTCTGGCAGTTGGCCTAGAACGTAAATAAATGAAACATATTGCGCATACATAGGAAAAGAAATTAAACACAGCATAACTACACTATTGATGACAAACAGCTTCAGACAGCGTCTTCCATAAAATATCTAGGCGTAGTAACTATCCAGAGCGACCTTAATTGGAATGACCATATGAAACAGAGAGTGGGAAAAGCAGACACCAGACTCAGATTCATCAGAAGAATCTTAAGGAAATGTAACTAATCCACAAAAGAAGTGGCTTATAAGGCGCTTGTTCGCCCAATTTTTGAGGTTGTTCATCGATCTGGGATCCCCACCAGGTAGGACTGATAGAGGAGATAGAAAAGATCCAACGAGGAGCGGCGCGTTTCGTCACGGGATAGTTAAGCTAGCGAGAAAGCGTTACGGAGATGCTAAGCAAACTCCACTGGCAGACGTTGCAAGAGAGGGGTTGTGCATCACGAGAGATGTACTATTGAAATTTCGGGACAGCACTTTTCAGGAGTTAGACAACATATTACTTCCCCCCACATACATCTGGCGTATTGACCACGAGGAGAAAATTCGAGAAATTATAGCTAATACAGAGGCTTACCTTAAATGATTCTTCCCACGCACTATTCGCGAGTGGAACAGGGTTGGAGGGATCAGATAGTGGTAGAGGAAGTACCCTCCGCCACAGACCATTAGATCGTTTGCGGAGTATGATGCAGATGTAGATGTACATAGTTACAAGATCTAGAGCAAATTGGACATTACAGCTGCCATTTTGTTTAGCTAATACACCTCGTGAGTTGTATATTTATGATGTATTCCTGTTTATGCGTACTTGCTTTCTGTTCTGCTTCTTGTTATTCCGATCCTCACCATACGGATGTGGCCAAATATAATCTTTGACCATAAATGTAATC
The DNA here is from genome assembly GCF_023864345.2 of Schistocerca serialis cubense. Lineage (NCBI taxonomy): Eukaryota > Metazoa > Arthropoda > Insecta > Orthoptera > Acrididae > Schistocerca > Schistocerca serialis. Next base: position 156,646,069 of record NC_064646.1, on the reverse strand, counting down.
TGGGATGTAAACAAAGATTTCTGGGTGAACATGGCGGATAATAGGCCGCTTTTGTGCAAAATGGAAGTATAAATGTATTTGGGCCACATCCATGACACATCGAAATCGGTGCTAGGAATAATAGCAAGCAGAATAGAAAGTACGTACACGTAAACAGCAATACATCGTAATTATGGAATTCGCGAAGTGTGTTAGTTAAACAAAATTGTTATTTCGCACAAGGCAGCTTCAGCGTCCAATTTGCTGTCGATGCTGTAACTATGTACTGACTGAAGACTCAAATATGTATTACGCTAACTGAAGATGGGTGAAAGCCGGAAACGCGTATTAGCTTAAATGAAAATAAATACACTACTGGCCATTAAAATTGCTACACCAAGGAGAAATTCCAATACAGCCACAATGGCTATTCAGCAGCGTCGAGAAGAGAAGTATCTATTAATGAAATATATCTTAATCAAATGATGCTTTTACGACCTCGGTTCTTCTCACAACCTGATAGGTTAGGAGAAATGTACTTTTGTGTAATGGATACTTCAGTAACGACATTCTGTAACGAGTGGCGAATACTGTGTAAGGGGTACGTTCGCGCAGTATCGAGAGCATAGTGTACAGAGCTTAGTGGTTACATTTAGAGCCCTACTTGGGAAGCGGGGCGCAGTGACGGGGCCATCTGCCTCCCGTGACCTGCAGGCTGTGCTCGAGCTGATGAGCCGCCCTCGCACACAGCCGCTTGTTCCTATAGACCGACTCGCGTCCCAGGCCCGTATCGGTCGCCGCACTACATACGTCACCCCTGTGTTGTACATGGGCCGAGCCGCTGGAGACAGCAAACAGCGTGTCCGTCCCCTGATTTCCGTCTCACCTCCCTCGGTTAGGGTAAAGCTCACTACTTGCGTCTCCAGCACTCTTGCACACAAGTTGTAGGACATTCACAGCTTACGACTCCCAAGAGTAATGCCTACATTGTCTTTCAAATCCTCTTTACACAATATACCAGTATCAATAAAATATGAATTGCCTGTATATAATTCTATAGTATAAGGAAAGACAAACGTCCGTTTATAGCATTTGCAGACTTTGAAAAATATTTTGTCGATGTTGATTGGAATACTCTCTTTGAATTTCTGAAGTAGCAGGGGTAAAGTACAGCGAGCGAAAAGCAATTCACAACTTGTACAAGACGGCCGTTATAAGAGCCGAGGGACATGAGAGCGAATTAGTGGTTGAGGCTGGAGTGAGACAGATTTGTAGCCTATCCCCGATGGTACTCAATCTCTACATTGAACAAGCAGCAAAAGAAACCAAAGAAAAATTTGTAGTAGGAATTAAAGTTTGTGGAGAAGAAATAAAAACTATGAGGTTTGCCGATGACACTGTGATTCTATCAGAGACGGTGAAGGACTAGGAAGAGCAGCTGAACAGAATGGGAGCATATATGTATGTTTATATTAAACCGGGGATCTAGGAACGACGGAGAGGCTTCGTCGCGCCGTAGCCCTCAGTGGTTCAGAGCCCCACCACAGGCCACAGCAGTCCACCCACCCCACTACCGCCCCACACCGAACCCAGGGTTATCGTGCGGTCTGTCCCGCAGTGGACCGCCCCCTCCCCCCCCTCCCGCTCTCCCCCGGGAACGTCTCATACCAGACGATTCTTACCCCTAATGTTTTTGTGGTAGAGCAATGACGGTGTACGCGTACGTCGAAACGGTGTTTGCGCAGCTAAAAAAAAAAAAAAAACGTAAACGTAACTAACCTAAGCTAACCTAAGGACATCACATACATGCATGCTCGAGCCAGGATTCGAACCTGTGACCGTAGCAGCTGCGTGGTTCCGGACTGAAGCGCCTAGAACCGCTCGGCCACAGCGGACGGTGCGCAGCAATCACTGATACAGTGTAACTGAGGCGGAATAAGGGGAACCAGCCAGCGTTCGCTGAGGTAGAAGGAAAACCGCCTTAAAAACCCTCCACAGGCTGGTCGGTACACCGGACCTCGACACTAATCCATCGGATGGATTGGTACTGGGGACCGGCACGCCTTCCCTCTCACGAAGCAGCGCGTTAGATCGCGCGTCTAGCCGGGCGGGTTAAGGGAGCATATAAGATGAACATCAGCAATAGCAAAGCAAGGATAATGAATACTGCCAAATTAAATCGGGGAGTTAGATTAGGAAGCGACATACTAAAAGCAGTCGATGAATTTTGTTATTTGGGCAGGAAAATAAATGATGATAGCCGAAGAGCAACAGCAAGAAAAGCGTTTCTGCAGAAAAGAAATTTGTTAACATTGAACATAGGTTTGAGTGCTAGGAAGTCTTTCTGAAAGTATTTGTTTGGTGTGTAGCCATGTACGGAAGTGAAACATGGACGATTAACAATTTGAACAGTAAGATTAGATGGGTAAGTCGAGTAACTGATAAAAGCTACTGAAAAGAATGGGGGAGAAAAGAAATTTGAGGCACAGCTTGACTAAAAGAAGGAATCGCTTGATAGGACACATTTTGAGATATGGAGTGATCACCAATTTAGTAACAGGGTAAGTTTGGGAGCTACAAATCGTAGGGGGACACCAGGAGATGAATATAATAAGGAAATTCAGAAAGTTGTAGGTGCAGTCTTTATTCAGGATAGAGTGGCATGGAGAGCTACATAAAGCCAGAAACATACACTATTTGATCAAAAGCATACGGGTATCCCAATGTCATGCGGAACTGGCCACGAGATGTCACGAGAAGTGGGCCAGCTAGTATATAAGGAGGCGGGGAGTGCTGTCAGTAGGGAAGCAGTAACAGCAGAATGGTTGATCGCGGAGTAGTCATTGCATGTCCACCAGGGACATTTCAGCCCTTCTAAGGCTTCTCAGGTCGACTGTTGATGACGTGACTCCGACGTGGAAACTCGAAATAACAATCACAGCTACAACAATGACCAAGCAGACGTCCCGTACTGACAGAGACAGTCCGTTGAGCATTGCGGAGGATGGTTGTAAAAACCGCGGTAAAGGACCAGAAAGAAGCACTCATGAGTTCCAAAGTACACTACTGGCCATTAAAATTGCTACACTACGAAGATGACGTGCTACAGACGCGAAATTTAACCGACAGGAAGGAAATGCTGTGATATGCAAATGATTAGCTGTTCAATCTGTATACAGAAGAAGCAATTCCGGAAATAAAAGATGGGTTCAGGAGTAGGATTAAAACTGGGGTGAAAGAAAATCAAGGATAAGAGTCGTTGATAACTTTGGTCTCGTCAGTGAATGCGAAGAAGAATTGCAGGAACTTGCGAATGGAATGACCAGTCTTCTGAGGAAGGAATGTGGATTTTCTGAGGAAAGAACGTGGATTAACAGTAAACGGAAGATGATGATAACGAAAAATAGCAGAGATTAGTGATAAAGTTAATGTCAGCACTGGGGACCGCGACGTAAACACAGTGTAGGAATTCTCCTACCTTGGAAGGAAAATAACATATGGTGGTCGAAGCAAGAGGGTCATAAAAAGCAGATTAGCACAGGCAAAGGGGGCATTTCTGGTCAAATAAAGACCTTAATGCGAAGAAAAAATTTCCGAGAATGTACGTCTGGAGCACCCTGTTGTATGTTATTGAATGATGGACTGTGGGAGAACTGGACGAGAAGAGAATCGTGGCTTTTGAGATATGCTATAGAAGGATGCTGAAATTAGGTGGACTGATAAAGGAAGAATCGGTAAGGTTCTCCATAGAATCGCCGAGGAAAGGAATGTGTGGACAACACTGACATGAAGAAGGGACTGGATGGTACGATATTTCTTAGCGCATCAGGGAATAGCTTACATGGTACTAGACGGAGTTGTGGAGGGTAAAAGCCGTAGGGGAAGACAGAGATTCGAACAGATCCGACAAATAATTGAGTACATATGATGTAAGTGCTAATCTGGGATGAAGAGGTTGGTACGGGAGAACAAATCGTGGCCGGCCGCATCAAACCAGTCAGAAGACCGATGACGCGAAAGAAAGCACAAGGGACCAAATGCGAGTTGTCAACTACGCGTAAATTACAAAACAAGACAATGAGGATGAACTGCAGCTTTGACTATCTTTCTTAGAGCTAGAGAAATCTTTTGACTTTCAGGACAAAGTATATACTCCTCAAATGAATTTTTACTGTGCAACGGGGTGTGCGCCGTTGTGGAACTTGTTTGCAGATTAAAGCCGTGTACCTGATCTGGACTCTTAACTCAGAACTCCGGGCAATTCTGTAATCAACTGAGATAACCAGATGGTTTGTGAGTCGAGAGCCGGTAGCTCTATCGGTAAAGGCATTATCAATCAAAGGCAAGGTTCCGAGTTCGAATCCCGGTAGGTAATACAGTTTTAATCCGACAGGAAATTTAAGAACAGCACACTTTTCGCTGCAGAGTGAAAGATTCTTGCTGGAAACAACCTCTCTGGACTGTGACCAGTTACCTCTCCGCAATATCCTTCCTTCCATGGGAGGTAGTCCTGCAAGCTGTGCAGCAGACTTTGCGCGAAATTTGCAAAAGAGGAGAAAGTACTGCCGAAGGATAGCTGTGGGGGCAGGTCATGAGTCGTGTCTGGGCAGGTCACTTTGTTAACAGCACTGCTAACTAAAAACGAGTCTGTGAGTTCCACTCTCAGTCCGGTACAAAGTTTTCATGTGTCATGAAGTTTCAAATCCTATGGTAACAGCTCTGGCGATACAAAGCGTTGTTCACCAGGACAGTGGGAAATGAAAAACTTAAACAAGGTATCACGCTGGGGGGTTTCGTATACTTAGCAGCTCTACAGGAGCCTTTGAGATACCTAAATGCATAAAAAGAAGAGAAGAAGGGAATTAATACACTACTGGCCATTAAAATTGCTACAACACGAAGATGACGTGCTACAGACGCGAAATTTAAACGACAGGAAGAAGATGCAATGATATGCAAATGACTAGCTTTCCAGAGCATTCACACAAGGTTGGCGCCGGTGGCGACACCTACAACGTGCTGACATGATGAAAGTTTCCAACCGATTTCTCATACACAAACAGCAGTTGACCGGCGTTGCCTGGTGAAACGTTGTTGTGATGCATCGTGTAAGGAGGAGAAATACGTGCCATTACGTTTCCGACATTGATAAAGGTCGGAATGTAGCCTATCGCGATTGCGGTTTATCGCATCGCGACATTGCTGCTCGCTTTGGTCGAGATCCAATGACTGTTAGTAGAATATGGAATCGGTGGGTTCAGGAGGGTAATACGGAACGCCATGCTGCATCCCAACGGCCTCGTATCACTAGCAGTCGAGATGACAGGCATCTTATCCGCATGGCTGTAACGGATCGTGCAGCCACGTCTCGATCTCTGAGTCAACAGATGGGGACGTTTGCAAGACAACAACCATCTGCACGAACAGTTCGACGACGTTTTCAGCAGCATGTACTATCAGCTCGGAGACTATGGCTGCGGCACTTTGAAAAGTGACGTACCATTTCAGATGTGTTACGACCCGTGGCTCTACCCTTCATTCGATCCCTGCGAAACCCTACATTTCAGCAGGATAATGCACGTCCGCATGTTGCAGTTCCTGTGCGGGCCTTTCTGGATAGAGAAAACGTTCGACTGCTGCCCTGGCCAACACATTCTCCAGATCTCTCACCAACTGAAAACATCTGGTCAATGGTGGCCGAGCAACTGGTTCGTCACAATACGCCAGTTACTACTCTTGATGAACTGTGGTATCGTGTTGAAGCTGCATGGGCAGCTGTACCTGTAGACACCATCCAAGCTCTGCTGTTATTACGGCCAGAGGTGGGTACTGATTTCTCAGGATCTGTGCACCCAGACTGCGTGAAAATGTAATCAGATGTCAGTTCTAGTATAATATATTTGTCCAATGAATACCCGTTTATCATCTGCATTTCTTCTCGGTGTAGCAATTTTAATGACCAGTAGTGTACATGGTAATGGGACATGCCAAAACCACCTTCGTTTTGTATCTATTTCGCATGAACATCAACAACGAACAACTTTGAAAGAAAGCATGAAAATCAGCAAAAATAAGGATTAAAAGAACGTGAACTGCTCGCACATAAATTTTACACGTTCTGTATAGTTTGTTAACGTGTGCGGACTTATATACAAGGGGTGGAGGGAATGTAAGAATATACTTTACGAAGCCAAATAAAAAATAAAGCTTCACTTTGGTATAAACGAAACAATACCGATGGGTAGGCAGTGTAAGTGCCATTTTTTCATAAAACGCGTTTCCTGTGCTGCTGTGTTGTTGGTACGCTGTTCCATGTCCGTAGACTTGTTCCAAGTGCCAAATGATGGAGAAAAGTTTCAAATGCTCATTACTAGACTGCACATGGTCTTTGTGTTATGCAGTACTTCCCTCTGGAGTTACAAGTGCCATGCACCTAGGTCTCCTCCATTTACACTGCGGGAAAAATAGCAACACCAAAAACTAAATAATGTATAGTAATGAAGTTTCTGGAATACATTTGTCTGGGTAACGTATTTAAGTGATTAATAGGTTAATGTAAGCATGAGATAAGACTTGGCAACTGTGAAATGCTGGTACATTAATAAATACTGTAGCCGCCAGGATGTTGAATGAAAGCATCCAAACGTGCATGCATTGTGTTGTGCAGGAGCGGATGTCAGTTTGTGGGATGGTGTTCCATGCCTGTTGCACTTGGTCGGTCAATACGAGGACGGTTAATGCTGTCTGTGGATGGCGTTGGAGTTTTCGCCCTATACTGTCCCAGATGTGCTCGACTGGAGACAAGTCGTGCAGGTCAAGGCAACATGTCGACACTGTACAGCTTGTTGGGTTACAGCAGCGGTATGTAGACGAGCGTTATCCTGTTGGAAAACGCCCCCTGGAATGCTGTTCATGAATGGCAGCACCACAAGTCGAATCACCAGACTGACGTGCAACTTCGCAATCATGGTACGTGGGATAACCACCAGAGTACTCCTGGTGATATACCAAATGACATCCCAGACCATAACTCCAGGTGTAGGTCCAGGGAAACTAGCACGCAGACAGATTGGTTGCAGGCCCTCGAATGGTCTGCTTCTAACCAACACACGCACCCCAGACCATAAGACCAGCTGTACATCCAGTGTGTCTAGTACGCAGGCAGCTTTGTTGCAGTCATCACTGACCCTGCGGCAGAACCAGCACTCATCAGAAAACACAACAGACCTCCAATGAGCTCTCGCTTGACGCCACTGAAATCACAAATGGGGTGCTTTGGGGTCGGTGGATTGCACGCCACAGGACGTCTGGCTCGGAGCTGCCCTTGAAGTAACCGATTTGTAACAATTAGTTGTGTCGGTGTGGTGCCAACTACTGCTCAAATTTCTGCTGCAGATTAAATACGATGCGACAGAGCTGTACGCCGAGAACGATGGTCTTCCTTCTTGGCAGCGCTACGTGGCCGTCTGGAGCCCAGTCTTCTTGCGATCGTACCTTTTCGAGACCACCACTGCCAGCCATCATGTGCAGTAGTTACATACCTGTCAAGTCTTTCTGCAATATCACGGATGGAACATCCACCTCCTCGCATCCCTATTTCTCGACATCGTTCAAACTCAGTGAGGTGTTGATAATGGCTTCTTTGTCGCATTAAAGGAATTCCTGACTGACATCAACTCACCACGTCCAATCGTAAAGGTACGTAACGCTCACGACCGTTACAGCGTGTATGTAAACCACACTTGATTTCCATCCTCATAGTGACGCTACTGGCGACACTCTCATGCGTGAAATTTCAATACCAGTTATGTTTCAGATGTAGAAATACGCCTACCAACGTTCGTTTACGTAGCAAAATTCCACTCCGGTGTTATAGACAATTTTCTCTCAGTGTAGTTGATGCACAGTCTGTGTTGCGAGCACAGTGCATGAAAGCTATTGTTGGTATCATACGACATTTTTGTAATGGAGGGAGATAATTTGCGCCTAAAAAACAGTAAATAAGTTAGAGAAGTGAACAGACAAAACAAACTGTGTCTGGACATGTTATGAAAAGCCGTTTGTTCGTCAACAGCGCAGGACGTTGTACAATAAACTTTGCAACGTCTGATTCGAACAATGGAGTTGTGGAAGGAACATAAGTGAATACTGAAAGATATTGATCTTGAACTTAATTTTGTTATTCTCTTGTAAAAATTTTTAATAAAAAAGGAACGAAATGGGTATTGTTGACTACAGTGCTACTACTTGGAACTTTACTGCTCTATTGCTGTGTTTATATTACCACAAATAAAGAGTAGTGCCTCAGTGTTAATGGCACTTGTGACAAAAAACTTTCTTATTTGCACTTAGAACCATGCAGGTTTTTGTTATGGTATCCAGAATGTTCTTCATAAATTATTTATTGTCTAATTTGTCTCCTTAGTGTTTTGCAGTGATGGGGAGAGCAGCGCAGTTCTGTGGTATTATCTGCGTCAAAAACCCGATGATTGTCTCCGAGTGAAGTATGTCAAATCTCTTAGTGAATATGTATGTAACAGGCACCAGTTCTACAGCATGTGCTGGATGCTGGCGATTTATCGTGCCAGTCGGTATAAATTTGTATTACTAGTTAAAAGTGATTTATCTGTGGGCAGTTGACAATCGAAATCGAAGCTGCCATACGGATACCACCTATAAGGCCGTCCATACTGACTCAATAAGTAACAGAACCTATTTTTCGATACAACTCGTCGTATAACCATTACTCATCGCGATACATCAAAGTCCTTTTATCTACGTTTTTGTCACAGGGCCATTCCCAGCGTCACGCTGTGAAAATAAATATGTAACTTCCGCGTTCAACATCTGAAGATGTGCCTGAAATGTTTTGAAAATTAGTTAATGGAATAAACAATTATTTAAAAATGTGCCTGGCTACGGATTTCTGTATTTATATAGATAAATAAAAGTTCTTTAGCGGGCCTTTAATAATATAAACACTCTTTCACAAACTAAGCTTCCTATGGAAAATGGAAACTTTGCAGTGAGTGCATATCACCAATTTTGATTTTGGCAGGGTGACATATGACCCTTTATGCTCAGCGGGCAATGGATAGAGGCACGTTGGCAATTATTAGGAGTCCGCAGCTCGTGGTCGTGCGGTAGCGTTCTCGCTTCCCACGCCAGGGTTCCCGGGTTCGATTCCCGGCGGGGTCAGGGATTTTCTCTGCCTCGTGATGGCTGGGTGTTGTGTGTGCTGTCCTTAGGTTAGTTAGGTTTAAGTAGTTCTACGTTCTAGGGGACTGATGACCATAGAAGTTAAGTCCCATATTACTCAGAGCCATTTGAACCATTTGACTCACCCTGTATATATATATGCTGGCGATATCCAGCACATCGACTAGACATGGACTCAACCATCATTGGAAGTACCCTGTAGAGATACTGAACCATGCTGCCTCTAAAGCCTTCCATAACTGCAAAATTGTTGTCAGTGCAGGATTTTGTGACCGAATTGACCTCTTGATTATATTCCATAAATGTTCGGTGGGTTCCATGTCGTGTGGTGTAGGTGGCCAGATTATTAACTCAAATTGTCCAGAGTGTTCTTCAAACCAATTTTGATCGTTTGTAGCCTGGTGACATGTTTGGGAACATTAAGTCGATGAAATGGTCTCCAAATAGGCGAACGTAACGGTTTCCAGTTGATGATCGGTTCAGTTGGACCAGAGGACTCAGTCCATTCCATGTAAACACAGTCTATACCATTGTGGAGTCACCACCACCTTGCACAGTGCCTTGTTGACACCTTGGGTCCATGTCTTTGTCGGGTCTGCACCACCCCTACCATCAGCGATTAGCAACAGAAATCAGGGCTCATCTGACCAGGCCACGGTTTTCCAGTTGTCTGGGTGAAAGACTGGGAAACAGATGGTTTCATTGATTTCACATTATCGATATTTGGTATGCAAATTATATAGACTGATATGTAGATCAAATTAATTTCATTTGAAAAGAGCGTACTACTTTATTTTATTGGATATTCTCCGACAGTGGTTGCCAATACATGAAATACTTGTAAGCATTTTATTTCTTGATTGGCTGGGCTGGAAATTTTGCAGGTAGGCAGCAGATCAAAGTGGGCCGAGGGGTACCATTAAATTAACGCAGCTTGTAAAAAGTGATGCCGCAGGTAGGACAGTGTTCGCCGAAGGCTGTTGTGTGCACTGGATAGGATGAGGGGACATCCGTCATGAGTTGGCACAATGCGGACAGCAGGTAAAGCCACGGCTGTCCAGACGACTGCAGATGAGTCTTTGGAATTCTGCCCTAGTTGCAGGAGATCCAGATGCCAGACTAAGATCTACTGGGAGCACAGAAAGGAAACGATGTTATACTGCATTTTGAGTATTGATCGTCAGTGTTGGAACCTCATTAGATAGGCTTAATGGAAGAGAAAGAAAAGATCCAAAGAAGAGCAGCGTGTTTTGTCACGGATCCGCGTAATGAATGAAGGAGCATCACCGAGATGCTCATCCAGCTCTAGAGGCAGATGCTACAAGAGAGGGATTGCACATTACTAAGAGCATCAACTGTTACGAATAGGGGCAAAACATCCTGCATGTTCCTATTAACCATTGCCAAACATAGGGTTAAAACAGTCTCCCAGATGCGTATTTTATCAACAGTCAGTAACTGAGGGACATACTGCACAAGTTGCTCTATTAAAGGCAGGATGAACCAGAACTCAGAGGTGTGCCATGCTTTGGATTTCAGCTCCTGGCTGGGCTGACTAGACTGACTGCGATGTAGGTTGCCATTTTAGTGATTTAAGGGAGCGCCAAATTGGACACGGTCCATGTCATGTGTCCAGATAACATTACACTGTGGCTGCGCTTATGGTTCAGACATCAGTGGGAAGGTTCACACATTATCTTTCGCAATTGACCTATTCACGCTTCTTCTTCTTCTTCTTCTCCTCCTCCTTCCTCCTCCTCCCCTCACTGCCAAAAAATCCTGGAGCATTGTAGTTTACTTAGTACCTATCAAAGTATTCGCACGGATCATAATTATCTTCAGCTGTTATCAATAACTCATACATTACCCATCATACTTTTGTACTTCTTCAATCACTCTCTTCCATTGTAACAAAAGCACAATAGACAAAATGTTACCTGCAGATACCCTTCTCGGGTTTGCCACCGGGTCATATTGTGGATTTCGTCGATACAACTGTTCGACAACTTCAGGAGATGGTAGGTCTTTGGTCACTGCTACCAGACGCGACTGATGATAATCGCGCGACGCAGTCGAAATTTATCAGGCCAGGAGCAGACAATACGCGTGTGCGGGAAGACGCTCGCAGTTTGAAGAAAGCAGTGCGCATAGTGCCCTCGCCAAGAGGCGCAGAAAGGTGTTCCACGCATGCGTGATGGGCAAAGAGCGTGCCGCAAGATGCTACTGTGCTTAAAAATTGAATTAAGTCTCACCAGTGCGCTGCGTCAACGCATGAATTGCAAGTTGTTGTTTTATCTCTTTTAATCTAACGCAGCCAATGCTGGATTCCAGACGGCGCTTAATTGTAAGCCTGCATCCCTGAGAAGGCTATCCGTCGTACGGATTTGTAGGACCTCCTTAAGAACGCAGTCCCAAAAAGATGAACTGAGAATAAAATTTCCGCCTTCGCTTAAAACATGTGACGCCCCATGTCCAGACAATGCTCCACTACTTCTGATTTATCAGGTTGTCCAAGGCGTGTATGACGATGGGGTTCTAACGCAACGTTCTTGCACGGTTCGGCGAATCTGTCAAATATAAGATTTCCCACATTGGCATGGGAACTTATATACCCCATATTTCCTATGACCACGATCGTCTTTGACTGTACACAACAAATTCCTCAATTTTGCTAGTGGCCGTAAAACACACTTGATGTCGTATCTCTTCAGGATACTTTTTGTGCCGCCAAGATATGGCAAGAAGGCCGTTGCACTGGAAGCCTCTGCATCTTCATTCACGTCCCTGCTCTGACTTGCTTGGAACGGAATGTATGACGTATCTGGCCATCACAATAGCAGTTCTGTTGGAACACCATTCTAAGGTGTTATAGCTCACCAGACAGACTGTCGATACCTATAACCACATGTGATCTATGTATCAAAGAGTGTAATACACTACAGCGTAGTGGAGAATGATGACAGCTTGTGGACTGCAGACATAACTCTGTGGGAGTTGGTTTGCGGTAGACACTACGTCCCAGTGTACCGTCGGCTTTCCCTCTAACCATGACATCCAAGAATGGTAAGATGTCATCTTTCTCCACTTCCATGGTGAGCCGTATATTCGGATGGAGGGAGTTAGGATGCTGGAGGCCACACCACAAGCGTTTCGTCTACATACCGCCAGAAGGAGGAGGATTGGAGGCTTGCCAACTGCAGTGCTTTTTCCTCAGAGTCTTCCATAAAATAAATGGCCACCATGAGAGACAGAGGACTTCCCATGGCGACTCCGTCCACTTGTTCGAAATAATGGCCATCGAATAAGAAATAAGTTGAGGTTAGCACATGTTTAAACACTGCAACGATGTCTTTCACAAACTTGCTGCTGATAGGCTCTAAAGAGATATTTAGAAGTACTTTCGTAAACAAAGATACAACGGCAGTCTAACTAAAATATCTGATGCACGCAGCTTAAGTGTCTTCAGGCGTCCTATGAGGTCATCTGAATTCCACGTGTGATGGTCACATTTGTCTTCGAGAGGCTCCAACAGTAAAGTAAGATATTTAACCAAGAAAAATGTAGGAGCTCCAACGGTTGACTGGTTGCTTTGAGAGAAGGGACCAAACAGCAAGGACATCGGCCCCATCGGTCCCATCGTTCCCATCGGATTAGGGAAGGGTGGGAAGGAATTCGGCCGTGCCACTTCAAAGGAACCATCACGGCATTTGCCTGAAACGATTTAGGAAAATCACACAAAACCTAAATCAGGATGGCTGGACGCGGGTCTGAACCGTCGTCCTCCCGAACGCGAGTCCGGTGTGCTAACCACTGCTCCACCTCGCTCGAGCTCCAATGTTGCTCACTATTGGGTGAAGAGGAGAACCATCCTTATGCATCTCCGGTGGGATGTACCGACTTCGGGGAACTGCAGCTTGTTTCGGATCCTCTCTTAGCTTGCGATAAGCAGGGTCGTCTAGCTTCGCTTCTGTCTTACTGCTGTATTCAGCTCGTAAGAGAAGGACAGTGGCGCTCCACTTATCAGCGGGTGTAATGAGGAGGTCTTTTCCGGCCTCAAGTTTCGCAGATCTTTTCTTTCTGCTGAACTGATAGTAAACTTTTATGAGGGGCTCGGGCTAAAATTCGGCAGGTGTATCTCCTAAACTCTTCGGCAGCGTTACCAGGAAGTTCCAAAATTGCCTGTTCTACCCCAGCTAGCACATCTCGGACTGGAGCTGACACAGGTGTCGCTGCATAGTTCAAACCTTTCTCGAGCACCGAAACCGCGTCGTCGTCCAAGATACTATCCGTGAGATCAAACACAGTGCGTCGACGTGGTGCATTTCCATCTCTCAGCTGTGCCTCGAGACAAGTTTACTTGGATATTTTGCGAGCCTCTGCTTGATGTTTCGACTTATCAGCTCGAGCCCACGTAACGCAATCTACCCAATCCAAAGATACAGCTGAGATGTTCGAAGAGGTCTTTAGATGCAGTGATTGTAGTTTCATCGACACCATGTGCAGTTCCAGTAGCGTTTGACGTACCCTCACTCTCACTAGGGCTGCACTTGCCCGTCGTTTGATTGTGGCAGCGGCCACAGAGTCAATATTACATCTAAATTTAGCAAACGTTGGGATAGTTTGCTTGTATCTCAATAAATAGGCCATAGTGCACAGCAGTCTACCTCTCTTATGATCTAACTAACTGAAGTGTGTCGTTGGCCATCTCCCCCCACCTAATGTGACTTTTCGGGCTTTCCCGACGGATCTGTTGCAAATAAACTTCTCCGGTTTGCCGCCGGATCATATTGCCCAAATCCCACAATATTTCGTCGATACAACTGCTTGATATCTTCAGGTGGTGGTAGATGCTGTTGTCACTGTCTAATAGGTAAGCCATGCATTCCATCCTAAGTATGCTGAGAACAGGTATGTAAAAGAAGCTGGGGGGGGGGGTAACCAATGCAAAGGCCTTCTTGTACTATTGTACTATTTTTGCAGCATGTCTTCAAGGACAAAAAGAATATTCAGGACACGCGACATCAAGTGTATTTTCTGGCCACCGGCAAAACTGAGGAATTTGTTGTTTTCGGTCAAAGACGATCTTGCCCTGTTGTATTGAATACCAGCGTCATACACGCCTGGGCAAACCTGATAAATCAGCGGTAGCCGATCATTGCCTGGACAGGTGGCACCACATGTTTTACGAGAAGACTGAAGTTTTATCCTCAGCTTCATCTTGTTTGGACTGTGTTCTTAAGGAGGCCATACATATTTTTACGCCGGGCAGTCTTATCAACAGGGATGCATGTTTTCAATTAAGCGCCGCCATTAGATTAAAGAAGACGAAACAAGAACTTCCGATTTATGAGTCGATCCAGCGCAAAAGAGACTGGTACACCTGCCTAATATTATTTAGGGCCCCCACGAGCACGCAGAAGTGCCGCAACGCGACATGGCACGGACTCGACTAATGTCTGAAACAGTGCTGGACGGAATTGACGCCATAAATACTGCAGAGCTGTCCATAAATCCGTAAGAATACGAGGGGGTGGAGAGTTCTTCTGAACAGCGCGTTGCAAGGCATCCCAGATATTCACAATGATGTTCATCTCTAGGGAGTTTGGTGGCCAGCGGAACTGTTTAAACTCAAAAGAGTGTTCCTGGACTCACTCCGTAGCAATTCTATACTCGTAGGGTGTGGCATTGTCCTGCTGGAATTGCCCAAGTCCTTCGGAATGCACAATGGATATGAATGGATGGAGGTGATCAGACATGATGCTTACGTACGTGTCAATTGCCAGAGTCGTGCCTGGACGTTTCAGGGCCCCCAGATCACTCCAACTACACGCCCCACACCATTAAAGAGCCTGCGCCAGCTTGAACAGTCCCCTGTTGACTTGCAGGGTCCATGGACTCATGATGTTGTTTCTAGACCAGTGCACGTCCATCCGTTCGATAAGTCCTTCCAGGCAACATGTTTCCAGTTATCAGCAGTCCAGTGTCAGTGTTGAAGGGCCCAGGTGAGGCGTTAAGTTTTGTGTCCTGCAGTCATCAAGGGTACACGAGTGGGCCTTAGGCTCCGAAAGCCCAGATCAAAGACGTTTCGTTTAATGGTTCGCACGCTGACACTTGTTGATGGTCCAGCACTGAAATCTGCAGCAATTTGTGGAGCGGTTACACTTCTGTAACGTTGAACGAATCTCTTCAGCCGTCGTTGATCCCGTTCTTGCAGGATCTTTTTCCGGCCGTAGCGATGTCGGAGATCTGATGTTTTACCGAATTTCTGATATTCACGGTACAGTCGTGAAATTGTCGTACGGAAAAATCCTTACTTCGTAGCTACCTCTGAGATGCTGCGTTCATCGCTCGTGCCCTGACTGTAACACCACGTTCAAACTCACTTAAATCTTGATAACCAATCTAACAACAGTGCCAGACACTTGTTGTCTTATACAGGCGTTTGCGACTGCAATGCCGTATTCTGCCTGTTTACATATCTCTGTATTTGAATATGTATGCCTGTACCAGTTTCTTTGGCGCCTCAGTGTATAATTCAGCTTTTAATCACAGGAGCGTCCGGCAGCACAGTGCTTGTCTACAGCGCATGCGCGAGGGGCCTTCACGCGTCTCCAGGTGGGGGGCACCATGAGCGACGATTTCCTCCAAATGCGAGAGCGTCTTCCTGCCTACGCGTAGTGGTGGCAACAGCATTTACCACCACCTGAAGATGTCGAACACCGGTATCGATGAAATATTGGAGGATTCCCGCCATATGATCCGACGGCAAAGCAGAGTAGTGCATTTGCAACGTATGCATCAGCAAAGCCTGAACAGTTACAAAATGCTAATTATCTCCCTCGGATTGCAGTAGGGACAGTCTGAGACCAACTACCGTTGTCATTGATCGTGACAATGAAGTGGTACGTGGCAGTTAGTTGGATAGAATCAGGGACGCCCGGAAGACGTGACAGAATGGCAGTAAGTGCCGAAATGCGCCCTACAGTTTGAACTACCTTGCTCTCTCTTCCACTTAGCGCTGATGGATTGCGTTATCATCGACTTTTTAGCGGTTTCCATTATAATTACCCTAACAGGGGAGGCGAGGAAGGAATATTTTCTTTCTTCCTTAGTATTTCTACGGGCAAGTTCAAATTTCATTAAATTTCCGGTGTGCAACCGCATAATTCCTCCTTCTTTTAATATTTCGGCTCACTTTGAAGATGGCTGAACCACATACAGCCGAAATATTAGAAGAAGAAGAAGAAATTATGCAGCTGCACTCTCGAAATTTAATGGAGAAGTCATTAAGCAACAAAAACATGAAGTTGCACGTTTAAATTCATTTATTCAAAAATAGTCTCGAGTGCTACTGCAACATTTACATGAGATTTATTCAGTTCTGTTTTGCCCTGTCCACATTTCCAACCCTCAAATGCAAAAGGCTTACTATCAGCATGGAACTCGTCTTATATGCGTGTCCAGCAGCGCCAACTCCAATGACCAATTCAGATGGCTATCAAGAGCTAACTGCCTGACGCATCAGCTTTTTACTTGCTCACTAGCGCACAAGAATGAACATATTGAGGCTTTACGAAAATTCCCCGCAATTTCATGGAAATTTACCAGACTTCTCAAACGATCCTCATAGAATTGGGCTTCGTGTACTCACGAACATATTTCCAGAGCGTCGTAAAGATAGCTAAATGTAACCACCCCGTTGCCCAGACAGTAACCTCTTGCGAATACTTCCTCAAAGACAAACGGTCCCACAATACGCCCGAAAATATAGCGCAACTCCGAGCCATCATTGTGATGTTATGTCACTATTTCTTTTAGATTTTAGCCGGAGGGCCATTACCAACTACCACGTGTACAGTCACACGTAAAGTCAATGAGCGGAGCAAAACCTTCCATCTAATCACTAGAGCTTTAGTCTGGCGATGAAACTGAAGCCAGCGAACAGAAAACAAAAATATTAAAACGAAAGATGTGTTCGTGCATGAAAAACCCACCATATCAATGTTTGATTCTCACACTCACTCAAAAATTGGGACATATAGAAATGGAAAACCATGGTACTCTTTAAAAAATCGGACAAGGCAGGCTTGACGGTGTGTGAGGGGGGGAGGGGGGGGAGTTTGTGTGCTTCAGTGATACAGGTACCTGTAAGGCTGTAAGGTAGATGCAACCAAAGCGGAAGGGTATCTATTGAGATGCCAGAGAAACGTGTGGTTGCTGAAGAGGGGGAACAGCCTCTTCAGTAGTTGCAGGGGCGAAAGTCTGGATGAATGACTGATCTGTCTTTCTAACATCAATCAAAACTGCCTTGCTGTGCTGGTACAGCGAACAGCTGAAAGCAAGGGGGAAGCTACAGCCGTAATTTTTTCCGAATACATGCAGTTCTCCTGTACGGTTAAATGATGATGGAATCCACTTGAGTAAAATATATCGGAAGTAAAATAATCTCTCATTCCGATTTCCGGCGGGGACTACCCAGGAAGATGTTATCAGGAGAAACAAAATTGGCATTCTAAGGATCTGAGCATGCAATGTCAGAGCTCTTAATCCAGAAGGTATGTTAGAAAATTTAAAAAGGGAAATGGTAAGGTTAAAGTTAGGTATAGTGGGACTCAGTGAAGTTCGCTGACAGGAGGAACAAGACTTCTTGTCAGGTGAATGCAGCGTTATAAATACAAAATCAAATAGGAGTCGTGCAGGAGTAGGTTTAATAATGAATAAGAAAATAGGGACGCGGTTTAGTTATTATGAACGACATAGTGAACGCATTATTGTAGCCAAGAGAAACACGAAACCCACACGCACCATAGTACTACAAGTTCATATGTCACCTAGCTCCGCAGATGATGAAGAGATTGAGGATGTGTATGATGAAATAAAATAAATTATTCAGATAGTTAAGAGAAACGAAAATTTAGTAACTATGGGAGACTGGAATTCGATAGTAGAAAAAGGAATAGTATGAAAAATAGGAAGTGAATCTGGACTGTGGGAAAGGAATGAAGAAGAAAGCAGTCTCGTAGAATTTTGCACCGAGCATAATTTAATCACAACTAACACTGGGTTTAAGAATCACGAAAGTAGGTTGTATGCTTGGAAGAGACCTGGAGACATCGGAATGATTCAGATTGATTACATACTGATAAGACGGAGATTTTCGAAGAAGGTTTTAAATTGTAAGACATTCCAGGGGCAGATGTGGACTCTGACCGCAATTTATTGGTTATGACCTGCAGTTTAAGAGTGAAGAAACTGCAAAAACGTAGGAACTTAAGGAGATGGGACCTGGATAAACTGATAGAACCAGAGGTTTTGTTGACTTTTAGAGGGAGCATTAGAGAAGGATTGACACGAACAGGGGAAAGGAATACAGTAGAAGAAGAATGGGTAGCTTTGAGAACTGAAATAGTGAAGGCAGCAGCGGAACAAGTAGGTAAAAAGACGAGGGCTAGGAGAAATCCTTGGCTAACACAAGTGATATTTAATTTAATTGATGAAGGAGAAAAAATAAAAATGCAGTAGATGAAGCAGGCGAAAAGGAATACAAACGTCTAAAAAATGGGATCGACAGGAAGTGCAAAATGGGTAAGCGGGAATTGCTAGTGGACAAATGTAGGGATTTAAAAGCATATATTATTAGGGGAAAGATAGATGCCGCCTATAGAAAAATTAGGAATTGCAAAATGGTTAATGGACAAATGTAAAGGTTTAGAAGCATATATTACTAGGGGAAAGATAGATACCACCTATAGAAAAATTAGGAAGTGCATAATGGCTAAGCGGGAATGGCTAGAGGACAAGTGTAAGGATTTAGAAGCATATTTTACTAGGGAAAAGATAGATGCCACCTATGGAAAAATTATAGAGATCTTTGGAGAAGAGAGAACCACCAGTATGAATACTAAGAGCTCAGATGGAAAACCAGTCCTAAGCAAAGAAGAGAAAGCAGAATGGTGGAAGGAGTATAAAGAGGGTCTGTACAAGGAAGATGTACTTGAGGGCAATATTATGGAAAGAGCTCTGAAAGACCCAAATCAAAACAAGGCCCCGGGAGTAGATAACATTTCGTTAAAACTACTGAGATCCTTGGAAAAGCCCAGCCATATCAAACCTCTTCCATCTGGTCAGCAAAATGTATGAGACGGGCGAAATACCCTCAGACCTCAAGAAGTATATAATAATTCCAATTCCAAAGAAAGCAGGTGCTGACAGGTGTGGAAATTACAGAACTATCAGTTTAATAAGGTACGGTTGCAAAATACTAACACCAATTCTTTACAGAAGGAGGGAAAAACTGGTACAAGCCGACTTCGGGGCATATCAGTTTGGATCCCGGAGTAGTGTAGGAACACGCGAGGCAATACTGACCCCACGACTTCTGTTAGAAGACAGGTTAAGGAAAGGCAAACCTACGTTTATAGTTTTTGGAGACTTAGAGAAAGCTTTTGACAATGTTGACTGGAATACTTTCTTTCTAATTCTAACGGCGGCAGGAGTGAAATACAGGCAGCGAAAGGCTATTTACAGTTTGCACAGAAACCCGATGGCAGTTATTAAAGTCGAGGGGAGGGGCATGAAAAGTAAGCAGTTGTTGAGAATGGAGTGACACAGGGTTGTAGCCTATTCCCGATGTTATTCAGTCTGTATGTATGTTGAGCAAGCAGTAATGGAAAGAAAAGAAAAAAATTGCAGTAAGAATTAAAGTCCAGGGAGAAGAAATAAAAATTTTGAGATTTCAGAAGAAATTCTGTCGGAGGTAGCAAAGAACTTGGAAGGGCAACTGAACGGAATGGACAGTCTCTTGAATGTAGAATATAAGATGAACATCAACAGAAGCAAAACGAGGATAATGGAATGTAATCGAATTAAATCAGACTATGCCGAGGGAACTAGATTAGGAAATGAGACACTTAAAGTAGTAAATGACTTTTGCTATTTGGGGAGCAAAATAACTGATGATGGTCGAAGTAGAGAGGATATAAAATGTAGGCTGGCAATGGCAAGGAAAGCGTTTTTGAAGAAGAGAAATTTGTTAACGTCAAGTATAGATTATGTGTCAGGAAGTATTTTCTGAAAGTATATGTATGGAGTGTAGCCATGTATGAAAGTGAAACATGGACGAGAAAACGGTTTAGACAAGAAGAGATTAGAAACTCTTGAAATGTATTGCTACAAAATAATGCTTAAGTTTAGATGGGTAGGTCACGTAACTAACGAAGAGGTCCTGAACAGAATTGAGGAGAAAAGAAATTTGTGGCACACCGTGACAAGAAGGAGGGATCACTTGGTAGGACGCATTTTGAGACATCAAGAGATCACCAGTTTAGTACTGGAGGAAAGCGTGGTGGACAAAACTCATAAGACCAAGAGATGAATACAATAAGCAGATTAAGAAAGGTATAGGCTGCGGTAGTTACTCGAAGATGAAGAAGCTTGCACAGGATAGAGTAACATGGAGAACTGCGGCAAGCGAGTTTTCGGACTGGACATCACAACAACAACACGCTGCGGTTCAAAAATGACTCTGAGCACTATAGGACTTAACTTCTCAGGTCTTCAGTCCCCTAGAACTTAGAACTACTTAAACCTAACTAACCTAAGGACATCACGCACATCCATTCCCGAGGCAGGATTCGATCCTGCGACAGTAGCGGTCGCACGGTTCCAGACTGTAGCGCCTACAACCTCTCGGCCACTCCGGCCGGCCAACACGCTGCGGAATTAGGCCCTTTGCTAGCACATGTTTATCGAGAATTCCTCATGCAGCAAATAGTGCCGCATGATCTGAAAAGAGTGTTATCATTACTGCTGGCAAAAAAGGGTAGAAGCATGTGTGCACGATGTTACATAGCAATATCGTCAACGTCTTTGCCGGGCGCTGATGACCACGATGTTGAGCGCCCCCCAAAGCATTATCATCATCAATGCCTTTGTGATCTAGAACCCTAGAGTAGATTTGGAACTGAACTGCACACGATATTCTGCACATCGCAGAAGCAGGTGATTGGACAGATTCCAAGGTTCCAGATCGCGTGCAGTGTATCTTTTAAGGAAAATCGTATACGAATACTAGGACAATCAGTTTTAAAAGAGCTTTTGCGCTCTATCATGTAGGCATGACAGCAGACAGACTTAGAGACACTTTCCTAGGAAGGTCAGTGAACATGTCTCCAACAAAAGTTGTGATCTATCGCCTCTAGGCGTTTGTCACAAAGACTTTGAAACGCCTTGTACCCACTGAAAGACTGTGTAATTCACGCCGTAGGGTAATTGGTGTCAATATTAGTTATTTTACACCCTGATCCATTCGTGAACTAAATGATGGTACACGCCTCGGTCAGCATCCTGATGCCTCTGACCTTACTGTCATGATTTACAGACCATAAATAAGATGGAGGCAGTAGAATTGTAGCGCTGTCTGCCAGCATACCCGTTCTCTAAATTTACCCAATACGGCTGCCATGCTTTCAAACGTTCCCATTTACGTTCCTTGAGCATCTCTATTACAATTTTTGTGGCTTATACCGATCTATCATCCTCCTCCTAGAAAAATGTCTCTAAATCTGTCTGCGGTCATGCCTGCTTGACATAACGCCAAATACTAGAGAATTTTACTCGTCGTTCACAGATCAATGTAAATGATATTGCCATGGTACAATCTCCATACTCTAGTCAAGTATTGTAGAAATTGTATCAATAAACAGTATCGGTATTGGAAACTGTTGTTAATCTGTCTTGTGATCTATTTTTGTCACAGCTGTTGCCCAACGGTATTTGGTCATGTGAGGAATCTGTATGGTTTCTGCGTGCAAGCAGGCCACATCATAACACCAACTACTTCGGTGGGAGGGGTGTCCCCTTTCTGCCAGATTGCTGTAATTGATACCAAGAACATCTGGCGGGCGCAATGTAGATACCGGTTAATTTAAAGAAACATGGGAACATAGCATCAAGTAGCCACTGTTAATAATGTTACTTATTACATCTACATCTACATAGACATTCCACAAGCCACGTACAGTATCTGGCGGACGGTACCCTGTACCACTATTTGTCATTTCCTTCCGCGTTCCACTGGCAAATAGAGCGAGGGAAAAACGACTGTCTGTATGCCCCCGTATGAGCCGTTATTTCTCGTATCTTATCTTCGTGGTCCTTATGCGCAGTGTATGTTGGCGGCAGTAGGATCGTTCACCAGTCAGCTTCAAATGCCGGTTCTCTAAATTTTCTCAATAGTGTTTCCCGAATATCGTCTTACCTCCAAGGGAGTTCCTGAAGCATCTCCGTAACACTTACATGTTGTTCGAACCTACCGGTAACAAATCTAGCAGCCCGCCTCTGAATTGGTTCGATGACTTCCTACAATCCAACCTGATACGGACCCAAACACTCGAGCAGTACTCAAGAAAAGGTCTCCTTTACAGGTGAATCAGTCTTTCCTAAAATTCTCCTAATAAACCGAACGACTCGCCTTCCCTACCACAGTTTTCACATGCTCGTTCCACCACATATCGCTTTGCAACGTTAACCCCAGATACTTAAACGACTTGACTGTGTCAAGCAGGACACTAGTAATACTGTACCCGAACAATACAGGTTTGACCTTCCTGATCATCCGCATTAACTTACATTTTTCCACATTTAGGGCTAGCTGCTATACTTCACAGCAACTGGAAATTTTGTCTAACAAGGGGAGGCCGCCAATTGTAAAATTCAGATTCGATTCATATTGCGCATAATAAAAGCTCATGGCCAGAGGTGTAATGTGGCAAAGCACCAAGATGCACTTCTCAGCCGTTGTCGAGAAAATCGACAGTTAAAAGAAACCGTTGCGGTGAAATACCCTCTACCATTAATAATTTTCTGCAGCGTCGTGGTGCAGCGGTAAGCGCTCGGGTTTGTAATCCGAAGGTCGCCGGATCGAATCTCGCACCATGCAACGTTTTTTTAGTACTTGTTTTTTGTAATTCAAATATATATATATATATATATATATATATATATATATATATATATATATAGTTCCCGGCAATCAGTTGCAACAATTATGCATATAATAAGTTGTTGAAAGTCGTTTGTCGTGGAAAAACTGGCGACTTCGAACATCATTATGTTTTCCGCAAACAAAGTTGTATTTCACAAATGTTATTAATTGTCTTCATAATGTTAACCACGTATAGTTAACGGAAGACGTAGAAACGATATTCCGAAACGAATACGTATAGCGTAAGTCAAACGTTCGAATTAGAATAGAGACCCCACACAAACACAAATTTTCTGTGGCAGGTATGAAATATAAACTACGTTACTCGCTCGTTACACTTGAAGGACAGATGTTGAATGGGCCGAAACGAGCCGCCGCAAAACAGCGTAGTTGCCTGCTAACTTCGAAAGAAGGTAGATGCGGTCCCTAGCGCAACTTATAACATCGTCGAAAATCAGTGCGGTCGGGAGAGCTTTGGTACACCCTGTTAAACAAACGGAAAAATGGAGGCGGTACAATTGGAGAGCGATCCGCCTTCACCAACATGCATAAGCAATTCATTAATAGTATATATATATTACAAAAAACTAATAATAAAAAAAAATTGCATGGCGCGAGTTTCGATCCGGCGACCTTCGGATTACTAACCCGAGATCTTACCTCTGCGCCACGACGCTGTAGAAAGCTGTTAATCGTAGAGAGTATTTCACCGCAACGGTTTCTTTTAACTGTCGATTTTCTCGACAAGGGCTGAGAAGTGCATCTTGGTGCTTTGCCACATTACACCTCTGGCCATGAGCTTTTATTATGCGCAGTATGAATCGAATCTGAATTTCACAATTGGCGGCCTCCCCTTGTAAGTCGTCTTGTATCCTCTACAGTCACTCAACTTCGACACCTTACCGTGCATCATCAAACAACCGCAGAATGCTGACCACCCTGTCAGCGTTTACATATGCAGAGAACAACACGGGTCCTATCACACTTCCTTGGGGCACCGCTGACGATGTATCTCTGATGAACTCGCCGTTAAGGACTACATGCTGGGTTCTATTATTTAAGAAGTCTTCGAGCCACTCACATATCTGTGAACTTATTCCATATGCTCGTACCATCGTTAACAGCCTGCAATGGCGCAACGTGTCATACGCTTTCCGGAAATCTAGAAATACGGAATCTGCCTGTTGCTCTTCATCCATAGTTCTCCGTATATCATGTGACAAAAGGGCAAGCTGAATTTCGCACGAGCGATGCTTTCTAAAATCACACTGATTCATGCACATAAGCTTCTCAGTCTCAAGAACATTTATTATATTCGAACTGAGAATACGCTCAAGGATTCTGCAGCAAACAGAAGTTAGGGATATTGGTCTCTAATTTTGCTGACCCGTTCTTTTACCTTTCTTATATACAGGAGTCCCCTGCGCTTATTTGCTGTCGCTTAGTGGTTTGCGCTGGGCGAGAGATTCACGACAAATGCAAGCTAGGTAAGGGACCAATACCGTAGAGTACTCTTTGTAAGATCGAACGGGGATTCCATCAGGACACGGTGATTTATTTGCTTTCAAATCTTTCAGTTGTTTCTCTACGTCAGGTATGCTTATTACTATGTCGCCAATATGGGAGTCTGTCCGATGGTCAAATAATGGTATGTTTGTATGATTTTCCTGAAAGTGGAATTTACAACGTCAGCTTTCGTTTTGCGATCTTCAACTGCCGCACGAGGCTGGTCAACGAGGAACTGAATGGAAGCCTTAGACTCGCTTAGCGATTTTACATACGACCAGAATTTTCTCGGGTTCTCTTCGAGCATAGATCTTTTCACAGACGCACGAACCTCTACTAACCTTTGCTTGTCGTCATTTATGCGTTCCCTTTTGAACAGAGAGTGCAATAGCCTCTGCTCCCTCAGTATCCGTCGAATTTCGTTATGAAACCATCCATCCTTTATCCACTTACTAGGCATATAAATTTCGAGATTACGATTTGCTGTCTGCTTAAACTTTGCCCATAATTCGTCTACATTCACCTTACTGGTACTAACCGATGCCAACTCACTGTCTAAGTGAGAAGTTGATAACTGATTATCTGCTCTATCTAACAGAAGCACTTTCCTAGCCTCATACTACTGCCTAGCCTAAAAAACTCTCATATTCACTCTGCTACCCGAGTATCTGCTTCCTTTATACAGTGCACCGTTGACCTATCATGAGGAGTTCTACAAATCTTCACACGGTAAAACAGGTCTAGAAATCTGCATCCATTTCGTTAAAAAATAGAGCTGTTATGAGTTTCGAACTGACACGATCATCACAGTGGACGCCATGTTTGTATGCGAATATCCATGTGGCAGTGTTTGTGTAATGTTTTGCCTTATACAGTTTATGGCTCTGAAGTTCGGAAAAGTGTTCAGTCTTGCTAATTATTCCGAGGAGTATGAAGCTCTTCAACAACGGTCGACAGATTTCCGACAGCACTGCCACCCAAAGAAATTTTTGCACACTCAGAAACAGCCAACATCTTGTGAGCAGAATAATTCAGATTACAAAAATTAAAACAACCGCGTCTGATGATAACCCCTTTGGTTCAAATGGTGTATTGTCCCTTTTCTTATATAAGAAAAGGATAAAAAAAAGGCTGGTATTTCTTTGCTGCAGTGGTTTATCTACACCTACGTTCACGTTTATGTTCGGCAAGCCATCTGGTACTACTGTCTTCGTACCACCATCCGAAGGAATGGCGCCGGGGGGCGGTGGGCGGAAATGACTGTGATTGTCTTTAAATCTCTGTATGATGAGCTCTAATTTCTTTGAATTTTGTCTTGCTCATTTAGGCAGATTTATGCAGAAGGAAGTAACATTTTGTTTGACTCTTCCTGGGATTATTTCCAACGATTTGTCGACAACGGTGTAGTAGAAGAGTAGTGTAGCTTCGCCTATTTCTGAACAATGGGTTGCATTCCTTTTAGTTCATATTCAGTTACTACCCCCTGCTCCAATCATCGATTCTCCGCAGGTCTTCTTGTATTTCCCTACAGTATACAAACTTTGCAGTCATCCGCGAATTGATTCAGGGAGTCTCCAGCGTTATCTACAATAATACTCATATATACTATGGGGAGATTACATCCGTGGATTTTGTTCTACAAAGAACGACGTGTTGAGCTTTGTCTGCATACAGTCTCAAATCAGGTCAGATGGACAGAAGTGCATAGAACGACTTCATGAAGCCAAGGAACACAGCTTAAGGCTGGGTAACGATATCTACTGCGTTTCGGATTTCATGGTGGAATAGAGAGAGCTGTTTTTGGCAAGTTCTCTGTTCGTGGAATGCATACTGATTTTTGTAAACATTTTCTGCCTCAAAATACTTCAAACATTGATATTGTTCTTACACTTCTACGGTCCTTAATACATTTTATTTCATAAAACAAATCAATTGCGAATGTAATCAGAATGTTTTAATTATCACCTCGTAAAATAAAGCTGGCTAATTAACTTTTGTTTAATTGTAGGTACATGTTTGCAATCCTGGTACCCACTGAAGTCCGCTCACAACAGTAGCCTAACACGCCGCTAGAGGGCCTAAACAAAACGGAGCAGCCCATTGCTATAGTGGAGTATCGTGTGATCATTCATTTTAGGCAGCAGCGGAAAATTTGCACCGGTACCAGGCCAATCCAGACTGCTAAGGAAGCCATCTCGATTTCCCTGAGACAATTATAGCATCTCTGCTGCTGCCGGAAACGAATCACCGCATTATTGTACAACGTCTTCACAGTGTTCAGACCGCATCAAATGGGAGTTAAAATTGAAGCTTTAGAAGATTAACGTCATCTTATTTGCCAGGTGTCGTCTCTCAGCCGTGAGCGAAGTCTGCTTCCTTTATAGTGGCGTTCAAGCTTGCCACTGCCAACAGACATGAGCTGCCAAGCAATATGAGCTGACCATTGACCAGCTTCAACGCTTCCATAAAGAAAACAGACTTCAATCCTGTTGGTTGGTTGGTTGATTTGGGAGGGGGGGGGGGGGCACCAAACAGCAAGGTCATCAGTCCCATCTGATTAGGGAAAAATGGGGAAGAAAGCCGGCTGCGCCCTTTCAAAGGGCATTTGCCTGAAGCGATTCACGGAAATCATGGAAAACTTAACTCAGGATCGTCGGACGCAGGTCTCAACCGTCGTCCTCCCCCGAATGCGAATGCAGTGCGCTAAGCACAGCGCTACCTCGCTCGATGGGTAGACAGTCATCTCTTGACGAAGAAGAAGGTGTTAATCTTCGAAAGCTCGAGTTTTAAATCCGATTTAAGGTGGTCTGAACGCCAAGAAGACTTTATGCACACAAGAAATTAATTCCGTAGCTTTATATTTTTAATTTTGTTATATTTCGAATTAGCACTTTATGGGCTCACCTGTACGAGGTTGAAGCACATGGCGACGATCGCCATGCCGACGAGGATGTAGGCGGAGCTGGCGATGACGCTGAGCTGCTGGTGGGTGGTGCCGTCGAGCCCGCCCGGTACCAGATCGCCGAAGCCGATGGTGCCCAGGCTGGTGAAGCAGAAGAAGGAGCCCTCCAGGAAGGTCCAGTTCTCCAGCCGGTTGAACAGCAGCGCGCCGACGCACACGTACGCCACGACGATGCACAGGCAGAGCGAGACGGGCACGCGGGCGGCGGGGGCGGGCTGCGGGGGCGGCAGCGGCGCCTCCAGCGGCGACGCGCCCGCCGCGATGCCCTCGCCGCCGCAGTCCAGCACCACCGACTTGCAGAAGTCGTCGCTGTCCGCGCTGCGGGCAGCCGCAACATCGAATTGGGACACTCGCAATTTTCACTAATCGTCATCAGATGCAAGACATCTACACTACCCGACAAAAGAAATTAAGCACCCAGAAAGGGAGAAGAAAACGAAGTGAAACGTCACAGGTTGGAGCTATGCGATGTCATTTCAGTGATTACAAAATTGTGTCAGATTTACAAACAACTTAGCAAAAAATGGTTCAAATGGCTCTGAGCACTATGGGACTTAACATTTGAGGTCATCAGTCCCCTAGAACTGAGAACTACTTAAACCTAACTAACCTAAGGACATCACACACATCCATGCCCGAGGCAGGATTCGAACCTGCGACCGTAGCGGTCGCGCGGTTCCAAACTGAAGCGCCTAGAACCGCTCGGCCACACCGGCCGGCACAACTTCGCACCATGAGCTGACGTTAGTATGAAGTTGCACTGCCTCTGGCCTATATTAGATTCGGTTGGAAAGGTGCTGTATGGGCGTTCTGTGCTCTCCCGAAGCAAGCTGACCTGCAGTTGTTGTAAGTGGCACTTGATATCTTGGATACTTGCCATGGGACAGAGTTATCGCTGAAGCTGGTCTCACACATGTTCTGTTGCGAAGAAATCTGGCTGACCGCGTGAGTACCTCAACATCTCGCAGACTTGAATGGAATATCAAATCACTTTTTTTTTTAAATCAAGAGAAGTTTTAACTCGGTGATGAAATTCACATTTACATCGTTCACTTTGCAGATGATAAGCTATCAGCGCAGGACACCATACACTGGTCTCGCAAAATCATATATTGTAATATCACGGTAAGAAGTACAACGAACAAAAACTTTCTTTAGGCTTCACTTTGTTGCAACATACATCCTAAAATATGTTCACTTTTTTACAGTTTTCAATGAACAAAACCGACTGGTGATGGCAGAGAGGTGCTGAATCATGTTTGGTTAAAAAGAAAGAAACTGTGTTTGCAATATGGCGGAATCTATATCTCATAATTAACTGCAAACACTGATAGGAAGAGAAGAGCTACAGATCCAGAATATGAATACCTCGCAGACGGTTCATAGCGGCACATGCTGTGAGATGACAAGCATTGTCCTGTTGAAAATGGCATGAAGGTGCTGCCACATGAGAATTAATGCCTGAGGACACAGGATGTCGGTGGCGTAGAGTTCCGTTGTCAGAGTTCCCTCAATCGCTACCAGCTGTGCCTCAAGTCATATCCAAAGGCTCCCCACACCATGACTTCAGGAGTAATGCTACTGTGCCGCTTCAGAACATAGGAGGAATGTGTTCTTTCCTCAGGTCACCATCATACACGTTGCCGCTGGTAATGCAGAACCACAATTCATTGCTGAACACAAATGCAACGCCATTCATCAGTAGTCCGTGCTTGCCAGTCACAGTACCTGTCCAGATACCGCCAACTGTATTGTGGTGTTGACGGCGACATATGCACGGGACGGTAATTCCTTGGCTCAGCTGCTGCTAGCCACCAACCGATGGTGTGGGCTGACACAATACTACAGGGAATCCATTACTTGTTTTTGGATGGGAGACTCAGACATGAAGGGTTCACGGATGTTACTGGTCTACAGCGATCCTTCCTTGTGGTGGTCAGACGTACGCAGTCTGAACTTTGACTTCGAGTACGACTCTGAACCTTAGACTTCGAGTATGCCTGTCCTCACATTGGTATGCAGTCCAATAACGGGCCGCGCCACAGCCGTAAGCTCCACAAATATGGAGACTGCACCATTCGACTAGCCCTTTAAGTGCAGGCCTACACCGAGGCCACTTTCAAAGGCTGTCAGGTGCCAATAAGACTGTCTCAAACCAATACACGATATACTGTGTCTTTTACAGTGGTCATTAAATATCTGCCGCTGTTCTCGTATCTTATATACCCCAAAATGCCTGGTAAGAACTCTAAACACGAACAGCAATAATCCACTTACCAACTGTTCTACAGGTCGCAGGGAATTGCAAATCCAACCAATTACATACGCATCGATGGTATGTACGTGTACAGTATTAGATTGGCATCCGACTATGTCTTCTGGGTCACGGACTGTATGTTGGCCGTACATGCTCTTTTGTGTTTCCTGCTTTTAAGCAGTAACGCCGGGTGAGTCACAGAAAAGATGTTCGCTGAGTGATGAAAGTCGAAGAAAGTCTTTTCATTAACTATTTAGGAAATTTGTTTGATGCTAAGTAATGAGCTGTCACGCAGTATTTCAACGCGCCAGTGTACCTGAGTGGAGGAGGCATGAGCATTGACTGCAATACAACATTAACCCCGAAAGCATAGGGCTAGAGCCATCTCAGATCAGGACAGCTTATCGGCAGAGCTCAACCATCTCCGCTCTGTATTTGCCCAGAACGGGTACTCCGAGAAGCAGATCCGGAACGCGTTTCGACCAGCACGCTCCAAACCTCAAGAACAACCTGAAGAAGCAGATAACACCACAGGGTTGGTTTTTCTACCGTATGTCGGTGGCGTGTCTTTTAAGGTGGGCAGAATTTTCAAGAAACACCGTATTAAATGTGTTTTCCGGCCTCCAGCAAAAGTGAAATCGATGCTGGGCTCTGTTAAAGACAACCTCGGCCTGAGGAGACCAGGAATATACAAAATCCCGTGCCAGTGTGGGAAATCTTATATTGGCCAGACGTGTCGTACGGTCAAAGACAGATGCGACGAACATAAACGTCACACGAGGTTGGGTCAGCCAGAAAAATCTGCGGTTGCTGAACATTGCCTTGACACGGGACACGGCATGAATTACGAAGAAACCAAGATCCTCTCGCATGCTTCCACATACTGGGACTCCATCATCAAAGAGGGGTTTGACCTGAGCAAAGCCTGGGAACCAGCCTTGTCGGCACTAAGGAACCGTCAGCCACAGATTAGCAACCGCACCGAGTCAACGCAGATGGGAAGCCTTAGCGCAGATGCTTAAATCGGTCGCCAACACCTCGCGCGCGCGAACGGGGTCCGTCGCTCCCGGCCGCATTTCCCGCGCCGCGGCGCGCTTCCGCAGACCGCGACCCGTTTCTCCAGCAGAGGACTCTGGTATTCGACGCTGTCTACGATTGGTCTTCGATGACGTTATGCCCCGCTGGCGCCTGCGCTGTTCTAGAAAGCCAGCATATAAATTGGCGCGTTTCTCATCGACGCGACAGTAGCACCTGAAGATGGCGGGCAGTTGTCTCGCTGAAATATTGTGCGGCTTCTACAATATTATCCGGCGTAAGTCCCGAGAACCTATCAAGCAGATGCAGCGCCGGGAAAGCCTCAAACAGAAATACAAACGAAGCTGTCGCCGCGCTAAACGACACTACTCCAATAATTTGTTAGCACCAGTATTTGCGTTGTACCCATTTCTGACCCATATAATAATTTTAGTCATTCCAGGCCCGAAAGCTTTATTAAATTTAAACTCCACTGATTTGCTTAAAGAAAGTTTTCTTAAAGGAAGTTGGTCAGATATTGAAAAGTGCAGTGACTGTAATGGTGCTTTCAGAGTACAGGCAAGACTTGTTTCTTCCGCAGTTCCCTGTTTTTCTTTTACGTGATGAGAATATTTGCTTGACTGTGTGGTGACTTAATGATGCCTTTGGTCCAATACAACGCAATTACCCAATATGTCGTTTGTAGGGAGAGAGAATTATTCTTTGCCTGTGGTGGATTACTCACTGGAATCGCAATCATCTGGAGGGGTGTAAGTTTTGTTGCTGTAGAACTTCTGTGACTAAAGGCAATCAAATGCAAATTAACTGCCACACTAAGAATTTATGTGCTGGATCAGGTTCTACATCCGGGGCGGGGATTTTTATATTAGGTGTCTTTCTACGGACGGTACACCCGATCCAGATTAGCAGAGCTGCGAGGGATTAAATAAGCTGAATTGCCACAACGTTTTCAATTATAACAGCTGTGCGGATGAATACATGACGTTCCTAAGTATAACCACCACAAAACTGATAGAATATTTTATTGTTCTGCAACTAGCTTTTACAGCAGGTCAACGTTCGGAAGACCTGGACATAATACATTATAAGAACATACAATTTTATGCACGGAAAGACATATGTAATATGATAGTCATATTATATCATTGCAGTATATCCTAAGGAAATAAACATGCGCATAATTGATTTCATTTCCACAAAATTTATCCATTTTGAAATAATTCTTAACCTGACGATAATTACTGTTCTCTTAATAAGTTACTCTGGACTGTTTTAACGAAACAGCTAACATCTTTCCTCAACGTAATGAGGTTAAAATGAAAACAATACTATTCTTATTCTACACTACTGTAGAATAAGAATAGTATTGTTTTCATTTGCTGGCCATTAAAATAGCTGCACCAAGAAGAAATGCAGATGATAAATGGGTATTCATTGGACGAATATATTACACTACAACTGACATGTGATTACATTTTCACGCAATTTGGGTGCATAGATCCTGAGAAATCAGTACTCAGAACAACCCCCTCTGGCCGTAATAACGGCCTTGATACGCCTGGGCATTGAGTCAAACAGAGCTTGGATTGCGTGTACAGGTACAGCTGCCACTGCATCTTCAACACGCCACCACAGTTCATCAAGAGTAGTGACTGGCGTATTGTGACGAGCCAGTTGCTCGGCCACCTTTGACCAGACGTGTTCAATTGGTGAGAGATCTGGAGAATGTGCTGCCCAGGGCAGCAGTTGAACATTTTCTGTATCCAGAAAGACCCGTACAGGACCTGCAACATGCTGTTGTGAATTATCCTGCTGTAAAGTAGGGTTTCGCAGGGATCGAATGAAGGGTAGAGCCACGGGTCGTAACACATCTGAAATGTAACGTACAATGTTCAAAGTGCCGGCAGTGTGAACAAGAGGTGACCGAGACGTGTAACCAATGGCACACCATATCGTCACGCCGGGTGATACGCCAGTACGGCGATGACGAATACACGCTTCCAATGTGCGTTCACTGCGATGTCGCCAAACACGGATGCGACCATCATGATGCTGTAAACAGAACCTCAGGGATCGAGACGCGGCTGCACGATCTGTTACAGCCATGCGGATAAGATGCCTGTCATCTCGACTGCTAGTGATACGAGGCCGTTGGGATCGAGCACGGCGTTCCGTATTACCCTCCTGAACCCACCGATTCCATATTCTGCTAACAGTCATTGCATCTCGACCATCGCGAGCAGCAATGTCGCGATACAATAAACCGCAATCGCGATAGGCTACAATCCGACCTTTATCAAAGTCGGAAACGTGATGGTAAGCATTTCTCCTCCTTACAGGAGGCATCAGAACAACGTTTCACCAGGCAACGCCGGCCAACTGCTGTTTGTGTACGAGAAATGGTTTGGAAACTTTCCTCATGTCAGCACGTTGTAGGTGTCACCACCGGCGCCAACCTTGTGTGAATGCTCTGTAAAGCTAATCATTTGCATATCAGAGCATCTTCTTCCTATCGGTTAAATTTCGCGTCTTTAGCACGACTACTTCGTGTTGTAGCAATTTTAATGGCCAGTAGTGTATTAACACTAACCTCAGCGTCGCACTGCTGGATGTTAGTTACTATAACTGAATATGTTCTCGTCACAGCTTTAGGTTGCTAGTAACAAGAGTCCACTTGTTCAAACTTTTTTAACGAACTTTCGGCGCGTCCCATCATCAGAATGAGTCATTTCAAAAGACTGGTACTAGTAAATGGCTGATAAGAATGTAAAAAATTGTACATATATGAAAGACAAACTTAAAAATTGTTTTTCTTTGCCATGTGTCCATCCTTCGTCACACGGCACGCACCTAAACAGTGGTCCAATTCTGTCCATATCCATGCCAGCTTATCACGAGTGACGCTAAGAATAGCCGCTAAGACGTGTGTCTCGTCTTCGAGGTTCTGTGGCACAGGTTTAATATAATCGCCACTCTTGATGTAACTCCACAAGAAAACAATTCACAAAGCATCGAATACGCCGACCTCGATGGTCGCTCGAGTAGCTTCAGGCCAGAATCCTCAACACGGCGTACCTGGCAACTATGGTCGCTGTCGACCCTGTCGACGATTTTCCGAAATAACCTGTGGGCACAACGTTTCAGAGTTTGCCTTTCATATATTTTGTAACGTTATGTTTAGCCATTTATCTACACAGTTTTTGAAATGTTTCATGAACATTACAGTTACCCTATATTTCTTACACATCGCATAGCCTGTATGCGTACAAGTGCAGGTCCTGCAGACAAGCCACAGGAAAACAACTTTGAATGTTACGTGTTGAATAACACTGACAGTTAAATGATTTTCAGAGAAAAGGTCATATTCTGTGAAACAACGACAGTTAAATGATTTTCAGAGAAAAACGTCCTGTTCTGTGACGATGTGATCTTCAGTATCAAATAGTAAATGTAACAGTAGAACAAGGGGTCTATAATAGTCAAGGGATGTTGGAAGTGAATGATGACTGCGTTGCTGCCGTCTTAGCTTTGTGTGCACAGAGGTAGACCTGGACTACTGAAGAATAGCTGTCACTATTCTAGTAGGAAATAGGGTTGCCACTGAGCACTCATTGGCCAAGACACTGTAACTGATACACAGGAAAATATATCTAATGAAATACATAGTTCCTCTGTGCTAGCAAACATGTTGTAACGGTCCCTACCCTGTTCTACCTCATTAATTAATTAGGGAGAGAAATGGATTTTTCCTGCCGAGACACATTTCAGCATCGCACACGCTAAAGGCAACAGTTGTTCCTCGCGATTCGTTATGTGTGGAGCGTTACGTTAACCCGCTCGTAACCTG
This sequence comes from Schistocerca serialis cubense, assembly GCF_023864345.2. NCBI lineage: Eukaryota > Metazoa > Arthropoda > Insecta > Orthoptera > Acrididae > Schistocerca > Schistocerca serialis. The sequence continues at coordinate 156,611,280 of NC_064646.1, read as the reverse complement.
CAAGTTCCCTGATTCACTGTTAAGAGGTTTTCTTACCTCGCATCTAGTAAGGTTGTCTCGACGTCCCATGTTTTAACCCAGAATTCGGGCTCTGCACAAGCATTCAATCGACTTTTAACAATGGACTGGCAAGCGGGAAAACCTCAACATTATTTTAAATAATGAGTTTCGAAATAGTAGGATGCCCACTTGTTTTAATAAAAAAGGAGGAGAAAAATTCAGTCTTTTCACCCAGCATAATGGCAATATTGGAATGTCCATAAAATTGTCTCCATACGAAATAATAACTGTTACCATTCGCACATTCATGAATATGTACATAAATGTTCTCCGAAGCACTTTTAACTCAAATAATGATTTTGATGCGCATACCTATTCGGTTTACTGAACATGTGTGGTGCCTCTCCGGAAATTATTCCGCGACAATGTAGTGATCTAGGTTCGGTGTTTCGCACCTGCCTGAGAAGGGCGCGTTTCTTATAGGTCGATTTAATCAGCTAGTGATAGCTAACATTACATAAAATACTAATTAAATTATGAGCTTGATGTGGAAGTTGCTGAAATCAAACTGAAAAAGCTGTTAGTGTGGATGATGTCGGTAGTCTAGTTGGAGTCGTATACAAACTTTTAAAAAGGTAATATTAATACACAAATTTATGTGTTTGCCGGCAATATTCGAAGTGTCATGGACAACCTTCGGTGAATCGTGGGCCTCATTCACACACATTTGCACTGTTATAGTACGTTCATAACGGATGGAATTATTTATTATGTTAGCACGAGAAAGAACAGAAAAATAAAATACAGCAATGAAATAGGCAATCCCAGTCGACAGACAATTAGGAATTACTGTACAAATTTCTTCTGCGGGCCGAATTCGAACCAATTACTCACCAGATCTGGCCCACGGGGCGTCGGTTGCCCAACCGTGCTCTATTTGCTCCCTTTACGACACGGCTTCTGATCCTTTCTCAACCTCCGAGACCTTCTGACGTGTAATGGAATGTGGACTGCTACCGATTCTGTTTGCCAGCGCACAGCAAAGTAGGTCTTCCTACACCATATGATGAAATCTAATATAATGTGTGTCGACGAGGAACATAGATGCGATCCTGCCTGGTTCTGCACAGTTCCACAGATAGCGTACCGGTGTGTTGAACCACAGCTATTCAGGCGCTATTTATTCTTCCTTAAAATACGTGCTGCGTATAAACAATATTTCTGTAGAAGTCAGGCTACGTATGTTTGTGCTGCAAAACTCGGAAAGTTGTTGGTCGATTGACTTGAAATTTTGATACAACGTTGCATCCGAATGCGCGCGTGTTTTTATAGACCTACACTACCGGGCAGTAAAACTGCTACACTAAGAAGAAATGCAGATGATAAACGGGTATTCAAATGGTTCAAATGGCTCTGAGCACTATGGGACTTAACATCTGTGGTCATCAGTCCCCTAGAACTTAGAACCACTTAAACCTAACTAACCTAAGGACATCACACACATCCATGCCCGAGGCAGGATTCGAACCTGCGACCGTAGCAATCGGCGGTTCCGAACTGAGCGCCTGAACCGCTAGATCACCGCGGCCGGCGGGGTATTCATTGGACAAATATATTATACTAGAACTGACATGTGATTACATTTTCACGCAGTTTGGGTGCGTAGATACTGAGAAATCAGTACCCAGAACAGCCACCTCTGGCCGTAATAACGGCCTTGATACGTCTGGGCATTGAGTCAAAGAGAGCTTGGATGGCGTGTACAGGTACAGCTGCCCATGCAGCTTCAACACGATACCACAGTTCATCAAGAGTAGTGACTGGCGTATTGTGACGAGCCAGTTGCTCGGCCACCATTGACCAGACGTTTTCAATTGGTGAGAGATCTGGAGAATGTGCTGGCCAGGGCAGCAGTCGAGCACTTTCTGTATCCAGGAAGGCCCCTGCAGGACCTTCAACATGCGATCGTGCATTATCCTGCTGAAATGTAGGGTTTTGAAGGGATCGAATGAAGGGTAGAGCCACGGGTCGTAACACATCTGAAATGTAACGTCCACTGTTCAAAGCGCCTTGAATGCGAACAAGAGGTGACCAGACGTGTAACCAATGGCACCCCGTACCATCACGCCTGGTGATACGCCAGTATGGCAATGACAAATACACGTTTCCAATGTGCGTTCACCGCGATGTCACCAAACACGGATGCGACCATCATCATTCTGTAAACAGAACCTGGATTCATCCGTAAAAATGACGTTTTGCCATTTGTGCACCCAGGTTCGTCGTTGAGTACACCATCGCAGGCGCTCCTGTCTGTGATGCAGCGTCAAGGGTAACCGCAGCCATGGTCTCCGAGCTGATAATCCATGCTGCTGCAAACGTCATCAAACTGTTCGTGCAGATGGTTGTTGTCTTGCAAACGTCTCCATTTGTTGACTCAGGGATCGAGACGTGGCTGCACGATCCGTTACAGTCATGCGGATAAGATGCCCGTCATCTCGACTGCTAGTGATACGAGGCCGTTGGGATCGAGCACGACGTTCCGTATTACCCTCCTGAACCCACCGATTCCATATTCTGCTAACAGTCATTGGATCCTGACCAACGCGAGCAGCAATGTCGCTATACGATAAACCGCAATCGAGATAGGCTACAATCCGACCTTTATCAAAGTCGGAAACGTGATGGGGCGCATTTCTTCTCCTTACACGAGCCATCACGACAACGTTTCACCAGGCAACGCCGGTCAACTGGTGTTTGCGTATGAGAAATCGGTTGGAAACTTTCCTCATGTCCGCACGTTGTAGGTGTCGCCACCGGCGCAAACCTTGCGTGAATGCTCTTAAAAGCTAATCATTTGCAAATCACAGCATCTTGTTCCTGTCGGTTAAATTTCGCGTCTGTAGCACGTCATCTTCGTGGTGTAGCAATTTTAATGGCCAGTAGTGTAACATCGCGATGGGCAACATAACTATGTCGGCGCGTGGGAAACAATGTGATGTAATAAGAGTTCCGAATCCTAAGAGTTCGTCCACACATGGAGCACCCTCTCCTTTAACATGACAATCTCAGACTGCAAATGAGTCGCGAAAGACGGAATATTTCTCAATATTACATACGACACCTATGTGGTACTTAAATTAAATGAGATATTGTTATACAGTAAATATTATATGAAATTTAGGTATCTTGTCCACACTTCATTTTCAACATTGTGGCAACTAAAATCGACCATCCGGAAAGTATACTCTATGGACTTTACCTCTGCAAACTCTTCAAAATTTCGTGCAATGGTTTGCTGTATTTAATGCTGCATAATAACTGCGTTGAACATCGAAACAAAATTAAGTCATTTATGGGGGGAAGGTATCAGTCAAGAAGATAGGTAAAAATCTAATTTTTGAGCCAAATAGTTTCTGTGGAATCGAATGATAAAGAGTGTCAAAGCAGTCGGAACACAATGTGTCTGCACAGGCGAGCAGTGCAGTGACAAAATCGCCCACAGCGCAGAATGCAGGGAGCACGTCTTTGTAGCAGCGAAAGGGTTAAAGCGGCCGTGGTGGCTTTACTTCATGAACTGCGCGCTCCCCCCTAAACGTAAGCTTGGGAACTATGCTATACTATGGCGCTGCTTCTCTTGGCACGTGCGTCGTGTGCAACTGGCAACGCACATTCTCCCGCGTCTAGGCGGGCATGCGCGAGCCGCCAAGATAAAAGAATTGAACTATAGTCGTAGTCTGAAGAAGGAATCTCTGAGAATGTAGGTGTGGTGCACAGCATTGTATGCTAGTGAATCATAAACTATGGAGAAATCGGAAAAGAAGAGAATCGAAGCGTTTGAGATGTGGTGCTGTGGAAAGGTGTTTAAAATTAGCTGGATAGATAAGATAAATGAGGTACTCCCTCGGCAGAATCGGCGAAGGAAGGTACATTAAGAAACAATAGCAAGGAGAAGGGGCAGGATGAGTTAAGAGATCAAGAAATAATTTCCTTCGTACTTGAACTGCAGAGGGTAAAAACTGTAGGAGAAGGCGGGGATTAGAACACATCCAACATCAAAGTGACGACGTTCGGTGCAAGTGTTACTCTGCGATTGAAGAGGTATTCGTGGTGGACCGCAAAAACAAATCAGATGGCAAGAAGATAAGGTAGGCGAGAAACAAAAACCACAAATGAGGTGTTTATAGTGCAATATTTATATTATTTGGTCCAACCGCTGTAGAACTAGTGAGTCAATAAATTAGGGAGCCCGTATCTCTGAAGTGATACGTGCTTGTGTTGGAAGGAGAGGCGGTAGCCTGTCGTTAGCTACAGCAGACCAGCATTCCAGCAGTCTGACCTCGGGGAGCTTGGAAGCTGGTTAACAAGACAGACTGGCGCCGGATCGCTGGCTCCGGTCCCCAGAGAAGAGCCCCTGCTAATGACCGAATCCTTGACCAGGGACTTCTGGGATAGCTTCGGTCCCTCCATCTCTCATTACTGCAGCTGGCCGCGCTTCTGCAGGAACGTCATGATGGAATGACCAGAGGGAACCGACCAGAATTAATCATTTCCAGCTTTGAATATGGATCAATTCCGACTGTCCAATCTGAAGTGCTTACATTGTCTTAGTCTTTAAAGACGTGAATTTATTTTGCATCCATTTCGTTAACCTCATACATCGGACCCCTTCAAAAACGTTTACTGAGAGGCTAGCAGATGTAGTTTAAGTGTTTGTACTTACGAGATTTAATCTGATGTTTGTGTCTGCAGCTTGTGTGTGTGTGTGTGTGTGTGTGTGTGTGTGTGTGTGTGTGTGTGTGTGTGTGTGTGTTGGACTCCAGAAAAGGGCAGCGTTTACATTTGCTAATTTTTCATGAGGAAAGGCATTTGAACTGAAGAAAAGGGCACCGTGTACATTTGCTAATTTTTCATGGCGAAAGGCATTTGAACTGATTCAGATGGGACGTGGCTAGAGACTACATAGTAGTACAACCGCCTTTTTAGTATGACTGCGTGGGTCATCACACGCTGTCATTCGCATACTCACTTGTTGCCATACTCTGCCAATACCCACTTAATCGAGATGGCCAGCAGCTGTCGCCTAACAATATTAGGCAAATCCAAGTAAGCCTACCAGCTGGCACCACAATGGAGGATACATTTCTTTTCACAAGAGATGACACATCACACAGCTCCCGGACGAATATTTGTAATGCGTATGCATATTTTTATTTACGTGATCACTTAGTATAATTAAGATGCACTGCGTAACGGGAATAAGTGAAGATATTTCTATTGGTGACTGAGAACAGTGTACTGGACATTACATCAGTACACACTGGACTCGCATTCGGGAGGACGACGGTTCAATCCCGCGTCCGACCATCCTGATTTAGGTTTTCCGTGATTTCCCTAAATCGCTCCAGGCAAATGCCGGGATGGTTCCTTTGAAAGGGCACGGCCGACTTCTTTCCCCGTCCTTCCCTAAACCGATGAGGCCGATGACCTCGCAGTTTGGTCTCTTCCCCCAAAACAACCCAATTACATCAGTATTTCCGTCATTTTCAGACTAATAATTATAGGTATTGCAAGTCTTATATTTTTAGGTTGGTTAGTTGCCCCAAGTATACGAGGTAAGAGCAAGCCATTAACACTTCTTTTCCCCTGGGCAGAAAGTCAGGTGTCAAATTTTGATACATGGACTCAAAATGGATAGTCTGTACTGACAGACGTAGTTCACTTAGTGGCGCAGTTACGACCATGCGGAAAACATCAGGTAGTAAATTATGGCTCAAAAATGACTCAAATGGCTCTGAGCATTATGGGACTTAACTTCTGAGGTCATCAGTGCCCTAGAACTTAGAACTACACTCCTGGAAATTGAAATAAGAACACCGTGAATTCATTGTCCCAGGAAGGGGAAACTTTATTGACACATTCCTGGGGTCAGATACATCACATGATCACACTGACAGAACCACAGGCACATAGACACAGGCAACAGAGCATGCACAATGTCGGCACTAGTACAGTGTATATCCACCTTTCGCAGCAATGCAGGCTGCTATTCTCCCATGGAGACGATCGTAGAGATGCTGGATGTAGTCCTGTGGAACGGCTTGCCATGCCATTTCCACCTGGCGCCTCAGTTGGACCAGCGTTCGTGCTGGACGTGCAGACCGCGTGAGACGACGCTTCATCCAGTCCCAAACATGCTCAATGGGGGACAGATCCGGAGATCTTGCTGGCCAGGGTAGTTGACTTACACCTTCTAGAGCACGTTGGGTGGCACGGGATACATGCGGACGTGCATTGTCCTGTTGGAACAGCAAGTTCCCTTGCCGGTCTAGGAATGGTAGAACGATGGGTTCGATGACGGTTTGGATGTACCGTGCACTATTCAGTGTCCCCTCGACGATCACCAGTGGTGTACGGCCAGTGTAGGAGATCGCTCCCCACACCATGATGCCGGGTGTTGGCCCTGTGTGCCTCGGTCGTATGCAGTCCTGATTGTGGCGCTCACCTGCACGGCGCCAAACACGCATACGACCATCATTGGCACCAAGGCAGAAGCGACTCTCATCGCTGAAGACGACACGTCTCCATTCGTCCCTCCATTCACGCCTGTCGCGACACCACTGGAGGCGGGCTGCACGATGTTGGGGCGTGAGCGGGAGACGGCCTAACGGTGTGCGGGACCGTAGCCCAGCTTCATGGAGACGGTTGCGAATGGTCCTCGCCGATACCCCGGGAGCAACAGTGTCCCTAATTTGCTGGGAAGTGGCGGTGCGGTCCCCTACGGCACTGCGTAGGATCCTACGGTCTTGGCGTGCATCCGTGCGTCGCTGCGGTCCGGTCCCAGGTCGACGGGCACGTGCACCTTCCGCCGACCACTGGCGACAACATCGATGTACTGTGGAGACCTCACGCCCCACGTGTTGAGCAATTCGGCGGTACGTCCACCCGGCCTCCCGCATGCCCACTATATGCCCTCGCTCAAAGTCCGTCAACTGCACATACGGTTCACGTCCACGCTGTCGCGGCATGCTACCAGTTTTAAAGACTGCGATGGAGCTCCGTATGCCACGGCAAACTGGCTGACACTGACGGCGGCGGTGCACAAATGCTGCGCAGCTAGCGCCATTCGACGGCCAACACCGCGGTTCCTGGTGTGTCCGCTGTGCCGTGCGTGTGATCATTGCTTGTACAGCCCTCTCGCAGTGTCCGGAGCAAGTATGGTGGGTCTGACACACCGGTGTCAATGTGTTCTTTTTTCCATTTCCAGGAGTGTATTTAAACTTAACTAACCAAAGGACATCGCACACATCCATGCTCGAGGCAGGATTCGAACCTGGGACCGTAGCAGCAGCGCGGTTACGGACTGAAGCGCCTAGAACCGCTCGGCCACTCCGGCCGGCGCAGTAAATTATGTGACGTGTTTGCTGGAAGACCGTTAAACGCAGAGAAAAACAGCTAACACAAATGGTTCAAATGGCTCTGAGCACTATGGGACTCAACTGCTGAGGTCATTAGTCCCCTAGAACTTAGAACTAGTTAAACCTAACTAACCTAAGGACATCACAAACATCCATGCCCGAGGCAGGATTCGAACCTGCGACCGTAGCGGTCTTGCGGTTCCAGACTGCAGCGCCTTTAACCGCACGGCCACTTCGGCCGGCAGCTAACACAATCAAGTGGGTACATATTAAGGTGACAATGATCACAATATCTGCACTTATAAACCTAACGCAATGTATAATTTATCTTCCATTCGGGCCATACACTCGGAGAAGTATTACGTAAATTATCATCGTGTGTACGAATGTGATCCACCTGATGGGGAAACACTGAAGGAATGGTATAGGAAGTTTCTGGTAACAGGAAGTGTTCTGAACTATTCTGACGGTGGACGTTATGGAGTTTCAGAAAAGGCAGTGGAGGACATCAGACAAACGTTTCTCAGAAGCCCACGTAAGTCAATTCGTTAAGCATCTAGGCAACTTTATATACTTCGATCAGCATTGCATCGTGTAGTTCACCAGCTTCTTCGTATGTGTGCTTACAAAGTGCAAATTCTGCCACATCTGACTCCGAACGACAAACCATGCCGACAACTATTTGCTGTAGATATGCTGCAGCGTATTGATGTGGATGCCAACTTTCTGGAAAGATATTTATTTTCAGATGAGGCAACCTTTCACCTATCAGGAAGGGTGAATAGGCATAATGTTCGGATTTGGGGTTCACAAAATCCGCACGTTGTCATTGAATATGTTTGTGATAGCCCTAAGCTAAACGCCTGGTGCGGGCTAATACACGACAGGATTGTTGGACCGTTATTCTTTGCAGAACAAACAGTGAATGGGTCAGTGTATTTGGACATGTTGGTGCAGTTTGTGTACCCTCAGATACAAGACTTGCAACCCAACATCATTTTTCAACCAGATGGAGCTCAGTCGCATTGCTCAACGGCTGTTTGCAAGTTTCTGGATGGGAAATTTCCCAGTCGTGTTACAAATGGTTCACATGTGGAGGTGTATTGATGATAAATAAATAAATACTTTGAAATGCTCTACAATGTGGTGCATTTTTCATTGTCGTATCTACTGTCTTTTTTTTTCCTGGGTCTTTGAAATCAAGGAGGTTTGAGTGGGACACTGTATTTTAATCTCCGTAGTGTCACTGTCACGATGATCAGTCATGGAAAACAGTTGCAGATGAATTGTTCGTTGGGCGACTGGTACTGTTTTCTTGTTTTAATCAAACCCTCGAATGTGTGCTTTTGTTGAACACTTAACTCCTCCATAAGAGGTAGAGTTGATGTTAACAACGGTCAGCACCACTGTCACACATTTTTCTGCGTTACGACATAATAAATGACGAACAATAACGTCGGTATTTCGGCTCAAACGGCGTTACATCAGAGATCACGGACTTTGAGAACGAGAAAGTTCCCTTTATCTAATTACAAGCAATTTATTGGTTAACAAAGTACGTAATGTCAAAATGAATTGCTCCGTTGCTCTACGAGTGAGAACTGCCGTCCAAAAGACAAACACGAAAAAGTGTAACTTCCGTCGCGAACCAGTGTGTCAAAACAAGTACGTGCCTCACAATGCCTCTAAATGGAGCATGAGATTTATTTTATGGACAGTCGTTACGGTAACAAATGGAGCATGTAATGGAATAAATGGACTCCCAAAATCATATGTGAGCTGATAATGACTGACTGTACGCGACATTAGTCACTAATCGGCCATTTGTTTCTGAAAATTACGAATATATCCGATTCAAATGAACAGTAAAATGTGCGCTCACACAAATTTCCTTGCGTGAATGACAAGTACGGAAACATCACTGCAATACGTCATGCGGCGCTCTTTAGTTACTGGACCTAAAGATAAAGTAGCTCATTGAGTATAAAAAAAATGTCATCGGAAGAACTTCTGGGAGGTTTGGAAGGTAGGAGACGAGGTACTGGTGGAGGTAAAGGTGTGAGAAAAAGGCAGGTACGTTTCCATGGATGGGATTTAAGAGATGTCGTGCGACATCCGCACAGAAGAGCAAACGAAAAAAGACGAAGAAACGGAATGATACAACAAAGAAGATCTATACAGCAGTTGCTCGCGAAAGGCAACTATTCCAGGTTTGAGTCCCATTCTGGTACACAGTTTTAATCTGCCAGGAAGTATCAAATCAGCGCACAATCGGCTGCGGGGTGAAAATTCGTTATTCTGGAAAGTCAATATACTTATCATTTCGCCTTAACGATAGCGGCAACTCTTTATGGCCAGCACTACGTAACGTATCACCAGCACTGACAAGGGAACCTCCCCATCGCACCCTCCTCAGATTTAGTTATAATTTGGCACAGTGTATAGGCCTTGAAAAACTGAACACAGATCAATCGAGAAAACAGAAAGAAGTTTTGTGGAACTATGAAAAATATAAGCAAAATATACAAATTGAGTAGTCCATGCGCAAGATAGGCAACATTAAGTATAGCGTAAGCTCAGGAGCACCGTGGTCCCCTGGTAAGCGTGAGCAGCTGCGGAACGAGAGGTCCTTGGTTCAAGTCTTCCCTCGAGTGAAAAGTTTACTTTCTTTATTTTCGCAAATTATGATCTGTCCGTTCGTTCATTGACGTCTCTGTAATAAGTTTAGTGTCTGCGTTTTGCGACCGCACCGCAAAACCATGCGATTAGTAGACGAAAGGACGTGCCTCTCCGATATTCCTTGGCCTTGTTATTGAAGTCGCGAGCTATATTCGCTGGATTCATATTGCCCACGGAATACATCTCACGTATTTAATGCACTCTCGTCCAAACTAGCGAACAGTCAACTGCCAGCCAGGGAGCCTCGTTAGCAGGAGTACTCACTCTTCCGTGCGCTGTAGTCGACTGACGTCGTGTGTTTCGTTGTTTGTTTAAGTGTAGCGTCGCCATACTACGGCGCAGTTACCTCGCATCGGACGGAAGGACGGACAGATAATAATTGTCTGAAAATAAAATATTAAACTTTTCACTCGAAGTTAGACTTGAACCAATAACCTCACGATCCGCAGCTGCTCTCGCTAACCACGGGATCACGGCGCTCCTGAGCTCATGTTCTCCTTAATGTTGCATATCTTGCGCATGGACTACTCAGTTTATATATTTTGCTTATTTTTTTCATAGTTCCACACAACTTCTTCCTGTTTTCTCGATTGATCTGTGTTCAGTTTTTCAAGGCCTATCCACCGTGCCAATTTATAACTAAATCTGAGGGGGGTGTAATGGGGAGGTTCCCTTGTGAGTAACTATGGTAACCAACGAAGTATTGACTTTTTCTATCGCTCATGTTGCAATGGTAGGAGGCTGGATACACATTTGGGAGGGCTAGAGTTCAAATCCCAGGGTAGCCATCGGGACTTTGTCCGTTGTTTTCGCTTATCGCGGAAGTTAGGTGCCTTGAAATACTCTCTGTCTCTTACGCCAAATTTTCTTGCTAAGTTTTTCTGTGTATCGTCGATGAAGCTACGAATGTTTGTGTTTCTAGGAATTATTTTTTAGGTCATCAGTCTTCTGACTAGGAATGGCAGTTGTCGCTGAGATAACCGGTTTTTGGTTATATTGTTTTTTTTTTCACGACCAAATGGTTCAAATGACTCTGAGCACTATGGGACTTAACTGCTGTGGTCATCAGTCCCCTAGAACTTAGAACTACTTAAACCTAACTAACCTAAGGACATCACACACATCCATGCCCGAGGCAGGATTCGAACCTGCGACCGTGGCGGTCACGCGGCTCCAGACTGTAGCGCCTAGAACCGCTCGGCCACCCCGACCGGCTTTTTCAGGACCAGTTTAACCTGATTGGTAAAGCCGCTCAAAACAAACAGTTTATGAAACAACAGATTTTAAGTTTTTTATTCCTATTAATTCCTAAATAAACGTAGAAATCCGACGACCAAAAGAAAACTGTCCACCGTTTGCTGCTTTTTTTCGAAAAGCATTAAGTGGATGAACACTTTGATTCTACTGCTGATTCTCATTTTTTAAAACTTTACTCAGAAACCATGTCGAAATCGAGGATCATACCACTGTTTGGGCATTACGAATAGTCAGTGCTAAAGGGTGAAAACTGATGTTGAAGATCTCTATTTTAAGTGTCTGTCCATCTTCGAGAATTACAAACAGATAAGAGCATTTTATGTATGCACTGGCAGAAGATAGCTACTTTCTATTTTTATTGTTAAGTATGAGTGAATTGTTAATTCTTACATGATGTCGCAAGTTTGTTGTGCCTCCTCCCATTTGTAATATAGGGTGATTACAGATGATTCATCGGATGTCAGATGAATGTATATCACAAAGCATTACATACAAATTAGTGACTGATACATTGTATGAAAAAGCACATTTTCAAGTTTCTTACGCATCATTACAATTGTTCTGTGGGCTCTCCTTCTGTTACATGACACTGTCTATGCGGTAGTCAAGCTCAGCCCACACACTTTCGAGTATGTCCCTGTCAATGTTCGCCATCGCAGCAGTGATGCCATCCAGGAGTTTCCGCCAATGTTATTGGAAAGGTGGTACGTACACATTGTCTTTCACGCAACCCAAAAGATGAAATCCACAATCTTTAAGGTCGGGAGACCTTGGCGTCCGCCTGAAGAGTGCCAAATCGTCCTGACCAGATTCTCAGCCCACCTGTTTGGAAGTTCCGTGTTCAGATGGCGACGCACCTCTCTATGGCAATGAGCCTGAACTCCCCCTTGTTGAAATATGAAGTGTGGTTTAATAGCTATCAGTCTCTGAAACAACCAGTCTTGTAACATTTGTTGGTACGTCATACCCTTCAGTCTTCTCAGGAAAAAAGTAGGGCCTGTAAACATTGCTAAATTACACAACGCAGAAGACATTCACCTTTGGAGAATCTCTTCAGAACGCTACTGTAACATTGGGATTTTTCGTGCCCCATGTGCTGAGTTTGTGACGATTCACTTTACCCTTTAAGTGGAGTGTCGCCTCATTACTGAACGAGAGTAGGTGGGGAAATTCCTTGTGTTCCATTGTTCCCTGGAAACGATCACAGAATTCGCGTCTGATGGTGCGGGCATAAATGTTGCAACAGCTGTATGCGATACGGTTTTTGACGTAGTCGCTTCTGCAGAATCTTCCACACAGTTAACTGAGAATGCCCAGTTCGCGGCATGCAAAACAAGTGGATTTCTTTGGGCTACAAAGGAATACATCTCGGACGCTCTCCACAATTTCATCCACGAGAGGTGATCCCCTGGAGCTTATTCCTTTACAGAGGCAGCCTGTACTTGAACTGTCGATAACATTACGGAAAACTTTGGCGGGTTTATGGCTGTTTGTTGTACTAGCTTCGGAGCCCGCCTGGCTATCCTCGCGGTCTAACACTCTGCTTCCCGGGTCCCTGGCAGGAATCCTTCCAGCGGATTAGCGTCTAGGTCCGGTGTACCGGCCAGCCTGTGGATGGTTTTTAAGGCAGTTTTCCGTCTGCCTCGGCGAATGCAGGCTGGTTCCCCTTATTCCACCTCAGTTACACTATGTCGGCGATTGCTGTGCAAACACTGTCTCCACATATGCGTATACCATAAATACTCTAACACACAAACATTTGGGGGTACACTCGTCTGGTATGAGACGTCCCGGGGGGGGGGGGGGGGTCCACTGGGGCCGAACCGCACAATAGACCTAGGTTCGTTGTGGGGCGGCGGTGGGGTGGGTGGACTGCTGTGGCCTTTTGAGGGGTTGTGAACCCTTGAGAGCTATGGTGGGACAAAGCCTCTTCATCATTTCTAGGTCCTCAGTTCAACACGTACACATACACACACACTCACTATCCTCAGAATGTACACTGCATTGTAGTGATGGATTCTATCTTCTCACTGGCCATTGTGGCCAAGTGGTTCTAGGCGCTTCAGTCTGGAACCAAACTGTTGCTGCAGTCGCAGGTTCGAATGCTGCCTCGAGCATGGATGTGTGTGCTGTCTTTAGGTTAGTTAGGTAGTTCTAAGCCTAGGGGACTGATGACCTCAGATGTTTTAAGTCCCATAGTGCTCAGAGCTATTTGAACCATCTATCTTTTCATATTGCAACTCGTAAAATACTTTCTGTTGATTAGTCGCCATTTTGAAAACTGTTATCACCCTGTCACCTGGTGAGTTAAAATGGAACCTACAATGACCTAAATAATACGTTTGCTTTTTCACTTGCTTATTAGTGCAAATAGTTGAGTATTATATATTTGAAGCTATAAAATGTCAAAACCTGGTGAATGAATTGTAATCATTGATTTTAAAGCAAATGGAGCATTGTAGTTCATTGATACCACACTTTGTGTAATATTTCCACACTTGGGATGGTGTCATTCTGTAATACAACTGGTTTCTGACGATGGCAGAATCTACCATTACAGCAGGTGAGACAAATCTTCCACACTGCATGTACTCACATGCCATCTAACATGCCACGCCTCGTGGTAATAAGTTCATTATTGTCTCGGTAATGGTGTACCAATTCTTACACCATGTGTTATTAAAATAACACCGATCGCTTTTCTCATTTCTCACGATAACCATATATTTCAAAGCAATGAATAAAAATTACTCGTTCTTCAAATAATGTTTACTTGGAAACCAAAGCTTTTAATGCTTCTACTGTGGATAATTGATATTTCTGTTTTTTTTTTTTTTTTTTTACAGGTTAGAAGTAAAAATAAAAAAAGGACATGCTATAACAGACACCAAAGAAATACCGAAAAATACGGGTTATTCAGAACTAAAATATTGGTATCGGTTTTAATTGGTCGGTTTTTCTTCACTGGTACGCATTCCGCCTCGAATTCCTCCTCTCTTACGCCAATCTCTTCATCTCAGAGTAGCACTTTTACCTTACATCCTCAACTGTTTGTTGGCTGTATCCAATCTCTGCCCTTTCCTAAAGTTTTTATCTTCTACAGTTCCCACTAGTGCCATTGGCCTTATTTAATGACGTCTCAATACATGTCCTATTACCTTATCCCCATTTCTTGTCGCTATTTTCCATACGTTCCGTTCTTCGCCGATATTGCAGAGAACCTCTTCGTTTCTTATCTTACCAGTCCATCTAATTTTCGACATCTTATGTGCCACCACAACTGAAAAGCTTCGATTCACTTCCTTTCCGGTTGTCCCACAGACGAAGATTCACTACCATATAATTATATGCTCCACACATACGTTTTCAGAAATTTCTTCCTCAGTTCAAGACCTATGTTTGACAGTAATGGAATTCTCTTGGCCAAAATTGCGATCTTTGTCTGTGCTAATCTGCTTTTTATGTCCTCCTTGCTTAGTCGTCATGTGTTATTTTCTTCCAAGATGGCAGAAAGCTTCCGCATCATTTACTTCGCTATTCAGATCTGATTTCTGCTACTCCTTATTACTTTAGTCTTTCTTGGATTTACTGTACATCCATATACTGTGCTCATCAGACTGTTCATTCCATTCAGCAGATCCCGTAATTCCTCTTTGCAATGTGATCAGCGAAACTTACAATTGGTATCCTTTCACCCTAAATTTTAATCTCTCTGTTGAACCTTTCTTTTATTTCCATCATTACTTCTTCGATGTAAAGACTGAGCAGTAGGAGTGAAATATTACATCCCCGTTTTACACTTTTTTGATTCGAGAACTTCGTCATTATTATTTCAGAAACTACCATTAGCCAAGATGATCTTATAGAAATTATGTATTGTCCGTCTGTGTCTATTTTCCACTGAATTTTTAACATCTTGTACCATTCTACACCACCGGCCATTAAAATTGCTACACCACGATGATGACGCGCCGCAGACCCGAAATTTAACCGACAGGAACAAGATGCTGCGATATGCAAATGATTAGATTTTCAGAGCGTTCGCACAAGGTTGGCGCCGGTGGCGACACCTACAACGTGCTGACATGAGGAAAGTTTCCAACCGATTTCTCATACACAAACAGCAGTTGACCGCCGTTGCCTGGTGAAACGTTGTTGTGATGCCTCGTGTAGGGAGGAGAAATGCGTACCATCACGTTTCCGACTTTGATAAAGGTCGGATTGCAGCCTATCGCGATTTGTCGTATCGCGACATTGCTGCTCGCTTTGGTCGAGACCCAATGACTGTTAGCAGAATATGGAATCGGTGGGTTCAGGACGGTAATATGGAACGCCGTGCTGGATCCCAACGGACTCGTATCACTAGCAGTCGAGATGACAGGCATCTTATCCGCATGGCTGTAACGGATCGTGCAGCCACGTCTCGATTCCTGAGTCAGCAGATGGGGACGTGTGCAAGACAACAGCCATCTGCACGAACATTTCGACGACGTTTGCAGCAGCATGAACTATCAACTCAGAGACCACGGCTGCGGTCACCCTTGACGCCATATCACAGAGAGGAGCACCTGCGATGGTGTACCCAACGACGAACCTGGGTGCACGAATGGCAAAACGTCATTTTTACGGATGAATCCAGGTTCTGTTTACAGCATCATGATGGTCGCATCCGTGTTTGGCGACATCGCGGTGAACGCACATTGGAAGCGTGTATTCTTCATCGCCATACCGGCGTATCACCCGGCGTGATGGTATGGGGTGCCATTGGTTACACGTCTCGGTCACCTCTTGTTCACATTGACGGCACTTTGAACAGTGCACGTTACGGTCCAGATGTGTTACGAGCCGTGGCTCTACCCTTCACTCGATCCCTGCAAAATCGTACATTTCAGCAGGATAATGCACGACCTCATGTTGCAGGTCCTGTACAAGCGTTTCTGGATACAAGAAATGTTAGACTGCTGCCCTGGCCAGCACATTCTCCAGATCTTTCACCAATTGAAAACGTCTGTTGAATTGTGCCCGAGCAACTGGCTCGTCACAATACGCCAGTCACTACTCTTGATGAACTGTGGTAACGCGTTGAAGCTGCATGGGCAGCTGTACCTGTACACACCATCCAAGCTCTGTTTGTCTGAATGCCCAAATGTATCAAGGCCATTATTACGGCCAGTGGTGGTTGTTCTGGGTACTGATTTCCCAGGATCTATGCACACAAATTTCATGAAAATGTAATCACATATCAGTTCTAGTATAATATATTTGTCCAATGAATACCCGTTTATCATCTGCATTTTTTTTGGTGTAGCAATTTTAATGGCCTGTAGTGTACATAGTCGAATGCGTTTTCTGGTTCTACAAATCCTGTGAACGGGTCTGGATTATCCTCAAGTTGCTTCTATTATCAAGCGCAACGTCAGAACTGGCTGTGTAGTACTCGCACCGTTCAAAAAAACCAAACTGATCTTCAGCTCACAGATTTTCAGTTTTCTTTTCCAGTCATCCTTATATTATTATTGTCAGCAACTTGGATACTGAAACACTAAAATAATAGTTTGGTTGACAATGTACGAGTATTTGCAATTTATCTCATTCATTTCTTCTCAGAATTACCCCTAAAAGTATATCCGTGGTATATTCGGTACTGTTCACCCCAGCAGGAATGTCACTAAAGTCCCTGTCGCTTTGGCTCCTTGTTCAAAGTTCATATTGAGTCTATGATAAGTGTCCAGTAGGTATTGGTTAACATGGATTGAGTACCCTCTCTTTTATAGCTACCTTCAATCTTAGAAATTTTTTGGTGGGAGCGAC
The DNA here is from genome assembly GCF_023864345.2 of Schistocerca serialis cubense. Lineage (NCBI taxonomy): Eukaryota > Metazoa > Arthropoda > Insecta > Orthoptera > Acrididae > Schistocerca > Schistocerca serialis. The sequence goes on along the minus strand of NC_064646.1, from coordinate 156,594,115 downwards.
ATCCACAAATGTCGATTGCAGCAACATACTTTTCTGCAGTGTAGCCCAAATGCAGTAACTATAGCGTTAAGGACGTCGCGCACCCCACTTAGTCGTACCACTGCAAAAGACTTTATTGTATCTTTTTGGTATTTCGAGTTGTACGTAAAGAGCGGGAGAAGAACTTTGCTGGGTTCCGTAGGACGTCATGAATTACACTGCGCATTTCGGGGTGGACTGATTGACGCTGCGTTTAGGCCATTATTTCTGTTTGTAGTAACGTACCTTATCACGACTGCGGCATTCACACAAGCAGTAACGAAATGTGGTGTAACCCTGTAACTGGTGATGCAATATATCACTGGAAATTTACTACTCAAGTTGTCACAGTTTTCCCTGTGAATCTCTTATCTCATGTAGTGATCCGTTTCCTTCATGCTGGGTCCGTAACTTGTTGAAATTAATGCAAAGAGTTTCTCATAACACACAAGAGCGCTATTTACTCTTAACTACACTTGAATCTGAAAACGATCTTTATTCCTTATTTAGACAATGTTCTGAGCTGCCTGGCTTCAAGAGTACCGTGAAATATGAAGTTACTTTCATCTGCGTGACATTATGGGAATGGAGTATGACAGTTGCAGAACACAATCACTTTTACCCTCTGCTGAGCACAATTCCACTGCAGTAACCGATATACAAGAGTTCTACTTTATCTTCAAGCAACCCCCTGTCTGTTAACAGATTACACGCTGTGATATTTTTCATTGATTTGTAGACTCATTACTGAGGCGGCTAAACGTTCAGCGTTCTGCTGGACCGTCCTGCAATGGTACTTGCGATCATGCATTGGAAGAATCAACAGAAAAGTCCCGCAAAACGCCTAATAAAATGAGGAGCCAAAGAAATTGGTACAACTGTTTAATATCGTTAGGGCCCCGCATGCACGCAGAAATGCCGCAAGGCGACGTGGCATGGTCTCGACTAATGTCTGAAGTAATGCTGGAGGGAACTGACACCATGACTCCTGCAAGGCTGTCCGAAAATCCGTAAGAGTGTGAGGAGGTCCATATCTCTTCTGAACAGCACATTGCAAGGCATCAATCTGTCCCATAATATTCAGGTATGGGGAGTTTGGTGGCCAGCGGAAGTGTTTACACTCAGAGGAATGTTCCTGGACACACTCTGTAACAATTCTGGACGTTTGGGGTGTCGCATTGTCCTCCTGGTACTGCCCAAGTCCGTCGTAATGCAAAATGGACATGAATGCATGCAAGTTCAAAAAATGTGTGTTAAATCTTATGGGACTTAACTGCTATGGTCATCAATCCCTAAGTTAACGCACTACTAAACCTAAATTATCCTAAGGACAAACACACACACACCCATGCCCGAGAGAGGACTTGAACCTCCGCCGGGACCAGCCGCGCAGTCAATGACTGCAGCGCCCTAGACCGCTCGGCTAATGCATGCAAGTGATCAGACAGAATGCTTACGTACGTGTCACTTGTCAGAGTCGTATCTAGACGTATTAGGGGTCCCATATCTCCCCAAATGCACACGCTCCACACCATTACAGATCCTCCACCAGCTTGAACAGTCAACTGCTGACATGCAGAATCCATGGATTTATGAGGTTGTCTCTATACTCGTACACATCTATCCGCTCGATACAATTTGAAACGAGACTCGTCCGACCAGGCAACATGTGTCTGTCACGCTGAACGATTCTCCTCAGTCGTCGTTGGTCCCGTTCTTGCAGGATCTTTTTACGGCTGCAGCGATGTCTAGGATTTGATGTTTTACCCGATTCCTGACATTCACGGTACACTCGTGGAATGGTCGCACGGGAAAATCCCCACTTCATCGTTGCTTCGGAGATGCCGTGTCCCATCGCTTGTGCGCCGACTATAACACGACGTTCAGACTCACTTAAAACTTGATAACGTGCCATTGTAGCAACAGTAACCGATCTAACAAGTGGGCCAGACAGTTGTATTTTTATAGGGGTTGCCGACCACAGCGCCGTATTATGCCTGTTTACATATCTCTGTACTTCGAGTACGCATGCCTATGCCAGTTCCTTTGGCGCTTCAGTGTACGTCCCGCATGTCTCGCATTAAAGTAACTTTCACATTCCACTAATTATAGTTTACTTCCATATGTCACAGGAAGTATCAATCAACTTACCAACACAGAATCTGCGGCTCAAATGGTTCAAATGGCTCTGAGCACTATGGAACTTAACATCTCAGGTCATCAGTCCCCTAGAACTATTGAAACCTAACTAACTTAAGGACATCACACTCATCCATGCCTGAGGCAGGATTCGAATCTGCTACCGTAGCGGTCGCGCGCTTCCAGACTGAAGCGCCTAGAACCGCTCGGCCACACCGACCGGCCAAGGATGTTGTAATACAACGCAATAGTGTAAGAAAAATAGTGAACACTGTTAGATCAGTGTGGTTGGTAACTATCTGAAAAATAAGAGCTTCAACGCGGAGTAATTGTTTGAGGTTTACATTAGCCCCCGCGGTGACATGGCCTTGTTAACATGTGTCTATCTGTCTCGCTAACTTTCTTGAATTAATCTCCTTATTTTTCCTAGCGGTGCTGCCTACTGCGAAAAAGCGAAATTGTAAATTCACGAAAGACTTGCAAAAAGAGTTCTGTTTTTTACATAAATGTTCAATATCTTCTTAAGTACTGTGAAATATAAACAAAGGCATGCTTTCCGTTTCTCACGGCGGCAAACACGATATACAACGGCATTTACTATCTGATACGCATTGAAAAAGAGCTGATCGTTCCAAGTAGATAGCCATCACTGTCAACTTGCTTTCGCGAAGAAAAATACTGCGATCAAGAACTTGCAACACCCGAAGGTTTGTGGGCCTTCCACATGGTAAGTCAAAATCTGAGTTTTAAGTCGACGAAGTGCAATTCTAAATTAATTCAAAAAGTATTTTATAAGAAGTTTGCCTGTGGGAAAACTAAGCGCGAGGAAGAATAAAGAGGGTGATTGCGACGTATTATTTACACAACCTGAAGACAGGGCTCAATCATATCCCATTTGTCTGTATAGGTACAAATGTTTCAAACCATAACGATGTCAAAAGAGAGCGGTTCTTTCGTCCTAAAACTGGAATTAACGTCAAAATATTAGACATCCTGACTTTACCTGATGAAACTGCCTCCATTATATATGATCGTTTAACGGAGATTCTTGAAAAGCACGACCTGAAAGAGAAAATGATTCGAATTTGTGCTGATAATGCAAATAATAATTTTGGTGGAGTTCAGTGTGAAGATCAATGTAACGTAAAACGTTTCCTTCAAACTTTAAGAGGGCTTAGGAAGAAAAATAATTAATTTTGTGTGCGTAGCACACATTGCACACAGTGCTATACAAACATCAGCAGATTTGTTACTAGTGGACTTCGGCCATATTTTTTAAAAACATATACTCGTACTTTTATATATGCACATCGCTCATAGAAGCTCTCAAAGACTTTTACGAAGAGGCAGAGATGCAGCACAGAAGCACTTTGGGATTTAGTGAAACGAGATAGCTTGCACTTCAGCATGCAGTTGAGAGAATCTTGCAAATGTATGTACCATCGAAAGCTTACTTTTTATCGCTGGAAAGATGTTCTGCTGTACTGCATGCAATCTTTTCTAATGAATGCTCGGAGCTGCGGCTAAAATTCATACATATTGAAGCTGCATTATTGAACGATTCCGTGGAAATGATGGAAGAAGACAGTTATTAGCTTCACGGAAGTTTCTCATTTGTTTGTTGATCTGAAAAACAAGTACATAAACCACTTAGAAAACCATTATATTCCTCTGAGCACACGAAATGAGTTTAAAAATCTGGTGGAGAGCGGGCAAATCGACAGAAATTATTTTATGGGGCATATACGTAACTTCTACCACAGCTGCAACCAGTTTCTAGAGAAATGTATCATCAGTACAGTGAATTACAGACTTTATAATTCGACTGAGTCAAAACAATTCCTGAAATGGTCTGACGCAGAGCAGACTTGCCAACAGTTGATGGCGCAGATGCCTACGACGCAACGACGATAGCAATAGGTAACTTATTTGACGAAATAAGCCACGTCTTAAATTAAATAGACCACAATGTTCTGAAGAGAGACGATGAGATGAAAAGCAGTACGGAGCGATGGTGGCTAGAGATGTTCGAAAAACTTAATGAACGGCAAATCCTACATAAAAACTATCTGATCATCGGCCAGTCCCTACTTGTTTACCAAGTACGAAGGCACCTACCGAATGAATGCTTCCATTGATGAATGCCATGAGGACATCGTCACTTAAAGTTGAAACACTACGTGGAATGCTCATCGTAAAATTTAATACAGGAACTCGTGAAGCTTTTTATGAAATTCTAAATCAAAAGCTAGAATTAATTAAAAATGTCATACACGTTAGAAATTTGAATTTAAAAATAAATGAACGCATTAGTAACTTACTTTTTATTTCTAATTTCAACGCAGCCGACACACTCATTTACTTATGCTCTGTCCCCATCCACATCCACAAAATGCGCCGCATTGAGTTTTTGTAAAGCTAGCCTATTTGCTAATTACTCATGGTTACTGTTGTACCCACACACCATGTTGGAAGTTGTAGCCAACTGAAAATTGTTCATTTGTGTATCTACGATCGCTGTGGTCGATTTAGTAGAGCGCAGCTATTTTTGTTCAAGATAAATATTCACTGTTGGCTTCCATAAGCACCGAATACTCGCTCACTACTGACATATGTTGGAGCAGGATCCCGGACGTGAACCGTAGTACATCTATATCTACATACATACTCCGCAATCCACCATACGGTGCGTGGCGGAGGGTACCTCATACCACAACTAGTATCTTTTCTCTCTGTTCCACTCCCAAACAGAACGAGGGAAAAATGACTGCTTATATGCCTCTGTACGAGCCCTAATCTCTCTTATCTTATCTTTGTGGTCTTTCCGCGAAATATAAGTTGGCGGCAGTAAATTGTACTGCAGTCAGCCTCAAATGCTGGTTCTCTAAATTTCCTCAGAAGCGATTCAGGAAAAGAACGCCTCCTTTCCTCCAGCGACTCCCACCCGAGTTCCTGAAGCATTTCCGTAACACTCGCGTATGATCAAACCTACCAGTAACAAATCTAGCAGCCTGCCTCTGAATTGCTTCTATGTCCTCCCTCAATCCCACCTGATAGGGATCCCAAACGCTCGAGCAGTACTCAAGAATAGGTCGTATTAGTGTTTTATAAGCGGTCTCCTTTACAGATGAACCACATCTTTCCAAAATTCTACCAATGAACCGAAGACGACTATCTGCCTTCCCCACAACTGCCTCAACAGCAGCGGATGTTGACAGCAGCAGTGACTTAAATGATTTGCTGCTAAGTCCCCAGTAGGAGAGCTGCCGCGGCTGACCGTGGGGCGTGGCACCAGCGTGCCACGTGGACAGTGCCGCTAGCCTAGACAGAAGACGCGCTAGCAGACAGCCTTGGCACTTGTCGCGTGCTGTATGAAGTGTGTGGTCGACTGTCGTATCGCTGCACCTGCAACGACCTCGATTCGTTTTTCAACTGTCTGGTTTTCTCTCTTGCTACGGATTCAGAGCACAGCTAAAGACGACTCTAGCTCTGTTCACGGTTTACACTTTCGCACTGGGAGTAAACAGAAAATTAACAAACTTCGCAACAGCATTTGAGAAGACCTCGATGGGAGCGAAACTAATCAGAAAAGGCGACTGCCTTCGTGGAATGTTCAGTGAACCATTCTGCTACAGTTTGGCTATGCTGTCTGGCTCATTGCCTTGCTGAACGGATGTGTTTCCAGTCACGCGCTGTGACCATAGAAACGGGGACTTATGACATACCGAACACAGATTCCCCCATTGAAGCACATTAGAGCCATCGTTCGTACGAAACAGCCGGGAAAAAATAATCACCGTCGCAGATAGCATAGCGTATTGGACAAAGTTCAGAGAATGTTGCAAAGCTGAACTGAAGAAAATAAGGGGTATACTTAACGGAAAACTAGTTTTATTTTATCGTTTGTCATGTTACTAAAGAAGAAATGAAGAAAACTATAAATTCACAGAAAACGAGGATGACAGCTGCGCTGAATAGTGTTTCTTATGAAATTTATAAAAAAAAATGAGAAAAGCTGCTTGTGACTGCCTAAAAATTTCTACATTAGTAACGTAAGACCGAGACAATTGCCAGCCTAGCTTACAGTTACTTAAACCGCTGCAAAATTGCTCGAGAGACGTTTATACACTACTGTCCATTAAAATTGCTACACCACGAAGATGACGTGCTACAGACACGAAGTTTAACCGACAGGAAGAGAATGCTCTGATATGCAAACGATAAGCATTTAAGAGCATTCACACAAGGTTGGCGCCGGTGGCGACACCTACAACGTGCTGACATGAGGAAAGTTTCCAACCGATTTCACACACTCAAACAGGAATTGACCGGGGTCGCCCGGTGAAACATTGTTTTGATGCCTCGTATAAGGAGGGAAATGCATACCATCATGTTTCCGACTTTGATAAAGATCGGATTGTAACCTATCGCGATTGCGGTTTATCGTATCGCGACATTGCTGCTCGCCTTGGTCGAGATCAAATGACTGTTACCAGAATGTGGAATCGGTGGGTTCAGGAGGGTAATACGGAACGTTGTGCTGGATCCCAACGGCCTCGTATCACTAGCAGTCGAGATGTCAGGCATCTTATCCGCATGGCTGTAACGGATCGTGCAGCCACGTCTCGATCCCTGAGTCAACAGATGGGGACGTTTGCAAGACAACAACCATCTGCACGAACAGTTCGACGACGTTTGCAGCAGCATGGACTATCATCTCGGAGACCATGGCTGCGGTTACCCTTGACGCTGCATCACAGACAGGAGCGCCTGCGATGGTGTACTCAACGACGAACCTGGCTGCACGAATGGCAAAACGTCATTTTTACGGATGAATCCAGGTTCTGTTTACAGCATCATGATGGTCGCATCCGTGTTTGGCGACATCGCGGTGAACGCACATTGGAAGCGCGTATTCGTCATCGCCATACTGGCGTATCAGCTGGCGTCATGGTATGAGGTGCCATTGGTTACACGTCTCGGTCACCTCTTGTTCGCATTGACGGCACTTTGAACAGTGGACGTCACATTTCAGATGTGTTACGACCCGTGGCTCTACCCTTCATTCGATCCCTGCGAAACCCTACATTTCAGCAAAAATGGCTCTTAGCACCATGTGACTTAACTTCCTAGGTCATTAGTCGCCTAGAACTTAGAACTAATTAAACCTAACTAACCTAAGGACATCACAAACATCCATGCCCAAGGCAGGTTTCGAACCTGCGACCGTAGCGGTCGCTCGGGTCTGGACTGTAGCGCCCAGAACCGCACGGCCATTCCGACCGGCTACATTTCAGCAGGATAATGCACGTCCGCATGTTGCAGGTCCTGTAGGGGCGTTTCTGGACACAGAAAATGTTCGACTGCTGCCCTGGCCAGCACATTCTCCAGAAATCTCACCAACTGAAAACGTCTGGTCAATGGTGGCAGAGCAACTGGCTCGTTATAATACGCCAGTCATTACTCTTGATGAACTGTGGTATCGTGTTGAAGCTGCATGGGCAGCTGTACCTGTACATGCCATCCAAGCTGTGTTTGACTCAATGGCCAGGCGTGTCAAGGCCGTTATTACGGCCAGAGGTGGTTGTTCTGGATACTGATTTCTCAGGATCTATACACCTAAATTGCGTGAAAACGTAATCACATGTCAGTTCTAGTATAATATATTTGTTCAATGAATACCCGTTTATCATCTACATTTCTTCTTGGTGTAGCAATTTTAATGGCCAGTAGTCTAGATAAATACAGAAACATTTTGACAGTATAATTTGTAAACAATTTCACTTCAAAGCTAACTGTAGTTACAGGAAACGTTGTATATTGGATAAGAATTGTCTCTTTGGCATTTATTGTTGTTTATGGCACAATGTACCTAGCTGAAGCTAAAGAAAACGAGTTCCTGCTCGTAGCTTATCAGAGGAAAATTACAGGGTGACTATGATGAAAAACTAATAGTTGAGAATCGTCACACCTTTGGGAAGAGTTAGAACGTCGACTTCCTTTCAGAGTGCAGCGTTCAACATCTGCACTTTCTCTGGTTTCAGCTCTTGAGAAATAATGGGCTGCCATTCTGCCACATTTCATTGAAAATGTCACCAGTAGTGTTCGAGACGTCATAAAGGCGAAGACTGGATACACCCCGTAATGATGTCGAATACTTTTGATCATGTAGTGTATCTAGTCCGCATAACTGCTCTTGGGCAGTGAAATATGTTCCTCGTGGTAGTGTAAAAGAACGTGACCAAATACAAGGTAAGCGAAGAAAAATGGGAACAATTTACTGATTGAGCTATGTTTTTCTGCAGCGTACCTAGAATACATCCCACTGAAACGTCGACTTCATCTCCTTCTCCTGAAAGATTTCTTTACAGGTTCGAAACATTTCAGCATTTTTTAATTCTTACTCTCTATTTGCCACTGCACAGTGAGGAATTGTTGTGAAAAGGTACAAGATAAGGTTAGAAGTCAGGTAAGGGTGGAGGTTACATAGCTGCAGGAATTATTCTCCTGACCCAGATGGAAGCTGTTAGCTGCGCAGACAATGAGAAGCTTACAGCTAATTCCTGCAAGCTGATGACATGTAATATTCCATAGGTACGCAAGAGACGTGCGTATGTTCTGGGAGACTACGCCACAAAACTAATCGTAATTTGAAAGGAAGTAGTCAGAGATGAACACGATCTCCACGTCAAGACGAGAATACTGATGAGTTCTACCTACGCCTCGCGTAGATCCGCACAATGGGCCGAGGGCTTAGGGGAAGGTTTGACCCTGTATCACGTCGTGCCGTAGTTAACTGGAGTGCAGCAATGTGTGTGAACGCTGTTATGCAGGGCGAATACAAATTCTAGCGCAACAAGGCAATCAACTATGCATATGGTTCGGGGCTTGAGTAGAATCAGAGACGGTGCATGGAGAGAGACGGTAATAAGCGTAAATTGGCTGCGCGGGAAGGCAGGGAGGAAAGAGGGTATGGAAATGTAGCGCAGTCCCTGTCTGCATTTGGGGGTACAGTGACAAAGCCTCGTGTGTAAGACAAACAAGGGTTTAACAACCGGAAGGAACGCAGCACGACCGTGGAAAGTAATGCGAAAATAACTGCTCACTTCATGTGCAGAGCGCATATGAACATGCGCAAATGAAAATTATAGTAAAGCTCCTGAAAACTGCAGCACCTAAAAGTATACACATAAATTAAATTAGGTATAACAATAGTTAGCAAAAATAAATAAATAAATAAATAAACAAAATTTAAAAAAAAAACATATAAGGGTATGTGATGTCTGATCTTGAGAAATGCTTAAGAAGTGAAACCCGTACTTATGCTGTTGAACTTCTAAATGTCGTGGTATTAAAGTAAAAAGGGGCTTGAATATTTTTCAGGGGAATGGCACTTCGCGCCATCTGCATTAGTGTTGACAATACACAAACATCGGTTACTGAAATACGCTGAAAACACAGTTTCTGGGCAAATTATATCCCCAACATTTTCGATGGGCGACATGACAGGTCAACGAACACGTAAGGGAAACAATGGGTTCTACACCTCTCCCCAAGTATGTCCGGGTGTTGTCTTCATGAAATATGGCATGCGCAATTGTCTGAAGGGAGAGCTGCTCCACTGGCTGTTAAACTTCGCTGGTTTATTGGCTGTTCTTCAAACTGCCATGATACGGTGAGACTGCTGTTTGTATTTAGTGGCGATCCAAAGCATCACAATGAGCGTTTTTGTTCTGTTCCGTTCAACAAAGCAGGATGACAGACTGCGGTTACCGTCGCAGCGTCTAAGACGTATACAACCACAACTGTAGAACAACTCCAAGTGGAAGTCATCAGAAGAAAAACGTTCTCGCAAGAATGTTTGATTTCACTTCGCAGCCAGTTTCAGTAAGCAAGTATCATCTTCAGGTCAGCCTAGAAGGCATATAAAGAATGCACAGTGAAAGCAGTGCACAATGATTAGACATTATATTTCTTTGCTTCTTGTATTGGGTAAATTAATTGTCACGGTACTTCACCTTTTGTATTGCCTTCCTACAGTTCTTCTTCCAGTGCACTTTCACAAGTTAGATATGATACTGTTTTGCTCTTGTAAAACTTCAGCTGTCTTTCTTTCTTGGCTTCAGTCTGAAATTTTTTTTTACATTTATTCTAGATATCTAAGTAATTTTTTTTATCTTTGGTTCATGTGTTGATTGTATCCATAACAATGTTGCATCCTAGATATTTAAAATAATTTATTTAACTTGCTTCAAGATTTTATTACTCTAGACTATTTTTAATATTACTGGTTGTGTTTCCTGAAGTCCATCACATTCGTTTTATCTACAGATAGTTGTAGGTTGGATTCTAAGGCAGCCTGCTGCAACTTATGTATACTCATCTGAAGGTCGTGTTCAGTCTCTGCAACCAGCGTTAGGTCATCTGCATACAGGATTGAGTTTAGTATAGTGTCATGATCTAAAAATACTCCTTTTTTATTCACCGTTTCCTCGAAAAGTGTCGAAGCAGCGTTGTGTTACACCCTCGTTTGTGTTCATTGGCTTTGTGATTATATGATATTTTCTGCATCTATAACAAGTCAGATGCTTGCGGATAGATTCTTAATAGCGTTTACGACATGAGATGCATAATCTTGTAGTCACTATATTCCAAAGCAATTCAATTTGTTTCTGGATGGGATCTTCCTTGAGCAAACTCAATTTTGTTTTCTTTTATCGAGATATCCTTCGTTCAAGTTAATGCTTCGTCAGTGGATTTTTTTATTTTTTTCCATTAAAAAAGTCTCATTTACTGTATGTACAAACATAAATTTAGGTTTTTAACAAAGTATTCACAAATTTGAAAGTCGACAAGATTTTTTGAAAATTTTTATAAATTTTATGTATTTTTATATATTTTAATACATCCTCTTTATTTCTATATTTCTTCACTATCCTTGATTAGGAAACATTGGACATAACATCTATTTACAATGATACGCTACGATCCGAATCATAACTCGTATAGCAGAAGTGTCTAACCCATGGCCGACAGCCCAAGAAGTGAACATCAATCACACGATCGTTTTTTTTGTGTATAGGAAAGTTACATACACAAAACGTGAAATTAACTCCATCTTTTTTTAGGATAAAAAACCATAAACATTTTTGCTCAGTGTTTATTGTAGCGTTAAACATATATTGTGTGGCCCAGAAATATTCGTCTTCTGCCAACGTGGCCCAGGTAAGCTAAAGGATTGGACGCCCCTGTCACAGAGGAAAGCAGCTGTACACGAGGGGAGAGTTGCAGCGATATACCGGGCGCTTATAATTAAAGTGCAGCTGCTTGTTGAGATCCAGTGTACGGTGTAATTATCGTATGGCAGCGTAACTTGGTAGATATGCTAATACGTTAATAGGGATCCGATTTACGCTGGAAAAAAATTAAGTTCAGTTGTGGTCGCCGGGTGCAAATCTGGTGCTGCACAGCGTCTTGTAGACGTCTTCGTTCTTCACACTGTAACAATCGTGTGAACGGCAGTTAATTATAAAACCAATATTATGTCTTTCGCACTTGTTCAAACTTTTCTACCCGCATCTCGTTTCTAACTCATAACGTGTGGAAACATTTCTAATGTCTTTCTTGCATTCGCAGTGCCAGATCACCTGGTGGCCAAAACTGAACTAATTTTTTTTCTGTTGTAAATCGTTTCCGCATTAACGTATTAGAATTTCTATCAAGCTGAGTGACGGTAGGACGATACAAGACGACTTAGACAAAATGTTTAGTTGGTGTGATGAATGGCAGCTAGCCCTAAATGTGGAAAAATGTAAGTTAATGCGGCTGAGTAGTAAGAAGAAACCTGTAATTTTCGGATACTAATGTTCTGCTTGACACAGTCAAGTAGTTTAAATATCTGAGCGTAACGTTGAGACGGAACGAACACGTAAAAACTGTGGCAGGGAAGGCAAACGGTACACTTCGTTTTATTGGGAGAATTTTAGGAAAGAATGGTTCACCTGTAAAGGAGGCCGCATGTAAGACGCTGGTGCGACGTATTCTTGAGTACTGCCCGAGAGTTTGCCATCAGTACCAGGTCTGATTGAAGGAGGACATCGAAGCAATTCAGAGACGGGCTGCTAGATTTGTTACGGAGATGCTTCGGGAACTCAAGTGGGAATCCCTGAAGGGAAGGTGACGTTCTTTTAGAGAAACACTATTGAGAAAATTTAGAGAAGCGGTATTTGAAGTTGACGGCCAAAAGATTGTACTGCCGCCAACATACATCGCGTGTAACGACCACGAAGATAAGATACAAGAAATTAGGGCTCATACGGAGTCGTACAGACAGTCGTTTTTCCCTCTCTCTATTTGCAACTGTAACAGGAAGGGAAATGACAAGCAGTGGTCCACGGTACCCTCCGCCAAGCACCGCACGGTGGCTTGCGGAGTATCTGCGTAGATGTAGATGTAGAAGTTCCACTGCTGTACGATAATTACAGCCTACAATCGACCTCTGTCAGTAGCTGCGCTTTGATTATATCGATCTGTTGCATGGAACTTGTAGATAATCCTCGCTTGCTGTAAAAAATGATTCCTGTACCCCAACAGAAATAAATGTAGCGTAATGTGGGGAAGTAATCGAGAAGACCCGTCGTTGTTTGTTTGCATGATCCGCTGTGGTTCTCTTTAAAAAGTGAAACCCTATAAGAATCTACTTATGGTAGAAACTTATGCTACACTGGGATTCATCGTAGAAATTTTTTGGGTACAGATATCAGAGCCGCTACGACGTATCGAATCCTACCCACACCCATCTCTGTTGGACTCAATATCACAGCTGGCCGCTGTGGTCGAGCGGTTCTAGGCGCTTCAGTCCGGAACCGCGCTGCTGCTCCGGTCGCAGGTTCGAATCCTGCCTCGGTCATGGATTTGTGTGATGTTCTTAGGTTATTTAGGTTTAAGTAGTTCTAAGGCTAGGGGACTGACGACCTCAGATATAAAGTTCCATAGTGCTTAGAGCCATTTGAACCATTTTTTCGCAAATTCACAGGTAGCGCTGGGACGCCCTTTCAGCAAGCTGCGTAGTGGCTCAAGCTTTCGGTTCCTGCAGAAAAGTTGCTTCGGAAGTTAGTCTACAAGATCGGCTAATGAAACGAAGAAGGACGAATCGGGGCGCGAACGCATTCGCGCGAATAGCAAGGCGAAGTATTTATGTTATTGATAACACTGCGCATATGGGTTGTAAGTAGGCTGTTTAGGTTTTTATGTTGGTGACGCCACGTGGCGCTCTGTATGAAAATCGCTGACGGTGCTGTGTGCAGTCTGTGGCTGATTGGACTCATTGTTGGAACATTCGCTTGTGTAGTGTTGGGCAGTTGGATGTGAACAGCGCGTAGCGTTGCACAGTTGGAGGTGAGCCTATGCCTATCAGTAGTTAGTGCCTTCAGTAGTTACAATATTTTATTTAGCTGGCAGTACTGGCTCTCTGTATTGCAGTAGTTCGAGTAACGAAGATTTTTGTGAGGCAAGTGATTCATGAAAGGTATAGGTATAGTTAGTCAGGGCCATTCTTTTGTAGGGATTATTGAAAGTCAGATTGCGTTGCGCTAAAAAATATTGTGTGTCAGGTTATTGATGATCAGAATAAGTAAAGAGAGAACTACCTGAGTTCGTTCAGTTTTACTCAACTGTCTTTGTATCAAATAACGTACAGTCGTTGATAATTTTTCCAAGGGGACGTTTCAGGGTCAGCATTATTTTTCTTTACGGCGAACAAATGAAATCTAAGCAGCAATGGCTAACTCGAATGAGGATATGAATAATGTGTCTGTGTGTGTGTGTGTGTGTGTTTATGTGCGCTGAATAGTCTCTAGATCGACGTAGGGATCCATCCGTGAACTTGAGATACAATAAAGCCAGTGTAAATCCCAAACAGTTTAGTTTCAAGACCCCTTTCGGTCACACTATATTTAAGTTACTTGTATTGGCGAATCGAAGTAGGAGACTGAAAGAAAACATGACCCGTGGACATTATTACAGTGACAAGTGTATCTGTGGAGTAACTTTGTCCGATAACGGTGCCTACGAATAGTCCGATCCAGAAGCAATGCGACGGCCAACAAAGGTCCGAGCAAATGAACAGTAAACTCATAAAACACTTATCAGCTTACATAAGCTTAAAGTAATGCCATTCAGCCACGAACCAAGTTGTATACCAAACACTTATTCCATCAATTTCTCAATGTCTTTCGTTGATGTGAGGCCCTTGCTAAATTGGAACGAAGGAAGAGACAGAGTCGGTTCAAAGAAGAATAACCAGATTTTTAGCACGAGAGCGCCGCAGAAATGATAAACAAATTGCAGTGAGGGTATTTCTTCTTTTGGACTCATTGCGAATAGAATAGGATGGCGGGACATGGTGGGGGATGGTTGTCGTACGCAAGGTAACGTACACTTAATATCGCACAGTGTCTAGCAGATTAAGAACTTACATATTAAATGTCTGAAGTATAACCACTGCTATCATGTTTGCAAAGGATATTCACAACGGTTATTTACGATCTAGGTTAATTATAACGACATTCATGATCTGCTGCAAGCATGACGTGCTACATGTACAGTAACGCTCGTAAAAGCGGCGGTTATAATTTTAATCTGTAATTTTATTATGTCAGTTTAAATATATGTGTTTTAATGTTCGTAAAAATTGTAGATGTTAGAAGAAATATAATGATGTTGTTCTTTTTCTGTACTACACTGGGCTTAATGCGATAGTTTTCCACGGATGTGTAAGTCAATGGGGCTCTGGCTCTCCAAACAAGAATTGGTATGTGTTGCTGGATTATTTTTGCACGTAATTCATTGTAGTGTTTACAGGTGTTTACAACATCTACTTACTCCATTCTGTATCTGACGTCGGCAGTGTAGACAGCCAGATCATTTAAACTATGGGAGTTGAATGTTGAATCTGAATTTTATTTCGTTTGATGTTGTAAGACACTGCAGGTTCCTACAGTTCTGAAGGTGCTAGCGTTTGAGAAACGAAACCGACGGCTTGTGGCTGCTCCACAGTTTATTTCTTGCAATTGCTGCCTGCACTTACTACAATTACTTGGTTTCTGTATTTGGAAAAATACAAAGTTTTTAGAACGGTATATTTCCGACAGTCACTGAATGATGAAGAAATTTTGGTCATGCAATTACACGAATTTTAATGTGTGTAACTGCCTCAGCATTCATCATCATTTTACGCAGTTCAGTCAGTAAAAATACATTTGTAATTTCCTTAATTCTCTTCGCCAAGGTAGTCAGTGGCATGTCACAAGGATTGCCCTACGCCTGCTTGCACATCCTCAGAACACTATCGTAGAAATAATTACTAACGTGTTGTGCATGTAACGAAGAATTAATTCTATAACTACATAAATCTTACATTTTTGCGAGCACATTACGCAGTCGAAAAGCGCAGGACGGCTTCTTTCATTTCTAAATGTTTTCGACACTGTCAATTGAGTGTTTCTTTCACAATACTGTTACGATTTCGAAGAGCCAGTTGTCATATCCAGACTACCAACAGATAAAAATGAGATAGAAAGAATTATTGTATAACCTAAAAAAACTGCTAAGCTGTTATCTACGTAACGATAAAAAAATCGTACTTAAAAGCACATGCTGCAAGCGATTTCCGTTACGTTGTCAACAATACTGAGTTTTTGTAGGCAGAGTGAAATCTTCCGTTTGTCAGTATTCGCAGTAGAAATATCTATACGGTGGCGCACGAAAAACTGGCCCCGAGTAAAGACTGGTCGCCAATCGTAATCACGAACAGTTGCATGCCACTAGCAGATACAACAACAAACAGATAAACATATAATAATCAGATAATAAAGAAATAACAAATAAGCTAACGCAAAAATCTGTATTTACAGTCGGTCGCAGGTTCGAATCCTGCCTTGGGCATGGATGTGTGTGATGTCCTTAGGTTAGTTAGGTTTAAGTAGTTCTAAGTTCTAGGGGACTGATGACCTCAGAAGTTAAAGTCCCATACTGCTCAGAGCCATTTGAACCATTTTTGTATTTACAGTAACAATCTTATCTTTTACATTACACTAGGTGCGTACAACTCTCCCGCATCAACTGTCAACAGTTCATCACGAATATTGCCCTTCAAGTATTCTTTTCTGGGTCATTTGCGTACCCTTTTTGCCTTAGATTGCCCCACAGGTGAAAGTCACTATTGGTTAGGTACGGCGAACGCGGCGGCCGCAATCCTTTGCCGACAGTGCTTTCTCTTTGCCGACAGTGCTTTCTTCGGTGAATCTTTCATGAAATTGTGAGATTGTCTCGCGTGAAATGTTATAGGTCGCCCCATACGTCGGCCCATGTGAGGTCAACTGTACCTAATATTCCTCAAAGATTCGGATGTATAGTGTTTAGCGTTTTTAAAAAATATGAGATCCACAATTGGACTTGCTGACACGTCACACCATACACCGATTTTTTTTCATTGTGGAGAGGTTCTCATCAATCGTATAGGGATTGTTTGTTGACTAGTATCGGGTGTTCTCGAGGTTCACTTGTAACTATCAGATAAAGCAAGGCTTCATGACTCATGAAATACAGCAACGACTCCAGGATTACTTTGTCGACAGAGCCACGCTCAGTAATTCACACGTTTTGTCTTATTTTCCTCTTTTAGTTCTTTTACACATGTCCTTTTGTAGGGCTTCATGCCAGTATGGTGTAAAGCACGTTGACAAGACGAACGCGAAACGCTCACTTGTTGCGGCAATTTACATATCGGCTTCTTTGGATTCTAGATCATTCGTGTACGAATATCCGCGATCACAGGAAGTGTACGAACGGATGAGGCTCGATTCTCCCGATACAACTGACCCTGTATTACGCCACTTTTTCGCCAAATCCTGTTTACTGCTCTTTGCTGGCATGGAAACGTCAGGAAACTGCTTTGTAAAAGTGTCCCGCGTTTCCGTAAATGAGCCCGTAGACATGTACGTCTCAACTATTGTGATTGTTTTTCGAAGAGGATACAACTCGCTGACATATCTACTACACACGTCTTAATCAACTCGCAGCGGCTTTGGTACTGACAATACATAACAGCTTCGAAACAGAACGGCCTCTCGTGCACCATCCTGTACTTCGGCGGTTCTTATAATTCCTTTCAGTACAATCATGTGGTAAGATTTTTGATAAGTTTTTTAAAAAATTAAATAAATTAAATACACTGTTTAAATTTCAACAGTTCAATGTAGAAAATCAGAAAACATAATGAGATGTATTGATGATTCTTGAAGTTTCCTGGCGTAATGAGTGTTCACGAAGTTTCAGAATTACACCCGGATGAAGTCGACGTCTTGCCACGATATTTCGACTGATAACCATTCAGTCATGCTCAGATGAGTGTTTTACACTGAAGGTTGCTGTTTTTTTCCCTTTATTCCATTTCGATTCTCCCCGCTCCCTCCAGAGAGGGGCGGGGGGGGGGGGCGAGGGGGGGGGGGAGGGAGGAGAGAGCGGGCTGGCAGCAGCGTCATAGGCCGCTCTACAGCCTACAGAAGAGTAAAAAAACAGAATGAGGATAAACAATTAAAACAGGCGATAAAATGGCGGAAAGTTGCGGAAGTTAAAAATATAAAACACGGGGTTGACGATGCGAATGAAGACACACAGGAAGTACACAGGCACAATTAAAAAACCACGGCGACAGTCTGGTTGCTGTACGCAAGAGTAAAAAAAAAAAAAAAAAAACACGTAGCAACACTGAAAGGAGACGCACAACACTGAACACTCGAGGTTTCTGGTACACTCGCTGACTTTATATAACAAAACTTGGCCGCGCACAGTGGCCGCGCGGTTTGAGGCATCGTGTCACGGACTGCGCGGCAACTCCCACCAGAGGTTTGAGCCATCTCTCGGGCATAGGTGTGTGTGTGTTGTTCTTACCGTAAGTTAGTTTAAGTTACTTTAAGTAGTGTGTACGTCTAGGGACCGATGACCTAAGCAGTTTGGTCCCTTAGGTATCCACACATGTTTGAACATCTTGAAAAAAACTTGGCGCGGAGGCGCATGCGCGTAGGTACCAGCGGCCTCAGTCGAGTTCAGCATCGTCTTCGAATATTCCTCCATCTGAGGCGAGTAGTCCCATGTGTAACGGTGACACAGCATGATCGCCCTCTGTCGGAAAGCGGGCTCGCAGTAATCAACGGGTCGCACACCTTATCCAGTTTTGTGGAGCGACAGTTAAATTTATTATAATAAAGGAAAAGTGATAATTTCTTTTTCTGTAGTATTAATTTTATTGTGTTAATCGGTTTTCGGCTTACAAAGCCAATATTGGAACAGAAGTCACACATCTACATTGAAGCAGAAATGTACAGTAAATAACAATTTTTGACGGTCTGGTGGTAACGTAACGTAAAAAGTTGAAAAGTAAATAAATATAAACGGAGGAAATAGGAAAAAACTAGAACAGAATCCTACATAACAGTTTATACTAATAAACAAAACCAATAAAATAAATTTAGTATTTTACAGGGCTACTTCCGGAGGTATAAAACATGGAGAGTAATACGCAAACCAATTGAAAGAAGACAGAATTATCAGTGTAATTACAGAATATACAAGGAACGTAAACAATTTCAATAAGAAAAACGGAAATGAGTAAATGCAGAAAAATGGAGGAATGTGAGGGAACATACAGAAAATGTGTTCGTTGAGAGTGTGGTAGTACTGCATTTTAAAAATTAAAAAGTTGAACAGTATACAAATATAAAAGGAGCAAACAGGGAAAACATTATCACTTTACTCAAAACTGTGCGTATCTTACATTTTGAATTAAATAAATGAAGCAAGTAAAATAAAAACAATACTTGATGAGAGAACTACAAGAGAAAACAGTAGTTGATGAGGCAACTGCAAGAGGTATTAAACTGTAAAACTGTAAAGGTAATAAACTGTAGAACAAAGGCAAACTAGCGCTTTTCGTTTATAATACTGTTCTTCTACCAAGAACCGACGTAAAATTCAGCTAACGGAAATTTATTATGTTGACACATGAATACTGAGCCTCCTACACGCCTAACATTTAATCGACCTACCGACGGACCGACCAAATTTGTAGCATCCTGAGCACGTCCTGGCCGTCTGCAATCAGAGAGCACAGCTCTGCTCTGTTGTTGTGATTTATTTATTTTACGTTCCCTGAGTTAACGTTTTACGACATCATCCTGGTTTCACACAGCAACAAAAACTGGGTTTTCCGTGCCTGTTTTAGAGCTAACGAGGTCAAAAGAAGCCGAGAGAAAGCTACGGGCAAAGATTGGCTAATGGAGAGAAAGGAACTCACCCATGCTCTGTTACTTAAGGAGCTGGTAGCCGATGATTATCGTAATTTCCTAAGAATGTATGAAACATTGTAAGTGGTCCATGATTAAGGAATTTTTTGCTAGCGCACTCGAGCAGATCTTATTTCGATGCATTGCTCACGCGCTGCCTGCGATATGTAAGCTATAAGAGAATCTCAGGCCAGAGAGCAGTGTTGGCTGCAGTAAGAGCAGTGTCAGTAGGAGTAAGTAGTAGCTAGCAGTCGTGTGTATAGCGTTGGCTGGGCCGATCGTGGGGAGCGATGGGGGTGCCTGAGCGTTGTAGTATAAGGTAAAAGCAGCGTCGCGCATATGTATTATTGTCCCATGTAAATGTTTAAAAAAAATCTCTTAATAATAATAATCTTTCTTATAAAAATTAACTTTTGACAATCATTCATCTCAATTTAAAGAATTTACTTATTTCTCCAATCCATGGTCACCCGATTATTGTAAAGCAAAATCAGTTATTTCGTTTTATACATGACAGATCTATCGGCCAGCATTGCACAGGGCTGTGCCAAAAAAAATTCTTATAGGAGAAGATGTATATGAGTTATCCGGCGACCTTATTGAGGTAAGAATTTCAATTTATTCAGAAGGATCTTTCAGGGCCATGCCGCAGCACTGCTGACGACCAAATTTACCAGTTTAAATTCACAGTCAATTATTGAAAGGTTATAAGTGAGGCACAATTTTATTGAGAGATTAGTCACATTGTATTATTGGTAGGTTACTGAATTCATCTGTTGGGCAGTCACACTGAATGTGAATTATATAATTATATGTTTTACTGTTGGGAGGTTATTATTTAATTTTTCTCTTGGGAGGTTACAACATGCATTTCGGAGCTGCTGAACGACATCAAACTACTCTTAACGAAAAAGAACATAGTCACAAGAGAGGCTGATACTTGCGACGAGAGGCTGTTAGCTACATTACGGTTTCACGCAACTGCCAGCAGTTAAGAGGATTTCAGATTAGAGCTGTTGTATACCCACAATTATTATCTAAAATGATTAGTGAAACGGACAACGTGATTTATAGTTTCCTGGGGAAATACATCCTGACAAGCAAAATAAATAAAACAAAACAAAACAAGTCCATACAAACTTTATTATTTCTGTACGAAGGGTAAAGGATGCCTCTCTTAAGTTTAAGAAATTCATTTCAAATGATTAGAAGAAAGACTACAAACGTTAATGGAGCACATAACCTAATAAATACAACAGATATACAAGAAATGAACCATTTAACAAATGTTAGAAACGTGAAAGAAAAACACACTTTGCTCTTCGTAGCTGAAGGGTTGGATATAGGCTGGACTTTCTTAACAATGTAGCACGTAGGCTATATCTTACGAATCAATTTGGTGTGTAGATTGTATGAGTCAGGCAGTATACCATCTGCCTTCTAGAAAAACGTCATCAACACAATTCCGGAAATTGCAATAGCCGACACGTGGGAGAACTATCTCAGAATCAGCTTAGCAGCTCGTACATCTAATTTGCTGACGAGAAGAATACAGAGAAGAATGGAAAGAAAATTGAGGATAAGAAGTGAAGAAGAACTACAGGATTTGCTGAATGGAATGAACAGTCTAAGAACGCAATATGGATTAAGAGTAAATCGAAACCGAGTGAGGTGGCTCAGTGGTTAGAACACTTGACTCGCATTCGGAGGACCGGTTCAAGCTAACGTCCGGTTATCCTGATTCAGATTTTCCATGATCTCCTTGAATCGCTTCAGGCAAATTCCGGGATGGTTCCCTTGAAAGGACATGACCGACTTTCTTCCCTATCCTTCCCTAATCCGATGGGACCGATGACCTCGCCGTTTGGTCCCTCCCCCAAATCAACCAACCAGTAAACCGAAGAAAGACTAAAATAGTGAGAAGTAGCAGGAATGAGGACAATGAGAAACTTAACATCAGGATTAGTGATCACGAAGTAGATGAAGTTAAGGAATTCTGATGCAAACAGCGACAGCCAGAGTTGCAACCAAAATGGATGTTTATTTAGTATTCGTACATCCATATTTAAACTGGTATGATTTTTATCAAAAATGAAATTCCTGCAGCTGTACTTAAGATTTTATATTTACTTCCCTACTAGTTTTGACGTTGCGTCAACGCCATCTTCAGGCCCGTACACTTTGATGAAATCATTTGTGTGTGGATCAGTCTAGAAGTCCGCGGTGAGACCAACACGTGCTCCACATGGATGGCTAGCAGTAACTAGTTACGTGGACTTCTAGACTGAGCCATACACAACTGATTTCATCAGAGTGTACGGGCCTGAAGATGGCGTTGACGCTACGTCGTAACTAGTAGCGAAATAAATATAAAATCTTAAGTACAGCTGGAGGAATTTCATTTTTAATAAGTTTATTTAGTAGGTGACTGGTTTCCGGATACGCCCATTCGCAAACCAACCAATGTTTGCCAAGTAAAATGTGCGTCAAAATAACAGTAAACAAAACGCATGCGCTACCAACTAACGCTGGAGTTACGCAGATAAGAAATTCTGTTACCCAGGCAGCAAAATAACCTACGACGGACAGAGAAAGGTGTAAGGGATCCGTGATCCCACGAACATAGATATCAGTGTCCGATGCCAAGGTCGATAGCAGACAGGAATCGATTGTCGAGCGCTGCGGGAGGTAGTGAACCTTGTGTCGAGTACGCAGTAGTACTGGAGAGTGTCGAGTGAGAAGTGGTGCTGGAGAGACGGGCAAGAATGGTGGTCGAGTGAGTTGTAAATGGTAAAATGCACCGGAGTATGACGAGTGAGCGCGTCCCCCTGATCGTCATGGGGTTGACCCTCACTAATACCGATTCGCGAGTGGTATGAAACGGAAAAGTGACAAGTGCCGAATTTCGTGTTTCGCGTCAACCGCGTCGGCCAGCAACAACCATGGATTGCAGTGAGGATTGTTGTGAATGTTAACCATCATCATCGCGTGTGACGAAGTACTGAAAATCAGCAACCAATAAAAAGATATAACCGAAATTAGACGTGTAAGGCGAAGGTAGCAACTGCCTCAGAATTTGTGTATTAGTAGGAAATATATATCAATTTGTACATCGCAACCTTTGTGGTCCTTAATAATAGACAAACTTTCAATCATTAACTATTCCGTCTCAGAACAGCCGCACTCGGTTGAAATACCCCCGAAACCACAGCAGAAAAGCCGACAGCCTTTCATCCATTAAGCACACGGTTATATAATCATAATTAACTATTTGGCGGCTTCGGTAAATTACTCAAAACCCAAAAGAGGAATTTAAACGGGGGTGTTTCATCTTGGCTCCCGTGCCAAGGACAGTTGCAATCTTCGGATCCGAGAAATGGTTTATTACGCACCATTTTTGGTTTCAGTGGAAAGACATTTGCAATTATCGGACGATTTTAGTACAAAAATAATTCGGTATTGTTGTTACCGTGACTAAAATTACAGTATTTCAACTAGAAACAGTGTAATATAACATATTTATGGTGAAATTAGAAATCGCGAGACAATTATTTAGACAATACACTGCAAAAGTGACTCAGGAACAGTAAACAATTTGTTTTTGTTTTACAAAACCCAACAGAGGAATTTAAACGGGGGTGTTTCAAAGGAGAACATTAAAAGCAGATTAGCACTGGCAGAAAGGGCATTCCCTGGCCAAGAGAAGTCTATTAGTATCGAACATAGATCTTAATTTGAGGAAGAAATTTCTGAGAATGTACGTTTGCATCACGGCATTGTGTGAAAGCGAAAGTGGACTGTGAGAAGATCGGAACAGAAGAGAATCGAAGCATTTCAGATGTGATGCTACAGAACAATGTTGAAAACTGGTGGACTGATAAAGTAAGTAATCAGGAGGTTTTCTGTAGAATCGGCGAGGAAAGGAATACATAGCAAACACTGTTAAGATATCATGGACTAACTTCCATGGTAATAGAAGGAGCTGTAGAGCGTAAAAACTGTAGAGGGAGACGGAGACTCGACTGCGTCCAGCAAATAATTGAGGACGTAGATTGCAAGCGCTACTCGGATGAGGAGGAATTCGTGGCGGGCCTCATCAGACCAGTGTTAGAAGACTGATGAAAAAAAAAATCTCCTCCACTCCCCTTCCTATTCCTGTTGCCACCCCACTCTACATCAACATCTACATCTATACTCCGGAAGCCACCCAACGGTGTGAGGTGGTGAGCACTTTACGTGCCACTGTCATTACCTCCCTTTCCTGTTCCAGTCGCGATTGGTTCGCGGGAAGAACGACTGCCGGAAAGCCTCCGTGCGCGCTCGAATCTCTCTAATTTTACATTCGTGATCTCCTCGGGAGGTATAAGTAACATCTCCGTAACGTTATCACGCTTACCAAATAACCCTGAGACGAAACGCGCTGCTCTTCTTTGGATCTTCTCTATCTGCTCTGACACCCCTACCAGATACGGATCCCACACTGATGAGCAATACTCAAGTATAGGTCGAACGAGTGTTTTGTATGCCACCTCCTTTGTTGATGGACTATATTTTCTAAGGACCCTCCGAATGAATCTCAACCTGGCACCCGCCTTACCAACAATTAATTTTATGTGATCATTCCACTTCAAATCGTTCCATACGCATACTCCCAGATGTTTTACAGAAGTAACTGCTACCAGTATTTGTTTTGCTATCATATAATCATACAATAAAGGATCCTTCTTCCTATGTACACGCAATACATTACATTTGTCTGTGTTAAGGGTCAGTTGCCACTCCCTGCACCAAGTGCCTATCCGCTGCAGATCTTCCTGTATTTCGCTGCAATTTTCTAATGCTGCAACTTCTCTGTATACTACATCATCATCCGCGAAAAGCCGCATGGAACTTCCGACACTATCTACTAGGTCATTTATATATATTGTGAAAAGCAATGGTCCCGTAACACTCCCCTGTGGCACGCCAGAGGTTACTTTAACGTCTGTAGACGTCTCTCCATTGAGAACATCATGCTGTGTTCTGTTTGCTAATAACTCTTCAATCCAGCCACTCAGCCGGTCTAATAATCCGTAGGCTCTTACTTTGTTTATCAGGCGACAGTGCGGAACTGTATCGAACGCCTTCCGGAAGTCAAGGAAAACGGCATCTACCTGGGAGCCTGTATCTAATATTTTCTGGGTCTCATGAACAAATAATGCGAGTTGGGTCTCACACGATCGCTGTTTCCGGAATCAAAAAATGGTTCAAATGGCTCTGAGCACTATGGGATTCAACATCTTAGGTCATAAGTCCCCTAGAACTTAGAACTACTTAAACCTAACTAACCTAAGGACATCACACACACCCATGCCCGAGGCAGGATTTGAACCTGCGACCGTAGCAGTCCCGCGGTTCCGGACTGCAGCGCCAGAACCGCACGGCCACCGCGGCCGGCTTTCCGGAATCCACGTTGATTCCTACAGAGTAGATTCTGGGTTTCCAAACATGTTCTATAATTCTACAACAGATCGATGTCAGAGATATAGGCCTATAGTTATGCGCATCTGCTCGACGACCCTTCTTGAAAACTGGGACTACCTGTGCTCTTTTCCAATCATTTGGAACCTTCCGTTCCTCTAGAGACTTGCGGTACACGGCTGTTAGAAGGGGGGCAAGTTCTTTCGCGTACTCTGTGTAGAATCGAATTGGTATCCCGTCAGGTCCAGTGGACCTTCCTCTGTTGAGTGATTTCAGTTGCTTTTCTATTCCTTGGACACTCATTTCGATGTCAGCCATTTTTCGTTCCTGCGAGGATTTAGAGAAGGAACTGCAGTGCGGTCTTCCTCTGTGAAAGAGCTTTGAAAAAAGGTGCATAGTATTTCAGCTTTACGCGTGTCATCCTCTGTTTCAATGTCATCATCATCCCGGAGTGTCTGGATATGCTGTTTCGATCCACTTACTGATTTAACGTAAGACCAGAAGTTCCTAGGATATTCTGTCAGGTCGGTGTATAGAATTTTACTTTCGAAGTCACTGAACGCTTCACGCATAGCCCTCCACACGCTAACTTTGACATCGTTTAGCTTGTGTTGGTCTGTGAGGTTTTGGCAGCGCGCCAGGCGCGAGCGATTGCCAGCTCGCACGAGGAGGTCGGTGAACAGGCCTGATTTAACAGACGGTCTGCCTCTGAACCAGTTGGGCGGACTTACCTGTGCCTGTGGTGCGGGTAGAGCAGTTTGCCGTCGGCGGCGATGCTGTTGACGGCCTTGTGCGGGTAGTCGACGCCGACCCCGACGCCAGCGGCGGCGGCCAGCTTTGCCTTGGCGCTGGAGTGGTGGCCGGCGCCGCCCCCGCCGCCCAGCCCGCAGAGGCGGCCGTACAGCCGGCGGAAGCTGCGCGCCAGCACGTCGCCCACCGTCGACAGGTAGACCAGCATCAGCGGGATGCCCACCAGCGCGTACACGATCGTCACCACCTTCCCCCACGGAGTCCGCGGCGACACGCTGCCGTACCCTGGCGACACACAGGACGCGCACGCGTCACACTCCGTCTCACCAAGTCCTGGCAGCTACAGCTGCATTTATACGGCGATTGAGCTGCCCCTACCGTTGGATTTTATGCAAACCGCACACCTTGAAACATCACATGCGAGATTTTCATGTCCTCTTCCCCTCTATGTTAACTGTTAGTCCTACCGAGAAAATGAACAGCACATTTTTGTAGGAAATCTAATGCAGTTAAATTTTGTACTATGATACGTTTTCGCTGGAGAAAATGTATCCCAGTACAAAATTTACCAACACTACTGGCCATTAAAATTGCTACACCACGAAGGTGACGTGCTACAGGCGCGAAATTTTACCGACAAGATGAAGATGCTGTGATATGCAAATGATTAGCTTCTCAGAGCATTCACACAATGTTGGCGCCGATGGCGACACCTACAACTTCCTGACATGAGGAACGTTCAAATAGCTCTGAGCACTATGGGACTCAACTTCTGAGGTAATTAGTCCCCTAGAACTTAGAACTAGTTAAACCTAAATAACCTAAGGACGTCACACACATCCATGCCCGAGGCAGGATTCGAACCTGCGACCGTAGCGGTCTCGCGGTTCCAGACTGCAGCGCCTAGAACCGCACGGCCACTTCGGCCGGCGACATGAGGAAGGTTTCAATCCGATTTCTCATACACAAACAGCAGTTGACCGGCGTTGCCTGGTGAAACGTTGTTGTGATGCCTCGTGTAAGGAGCAGAAATGCGTACCATCACGTTTCCGACTTTGATAAAGGTCGGATTGTAGCCTATCGCGATTGCGGTTTATCGTATCGCGACATTACTGCTCGCGTTAGTCAAGATCCAATGAATGTTAGCAGAATATTGAATCGGTGGGTTCAGGATGGTAATACGGAACGCCGTGCTGGATCCCAACGGCCTCGTATCACTAGCAGTCGAGATGACAGGCATCTTATCCGCATGGCTGTAACGGATCGTGCAGCCACGTCTCGATCCCTGATTCAACAGATGGGAACGTTTGCAAGACAACAACCATCTGCACGAACAGTTCGACGACGTTTTCAGCAGCATGGACGATCAGCTCGGAGACCGTGGCTGCGGTTACCCTTGACGAAATATCACAGACAGGAGCGCCTGCGATGGTATACTCAACGACGAACCTGTGTGCACGAATGGCAAAACGTCATTTTTTCGGATGAATCCAGGTTCCGTTTACAGCGTCATGATGGTCGCATCCGTGTTTGACGACATCGCGGTGAACGCACATTGGAAGCGTGTATTCGTCATCGCCATACTGGCGTATCACCCGGCGTGATGGTATGGGGTCGCATTGGTTACCCGTCTCGGTCACCTCTTGTTCGCATTGACGTCACTTTAAAGAGTGGACGTTACATTTCAGATGTGTTACGACCCGTGGCTCTACCCTTCATACGATCCCTGCGAAACCCTACATTTCAGCAGGATAATGCAATACTAAAAGGTATCAGATAGATTATATAATGGTACGACAGAGATTTAGGAACCAGGTTTTAAATTGTAAGACATTTCCAGGGGCAGATGTGGACAGAAATCCTAGACCACGATTGCCGGCGGCCGGCCGCTGTGACGGAGCGGTTCTAGGCGCTTCAGTCCGGAACCGCGCTGCTGCTACGGTCGCAGGTTAGAATCCTGCCTCGGGAATGGATGTGTGCGATGTCCTTAGGCTAGTTAGGTTTAAATAGTTATAAGTCTAGAGGACTGATGACCTCAGATGTTAAGTCCCATAGTGCTCAGAGCCATTTGAATCATTTGACGGCCACTGCAACAAACCAGCGATAAAAACGTCGCACAACGGCCCACAATGAGCACAAAGGACAAAATAGAATAAATAGGTGCG
Organism: Schistocerca serialis cubense; assembly: GCF_023864345.2. Classification (NCBI taxonomy): domain Eukaryota; kingdom Metazoa; phylum Arthropoda; class Insecta; order Orthoptera; family Acrididae; genus Schistocerca; species Schistocerca serialis. The sequence continues at coordinate 156,566,241 of NC_064646.1, read as the reverse complement.
CGTTCCAACTTTAGTCCAGAGAAACCTTGCGTAGGCTGTACTGGAGTATACTAGACCAATGCTCCGGTGTCATTCCAGTCTCAAGTAGATACGACATTTGCCGTGACAGTTAATGGTAATCAGTGAATCATACAACGATACATATTTCAGATATTGTCTGTGTCACTCGTTTAATATATGATAGTGATCCTGCCTAGCTTTCAGGATAAAATAAGATGGGTAGCACAGCAGAAGCTATATTTATAACATTTTTAACCGGTGTGATGATGTATATCGACTTAAAACTTAACTACTTATCGACTTAAAACTTAACTACTACGGACATTATACAAAATGGTTGGCTTCAAAATTACCTCTGCGAGGCTCTACTTTTGTAAATGACTCTCACACTACCTTAACAGTATAGTACTCACATGTTTTTGCACCCACTTTTTTACACTTTTTTAGTCGGCGGCCATTTCTCTATCGTAGAAGTGCCACACGGTAAAAATGAGTCCCTCATTATTGTAATTATCTCATAAAGTGTTACTTGAACAAAAAATATCATTTTGGGTTTTCTGTAGAATTCTTAGGGAGCTTTTCGGAATTGTGGCCATTTTTTCGCGAATTGGCAAATAATTGTAAAAGAATTAAAGTTTATCCGAGTAATATTGTTTTTTTTCGTGAAATTCTGCACAACTATTAAAATTCTGTAAAGAGAAATCTAGAACTAAAACATACCTACCAAGAACTAAAAAAACGTATATTTCTCGAAAGTCAGGTACCAACTTCACAGGACTCACGATGTTCTGCAATAACGTCCGATGCCGACATCAATCCACATAGTTTCAATGCACGAATTTGGCATAATCGAAGCTGCTGCGTTGCCGACTAGTTAGCTACGTGAAGATGCGCAGAAGCTCGGAATAAGGATATCCGGCATTGGTGAGAAGATTTTACACGCAAATCGCCCGTCGTATTTTATTGTCTTCTTGCATCTTCGGCTCCATCCACATCGAGAGTCCAAATAAGGGCAACTGAAGAACGTAAACAGATGCCACCTGAGGTAAAAGGTCCGCTTTCCGAACCATCGCCCAGTGGACAATTCGACAGCGACCGTTACGAAAGTAATAATGACACAAGCGACGATTGTGACTATGATTGCGGCTGAAAAATGTAAAGTATTGAATGAAACATTTCATTACGGCAATTCTTAATTCTAAGTCGTTATCGGCAACCTCAGAATGCGTTATACACAAAGTTTTACCCGAATCCGCTAAAATTATAATTTTTGTAATTCTGACATCAGATTCCTAATCAGCAGCCCAAACTTCCTAAAGGGAGAACAGTTTTGTAGGATGTTATATGCAGTTTTTTATTACGTCCAGGTTTTGAAGCGAGTGAGTTGGTCCACAGCGGGTCGCCGAGGAGGCAAAACCGTAGGTACTAAGGTTTGCAAGCGTTGTAAGTGATACATATAGTGGCAATTGCCATGATGACTGTTCCACACGGTCGTCTAGCTCACACAAAGCTCGCGGTCACTTACTTGGTGCTGATTCGGGGGTCATATCCTACAGTATTCAACATCTGTTGCTCCACGTCCTATGAACGTACCAGGCCCATCTGCCTTTCACGGTTAACCATTTCCGTAAACGAGCCTATCTCACTCAAACGACGGAACACAGTAGGAAACAGTTTATGGTGAGGTTGCCGGACGGAAAGGATACTTTTACCGGTACAATCGTGCTGCTACCCTTCCATTGCCATTGGCCTCTCCGTATACAAGGACCGTGTCGCCCTGTTCCTGGTCTGTATAACAGGTCATTGTTTCTCAGCCCTGCATTTCACGATGCACGTCCATGCCAGAGTGATCCAGCAGCAACAGTGAAGCGAATGCCCGTTAGTGCCGTCGAGGGAGCTCACTACCGTCTTCGACGACATTAGTGTCCTTTTGAGTGTGGAGCTAAAACACTACAGACACGGCATTCCCACTTGCCTGGTGTTTTCTTATGTAAGCTTTCAGTAACTCATGCCTTCATTGTGAATGATCTTTTGCCTCCACTTTCAAATGGGTGGACCTCCCATGAACGCACTTCTGGCCATATCTCCATATGACCAGTGGCGTAGCTAGGTACTTTGGCATTCCCCGCTCCACGGAGCCAACAGAAATATGAAATTTTTGGTGGGAAGCAATTTATGATAAAAGTTGGTAAGTAAGAATAGTATACCATGTGTAGAAGTATGAAACCGGAGTTTTCCTGTAGATGGTGCTAACCGTCAGTGTATGGCCCGCGAGACCGCGTCTGCAGTGCCATCTGCTTCCTGTAACGGCTGACGACAAATGTCAACACACAGTAATCCAAGTTCCATACATCGATATCCGTTGCAAATCCGTAAACATGTCGAGTTTTGTGCCTAACAAGGGAACCTTCCCATCGCACCCCCCTCAGATTTAGTTATAAGTTGGCTCAGTGGATAGGCCTTGAAAAACTGAACACAGATCAATCGAGAAAACAGGAAGAAGTTGTGTGGAACCGTGAAAAAAATTAGTAAAATATACAAACTCAGTCCATGCGCAAGATAGGCAACATCAAGGCAGCTGTGAGGCAAGGAGCGACGTGGTCCCGTGGTTAGCGTGAGTAGCTACTGAACGAGAGGTACTTGGTTCAAGTCCGTCTTCAACTGAAAATATTATTTTCTTTATTTTCGCAAAGTTATGATCTGTCCGTTCGTTCATTGACGTCTCTGTTCACTGCAATAAGTTTAGTGTCTGCGTTATGCGACCGCACCGCAAAACCGTGCGATTAGTAGAAGAAAGGACGTGCCTCTCCAATGGGAACCGAAAAAATTTGATCACAAGGTCATAGGTCAACCGATTCCTCCAACGGAAAACACGTCTGATATGTTCTATACGACACTGGTGACAGCATGTGCGTCACATGACAGGAATATGTTGTCGACCCATCTAACTTGTACACTTGGCGAATGGGTAAAAAGATTCTTCTACCGTGCCCGATTTAGGTTTTCTTGTGGATGTGATAATCACTCCCAAAAAAGTGATGAAAACATAAGAGTTTGTCACATAAACTGAAAATAAAAAAATTAAAATTTTCACTTGAGGGAAGACTTGAACCAAGAACCTTTCGCTCCACAGCTGATCACGCTAACCACGGGACTACTGCGCTCCTTGGATCACATTGTCCTTAATGTTGATTATTTTACACATGGACTACTCAGTTTGTATATTTTGCTTATATTTTCATTGTTCGACACAACTTCTTCCTGTTTTCTCGATTGATCTGTGTTCAGTTTTTAAAGGCCTATCCACTGTGCCAACGTATGACTAAATCTGAGGGGGGTGCGATGGGGAGGTTCCCTTGTAAGAACTACGATTTGCGGACAGCATTGGTTTTCTGTTATCATTTGAAGAAACCTGCTACAGAATCGCACCGATTGCTTGTCAAAGCTTTAGGCAAACATGCTCTTAGGAAAATAAAGTGTTTCGAGTGGTTCAAAAAATTCAAAAGTGGTGATTTTGACGTGAGAAACGACGAGCGCGGGAAACCACCGAAAAGGTTCAAAGACAACGCGTTGCAGGCTCTATTGGACGAAGGAACTCACGGAACAATTGAATGTGACGCAGAAGGCCGTTTCTCACCGGTTGAAAGCTTTGGGGTGTAGGAAGTGGGAAAATGGGTTCCGCATGAACTGAATAAAATACAGTAAACAAATCGAAATACCACTTGTAAAACGCTGCTCGCCAGATACAAAAGAAAGTCGTTTCTCCATCGAATAGTGACAGGTGGTAAAAATGGATATACTTTCAGAATCCCAAACATCGTAAATCAAGGGTGAATTCAGCAAACCATCAACATCCAATGCATGAACAATCTCTTCGGAAAGAAGGAAATACTCTTTGTTTCGTGGGATCTGAAGGGTATCATCTACAACGAGCTGCTAAATCCTGGTGAAACCGTTAACACTGATCGCTATCAACAGCAAATGAGAGATGTAAATCTTGAAGGAATCGATAATTCAATGTACTTCATCGTTACATATATTCAGCTACACGTTTTGTGGAACACACCTTTTTTTAATCCAGAAGACCCTAAATCAGATATCTCCTGTATCCAGTTCTTCGATTTCTTTACGGTAATGAAGGATTTTTTAATTTGCAATCTGACATATCTACTTACCACAAAGTAATAACAACACGAAAATCTTCACTGCCCAACCAGATCATGAAAATACACTCCTGGAAATTGAAATAAGAACACCGTGAATTCATTGTCCCAGGAAGGGGAAACTTTATTGACACATTCCTGGGGTCAGATACATCACATGATCACACTGACAGATCCACAGGCACATAGACACAGGCAACAGAGCATGCGCAATGTCGGCACTAGTACAGTGTATATCCACCTTTCGCAGCAATGCAGGCTGCTATTCTCCCATGGAGACGATCGTGGAGATGCTGGATGTAGTCCTGTGGAACGGCTTGCCATGCCATTTCCACCTGGCGCCTCAGTTGGACCAGCGTTCGTGCTGGACGTGCAGACCGCGTGAGACGACGCTTCATCCAGTCCCAAACATGCTCAATGGGGGACAGATCCGGAGATCTTGCTGGCCAGGGTAGTTGACTTACACCTTCTAGAGCGCGTTGGGTGGCACGGGATACATGCGGACGTGCATTGTCCTGTTGGAACAGCAAGTTCCCTTGCCGGTCTAGGAATGGTAGAACGATGGGTTCGATGACGGTTTGGATGTACCGTGCACTATTCAGTGTCCCCTCGACGATCACCAGTGGTGTACGGCCAGTGTAGGAGATCGCTCCCCACACCATGACGCCGGGTGTTGGCCCTGTGTGCCTCGGTCGTATGCAGTCCTGATTGTGGCGCTCACCTGCACGGCGCCAAACACGCATACGACCATCATTGGCACCAAGGCAGAAGCGACTCTCATCGCTGAAGACGACACGTCTCCATTCGTCCCTCCATTCACGCCTGTCGCGACACCACTGGAGGCAGGCTGCACGATGTTGGGGCGTGAGCGGAAGACGGCCTAACGTTGTGCGGGACCGTAGCCCAGCTTCATGGAGACGGTTGCGAATGGTCCTCGCCGATACCCCAGGAGCAACAGTGTCCCTAATTTGCTGGGAAGTGGCGGTGCGGTCCCCTACGGCACTGCGTAGGATCCTACGGTCTTGGCGTGCATCCGTGTGTCGCTGCGGTCCGGTCTCAGGTCGACGGGGACGTGCACCTTCCGCCGACCACTGGCGACAACATCGATGTACTGTGGAGACCTCACGCCCCACGTGTTGAGCAATTCGGCGGTACGTCCACCCGGCCTCCCGCATGCCCACTATACGCCCTCGCTCAAAGTCCGTCAACTGCACATACGGTTCACGTCCACGCTGTCGCGGCATGCTACCAGTGTTAGAGACTGCGATGGAGCTCCGTATGCCACGGCAAACTGGCTGACACTGACGGCGGCGGTGCACAAATGCTGCGCAGCTAGCGCAATTCGACGGCCAACAGCGCGGTTCCTGGTGTGTCCGCTGTGCCGTGCGTGTGATCATTGCTTGTACAGCCCTCTCGCAGTGTCCGGAGCAAGTATGGTGGGTCTGACACACCGGTGTCAATGTGTTCTTTTTTCCATTTCCAGGAGTGTAATTCAGTGACTAACAAGCCTATGTTAACAATGCCCTGTGTACAAAAATTAGGTATCAAACAAGAATAATTTGCATAACTGTCTCAAGAACTGTAGTGAGAATAGTCTTTGGTTACGTGCTAGTTTAGTGGAAAAAGCAGCGTATGCGTACATGAGGATCAGGCCCGGACAATAATCTCTGCAGTTGCCCGACCGCTCTCATCAGTGTCAGGAATAAAACGACGAAAAAGTATATTTTTAGTATTCGTACCACAGAAACTGGCAAGTTTTTCGCCACCAAGGAGCTGGTACCTGGTGCGGAACACACTTCCATACCCCCTCCCCCCTTACTACATCACTTCATATGACCCTTTTTCCTCCTTATCCTCTTAGGGATAGTTTTCGACAGTTTGGTCCCACATAAAAATTTTCCCTGTAGACCCAGAAAGGCATTGCACGTGGTGGAGGGTTCTTCGTGCCAAAACTATCTTTTATCTTTCTCACTCGTGCCCTGAGCGACGGAAGATGGCTTTCTATATGCCTCTGTGCATGCCCTAATCTCTCTCTTCTTCATCTCACGCTCCCTTCACAAGATAAGCAAACGCTGATCGCAGCGTAATGGCTCTCTAAATTTACTCATCAAGGTTTCGCTGTAACTATGTCGTCTTTTTCATCATGACATTGCGTCTCTTTTACGGCAGAATTCGCCTAGGAAATAGATTTATAAGTAACAAATGTACATAATACGTCACCTCATGTCTACGTAGAACATGGAAAAATGAGATATTTACACAAGACCAAATTGAAGTGGAGAAAATGACACCAACGTCCCGTCAACGTAAAGTCAAAACACCCGCAGAGAGTGTTTAACATGACACGTTAAGCGCATTCCATACCTTTTCGTTACGGTTGCTGTGAACGCGTTCATTAGAATTAAATATGTAATGATTGGACGTGACATACAGTGAGAATCGTTCTTTATTCTCCCTGCAATACCGAAAAAAATCATAGTCATATTTCCTGACTGTCATCTCATGTTAATTTTACTGTCTAACCCTTGGCACAGGGTTTGCAGATTGCTGATTCAGAAGAATTAAAACTGTATAAGTGAATATACGAGGGCGTGCTGAAAAGTAATGCCGCCGAATTCATTACGTGAAAAATCTTTAATTTTAATATAATAATAATATAATATAATATAATAATATAATAATAATATAAAGTATATAATAGTGTAATAATAAAAAGCTTTAAAATAAAACGAATGTCATTAGCTTTCTACTTCTTTAATCTTCATATCTACATATTTGTTTCTCAATATAATCACCCTGGTGACGAACACTTTTCTCTCAGCGAGAGACCAGTTTGTTGATACTATCGTTGTAGAATCTTTGACTTTGTTGACGGAGGCACAACCTCATCTCTGGTTCCACTTATTCACGACTGTCAATATGAAGTCCTCGAAGGTGTTCCATTAGAATCATATGAAAATCGGATGGGGCCAAGTCGGGACTGTATGGAAGATGGTTTCTGAAAGCGTCAGATTGTTGCAGATGTCGCAGCTCTCTTGTGTGGTCTGACTCTTCGAATTCGAAACTCGAATACAGCACTCTGTATCTCACACACTGCAAAGTTAAATTACATATCAACGTGTTACACGCTACGATTAGGAGATCCCTAGCGGCAGTCGTCTGTAAATATGTAGACTTGAACGATAAAGATTTAAAAGGTTAATAACATAGGTTTTATTTAAAAAAAAGTTTAAGAGTTTTCACAAAAAAATCGGTGTCATTACTTTTCAGCACTCCCTCGTAAGTAATAGCGGAGTGTTGATCGTACCCACAATAGAAAGACATCGGAGAGCTACTGTTCTATGCTATGTGCATCTTTTCCTGTTGGGGCATTTAGGCAGTCGCAAATCGTACGAAATTTTTGATTTCTCAGACAGTCAGTGGCCCTATGAAAACACGACTGAAAGGGGCCAGTGGGTACGACTAGTTGATTTACGATCCCCGAGAGGATTGAAGCAGCTAAATGTAATCTCAGTCCCCATCATCATCTTATAACTTAAGGGAATGGTGGGGCCAAGCATCTTAGAATTGCACTCCGGTGTACTACAACTGACTATTCTTCCTTTCCATTTCATCTCGTTAGCCATTCATTCGGGAGCTGCAGGTATTAGTATAGACGAACTGATTTCTGCATCTGTATGCAGGAGGCCCGCATTCAGTTCATGTTGCAGCATATACTTTCGTATCTTTTCTTTTAAAAAGGAAGTGAAATTCTTCGAAGATACACGAAGATTATGAATATAGTAGCTAAGTCGCTGTGAAGCGATGCCAGAAAATGTACTCAGTGAGACCGGATTTTGCTTCTACAGGCGTAATAGTTTCTCCACATCCTCCTCTGATAAACGTGGAACAGTTTTGTACCGTTAACATGCCAACGGCCGCGCCTCTTCAACTAAGCTTTTCATTGTAACTAAACCAAGATTAAAATCACTCAATTCTGAAACAAAATAAAGATAGTTCAGTCTTAATTTCTAAATTTTTAATGAAACAATTAGTTTGAAGCTACGATATCACGCTGGTTTGATATCATATGATTAAAAGATGAAGACTGTCCGCAGTTTATTGTTTTTGTAGGATAGAAATGTACCAGGGCTATGGCTTTGTAATAATGGACATTGGAATTACATTATGTGGAGGCTAATGTGTGGACTAGTTCAAAAAGGTTCAAATGGCTCTGAGCACTATGGGACTCAACTTCTGAGGTCATTAGTCCCCTAGAACTTAGAACTAGTTAAACCTAACTAACCTAAGGACATCACAAACATCCATGCCAGAGGCAGGATTCGAAGCTGCGACCGTAGCGGTCTTGCGGTTCCAGACTGCAGCGCCTTTAACCGCACGGCTGTGGACTAGTAACGGAATTAGTTTTCCCTATGCAGGTTGGGATTTCATGAAGAATTAAGTCGCTACGCTAAAAAGAAGTCTATTAATTAAAAAAAAAAAAAAACTTTAGTTCGAGGAAGAAATTTCTGAGAATCTACGCTTGGGATACGTCATATGGAAGTGAATCATGGATTGTGGGAAAACGGAAGATAATCAAAGCAATTACAGTGTGATGTTGTAAGAGGTTGTTGAAAATTAAGTGTACTGATAAGACCAAAAATGTAAAGGTTGTATGTAGAATTTGGGAGAAACTGAACATATGGAAAACACTGAAGGAAGGAGAACAGGTGTTAAGGCATCATGCAATAACTTCCATAGCACTAGAGAGGGCTGTAAAGAAACACGCAGATTGAAATACATTCAATGAATATTTGAATAAGTTGGGCGTAAGTGCTACTCCGAGGTGAAGAGGTTGGCGCAGCAGTGAAATTCATGGCGGGCCCCCATCAGTTACAAGACGAAAAAAAAGGGGATGATATAGCTTAGAAACGATCTCTGTCCAATAAAGAAAATGAGAATTAAAGAAATTGTGATGAACAGAGAGAAAAATAATAGTTTTTTATGACTAGCAGGATATGTGGATGTAAGGGTGATTTCGTGTTCCGGTAGCAGGAGTTTGACATTTTGTTGGGGAGAGAAATGGTAACTATTTAGGTGTGACTGGATAAACGTTTCGGTATACGACCGGTGGAATAAGAAGATTATTGCAACTTTACAGGACCTTTAAAGCATATATAGTTGATCAGTATGAGTGAAGAGCGAGGATATCATAAAATGGTGGAAGATTCGTATTGGATGTATAAATCTCAGACAGAAATGGAGATGGAGAACGTGCCGTTCAAGGATTTGCAGAGATTAAAAAACTTTTGGGGTCATAAAACCAAGAGATGGTGACAAATGTAAGAGAGTGTCGAATTACGCCACTCCGAGAAGTTAAGTGCTGTGGAAGTCCTAAAGGATGTTGTTACCTGTCTAACGCTTTACTAACAAGCAACAATGGGTCCATGGAGAAATTTTGCAATAAAATGTGGCATTTATTGACAGGAGAAGTTTTCATGTATTATGTTGTTCATTTAGGAAATGAAGTAGGGAAAAACTCTGCCATAGTTTGCTAAGAATATTATAAAGACACCTAGAAAACAGAGATAGCTGCACTGTGGATTCAAAAAAATGGCACACATTTAGTGAAAAAAATCCGTATGGAATAAAAGAACGTGTAATTCCTGTAATGATAAAGCGGTCAACTAATTTGGAAGTAAAATCCTCCAAACCAAATTTCCGAAAAATTCAACGAAGTTTTGGGCTATTTAAACCAAGTTACTGTTCAATTACTCATTGCCCACATAGGTACTAAAATGGAAGAACATATTACGAAGGATGTGTTCCCAAAATATTTCACAAAGAAAAGATTGAATGACAGGCTCTGGTTTGCATTCAGCGTGATCACAACCACAGTTATCATCATCAGCCATATTACATCCACTACTGGACAAACGCTTTCTTTAAGATGTTTCTGTGCAAGACATACATCAACTTTACGCATCTGTGGGAATAATCGAACCAATAACCGAATGTAGTGCGTGTTTCATCTAGTACAAGGGTTATATTTGAAGTTATTCTCGAGTTATCTGTGTTCATTCATAAATGTGTAGTTACGTTCCCAGAAGTAATAAAACTAACTCTGTATGCTTTAATCTTGGGTGCATTATTTTGTGTCGTTTGTAAGCATGTGCGACACTGACGTGATGTAACACGAAGAAATCTGATCTGCCCGCACAACCATCATGCATCAGCTTGTCATATGTCATTTAAACGCCTTCCATTTGACAACAGTCTCGCTCCCTTGGAATTCAGCAAAGAGCTTCTTTAGCTCAACTGTTATTCATTTGATTTGCTACATGTCACTTCCACGTTACACATAACACTTGAATATTTCCTATAATCTATACACACGATGTTACAGGATGGTCTAGAACTCGTTGGCCTGGATATGCTAAAAATACCATAATAATGTATACTACTTTGACTCGTAACGCGATTTATGTGCACCTGAAGAATTGACGATTACTGCACCGACCAGGTGTTCTATAATTTTCGACGCTACCAAGACTCGGTTCTTATCTCTACGTACATTCCTGCCTAATGTTCCTCTTGACGAATCCATACAAACAAACAGCCTACATATCACTGCGCCACTGATGTTCAGATACGATGTTGCACACTCTAACTTTAAAAGAACGATCGTCAGTGCCAAGCATGAACTGATTTCCACCAATACATGTAAGCAATTGGTCTGAAAATATTCAAAAGTGTTCCTACTATCACTGAGATGAAGAGTAAATTATTAGGTTGGCGCATAAATTCACAGCATGTTGTTTCCGGTTGCTATGAGATACTGACACGTTTCAGATAGATTATAGAATGGTAAGACAGAGATTTAGGAACCAGGTTTTAAATTGTGAGACACATCCAGGGGCAGCTGTGGACTCTGACCACAATCTATTGGTTATTAACTGTAGATTAAAACCGAAGAAACTGCAAAAAGGTGGGAATTTAAGGAGATGGGACCTGGATAAACTGACTAAACCAGAGGTTGTACAGAGTTTCAGGGAGAGCATAAGGGAACAATTGACAGGAATGGGGGAAAGAAACACAGTAGAAGAAGAATGGGTAGCTTTGAGAGATAAAGTAGTGAAGGCAGCAGAGGATCAACTAGGTAAAAAGACGAGGGCTGGTAGAAATCCTTGGGTGACAGAAGTAATATTGAATTTAAATGATGAAAGGAGAAAATATAAAAATGCAGTAAATGAAGCAGGCAAAAAGGAGTACAAACGTCTCAAAAATGAGATCACAGGAAGTGCAAAATGGCTAAGCAGGGATGGCTAGAGGACAAATGTAAAGATGTAGAGGCTTATCTCACTAGGGATAAGCTAGATACTGCCTACAGGAAAATTAAAGAGACCTTTCGAGAAAAGAGAACCACTTGTATGAATATCAAGAGCTCAGATGGAAACCCAGTTCTAAGCAAAGAAGGGAAAGCAGAGAGGTGGAAGGAGTATATAGAGGGTCTATACAAGGGCGATGTACTTGAGGACAATATTATGGAAATGGAAGAGGATGTAGATGATGAAATGGGAGATACGATACTGCGTGAAGAGTTTGACAGAGCACTGAAAGACCTGAGTCGAAACAAGGCCCCCGGAGTAGACAACATTCCGTTAGAACTACTGACGGCCTTGGGAGAGCCAGTCCTGACAAAACTCTACCATCTGGTGAGCAAGATGTATGAAACAGGCGAAATACCCTCAGACTTCAAGAAGAATATAATAATTCCAATCCCAAAGAAAGCAGGTACTGACAGATGTGAAAATTACCGACCAGTCAGTTTAATAAGCCACAGCTGCAAAATACTAACTCGAATTCTTTACAGACGAATGAAAAAACTGGTAGAAGCCGACCTCGGGGAAGTTCAGTTTGGATTCCGTAGAAATACTGGAACACGTGAGGCAATACTGACCCTACGACTTATCTTAGAAGCTAGAATAAGGACAGGCAAACCTACGTTTCTAGCATTTGTAGACTTAGAGAAAGCTTTTGACAATGATGACTGAAATACTCTCTTTCAAATTCTGAAGGTGACAGGGATAAAGTACAGCCAGCGAAAGGCTATTTACAATTTGTACAGCAACCAGATGGTAGTTACAAGAGTCGAGGGACATGAAAGGGAAGCAGTGATTGGGAAGGGAGTGAGACAGGGTTGTAGCCTCTCCCCGATGTTATTCAATCTGTCTATTGAGCAAGCAGTGAAGGAAACAAAAGGAAAAATTCGGAGTATGTAATAAAATAAATGGTGAAGAAATAAAAGGTTTGAGGTTCGCCGATGACATTGTAATTCTGTCAGAGACAGCAAGGGACTTGGAAGAGCAGTTGAACGAAGTGGATAGTGTCTTGAAAGGAGGATATAAGATGAACATAAACAAAAGCAAAATCCAGCCTCACGAAAGCAACAGAGAAATATTTTTTTAGGTTACACTCAATAAACTTAACATGGTAGATGACATCTTTAAAAAGAAAACTACTAGAAGAGTTACTAAGCTCGGCACCTCTATCACTGGCGTGATGGCGGCAGCTTACACCAGCACACCAACCGTGTCTGGTTTCAGCTCCAGAAGGAGAATGAGCTTACATACTTCCACAGACATTCAGACAGCTCATTAAAAGTGTCCGCAGCAGAGTTCAAACCGTTGCAAGGTGAACCATGGACACACCCCATGCTACCATCCACTAATAGGTTGGAAGGTATATACACAGGCTAAAAGTTTGTAAGACAATTTCATATTGAACCAGAGATGGTCAGATGTAGTATTGGCTGTGTAGTAGCGTCGCTGCTCAACAGCAATCGCTGGTCAAGGTGTTATGGGTAATGTGTGAGAGTAACTTTAGATAGAGAGATGTATGGCGGACTCTCAAGTGTAAAGACGTGTTGTACCTGATGTGTACTGGATATATACTTACTCACTACGGGCAGTATTGATTTTTATTTGCAAGATACCACAATGGATATAATTAAGATTAAAGAAATTTGTTTTGTTACCTACACAGTGCGCATATTCATAAGTGATGATTGAGACAGTGTACAGTACCCACATCCAATGATTTCGTAAAGCTAATTGTTAATGTATAATCGGCTTATTGTATGTTAATTGTGAGCATTATTAATTTGCAAAGAGTCAAAATACAAGTTTAAAATTAGTGCTATATTGTTACTTACCACAAGTCAATATCAGTTTCCAGTTCATTCACTATTTTGCTCAAGAATTTATTGTCGCAGTCATATTCGATTTAATTTAAATGCATGCTAAGCAACAGCCTTGCACAGTACCTGTATGCTAACTATACAATTTAAATTACTAACAGATAGCAGTGGAAAGAGCGTTATCGTTGTGCAGATAAAGTTAAGAAATATTATTATTTCAGGGATGGCATTCATTAAGCAGAGGGAACATTATTTTCAAAGTGATCAAGATTTGTTTCATTACCAGGGCCTATTTCAAATCAGTAGTGTTGCATCAGATTCAGTTTTGTGTTACGTAAATTCACGCAGAATCGATTTGGTTTAAAGTCATTGACGGTTCTCATTCTCGCAATCAGAAAAGTTCAGTACGGGCAAAGCCCATAAGCGACGAGATAAAATACATGTTCGCATGCCATTCCCATTCTAATAGGTGTGTTGCAGGTTACTGTCAGTTAAGAACTTTCAGCACTGCAGCGCGTCAGCAGTCGTAAGTATCGAAATAATTATGAAAAATCCGCCTCGACTGCACAAACTACCTGGTGTTTACCTAGGTTTCAACGTGTTCACGGATGGTAACGAGCCCCCCCCCCCCCCCCCCACCCCCCCTCATTTTGGTACGTTTTCCCTCCTACTCTGATGAGGGTTTGGTTAGCCAAGAAGAACACCATTTGTATTTTCTTATTGCTGCGCGCTTCTAGGAGGTATTTTATGTATCTTCGTTGGCTTCTATGTAATTATAAGGTCATGGAACCAAGGTATGTTATAAATCTTTAACGTCTTCTGATTACATCCTGGTCGGCCGCTTAGTATTATGGCGATGTAGCCACTGTTTCTGCTGCAGATATTATTAGTGCGGTTTTATCCGTTAACAATGACTTCCTTAGCATAGCTGTCTTTTTAGTTTAGGTGTAATTTCTACCTAATTCTAGGGCCTCCATGTTAGCTTGTGGCTGATTTACCATCCGTGCACAAAGTTTGGTTCAAATGGTTCAAATGGCTCTGAGCACTATGGGACTTAACTGCTGTGGTCATCAGTCCCCTAGAACTTAGAACTATTTAAACCTACCTAACCTAAGGACATCACACACATCCATGCCCGAGGCAGGATTCGAACCTGCGACCGTAGCGGTCGCGCGGTTCCAGACTGTAGCGCCTAGAACCGCTCGGCCACTCTGGCCGGCCACAAAGTTTGTCGTGCGTTGCTATTATATATGTCTTAATTCCCGCATCATCGCTTTTATCATTTGCTCAATTTGCTATTTGTGCGACAACTTTCGGCAATCAGTTAGGTCCTGATCCGTGTTAACTTTGTATTCCCGCTCCCATGCATAAGAAGAGCGTTCCCTGGCCGCGCACGTGCGCAGTGATTTCGATAGCCGCACATGTGAACAGCCTGCGGCGCCTCAGTTCGGTGGAGAGCCTGTGACCATCGTACGTTGGCTGGGGCGAGGCAGCTCACACAGGGTTGAGATAAGTAATATTATTGACTTGGTACATACACTACTGGCCATTAAAATTGCTACACCACGAAGATGACGTGCTACAGACGCGAAATTTAACCGACAGGAAGAAGATGCTCTGATATGCAGATGATTAGCTTTTCAGAGCATTCACACAAGGTTGGCGCCGGTGGCGACACCTACAACGTGCTGACATGAGGAAAGTTTTCAGCCGATTTCTCACACACAAAGAGCAGCTGACCGGCGTTGCCTGGTGAAACGTTGTTGTGATGCCTCGTGTAAGGAGGAGAAATGCGTACCATCACGTTTCCAACTTTGATAAAGATAGGATTGTAGCATATCGCGATTGCGGTTAATCGTATCGCGACATTGCTGCTCGCCTTGGTCGAGGTCCAATTATTGTTAGCAGAATAAGTAATCGGTGGGTTGAGGAGGGTAATACGGAACGCCGTGCTGAATCCCAACGGCCTCGTATCACTAGCAGTCGAGATGACAGGCATATTATCCGCATGGCTGTAACGGATCGTGCAGCCACGTCTCGATCCCTGAGTCAACAGATGGGAACGTTTGCAAGACAACAACCATCTGCACGAACAGTTCGACGACGTTTGCAGCAGCATGGACTATCAGCTCGGAGACCATGGCTGCGGTTACCCTTGACACTGCATCACAGACAGGAGCGCCTGCGATGGTGTACCCAACGACGGACCTGGGTGCACGAATGGCAAAACGTCATTTTTTCGGATGAATCCAGGTTCTGTTTACAGCATCATGATGGTCGCATCTGTGTTTGGCGACATCGCGGTGAACGCACATCTGAAGCGTGTATTCGTCATCGCCATACTGGCGTATCACCCGGCGTGATGGTATGGGATGCCATGCGTTACACGTCTCGGTCACCTCTTGTTCGCATTGACGTCACTTTGAACAGTGGACGTCACATTTCAGATGTGTTACGACCCGTGGCTCTACCCTTCATTCGATCGCTGCGAAACCCTACATTTCAGCAGGATAATGCACGACCGCATGTTGCATGTCCTGTACGGGCCTTTCTGGATACAGAAAATGTTCGACTGCTGATCTGGCCAGCACATTCTCCAGATCTCTCACCAAATGAAAACGTCTGTTCAATGGTAGCTGAGCAACTGGCTGGTCACAATACGCCAGTCACTACTCTTGATGAACTGTGGTATCGTGTTGAAGCTGCAGGGGCAGCTGTACCTGTACACGCCATCCAAGCTCTGTTTGACTCAATGCCCAGGCGTATGAAGGCCGTTATTACTGCCAGAGGGGGTTGTTCTGGGTACTGATTTCTCAGGATCTAAGCACCCAGATTGCGTGAAAATGTAATCAAATGTCAGTTCTAGTATAATATATTTGTCCAATGAATACCCGTTTATCATCTGCATTTCTTCTTGGTGCAGCAATTTTAATGGCCAATAGTGTATGTACCGGATATTTGTAAAAAATTTTTATGGGGTCCTGCCGCTGTAGGTGTTGATTTTAGCCTTTGGCTATGCCTATTTAGGCAAGCTGTTTTATTTTTGTTCTGATGAAGGCGTGGTAACCACGCTGAAATCTAGGTAAACACCAGGTAGTTAGTGCAATCGCGGCGGATTTTTCATAATTATTTTGATACTGTCAGTTACGTTATTTCAGTCACACTTCAAACGTACATGCTTCAAGGTGTACAGGTATTTTTGATCGCAGTGTGCATTCCATCAGTTTTATTACGCTTTTGTTGATGTTAATCTGATAATCTATTTTCAAGACATTTTTCATTCCATTCAGCTGCTCTTCCAGTTCAGCAAAAGAGATCAATGCGGTACAAAGTTTGAGAAAGAATATGAAAATGTTGGAATGGCAGAAGAGTAGAGCGTTAAATGTGTGACATAGCCACCTCGATGGAAGTGCTACGCGCTGTGGGGAGTCAGGTGATGGTAGGTCTGGAAAATGTCTGCGGTACGACGGCATCGTGGGAGTACACGGCTTCAGGAGACCAGCGGCACAGCAGAGGTCGTAATTAAAGGGAACGGTGGGGGTGAGGAGGGGGGAAACTGTGGCGTTGCACGTCCTGGGCGAGCAACCAATTAGGCGACAATTAGCGGTGATTGAGCGCCCCGGGGGCGCGCGATCCGGCCGTGCACTCTGCAGCCAATCAGCGGGGGCCGCCGGACACCATTAGACGGCTTCTGCGAGGCGCCTCTTTGCTTTGTGGTGGTGCCGCACCTCTCTTCCCTCCCCCACCCCCACCCACCCCCTCCACGCCGTTCTAATCCTCTTCCGCTGGCACTGCACCAGTCTGGACCCCTCACGCGCCCTGCATCCTAGCTGACAGTAATTGGGGCCTCCGTCGCTTTCAAACTGGCAGTCATTTCAGTCGCTTTCGCTTCTGCGGTGAATGCTGAATAATAGGGTTGCCTATTGAGAATGCCCTTAAAGGCCAACCAGCTCCTTTGCTTTCTGTAACTCGACGGTAGATCGACGTAAATAGTCCACTTTCGCAGGTCACAATTATCGTGATTGTCCTTTTTAGGATGACCACTCCGCAGTAAGTATTGCAGTCGGAGTCCATTACAAAATTATTGGTCCACACTTCAAAATGAGGAAGTTAATTTTACTAATTATCTCTTCTCAGTGGACGTGAACAACACTCAAAATGACTTCGTAAATCTGCCAGAGACAGCAAAGGACTTCGAAGAGCAGTTGAACGAAATGGACAGTTTCTTCAAAGGAGGGTATAAGATGAACATCAACAAAAGCAAAACGAGGATAATGGAATTTAGTCAAATTAAGTCGGGTGATGCTGAGGGAATTAGATTAGGGAATGAGACACTTAAAGTAGTAAAGGAGTTTTGGTATTTGGGGAGCAAAATAACTAATGATGGTCGAAGTAGAGAGGATATGAAATGTAGACTGGCAATGGCAAGGAAAGCGTTTCTGAAGAAGAAAAATTTGTTAACATCGTGTATAGATTTAAATGTCAGGGAGTCGTTTCTGAAAGTATTTGTATGGAGTGTAGCCATGTATGGAAGTGAAACGTGGACGATAAATAGTTTAGACAAGAAGAGAATACAAGTTTTCGAAATGTGGTGGTACAGAAGAATGGTGAAGGTTAGATGGGTAGATCACATAACTAATGAGGAGGTATTGAATAGAATTTGGGAGAAGAGGAGCTTGTGGCACAACGTGACTAGAAGAAGGGATCGGTTGGTAGGACATGTTCTGAGACATCGAGGGATCACCAATTTAGTATTGGAGGGCAGCGTGGAGGGTAAAAATTGTAGACGGAGACCAAGAGATAAATACACTAAGCAGATTCAGAAGTATGTAGGTTGCAGTAGGTACTGGGAGATGAAGAAGCTTGCACAGGATAGAGTAGCATAGAGAGCTGCATCAAGCCAGTCTCAGGACTGAAGACCACAACAACAACAACAACAGTAAAATTAAATGCATAAAGGCATAAGCATATCCTTTACAACACATACCAGGATTGGACAGAAGTTACCCCACAACATCGGCACACTTCATCACACAGGTGTGTACAAAATTGAATGTTTGGACTGTGACTGATTCTACATAGGCTAGATAGGCAGATCATTTGAGATTAGATTCAAGGAACACATGGCAGCACTAAAAAACAAAAAAATACCACACATCAACAATAGCCACCCACCTGCATGAAACAAAACACCATGTCAACAACACAAGTATTAGCATCCCACATATCCAACGAAACGGTAGAAAACTAGACATGCTTGAAACACTCCAAATATACAAAAACCAAACAAAACAACCGGAATCCATCTTAAATGACAAAAATGACAATATTTAAAATAGTATCATCTCTGTTTTCAGCAACTGCCTAAATTCTTAAAAATGCACACACACACACACACACACACACACACACACACGCGCGCGCGCGCGCGCGTGCACACACCTTAATATTTACCATAAATGCCCGCATCTCGTGGTCGTGCTGTAGCGTTCTCGCTTCCCACGCCCGGGTTCACGGGTTCGATTCCCGGCGGGGTCAGGGATTTTCTCTGCCTCGTGATGGCTGGGTGTTGTGTGATGTCCTTAGGTTAGTTAGGTTTAAGTAGTTCTAAGTTCTAGGGGACTGATGACCATAGATGTTAAGTCCCATAGTGCTCAGAGCCATTTGAACCATTTGATTTTACCATAAATATTGACAGCCGCCAAGAATACAAGGGATTGACCTTATTTACAGAAAATTCACCACGCCAACAGCTTGTACCCCTTGTCAGCTTGAAACTATATGTACATCGACTACTGGCACAAATTGTATACCTATCTGCATGTTTTAAAGCATTAACCAACGTATTACCCCAACCTTTAGGCAGCTAATAAATGTAACATGTAATCTTAAGACCCCTTGCCATGTAAATGTTTGCTCTCATAAAATCACTCTATCCACCCTCTCTCTCTCTCTCTCTCTCTCTCTCTCTCTCTCTCTCTCTCTCCCCCTTTCTCTCTCTTTTCCTCTCCTTCTGTTTCCAGCCTCTCACATCTGTCTATTAATTCTAATCAAATATTGTCATCTATGTATAATTTTACTGCTGTAGCCAATATGTTTACTGCACTTAAAAGTCTGTAACATTTCACCTGATTGTTATTAACAAGTATGAAGCTTAAGCCATTTTAACATTTCACCTGATTGTATAAACGAGTACGAATGTTAACCTGTTTTAACTTGTCAAAATCGGATTTATATGCCACCTTAAGTACACACACATATATTCGACACCTCAAAACAAACACCTCCAAATCCTTTAAATATTTATTCTGTAATAATGTTGTTACGATGTATATTCTTTGTACTTTGCGATTATGTCTTCTCTTCTGCTATACGAACCTAGCACCCAGCAGATTCCAGACGCCATATTTGTTTACAAATGTTACACTATACATGTGATGTGTTACGACAGCGAAAGGAACCCGTGACTACTAGAGGTACTCTATTTTACGTATTTTATGTTTACCATTAGATTTAATTTTTTGTCAGAAGAAATCCAAAACCATGTTCTGAAATAGTGTCTTGTTTCTCCACTAGGCAGCGTTACAAGTTCCTCCAAGAAATCGTAACACAACACGCACACAAATGCCATACTAACTAATGTAAATGCACCCGATGACGGAGGTTTAAACCTTTTAAACGCGTCGTGGAAATAAATAAAACGGTGACTGGTAACAGTAAACTTGTTGTTTCATTTAATGAATTAAATGATGTTACGTAGAGTGAGAAAGATTAGGAAAAGGATATTAAAAGTAGTACGTAAGTAACGATTTGGACAGTAAGATATTTGACGCTCGTTAAAGCAAAGCGGATATAAAATAAAGGCTGGCAACAGCATGAAATGCCTGGTGGGAGTGTCTAGATACCGGGATCTTTTGACGAGTGTCACCCTCATCAGTTGCTGAAGTGAAAAGATATGACGTCTCAACAACACTACCACCTGGATGGAAATTCGAGAGCCGGAAGTCTACATTTACAAAATGAAAAAAAAAAGTTTCTAAAAGGATTAATAATGTAACAGTCACACAGCCTGAAAAAAAAAAAAAAAAAAGAAACAGAAAAAATACCGAACCCCCAGAAGGGGAGGAAGACACCAAATGAAACTTCAGAAGTTGAGAGGGTATATGACGTTATTTCGGTGGTTGCAAAATCGAGCCAAATTTAAAAAGATCTTGGCAGCAAGAGCA
Organism: Schistocerca serialis cubense; assembly: GCF_023864345.2. Taxonomy (NCBI): domain Eukaryota; kingdom Metazoa; phylum Arthropoda; class Insecta; order Orthoptera; family Acrididae; genus Schistocerca; species Schistocerca serialis. The sequence goes on along the minus strand of NC_064646.1, from coordinate 156,545,674 downwards.
CACTTATCAGTTCCCTGATTAGAGGCAAGCGCAAGCTACTTCAGGACCGCAGATATGTATAAGGGGCGTTCAAAAAGAAACGAGCCGGAGGCATAATTACACAAACCACTATGGCTGTCTCATAAAATTCCCGGAGTTGCGATAGCCTTTTTAAGGGTACCAAAATGGCGTTAATCACACGGAGAGTGGTCCGGACTGTATGGAGGCTGGCCGAGAACCTCCCATTTGAATTTCTGCAGGAGTGCCGCGAATGTGTTGGCCGTATGAGGCTTTGCAATGTCGTGGAGCAGAATGACCCCACGGGTGAGATTGCCTGGTCGTTTTGATTTGATCGCTTGGCAAAAGGTGGTCAAGGTTTGTGAGTAATGCTGGGCATTCATTGTTGTCTCGTGCAGCAGGAAGTCAATCAGAAGGGGGGCATTTTTAGTCCCCTTAAAAAGGCTCTGAATTGCAAACGATTCACCTCGGACAACGACGTCCAGCTGTACACGCGGAACTGGTTAACATCGCAGCACCGGGAATTTTATGAGATAGCCATTCACCGCCTTGTGTCACAGTGGGAGGAAAATGTGATAAATTTCTATTTTTTTCCGTCTCAGTTGTATGAATGTGTGATCTATCGCTAGAGTGGTTACCGGTTTCAGGTTGATCGTCTATTCTCAAACCACACGCCTTGTTCTTAATCGTAACTAGTTATATGACATAGTGATAAAAGGTAGAATATTTTGAATTTCTTATACAGAGCTATTTGTGCCTCTTGACACCGTATTGTATAACTAGGTACCGTTAGTAACAAAGTGTGTGGTTTAAGAATGGGTGAGTCAGCACAAAACCGACAACCACTGCAGCATTAAATTGTATATTTGTGCAGCCGATATGGACAAAATAAAAGTTTACCAAATCTTCCTCAAGGCTCATCAGCATTACATTGCACCATTTCCAGTCTGAACTCATGCACTGATTCGCCATGGAAGACTGTCAAAGCAGTTGTATTGTCTCCTGAGGCACACTGGCTCACAACTGCTGTAGCTGTTCTTCGATCTGACATCTGAGCTGGTCCCACACATGCTATTGGGGACAGATGTGGGTATCTTCCTTGCCGTGCAAGTACCTCAACATCGGGCGGACAGTTTATAGAGATGCGTCCCATGTGTGGATGAACGTTGTCCTGCTGAAAAATGGCACCACGATAATCTCACATGAGAATTAACAAACGAGGTTGTCAGACGTACGTAACCTGAAGTTATACACGATGGCCCACCACAACGTGACGCCTGGAGCAACACTGCTGAGCCTTTCCAAAACACTGGAAGAATGGGACATCTCCCCAGATCACCACCATACTCACTGACGATGATCTGGGTAGTGCAGAAACGCGATTCATCGCTCAGCAGTATGCGATGACATTCGTTAACAGTCCACTCTATGCAGTCCCGGCGCCACTCCAGTCTGTGCACGGGACGGTAATTCCATTGTCCGACTGCTACTAGTCTCCGACCAATGGTGTGAGATGACTCTCAATGTTGCAAGGCGTCCATCACTTGTTCTGGGATGGCAGGCCAGGTACACAGGGGTTAGGATGTGCTTGGTGCGTAATACAGTGATCCATCCTTATGGTAGTCAGACATCGTCGACCGGAGTCTTCGTGACCACTATGGCTGCCCTCACATTCCCATGGAGTCTAACATTGGGCCACTGCCTCATTCCTATTCCTCAAAAATCTGGATGGTAAACAACTGGGCCAGACGCGTGCCTCACAGTGAATACTCAACACGTGCTGCACTTGGTAACAAGACTAGATACGAAGAACAATAAAGCAGTCTGGTTGCCGTTCTCCTATCACAAATAACTGCAACTAATCATTTACGTAACCGCTCCGTCATGTTTGTTGGGTGTTCTGGAAGTACTTTTTGTTGGTGTAACCTTACGATGAAGTGAAGAATGGAGTACTGGATGTGCAGTAGAGGCAAGAAGAGAATAGTAATAGTAGTAAGGTATTCTGCCTTATGGCAGATCTTGTCATGGGTTAAGCCTGTTCCACTTTTGTCTGTCCATAGCTAGTCTTTCATTTCTGAATATTTATCTCCTTTGATATTGTCCAGCATTTGATACCTTCTTTTTCCTCTTCCCCTTTTTCCCTACACCATTTCTTCTTTTCTTTCCTTGAATAAACAGTCCCTCCTCAAACAATGTCCAATCTAGTTCCGTTTTCCCTTTCTGATGACTTTCAGCATGTTTCTTTCTTCTCCAACTCTTCTTAATAGTTCTTCATTCCTTACTCGGTCTTCCCATTTCACTTTTTGCATTCTTCTCCATATCCACATCTCTAGTGCCCCCAATCGTCTTTCATCTTCCTTCCTCAATGTCCAGGTCTCCGCACCATAAAGCGCAACGCTCCAGATGTAACATTTGGCAAGTCTTTTCCTCAGATTTTTGTTTAGTGGTCCACAAAATAATTTCTGTTTCCTCTTGAATCCTTCTTTTGCCATTGCAATTCTTTTCCTAATTTCTGTTGAGCAATACATATCATCTGTTATAACACTTCCCAAGTAATAGAAGTTATTCACTTGTTCTATTTCCTCTCCCCCTATTTTCTTTCCTCCAATTACCATGCTTTTCGTTTTCTCCTTGTTAATCTTCATTCCATATTCTTCTAATTTTGTGTTTAGATCATCTAACATTTGTTCCAACTCTCTTGCACTCTCTGCCATCACAACAAAGTCGCCTGCAAATCTTATACACTCCAACCCCCTACACAAAGTCCTCTCCTTCCATCAAAACTTTCACTAATAATTTCCTCCAGATATGTATTGAACAGTGTTGCTGATAAACAATAACCTTGTCTTAGACGTCTTCCCAGTTCAATTATTTCTCTAATTACACCTCCTATTCTTACTCTTGCTCTCTGGTTCAAATATAAATTTGTAATTAGCTGTCTACCCCTCAGTTTCATTTTTCCTTAGGATTTTCATCAGTCTGTCCCGTCTGACACAGTAAAAAGCCTTCCCTAGATCAATGAACACAACATAGAAGCCTGTAAAAAGTGATGCGACAGAAGAATGCTAAAGGTCGTTCTGCCTTAAGAAATACAATAAACAGTCACTTCTTATATATTTTTATTTATGCCATCACACGTTTCGGGCGGTCGTCTACCTTCAGTTAGCGTAATTCATTGTTAAATCATAATTAGCACTTTATTAACATATTCACTGCATTGTGGATGCTACAGCTGCATTTGCATTCCGCTTGTTGGTGCAGTTATAAGCGGAAAATTAGGAGCGACAACAAGAGGAATACAAACGCAGCTGCAGCATCTAAAATGCAGTGGACGTGTTAATGAAGATTTAAATATGTATTACCAACTGAAAATAGGCTAAAGCCCCAAACGTGTACAGGTGTAAATAAAAATACGAGGTGTGGCTAGAAAAAAACCGGACTAGTACTGGTGAAACGATAAAACGAATGCAATAAGGCTGAAAGTCGCGTGGCCTGTCACGTGACTCTCGCTCCACCTACTGCTCGAGTTTCATCTGCCTCCTGCACTCAGTCTGCCCGTGGCGTCTGTTTTAAGTAGTTGACGTTTTGTCTGTGCGTCGGAAAATGTTGAGTGTACAGAAAGAACAGCGTGTTAACATCAAATTTTGTTTCAAACTAGGAAAATCTGCGAGTGAAACGTTTGTAATGTTAACAACAAGTGTACGGCGATGATTGTTTATCGCGAACACAAGTGTGAGTGGTTTAAACTATTTAAAGATGGCCGCGAAGACACCAGTGATGACACTCGCACTGGCAGACCATTGTCAGCAAAAACTGATGCAAACATTGAAAAAATCGGTAAACTTGTTCGACAAGATCGCCGTTTAACAATCAGAGCAGTGTCTGAGTTAACAGGAGTTGACTTGTTGTCTTGTCGAACAAGTTTACCGATTTTTTCAATGTTTGCATCAGTTTTTGCTGACAATGGTCTGCCAGTGCGAGTGTCATCACTGGTGTCTTCGCGGCCATCTTTAAATCGTTTAAACCACTCACACTTGTGTTCGCGATAAACAATCATCGCCGTACACTTGTTGTAACATTACAAACTTTTCACTTGCAGATTTTCCTAGTTTGAAACAAAATTTGATGTTAACACGCTGTTCTTTCTGTACACTCAACATTTTCCGACGCACAGACAAAACGTCAACTACTTAAAACAGACGCCACGGGCAGACTGAGTGCAGGAGGCAGATGAAACTCGAGCAGTAGGCGGAGCGAGAGTCACGTGACAGGCCACGCGACTTTCAGCCTTATTGCATTCGTTTTATTGTTTCACCAGTACTAGTCCGGTTTTTTTCTAGCCACACCTCGTATATAAAAGCTGACTGTTTTCCGTATTTCTGAAGGCAAAACAATCCACAGCCAAACAGCCATGGAGTTCAAAAACCAGTAAAAAGGATTAATTAATGTTGGAGATTAGATGGATACATCGAATAACTAGTGAAGAGGTACTGAATCGAACTGGGGAGGGAGAAAGCGTTATCGCACAACCTGACTGAAAGACGGGACGCGTTGATAGGATACGTCCTGAGGCATCGTTAAACTGTTAATTTAGTAATGGAGAGAAGTGTAGTTGGGAGTAAAATTTGTAGAGGGAGAACGGGGTTTGACAACAATAACAAAAAGCGGGTTAGAGTGGATGTAGGTCGCAATTGCTACGCAGATGTGAAGAAGCGTGCACCGGACAGAAAGCCGCCACCAAATATGCACCTCAGGGTCGTGCCCGCTGTGTAACGTCGTCAGGCGCGAAGCTCTATCATTTCTCAGCTTCACAACTTTGTCACCGTACACGCCCTACGATAACGATGAAGGTCAGCGCCAGCTGCATTTTCAGTGTTCCCATACCATATCGTGTGTTCATGTGTGATTTCAGTCTTCCTTAGAAAGGTGCATTGACTTGTGTTTGAAGCAAGGGTAATGGAGGACCAAGGGACTCAACTGATCGGTGTGCGTAATTCTAAAATAAACTAAGAATGTCGTAGCGAAGTACTGGACCTTTTTTAAAAATCTGTCCAGCAGTGAAGAGGCGAGGAATAATATAAATTTTGCACAAATTCATAAACTGGCAGCAAAACCTCGTGGAATTTCCGAATCGACCGTATTCGACATTAATAGTTCAGTAACATCGGCAGAATCTCCAGATGTGATTACGTGTTTTGATCCTCCAAGAAACGGATACAAAAGAAAACGGAAATCTACCGCATCTGACGGTTTTACTAAACATTTAGTGCGTAGAGCTGTATTTGGTTACTACGACAAAGTGGAGCACCCGACAGATACAAAAAATACAGGACGATCTCCAAGAAATTATTCCGTTCTTCGTCTTCTCCACTTATTTGGTATTCGGATCGGGAAGTGTAATGATGGACGAAAATTTTTAACGAAATGCAGAGACAGAGGGCGGAGTTTCTGTGTATAATGCCCTTATGAAATGCTGAGGACAATAGTCTTGAGAGAATATACTTCGATAAAGCTTGGGTTCCACAAAACCATACGAACAAATATATTTTGCTCAACATTAACGGGAATAATGAAAATATCTATAACTGCTTTTGTAGAGCATATACCAGCGATATGGATGATGGCTGCAGTGACGAAGGGCCTGTATCGGCTGAAAAACAAAACAAAAAAAAAAAAAAATCGGGATGTAGGTAATATTCTCCGTGGTAGCGGGGCGCGCCGTCGAAACAGAGGCTCTGTCGGCGGCATCCAAGTGCTGGCGCGCTGTAGCGCACCAACTCTGTCGTAAATAAACTGCTTTTATGGGTGGCACGATACAATAATGATGTCTTACGTGTTTCCAAAATTAATTATATAGTTTTCTTAACAACTTTCTCGCTGAAAGTTTCTACAAGATTCCACGAAACGCAAATTCATCAGCGACGACATTTTTGGTTACACAGGCGTAACAGTTTCACATCTCTTAGGGTGTTTTATGTTTTATCTCGGAATATTTCTGTACCATATGCATCGACAAACTTTGAGAACGTTCCTACACTTTTTTTAAATTCAAATGTGTCAGTGATTCTGTTTTTTCTACATGTTATTGCTTGCAACGTAGGTTTTCTGTCGTAGTAGCTGGCGAGAATTCTCTTTTGGGAATTATTCCGTGATGTTCTAGACTAAAAATAGAGATTAACGTTTTCCGTAACTTCTACCAAAATTTGAAATTGTCACTAACTGGCAATGGTGTAAGAGGGTGAGATGACCTCAAGTTTCCTATGTTCGTGACTGCTCCTGTAGCAAGGACAGCATCAAACTAGTCTTCGGCCTGAAGAACACGACACAATACTCAGAATGCTGACATTATTGTAATGCAAATAGCCTTCTTCAAAATAATCAGCAAGTTTTGTCAAATTTTGCTGTTGTTGATTTTGCTGTAGTCTTCAGTCCGTAGACTGATGCCTCGTTCATAGTCCATCCTGTGCAAATCTCTTCACCTCTGGATAACTTCTGCAGCCTAAGACACTGTGTCTGGAATCTGGCAGGACGACAGTCCAAATCCCTATTCACGCATCCTGGTTAAGGTTTCCCTTGATTTCCTCAAATTGGTTATGGCAAATGGCTGCGTGGTTCCTTTTAAAAGTCGATTTTCTTCCCCATTTCGATCTTGCGCTGCATTTCTAGTGACCTCGTTGTCGGTGGGACGTGGAATCCTAGTCTTCCCTCATTTTTGTATTAGAGGCGTATTCTCACTCTAGCTTTACCCCCAACCCTGCCATTCTCTAACTGTGGACTTGTAAATAGGAAAAAATTAACAATCGGTTTATATTACCGACATCCCGATTCAAATGAACAGTTCAAAGAAACCTTGAGCCTCGTTTCATATTATCGATACCCCACTTATACAATTACAGCTGGTGGTGACTTCAATATAACCTCGATATTTAGGCGAAAATACACGTTCAAAGCCGATGGTAGGTATACAAAAGTCAGAAATAGTACTATATGCCTTATCCGAAAATTATTTGGAGCAATTAGTTCAGGAGTCTACTGGACGTGTAAATGGTTGCGATAACATTCCATTAAAAGCTAATCATAATGTATCTCTTTGAAAAATCAGATAATAATTCGCTTGACGCCCTCCTAAGAGACAGTCTGCACGCCTTCCCCGTTAAAGACTTAAGTGCAGACCTAATAAATTAATAAAAGGTGGAACCGATCCCCCTTGGTAGATAAAACAGGTCACAATGCTGTTGTAGAAGCAATGAAGAATGCGTGCCAAATTTAAAACCGCGCAACTACCCTCTCTGTTGGAGAATATTTCCCTTACAGAAAGAGAACGGCAGTGATTTATGAACTACAAGACTCTACCACATTTCTGCACCCATCAGCAGTATCTACCACACGATTTAATGAGCGAGAGCTTGTAGCAGGACCTTAATCCCTTAGGTATCTACTTATGGTGACATTTAAAGACACTGGTATTCGTCGTAAATATGAGATCGGTTCCGACGGATCGATCTAGTCCAAATCGATTGATTCAGATGAAAACTATTATGTTCATCACTACCTAAATTCTACGTAACAAAAGTTGTTTCTGATGCAACATAGTAGACACTTCCGGCTACTACACAAAATTGCTTGAAATTATCCGTCCCTTTTCATACCGATCCTTTTATTTGGTTTATCAGCTTCCTTCGTGTGGTTAAACTGTTCATACTTGGTTTCTCTTTCAGAGACTGTAGCCAGATTCACTAACATGTATCGGAAGTCAAAACAAGCTTTAACTGTGACATTATAGGTTTCGTGGGTCATGACTTCAGACCACTAATCCTACAAAGTCTGATGCGAAATTACTGCTCATCACAGTACTGATGATTTCTTTACAAAAGCCTTTTGAAGCAATGCTATGTTTGAATCGAAGCAGGAGGTCAAAATACTTCGCCTTTGACAACTAGCTTCACTTGAAATGTGAATTATTATACAGGATGCAGATATAAGTGCAGGTATTTTTATGTCTGGTACCTTAATACATATCCACATTAGAGCGTTAGTTCTCTTTCCTACGTCGAACAGTATTCCCACAAGCATGTTACAATCTTTACGAGCAGATATTTTCCGCACGGTCGTAACTGCAAAACAAAGTGAACTAGACCTGCCGGTGTAGACTAATCTGTTGCTGCACTTAGTCACCTGGCAATGAAGCAGTTGTCAGTCACACACCTTCATCAGCTATTCCGCACAGACAGTCTTGAGCGCTAAGAACCTGGATTCATAGCTCACATTTAGTGATAGGCCGCCGACATAATGGAATGTCGACACAAGAACAGTGACCCATTTCTCAAAAAGTATTTGTTCGAGGATATATGTTTCTAGTACTGTGTTTCTAGTTTTTACATGTAACGTCATCTGTAAGAATATGTGATTTTTTTTAACCATCCCGCCTAATGGAACTTCTGGTGGATTAAAACTGTGTACCGGACTGGAATCTTTTGTCCTTCACTGGAAAGTGCTCTACCAACTGAGATACCCGAGCACAACTCACGACTCCGTCCTCACAACTTTACTTCCACTGTTATCTCATCTCCTGTCTTCCAAACTTAACAGAAGGTCTCCTGCGTGACGTACGGATGTAAGGATATTGCGGAGACGTGGCTTAGCCACAACTTGCGTAATGTTTGCATTCTGTCGCTGACCTTTCATGTCTAGCGTTTACTATAACTTCCCTGCACATAGCAACTAACGTCCTCATAGTAGATAACTCAAAAGATTCTCCTCCAGCTCCCACACGGAGGTGTGTGCATTTATCACCAACTGTATTAGTGACAGACCACGCTCATAATATTTCAGTATGCTACGTGGCTGCCTTTGTTGTACACTCCATCTGAGTGCGGGGCAGCACTGGATGCGGTAGATAACAAATATTTATTAATAGCAAAATGAACGTACAGTTCTTCTACATCGTTATGCCAGGAATCATGACAAGCTCCTATGCTGTACCTAGTTACCACCGGGATCATCGGTATTTTCTTTCATTCATTCATTCATTCATTAACAGGGAACCGGGTAACATCACACGGGTTGGGTCGCTCTAGCTGTATTATCAGCCACAAAATTATGACCACCGATCTACTATCGACATAAACCCGCCCAGGTGATAGCACACTGTGCACGAACACTCCCAATGATGGCCTCCACAGCCTACGACTCATGCATGTGGCAGTAGTAACACCACGACATCGGCAATTACGATGGGCACATGACCATCAGAGCTGGATGTTGGCGCAGTGGCAGAGCGTTGCATGGTTTGAGGAATCCCGATACCTTCTTCATCATGCCGAAGCGAGGGCGTGAATCGCGAATCCGTCGTCTTCCAGGGGAACATCTCCTTGACATTTGTACTGTACGACGGAGACAACCTGGTGGCGGCTCCATTATGCTCTGGGGAACATTCATGTGGGAACCCATGGGTCCAGTGGAGCTCTTGCAAGGCACCATGTCGGTCAAGGAGTATCGCACACTGGTTGCAGACAACGTACACCCCGTCATGACCATCACGTTCCCCGACAGCAGTAGTATTTTTCAACAAGACGGTGTCGTCATGTCGCAAGAGCAGAAGTGTGATGGAATGGTTCGAGGAACGCAGTGACGAGTTCCAATTGATGTGCTGGCAGCCCAATTCACCATATCTGAACCCAATCGAACACATCTGGGGTGAGATTGCGAGGTGGCGCAGTGATTAGCACACTGGACTTGCATTCGGGAGGTCGACGATTCCAACCTGTGCCCGGCCATCCTGATTTAGGTTTTCCTTGATTTCCCTAAATCGCTTCAGGCAAATGAAGGGATGGTTCTCTTGAAAGGGCACAGTCAATGTCCTTACCCATCGTCCGCTCATCTGATGGGACCGTGTTTGGTCCCCTCCCGCTAATCAACTAACCAGCCTACAATAAAAACTTTTATATCACCAGCAACGTGTGGAAGACAGACTTTCTCCATCAGCTATCTCTCACTCCAAAGACGTTTTCAGTTGCTAACTCCACACGTTGCCTGAGACAGAAAACAACATCTTCTTCCCCTAACTTTCAATTAGGAGAAAAATAAAAAAAACAGCAGTACGAATCTATAACTTATAATTTTTTTTTCTGAGTTATTCAAGGAAATGTCTCTGATGCATTTTGCCTGTATGAATTATTTTTCCCGTTTCTCGAGTAACTATTAACAATGGCTAGGGAAATACTAGTGCTCTTTTTTCTTTTATTGCCGTTACATAACAGCAAGCAACCGATGAGATTGTCAATTAGTTTGGAAAAATCTGTTTATAAGCTTTTGCAACTATAGAAAAATGCTGGATGGTAACTGACAGTCGCAGCAGAGCTGGGTTCTTTCTGGCTGTCAATGATGGATGTTCTATGTTTGCTGCTAAACTACGTGCTTGTCATAGTTTCAGTACAAAGTGCTTTCATGACTGTATGACGACAGAAAACATCGCAAATATCTTCTTGCCACTGCGGGAAATTTACTGGCATTTTATGGACATTTGCTAGTTATGTCTGTGTCCAGTCTGATTCACTATATTTCACTAACAGAACACGGACTAAATCGTTCGTTCGCAGATCAAAAAACTAGTTTTTACGAACTCACTGCTGATTTTGACATTACATTTCAATTTGCCTGCAGTATGATTTAGACTTTTTGATAACAAAAGTCCTTGATCTACGAAGCAAGCAATTCACTATTTTGCAATCCTACGTTATGTCACACATAGTTCTGTTAAAGAGAGGCAAAACGGATTTATTTTTTTCGGAATGTCTGGAAACATATGAAACACCCTTTTGAACGCCAAGATGACGGCTCCACAGTGAAGGATGAAAAGTAATATTTTATTTCCTCTTTTTTTCCTCTCAGTTTCGATATTTAATGCTGTCAGAGGCACAAATTACAAATATATGTTTCGAAATGAAACCAGATTTCTTTTATTAAAGACTAATTACAAATTTTCTTTAAAAATTTTGTACTACTGTTCTCGTTATTTTGTTTAACTGGAATTATGTTTGAATGGTTTTACGATTAAAAAGCGACTACAAGCATTATTACGAATATTTTATTAAGATTTCAGTTCTTAGACCGTAAACAGAATTTGAATCCCAATGAAATGATGCTGAATGGTTTAAAGAATGCTTACTTCACCGTGTAACAGCGGTCAAACCCTAGTGAGGTGGGTGCGCCTCCTTTTCAGAACAGAGTTTCCCAAAACACAGTGTGGTAGTTTATTCCTTATGACACAGTAAGTTTTGGAAACGATCTCATCCATCACAGCATTGGCAGGAAAGGTCATTTATTCAACAAGTACGAAGTATTTTTAAAATTTGTTGTATGAGTGTACAAAGAGGAGCTGTAATTTTGGTACATATGAGCACCGCCTACACCCCTCCACAGTGTTGAGAATTTTAGATCCGAGGAGCTAGAAAATAATCTACCCTTAGAAAACAATTTATACCTACAGTACTAAAATCGTCCTTGGCAGGTGTGAACATAAGTGTAAGCTGTACTATGTCATATTTCTTTTATATGTTTCTATGCATTTGACGCATAAGAAAAAGTGGTGTAAACCAGCCAACAATCCTTTTTTTTTCTTTTTTGATTTGATCAATTCTTACACATTCTATATCATCTAAAGCAGGGGTGGCCGAGAATTAGGCGAGCGAGCTGTTTCCTGGTTCGCGTGCCATAGCGCTGAATCTGGATGCACACTTCCTCCACTGCCAGGTCACCCTCTTTGAGCTTGAGGAGGAGGAGGAGGAGGAGGAGGAGGAAGAGGAAAGTGCAGTGCGTCCTATTTAGATACCAGTGCAATCAGACTGCATGTGAATTACTTTCATGTTACGTATTTCTCAACAACATAGATCACAAAAAACAAGTTTTCAATTATATTTAATTATTTTTGGCGCGCTGAAGACATATTGTTTTTTATCTGGCACAAACTGTTGGCATAAGGACAGATGTAGACAATTTCATAAATTTTTCTCACTCAGGTTGACACGTAATCGTGAATTATTTAGCTTCACAATCGAACAAATGTCTTTCACACACACATATATTGATCGAAATATTGTAGCACTTTTGCAACCTAATTATGGAGATGCGGGAAACCCTACCTGAGGGAGACAATGTATATGACCTGGACAGTTTCGAAGGGCAAAGATTTGTGTTTAAAGTGGGAATTACATTGCTGATCAATCTGTTCATGCACGAGGACGCTTTCAATTGAAACACCAGTTTCGAAAACTGCTCGAAAACAGATGTAAGATTGACAGTGTTCTTAAAACACTTAGAAAACTATCGTTGCAGGTCACAATAGCTTTTTCAGACCTCTTGTTTTCTTCAGCGCCGGGTAGCTTAGGGAACTGGGCTGTCTTAGTTTGTCCCTTCAGAAATAAGTTGTTTCACCTCGCAATTCATTACTGTGGACAGTGCGCAATCAACTCCACTTAAAATGCGACTTCTGCAGTCCATTTCTGATGTTCTAGTTTTTGTTTCTTTACTCCTTTTTCTTTCATAAATTCAGCACTGGCGGGTCTTAAATCGAAAATTAGTTCCAAGCCTACCCCTTGACTTAAGCGACATACTTTTCAGCAATATATGACGTCTCCATACCCTTCGTTCAGTTGCACTGAAAACTGTTGCAGTTCAAATGGTTCTGAGCACAATGTGACTTAACATCTGAGGTCACCAGTCCCCTAGAACTTAGAACTACTTAAACCTAACTAACCTAAAGACATCACACACATCCATGCCCGAGGCAGGCTCCAGAATGAAGCGCCTAGATCCGCTCGGCCACACCGGCCGGCTGTTGCAGTTGACATTGGAATATTGCGTGCGACTTCAGAAATTTTGCTACTCGTTTCACTATTTCCTTCACGCGCTCCATGCCATCAAATTTAACACAAAGTGCTTCTTGGTGATCAGAACAATGAATCCGGTCTGTCAATCCTTGTAATATTTTGATCTTCCATTGTGAACTAATTCTGTAAATTCTTTCTGCATGGTTTTGTAATGTCCTTCCATAGCAAATCTGATGTTAATTTAGTATTAAGAAAACAGCCTTAATCGCGTTTTTTTATTTATTTAGTGCCGACCGGTTTCAGCCCATCGCAGGTCCATCTTCATGGCGAACTGCTGCTGGCGTCACGTCTACCAAGGTGTGGCAGGAGACTGCTCTATAACCATGTTGTCCAAAAATCCGATGTACTTCTTGATTGTACGACTGCATAAGAGACACTGGCAATTTTCGTCCGTCTTCTGTCATTACCATTTACTTTTAAATCCTTGTTACGGTAGATTGCTAGACTGCCTCTTTTTGTGCAGACAGCCACTAGATCTGTGAACGCCCTTCATACCAAGAACAAATAGCGAAGGGTAAACAGCACTGGCACCACGAATCCGCTGAGCTGAAGAGGGTCGTGCCCACCGATAAATGCCACACTGCAGTAATATGTGATGTGCCGCGCTGTACCTGGTACTGCCGAGAAGACCCGAACAAAGCCGAGATCGGCCGAGCCTCAGGCCACCAGCAGCCCACGCATCAGCCTAGTGTGTGGTTAGGCACGCCGTGGCCAGGTCTGATCTAAGGGACTGAGACTCTACAGCAGGTCGTTTGACCACCACTGTGTTTCACTTAGCATGGTTTTCCTGACGAACACAGCGCCAATGAAGATCTCCCGTTCACATACCAACGTACGTAAAAGGCGGTGCAAGCTCTGTTGTGTTAGAATAGAGTGCGTACATTGAAATTCTTTGAGAAAAATTGGGGCAGCGCATATGAAGAAAACGTGTAGCAAGGGCCTAAAACTGGTAGTCTAATAGAGCTGGGAAAAAGGGAGTGATAGATAAAAGGCTATACTAAGACCAAGAGCGAGTACCAGTTTGTAGCTCTCAAAGTTTATCAGACTGTAGTTTGTACTTCCTTACACATTTTGAAAATATTACTATAACAGCTATTCCAAGACTAAAACATTTTAATTACAAATAAACCGTGTCCAGCGTTATCTTTGGGCGCACCACTATGTGGGTCTCTCTCTCAACTGTCCCATCAAAGGAAGCCACAACAGCCATCGGCTGCGACTGAAATGTTCAGACAAAGGTCAGCCAGTGATCAATGTGCCAATCTTTAGTTTTTATGATGGAAGATGCACCATATACAAAGGCAAAATTTTTGTGCTACCAGGGAACCCGTGCAAAACTTTCGCACTCGTATACTTTTAAATTATGACAGTACTTGAAATAAATGTAGTCGTTGGAATAAGGGTAGTTGTGGAAATGAGGAGAATACATCTTTAAAAATGAACCGAACAACGTGAAATAACGATCATGAAAATTTATGATACATCCTTGTATGTACATTTTATTGTGTCCAGAATCGTGGATGTTTGTCCTGGGTTGTTAGACAGGCAGAGATCAGGGGCTGTCAGTAGGGCCACGTAACTGTGACTTTAATCCAGCAAACATTTCCTTTACAGCATGCGCGTTAGCCATAGTAGCAATAGTAAAGCCCAGTTCAAGGCGACAATGAGACACATCAAAAAAGTTTTGCATCGCCTGGGTTCCGAGAGTTCAGTAACCTGTACAAAAAATTGGAATAGAGGTCAACATAAACATCATTTCCACTCTTTTTATTGTTCATGAGAACCACACATTGCATGTTGTACCACCATACAGCGAGAGCTTCACAGGTGGTGGTCCAGATTGCTGTACACACCGGTACTTCTAATACTCAGTAGTACGTGCTCTTGCACTGATGCATGCCTGTATTCGTCGTGGCATACTATCCACAAGCTCATCAAGGAACTGCTGGTCCAGATCGTCCCACTCCTCAACAGCGATTCGGCGTAGATCCTTCAGATTGGTTGGTGCGTCACATCGTCCATAAACAGCCCTTTTCGATCTATCGCAGGCATGTTCGACGGTTCATGTCTGGAGAACATGCTGCCCACACAGGTCGAGCGATGTCGTTATCCTGAAGGAAGTTATTCACAAGATGTGCACGATGGGGGCGCGAATTGTCGTCCATGAAGACGAATGCCTCGCCAATATGGTGCCGATATGGTTGCACTATCGGTCTGGGGATGGAATTCACGTATTGTACAGCCGTTACGGCGCCTTTCATGACCACTAGTGACGTACATCAGTCCCACATAAAGCCACCCCAAAACAGCAAGGAACCTCCACCTCGCTGCACTCGCTGGACAGTGTGTCTAATGCGTTCAGCCTGACCGGGTTGCCTCCAAACACGTCTCCGACGATTGTCTGAAGTAAGTGATGCGAATCCTGAGCGGACCATTCGGCATGTTGTTGGGCCCATCAGTACCGCACTGCATGGCGTCGTGGTTGCAAAGATGGACCACGCTATGGACGTAGGGAGTGAAGTTGCGCTTCATGCAGCCTACTGCGCACAGTTTGAGTCTTAACACAACGTCCTGTGGCTGCGGTTGTCCACAGCAGTAGTAGCACTTGGGTGGCCTGGGTGAGGCATATCATCGACAGTTCCTGTCTCTCTGTATCTGCTCCATGTCCGAACAACATCGCTTTGGTTCACTCCGAGACGCCTGGACACTTCCCTTGTTGAGAGCCCTTCCTGGCACAAAGTAACAATGCGGACGTGATCGAAACTCGGTATTGACCGTCCAGGCATGGTTGAACTACAGACAACATGAGCGGTGTACCCCCTTCTCGGCGGAATGACTGCAACTGGTCGGCTGTCAGACCCCCTCCTCCAATCAGGCGCTATTCATGCATTGTTGTTTATATCTTTGGGTGGGTTTAGTGACATCACTGAACAGTCGAAGGGACTGTGTAAGTGATACAATATCCACAATCAACGTCTGTCTTCAGGAATTCTGGGAACTGGGGTGATGCAAAACTTTTTTGATGTGTGTATATTTGTCGTTTCGGAAAGTATATTCGTTTAGAAAAGTCAGCTTGTACAACAGCAGAGACAATGGAGTGCCGCAGTGGTCACAGTTATTATCTAGACAATGCTGTCTTGCAATTATTCAGTTAATAAGTACTTTAAAACAAGTAATATATTTCTGGTGAGGATGAAATGGGGAGTCTCTTATTCGTGATTAATAAGATAACTTCAAGCTGGGCATGCATGATGCTGTTTTGCCCATCAAAGTTAAAAGTCTCTTTTACGTTAAAATTTTTCACAAACAGTAAGTAAGTTTTAGCGCAAAATCGGTATCCAATATCAGCAGCCTTTTAAAAAGCTCTTCTAATGGTACGTCATTCATCCCTTTACAATTAGTATGCCTTGAGAAGAAGGTTGGTTGGTTTGGGGAAGGAGACCAGACAACGAGGTCATCGGTCTCATCGGATTAGGGAAGGACGGGGAAGGAAGTCGGCCGTGCCCTTTAAAAGGAACCATCCCGGCATTTGCCTAGAGCGATTTAGGGAAATCACGGAAAACCTAAATCAGAATGTCCGGACGCGGGATTGAAACGTCGTCCTCCCGAATGCGAGTCCAGTGTCTAACCACTGCGCCACCTCGCTCGGTGAGAAGAAGGGATATTGACTTTAATATAGCCGGCTGGTGTGGCCGAGCGGTTCTAGGCGCTTCAGTCCGGAACCGCGCTGTTGCTACGGTCGCAGGTTCGAATCCTGCCTCGGGCATGGATGTGTGTGTTGTCCTTAGGTTAGTTTGGTTTAAGTAGTTCTAAGTTCTAGGGGACTGATGACCTCAGATGTTAACTCCCATAGTGCTCAGCGCCATTTGATCCATTTTTTTTTGACTTTAATAATTATATGTGTACTGCTTCTAAATATTGAGTTTTGATAGTAATATTACTCTGCACAACAATGTATAAAGTTAATAATAAATGATTTTTTTTCTGCGTAAATCTATGGCGACGGTCTGCGTTCCTCCAGAACTGTTTCCTCCATCTGTTGCGTTTTGACTTGGAAATCGAGAATCTGAAGATCGACCGTTTTCGTACACGCAAGGCATTCTCATCGAGCCGGATTCGAATCTCGAATATCAGGAATTACTCACAGAGGAATATTCAAATGTGGAACTTACTAATTGTGAATGAAATTTTCAATCTGCAGTGGAGTGTGAGCTGATGTAAAAGCTCCTGGCAGATTATAACTGTCTGCCGATGGAGACTCGAACTCGGGACCTTTGCCTTTGCTGGACATGTGTTCTGCCATATGAACCACACAAGCACGACTCAGACGTTCCGCTGCACAGGTTTACTTCCGACAGTGCCTCATTTTCCGCCTTCCAGACTTTGCAGACGTTTTCCTGCGAATCCTGCAAGACTAGCGCTCTGGAAGAAAGGATACTGCGGGCAAGGATTAGACACGGCCTGCGTGTTTGCTGATATCTGTCAGGAAGTTCCATATCAGCATACTCTCCGCTGCAAAGTGAAAATTTCCGCCTGGGAACATCCCCCAGGTCGTGGCTAAGCTATATCTAGGCAATATCCTTTCTTCGGGAGTGACAATCATGCAAGTTTCGCAGGAGAGTTTCTGTGAAGTGTGGAAGACAGGAGGCGAAATACTGGTGGAAGTAAATCTGTGAGCGCGAGTACTGATTCGTGCTTGGGTGACTTAAGTCGGTGGAACACTTGGCCACAAAAGGCGCAGGTTTCGAGTTCAAGTGTCGGTCCGGCACACAGTTGGAAGTTTCGTACTAATCGTGTTACATTAAAATGGAAAGGAAATCCATTAAGGTCACAGTCCCCCAATTCGCAATCAAGCCTCTTACGTTGAGGTGGTTTCACTTTGGGGATATTTACACGATATGAAACGAAACCTCTCGTGTATCTGCCACAGTCTCTCGCTGGTGACAACTTTTTTTTTTTTTCGAGAATAACCGCTAAGCCATCTTCTTTCCCGTTATGACCGATATTAGCACCCAGCACTCGCACATGCATTCCCGTCTAAGGAATGTGAGTTCGTGTCTAGGTGGCAGCGCAATCCCGGTAAAAAAAAAATCCAGATAATAGAGCAAGACCTAAATACTTACAGTCACTTAGCACAGGAACACATCTCTGAAACAAGCTCACTGTTATGCCTCATTACTGGACAAAACTACTTTGAATTTCATAAAGAATTCTGCTTACTGGACAGAGTTGGATCCCCCATATGAGGAACTAATGTAAATATCTGCATGGACAAAATAGAGAAAGGAATATATCAGAAAACAGTAAAAGGAATACAAAGAATAATATATTAGTGGAGGTACGTGTTTGACATCCTGTGCTCGGTTGAAACGAAGACAGAAGAGTTAGACATAGAGATAAACACACTACACAAGACATAAAGTTCACTTCAGACAAATGTCAAGCATGGCAAATAAACTTCTTGATTTATCCATCACAAAGAAAAATAAACAATGCTGATTCAGTGTTTATAGGAAAAACACCACACACAGACACAATAATGCCCCAATCATCAAAATACACAGAGTCTCAAAAAGGAGCTGCTGTCATATATATTGAAACACGTATGTATTCAGTAGCAGCGATGGCGAGGCATGACAGAAACTCTGACCAGAGAGTTATTTATCGTTGCTAGTCTGCGCTTGACCGCGCGAGAGTTCAGTTGCATGTAGGGAGTCGGTAGTGGCAGTTGCGAGGCAGTTGTTGTACGTAGCGAGTCGCGAGAGCATGTAGTTCGTTCGTGTTAGTAGCGCGCGAGAGACAGTCGGAGTTGTGTGTGAGGAGTCGGCGGGCGTCGACATGGGCCTCTGGTCAAGGTTCAGGATGAGGTATATTTTTAAATAAGGTAATGAAGCAGCATTGTGCACATCTGATAATGTAATCTATCTTAACTGTAATTAATTTGTTCAAGAATTGCCCCAATAATAATTTTGTTCTGAAAGCAATTTTTTAAGAAAATAATCATTACAATTGAAACAATACTTCCTATGCTTTTCCTGCCAGAATCAATTTATCAGATTTGCACAGGGCCTAAGGTCAGCGCAGATGACCTTATAAAATTTATCAGGTTGATCATAACTTTAATTTTTTAGGGACTTATTATTTTTGCACATTGTTATTATCATTGAGTTTTATTACTGTGGGAAGCTAACGTTTGGCACTATTTGCAATTCTTATTCTATTCTATTCATTTAAAAATAATTACGGGGAGGTCACATTTGGCTCTACGTCCATTAACATTTGAATAAGATTTCTTCATTTCTCCGGGGAGGTTACAATATATGCTCCAAAATTTAAAGAAAGTGTCACTAGACAAACACAATTGCAATGTGGTGGTCGGCATAAGAACTCAAACAGTCAATAAATAAATAAATAAATAAATAAAACAAAATGAGGAAAGAACAAAAAAAACTACAGAAAGCATATAAACTCACGTGGAACTATTATAACAAAAAGTCCATATCCATTAACGCAAAATTGAGGCACTACAACACTGTCGTACTTCCGGAGGCACTGTATGCATCTGAAATAACACAAATAGGTGGGCAAACTAAAATCAAAGAAATAGAGAAACAAGAAAGGAAAATTCTCAGGAAAATTTTTGGCCCGATACAAGAGCAAGGAATATGGAAGAAGAGACCATCAGGATTATATAAATACACAGACAAGATTACGGATACAATAAGGAAAAGAAGAATGCAGTTCTACGGACATATCCACAGGATGAATCAAAATAGAATTTCAAAGCGAATTCTTAAAGTCATCAACTCAGGCAGGGGAAAAACAAAATGGATAAAAGAAGTTGAAGAGGACCTCAGACAAGCACACATAACAGTAAAGGATGCAAATGGACAGCGGAACGAAAGAAGCAACACAGTGAACACATGAAGAAAATTTGGGCTCAGAAAAAACATAAACAATCATCATAAAGGAATTCAAGTTCAAACGCTCTCTTAAATGGGAATAATCGAATATAATAAATAATAATAATAAAACAAAATAAAAAATAAAATAAAATAAATATTAGTATACTAAGAAACCCTAGTAACACAATTGAATATATATAATCCAGCCATTACCTACTTCAGGGTAATAGCTGGGACGCTTTATACTTAGACGAGGCCAGCAGAACAAATGAATAAAAATAGAAAGGACATAAAAGAGCACGGAAAATAATCAGATTCGGCACCAGAAAAAATCTAACAAGAGAAGTTCAACATTCAAAAGGTAATCACAGGAAAGAAACATACAATAAATAACCAAATAAACATTAGCAACCAAATGTTATTTAAATTAATGAAACGTGTAGTAGATAAATGTCATACCTAGTCACCATAAAAGCAGTATTTACGAGTACATGAACTAGGCAAAACACTCACTCCTGATTACCTACCACAGCAAAGTAGTAAAATAACTTTAACAAAGTAATAATCTACATGTACAGAAACTTTTCTCCTACACACACACACACACACACACACACACACACACACACACGAGAGAGAGAGAGAGAGCGAGAGAGAGAGAGAGAGAGAGAGAGAGAGAGAGAGAGAGAGAGAGGGAGGGAGAGAGAGAGTGGGGGGAGTAAGAAGAAACAGCAGATGCTTTCACAACCCCAAAAATGAAACAAAAGACGATCGTATTCCACAACTTCAAAACAGAGTACAGGATGTGTAGTCGGAACTACACAACGCGAAAAATAAAACAGATTACTGTCAATGAAATGCAGTGTACTCAATATCGAAAACCTACATGTATAAAAACGTTACGGATGAAGTAGGGAACAAAAACTCGTGAGTGATCGAAGTGGTTTAATACCGTTTAACAGTAATAATTTGAAACCTAAGGACTGTTTACGATCTCGTGAAAAAGATTTGCAAAGAAAAGCATATTATTACAGTCGCTACTGAAGATGCTTTAAAATAAAGCGAAACGCGCATGGTCTGAATACGACTTTTGTTACAGTCGCAAAAGACGATTTATAACCTATATTACTCGTATAGCTGCGACTGTGGAAGAAGTGCTCTAGAAAGAATAAGAGGAGCACATAATAAAATTTGCCTACCAGGAAATTCCCGCTTTGGAAAAGACGTAGCACGCCAACATGTTCCGGGATGGCATAAAAATTCATAAACATGAGAACAGTTTCAGCAAGAAAAAGAAAGCTTCTAGGTAAACTGATCCAGGATTCGCGTGCCGTAGTGAACGAATGTTGCAGGTAGTTAGGGGAGAATCGCAGTGGGAGCCATCGGGGATAAGCCCTGAGACACTGGCACGACAAGTATATAGTTGTAATCTCCGGCCGCGGGTTGAACTCAAGTCCGGCACCACCAATTTAGGGTGAACATTTCACAATGGTAGTTACTTTTGCTCGCGAAATGTCCGGATAATCGTTAGACAAGTATTGGCCGAGGATCTCGAGAGAAGCCAACAGGCAATACGTCAGTGGTGGCCACCCCACAGGCTCGATAATTTTCTAACATCCTCTAGTGCTTCGAGCATTAAGTGGCGATGATAATGCCACGATGCCATTTTTTTATGTGTGCCCTGTCACGTGCATTAGGCAGTGGTACACACCTGGGTTTATGGCATCCACACGCCGTAATGGGAAGGTGGTTAGAATAGTATACCTAATCGCAAGCTGCTATCGTCCAGCAATGCACTGCACTGAAACTTCCTGGCAGATCTCATTCTGGAAACATTCCCCAGGCTGTGGCTAAGCCATGTCTCCGCAATCTTTCAGGAGTGCTAGTTCTGCAAGGTTCGCGGGAGAGCTCCTGTAAAGTTTGGAAGGTAGGAGACGAGGTACTGGAAGAAGTAAAAGCTGTGAGGACGGGGCGTGAGTCGTGCTTGGGTAGCTCAGATGGTAGAGCACTTGCTCGCGTAAGGCAAAGGTCCCGAGTTCTTGTCTCGGTCCGGCACACTGCTAGGAAGTTTCATATCAGCGCACACTCCGCTGCAGAGTGAAATACTCATTCTAATGCACTGCACTGTGAACCGCTACGGCGACCCTCACTGTTAACACGTTACAGCCGGCAGAAGTTAACACTGACATCTGCGGTTTGGCCAGAATCGAGGAATTAGGTTGTTGCATAAATTCGTGGCGTTTCTGGTTTGCATTTTGGTATTCCGGTTAATATGGGTTTATTTATCGATTGTAATTTTTTATTTGTAGTTCACTGTTGCTATCTGAATTTAGATATCGTCATTTTGTCATCTGGAGATAGTGAGTGGAGTTGTGCACGTGCGTTAATAGAGTGTCAATTGGAGAAATCGGAAAATTTCCGACATATTCTTCTGTTTGAGTGCAGTAGAGGGGTGACAGCATTCGAGGCAGCCAGAAATATTTCCGCCGTTTACTGGGATAATGTCACTGGACAGAGCATGGCGAGGAAATGGTTATCTCGCTTTAAGGGATCTCGTTTTGACATTACTAGCTCTCCACATTCAGGGAGACCTTCGGGTTTTGATGAACATCGGTTGAATGAATTAATCCACAATGATTCATGTCTGTGTACTCGAGAACTGGCAAATGTGATCTGTGATCATTCCACAGTAGTACGTCATTTTCACGCACTGGGGAAGGTTCAAAAGTCGGGTGTGTAGGTACTGTATGCTCGAAGTCAAAGTCACAAATATCAGCGGATGGCCATAGGTGCATCTCTGCTTTCTCGTCATCAATTGGTTCGTGAACAACACCGACCAATCCTGTCCTGTATCGTTACTGGTGACGAGAAATGTTGTATTTATCCTAAGAATAATAGGGGAATGGCTGAGTCTAAACGAAGCAGCAACTCCCCGTGCAGAGACCTGAGCGCATTCACAAAAAATAGTGTTATGCTTCTGGGGGAAGCGCGATGGTGTGGTGTGCTACGAATTGCCTCGCCGAGGTGTAACCATCACTGCTGACATTTATTGTGAACAAGCGCGACGTCTTCCAGACTCATATCCCAGAATCACGACCAGGAAGACAGTGTGAAGTGATGCTACTCCTGTAGAGTGTCAGTCTAGCATTCTGCTAGACTGACGCTATACAGGGGTTGGGCTGGGATTTCATTTCGCACCCACATTATTCACCTGATCTTGCGCCCTCAGGTTTTCACCTTTTCCGCTGTCTTCGAACAGTCTTCAAGGAACTTCCTTTCCGGATGAAAATGCGCTCCGAACATTGCTCGACGAGTTCAAAACCACGTGATTTCTGCAGTCGCGGAACCGAAAAGTTGCCCCAGCGTTGCCCGACTGTTGCAAATAGTAAAGGAGAGTATATTATTGATGACTAAAGTATCTGTTACGCGTAGTTGTTGTGTTAATTAAACTTGCGGAAAAGCGCTACGAACTTACGAAGCAGTCCAGTACTTTGGGTGTACCCTTAACATGATGGCAGGTGAAGAGTCTGAATAACCTCCATAACCGAAGTGTCTTATCAGCTGTCATCCCAGATGGGGTCTCCCAGTCAGTACAGCCATACCATCAAAACATTTTAAACACCATCTGGCTGTGATCAAATGCACAATCGCGCATCGTGCTCCTCCAGTGCTCAAACATCATACAGACGGCCAGAACAATGACTGACTACATACCAGTCACACGGCATGGCGGTTCGACAATTATTCTGTTTTCCGTGGCGACAATGCACTCTCAACGATGCAGTTTCCTTTAATTCAGTTATTCACGGCTGCACACAGCAATCATGAATGAGGCCGATGTTCCTATTGTGACGGGAATGACACATATCGGTTTGAGGTTTTGTTTCAGGAGTCTCAAGATAATGCCATATAACTGTATGAAATTGGTACACTGTGATGGGAGTGATAAATACACGATTTGTCGCTAGGTAGGGGTGGACCCTGAGAGCTCGACAGTTGTGCAAGATCGGCAGAAGTCTTTTCATGTTGTCTCAGCAGGAGGGCACGGGATGCTTCTGGGTGGAAGAGTGTTTTCACGGAAATAGTCCTGTTTCCCAAAATGCTTATTGTGTACAGTTGGTCGAACTAATCAGCCTGCCACAGTCATGGAGGCGGCTAGACACTACAGCTTTTCTGTGACGGTTCTTAAGCCTGAAGTTAGCTTTTCCATCTGCACATAAAAGAGGAGGCCGTCCCCTGACGCTTCAGTGCCGTAACAGATTTCGTAGCTTCTCTCCAAATATTACGTACTGTGCAATTAAAAGTGTCCCCCGTGGTACAAGATGCAGTGTGGTTGACGCTGACAAATGGAAAGAATCTTTTCTAAACAAATACCAACCTCATGAATCGTAATGACGTTTTTTCCAGAGTTTGAGTGGTGAAGTCGTGTTGCTTTCTTCTGTTTTTAATAAAAGGGGACGTTTTCATTCATCCGAATGGCAGCAGCATTTAATCCCCGCTCTCCGCAAAAGTGTAGCTTGGGAATGGTGAGAGTCGTGGAGAGAGCTTCTTAGAAGTGATAAGACTGGCTTTCCAGCTGGTGCTGACTGGCGCTCTCTCGTGCTGTACTTGAAGAATCTAAGATTCACTCAGATAGTACCGCAATCTCTCGTACTTAACTCATCTGCAGTTCCTTTTCTAAATCCTAGCACGAGCGAAAAAATGGCTGACATCGAAATAAGTGTCCAAGGAATAGAAAAGCAACTGAAATCACTCAACAGACGAAAGTCCACTGGACCTAACGGGATACCAATTCGATTCTACACAGAGTACGCGAAAGAACTTGCCCCCCCTTCTAACAGCCATGTACCGCAAGTCTCTAAAGGAGCGGAAGGTTGCAAATGATTGGAAAAGACCATAGGTAGTTCCAGTTTTCAAGAAGGGTCGTCGAGCAGATGCACAAAACTATTGGCCTGTATCTCTGACATCGATCTGTTGTAGAATTTTAGAACATGTTTTTTGCTCGCGTATCATGTCATTTCTGGAAACCCAGAATCTACTCTGTAGGAATCAACATGGATCCCGGAAACAGCGATCGTGTGAGACCCAACTCGCTTTATTGGTTCATGAGACCCAGAAAATATTAGATACAGGCTCCCAGGTAGATGCCATTTTTCTTGACTTCCGGAAGGCGTTCGATACAGTTCCGCACTGTCGCCTGATAAACAAAGGAAGAGCCAGCTGTGTGGCTGGATTGAAGAGTTTTTAGCAAACAGAACACAGCGTGTTGTTTTCAATGGAGAGACGTCTACAGACGTTAAAGTAACCTCTGGCGTGCCACAGGGGAGTGTTATGGGACCATTGCTTTTCACAATATATATAAATGACCTAGTAGATAGTGTCGCAAGTTCCATGCGGCTTTTCGCGCATGATGCTGTAGTATACAGAGAAGTTGCAGCGAAATGCAGGAAGATCTGCAGCAGATAGGCAATTGGTGCAGGGAGTGGCAACTGACCCTTAACACAGACAAATGTAATGTATTGCGAATACATAGAAAGAAGAATCCTTTATTGTATGATTATATGATAGCAGAACAAACACTGGTAGCAGTTACTTCTGTAAAATATCTAGGAGTATGCGTACGGAACAATTTGAAGTGGAATGATCATATAAAATTAATTGTTGGTAAGGCGGGTGCCAGGTTGAGATTCATTGGGAGAGTCCTTAGAAAATGTATTCCATCAACAAAGGAGGTGGCTTACAAAACACTCGTTCAACCTAGACTTGAGTACTGCTCATCAGTGTGGGATCCGTACCAGGTCGGGTTGACGGAGGAGATAGAGAAGATCCAAAGAAGAGCGGCGCGATTCGTCACAGGGTTATTTGGTAAGCGTTACGGAGATGTTTAGCGAACTCAAGTGGCAGACTGCAAGAGAGGCGCTCTGTATCGCAGTGTAGCTTGCTGTCCAGGTTTCTAGAGGGTGCATTTTTGGACGAGGTATCGAATATATTGCTTCCCCCTACTTATACCTCCTGAAGATATCACGAACGAAAATTGGAGAGATTCGAGTGCACACGGAGACTTTCCGGCAGTCGTTCTTCCCGCGAACCATACGCGACTGGAACAGGAAAGGGAGGTAATGACAGTGGCACGTTAAGTGCCCTCCGCCACACACCGTTGGGTGGCTTGCGGAGTATAAATGTAGATGTAGATCTGGTTATGCATCTTCTACGCTCAATTATCTATGTTGGCTACTTGCCTCACTTACCTTGATCTTTCGAGCTGCCCAGACGTAGAACTCTTCTTGCAGTCTTACAAGTGACCGAGCGTCCCACAGAGTTTAGAGTCATTTTTTGTTAGTTTTCAACGATTTTCTGTACTGTTTATTGTCAACTCTTGATTAGGTTAAAGTTCCGTATTCTCAAACTGATACACATTTTCAGATCGCGTATACTCTACAGCTTCCATATGGTTAAGCGACCGTTATATTAAATATGACCAGCTTCATTTCTAGAATATTTGCTTCATTGTGATGAGTTTCCGTTATGTGCCGTAGGCAATATAAGAAATGAGGAGGTGCTAACGAGTGTCAAACGCAGACAGGTTTTTATAGCAGGAGTAGTTGATGCATAAGCTATTGAGCCTTAATGCGACTTCTCTTGGATCTATTAATTGTGTCACCATTCACGTTAATTGTATCAAGCGTCCCGTGTAGGAATATTTTACAAGCTTTGCATTTAAATTATGCAGGCACTGAATCAGCTAATTAAATGTCCATTGAAATATTAAAAATCATAAAGGCGGATAATTATACTATTGTCGAATTAATATCTATCGCATTTGCATTATTCAACAGTATCCGGCAGAGGCACACCGGATTAAAAATAAATCATCTCCCGGTGACATCTCGCTATTAACGTGTTGCTAGTCTCTAGCCGTTATCCCAGACATTTTCTGTTCGATTAAGAGGACGTAGGTGAAGATGAGACGGGAGATGTGATACTGAGAGAAGAATTTGGCAGAGCACTAAATGAGCCAAGTCGAAACAAGAGCCATGGAGTCGACAACATTCCGTCAAAACTACTGATAGCCCCGGGAGAGCCAGCCATGGCAAAATTATTCGACATAGTGTGTAAAATGTATGAGACAGGTGAAGTAACCTCAGACTTAAGGAAAACTGCACTTATTCTAATTCCATTGAAAGCATGTGCTGACAGGTGTGACTATTAGCGAACTATCAGTCTGATAAATCTTTGTTGCAAAGTATTAACACGAGTTCTCTACAGAAGAATGCAAAAACTGGTAAGCTAACCTTGGTGAAGATCAGTTTGGATTCCAGAGAAATGTAGTAACACGCGAGGCAGCACCGATCCTAAGACTTTTCTTAGAAGATAAGTTAAGGAACGGAAAACCTATTTTTACAGCATATTTAGAGTTAAAGAAAGCTTCTGACAATGTTGACTGCAACACACGCTTCGAAATTCTAAAGGTAGCAGGGGTAAAATTCATAGAGCGAAAGATTATTTACAACTTCTGAGGAAACCAGACGCCAGTTATGAGAGTAGAGGGGCATGAAAGGGGAGCAGTGGTCGAGAAGAGAGTGAGAAAGTGTTGTAGCCTATATTTGCTGTCATTCAGTCTATACACCGAAAGGAAAACAAAGAAAAAAATTTCAGCATGGATTAAAGTTCAGGGAAAGAAAATAAAAACTTTGAGGTTTGCCGATGACACTGTAATTTTTGCTGGAAAAGCAGATGAAAGGAACGGACAGTGTCCTGAAATGAGGATACAAGATGAAAAAAAAGCTGATGATGGCCGAAGTAGAGAGGATATAAAAGGTAGACAGGTAATGGCATGAAAAACATTCCTGAAGAAGAGAAATTTATTATGATAGACTACAGATTTAAGTGGTAGGAAATCGTTTCTGAAGGTATTTGGAGTCCAATCATGTATGGAAATAATGCATGGACGTTAAAGAGAGACAAGAAGAGAATAGGGGTAACTGAAATGTCGTGCTACAGAGCCAAGCAAGAAAGTTGTGGCACAATTTGACTAAAAGAAGGAATCCGTTGATAAGATACATCCTGAGACATCAAGGGATTACCAGTTAAGTACTAGAGGGATGTGTGGGAGATAAAAATCGTCGAAGGAGACCAAGAGATGAATATAGTAAGCAGATTGAGAAGGATGCAAGCTGCGGTAGTTATTCGGATATGAAGAGGCTGGCACAGGATAGAGTAGCACGGAGAGAGGCATCAAACCAGTCTTCGGACTGAAGACCACACCAACTACTTATTTCGAAACACTTTTTTCTCATTTGCTGGGCAGAAAATATTTCGGATCAGATGGTTTCTTGTATTTTACTGTAATATTTTGCGGAGCGCATGTTGAAAGCCTTGCAACATCTCTGTGTGAGTGCGTTTTGTATGCTTTTGTATAGAGGATGTTGGTAGCCCTAAGATACTAGAAATTATTTTCTCTAGTTGTATGTTGTGCAGATCATACGTATCATTACGTTTTCATCTATTGTAGGATTTGTGCTGCTGTCTTTTAGTGTTCTGAGTAAATCAAAACATCTTAATCCATATCTTTTTCTCGTAAACACAGTGAGAGGAACTTAAAGAGTCCTCACAAACATTGACTAGTAGTCCATTGATTCATTTGTGCATGGATATTTTTAACTTGTGTGAAGAAAATACTGTTATTACATTTTTGATTTGTGTTTCTGGTTAGCAAAAATGTCTGCTGTACATAAGCGGATATCATAAGAGTTTCATGATCGCCATGTAGCTTCACTGCTTAGCTTTTATTTAAACGGCTCACAAGTGTACCTGCACTGGAGAACAATATGTGTTCAGATTAAGAGCATAAGAATTTTCAAGGGCATAAGAATTTCCAAAGAACGGTTGTGACGCTCGCTTAACAAGTGGTTGTTTCATGCTTTAAGCGTATTTCACTCGTGGATAGGGTACTTCGACTCACATCACGATGTGAAGTGTTCCATGCATGTCGCTCCCGGACGTGCCTACGCAATCTGCAGCAGGATCCAAGACATGGCGTGCGCCTCTCGACAGCATTACAGACATGCTGAGCAGGATTATGGTCGAGGAGGCTCACGAGACACCCAAGTGCTCTCGTGTCCGCGGAATGCGCGCGTAACTAGGAACCCTTGGTATGCTGGATCACCTGGCTGTCCAGACAGTTCTCCATAGAAGTGCTGTAGGAGAAGGGGCGGGAGCACGTTACCTACACCTGTATCTACATCTACATGTATCCAGGGTGATTTTTTCCACCGTGTACAAACTCCAGGGATTAATCGACGAGAGAATACTGAACATAAAACGTCTAATGAACTTATGTCCAGAAATGCATGGTTTCCGTGCTAGAGATCATTATTGAGCCATACATTGTTACAGAAACTACGTCTAATACACGCTGCGCCGTGCAACCTCAGTTACAGTATGTGTTGAAAATGGTTTCCATGTACCTCAAATCATGCATGTTCTGCCTCACAAGTTCACATCGGCCAGACGGCATCCGAACAGTGCGAAAGACAGCTTGAACGCAGTGCTCCAGTGTCTCCACATCTGGAATGGCTCTGCATTCACGATATCTTTGAGATGGTCTCATAACTAGAAATCTCACGGGTTGACTTCGATTTTATCCATACTGGATCAGAGGTCGTGGTTGTGAATGTCAATATTAAAAATATATCGGCTCAACTACTTGTTTATAGTGTAAAACACTAAGATTGACGTGTTTCGGAAGTCAAGCTCCCATCATCAGAATAATAAAAAGTAAAAGAACCTGTTAAAGCTCGCTAAATTGGAACATGCACCACGCACAATAAAATTGATAATAAAATTAAAACATCGTGGCTACTTCCCTCGTTGCAGCCGCCGTGTCTTCCAAGGAACACCTCCACATAGTCGTCAAAATATAAAAAAACTCTAAAATGGTGTCGCCTATGGTGTTCAACATCAACCACATGGCTCCCTCCTCTATCGTCGTAAACCGCCTGTGCGTCTTCGTTGACACCACATACCACGTAGCCAAACACGACACTGAAACGCGAGTGAGCTCACGCGCAAGTAAACAAGAAAGTTACAGAGATGTCCATAGAAACAGATAACGTATACATGTTCCAAGGACCTCATGAAATAATGGTATCCTGCCAACTGCTAAAAATGTAGTTACTAAAAGAAACCAGTGAAATGTTTGAAAAAGTTATTTGTATCACCAGTTAGCTGTTCATTCAGTGTGTTCTGATTATCCACGCTATGTATCGTAATTTCCAGCTGTTCTAGTAGATCCAGCTTTTTGTCTTTGTCCTATCTATGTAAAATAACGAGATCATGATCTATTCCCAACATGGGGTGTACCGTTTCCCAAATATGCGTGGCTACAGCTGACTTTTCGAAATTATTAAGCCGGAAAGCATCGCCATGTTCTTTGTAACGTACTTTAAAGGACCTACCAGCTTGGCCTACATAGCTTGCCTTGCACGCGTCACACTGAATTTTATAGACCTCAGCTCGCTCATATTTATCGGTTTCCTGCTGTAAATTATTTCTTAGTTTAAATCGCAGTGTATTATTGGTCTGAATGAAGAAGACAGAATGACTGAGCTGAATATCGTGAAACAGCTAGCCAGAGCTAACGGATATCACCAGAACGTTGTCAATAAATTAATACGACAGAAACAGCGCACGAATGCAAGGAAGAATACCGCAAATAATATTACGAGAGTCACATCACCATACTTCGGTGATATTTCGCAAAAAGTGCGTAACATTTTCAAACCTTTTAAAGTTGATACCGCTTTTCAGACCAATAATACACTGCGATTTAAGCTAAGAAATAATTTACAGCAGGAAACCGATAAATATGAGCGAGCTGGGGTCTCAAAAATTCAGTGTAACACGTGCAAGGCGAGTTGTGTAAGTCAAACTGGTAGGTCCTTTAAAGTACGTTACAAAGAACACAGCGATGCTTTCCGGCTTAATAATTTCGAAAAGCCAGCTGTAGCCACGCATATTTGGGAAACGGGACACCCCATGTTGGGAATAGATCAGGATCTCATTATTTTACATAGACAGGACAAAGGCAAACAGCTGGATCTACTAAAACAGCTGGAAATTACGATACATAGCGTGGATAATCAGAACACGCTGAATGAACAGCCAGCTGGTGATACAAATAACTTTTTCAAACATTTCACTGGTTTCTTTTAGTAACTACATTTTTAGCAATTGGCAGGATACCATTATTTCATGAGGTCCTTGGAACATGTATACGTTATCTGTTTGTAAGGACTTCTCTGTAACTTCCTTGTTTACTTGCGCGTGAGCTCACTCTCGTTTCAGTGTCGTGTTTGGCTACGTGGTGTGTGGTGTCAACGAAGACGCACGGGCGGTTTACGACGTTAGAGGAGAGAGCCATGTTGTTGATGTTGGACACCATAGGCGACACCATTTTAGAGTTTTTTTATATTTTAACGACTATGTGGAGATGCACCTTGGAAGACAGGGCTGCAACAAGAGAAGTAGCCACGATGTTTTAATTTTATTATCAATTTTATTGTGCCTGGTGCATGTTCGATTTTAGCGAGCTTTAACAGGTTCTTTCACTTTTTATTATTCTGATGATGGAAGCTTGACTTCCGAAACGCGTCAATCTTAGAGTTTTACACTATAAACAAGTGGTTGAGCCGATATATTTTTAATAATGCACGGTCTGAGTTCCGGTGTACGAGCAGGTGATGAAACTGGTCCCTCTCGTCCGATCCTTCGACCAGGGAAGACACGACTGAGATATGTCCGAACGGTAACGGCGAAGTGGGCTGGGGCACCATCATGTAGCAGCCACATAAGCCTTCGAATCATCAATGGCACTTCTCCCAGCAGGAGAGGCAGAGTCACCCGCAAGGAACCGCGGTAATTCTGGCCTGTTAGGCGACGTGGAAGCAAGACTGGTCCCAAAATACGGCGCCAATTATCAAGGCCCGCACATTTCCGCTGCATCGATGTTGATGATTCACTGTCACCATATCATAGGGGTTCTGCATACTATCAAACAAATGGCTGTTATGAAAGTTGAAGTTACCACTCCGCGTAAAGGTGGCCTCGTCTGTGAATAGTATGGGTGACACAAATACCGGAATCGTGGTTGCCTGGTGAAGAAACTGGTGACAAAACTGCTCCCGATGTGGAACGCCTGTCGCTAGTAAGCCCTGCGCGCGCTATATGTGATAAGGATAGTAGTAAAAGTTGTCATGGAGAATTTTGCACACGGCCACCTGGCTTACCCTGGATCGGTGAGCCAACTGCCTGGTACTGTCACGGCGGTAGCCTTCCACAGTGTTAATCATATTTTCCTCCAAGTATGGTGACCGAACATTTCGGGTACGTCCTCCATGATTTCCTGTTTCCTGAAACGACCCTGTCGCAGGCAAATGGCGAAACACTGTTGCCAACATTGAATGCTGTAGTTGTTATTGACGGTGCAGGTCTCCTGACCTGCTGCCAGCCACCCGTTGCCATTTGCCATTCCGTTAGTAAACACGATGTCGGCAAGCTCTCAATTCGAATACGCGACCACTGGGTACAACGTTGTACCAGACCCACGACAAGGTGAGACAGCAATAGAAGTGAATCGGACACAACATTACCTGTCACTATGGCGCTTGGGCACGACGTATGAGGAACAGTACAACACTATAAAAGAAATCATGAACCTTCAACATCGCGGCGCGTCAGCAATCGTTGGTTAATATATTAAAAGAACTAGAAAACCGCCTCGATTGCGAAAAAAGCACATAGTGTTAACCTAGGTTTCGGGGTAGATAACTACACGTTCTTCAGAACAATAAAACCCACAAGTGCCTAAGAAGACCTTTGTTAGTGATTAAAAGGACACATTAGCTATACATTTGTAACGAAAAAAAGGAAAACACAAACAGTACACATGTACAAGGTCAAAACCACTACTTAACTTAATGGTGTACTCTCCACCTCACACCGGCCTATGTTCGATGGGCCATGACCCGCCATAAAAACGCTACGGTCGCAGGCTCGAATCCTGCCTCGGGCATGGATGTGTGTGATGTCCTTAGGTTAGTTAGGTTTAAGTAGTTCTAAGTTCTAGGGGACTGATGACCTCAGATGTTAAGTCCCATAGTGCTCAGAGCCATTTGAACCATACTACATTTTTGCATTTTGTGAAGTCCACAGTTTTAGATTTATGAAGAATTAAAGCGAGTTTCCAATCTTTGCACCACGTTGAAATATCATTTTTCTTTTTGTTTCTTCCTCTAGATTGTTTGTTTGTGTTATTTCTCCTAAATACTTAAATATATTCACTCTGTTGATTCTACAGTCTCCCGTGCTTTGGAGTTTTGGAGCACCCTTAATATTCGTTACGAATTCTGTCTTCTCGAAAGAAAATTTCTATCCAGTCTTTTCCCCCTTTCCTCTTTCAACAGGTTGATTTGCTCAAGTATTGTGTCGATGTTTTCGGAAAGTATTATTAAATCATCTGCAAAGGCTTGACATCTAAGTTCGACGGTCGAGTTTTCATACCCCAATACGATTTTTTGGATTCCTTTTTCTAGAAATCTCAGATTCCAATCCCTTATTTATCTTTTACAAGCCGTAGTTCAAGAGCAATGTGGAAATGACATCATCATGCCAGATAACGGGTTTTAGTTCTTCTTCTCTACCTTGTGATTTTGTTTCACATCGGCGCAGGGTGGACATGGCTACTAACGGATTTGGCATGGCCGTTTAAAGGAGTGACCGGATGCCCCTCCTATCACCACCTGGGTGGAAATATGTGTACCACAACTGTGTGCGTATGGTGTTATTCACGTGGAAGTGAGTGAAAGTTTTCTAAATACACTACTCGCCATTTAAAATTGCTAAACCAAGAAGAAATGCAGATGATAAACGGGTATTCATTGGACAAATATATTATACTAGAACTGACATGTGATTACATTTTCACGCAATCTGAGTGCATAGATCCTGACAAATCAGTACCCAGAACAACCACCTCTGGCCGTCATAACGGCCTTGATACGCCTGGGCATTGAGTCAAACAGAGCTTGGATGGCGTGTACAGGTACAGCTGCCCATGCAGCTTCAACACGATACCGCAGTTCCTCAAGAGTAGTGACTGGCGTATTGTGACGAGCCAGTTGCTCGGCCACCATTGACCAGACGTTTTCAATTGGTGAGAGATCTGGAGAATGTGCTGGCCAGGGCAGCAGTCGAACATTTTCTGTGTCCAGAAACGCCCCTACAGGACCTGCAACATGCGGTCGTGCATTATCCTGCTAAAATGTAGGGTTTGGCAGGGAGCGAATGAAGGATAGAGCCACGGGTCGTAACACATCTGAAATGTAACGTCCACTGTTCAAAGTGACGTCAATGCGAACAAGAGGTGACCGAGACGTTTAACCAATGGCACCCCATACCATCACGCCGGGTGATACGCCAGTATGCCCCAGTATGACGACGACGAATACACGCTTCCAATGTGCGTTCACCGCGATGTCGGCAAACACGATGCGACCATCATGATGCTGTAAACAGAACCTGGATTCATCCGAAAAAATGACGTTTTGCCATTCGTGCACCCAGGTTCGTCGTTGAGTACACCATCGCAGGCGCTCCTGTCTGTGATGCAGCGTCAAGGGTAACCGCAGCCAAGGGTAACCTGATAGTCCATGCTGCTGCAAACGTTGTCGAACTGTTCGTGCAGATGGTTGTTGTTATGCAAACGTCCCCATCTGTTGACCCAAGGATCGAGACGTGGCAGCACGATCCCTTACAGCCATGCGGATAACATGCCTGTCATCTCGACTGCTAGTGATACGAGGCCGTTGGGATCCAGCACGGCGTCCCGTATTAGCCTCCTAAACCCACCGATTCCATATTCTGCTAACAGTCATTGGATCTCGACCAACGTGAGCAGCAATGTCGCGACACGATAAACCGCAATCGCGATAGGCTACAATCCGACCTTTATCAAAGTCGGAAACGTGATGGTACGCATTTCTCCTCCTTAGACGAGGCATCACAACAATTTTCGAGCAGGCAACGCCGATCAACTGCTGTTTGTGTATGAGAAATCGGCTGAAAACTTTCCTCATGTCAGCACGTTGTAGGTGTCTCCACCGGCGCCAACCTTGCGTGAATGCTCTGAAAATCTAATCATTTGCATATCACAGCATCTTCTTCCTGTCGGTTAAATTTCGTGTCTGTAGCATGTCATCTTCGTGGTGTAGCAATTTTAATGGCCAGTAGTGTATTTTCGAGTAGTCTGAGGCGAGAGTAAGGTACCAGCGCCGGCCGGAGTCGCCAAGCAGTTCTAGGCGCTACAGTCTGGAATCGAGCCACCGCTACGGTCGCAGGTTCGAATCCTGCCTCGGGCATGGATGTGTGTGATGTCCTTAGGTTAGTTAGGTTTAAGTAGTTCTAAGTTCTAGGGGACTGATGACCTCAGCAGTTATGTCCCATAGTACTCAGAGCCATTTGAACCATTTTTTAGGTACCAGCTCAGTACTCACCAAGAGGTGTGTATCAAACCCCACAAAAATCTCAACCAGTCTGGACGTCACAGCCATCCTCGTCGCTGATTTAATCTGGGGCCTTCGCATCTCCATGTATTGTAAGTGGCACTTTAATACACAAGGCCACTTCCAATAATCTTAATCATTCATATTTCTAATCTTAATCATCTTGTGCTGTTGTAAGGTGATAGGAGATCGGCAAAGAGGTTGCGAGAAGATCGATAGTAGGCACCAGGGAAAGCGAACCTATCAGGAGGGAGGCCAACGAAGACTCACAAGCAATGCGATGCCAACGCCCTCGCGGCTGCTAGTATTTAGATCGCCACCGTGGACCGAAGGGTCGAGTCAGTCACATGCAGTCGCAAACAGTCGCAGGCGCTATCAGTCATCAGTGGCAACCCAAAAGGAGTCGCAGTCGCATTCAGCTCAGCCTCTAGTCAGTTCCTAGAGACGAAAGTAGTACGCATAGCAGAACTAGCACTTCACCAGCAGTGAGGCTAGCGTGGACTATTACGGAAGACCTTGTACCACAACAGCTAGCTTAAGTTAAGTAACTTTCTTATTCTTATGAATAAAGAACCCTGTCAATACATGCGTGCAGTTGTGTTACAGAAAGAGGTTACTGGCCACCAAACGTTTCTCCTTGTCACTCATGATACAAGCCTACATCTACATTTATACTCCGCAAGCCACCCAACGGTGTGTGGTGGAGGGCGTTTTACGTGCCACTATCATTACCTCCCTTTCCTGTTCCAGTCGCGTATGGTTCGCGGGATGAACGACTGCCGAAAAGCTTCCGTGCGCGCTCGAATCTCTCTAATTTTACATTCGTGATCTCCTCGGGAGGTATAAGTAACATCTCCGTAACGTTATCACGCTTACCAAATAACCCTACGACGAAAGGCGCCGCTCTTCTTTGGATCTTCTCTATCTCCTCTGTCAACCCGACCTGGTACGGATCCCACACTGATGAGCAATACTCAAGTATAGGTCGAACGAGTGTTTTGTAAGCCACCTCCTTTGTTGATGGACTACATTTTCTAAGGACTCTCCCTATGAATCTCAACCTGGCACCCGCCTTACCAACAATTAATTTTATATGATCATTTCATTTCAAATGGTTCCGTACGCATACTCCCAGATATTTTACAGAAGTAACTGCTACCAGTGTTTGTACCGCTTTCATATAATCATACAATAAAGGATCCTTCCTTTTGTGGATTCGCAATACATTACATTTGTCTATGTTAAGGATCAGTTGCCACCCCCTGCACCAATTGCCTATCCGCTGCAGATCTTCCTGCATTTCGCTACAATTTTCTAATGCTGCAACTTCTCTGTATACTACAGCATCATCCGCGAAAAGCCGCATGGAACATCCGACACTATCTACTAGGTCACTTATGCATATTGTGAAAAGCAATGGTCCCATAACACTCCCGTGTGGCACGCCAGAGGTCACTTTAACGTCTGTAGACGTCTCTCCATTGATAACAACATGCTGTGTTCTGTTTGCTAAAAACTCTTCAATGCAGCCACACAACTGGTCTGATATTCCGTAAGCTCTTCCTTTGTTTAACAGGCGACAGTGCGGAACTGTATCGAACGCCTTCCGGAAGTCAAGGAAAACGGCATCTACCTGGGAGTCTGTATCTAATATTTTCTGGGTCTCATGAACAAATAAAGCGAGTTTGGTCTCACACTATCGCTGTTTCCGGAATCCGTGTTGATTCCTGCAGAGTAGATTCTGGGTTTCCAGAAATGACATGATACGCGAGCAAAAAACATGTTCTAAAATTCTGCAGCAGATCGAAGTTAGGCCTATAGTTTTGCGCATCTGCTCGACGACCCTTCTTGAAAACTGGAACTACCTGTGCTCTTTTCCAGTCATTAAAAAACCTTCCGTTCCTCTAGAGACTTGCGGTACACGGCTGTTAGAAGGGGGGCAAGTTCTTTCGCGTACTCTGTGTAGAATCGAATTGGTATCCCGTCACGTCCAGTGGACTTTCCTCTGTTGAGTGATTTCAGCCTACAGTGACAACGAGACGACACAATACATTTATTACTGATAAAGTATATTGTAAATATTCTGAGTTTGCATTCATTTGGTCTATTCCTTCTGGATACTGAAAAATAAACGGATACTAGTGAAGATTGTTACTTTCACTGTCTCATAAATCACATCACACGAAATAAAACCTATTATTTTCTTAGTTTATGGGCGCGCAGCTTTGCAGGAAGTACCTGGGCTGTACATGCTATTGTTTCATTTATGGAATACCCCCAGACGTGAACGATAATCGGATAAGCGCACATCAGATCCGTTGAACCGGGCAGCTGTTAAAAATGAGTGCACCGGGAGAAGTGTACCGAACGGCAGCCATTGGAAAGAAATGGAACGCGTTAACGAGGATAAGGGGAAACTAACTGTCGGCAGCGCAGATTGTAGCAGGAAACAGCGCATGCACTCTGGGGCGCCTGGCGCTATCAAATTCTACTGCTATTTCACTGTTGGCTGGCAACTGTACGGCCGTCTCCGGTTAGATTTCGGCCGAAATTATTAGCATACGTTAACCGTAATGACGTCGTTACGTTAACGAAGTTGTCGGTATAATTTACATTTAGCAGGTCATCGGCGGATCGCCTTTGATTAGATTTCGACGGGCAACTGCCTAAAGCACGTTAGGTATTGGTGCCACGTGGGCTGCTCGGCCAAAAAGTCGCGGACGGGCAACTTTTTTGGACGAAAAAATTTGAGGGGAATAAAATAATTTTACGCCGTCTTACTTTAGATTATGGTCTGACTTTTATCAGAAACTTTCTCCATAGAATAAACTCGACATGCAACAACTTTAGCGAAGATAGCTCCTCGACCTTCCCTTGTTACAGGCGTGGTCTTATCTTGCTTAGCGGCGGCGTTCATCTCCCGACGAAACGCTTTTGTAACCATTAGCGGATACACTTTTTAATAAAGTACCTTGCTTTAATCCAGACACATGAAGAAGTTACGTGGCTTGAATTCCTTATCTACATGCATTTCTACTCACACGCAAACAGAGAAACATCTCATAAGACTGCGTCCGGAAACAGAGAAACATCTCGTAAGACTGGGTCCGGTTAGTTTTTGTAAAACACAAATTCTTGTTGTGTTACAGCTACATGCCAACTCCACAAGCCACTGTACAGTCCATGGTGGAGGGTACTTAAGCGCCCTAATCTTTCTTATGATACTCTCAACATGCCTGCGCCATATATACATGTGACCGTCTCCTTCGAATAATACAGGTTCTCTAAATTTACCCAGCGCGATAACTACCCTGTACGTCCTATCAAGGATCCTTATACGCATTCATATGAGAATTGGCCTCCTCAGAAATTGTCGTAACAGGGAACAAGATTCTAAAATTGTCCATTTTTGCACAACTGATTCGGTTACTTAGAAAACATGTCAACCCTCAAGAACTAAATTTGAGAAGAAGTGGATAAAAAGTATTATACCTCAGACGATCCCCCCCATGAACCATGGACCTTGCCGTTGGTGGGGAGGCTTGCGTGCCTCAGCGACACAGATAGCCGTACCGTAGGTGCAACCATAACGGAGGGGTATCTGTTGAGAAGCCAGTCAAACGTATGGTTCCTGAAGAGGGGCAGCAGCCTTTTCAGTAGTTGCAGGGGCCACAGTCTGGTTGATTGACTGATCTGGCCTTGTAACACTAACCAAAACGGCCTTGCTGTGCTGGTACTGCGAACGACTGAAAGCAAGGAGAAACTACGGCCGTAATTTTTTCCGAGGGCATGCAGCTTTACTGGATGGATAAATGATGATGGCGTCCTCTTGGGTACAATATTCTGGAGGTAAAATAGTCCCCCATTCGGATCTGCGAGCGGGGACTACTCAAGAGGATGTCGTTATCAGGAGAAAGCAAACTGGCGTTCTACGGATCGGAGCGTGGAATGTCAGATCCCTTAATCGGACAGGTAGGTTAGAAAAATTAAAAAGGGAAATGGATAGGTTAAAGTTGGACATAGTGGGAATTAGTGAAGTCCGGTGGCAGCAGGAACAAGACTTCTGGTCAGGTGAATACAGGGTTATAAATACAAAATCAAATAGGGGTAATGCAGGAGTAGGTTTAATAATGAATAAAACAATAGGAATGCGGGTAAGCTACTACAAACAGCACAGCGAACGCATTGTTGTGGCCAAGATAGACACGAAGCCCACGCCTACGACAGTAGTACAAGTCTATATGCCAACTAGCTTTGCAGATGACGAAGAAATAGAAGAAATCTATGATGAGATAAAAGAAATTATACAGATAGTGAAAGCAGACGAAACTTTAATAGTCATGGGTGACTGGAATTAGATAGTAGGAAAAGGAAGAGAAGGAAACGTAGTAGGGGAATATGAATTGGGGGTAAGAAATGAAAGAGGAAGCCGCCTGGTGGAATTTTGCACAGAGCACAACTTAATCATAGCTAACACTTGGTTCAAGAATCATAAAAGAAGGTTGTATACATGGAAGAAGCCTGGAGATACTAACGGGTTTCAGATAGATTATATTATGGTAAGACAGAGATTTAGGAACCAGGTTTTAAATTGTAAGACGTTTCTAGCGGCAGATGTGGACTCTGACCATAATTTATTGGTTATGAACTGTAGATTAAAACTGAAGAATCTGCAAAAAGGTGGGAATTGAAGGAGATGGGACCTGGATAAACTAACTAAACCAGAGCTCGTACAGAGTTTCA
This sequence comes from Schistocerca serialis cubense, assembly GCF_023864345.2. Taxonomy (NCBI): domain Eukaryota; kingdom Metazoa; phylum Arthropoda; class Insecta; order Orthoptera; family Acrididae; genus Schistocerca; species Schistocerca serialis. The sequence continues at coordinate 156,505,582 of NC_064646.1, read as the reverse complement.
GGGAGAGCATAAGGGAACAATTGACAAGCATGGGGGAAAGAAATACAGTAGAAGAAGAATGGATAGCTTTGCGGGATGCAGTAGTGAAGGTAGCAGAGGATCAAGTAGGTAAAAAGACGAAGACTAGTAGAAATCCTTGGGTAAAAGAAGAAATATTGAATTTAATTGATGAAAGGAGAAAATATAAAAATGCAGTAAAAAAAGGAATACAAACGTCTCAAAAATGAGATCCACAGGAAGTGCAAAATGTCTAAGCAAGTATGGCTAGAGGAAAAAAGTAAGGATGTAGATGCTTATCTCACTAGGGGCAAGATAGATACTGCCTACTGGAAAGTTAAAGAGACCTTTGGAGAAAAGAGAACCACTTGTATGAATATTAAAAGCTCAGATGGAACCCAGTTCTAAGGAAAGAAAGGAAAGCAGAAAGGTGGAAGGAGTGTATAGAGGGTCTATACAAGGGCGATGTACTTGTGGACAATATTATAGAAATGGAAGAGGATCTAGATGAAGATGAAATGGGAGATACGATACTGCGTGAAGAGTTTGACAGAGCACTGAAAGACCTGAGTCGAAACAAGGCCCCCGGAGTAGACAACATTCCATTGGAACTACTGACGGCCTTGGGAGAGCCAGTCCTGACAATACTCTACCATCTGGCGAGCAAGATGTATGAGACAGGCGAAATACCCTCAGACTTCAAGAAGAATATAATAATTCCAATCCCAAAGAAAGCAGGTGTTGACAGATGTGAAAATTACTGAACTATCAGTTTGATAAGTCCCAGCTGCAAAATACTAACTCGAATTCTTTACAGACGAATGGAAAAACTGGTAGCAGCCGACCTCGGGGAAGATCAGTTTGGATTCCGTAGAAATATGGGAACACGTGAGACAATACTGACCCTACGACTTATCTTAGAAGCTAGATTAAGAAAAGGCAAACCTACGTTTCTAGCATTTGTAGACTTGGAGAAAGCTTTTGACAACGTTGACTGAAATAATCTCTTTCAAATTCTGAAGGTGGCAGGGGTAAAATACAGGGAGCGAAAGGCTATCTACAATATGTACAGAAACCAGGTGGCAGTTACAAGAATCGAGGGACATGAAAGGGAAGCAGTGGTTGGGAAGGGAGTGAGACAGGGTTGTAGCCTGTCCCCGATGTTGTTCAATCTGTATATTGAGCAAGCAGTAAAGGAAACAAAAGAAAAATTCGGAGTAGGTATTAAAATCCATGGAGAAGAAATAAAAACTTTGTGGTTCGCCGATGACACTGTAATTCTGTCAGAGACAGCAAAGGACTTGGAAGAGCAGTTGAACGGAATGGACAGTGTCTAGAAAGGAGGATATAAGATGAACATCAACAAAAGCAAAACGGGAATAATGGAATGTAGTCGAATTAAGTCGGGTGATGCTGAGGGAATTAGATTAGGAAATAAGACACTTAAAGTAGTAAAGGAGTTTTGCTAATTGGGGAGCAAAATAACTGATGATGGTCGAAGTAGAGAGGATATAAAATGTAGACTGGCAACGGGAAGGAAAGCGTTTCTGAAGAAGAAAAATTTGTTAACATCGAGTATAGATTTAAGTGTCAGGAAGCCTTTTCTGAAAGTATTTGTATGGAGTGTAGCCATGTATGGAAGTGAAACATGGACCATAAATAGTTTTCACAAGAAGCGAATAGAAGCTTTCGAAATGTGGTGGTACAGAAGAATGCTGAAGGTTAGATGGGTAGATCACATAACTAAAGAGGGGGTATTGAAGAGAATTGGGGAGAAGTGGAGTTTGTGGCACAACTTGACAAGAAGAAGGGACCGGTTGGTAGGACATGTTTTGAGGCATCAAGGGATCACAAATTTAGTATTGGAGGGCAGCGTGGAGGGTAAAAATAGTAGAGGGAGACCAAGAGATGAATACACTAAGCAGATTCAGAAGGATGTAGGTTGCAGTAAGTACTGGGAGATGAAGAAGCTTGCACAGGATAGAGTAGCATGGAGAGCTGCATCAGTCTCAGGACTGAAGACCACAACAACAACAACAAAAACAACAATCACTAACTCAGGGCATTTTTGCAGAGAGACTGAAATACGCCTTTGTCGAAACCGTTTTTAAGAAAGGTGATAGGAGATACGATATGTATCTTATATGATGCTCGAAAAACACACCTCAGATCATATTTGCGCCAAACACGCCAAATCCTTTACGGAACACTTCTTGAATAAAGCAAAATGGCGGTAGTGCTTGGAGCCACCTCGATATTATCGTCACTCACCCGATGCTCAGCTCGTCTATAGCGCAATCTATATCTGATCTGCCTTTCACTATAACCAACCTGACGAAGAGTGATTTCGGGGTGGGCTAACTTACCTGACAATTTCTCATGGTCCGAGATGACATGGGCCTGTGAACCAGGGTACGAAGTAGCCGTTCACGTTGGGACGGATGGTGACGACTGTCAGCCTGCAGATACAGTGTGAGTAGGCTTCATATAAACGGCATGTCTCAACGTTACGTGCACCTTCCTCCTGACCAAGGAACACAGCCATCCATTTGCACTTTCATACAGAGGACCAGAGTTTATGTTTCCTCGTCCACTGATTATTAGTTTTACTATCGATAACTTCTGAAGTCGGTAATCTTTGGTTTCTGGTGGTGCCAGTGTTTATAGTGTGTGTGTGTGTGTGTGTGTGTGTATGTGTGTGTGTGCGTGCGTACGTGCATGCGTACGTGGGTGTGCATTATCTTTCCGGAGTTCTCTGCAAAGCGAGTGGTATTAAATTCTCTTACACAGCACTTACTTGCTGCAGGTTTGCCTTGAAAATGGCAGGGTATGTTCCTGTCAAAATGTCGGCGGTTGTCGATTACGTCAGTTTGCTTCGTTACCGTAAGTTATTTGAACACATCCAACAAACATTTAACTGTTCAATTGCAGTCAACGTCTTATAGAGTTATGAAACAAACAATAACAACAAAGGAAACCTTAACTCAAACTTTGTGGCACTGTCAAATGTTCTTACTGTGAAGATAAAGACAATCTCGAGCAAAGAGTTCTATGCATAAAATACGAGCAGATATGCCTGTGGACTAAAATTAAACTTGCCTCAATCTGTGGAACATACTAAACAGATGTACAGATAAGTGAAGTTTTTAAAGTAGAGAAGACACACTATCCACCAACAAAACAAAATGCTATATTATGACTGATGGGAAACTTTGTCCACTACATCATAACTGACAGTAAAGAAGAACTGGAAAGTTTTCTTAACATCTAAGAATGGAAAGTCAGGAAGCAAGAGGATTTAAAAATTACGAAGCCACATGTCAGAGGTACTTGGAAGTTATTTTAAGGTGTCTTCTTCACTGAATAATTATTGCTTCACTTCTAAGATCATTCCCTTTGCTTTCCACGTAGTCTGTTATTTGTCGACTTATTAATTTGTTTCTTTATTCGAGGAGAAGCGATTTACTTTCTCTGTGTGCTGAATATTTACATATAAGATTGGAAATTGGAAATTTGTGGCAAGATCTTATGGGACCAAACTGTTCAGGTCATCGGTCCCTAAGCTTACACACTACATAATCTAACTTAAACTAACTTACGCGCAGAACGGGAGGGGCCGCGCGAACCGTGACTGGACGCCCAGACCACGCGGCTACCCCGCGCAGCTAGTACATGATTAAACTATAATATTACGTCAAGCAAAGAAACCGCCGAGCATAAGCACAAGAAAGAACTTGTTATGGGACAAAAATAAGAAGCAGGAATTCACTGTCATGGCAGAAGAAGCCGACGCCGAAGAAGGCGAAACTGGTGAGCGCAAGGGGGGGGGGGGGGGGCTGTGTCGATAATGTAGAACCTTAAAAAGAAATGGTGAAGTGCACTCTACAAATCCAAATGACTCTGGTTGATTCCCTTCAATCCTAGTATTTTTATCAATAGCTTATCACTTCTTTCACCACTTGCAGTGGCCGTTGATGTGAAAATGCCGAGTTGCACTGTGTTCTGCAATCCACGTTAACTGATAGGTCCCGCTATAACCGCGGTGTGAGTCAGTTCATATGTTCGGATGAAGGTAACAGGACCGTGCCTAGTAAAGCAACAATCTCCGGATTGACGACTGCTTTAGACCAATTAACATGTCCATAGTAGTATTATAAATGTGAAAGTAACTCTGTCTGCTACGCTTTCACGAATAAACTGCTGAACCGATTTTGACAAAACATCGTATGGAGATAGCTTGAACACTGAAGAAGAACATAGGCTACTTTAGAAAGTGTGCAGAACAACATATTTATCGACATGAAGAATGTAACGCGAAATGTGAAATACTAATTACTCTTTGAGAAAGCTATTTACTCTTTGAGTATTGAACTTTATCGTATTAGTGAAAATGTGTTTATTGGTTGATATGTTCTACGTACTATTACACTTACTATTATACACGAAAGGGGGAAATTGCCCCTAAAGGCGGAACAATCAGCAATGATCAACGACATGAGGATGCAGAAGGCAATGGAAACCACTGCATTAAAGACACGTAACGTGTATCCACAGGACATGTGGCCTGTAATTGAAGAAGTGTCATGATGATCTCTCCATTGGCAAAAGATTCCGGAATAGTCCCCCATTCGGATCTCCGGGAGGGGACTGCCAAGGGGGAGGTTACCATGAGAAAAAGATTGAATAATCAACGAAAGGATAACGTTCTACGAATCAGGGCGTGGAATGTCAGAAGCTTGAACGTGGTAGGGAAACTAGAAAATCTGAAAAGGGAAATGCAAAGGCTCAATCTAGATACAGTAGTGCTCAGTGAAGTTAAGTGGAAGGAAGACAAGGATTTCTGGTCAGATGAGTATCGAGTAATATCAACAGCAGCAGAAAATGGTATAACAGGTGTCGGATTCGTTACGAATAGGAAGGTAGGGCAGAGGGTGTGTTACTGTGAACAGTTCAGTGACCGGGTTGTTCTAATAAGAATCGACAGCAAACCAACACCGACAACGATAGTTCAGGTACACATGCCGACGTCGCAAGCTGAAGATGAACAGATAGAGAAAGTGTATGAGGATATTGAAAGGGTAATGCAGTATGTAAAGGGGGACGAAAATCTAAGAGTCATGGGCGACTGGAATGCAGTTGTAGGGGAAGGAGTAGAAGAAAAGGTTACAGGAGACTATGGGCTTGGGACTGGGAATGAAAGAGGAGAAAGACTAATTGAGTTCTGTAACAAGTTTCAGCTAGTAATAGCGAATACCCGGTTCAAGAATCACAAGAGGAGGAGGTATACTTGGAAAAGGCCGGGAGATACGGGAAGATTTCAATTAGATTACATCATGGTCAGACAGAGATTCCGAAATCAGATACTGGATTGTAAGGCATACCCAGGAGCAGATATAGACTCAGATCACAATATAGTAGTGATGAAGAGTAGGCTGAAGTTCAAGACATTAGTCAGGAAGAATCAATACGCAAAGAAGTGGGGTACGGAAGTACTAAGGAATGACGAGATACGTTTGAAGTTCTCTAACGCTATAGATACAGCAATAAGGAATAGCCCAATAGGCAGTACAGTTGAAGAGGAATGGACATCTCTAAAAAGGGCCATAACAGAAGTTGGGAAGGAAAACATAGGTACAAAGAAGGTAGCTGCGAAGAAACCATGGGTAACAGAAGAAATACTTCAGTTGATTGATGAAAGGAGGAAGTACAAACATGTTCCGGGAAAATCAGGAATACAGAAATACAAGTCGCTGAGGAATGAAATAAATAGGAAGTGCAGGGAAGCTAAGACGAAATGGCTGCAGGAAAAATGTGAAGACATCGAAAAAGATATGATAGTCGGAAGGACAGACTCAGCATACAGGAAAGTCAAAACAACCTTGGTGACATTAAAAGCAACGGTGGTAACATTAAGAGTGCAACGGGAACTCCACTGTTAAATGCAGAGGAGAGAGCAGATAGGTGGAAAGAATACATTGAAAGCCTCTATGAGGGTGAAGATTTGTCTGATGTGATAGAAGAAGAAACAGGAGTCAATTTAGAAGAGATAGAGGATCCAGTATTAGAATCGGAATTTAAAAGAGCTTTGGAGGACTTACGGTCAAATAAGGCAGAAGGGATAGATAACATTCCATCAGAATTTCTAAAATCATTGGGGGAAGTGGCAACAAAACGACTATTCACGTTGGTGTGTAGAATATATGAGTCTGGCGATATACCACCTGACTTTCGGAAAAGCATCATCCACACAATTCCGAAGACGGCAAGAGCTGACAAGTGCGAGTATTATCGCACAATCAGCTTAACAGCTCATGCATCGAAGCTGCTTACAAGAACAATATACAGAAGAATGGAAAAGAAACTTGAGAATGCGCTAGGTGACGATCAGTTTGGCTTTAGGAAAAGTAAAGGGACGAGAGAGGCAATTCTGACGTTACGGCTAATAATGGAAGCAAGGCTAAAGAAAAATCAAGACACTTTCATAGGATTTGTCGACCTGGAAAAAGCATTCGACAATATAAAATGGTGCAAGCTGTTCGAGATTCTGAAAAAAGTAGGGGTAAGCTATAGGGAGAGACGGGTCATATACAATATGTACAACAACCAAGAGGGGATAATAAGAGTGGACGATCAAGAACGAAGTGCTCGTATTAAGAAGAGTGTAAGACAAGGCTGTAGCCTTTCGCCCCTACTCTTCAATCTGTACATCGAGGAAACAATGATGGAAATAAAAGAAAGGTTCAGGAGTGGAATTAAAATACAAGGTGAAAGGATATCAATGATACGATTCGCTGATGACATTGCTATCCTGAGTGAAAGTGAAGAAGAATTAAATGATCTGCTGAACGGAATGAACAGTCTAATGAGTACACAGTATGGTTTGAGAGTAAATCGGAGAAAGACGAAGGTAATGAGAAGTAGTAGAAATGAGAACAGCGATAAACTTAACATCAGGATTGATGGTCACGAAGTCAATGAAGTTAAGGAATTCTGCTACCTAGGCAGTAAAATAACCAATGACGGACGGAGCAAGGAGGACATCAAAAGCAGACTCGCTATGTCAAAAAAGGCATATCTGGCCAAGTGAAGTCTACTAATATCAAATACCGGCCTTAATTTGAGGAAGAAATTTCTGAGGATGTACGTCTGGAGTACAGCATTGTACGGTAGTGAAACATGGACTTTGGGAAAACCGGAACAGAAGAGAATCGAAGCATTTGAGATGGACGAATGTTGAAAATTAGGTGGACTGATAAGGTAAGGAATGAGGAGGTTCTACGCAGAATCGGAGAGGAAAGGAATATGTGGAAAACACTGATAAGGAGAAGGGACAGGATGATAGGACATCTGCTAAGACATGAGGGAATGACTTCCATGGTACTAGAGGGAGCTGTAGAGGGTAAAAACTGTAGAGGAAGACAGAGATTGGAATACGTCAAGCAAATAATTAAGGACGTAGGTTTGACGAAAAAAAAACTTCATTTGTTTAAAAGATATAGTAAGTTTAAATTATCAGTATTGTCAGTTAAGCATCACATTATCATTTCCTCCACACAAAACACGTTGAACGGTGACAGCATGACACCTTATTGAATTATTAGGTAATAGAATATTTGTTGTAAAGTTTAGTGCATAATAGTTACTTTATTCTTTATTATTTATCAGAAAGAACATTGGTGCAAGCCTACTGGCCGTGACATTCAAAATTAAGAAGGAAATTGAATTGGTTTTGTGTAAAAGAATTTAACAATGGATATTATTGTTACTTTGTTAAGTGCGTGAAAGTGGTCAAGTTTTGATTATTTAAATATGTTAAAATGTAAGGTAATGTAGAACAAGCTGTAGCCAACCAGATGGACGGCTTCAGGAAAGTGAACTGCACTAGTCAGTTGAGAGAAGATGTTCGGCTCGCGGAAAACGCTGTCGGAGAGGGGCAGAGGGCAGTTCTGATCGAGACACCAAAGGGGACAGTTCGGATGGAGACGCGAAAACGGACAGTTCGGCTGGAGACACCAAAGGGTACAGTTTGGATTGAGACGCGAACGGGGACAGTCGGTCATTATGCAGCTAGGAAGTGAAACGACTTAGCAAATTTCGCGTTGTGTGTTATCGTAGGACTTAGTCTCTGAGCGGTGAGCAGCCGTGCGCCTGGTGTGAACTCATAACTTTTCGTGTAAATATCAGAGTATTGGACTTGGGTTTCACAATGAGATAATGAATGATCGAAATGTGTCAGATAGATATGCGCTCGAGTGTAATAGTAATTCTAAATATGACCACTTTCACTATTAGTTTTCTTTCTGAATGAACATTATTCTAACAAAATCGCAACTGTGTGGCCTACATCATTTATTGGTCGTTAATTTAGTTCCCGATATTATTATTACTGTCATTATATGCTACATGAACTATGTTTCATACATTTTCGTAAACCTTCCATCAGCCAGACAATTTAAACAAAGGGTCACAAGTGTCTAATTTAGGGCGTGTAATGCGACACGTGCGGTTCAGCCCCTAGACGAGTTTGAGCCAAGACAGTTCGACGAGGAGGAAGCGCATGTGAACCCTAAAATCTTTGGAATGTTAGCTCGCAAGGCTCACTCGTGTACCCTTGATGACTGCACTACACAAAGCTTTACACCTCACCTGGGCTCGTCGACACTGACATTGGACTGTTGATGACTGGAAACGTGTTGCCTGATCAGGTGAGTCTCGTTTCAAGTTGTATCGAGTGGATGGACGTGTACTGGTACGGAGACAACCTCGTGAATCAAAAATGGTGAATCTGAGGTCATCAGTCCCCTAGACTAAGAACTACTTAAACATAACTAACCTAAGGACATCACACACATCCATGCCCGAGGCAGGATTCGAACATGCGACCGTAGCGGTCGCGCGGTTCCAGACTGTAGCGTCTAGAACCGCTCGGCCACCCCAGCTGGCACCTAGTTAATCCATGGACGATTCGTGCCAGCAGGGGAGTGTTCAAGCTGATGGAGGCTCTGTAATGGTGTGGGGCGTGTGCAGTTGGAGTGATATGTCTAGTACGACTCTGACATTCTGTCTGATCACCTGCATCCATTCATGTTCATTGTGCTTTGCGTTCCGGCGGACTTGGACAATTCCAGTAGGACAATGCGACATGCCACACGTCCAGGATTGCTACAGAGTGGCTCCATTAACACTCTTCTGAATATAAACACTTCCGCTGGCCACCAAACTCCCGAGCCATGAATATTATTGAGCATATAGGGGATGCCTTGCAACGTACTGTTCAAATGAGATCTCCACCTTCATGCCCTCTTACGGATTTATGGACAGCCCTGCAGGATTCATGTTGTCAGTTCCCTCCAGCACAACTTCAGACATTAGTCGAGTCCATGCCACTTCGTTCTGCGGCACTTCTTCGTGCTCGCGGGGGCCCTGCACGATATTAGCATGCGTACCAGTGTCTTTGGCTCTTCAGTATATATATGTACAGGGTTTTCACGTAAAAGCGTGCAGAAATTTAACAGAACATTACTCCACCGAACAGTACGAGGTAGGGATCCTGCGGTTGGAGGAGCCAGCTCAAGGCGATAATAGGAATAAAATCACATTATTGTGTACTTTGTTATTTACATTACTTACAGTTAACTGCAAATAGCATCGTTGACACAATGAACGTACCATTTGTACCGTATCTTACAAAATGTGCTGAAACTGACGGCCACCTCAGTGCAAGCATGACATTGGCGAACAAGATTCTGTCACATCTTCACAGGCAGCTACATTTCTGGCAACTAATTCCATGTGGTATCATACACAAGTGACTTTAGATATGCCCTTAGGAAATAATCAACGGGGTTCAGGTAAGGCGATCTCGCAGGCCATGGAATAGATCTCCTCTTCCAATCCAGCGACGAGGAAATACAGCATTGAGATGGTTGCGGACATCCACACTGAAGTGAGGTGGTGCACCGTCATGTTGTTGATTCATAGCACGTTCTGTCATGGAACAATGTAAATACGATACAACAGAGCCACCTTATGGAGAAGTAAAGTAGACAAAACCACCATCCCTATTTCCTTGCAGGAGATACAGAATGAGGTGGCTTTAAATTGGGCGCGTATGGCACTTCGCTGGCGCCAATAACTGTATATGGGCTGCTGATTCCGATCCTGATCATATGTCAGGAGCTGGGGTCTTCGGTCGAAGCGTGTTTTGTTGGTTTACGGCGGCCCTGGTACTGACTTTTAGCTGGAGGGCACGTGGCAGGCTGGGTGTTGGTTTTGGGGGGCTCCTACTGACAGGTATGCCCTCTAGAAGTTACAAGTGGTTAAATCGGTCGGAGGCAAGCTTTGTTGGCGTGATTAAGCGGCGAGTTGCGGGAAGAGCAGTGGATCCCGTGTGTAACATGGTCAGCAAGTTCCCGGCCAACTTTGCAAGCTTAAATTTTACAGCGTTTGGAAGAACACTTGTAAGGACTGGAGGCAATAACACTCCTGCTTGCAGTCCTGTAAGTTACAGCTCCTTCATACCTGAGTGGAGTTAAGTATTGTTTATTATTGGTTATTGTTGTCGTAAGGCCACGTCGGTGTTAATAATGGAATTAGACCTGTCATGTTAACCCACCTCCGAGTGATTGTGTAGGTGGTTCTCGGTCAGTGTAACTGATAATAATTTGTTGCTCCAGGCCATACTCCGTGCAAGTGTACGAGCATTTTCTGTTGTAAATTGAATTGCTGAAGGTGAAATTGTAGCGTAGTCTGCGTCGAAGGCAGGTCACTTTTTATAGATGACTATGGCCTAGTGATTGGATCTGCAGGCGCTGATATTTCACCTTATTAATTTTCAAGTAATTTTAAGAAATGTTAAGTTTGTAACTCGTATGTGTAGTCACTTCCGGAATAAGTTGATATTGCCTAGACATTCTCGTTTATAGTCTTATTTGGGCAGCTTATTTTTCCCTTCTGATGGGTGTTGGCAGGGTAGTTTTGGCAGTGGACGACGCGGTCCTGTTTCCTTGGCCTGGAACGGAGGCGTATTCTCTTTCTGCTGTGGCGACACTGCCGTCGTCGTACGACGTCTAGATTGGCCCGCAATCTGAGCCAGCCGTCTCGTGTTGGTTCAGGTAAAGTAAATGTAGTCATTTGATACATGCCACTGCAGAGTGTCGCCAGTTAATTCCGGAACTCTTCATCTATTCAGTATTCTGAATTCAGCAAGCACATAAGCTTTGAAGCGTGTTCTGCAGGTCCGAAGTTCCTTGCCACAATACTTGCTCTGTAACTAGTTGTTTAAACCTTGCATGCGTATTGCTAGTTCTGGAACGTGTTACGTTTTAAAGCTCTTTACTTGTGAGTATGAATTATTGAGCTTTTCCTTTTTTATCCATTCATTGTAAAACTTGCCTGCTTGTTGCCTGTTGGCTGCGACCCCCGTCTGCTGTAATTTGCTACCTTTTCTTGTATTTAGGAGGACTGTATATTTGTTTAAGGCTCATTGTTAATGCTTGTGCTGGTGTGTAGCAGTTCGGAGTCACATTTAAATTGCATGACTTCCCAGCTTATCTTGTATTTCGGGGGACTGGATATTTATTTAAGGGTAATTGTCAATGTTTCTGCTGGTGTGTACCAGCTGGGAGTCACATTTAAATTGTATGCCTTTCCAGTTTCTTGTATTTTGGGGGATCGTGCGTGTTACTGCTTAAGAAGTTTTATTAAGGTTTATTGATTGCTAAGGGCTTTCCAACAGCCACAAAGAGTGCTTTCTGTTTTCAGACATCACTTTTGATCCAGCCAGCAGGCATTATGAATTGAGACACAAGGGAAATACAGTTAGCAGGACACCAGGTTCCGAATACCGATCTTGCACAAATTTTCAACTTTCAGGATTAATTTCAATTAATGCCCGCTCGCAACCGAGGTCTGCAATGCCTATGAGTGATGGATCAAATATGATCAAAAATGTCCGAAACAACAAACAGCACATATTTGGGAATGTTCCTGGGAGAGGCCGATGACCAATTGCGTCACAGATTGTTGAAGAAGTTGCTGTTGCCATAGCTGAGAATGCTGGACTTAATCTGCGATATTCAAGCAGTGCACGAGCTGTAGGAACAACCTTGGTCAACAGCTGGGAAAGTGCTGTGAACAATTCAGAAATGGTATCCACACAAAATTTCATGCTGTCGTAGATACAGATAGACGTCACAATGAGCAACATATGTAACGTAAACAACGTACCCGATTAACAAATATTACCGTCTCATATTAATACTAAGATGTGTTTCTTTCAACGGTTTAATCGTTATTTCTCTTCTGCATGTCTTTACAAATGTTTCCACAAAGTTTCTGTGTCCTATGATACCTCGTTTATCGTGGGAGACCTCTCAAATAGCGAAAGTTTAGTTTAACCTATTGGTCATTACGCGGATATTCAATGTATAAGGATTGTTGAAATTCCATATTTATTACAAATGTAAAATATTACTTAACAGATATTGAATTACAATTTTTTCTCAAAGCTAACGACTACTCGTTTTTCGTATTTGCGTGACTATGGGCATTTTCACAAAAAATTAATATTTGATCATAAAATGCGTAACATCAAATAGAAATTACAATACTTTCTTTATTTTTGGAGGCTGGACAGTATTATTGATGTGTAAGCCTATTACATTTTTTCTCATAACATTAATGTATTTAGCATCTCTTTATCAAGTTTTAGTTTTATACCACTAGTACCGTAATTAAAAGCAAAATGTATATTTTTATTAAAATTTTTGATTCACTACTAGCTGATTAACATTTTCATATGTCAATAAATATGGAATTTAAATAAAAGTAAAATGGAAATTATGAATGACGCTCGAACCAGCGGCTTCACATTGCACACCAACTACGTTATGCACACTTTTTTTAAAAATAAAGTCGGCCAGCGGTTTATTTGTTTCTCATGGACGCTACACTACGAATAAATATTGCGAAATGATAGCGTCCGAAGAGTGCTGTCAAACAACAGCGACAAGGGATGTTTCATGGTAGTGAATACAGAGTTGGTTCCTTGATTACCTTCTCCTCCATGACTATAGCGGAGAAACTTCGGAATATCGTGTAGAAATGGACGGGTAAGTTAAAAAAGAGGTAGAGGCAAGGGACACGGAACTTTGACATTAATTAAGCAGCACTAAGATTTTCCTGTTCACTTCACTTCATTGATAAATTTTTCAAGGAAGTGGATCCTTGCCTACTGCCGGCATAGCTTCTAGATCAGTGATTCCCAACTTTAAGGTAATTACTCGCTCAAGGGTAAAGTGAAATTTTATGAGGGGAGAAACAAAACGGTTCAGTTGTGTTGCTGTCACGGAACTAAATTATTTTTAAAGGATTGTTACTAACGTCACTACTTCATAAGACTTAAGACTTATTACATAAGTTACCAATAATTACAATTTTTTTCAATTACTAGTGTTAATCCATGAAACACACCCACTGCAAAACATACTTTGTACTTCATACTATGTATACGTCACAAATGCCTCAATATGTTATGAAAATAATTCCTCTGAATTGCAGGTAGTTCCCACAATACACCTCAAATTGCTTCATTATTCACTTCGAAACATTAAACGAACTAATTGACAGCGCAGCAGAACAGTAACTACGTGACAGCTACTACACTGCTGTAGGGCCTAAGCAGTAATATCAGTATTATTAATGGCAGAGGTCAGACGCAAAGCACTGGCAACCTGAAGTCTTTCAGTACATTTAGTTCAAAATAAGGACTACAGCATTCGAAAGATTTGTAAAAACAGTAAGTATAGTGCTTACATTTTAATCTGGAAGATTTTAAATGGGTGTAGAGGGTTTGGATGGAGCATCAATCCTGCACGGGATCCGTATGATAAGAATGGGTGGAGATCTCTTCTGAACACATTGCAAGGCTTCCCAGATATGCTCAATAATGTTCATGACTGTGGGTATGGTGGCCACAGGAAGTGTTAACTCAGAAGACTGTTCCTGGTACCACTCTGTAACAATTCTGGACGTGTCGGGTGTTGCACTGTTCTGCTGGAATTGCTCAAGCCCGTCAGAATGCACAATGGACATGAAGGGGTGCAGGTGATCAGACAGGATGCTTATGTACAAGTCACCTGTCAGAGTCGTATCAAGACGAACCAGAGTCCCATATCACTCCGACTGCACACGCCAAACACCATTACAGAGCCTTCACCAACTTGAACAGTCCCCTGCTGACATGCAGGGTCCATGGATTCATCAGGTTGTCTCCATACCCGTAAACGTTCATCCGTTCGATACAATTTGAAACGAGACTCGTCCGACCAGGCAACATGTTTCCAGTCATCAACAGTCAATGTCCGCCCCCGGTAGCTGAGTGGTCAGAGCGACAGAAAATCAGTCCTAAGGGCCCGGATTCGATTCCCAGCTGGGTCGGAGATTTTCTCTGCTCAGGTAGTGAGTGTTGTGTTGTCCTTATCATCGTCATTTCATCCCCATCGACGCGCAAGTCGCCGAAGTGGCGTCAAATCGAAAGACTTGCATCCGGCGAACGGTCTACCCGACGGGAGGCCCTAGTCACTCGACATTTACATTTATCAACAGTGAATGACGGTGTTCACGGGCCCAGGCAGCGCGTAAAGCTTTGGTCGTGCAGTAATCAAGAGTATAAGAGTGGGCCTCCGGCTCCGATAGCCCATATCGATGATGTTTCGTTGAATGGTTCGCACACTGACTCTTGTTGGCGGCCCAGCATTGAAATCTGCAGCAATTTGCGGAAGGGTTGCACTTCTCTCACGTTGAAAAGGTCTCTTCAGTCGTCGTTGGTCCCGTTCTTGCAGGATCTATTTCCGGCCGCAGCGATGTCGGAGATTTGATGTTTTATCGGATTCCTGAAATTCACGGTGCACTCGTGAAATCGTTGTACGGGAAAATGCCCTCTTCACCGCTACCGCGGAGATGTTGTTCCCATCCCTCGTGCGCCGACTATAACACCACGTTCAAACTCACTTAAATCTTGATGGCCTGCCGCTGTAGCAGCAGTAACCGATGTAACAACTGCGCCAGACACTTGTTGTCCTATATAGGCTCGGGAGGACGACGGTTCAATCCCGTCTCCGGCCATCCTGATTTAAGTTTTCCGTGATTTCCCTAAATCGTTTCAGGCAAATGCCAGGATGGTTCCTTTGAAAGGGCACGGCCGATTTCCTTCCCAATCCTTCCCTAACCCGAGCTTGCGCTGCATCTGTAATGACCTCGTTGTCGACGGGACGTCAAACACTAACCACCACCTCCTATATAGGCGTTGCCGACCGCAGCGCCGTATTCTGCCTGTTTACATAACTCTATATTTGAATACGCATGCCTATACCAGTTTCTTTGACGCTTCAGTGTATGAAGACAAGTCGTTTAACGTTGTTACCAGAAATATCAGAAAGATCTTGACCGATTTGTGTCAGATTTTTACACGAAACCCTACTAAACGGTTTAATGACATATGCTACATATTTTGTTAATATATATGGTCTAGAAATATGTATACATAGTACGCAAAGGTTAAACATTATTAGCAAAAAATCTCGTAACTTTCTGACCGATACACTTGATATTTTTACATGATACTCTGATAAACATTTGAACAGACATAGCCTATATTTTTGTAGTATATATGGTACGCAAACACACACACTCATATATATATATATATATATATATATATATATATATATATATATATATATATAATTTCCATAAGTTAGCTGAAGTCTCGAAAAGTGCTTGAAATTTTTGTACGATACTCTTAAACACATTTGGACAGACGTAGACCACATGTTTATTACTACACGTAATACATAAATATGTATAATAAGTAATAGGGTAAAGTTGTCAACGAAAAAGGCTCGAAATTTCTTGACCGGCGTACTTCAAATTTTACGCTATATTCTAATAAACATTCAGACACCTATATATATTTGTAAAACAACAATTACCCAGTTTTCTGTTAAAACCGATTTCGAGACAGAAAATACTCTGCTGAAAAAAAAGGAGCCATCAGGCGCATTTCACCTCTAGTTTTAGGCAGACATTTGCAATAGCAGTTTTGCAATGCATGCCTGGAGACAGCCCAATCAAATACTGCTCATCATGCATATCATGCGATGTCCAGTGTCTACGGAAAGCGTAGGTTTGTTTCCCACAACAAAAAAATCATTTTGAAAGCAGAATTTTGCAAGCCTCGTCACTAGTGCGATCCTAAATTAGTCTATCGCAATACTCGTTGTATCGATACGTTTAAGAGCGACAGTAAAAGACGAAAATAACCAGTACTCCAGCAACTATTGAGCAGCGCTGCTGCATTGTGGTAGCAATAGCCCAGGCCGAGGTGGTGTTCTAACTGCTGGAATACTGATTATTCCTTCATTTTTACTGTCCCTGTTAATACATATCGATTAAACAAATATCTCTCTAGAGCAGGGGTTGATCACCATCAATCCGGCCCCCGGTAACGTATCAGACAAGTACGGTATCCGGCCCGCCGTAATTATCGAGCGCCTCCCGCAACGAGTGATTCGCACAACGAGCAGAAGAAAATGTAAAAATTGACCTACTTCAAATGATGTTTGGAAAAGAGAGAGTGTTTAGCGTTCTTTTTTTCAGTCATTAATATCCGTTTCAAAAACCGCGCTCTGCCTGAATCGATCTCTTTGGCCACTATAAATGAAGACTAAGTCACGCTTTCTCCTGCAAACTACCGCTCTGTAAAGTGGAAGCTCGAACAATGCTGTATTCAGTCTGCTGTGCTGATCGGAATGCGCTTAGCGCACAACTGTTATCACCCGTACTACTGCCCGGGCTTCCGCGACGACGTTGCATGTTCTCTGCAACAATGTTGCATCATCTGTTCTTCGTTGGCGCTTGGTAATCATTTTCCCGTGCAGTACCTATTTTACAAATTTAATTAACGGCAATGCTATCTCTCATTTTAGACAACTTTTGAAGCACAGGCATAAATAACTATCCAAAAAATACAATACCGCATTATAAACATCTTTGAGTACGTTTTCCTCCGAATGGAACGCACTGTCCTATTGTACATGAATTCCTATTGAAATGTGTTCCAGTTAACGAGTGTTAATAACGAGTAAGAATCAGAAACGAATCAAGCTCATTAAGCGAAGTAGCACCGTACAGTGTAAAATTCACATTGGAAATAAATAATACAAAATACGTACAATATCAGTTGTTTTTATTTTATAACCAATTAAAATACGCATTTACTAAAAAATATTAATTCAACTTTAATAGTAATTAATTATAGAAGATTTTCTGAAAATTTACCGTACCTAAGTGACATACACAGGCAATTCATATAATGAAAATAAGCATTGTAATTGCTATTACTGAGGTTTATGTAGCTATAACTTTTCACTTACTATTGTTTGCGATTGTAGGTCAAGTTTACTTAAAATCCTCATCAATTACTTTAGATCTGTAAATATTTTTTGCATATTTCATTTTGGAGAATGTTTTTTCACAAAGATGAGTAGTGCCGAAAGCGGGATGAACATAGGAGCGAACTTACGCAACTGACTAAACTGTGTGATTGGAAGACTTTTATAAAATTCCAGCATTGATGAGCTTAAATATTTTTCTTTATAAAAATCGCTAAATTGCAAATCAGCCATTTCCATTTGAAGTTCTGAGGCAAGATTTCCTATCTTGCCGTTAAAATGATTTTGAAAAACCTTGATATTGTTTGCTATTGCATCAAAATACGACAAACGAGACTCGAAATTTATTTTTAAGGCACTCAAAGTTTTAACTGCGAAATTTAAAGGAAATGGGGTCTCTGAATGCTGACTGAGTGTTTGACGTGTGTTAAATACGAGAACCGTTTTTTGTTCAATTGAGATTGAAACAAAACAGTATTCTGTCGAAAGCATTTAGCATGAGTGCATAAATCAGGCAGTAGCTAGTTTTCTTCTTCTAGTTATAAAGAAAGGTCGTTCATATGTTTGGCTAAATCTGTGTGAAATGATAACTTCCATAATCACTCACTCTTTTTGCAACTCAGTCAGAAGACGATTTATTTCATATAAGAAAATTTCTATTGTTATTCAGTGTTAAAATAGTCGCGTCATAGATTTTCCACATGTAAGCCAGCCTACTGCTGTATAATATAGTAAGTAATTTCCTTCAATCCCTTCAATAAACTCGTGGAATAGACAATGACTGAGAGCATGTGATCTTATTTAATTAGCGGCTGACATGATGGACTTTAAAATTCTGACATAACCAAGCATTTTTTGCGCAAAGACTGTTGATTAATGATGCAGTGTATGATTAATTGTTTTGATCTACTGTTATTTTTTACCGCCTTTGACACAAAAGCAACGACACCTTTAGTTTTCCCGTACTTGTTTTTGCCATCATCAGTTGGATACACCATAAGTTTTTCCGCTGAGGTTTTTTATTTTTTTTTAACGGCATTTTCTACTCCTTTAAAAAATCTTCTCCCGTTGCTATGCTGTGAATTCTATGAAACTCAAGAAGCTCTTCATACACTTCACAATTTTTAATAGCGCGGGATTAGCCGATCGTTCTAAAGCGCTGCAGTCATGGACTGTGCGGCTGGTCCCGGCGGAGGTTCGAGTCCTCCCTCGGGCATGGGTGTGTATGTTTGTCCTTAGGATAATTTAGGTTAAGTAGTGTGTAAGCTTAGGGACTGATGACCTTAGGAGTTAAGTCCCATAAGATTTCACACACATTTGAACATTTTTTAATACCTGTGCAGTATCTGAAACATCTGTTGACCCATCCAGAGACAATGACAACCATTGTAAGTGTAGAGTTTTCTCAGCCAGCTGAGTAGATATATTTTCAGCAATATCATTTACTCTTCGAGCCATTGTGTTTACTGACAAACTGATGATTTTACATAATTTAGCTTCTTCTCGACACTTTTCTTCAACGGCTTCATTCATACAATCCTGGTTTGCCATGTTTTGCTACTAAATGAGCGACTCGGAAACAAGTAAAGAGTTGCTGCTTCTTGTTCAGAAGTTACTTTCTTAAACAAAATTTGCTGAAATTTCAAACCACGTTTCAAAGATACATATATTTCTATTTTGAGAACTGATACTGTTTCATTGTAAACTACACACTTGCCTTATTACTTGACTCGGCCAATAAATATTGATGTCCCCATTGGTCTTTAAAATTTTTGCATTTGGTATCTACCATCCGTTTCTTTTCCACACAAAAGGGATGCCAATTAACGGTATTAAAAGAAGGGATTCTGCGTAAAGCATTGCACTGTATTTATCTTTAAGGAAATTTCAATTAATTACTCACTATTAACACGCTGTATCTTCTCTAAAAAGTTTAGTCACAAAGCACATTAGCCCCACTATATTTTTCTTTTCAGATCGCACATTCCGCCACTACCAGCAAGATGGTGCTGTACTGCTGCAAATAATTTTCCACTCTACAAAAGACGTCACTACTACACACTCAGCATTGTCGGAAGGCTTCGCCGGCCGCGGTGGCCGTGCGGTTCTGGCGCTGCAGTCCGGAACCGCGGGACTGCTACGGTCGCAGGTTCGAATCCTGCCTCGGGCATGGGTGTGTGTGATGTCCTTAGGTTGGTTAGGTTTAAGTAGTTCTAAGTTCTAGGGGACTTATGACCTAAGATGTTGAGTCCCATAGTGCTCAGAGCCATTTGAACAATTTTTTTTTTTTTTTTGTCGGAAGGTGTCGTAACGATACGTAAAGCGTAGCATGCGCGTCGTCGGTCACCGCGGTATTAAAATGGCTTGAACACTTGCCCGTAAGTGCCAACATAAATTGCAGAATGGAGTTCATCCTCGCTCCCTATGCCGTAAATAGACACATCAAAAAAACTTTTGCATCACCTCGATTACGAGAGTTCCGAAACCTCTACAGAAAATCGGAATATAGATCAACATAAACATCATTTCCGCCCTTTTTATTGCTCATGAAAACCGCAAATTGCATGTTGTACCAACATACAGCGAGACCTTCAGATGTGGTGGTCCAGATTGCTGTACACGCCAGTACCTCCATTACGAAGTAGTGCGTCCTCTTGCATTGATGTATGCCTGTATTCGTCGTGGCATACTATCCACAAGTTCAACAAGGCACTGTTGGTCCAGATTGTCCCACCCCTCAACGGCGATTCGGCTTAGATCCCTCAGGGTGGTTGGTGGGTCATGTCGTCCATAAACAACCCTTTTCAGTCTCTCCCAGGCATGTGCGATAGGGTTCATGTCTGGAGAACATGCTGGCCACTCTAGTCGAGCGATATCGTTATCCTGAAGTAAGTCATTCACAAGATGTGCACGATGGGGGTGCGAATTGTCGTCCATGAAGACGAATGCCTCGCCAATATGCTGCAGATATGGTTGCACTATCGGTCGCAGGATGGCATTCACGTATCGTACAGTCGTGCCTTCCATGATCACTAGCGGCGTACGTCGTCTCGACCCCACTTAATGCCAACCCAAAACAGCAGGGAACCTGCATGTTGCTGCACTCGCTGGGCAGTGTGTCTAAGGCGTTTAGCCTGACCGGGTTGCCTCCAAACACGTCCCCGGCGATTGTCTGGTTGAAGGCATATGCGACACTTATCGGTGAAGGGAACGTGATGCGAATCCTGAGCAGTCCATCCGGCATGTTGTTGGGCCCATCTGTACCGCGCTGCATGGTGTCGTGTTGCAAAGATGGACTTCGGCGTGGACGTCGGGAGTGAAGTTGCTCATCATTAAGCTTATTGCGCACAGTTTGAGTCGTAACTAGAGGTCCTGTGGCTGCATGAAAGGATTTTTCAACGTGGTGGCGTTGCTGTCAGGGTTCCTACGAGCCATAATCCGTAGGTAGCGGTCATCCACTGCAGTAATAGCACTTGGGCGGCCTAGGCTAGTCATGTCATCGACAGTTCTTGTCTCTCTGTGTCTCCTCCATGCCCGAACAACATCACTTTGTTTCACTCCGAGGCACCTGGACGCTTCCCTTGTTGAGAGCCCTTCCTGGCACAAAGTAACAATGCGGACGCGATCGAACCGCGGCATTGACCGTCTAGGCATTGTTGAACTACAGACAACACTAGCCGTGTACCTCCTTCCTGGTGGAATGACTGGAACTGATCGGCTGTCGGACCCACTCTGTGTAATAGGCGCTGCTCGTGCATGGTTATTTACATCTTTGGGCGGGTTCAGTGACATCTCTGAACAGTAAAAGGGACTGTGTCTGTGATACAATATCCACAGCAACGTCTGTCTCCAGGAGTTCTGGGAACCGCGATGATGCAAAAGTTGTTTTGATGTGTATTTCAGTCACCGTGTAGTCCTGAAACGAAAATTTGCGCGTAATTCAACACTACAGTATATTTTGTGATGAACTACAGTGTGTCCAACTTTTCTTGAGCCACGCCAGTGGTGACCGCAGGTAACGAAGAGTTAAACAGTCATTGCTGCCGTATGGCGAGTAATGTGGCAGTGGGAAGACATTCCGCAGCGCTGATATCATACGCAGCTCGTTGTGATGTTAATAATACACGAAGGTAACAAATATTCGTGAAAGCGCGTTACAGCGACTTTCACGAGTGATATTTGTTTGTACAATGTATATCAAATGAAATTAAGGCCACAGCTCAAAGCCAAACAATGAGCATTTCACTGTGCAGTGACTACTGCAGTCCCATCAAGTGTCAGCTCGTGAAGACTGACAGCAGTGCTAAGCGTCGCGAAAACCTGTGTACTATACCTAGCAGTTCCGCGCAGTACTTGAGTATCAGCCTCAAGAAAACTTAAGACATAGCAAGGTCTCGGCCCTTCGGACTTAGTGAAAAAGCCAGTGTGGACCTTAGGCTCAAATGTTTGGACAACCTGCGCTACACTAAATTGCGCCCACTCTATCTAATGGGCATTAAAATATCACTTTAAAAATCACTTTGTAACGGGAAACAACCGGACGCGACGCTCTTCGTCGACACTGGGCATCGCGTGGATGACGTGATGAACAGTATTTGTTCGGCCTCACTTCAGCTGTGAACTGCAAAAATTAAATTGCAAACATCTGCCAAAACACTAGAGAAAATGCGCCTGACGACTCATAGGAGACACACCCGGTATACTGTTTCTTCTTACATGTAATACTAAACGAATGTTGTGTACAGAACTACGCACGTTTCATTTCCTTCCTCTCAGTGTATTTTGACAGAAAAACGGAAAGTTGTATTTATGGCTCATTGGCTTATGGTTAGAATACCACTAAGGAATGTGAATCGACGGGAACTTTGTAATCCAACCTACTTGCAGATTAAAACTATGCGAAATAAGCTACTATCCTCAGAGATCTAGCAGAAGGAGAGGTCTCTCATATCCCTTATATTAATGAGCCCAACTTGTTTACTCATTCGTTTTAAGCGACGCCATTTCCCAATCAACGTTTCGTTGACAATAACAATAAGCGCCGAGCGAGGTGGCGCAGTGGTTAGCACACTGGACTCGCATTCGGAAGGACGACGGTTCAGTCCCGCGTCCGGCCATCCTGATTTAGGTTTTCCGTGATTTCCCTAAATAGCTCCAGGCAAATGCCGGGATGGTTCCTGTGAAAGGGCACGGCCGACTTCCTTCCCTAATCCTATGAGACGGCTAACCTTGTTGTTTGGTCTATTCCCCCAAACAACCAACCAACCAACCAATAATAAGCAAAGCTCAAGGTCAGAGAAAGGGGAAGACGAGAACAGCGGACTGACAGAGAGACGGGAAGGAAGAGATAGGCAGAAAGAGTGATAAGGAGGAGGTGAAGAGAGATAGTGGGGAGGAAGAGATGGACAGAGAGAGGGGCCAGAAGGACATTACGACGCATGTCCGACTACCGTCCATATTTAGCAATTGCCAAGATCGCTGAGTTCGCTAGCCGTTCTATGGAAAAAGATTGTTCGAAATAAGCTGTACCAGTTACCTCACCGACTCATCAGTTCGGCTTTGAACAAAGGACCTACAAAACTTAAATATAATTTATCTTTCATTATTTTAAAAATAAAATTGTTATAATAATGTTTTGTTAGGCGCAATGGTGATGATGGCGGGAAGAAGGGGGAAGGGGTACTAGCTAATGTATGTTTTCACACACGGGAACCAGTGATGGAGACCTAAATCCTACAGTACTCATATTCAGCCTTGGAGTGAATAAGATCCTTAGCCTTAACAGGTCTCGCTCTCTAACAAGAAAAATTAACGTTTGATGCTTTTGGAGCTAATAAATAAAAGCTGTGTTTGAGTTACACACCTTCGTGCAAACCTTTCGACGTGACGCTACTTCGTTGACTTGTGTATGAGTGTTTATTCAGGTAGCTGAGTGGACCTCCTTCCAGACCTATTCACATGAAAAAAGGCGATTACACTGAGGTACCAGAAGTCAAGGGATACCTCCTAATATCGTGTCGGACCACCTTTTGCCTTGCGTAGGGCAGCAGCTAAATGTGGCATGGCCTCAACAAGTCGTTGAGAGCCCCTGCAGAAATATTGAGCCATACCGCCTCTATCTACATGAATACTCTGCAAATCACATTTAAGTGCCTGACAGAGGGTTCATCGAACCACCTTCACAATTCTCTATTCTTCCAATCTCGTGTAGCTCGCGGAATGAATGAACACCTATATGTTTCCGTACGAGCTCTGTTTTCCCTTATTCGTGGTGATCGTTCCTCCCTATGTAGGTCGGTGTCAAAAAAATATTTTCGCATTCGGAGGAGAAAGTTGGTGATTGGAATTCCGTCAGAAGATTCCGTCGCAACGAAAAACGCCTTTCTTTTAATGATGTTCAGCCCATATCCTGTATCATTTCTGCGCAACTCTCTTCCATATTACGCGATAATACAAAACGTGCTGCCTTTCTTTAATATTTCTCGATGTACTCCGTCAGTCCCATCTGGTAAGGATCCAACAGCGCGCAGCAGTATTCTAAACGAGGACTGACAAGCGTAATGTAGGTCTGTTACATTTTCTAAGTACCCTGCCAATAAAACGCAGTCTTTGGTTAGCATTCCCCACAACATTTTCTATGTTTTCCTTCTAATTTTGTTGTTCATAATTGTAATACCTAGGTATTTAGTTGAATTTGTGGCTTTTCGATTAGACTGATTTATCGTGTAACCGAAGTTTAACGAGTTCCTTTTAGCACTCATGTGGATGACCTCACACTTTTCGTTATTTAGTGTGAACTGTCACTTTTCGCACCATTCAGATATTTTTTCTAAATCGTTTAGCAGTTTGTTTTGATATTATGATGACTTTAGTAGTCGATAAACGACAGCGTCATCTGCAAACAATTGAAGACGGCTGCTCAGATTGTCTCCCAAATCGTTTATATAGATAAGGAACAGCATAGGGCCTATAACACTACCTTGGGGAACCTCTCTGACAGGAAATCACAAATCCAGTCACATAACTGAGACGATATTCCATAAGCAAGCAATTTCACTACGAGCCGCTTGTGTGGTACAGTGTCAAAAGCCTATAGCCGTCCATAATTTTGGAAGTGTTGCCGGTGCAGGATTTTGTGCAAGAACTGATCTCTCGGTTATGACCCATAAATTTTCGATGGGATGTATGTCGACCGGTCTGGGTGGCCAAACTATTCACTCGAACTGTCCAGACCAAACCAAACGCGGACAGTTGTCGCCCGGAACATTATCATCCACAAAAATTCCATCGTTATTTGGGAACTTGACACGAATGAATGGCTACAAATGGTTTACAAGTAGCCGAACATCCAGAGGATCTGGTCCATTCCCTGTAAACACAGTCCACACCATTATGGAGCAGCCACCAATTTTCATTGTGCACAGTGCGTTGTAGACAACTTTAATCCATTCGTTCGTAGGGTCTGCGCCACTCTCGAACCCAACCATCAGCTCTAACTAACTGAAATCGGAACTTAGTTAAGCAAGCCACGGGTTTCCAGTCTAGACCCAACGGTATGGTCACGAGCCCAGGAGAGGCGCTGCGGGCGATTTCGTGCTGGTAACAAACGCACTCGCGTCGGCCGTCTGCTGCCATAGCCCATTAACGTCAAATTTCGCCACGCTGTCCTAACTAATACGTTTGTCGTACGTCCCACGTTGATTTCTGCGGTTATTTCTCTCAGTGTTGCTTGTATGTTAGCACAGACACCTTTCCGCAAACGTCGCTGCTCTCGGTCGTTAAGTGAAGGATTAAATGAAGGGCGTCTGCCACTGTGTTGTCCGTTGTGAGAGATAATGGCTGGAATATGGCAAAAATCCCCCATGCTCCAAATAGCATTCCGCGTCCAGTGTCTGCTAACACCCGTTGTGCGGGCTTAATCACGTCGAAAACCCTTTCACTTGGACCTATCTGAGTACAAGCGACACTTCCGCCAATGCTCTGCCTTCTTACACCTTGCGTATGCGCTACTACTGCCATACGTATATGTGTGTATCACCATCCCATGACTTTTATCACCCCACTATATATAGCCTGGTGAAAAACCCTACGATGTGACACTACTTCGGTGACCAGTGCATCAATGTCGCTACTTTTATACTCAGGTACCTTTTGTTGTTGGCCTGACAAGACACAGTGGACTTTTTTCAAGATCTGTCCACAAGAATTCTTTTTTTCTTTCTTTTTTTTCCCTCGTCGTCAGCGGGAAACAAACTCGAGATTTCGGCACGCATTCGGCTATCGACGATTATGGTAAGAACCCAAAATTTTTTTGTACTTAAATGCTCGGAAATCCTCTAATCTTCAAGGAGATTACATCAAGTATTTTTGGGAATGCTTTAGGAAATTTATGTGCACACACTGACTGTCAGGTAAGTATGAAGAAAATGGAAGAGGTGCCGTTTCGAGAATGAAAGCTGTCATTTGACGTCGTTATCTCTTGCTGTATTGCTCCGGCCACTAGAGGCTGGACAGATGCTGCAGTGGGCGAAGGGTTTGGCAGTGTCCGGGGGGGACAGAGGGACGGCAGCGTGGCCCGCTGTCCTGGGGCGCCACGCCCGCTGCCGCTGCCGCCGGCGGGCATCGATCCACGACCCCCGGGTCTCTCGCGGGTCGCCGCTGCAGACGCCAGGCCTGCTCCGCCTCAACAGCGACGGTCAGCTCTGTTCACACAAACGGCGCCGCTCTGAATTACCCGGCTCTCCTAGGTCTAGGTGGAAACGAAAGAAAACACCAGCAAAGACGTGACCTAGAAGAAACGGAGCTTGTGGTGCGTTTCCACTACTGATGGGAACAACCGAATGAAATCGTTCGATTCTGTCAGTTCTTGGAAAACAGTCGACTCATTGAGTTGTAGTTTTACTTATAGACTGAATTATTCACTCATTCTTTTGAGTGAAAACAGTCTATATGAACCAAAAACATGTCGGTTCAGTCGGATGTGGATTTATGTATCATTTGCACAACTCGTTCATTCTTTTGAGTGAATGAAGACTGTGCGAACAATCCAACGAAAATAACAGTCACTCGCTTGAATTTTTATGTACCCGTAGGACTATTATTCATTCATTTCTCTCGAGAGAAACCAGTCTGTGGGAGCAATCTAATGCAAACAGTAGACGGAGACGTGCGGATTCATTTCTGAGCGGAAATATTCGATCATTTTTCCTACTGTCAAATAGTTATAGTAGTTGACAGCCGAGAAGATTTTATCAGCCAGTAGTTGGGTTTTTCGTCCAAGTGTATGAACAGGCGTTTTCTTAACCCTCGCAGTAACAAGTAGGGGGTCCTTTATGCCCACTTCATGAAACTATTTTAATATAATTGTGAACTTCATACTTAAAAGTTTTGAAAAAGAAGTATTTTACTTTTAATCATTTCTTATACCAGATTCCGCATTTGTTTTGAATTTTTTGGTGAAAGGTAACCCAACAACTTGAGTCCTGGTAGTGAATGTGACTTTCACTACAAATGTCTTTTACAATATCAGGGCACTTCTTACACACACACACACACACACACACACACACACATATATATATATATATATATATATATATATATATATATATATATACTCCTGGAAATGGAAAAAAGAACACATTGACACCGGTGTGTCAGACCCACCATACTTGCTCCGGACACTGCGAGAGGGCTGTACAAGCAATGATCACACGCACGGCACAGCGGACACACCAGGAACCGCGGTGTTGGCCGTCGAATGGCGCTAGCTGCGCAGCATTTGTGCACCGCCGCCGTCAGTGTCAGCCAGTTTGCCGTGGCATACGGAGCTCCATCGCAGTCTTTAACACTGGTAGCATGCCGCGACAGCGTGGACGTGAACCGTATGTGCAGTTGACGGACTTTGAGCGAGGGCGCATAGTGGGCATGCGGGAGGCCGGGTGGACGTACCGCCGAATTGCTCATCACGTGGGGCGTGAGGTTTCCACAGTACATCGATGTTGTCGCCAGTGGTCGGCGGAAGGTGCACGTGCCCGTCGACCTGGGACCGGACCGAAGCGACGCACGGATGCACGCCAAGACCGTAGGATCCTACGCAGTGCCGTAGGGGACCGCACCGCCACTTCCCAGCAAATTAGGGACACTGTTGCTCCTGGGGTATCGGCGAGGACCATTCGCAACCGTCTCCATGAAGCTGGGCTACGGTCCCGCACACCGTTAGGCCGTCTTCCGCTCACGCCCCAACATCGTGCAGCCCGCCTCCAGTGGTGTCGCGACAGGCGTGAATGGAGGGACGAATGGACACGTGTCGTCTTCAGCGATGAGAGTCGCTTCTGCCTTGGTGCCAATGATGGTCGTATGCGTGTTTGGCGCCGTGCAGGTGAGCGCCACAATCAGGACTGCATACGACCGAGGCACACAGGGCCAACACCCGGCATCATGGTGTGGGGAGCGATCTCCTACACTGGCCGTACACCACTGGTGATCGTCGAGGGGACACTGAATAGTGCACGGTACATCCAAACCGTCATCGAACCCATCGTTCTACCATTCCTAGACCGGCAAGGGAACTTGCTGTTCCAACAGGACAATGCACGTTCGCATGTATCCCGTGCCACCCAACGTGCTCTAGAAGGTGTAAGTCAACTACCCTGGCCAGCAAGATCTCCGGATCTGTCCCCCATTGAGCATGTTTGGGACTGGATGAAGCGTCGTCTCACGCGGTCTGCACGTCCAGCACGAACGCTGGTCCAACTGAGGTGCCAGGTGGAAATGGCATGGCAAGCCGTTCCACAGGACTACATCCAGCATCTCTACAATCGTCTCCATGGGAGAATAGCAGCCTGCATTGCTGCGAAAGGTGGATATACACTGTACTAGTGCCGACATTGTGCATGCTCTGTTGCCTGTGTCTATGTGCCTGTGGTTCTGTCAGTGTGATCATGTGATGTATCTGACCCCAGGAATGTGTCAATAAAGTTTCCCCTTCCTGGGACAATGAATTCACGGTGTTCTTATTTCAATTTCCAGGAGTGTATATATCACCATAATAAAAGTGTTTAAAAAATATATATGTCTAAAACGTATCTTGTGAATAAAACTCAACGACTATTAATGAAACTTGTATTTTTTAAACACTTTTATTATGGTCAAACAGTGTACACATTATGGAAAATCTGTTGATTTTGATTGTGCTAAAAGATACTTTCAGGTTCAGGGCCCTACTTATATGTCAGTAGCTGTTTAAAAGATTTTGTTAATAGTAGTTAAGAACAATTAACGAAATTCGTTTTATATTTATTTTTTGTGGTGGGCACAAGGTAGCCCCCCCTTGGTAATACGTGTTACGTAAAATGCGTCGTTACCACTACGGTTAATAGTGAACTTTGCTCTTGATCAGAATGCCGAAACGCTCAGTGGCTTGCGAAAGTAAGAAATTATGTGGTCGAATAAAACGCCACATTCAAGATAAATTCAGTGCAATATCCGGGATCTACAAGGATGATTAATATTAGGAAGCTAGATAGTACACGCTTAAAAAGCAAGTGTGTAAGTGACTGAACAATTAAAAGACAAAAATACATATTTAATGACAGAAGTGCGAACGTTTGTATTTGCGTAAATAAATACATACTGTAAACTGCAAGGACTTCACCAAGCATGGCAATTTCGCCACTTTTTGAACGAGATTATACAGTATTAAGCGCTCTACCAAGTAAATCTTAATCACAGAGGCGCCAATGCTTTCACTGCAAAGGACAAACAGATTTGGTGCGCATTTTAGGTTTATTCATTGTTTCCTAGTCTTCGTCAGTTGCTTTTTCTTTTGGCTTGTGGAACACGCGTTTTGTGGTAGTCCACAAAAGTGTCTCGTCCTGCACACTCACTCTAACGCAAATGGCAACTGTTTCCCTTGTTCAGTGCGGTTTATAATTACGTTTCAGAATCACCTTTATAAATAAAATTTCGTGATCTGTTTAGTTTGGCGATATGACGACAGAAAGGTTGGTGAAAATGAGATTGCTTTTCCAATCTAGAATTTTGGCTTATCTCTTTCACACTCTTTTTTACTTGAGCGTATTTGGGTCTCTGTGCAGGTCGATAAAATTCAAAGTATCATTAGAACCAAATTTGGCGCACGCAGCTATCAAAATTATGATGTCGCTACGCTACAGTTACCTGTGTCTGCAATGATTAACAAGCAAATGAGCAATAGAAAAGCAGCAGAAGATTTGAATATCCGTGGAAGAACAATTGAAAATATAGAGTTTCCATTTAAATCTACATCAACATCATACTCCGCAAGCCACCTAATGGTGTGTGGCGGAGAGTACTTTCGGTACCACTGTCTGATCCCTCCAACCCTGTACTACTCGCGTATAGTGCGTGGGACGAATGATTGTCGGTAAACCTCCGTATTGTTGGAAGGAACACTGACAGAAGAATAGCCACCTCATCAGCGATAAATCTGGGGGTGCTTTTTCTTTGCATGACGCATCTGACTCTCTATCTGAACAAAATGCAGAACCTACGAAAGAACTTAATGAGGAATTAGTCAATACCGTTGATATCGCTTTTTGCAATGAAGAGGATCATAATTGAACTATTCCTGAGCATAATGAAATGAATGCCAGAATGGCCCAGAATGTTACACAACTTAGGGTTGAAATGTTTGCTGTGGTAAAATTCTGAACCAAAAAAGTGTCAAGCATTTTCTTTGTAGACTTATTGAATTCAACGGAGACATGGAATTCCAGGCGTATTATCGTGCAACAGACGAGGGAAAAGTTTTTACATTACAGACGTGTCAGATGAATCTCCCTTGAACTTAAAAGACAATGTGTACGTAAATAATGCTCCTTACAATCAAAACCGAGGTAAGTTTTCTCTTCTGATAAAAATATCAAACTTTCCTTTAACTTTTAATCTTCGAAGATTTGAACTTTTCGTGTACCTTCTGTGTAACTTCCTTTGTAACCGTCTGTGCACTGAAGTAATTTTTTGGTGATTTTCATGGATTTCAACGCAGCTGATAAAGTTGCCCGGTTTTCAGGTAATTTTGTCAAGCGTATTTTTCATTTTTTATATATAAGTAAATAAACAAGCTGTCATCTGTCGGCGTGTTATGAAACTAGAGACCAAGACATGTTTTAGGATGATTTGAAGAACTTTTTTGCATTATTAGATATCATAACAGGCAGAAGAAGGAAAAGTTGCAAAGTTGTCCCAGTTTGGGGTAATTTTGAAAATACCTCACTTTCAGAAATAAGCTTCTTACCTCTCCTTGAAAAAAGATACATTTCCTTTTTTGTCTCTAAAGAATTTGACAACCCTAGCAATAACTCATGTATAATCGAAATTGATGAAGAAGTGTGTAAACGAAATCACTCAAAGCCGGAGACCGACTGAAAATATTCGTAGACTTGTTATCTCATATTAAGTGAAACCATTCAAATCCGAATAATTAATGACATTTGTGTCATATTGTCGCAGAGACTAGTATCACTCGGTTGTTTCATTCGACCGAAAAAAAAGAAACGACTGAACGAAAAAACAATCGACTGGCCATTGATTTGTTGAAGACAGTCTGTTGTGATCACCTGCGTGATTCCACTGACAACCAGAAAGAAACACGTGCGCTGTTCCAGTGATGTCCGCTTTGATAGCATAAACAGTCGTCGAGTCCTCCCTCGGGCATGGGTGTGTGTGTTGTTCTTAGCACAAGTTAGTTTAAGTGGTGTGTAAGTCTAGTGACCGATGACCTTAGCAGTTTGGCCCCTTAGGAATTCACACACATTTGAATATGGCTGATTGCATACATCATTATCCTTGCCATTAAAGACGTACCTGTACGTCTGTGTCTCTCTATGCACAATGCACAAGATGCTGAAGGTGTAAGCAAATTACCATGCCATGCTTGCGAAGAACTGAATCTTTTGACAGTGAGACGTAGAAAAAAAAAAAAAAAAAAAAAAAAAAAAAAAAAAAAAAAAAAAAAAAAAAGGCTGCAAACAACTAATAGGCAGGCGAAGTTACGCAGTTGTAAACGCACCTTATGGATTTGAAGTATTGAAGTTATTCGACGCAGAGTACAATTTAGGACAGCAAATGTTCGGGGAAGGAAACTGGATGTATCATTTCGATGGCAAGCAATTGAGAGTAACCTTCGAGTACCTAAATCTCAACGCCTATGAACCCAAGCGAGAGTTACGTATGTCAAACGATGCGTCACACTGCTCAGAATGTGGCGCAGGAACACCGTGTTTACAAAAGGCACTGACAGGGGGTAGAAGAGGCGCTGCGTCATGAACGGACACGAGACAACTACAGCGCGAGAACGATGAGATTACAACAGTATGCGACCAGCTTAGTGCGACCAAACCATTTCCGGAGAAAAAAAATGGCTCTGAGCACTATGGGACTTAACAGCTATGGTCATCAGTCCCCTAGAACTTAGAACTACTTAAACCTAACCAACCTATGGACATCACACACATCCATGCCTGAGGCAGGATTCGAACCTGCGACCGTAGCAGTCGCGCGGCTCCGGACTTAGCGCCTAGAACCGCTAGACCACCGCGGCCGGCTTTTCCGGAGAAACCCGGGACACAACCAGCCGGATGACTACCACCCTCCCCGCTCACAGCCGCTCCAAATGTACCCAGGCTTCTTAATTTTTTTTAAATTTTGTCGATAATGTTTTGTCAATACTTTTTGTAAACTCAATGATAGCCCGTTTACTACTAGTAAAAAGGATAAAAATAAATTTTCTCTGTTTTATTTCTACAATAACTGTTTAACCACTGTCATTTATTGTAATAATGGAAAACAAATTTGTTATGATTTTTCAATATATTGGGGCCATGGAATTTTTAATAAAATAAAGTTAACATAATCTTTAAATATTACTGAGCGCATGTAGATGTGGTATATTGTCCCTGAAGGGCACTTTTCTCTGCTTACAGGCTTATAGACCATGTCATTGTAATTTGAGTCGTTGTGGTAAAATAATGCAAAGGCGATTTTGTGGTTGTACAGGACCGGTATGATAGCCTCAGGCTCCTTTCATCAACCCAAAAACAGTCTTTTTCATTGGCATTATGGGCTGGTATTGAAAACAAATACGACAAATACGATAAGCCACATATACCGTCCTTTGTAGTCTGGTCCCGTCAACCTCCACAAACCAACCAACCAACCAACCTATACAGTTTATCTGACGTAACATCAACAACTACATGTTGTGGCATAACTATTCTCAAGGTGCGGCGCCTGCAACTGTTAACAACAACACAGTCTCTCGGTTTCACTGATTTCATTTACGTAGTTTTTCAGCCTTTTTTTGTTATACGTCAACTATTACTAGGCTTGCCAACAAGAAACGTACCTCATTTAAATGATAGGTGAGTATTAAGCATGTTTCCAAAAGTGAAGTATATTTAAAGTTTATGTTTTTATTTACATAAATAAGAGTTTTTCAGTACTTCTGGCCATAAATATGGATTTTTGTTCGGTTTCAAAACATTAATAACTGTTACTACATTATAGAATGAAAAACAATTTTCTTGCTGTTCCCGTTGGTTTGCACCTATCACTGCACATACGAATTACGAATTCCACGTTAACACTTGGTATTACAGGCATACAATGATGGATTCTCAGGGCTTTGGCCATCATTAAAAAAAAACTGGTACTTCTCCACTTTATGATTTCGTGAGACTGCACCAAGGAAGAGATTCACATTTTTGTAAAAAGTACGAATAAGGGTGAACTGAATTTTATCCACTCTATTGTTTGCATTTGATTTAAAAATCCCATGTTGGTAAAGCGTGAAGTAACCAACTTGGCTGTAACTAACTTGGCTGTAAACAGCTCATGCTTGAAGCAGTTTTTGCCGAATACGTAAAAGACCCATTTAAGTACTTTAGTCAGTAGGTAATTTACTGTAGTAGATGTTCGTCTTCCTGGGAAGGATGAGCTCTTTCAGCGTGATATTAGATAAATGTTTGCCACACTTCAAAGAGTATCCCGAATGAATGCGGATTCGAAAACAGAGCAGAAAAGATAGACACGTAACCGAGAGAGATGATGAGCTCATGCTTCCATCTCTTTTGCGCCCAGAAAGGACAATGGTACAGAAAGAGCTTTAATCAGCGAGGAACCTTAGACGAAGAGGAAACGTAAAAACAAATCTTACTGCGTCTTGTCGGCGTCAAATGGCGCAATGTCAGTATATGAGTGCTTTAGACCGGTGAATCTAATCGGTGTATGTGAAACGGATTCGATGGTACAGTTATCTTCCGTCTCCTAGACGACAAGCTGCGATATTCGTGTGTGTGTGTGTGTGTGTGTGTGTGTGTGTGTGTAGAAAATTGTCTTACGTAGCTGTTATTGGATCATATAAAATCACGGGGCGGGATGAACTTCACCTTGTCCTTGTGCCTGTGTGCGCGGGTGTAGGACATGGCCGTGGGTAGCTGTTATTGGATCATATAACGTGGTCGCCGGCCCTTGTGGCCGAGGGGTTCAGTCCGGAACCGCGCTTCTGCTACGGTCGCTGGTTTGAATCCTGCCTCGGGCATGGGTGTGTGTACTGCCCTAAGGTTAGTTAGGTTTAAGTAGTTCTAAGTCTAGGGGACTGATGACCTCAGATGTTAAGTCCCATAGTGCTCAGAGCCATTTGAACCATAATGGGGTCACAGGACGGGATAAACGTAACCTTCTTCATATGATGGCCTTTGGAAGAGATTTGGACTTGCCTGCAGCGGTGATTCGACGTCATCTGCTGTAGACTTAACTGATGGCACGCTTACTATTGAATCGTTAATACGTCTAGTGCTCCTAGTGACGAAATATAGTACTGCCCGTCGAGTACTCTATCAAACGGTTCAGTATCAACGCCAAATATGAGTAATGACCGCAAACTGGCAAGCAACGTTATCAGAACAGCGTAATAATGTAGCTAGCTAATGTATATAACAGACGATCACGATTCCTATGTAGTATGGTCAATCCAGATATCAGTCACCACATTAGGTAAGTTTTACAAGTAGAATCAGATATACGATTACATGTACATCCAAACTCTCTAAACTGGCAGAGTGTACTTCCCACAGCCGCGTGGAGTGGTCGCGCAGTTTGAGGCGTCATATCCTGGAATGCGCGGCCCCTCCCGCCGGAGGTTCGAGTCCTCTCTCTGGCATGGGTGTGTGTGTGTGTGTTGTTCTTAGCATAAGTTTGTTTAAGTAGTGTGTAAGTCTGGGGACCGATGACCTTAGCCGTTTGGTCCCTTAGGAATTCACTCATTAATTGTACATCTCACTGTATCATGTATCAAGACTCTACCCGTTCGTTTCGCGCATCGAGTGCTGGAAGAATCACTATGCTTGCCGTAATTAGGCCAGTTTCGTCTTCACGGTCACAAAGCGAGCTTTCCTTGATTCATCAAATAATACTGGTTCTTGAACTTACGTAGCAGATTTACTGCCCTTCTCCAGAAAATTCCACGAGCCGCAGAAGTATAAGGAAAAACCAACGCCGCCTGAAAGTGAAATACAGTTTTTTAGTTAAAAATTGCATTTGTTTTTTGGCGCAGTTCTCATTTAAGTCAATGCACTTTATCCCACAGTTTTTCCATAGATCAAATTTCACCTATGAACTGTGATTATAGAAGGTCTACGAAATCCTGATTTACGGCTGCCATTAAATCTATCAAGCTCTGAAACAACTTTATTTAGAAACTGGAGTCGTTGGAGCCAAGAGAGAGCCAAATGTAGTGAATAGCAGCGATGTCCCAACAATTCTTACCACATATCACTGAGTTTTTCCATTATCTAAAGTGTAACTGCACTGTCCTGAAGAAGAACTTTTTTCCTTTTTACAATCGATGCTTCTTCGCACTTATGTTTTCATACGGTAGCCCAAAAATTACTCTTACAGCCTTCCGAAGATAATCAAAAAAGAGAATATCTTTTGCGTCCCAGATAACACTTGCCTTAATCTCCCAGGCTGATGAATTCGATTCGCCTTTCTTTGCGTAGCGCCAAGAATACACATATAGACTTAGTTGAATTTCTTTCTAAACGGTCCAAGTTTTGCTGTGAAATTCATTTTCACATTTGATGTCGGTCGATATTAAAAAATGTCGCATCCGTTTTGTGTGAAACGTTTCATTCTTACGCTTCTGCTCATCAGAAGTGCAACACGTCTGCTGTGGCGCTCAGTTCAAACGCCCGCAGCTGCGCTGGAACAGAGGCGGGTAGTTCCGCGAGTAGACCATCAGAGGGCGACGCCGGCGGCCGCGCCATAATCTCGATCGTCGCTCGCAGCTGCCGTCGCCGATCAACACTATCTTCTTCTGCTTCCGCTACCCAGCCCAGCTGCCAGTCCGAAAGATGTGATATTCTGCACATCGAGAATTTAAATTCGCGCCGGGATAGCAGTGAAATCGCCAACAGGCGGAACCGATGAACTTCACCGGAGCCACCGCCGCTGTTGCTATCGAGTCCGCAGTCCACTGCCGCTCTTCAATCATGATATCGCACCCCCGGGGATCGGGCTCTGCCAGCTCGGCACATCTAGACTTTGACCTCGTTTCGGCGATTGTAGCTAGAAACATTAACTTTTTCATTACTTACGCTCGACATGGACTTAGCGTTCATGACAAGTGTGCTCCAAAGTGGCTTGTCGGAACTTTAAATTTTGTCTACCAACTATATCGTCCAGCACGCGGCTTGATTATTTGTTTTTCAGTTATTCATTTTTTTCAAGACTCTGTTGTTCACTACAGTGCTCAAGAACAGCTCTTCTTCATACAGCAAAGTTTTTGAAGACATACGGAAGTTCTGTAGTGTTAATTGATTAATATTGGAAGACACTTCAAGAAGCTTTTTTTGTATTGTTGTTAATTTGTAGCTGAAGGCACGGAACTGTACACATTCAGCATAATTATGTCAAAAAATGTTTTTTTCCAAGGTACTTGAAGACGAGTTGCAGTAAATGTCAAATTCAGTAGAACAAGAAACCAGTCTAAGTCACGATTTTTTTTATTCATTCGATGACTAGTTTCGGGCTGAGACCCACTTCTAAATCATCATAACGTAGTCGAAAATGGCATTTCCGAAGGTGTCAAAAATGTTCATGTTTTTGACGTATTCGGAAATGCCATTTTCGACTACGTTATGATGATATGAAAATGGGTCTCGGCACGAAACTAGTCATCTAATAAGTAAAAAGTAAAAGTTTGCAACCTCAAATGGTTTTTCGTTCTACTGATTAACAGAAGTTGCTGACCCAAGCTACTCCAACACGCTGGAAGTTCGTATAACGAATTCGCATGGGATGTAGTATATGCCTGAATATGTAAATTATGATTATATTGCAATCGCTCAAAGCGGGTAGAGGTAACATTTTTTATAGAAAGACTCAAGGAAGGTCTTCTCATTCAGAAATCGAATTTGAATGCTATTTGTGAGAAAATCACGTTATGCCACGTTCATGAAGGATAAATGTCGACAAGCACATATCGGAATTCAACAGTGGCAGGATCGGTGCTTATCAAGACTGTGGTTTATCGTTCCACTATATTGCTGCTCGCATTGGTCGAGAACTCACAACTATATCAAGCGAAAATGAAATCGATGGATTCAGGAGGTGATATGTACCGTTCCCCTATCTGTACTGCATGTCTAATGTGTTGTTCTCAATTAATTTAAAGTTTAAAGACAGGACGCTCATAGAACCCCATGCCAGGCTAAGTAACTGCCTGTGGCAGGTACCGCACAAAAGGGTCAGGCATTGTTTATCATCGGCATCTGTGCGCTGCAAACTGGCATTTTTCCACATAAGGCGTGCTCTCCGCGGTATGGGGTCCAGGTCTACATTCACAGAAGTCGTATCCCCCATCTGGCCAGACCTTTTTCAAAAGTACTTTGCTGTGTGCCGCGTCGTCTTCTGAGAACACTGTGTGAGGGAAACTCAGTAACAGATGAAGATCTCGGCATTCAGTGAGAAGTGATGCAGCTGCATTGTGGACGTTGATTACTTCTCTTTGTGATGTAATGGGCTGACTCTCTGACATCGTTTTAAGTGGAGTGGTCAACCACTTGTCCAGAAAATTGTAATAGGTCTCCCCATTGGTTAATCTTAAAAAATAATTGGAAAGGGGAAGCCAGTACGCCAGTCTCCGAGAAATGGGTATGTGGAGACAATTGTATTGGCTGATGTCGAAATCTGGAATGAAGAGTGGCAGTGTGACACAAAACTGTTTATTAATCTGTGTACGCGGGGGTGAAACAACTGGTTAATGCTGTAGAAATTTCGCTGTCTTGTTAGTGAAACTGTCAGTGGCCAGCGGTTTGGGCACCCTTCAACAATTATCGGAAGGGCTTAGGCTATAGGACGCAATGCTAGCCGGCCGATGTGGCCGAGCGGTTCTAGGCGCTACAGTCTGGAACCGCGCGACCGCTACGGTCGCAGGCTCGAATCCTGCATCGGGCATGGATGTGTGTGATGTCCTTAGATTAGTTAGGTTAAGTAGATCTAAGTTCTATGGGACTGATGACCTCAGAAGTTAAGTCCCATAGTGCTCAGAGCCATTTTTGGACGCAATGCTGTGGTCTGAGCAACATGCCAGTTATTGATGCCGAATATGATGAGAAATTACAGCCTGGGCGAGCAGAGTATGAGAATTACGGAGCTTCTATATATGCGTTGCTAGGATCAAGTATATTTTGCGAATATTAGGCAGTTCTCGATTGACTGAAGGCTCATACATGACTCTATAAGTGATGCCACTTATACGTGGTGGTTTTTCAGTCTTATGCTGGATTCAGTCAGTCACAGTGTGTGCTTGTGGATTTGTCGTTTTGTAACTCATTCATAGATTACGGTTTTATCCCACTCATCTAAACTGTCCAGTATTTGCTGAGACTTGCAAGTGTTATATTAGTACTGTACCACCTCAGTAATTGTCATATGTCAGCAGCGAACTTTGTAACCAATAAGGATTAATGTGGACCATTGTTTCATTTCATAGTTAGATATCACTCTTTTTTATATCTATTGTGAGGCACAACACCTATGTCTCATGTTTGCCAGGGCCACCCCTATTAGTTATCTGTTGTGTGACACCTTTTGTTAAATCCATTTGAGCCCATGCGGAGTGCTCTGACTGTCGGCCAGTTGGGATCATCATAACATCCACAGAGGCATGTCGAAATCACAGCTCTGTCTTCACAAGGACCGTAATCAGTGTCTTACGGTGTCTCAGCGGTCCCACGATTCTAGCGCCAGAGACGGCCGACATTCTGTGCGCTTTATCTTGAATCACGAAATGGTGTGTTAGTGGGGAGTCAGCACTTGGCATAATGGTTATGGGGTTTTCGACGCTCACCTCTGGGTTGCATGGTCGATAATTGGGCCGTTTGGCTGGCTCAAGAGAAAGTTCGATTATCAGTGTCATACGGTGTCTCAGCGGTCCCACGATTCTAGCGCCAGAGACGGCCGACATTCTGTGCGCTTTATCTTGAATCACGAAATTGTGTGTTAGTGGGGAGTCAGCACTTGGCATAATGGTTATGGGGTTTTCGACGCTCACGTCTGGGTTGCATGATCGATAATTGGGCCGTTTGGCTAGCTCAAGAGAAAGTTCGATTAGTGCTGTGTGGCCGTTTGGCTAGCCAGTTGGGATCATCCTAACATCCACAGAGGCATGTCGAAATCTCAGCTCTGTCTTCACAAGGACCGTAATCAGTGTCATACGGTGTCTCAGCGGTCCCACGATTCTAGCGCCAGTGACGGCCGACATTCTGTGCGCTTTATCTTGAATCACGAAATGGTGTGTTAGTGGGGAGTCAGCACTTGGCATGATGGTTATGGGGTTTTCGACACTCACCTCTGGGTTGCATGGTCGATAATTGGGCCGTTTGGCTAGCTCAAGAGAAAGTTCGATTAGTGCTGTGTGGCCGTTTGGCTAGCTTAAGGGGAATTTTGATTAGTGCTGCGATGGTGTGTTAGTGGGGAGCCAGCACTTGGCATAATGGTTACGGGGTTTTCGACACTCACCTCTGGGTTGCATGGTCGATAATTGAGGCGTTTGGCTAGCTTGAGAGAAAGTTCGATTAGTGCTGTGTCAGTCAACCTACGTCAGTTCGTCCCAATATGTAGCCCAGTCAGAGCTATTGTTGCTGCGAGAGGTGGAATAACCTGTATGCACCCAAATTGCTTACAGGTTAATGACGTACTCTCCCTACTGTAGAAGAAATGTATTCACTGTTGCAAATACTACTAGACTTCAGCTGCACAATTTGTTAATGACACCTGAAAATTTGTGCCAGACCGGGATTCGTTTCCAGATTTCCCACTTTATGCGAGCAGTTGCGTTAACCACTTTGGGTACGCGAGAACTCCTCGTGGACCGACATGCATGCATCTCTAAAGGACTTTGCGTAGTACACCGGAAATACTGCCATCCCCCCCCCCCCCCCCCCCCCCCCCCCCATGAACCATGGACCTTGCCGTTGGTGGGGAGGCTTGCGTGCCTCAAAGATACAGATAGCCGTACCGTAGGTGCAACCACAACGGAGGGGTATCTGTTGAGAGGCCAGACAAACGTGTGGTTCCTGAAGAGGGGCAGCAGCCTTTACGGTAGTTGCAGGGGCAACAGTCTGGATGATTGACTGATCTGGCCTTGTAACGCTAACCAAAACAGCCTTTCTGTGCTGGTACTGCGAACAGCTGAAAGCAAGGGGAAACTACAGCCGTAATTTTTCCCGAGGGCATGCAGCTTTACTGTATGATTAAATGATGATGGCGTCCTCTTGGGTAAAATATTCCGGAGGTAAAATAGTCTTCCATTCGGATCTCCGGGCGGGAACTACTCAAGAGGACGTCGTTATCAGGAGAAAGAAAACTGGGGTTCTACGGATCGGAGCTTGGAATGTCAGATCCCTCAATCGGGCAGGTAGGTTAGAAAATTTAAAAAGGGAAATGGATAGGTTAATGTTAGATATAGTGAGAATTAGTGAAGTTCGGTGGCAGGAGGAACAAGACTTTTGGTCAGGTGAATACACGGTTATAAATACAAAGTCAAATAGGGGTAATGCAGGAGTAGGATTAATAATGAATAAAAAAATAGGAGTTCGGGTAAGCTACTACAAACAACATAGTGAACGCATTATTGTGGCGAAGATAGACACGAAGCCCACGCCTACAACATTAGTTCAAGTCTATATGCCAACTAGCTCTGCAGATGACGAAGAAATTGAAGAACTGTATGATGAAATAAAAGAAACTATTCAGATAGTGAAGGGAGACAAAAATTTGATAGTCATGGGTGACTGGAATTCTATAGTAGGAAAAGGAAGAGAAGGAAACGTAGTAGGTGAATATGGACTGGGGGGAAGAAATGAAAGAGGAAGCCGCCTGGTGGAATTTTGCACAAAGCACAACTTAACCATAGCTAACACTTGGTTCAAGAATCATAAAAGGAGGTTGTATACATGGAAGAAGCATGGAGATACTGACAGGTTTCAGAAAGATTATCTAATGGTAAGACAGAGATTTAGGAACCAAGTTTTAAATTGTAAGACATTTCCAGGGGCAGATGTGGACTTTGACTACAATCTATTGGTTATGAACTGTAGATTAAAACTGAAGAAACTGCAAAAAGGTGGAAATTTGAGGAGATGGGACCTGGATAAACTGAAAGAACCAGAGGTTGTAGAGAGTTTCAGGAAGAGCATAAAGGAAGAATTGACAAGAATGGGGGAAAGAAATACAGTAGAGGAAGAATGGATAGCTTTGAGGGATGAAGTGGTGAAGGCAGCAGAGGATCAAGTAGGTAGAAAGACGAGGGCTAGTATAAATCCTTGGGTGACAGAAGAAATACTGAATTTAATTGATGAAAAGAGAAAATATAAAAATGCAGTAAATGAAGCAGGCAAAAAGGAATACAAACGTCTCAAAAATGAGATTGACAGGAAGTGTAAAATGGCTAAGCAGGCATGGCTAGAGGACAAATATAAGGATGTAGAGGCTTACCTCACTACGGTTAAGATAGATACTGCCTACAGGAAAATTAAAGAGACCTTTGGAGATAAGAGAACCACTTGTATGAATATCAAGGGCTCAGATGGAAACCCAGTTCTAAGCAAAGAAGGGAAAGCAGAAAGGTGGAAGGAGTATATAGAGGGACTATACATGGGCGGTGTTCTTGAGGACAATATTATGGAAATGGAAGAGGATGTGGATGAAGATGAAATGGGAGATATGATACTGCGTGAAGAATTT
Organism: Schistocerca serialis cubense; assembly: GCF_023864345.2. Classification (NCBI taxonomy): domain Eukaryota; kingdom Metazoa; phylum Arthropoda; class Insecta; order Orthoptera; family Acrididae; genus Schistocerca; species Schistocerca serialis. The sequence goes on along the minus strand of NC_064646.1, from coordinate 156,463,841 downwards.
GATAGAGCACTGAAAGACCTAAGGCGAAACATGGCCTCGGGAGTAGACAACATTCCATTAGAACTACTGACAGCCTTGGGAGAGCCAGCCTGACAAAGCTCTACCATCTGGTGAGCAAAATGTATGAGACAGGCGAAATACCCCCAGACTTCAAGAAGAATATAATAATTCCAATCCCAAAGAAAGCAGGCATTGACAGATGTGAAAATAACCGAACTATCAGTTTAATAAGTCACGGCTGCAAAATGCTAACGCGAATTCTGTACAGACGAATGGAAAAACTGGTAGAAGCCGACCTCGGGGAAGATCAGTTTGGATTCCGTAGAAATATGGAAATGGAAATGAGCGTTTGGCGTCAGTGGCCGGGAGGCCCCTCGCGGGGCAGGTCCGGCCGCCATATCGCAGGTCTTATTACATTCGGCGCCACATTGGGCGACCTGCACGCCGGATGGGGATGAAATGATGATGAACACAACACAACACCCAGTCCCTGAGCGGAGAAAATCGCCGACCCAGCCGGGAATCGAACCCGGGCCCAGAGGACGGCAATCCGTCACGCTGACCACTCAGCTACTGGGGCGGACCGTAGAAATATGGGAACACGTGAGGCAATACTGACCCTACGACTTATCTTAGAAGCTAGATTAAGAAAAGGCAAACCTACGTTTCTAGCATTTGTAGACTTGGAGAAAGCTTTTGACAACGTTAACTGGAATACTCTCATTCAAATTCTGAAGGTGGCAGGGGTAAAATACAGGGAGCTAAGGCTATTTACAATTTGTACAGAAACCAGATGGCAGTTATAAGAGTCGAGGGGCATGAAAGAGAAGCAGTGGTTGGGAAAGGAGTGAGACAGGGTTGTAGCCTCTCCCCGATGTTATTCAATCTGTATATTGAGCAAGCAGTAAAGGAAACAAATGAAAAGTTCGGAGTAGGTATTAAAATCCATGGAGAAGAAATAAAAACTTCGAGGTTCGCCGATGACATTGTAGTTCTCTCAGAGACAGTAAACGACTTGGAAGAGCAGTTGAAGGGAATGGACAGTGTCTTGAAGGGAGGATATAAGATGAACATCAACAAAAGCAAAACGAGGATAATGGAATGTAGTCGAATTAAGTCAGGCGATGCTGAGGGAATTAGATTAGGAAATGAGACACTTAAAGTAGTAAAGGAGTTTTTCTATTTGGGGAGCAAAGTAACTGATGATGGTCGAAGTAGAGAGGATATAAAATGTAGACTGGCAATGGCAAGGAAAGCGTTTCTGAAGAAGAAAAATTTGTTAACATCGTGTATAGATTTAAATGTCAGGGAGTCGTTTCTGAAAGTATTTGTATGGAGTGTAGCCGTGTATGCAAGTGAAACATGGACGATAAATAGTTAGGACAAGAAGAGAATAGAAGCCTTTGAAATGTGGTGCTACAGAAGAATGCTGAAGGTTAGATGGGTAGATCACGTAACTAATGAGGAAGTATTGAATAGGATTGGGGAGAAGAGGAGTTTGTGGCACAACTTGACAAGAAGAAGGGATCGGTTGGTAGGACATGTTCTGAGGCATCAAGGGATCACCAATTTAGTACTGGAGGGCAGGGTAGAGGGTAAAAAACGTAGAGGGAGACCAAGAGATGAATACACTAAACAGATGCAGAAGGATGTAGGCTGCAGCACGTATTGGGAGTTGAAGAAGCTTGCACAGGATAGAGTAGCTTGGAGAGCTGCATCGAACCAGTCTCAGGACTGAAGGCCACACAACAACAACAGTTATTAGCAGTGTCTGAAGGATATTGCATAGTACACTGTAAAAACGCTCATACTGCACAATACATGTGTAAGTAATTCTCTTCCTGTGCAGGAATCACAACTGTGCGAGCGCAGGACTTGGACACAAGGTGACATACGAAGGTATGGATCGATTCGTGAGGTGTACTCGGGTAATCGAAGTGGTTTAGACGACCGCTCGTGTACACCAGGAAATCTAGGTTCGAGTCCCGGACAGGACCTATTTTTCATGTCACCAATATATTGTGCAGCGGATGTCTAATCGTACTCGCAATTGATATTACATTTCTTGTATTTCTTACATCTTTAGATCATAGTAGTGTCTGTTGTCACTTCATAGTACACCGTAAAACACAGACACTACAAATTAGGCTTGCTGCTATACTGGATACGCACGATAAGTAAAAATTCGTTATTTACTGGAATTTCTGGCGTTCTTCATGTAAAATGAGTTACACACTTTTCCCTAACAAGCGTACCTTTTCATAAATATTTAATTACCGACTGCCCGTTTGAGCAATTCACAGATATTTTTACATGTCTTAGGTGTTTCGGAAAGTCCTCCAAACGAACTGTCTTCAACGGAATCATGTTACGTTGAACTGAATCATACGTTTCTTAATTGTTAAAAATGAAAAAAAGCACGGTGTTCACTTCAGGCAATTTCCACCCGAAAAAAAAAGAATTCTGGTGATTCTTCAGTTAATTAATTTGATCAAAGCACGTACAACATGACAACCAAAAATAAGTCGCCTAAACAAAAACTGACACTTATAATGCGTGATATGCGCTAACACAAGAAAAACAATATTTCCTTTGTGTGCAGTGCCGATCAATTTTCTAGTTGCATTAATGTTCCTACTAGAGTCAACCTGTTCCATATGTGGAGAGGTATATATAAGCCTTATTCGAAGAATGACGTTAGTCACACACGTTCATCATAAGGGTTATCCACCGACAGTGCCTGGGTTGTTTTTGGTCGGTAATTTGATCGTGACGTCCTCCGACAGTCTCTGTTCATTCATTGTGGACTCACATGCAGGCTGATCTACGTGGAAGAGGCCGTGTTTGCCTGTAGGCTACCGATGTTAAGAGGCTCTGATTGCAGTCGCGCACCATAACTTTGCGTGTTGCAAAATTATGAAGGAGAAGAAATAAGATGTGCTACGTAGGGATGCGCATGAGAAAAAAAGTAAAAACGAGAGACACTTAGCGCTCTGAAGTGTCATGTCTAATACAGTTATGGAAGAAAATTGCTGTGTTTTGCAGCGTGTTTAGGTTTTTAAAGTGTTTAAGAAACACGTCGCCCACATTAACGAAATCTGCTGCCGATTTCGGCGACGGGGTATTAATTTTAGTTAACAGCTGCCGGTGGTTAAAGTGATTTTTAATTGGCGCTGATGGCGCCTAATTGGAGGCGGTCGTGATAATTGCAGGCTGTGGGAGGGGCGGCGTCATTAGAGAAACGTCGGAGCAGTAAAGGGGGTTGGGGGAGTTAGGGAGGCGTTGAGGGTGGAAGGGTAATTCTAGGCCGCGCTAGCCTGCTCTGTTCGCTGCCGCGGGTGTTTCTCGCCGCAATCCAGAGTCCAATTTCAAGGAAATTCTTACGCTGAGTAAGAGATGTGTTTCATATTTTGCTGTAAAGATAGTTTTCCAGTGTCGGTATAAACTTTAATTTATCTTTTGAACATTATTCGTGCAATGCGTTTGACAATAGTGAAGTCCATGCCTTGTAAATGTCACTACTTCTCAAGAAAAATGTTCGACGAAACGAAAAATGGCTTGAAGTATTCTTTGGGACATAACATGGTCTATAATAAGTTAACTGAATCTCCTTTTGGCCATATTGTAACATCGCCAGATGGCAGTCTTTTAAAGGTAGGGCATTCGAGGGCATGGTTATCTGTAACTCTTTTCAAGCCAGGATACAGTGTGTGGCGGAGGGTACATAGTGTTCCAGCATCATCCCTATCCTCATCCACCAGTGCCTTGCGTGAGCTTCGCCACTACTGAGAAGACGGTGGCAAGCTTACGAGTAGTCATAATCTCTCAATTGGCCTAGGTGCCATATCACATACAGTGAACGGCATGGTTGAGACACGCAGTTAAGTGGCAACTTTTCCCATAGAAATGTGAGTCCAGAGTGCTTATGGACTCGAAACGTAGGAGACATAAAAGATAAAAGTTAGTAGTGCTCAGTCTACATCCTTTAGTTGTAAATAACGTGATTATTAAAATAACTTAAAAGAGATGCTATAAAACACTTTGTGTCTGAAAACAACCTATTTGCAGTTAAGAGGTTCCGGAAAGCTGTATCTTTCCAATGTTAAAATAGCACTTATAAATCACATGTTTTCTCAGAAAGTATTTGAGCTAGGAAGTTGAAGTTTTTACAGGTTATTTATTGGAGTATTGGCTACAATGTAACACAGGTATGTTTAAAAATTTGAATTCCGTTTTGAAAGATTAATATTTTCCATTGTAATGAAAATTCACTACTTTTTTGAGCCATTTTTTGTTTATAAATTCAACAATATACAGGTTTTGGAAAAAGGCTTGGCTCTGAGCACTATGGGACTCAACTGCTGAGGTCATTAGTCCCCTAGAACTTAGAACTAGTTAAACCTAACTAACCTAAGGACATCACAAACATCCATGCCCGAGGCAGGATTCGAACCTGCGACCGTAGCGGTCTTGCGGTTCCAGACTGCAGCGCCTTTAACCGCACGGCCACTTCGGCTGGCCTTGGAAAAAGGCTGTGTTAAATTACGCAGAAGAGAGTGTGTAACATTTCCTGAAAATTTGAAGCAAATTGGTTCGGTAGATCCTGAGAGGACATGTAAAAAATAAAACATTTGGGTATCGAGCGACAAAGTTCGGATTACCTTATTAGTGCATTCCAGGTCCAAAGGATGGATTATCTTCATGTTCTGCGACCCCTCCTTCATCTTCCTCTTTGTCCTCCTCCTGTTTACTTTGGCTTCTATTTCTAGGCTATGTACAGCACTGTTGGCAGCCCGAAAAGGTTCCTTGTCCAAAGCAAGCATCATTCGTACCATGTTGAAACCTATCTTATTTCCCATATTTCGAAATACTTCGCATCTTACAACGTTGCCATTATTGAAAGTAGCAACAGCATCATACACACCAGAGTGAAGTGTTTCTATTCCAACAAACAGTCTTGGGGATTCTTGACCATATAACACTGTTTACACTTTCATTGGGGTCTTGAGTTTTTCCATGAACACACTTTTTCAACAGTTCAGGTGCTGCTAAGTCTCTGTAAATTGCTTTTATTACCTCCATTACTGCATCAGGCAGGCTATGTTTATGAGTATACACTTCATCAGTTAGCAATCCCTTATTGTAATTAACACCAACTATTTTCTTCTTCGGGACACAAGTAATGATGGAGACTGTAATCGGCTGAAAAAGCGTGAAAAAAAAGAGCCCAAATAGCCTTCTTAATTTCATCGCCACTGTGTGTGTTTTGCCTAATAGCTATTCCATAATAGTTCTGTATTATGTCAGTTACATTGGCAGTTAACCTTCCAACCCTTCACCATCACTGAGAGCGTTTTTTTTTCTTTTTCAAAGCTTTCAGTCGCTGAAGTCTTGATCCCATTCTTTCTGTGCGTGTCCAGTAGACTCAAATTTCTGCGCTACAACATCATCACCATGAGGCTTCAGTTCCTGAATATGTTTGAAACTTCTAGGATCACAGAATCACCATCACCAAGGTAATTCACATATCGCATTTTATCATACGCAACGGAACGTTGAAATATGCTAGCAACACCAGCCACTTCCATTCCTCCATTTCTACCACTATAGTTAGCTATGCAATTATTTTCATGTATAACTTTATTTTTTGTGGACATCTACAGTATTTAGATATTACTGCTACATTTAAAACTTTCCCTGTATACATACTGGTGGCAGGTTTCACACGATGAAAACCAGTGTGTCCCCGTTTATGCCATGTACTACCGAGTGCTGCAGTCAAGTCTCTGTTATCACTTTTTCTATTACTGCCTCTTTCACAGCTTTCTTCTTGAATTATAAATAGATGTCTTCTAAATTATACCCTATAAACCAAATATAGTTCGTAAACTTGGTTGGGGGATATGGAAGATTCATCATGTCACAGAAACTGCATATGCAATAGCATCCTGACAAATGTACGTAAGGCATAAACAAACCTAATGTTATTTTCATAGATTTTGCTATCATTTTCTTCATTTGGAGTTACTGCAACACTGTTCCAACTCCATTTCACTGGTAAGTCCTACACGATTTTTTATCGAGTTCCGGACCAACTTCACTACACTGAATATATCTTACACAGTTTTCAAACATTCCGTTGAGAACTGGCATATTAAATATTTCATTCACAGCCGATTCGCCCATAAAACGTTCATATTTTTAACTAACTGAACCAAGCTTCCTCTGCGAGGTGCTTTCTTTCTCACTTTCATTGCACTGCATTACAATGTTAGTTTCACACACTTGATTATTGTCTTTACTGTTCAAGGTAATAATACCTACCTTTGTCTTCCCAAAATTTCTCCTTTTGTTAAAAGCCTTCAGAGGATTTCTAGTCATTTTACGCTTACTCATGATTATCCTTCAATGAGACAGAGACTTCAATGAACAGAATTCACTATGGTTAGTTTCAGAACTGCAAAAAATTAAATAAACATGAAACACACGAAAATAGAGCGAGCGGTAGATATCTAACTATCACAGGTTAGCCACAACACTTATTTTGTAACACTTATTTTCTCTCCCATCACTAAAATGTACATGATGAGCATGTAGATTCATGAGTACAACATTTGACAGCGGTTTAACAGCGCCACAGTGGGTCATGCCCATGCATAACATATTTCAAAAATATTTTAAAATAATTTTAGTCTTCTGAACCGAATAAATTGCATATCAATTGAAAGGCGTAAGTCTTTAGATTTTTAAAATGCAAAAAAGTAAAAATGGAACATTTCATGATTTTGAACCTTCCCGGAGCCCCTGAAGGAGACAATTTTTTTATTTCCTTTGCAGACCAGTGATGATGCCTTAAATAACATATTTGGTTATTGAATTTCTGTTGTAAAATACAATAGTATTCACACATAAGGGGTGTAACGTGCATAGGTGAAGATATTTTTATTGGCGAATGAGAATAGCGGATTGAACAACATTACATCATTATTTACGTCATTTGCAAGCCAATACTTCTACCTATTACAAGTCATACACTTTTAGTGTGGTTAGTACATCTTAAGTATATGTAGCAAGAGCAAGCCATGACTTCTCATTCTCGCCAGGGCAGTAGGTCAGGACACGTGGACGCAAAACGGCGAGTCTATACTGACAGACGTAGTCTGCTTATTGGTGCAGTTACGACCATATAGCGAACATTAGGTCATAAAGTCTGCGACGCGTTTCAGGGAAGACTGTTCGACGCAGAGAAAAACCAACCAGCATACTAATGTGTGTGCATATTAAGTTACCACAAAGAAAAAAAACCTGCCCGTTACACCCTTTGTTGTTGTTGTTGTTGTTGTGGTTTTGTGGTTCAAATGATTCTGAGCACTATGGGACTTAACATCTGTGGTCATCAGTCCCCTAGAACTTAGAACTACTTAAACCTAACTAACCTAAGGACATCACACACATCCATGCCCGAGGCAGGATTCGAACCTGCGACCGTAGCAGTCGCGCGGTTCCGGACTGCGCGCCTAGAACCGCTAGACCACCGCGGCCGGCGTTGTTTTGTGGTTTTCAGTCTAGAGACTAGTCTGATGCAGCTCTCCATGCTACTCTATCCTGTGCAAGCCTCTTGATCTCCGAGTAACTACTGCATCCTACATCCTTCTGAATCTCCTTAGTGTATTCATCTCTTGGTCTCCCTCTACGATTTTTACTCTCCATGTTTCCCTTCAGTACTAAACTGGTAATCCTATGATGCCTCAGATCGTGTCCTACTAACCGATCCCTTCTTTTAGGCAAGTTGTGACACAAATTCCTCTTCTCCTCAATTCTATTCAGTACCTCCTCATTAGTTATGTGATCTACCCATCTAATCTTCAGCATTCTTCTCTAGCACCACATTTCGAAAGCTTCTATTCTCTTCTTGTCCAAACTATTACAAACTATTAGTCGTCCACGTTTCACTTCCATACATGGTTACACTCCATACAAATACTTTCAGAAGTGACTTCCTGACACTTAAATCTACACTCGATGTTAACAAATTTCTCTTCTTCAGAAACGCTTCTCTTGCCATAGCTAGTCTACACTTTATATCCTCTCTTCTTTGACAATCATCACTTATTTTGCTTCGCAAACAGCAAAACTTTAATTCGACTACATTCCATTATCCTCCTTGTGCTTTTGTTGATGTTCATCTTATATCTTCCAATCAAGACACTGTCCATTCCGTTCAACTGCTCTTCCAGGTCCTTTGCTGTCTCTGACAGAATTACGATGTCATCGGCAAACCTCAAAGTTTTTATTTCTTCTCCATGGATGTTAATTCCTACTCCGAATTTTTCTTTTGTTTCCTTTACTGCTTGCTCAGTGTACAGATTAAATAACATCGGGGATAGGCTGCAACCCTGTCTCACTCCCTTCTGAATCACTGCTTCCGTTTCGTGCCCCTCGACTCTTATAACTGCCATCTGCTTTCTGTACAAATTGTAAATAGCCTTTCGCTCCCTGTATTTGACTTCTGTCTCCTTTAGAATTTGAAAGAGTGTATTTCAGTCAAAATTTTCGAAAGCTTTCTCTAAGTCTACAAATGCTAGAAACGTAGATTTGCCTTTCCTTAATCTATCTTCTAAGATAAGTCGTTGGGTCAATATTGCTTCGTGTGTTCCAACATTTCTACGGAATCCAAACTGATCTTTCCCGAGGTCGGCTTCTACCAGTTTTCCATTCGTCTGTAAGGAATTCGTGTTTGTATTTTACAGCCGTGATTTATTAAACTGACCGCTAATTTTCACACCTGTCAACACCTGCTTTCTTTGGGATTGGAATTATTATATTCTTCTTGAAGTGTCAGGGTATTTCGTTTGTCTCATACATCTTGCTCACCAGATGGAAGAGTTTTGTCATTGCTAGTTCTCCTATGGCTATCAATAGTTCTAATGGAATGTTGTCTAATCCCGGGGCCTTGTTTCGATCTAGATCTTTCGGTGCCCTGTGAAATTCTTCACGCAGTATCATATCTCCCATTTCATCTTTGTCTACGTCCTCTTCCACTTCCATAATACTGCCCTCAAGTACATCACCCTTGTATAGACCCTCTATATACTTCTTCCACCTTTCTGCTTTCCTTTCTTTGCTTAGAACTGGGTTTCCATCAGAGCTCTTTATATTCATGCAAGTGGTTCTCTTTTCTCCAAAGGTCTCTTTAATTTTCCTGTAGGCAATATTTATCTTACCCCTAGTGGTATACGCCTCTACATCCTTACATTTGTCCTCTGGCCATCCTTTCTAAGCCATTTTGCACTTCCTGTCGATCTCATTTTTGAGACGTTTGTGTTCCTTTTTGCCTGCTTCATTTACTGCATTTTTACATTTTCTCCTTTCATCAATTAAATTCAATATCTCTTCTGTTACCCAAGGACTTCTGCTATCCCTCGTCTTTTTACCTACTTGTTCACCTGTGGTTCATGGTGTGGGCTCCTGTAGTCATGACCTAGTTCATGAACCACGGGCAAAGTATGAGTGGCCAAGTAAGTGGTCCCGACAGTCGGGATACCAGTTACTTTGGAATAAGGCTGGGCACCTCGGACATATTCTAAGTCGTGGTCACCTTTGTGCTCATACGGCAAAGACTACCAAATCCACCGGTTAGTCCCTCAACCGTTAGGGGTAAAACTCAATGGGAATCGGGGCAAGTAAGGCTAGCAACCTGCTTCCCTGGTACTTTACGTACGATGCTGGCAACAATCAGAGCAAAATAACTCGGACCTTTGGAGGTGACGGAGTCCCACCTCTAACTGACAAACCGGGGACTCCTAAAATACGACTTGGCAAACAAATGGTAATGAGATGGGGAGCTATTAATATCAATGGGGGCTACTCTGGGAAGAAGGTAGAGCTGGCAGAGGCTGCAAGTAAGATGGGGCTGGACGTTTTAGCTGTTAGTGTCATTCGGGTAAGGGGTGAGAAAGAAGAGGAAGTGGGAGAATACAAGGTCTACCTATCAGGAGTCAAAGCAGGAATAGCACAATGGGGTGTAGGGCTTTATATCAGGAAAGAAATGGAATCCAGCGTAGTTGCTATAAAGTATGTAAACGAACAACTGATGTGGATAGATTTGACAGTGTCTAGCAAGAAAATTAGGATTGTGTCAGTATATTCGCATTGTGAAGGGACAGATCAAGATAAGATGGATAGTTTTTATGAGGCACTCAGTGATGTAGTTGTTAGAGTAAAGGACAAGGACAGTGTTCTGATCGTGGGTGATTTTAATGCCAGGATTGGAAATCGAACAGAAGGATATGAAAAGGTTATGGGTAAATTTGGAGAGGATATGGAGGCCAACAGGAACGGGAAACAACTCTTTGATTACTGTGCCAGTATGGGCTTAGTAATCACAAACCCCTTTTTTAAACATAAGAACACCGGTATACTTGTGAAGGCAGGGGAACCAGATCTGTCATTGACTATGTAATAACAGATGAGGAATTCAGGAAGGCTGTAAGGGACACACGTGTATTCAGGGGATTCTTTGACGACACTGATCATTATTTAATCTGCAGTGAAATTGGGATTGTGAGGCCGAAAGTGCAGGAGGTCAGGTCCATATGTAGGAGGATAAGAGTGGAGAAACTTCAGGATAAGGAAATCAGGCACAAGTACATAACAATGATCTCAGAAAGGTACCAGTTAGTTGAATGTAGTCAATTACAGTCAATGGAAAAGGAATGGACAAGGTACAGGGACACAGTACTAGAAGTGACTAAAGAATGTCTTGGAACAGTAGTGTGTAAAGGTAGGATGAAGCAAACAGCTTGGTGGAATGACACAGTCAAGGCAGCCTGTAAAAGGAAAAAGAAGGCGTATCAAAAATGGCTACATACTAGAACTCAGGTAGACAGAGAAAGTTATGTTGAAGGAAGAAACAAAGCCAAACAGATAATTGCAGTATCCAAGAAGAAATCTTGGGAAGACTTTGGAAACAGGTTGGAGACTTTGGGTCAAGCTGCTGGAAAACCATTCTGGAGTGTAATTAACAGTCTTCGAAGGGGAGGTAAGAAGGAAATGACAAGTATTTTGGACAGGCCAGGAAAACTGCTGGTGAATCCTGTGGATTCCTTGGGCAGATGGAGGGAATATTTTGAAGAGTTGCTCAATGTAGGTGAAAATACGATCAGTAATGTGTCAGATTTCGAGGTACAATGGGATAGGAATGATAATGGAAATAGGATCACATTTGAGGAAGTGGAGAAAATGGTCAATAGATTGCAGTGCAATAAAGCAGCTGGGGTGGATGAAATTAAGTCGGAACTCATCAAATACAGTGGAATGTCAGGTCTTAAATGGCTACACAGGATAATTGAACTGGCCTGGGAGTCGGGACAGGTTCCATCAGACTGGACGAAAGCAGTAATCACACCAATCTTTAAACATGGAAACAGAAAAGATTGTAACAACTACAGAGGTATCTCTTTAATCAGCGTTGTGGGTAAAATCTTCTCAGGTATTGTTGAAAGGAAAGTACGAGCATTAGTTGAGGACCAATTCGATGAAAATCAGTGTGGGTTTAGGCCTCTTAGAGGTTGTCAGGACCAGATCTTTAGCTTACGGCAAATAATGGAGAAGTGTTATGAGTGGAACAGAGAATTGTATTTATGCTTTATAGATCTGGAAAAGGCATATGACCGGGTTCCTAGGAGGAAGTTATTGTCTGTTCTACGAGATTATGGAATAGGAGGCAAACTTTTGCAAGCAATTAAAGGATTTTACATGGATAATCAAGCAGCAGTTAGAGTTGACGGTAAACTGAGTTCATGGTTCAGAGTAGTTTCAGGGGTAAGACAAGGCTGCAACCTGTCTCCATTGTTGTTCATATTATTTATGGATCATATGATGAAAACAATAGACTGTCTGGGTGAGATTAAGATACGTGAACGCAAAATAAGCAGTCTTGCATATGCGGATGACTTAGTTGTGATGGCAGATTCGATTGAAAGTTTGCAAAGTAATATTTCAGAGCTAGATCAGAAATGTAAGGACTATGGTATGAAGATTAGCATCTCCAAAACGAAAGTAATGTCAGTGGGAAAGAGATATAAACGGATTGAGTGCCAAATAGGAGGAACAAAGTTAGAACAGGTGGACGGCTTCAAGTACTTAGGATGCATATTCTCACAGGATGGCAACATAGTGAAAGAACTGGAAGCGAGGTGTAGCAAAGCTAATGCAGTGAGCGCTCAGCTACGATCTACTCTCTTCTGCAAGAAGGAAGTCAGTACCAAGACTAAGTTATCTGTGCACCGTTCAATCTTTCGACCAACTTTGTTGTATGGGAGCGAAAGCTGGGTGGATTCCGGTTACCTTATCAACAAGGTTGAGGTTACGGATATGAAAGTAGCTAGGATGATTGCAGGTACTAATAGATGGGAACAATGGCAGGAGGGTGTCCACAATGAGGAAATCAAAGAAAAACTGGGAATGAACTGTATAGATGTAGCAGTCAGGGCGAACAGGCTTAGATGGTGGGGTCATGTTACACGCATGGGAGAAGCAAGGTTACCCAAGAAACTCATGGATTCAGCAGTAGAGGGTAGGAGGAGTCGGGGTAGACCGAGGAGAAGGTACCTGGATTCGGTTAAGAATGATTTTGAAGTAATAGGTTTAACATCAGAAGAGGCACCAACGTTAGTACTGAATAGGGGATCATGGAGGAATTTTATAAGGGGGACTATGCTCCAGACTGAATGCTGAAAGGCATAATCAGTCTTAAATGATGATGATGATGATGATCAGCTGCTGACTTCACTATTTCATCTCCCAGAGCTACCCATTCTTCTTCCACTTTATTTCTTTCCCCTGTTCTTGTCAATCGTTCCCTAATGCTCTCTCTTAAGCTCTCTACAACCCATAGTTATTTCACTTTATACAGGTCCCATCTCCTTAAATTCCTACTTTCTGTAGTTTCTTCAGTTTTAATCTACAGTTTATAACCAATAAACTGTGGTAAGAGTCCACATCTGTCCCTGGAAATCTCTTAAAACTTAAAACCTGGATCCAAAATCTTAGTATATATCGTTATATGTATAATATATCGTATAATATATCTGAAACCTTCCAGAGTCTCCACACCTCTTGCACGCTTACAACCTTCTTTCATAATTTTTATACCAAGTGTTAGCTATGATTAAGTTATGTTCTGTGCAAAATCCTACCAGGCAGCTTCCTCTTTCGTTACTTACCTCCAGTCCATATTCACCTACTACTTTTCTTTCTCTCCATTTACCCTCCTATCGAATTCCAGTCCCCATGACTATTAAATTTTCGTCTCCCTTAGCTATCCGAATAATGTCTTTAATCGCATCATACATTTATTCGATCACTTCATCATCTGCGGAGCTAGTTGGCATATAAACGTGTACTGCTGTGGTAGGCGTGGGCTTGGTGTCTATCTAGGCTACAACAATGCGTTCATTACGCTATTCGTGGTAGCTTATCAGCGTTCCTGATTGTTTAATTCGTTACTGAACCTATTCCTGCATTACCCATGTTTGGTTTTGTATTTATAACCCTGTATTCACCTGACCAAAAGTCTTGTTCCTCCTGCCACCGAACTTCACTAATTCCCACTATATCTAACTTGAACCAATCCATATCCCTTTTTAAATTTTCTAATCTACTTGCCCGATTCAAGGATCTGACATTCCAAGCTCCGATCCGTAGAACGCCAGTTTTCTTTCTCCTGATAACGACGTCCTCTTGAGTAGTCCCTGCCCGGAGATCCGAATAGAAGACTATTTTACCTCCGGAATATTTTACCCAAGAGGACGCCATCATCATTTAACCATACAGTAAAGCTGCATGCCCTCGGGAAAAATTACGGCTAAAGTTTCCCCTTGCTTTAGCCGTTAGCAGTACCGGCACAGCAAGGCCGTTTTGGTGGATGTTACAAGGCCAGATCAATCAAACATGTAAACCCCTTACAACATCCCATTACACACTGCAGAAATGTCAAGAACTTAATGCTATTTGATGTTACATCCTTTATAACATCAAATAGCATTAAATTCCTGGCATTTCTGTAGTGTGGGATGAGGGCACCTGACAGTTTTATTGGTGATCTGACCTTCCGATCGCTAGGTAAATCTCAACGGTTTCGTTGATGCTGTGCGAGACGAGTAGGCTAATTGCTGGTACATGGTTCGACCTTCTCCTTTCTCTCACACTAGTTATCGTCTTTGTCATTAACAACAACAGCAACAGTACGACAAAGCAACAACAATGACAGAAACAACAACAAAATTTTAACACTTCGGACTCACTCATCACAGTTACCCACGCCAATAAAGCTTAACTTTAGACATTAGAAATGCAAGCCATTGAAAAGGCATTAATTAGAAGTGCGTACACATTACTGCATCACGCGATAAATAATATCTGACAAGCACTTTCGCATTTTATATGTGTTCTTGCAGATGACGTACACATGACATTTGTGTGTTCCTATCACGAGATGATGTTTCTTGATTTTAGCATATTTATATCCTCTTATCGATCCTGCATCCACAAAAACATGTTCTGTTTCATTTGTCATTTCAAGCTAATTTCCAGACACGGCCCTCGTTCACATGTTTGCAGAAATTCGATAGCAGACAGCGCAGCTCTGTTCAGGTTACAGTCATTTCGTTGATGGAAGCGATTGTTGTTATTAACCATGCGCCGATTTTTCGTCGTTATGCATGGAAGCGTGCGGAATTAGTGCGTTATAATTGTGCCACATTATTAATTGAAACGAAAACAGTCGCAGCGAACCACACATCGTTAGCGCGTATGAAAATCTGAGCACGTAATAGCCGTTAATGTTTACGAAATATTATTGGCCGCTGACCAGATGGGTTGACCTAACGATAAAACAATTGAGCTCGCGCTCGAATGCACAGCGGGTGAGAGATGTTACATTCATCATCTAGTTTTCCGCAAATACTGTCGGAAAACGGCATGTTGTCTCACACAGATGTCAATGGGTAATTGACTGATCAAGACTCTTTTTATCCTCCAGTACAAATATGTTAAAAAAATCTGATTTCAGATTATATCTTCTACGTAATCGAAGAAATACACTTGGGTTAAATTTTAACTTACGCATCGGACTTTAAAGCTTTATTCTCAGTGGATCTATCCGTTTTTACAAGGGTATATCTTTCACGTAAACAAAAATGCAGATTTTGGTTTCTTTTTCAGTTACTTCAGGATCAAAATTTTCATTTACTTTTCACAGAATTTCAGTGTGCCCTCCACCGAATGCACGACAAACAATCCGACGATAGTCAAACTCTTCCCATGGTGTTGCGATTGTATCCGAAATTACTGTTTCGCTGATGTTGTTATGCAGCTTTGTAGTTCATTTAAAGATATTGGAAGGGAAGGTACATAAACGGTGTGATTCATATACAAATAAGTAAATACTCTGTGATATCCGGCTACATTGGAGGCTGTAATGCAAATCCCTTACTTAACTGTCCATATACTATGGCCGGCCGGGGTGGCCAAGCGGTTAAAGGCGCTACAGTCTCGAACCGCGCGGCCGCTACGGTCGCAGGTCCGAATCCTGCCTCGGGCATGGATGTGTGTGATGTCCTTAGGTTAGTTAGGCTTAAGTAGTTCTAAGTTCTAGGGGACTGATGACCTTAGAAGTTAAGTCCCATGGTGCTCAGAGCCATTTGAACCATATACTATGAAGCTCAACTGTTACGCTGTAATAAGGCTCTCATAGCTTAAACAACGTTAAAACACATAGTAAGAGCATATGCGTTATATTTGCAGATAAACAGTACTTATGGTGCAGAGTTGGTCTCAGTGTCAGGTTTGGTTCCTTTGTTCCTACATAGCCTGCTGAAAACATTTTGTTCATGGTCGTTTAAATGACAAATCTCTGCAACATCATGTTGCTTTTAATTATTTTCTCTTTTATCTGCGCGTTCTTGAAAGATAATTAACCATCATGTATTTGTCACTTTTCAAAGATACGTTGAGCAACATGCTTGAGCCGTACAAAGAACATAATCGATCACAGAGCAACTTGCTCAGAGGATGCTAAACCCACTCTTCCAATGTCTGCGCCAGCTCTGACGCGCTTACCGCTAAACATTCATTATATATTTCGAGTCCAGCTTCCTGTACTTTCTAGAGCAGGATATAGTCCAAACTACTGTTTACATGACGGTCCTAACTGAAACGGTTTTTCAGATTTAATTTGTGTATTATTTTCTGAAAATAATTATTTAAGTGAAGATTTATATGCCTATGATTAATATTGCAAATTGTGACGATGTGAAAAATAGAAGCTTTCTGTTATTTTGTAAAATAGTTCTAATTAAAAATTATACATGAATATAGAATTTTTGTTTACATGAAAACTGAAGCATAGCAACATTGTGTTTAGCATAAATATGTTTTTGACCCATTTAAGTTGACAGTTTTAATTAGTAATTTTCATGGCACAAGATAGATGTTATGGAATGTACGGATGGACTAATAAAAATATGTTAGCAGGTAAATCGTTTCTTTGGCAATGTTCAGTAGTACCTGCAGATGAGAAGTATGTAATTTAAGCAACGAAATTAACTCAAGGCTGCCAAAAATTTATACAGAATGGAACATTTCGGTTAATATGTGGAAGGAGGCTAGGTTTATTACAAGGTCAATGGTGCAATGCGAAATCCTTATGCCCTGTACGCTGCAGAAAGTGCAGAGCCATACCCTGGACGAAAATCACGCCGCACAGTTCCAACTGAGTTGCTCCTGGTGAAACGGAGAACACAACATGCCATTGCTCCCTGTGTTATGACCTGGACAGACATTGGCGAGCGAGCGACCAAGCTCCACCTCGGAGACCCCTACCGGCAACGAAATGAACTCGCTGCTTACAGCTGGCGCCAGGGTAAACTTCTAGTTTCGATGTATAAGTTAGGATACACCCAATGTTTGTAAATTCATGAAGCATATACTGTATAGTCTACTGAAAGCGGATGAATCTTTTTAAAAGACTGCTACTGTTCACTGACTATAAAAAACGTCTAAATGTTGCTATTTGATTCTGTGGTTGGGTTACATTCTGCCTTGCAACAGGGACTTTCCACAGCCGCGGGCTTCCTACCGAACAAAACAGTGCTTAACGATCTCTACATAGCCCAGGGCGCCATGGTCTCTAAGTATCAGGAATATTAATCGACTTTAGAGCTAGTTTCTATCACAAAGAAAATCGCAACGTAAATCTAACTGCCGGAATTCAGATCGCCCGATCAGGGATCGAAGTTCACTAAATACTTCCTAGTAACTTCCCCTTACAGGGTACATGAGGTCAGTGATCAGAACAAGAACGGCGTGCCGATATACAAATTGGACAAAACTTTAACATACCAAGTTGAAATGGAGAGGACATTTATCGACGAAATGTAAAGTAATACTGAGCTGCATTAAACATTGAAGATGTATTGAATCCTAACGCTATGGTTAATTAAGGGCTAACTGGACTAATCTCTATTATTGAACGATGGTTAAGCTACGTAAGAGGAGCAGCATTTGTCCACATACGCTCACTCGTAAAGTCTGAGACGCTCACAGAATTTCCGAAGACGCTATTTTCCACTTCCTAGCCAAAGTTGAGTCATCGAAACTGGCTTATGCCTCGCAACGGAAAGAAAACGCAAAACACAATCAGAATCAATATGTATGAAGTGAATCGTTACTCAGCAAAGAACAAGTTGTGCCCCATCTGAATTTAGTTAAATGACAGCAAGATTATCACCAGTGAGAATCCCCTAACATTCTAACAAATGACTATAAAATTACATTAATATCTCGACTCGAAAAATCTGAGGTAATTCTCTTCAAAATCACTATCTAAGTGCTCACAGAAGCGACACATCGTACTCGCCACACGGCAGCACTGTGACTCGTCTGTGACTCGACTCTTCTGGCACTCGCTAACGTTTGACACAATTAACCCAGCTTATTTATTAATTAGTTAATGTAACTCGTTGATCATGCTTGCTACAAAAAAAAAAGTGAACTACCCATGAGCGGAAGAGGAAATGAAATGAAACTACACGGACTGAAAAGGTGTGTCGATGTTATTTGAGTGGTTACAAAATCGAGTCAGCTTATAAAGAACTTTGCAGGATGAACCCACATAGCAGTATGACAGTGTACCTCTTCTGGCCAGGATTTATGCTCTAATTCCATTGGGTCGGTTTTCATAAAGCCGTTGTCAAGCTGGACCACATTGTTGTAAGTGGTTCTTCACAATATGGATATGCTGGCCAAAGAAGTACCTCAACATCACGCAAACAGCCCATAGAGTCAGGGCCCCGGGTGGACGAGCACCGTATAATTGAAAAAGGTGCTAACGTGTTGTGACAGGAGTTAACATGATGAGGAAGTCCATGAAGTGCCGTTGTGCTGTCCCCCAGGCCCTCCACCCGAAGACTCGCCACACTGTAACGACGGAGTAACACCGTTGTGTCTCTCCAACTCTCCAAGACCCTGGAAGAAGAGGACTCCTCCCAAGGTCGTCGTCATTCTCCACGACGATCCACTGTTCGTCGCTGAACACAGTGCGACGCCATTAACTAGCAGTCCATGCTTCCTTGTCAGTCCAGCATTCTAAACGCAGCCCTTTGTGTTGTAGTGTTTACGCATAGAACGATAATTCCCTACTCCAGCTGCTGCTGGTCTCCCACCAGTGGCGCGGGATGAAAGACGATGTTGCAGGGAACGCTTACTTCCTTTTGCATGGCAGGCCCAGATGTGTAGCTGTTACTGTGTGCTTGGTGTACAACACGGCGATCTTCCCTTGTGGTGGTCAGATGTGATCGACAAGAACCTTGACGATTATGCATCCTCACACGTCTCCACGGAGTCAACATCGGGTCACTGACACTTCCTAATGCCCCACAAATTTGGATACTGCGCAACTCGACTAGTTGGCCATATAGAGACCCACAATGAGGCTTCTTTCAAACTCTGCTAGGTGCTCATAATGATATTTAACACGAGTAAGCGGTATCACCGTGCCCTTCACAGTGATCTCCCAATATCAAACGCTGTTCACGGTCCTTGTACACCGTACCAGGCCTGGCAGCAACGCCAAACACAAAAAACACTCATGCACTCTGGTGCTACAGAAAATTGCACCTGTAATCATTTACATACTCGCCAATGGTGTGCATGTGTGCGAAGTTACAATGACATCCGACCGTGTCTTCTGGATGCTTCATTTATTTTGTGACGCAGTGAACAAGATGATACTGGACATGGTTTAAATCTTGTTTTTACAAACAAAAATGATTCTGTCTATATACAGGCATACAAATTATTAACATTACAAAATTTCATACATTCTCTTTTTCATGTATTTACTTAGCGAATAGACATACTGGTATTGCAGATATTCTCTAATAGATACTCCAAATTCATTTACATTTAGTATACATTTTAAATAATCTTGCAGCTTGTTGAAAAGATTTATGCCCATATACCACGAGCCGTTCTAAAACAAATTTGTATTAGCTGGGATTAAATACACTCCTGGAAATGGAAAAAAGAACACATTGGCACCGGTGTGTCAGACCCACCATACTTGCTCCGGACACTGCGAGAGGGCTGTACAAGCAATTATCACACGCACGGCACAGCGGACACACCAGGAACCGCGGTGTTGGCCGTCGAATGGCGCTAGCTGCGCAGCATTTGTGCACCGCCGCCGTCAGTGTCAGCCAGTTTGCCGTGGCATACGGAGCTCCATCGCAGTCTTTAACACTGGTAGCATGCCGCGACAACATGGACGTGAACCGTATGTGCAGTTGACGGACTTTGAGCGAGGGCGTATAGTGGGCATGCGGGAGGCCGGGTGGACGTACCGCCGAATTGCTCAACACGTGGGGCGTGAGGTCTCCACAGTACATCGATGTTGTCGCCAGTGGTCGGCGGAAGGTGCACGTGCCCGTCGACCTGGGACCGGACCGCAGCGACGGATGCACGCCAAGACCGTAGGATCCTACGCAGTGCCGTAGGGGACCGCACCGCCACTTCCCAGCAAATTAGGGACACTGTTGCTCCTGGGGTATCGGCGAGGACCATTCGCAACCGTCTCCATGAAGCTGGGCTACGGTCCCGCACACCGTTAGGCCGTCTTCCGCTCACGCCCCAACATCGTGCAGCCTGCCTCCAGTGGTGTCGCGACAGGCGTGAATGGAGGGACGAATGGACACGTGTCGTCTTCAGCGATGAGAGTCGCTTCTGCCTTGGTGCCAATGATGGTCGTATGCGTGTTTGGCGCCGTGCAGGTGAGCGCCACAATCAGGACTGCATACGACCGAGGCACACAGGGCCAACACCCGGCAGCTTGCTGTGGGGAGCGATCTCCTACACTGGCCGTACACCACTGGTGATCGTCGAGGGGACACTGAATAGTGCACGGTACATCCAAACCGTCATCGAACCCATCGTTCTACCATTCCTAGACCGGCAAGGGAACTTGCTGTTCCAACAGGACAATGCACGTCCGCATGTATCCCGTGCCACCCAACGTGCTCTAGAAGGTGTAAGTCAACTACCCTGGCCAGCAAGATCTCCGGATCTGTCCCCCATTGAGCATGTTTGGGACTGGATGAAGCGTCGTCTCACGCGGTCTGCACGTCCAGCACGAACGCTGGTCCAACTGAGGCGCCAGGTGGAAATGGCATGGCAAGCCGTTCCACAGGACTACATCCAGCATCTCTACGATCGTCTCCATGGGAGAATAGCAGCCTGCATTGCTGCGAAAGGTGGATATACACTGTACTAGTGCCGACATTGTGCATGCTCTGTTGCCTGTGTCTATGTGCCTGTGGTTCTGTCAGTGTGATGATGTGATGTATCTGACCCCAGGAATGTGTCAATAAGGTTTCCCCTTCCTGGGACAATGAATTCACGGTGTCCTTATTTCAATTTCCAGGAGTGTATGTTTTTGTATTAGCTAGGACTACATGTAGGCTTCCTTATAACTCAATGTTACGACTGCGTGCATCATAATTTCCTCTTACTATAATTGCTGCCAGTGAATTAAAAAAAAAGTTAGTGTGACGAGAAAGCTGTACAGATGCATGGTACTGGTAGCAATTTATACGTTTTAGACGATAGTTTGCAACATACCTACTTCTGATCCCTGTAGTGACAGTAATGGTTCTCTTTTGAACTGTGAAGGTCCGCATTGCCGCTGATGAATTTCCCTAGAATGCGCATTAAAATATGTACAGTAAGCACTCATTACTGACTACTGACGTATTCGTACTTTAGTTTCGTCAAAACGTAATAGCCTACAAACAAATTGGCATTGATGTATTCAATTTGTCTGCCCATGTATCAAGAAACCAACAAATTTAGTTGCTCCTTTATTTACAATGGGTTTGTTAGCGGTAACGTCAAGGTACTATAAGACGATATATTTTGGGAGTCATGGAAGTCTACTGATAGTGTTTTGCTGTTGTTTGTTACGCGCTGATTTAACATTCACCATTTACTTAGGTTAATTGTAGCAGAGATTACTACATGTTGGATATCTTTATTTTTTGCTGCTTTTATTAATAATGTTCTGTCATCAACGTTCTTGAGCGTTCTTCTAACACATATTATGAGAGTATCTGTGATTTTACATCGAAAAGTGTATTCCTTACTTTTTCCTTGCGATCAGGTTACAGTCGCAGCAAGTGCATTGTAAATGAAGAGAACAGAACCGAAAAAAGCAGTATGGTAAGGAGACGACGCAGTGAAACACACTTACATGCGGAAAACGACACTTGTATACCATTCAACAATTTTCAGTATTTGAAACTTCCTCGCAGATTAGAACTTTTTGCAGGGCCGGGACTCCAGCCTGAGAGTTTGCCTTTCGCAGGTAACTGCTTTACAAACGGAGCTATCCACGACTCACAAATAGCCCTCACTGCTTCGCACCCCCTCCAGTGCCTCAATTCCTGTCTTCCAAACTTCGCAGAAATTCTCCTGCTTATCTTGCGGCACTAGCACTCCTAGAAGACAGGATATTGCTGAGATATGGCTTAGCCACAGCTTGGGGGATTGTTTCCAAAGTGAATTATCAGAGCATGCTAAATATTAGATATCTTTATTTTTAGCTGCTTTTATTGATATTGTTCTGCCATCAACAAAAATAATTGCTTTTGTGATGGCATGGTTTAGCACAGTCTGGGGATTTGTTTCCCAAATGAATGTTCACTGTGCAGCAGTCTCTGCGCTGATGTGAAACTCCTACTAGATTACAACTGTGTGCCTGATAAAAGGAAGGAGATGAGGTAATAGTGGAAGTTAAGCTGTAAATGCGAGTTGTGAATTGTGCTTGGACGTTCAGGCGGTAGAGCACTTCGTCGGGAAAGGCAAATATCCCGTGTTCGAGTAACGGTCTGGCACGCAGTTTTAATCTGCCAGGAAAATTAAATCCAGTGTTCACTTTTCCGCAGAAGGAAATACGCTTAAGAGAGAAAATCATTACTCTCCAGATGGTTTTCGGTTTTCTGAATGTAAGAAATAAGAGTGAAAAAGTATGTATCTGCTTCTCAAGTCGCAATTCATTTATTTTTCCTACTGTCTACCGGTTTCGGTTCACTGTACCATCAACAATATTTGACAGACCTGCTTGGAAAGCAAACGTGACGACTGAAACCGGTAGCCAGTAGGCGAAGTAAATATATTGCGGCTTTAGACACAAACATATACTTCTTCATTACTGTACTGGTCACTTTTATACGTCGGCAATATGTAAGAAATAGGAGTATTTAATACGCTGACGATATTTAAGTAGGAATGAATAGTTAAACACATTGAATGATTCCCTCTGACATCATTACGTAACTATAAGAGCCAACAGTGTAATACGCTGAGTCGAAGCAAAGAAGGATATTTAGGTTATGACGTCTGGCCGACAACGATCTCATTAGAGACAAAGCTCGGATTGGTTAGCGATGGGGAAAGAAGTATCCTGCCATTTGCCTTAAACAGTTTAGGGAAATCACGGGAAACCTAAATCTAGATGATTGGATTGAGGTCTGAACTGTCCTCCCAAATACACACATCAAAAAAGTTTAGCATCACCTCCTCGGTTCCGAGAGTTCCGGAATCAGTACACAAAATTGGAATAGAGATCAAAATAAACATCATTTCCGCCCTTTTTATTGCTCATGAAAACCACACATTGCGTGTTGTACCACCATATAGTGAGACCTGCAGAGGTGGTGGTCCAGAGTGCTATACACACCAGTACCTCTAATGCCCAGTAGCACGTCCTCTTGCACTGATGCATGCCTGTATTCGTCGTGGGTACTATCCACAAGCTCATCAAGGCAGTATTGGTCCAGATTGTCTCACTCGTCAGAGTGGTTGGTGGGTCACGTCCTACATAAACAGCCATTTTCAATCTGTTCCAGGCATGTTCGATAGGGTTTATGTCTGGAGAACATGCTGGCCACTCTATTCGAGCGATGTCTTTATCCTGAAGGAAGTCATTCACAAAATGTGCACGATGGGGGCGCGAATTGTCGACTATGACGACGAATGCCTCGCCAATATGCTGCCGATATGGTTGCACTATCGGTTGGAGGATGGCATTCACATATCGTGCAGCCGTTACGTCGCTTTCCATGACCACCAGCGGCGTACGTGGCTCCACATAATGCCACCCTAAAGCAGCAGGGAACCTCCACCTTGCTGCACTCGCTGGACAGTGTGTCTAAGGTGTTCAACCTGACGGGGTTACCACCAAACACGTCTCCGACGATTGTCTGGTTGAAGGTACATGCGACCCTCATCGGTGAAGAGAACGTGATGCCAATCCTGAGCGGTCCATTCGGCATGTTGTTGGGCCCATCTGTACCGTGCTGCATTGTGTCTTGGATGTGAAGATGGACCTCGCCATGGACGTCGGGAGTGAAGTTGCGCATCATGCAGCCTATTGCGCACAGTTTGAGTCGTAACACGACGTCGTGTGGCTGCACGAAAAGCATTATTCAACATGGTGGCGTTGCTGTCAGGGTTCCTCCGAGCCATAATCCATAGGTAGCGGTCATCCACTGCAGTAGTAGCCCTTGCGCGGCCTGAGCGAGGCATGTCATCGACAGTTTCTGTCTCCCTGTACCTCCTCCATGTCCGAACAACATCGCTTTGGTTCATTCGGAGACGCCTGGACACTTCCCTTGTTGAGAGCCCTTCCAGGCGCAATGTAACGACGCGGACGCGATCGAACTGTGGTATTGACCGTCTAAGCATGGTTGAACTACAGACAACACGAGCTGTGTTAGTCCTTCCTAGTGGAATGACTGGAACTGATCGGCTGTCTGACCCCCTCCGTCAAATAAGCGTTGTTCATGCGTGGTTGTTTACATCCTTAGTGACATCTCTAAAAATATGGTTCAAATGGCTCTGAGCACTATGGGACTCAACTACTGTGGTCATAAGTCCCCTAGAACTTAGAACTACTTAAACCTAACTAACCTAAGGACATCACACACATCCATGCCCAAGGCAGGATTCGAACCTGCGACCGTAGCGATCGTGCGGTTCCAGACTGAAGCGCCTTTAACCGCTCGGCCACTCCGGCCGGCTGTGACGTCTCTAGTCAAATGGACTGTGTCTGTGATACAACATCCACAGTCAACGTCTATCTTCAGGAGTTCTGGGAACCGGGGTGAAGTAAAACTTTTTGATGTGTGTACTAGGATCCAGTGGCGAGTGAGTTTTACATTTCCTTTTGTACAGTTAGGCGCAGTGCGGGGATAAATGAATGACGGATGGTGGAATCAATAGACAGTGTGGACAACCGCAATCTAGTCTCCTTAAACCTACAGCTGTTCAAAGGGAAGACGAATTGTTCAGAGGGATAGGACCTGCTACCTGCACGATTTATCGTAATTATTGACTTATAAAGCGAAGACTGACAGTGTGTTTCTGTTTACCGGAAGATTCACTCCATTCTACCTTTGGAAGGTTTCGGTTACCATATGGAGCTTTTGAAGTAAGTCAGTTCCAATTGATACCTTCCCTAGTGTTGAAAGAGAGGAACGTTAGAAGTTGATTTCTACGTCTACATATACAAACTACTGTGAAGTGCAAGGCAAAGGGTATTTCCCTTTTTATCAAATATTATGATTTCTCCCCGTTCCATTGGCGTGTGGTCCGCGGGAAAATTATTACTTTAATACCTCCGTGCACGTTGCCTCATAATGCAAGAGGGCCCGGGTTCGATGCTCGGCCGGGTTGCAGTTTTCCTCCGCTCGGGGATTGGGTGTTGTGTTGTCCTCATCATCATTTCATTCTCATCACAGGCGCGCAAGTCGTCCAATGTGGCGTCGACTGAAATAAGACTTGCACTTGGCATTTTACGATGCCACACCTCATCATCATCATCATCGCTGCCTAATCTTCGTCTTCGAGGCCCTGTAGGAGCAATACAGGATGTCCCATAAAGGAGTTTACGCTGTTTGAACTGCAATAAATCGAACAAAAATAACAGAAACTATGAATTTTTGTACCTCATACATGGTCACGACATTACTAATGATGTTTTACTGTTGAAGATGTTCAAAATGTCTTCCGTCGCTAGCAATACAGCGCCTGCAGCGCTATGGAACAGATAGACACACATGTGTTATCGTTGCCATTGGAATGGATTCACAGGCAGTGACAGCTGTTTTTGTGATGTCACCCAACGTTCGCGGCTTTGTGGCGTAGGCGATGTCCTTCAGAACCCTACATATATACTTCTACATCTGCATACGTACTTCGCAAGTCAACATAAGGCGCGTGGTGGAGGATACCTTGAAACCTTACTAGTTTTTTCCTCTCGTGTTCCAGTCGCAGATAGAGCGAGGGAGAAACAACTGTCTTTATGCCTCCGTACAGACCCTAATTTAAAACAACTGTCTTTATGCCTCCATATGAGCCCTAATTCCTCATATTTTTTCTTTGTTATCCTTACACGAAATATATGTTGGTGGCAGTAGGATCATTCTGCGGTCAGCTTCAAATGCCGGTTCTCTAAATTTTCTCAATAGTGACCCTCGAAAATAAGGCGCCTTCCCTCTAGGGATTCCCATTCGAGTTCCCGAAGCATCTCCGTAACACTTGCGTGTTGTTTGAACCTACCGGTAACAAATCTAACAGCTCGCCTTTGAATTTCTTTCCTCACAGAATGAAGTCTAACGGCGTTAGATCGGGAGGTCTGGGTGGAAACTCAATGCTGCCTTGTCGGCCTATCCACCTCTCTACAAATGTTTCTTTCAGGAACTGAGGCATGTCACGATGGTGATATGACGGTGGGCCGTCTTACTGAAAAAAAATTTCGTCTCAGTACAGTTGCTGAAGATGTGGAACAATTCTGCAACGTGGCACGGTCCATTGCACCTGTCACTGTCCCTTCACAAAAGAATGACCCCACTAGTCCTCTAGCAGATATACCGCACCACACTGATAACCCAGGAAGATTAACGGCTCGTTCGTCCGTAACATGGGAATTATCTCTTGTCCAGTACATACAAAATGGCGATTGATAGTCCCATTCAATTAAACGTCCCCTCATCAGACCGAACAATGACATCAGTCAGCTGTTCATTGTCGCAAATCCATTCACAAAATTCGAGCGCTTATCTGGATCGTTCTCATTTATCGCGTGAAGCAACCTGGGAAAGTATGGTTTTCACTTTGTTTCCTTTAAAATGTGGTGAACACTTGATTTGCTTACATCTTAGCTTGCCATATGGACTTCTCTGGGGATCTTGTGAACCACTGCATCCAGCTCTCTTTCATCTGCTACTGGTTTCTTCCCTCCACACCTTCTCTTCTTCAGATCATGCACACTTCCTTCCTTCCCAAATTTGTCGCGTAATTTCATTACTGTAACATAAGTCGGTGGCGCAGTATCAAAATTTGCCCTCCATCGTCTCTGCACTTCTTTCATGTTTTCAAATTTCCAGTAACACTTTAAATTCTACCTTCATTGCTCCAAGGGCAACGTTTTAGCCATCTTGTTATTTTCGTGTAGTTACTAAAAATGGCTCAAATGGCTCTGAGCACTATGGGACTAAACTTCTGAGGTCATCAGTCCCCTAGAACTTAGAACTACTTAAACCTAACTAACCTAAGGACACCACACACATCCATGCCCGAGACAGGATTCGAACCTGGGACCGTAGTGGTCGCGCAGTTCCAGACTGAAGCGCCTAGAACCGCTCGGCCACATTGGCCGGCTCGTATCGTTACTGGCAACTGAAATTAAACAAAAGAAAAAGAAATGAACTAGTCATGCGAGCACCAAGTAAACACATTTGAATCGGATTATCATTAATACCTCCCCAGTTATTAAAGTTCAGTCAGCGTAAAGCCCTTTGAGAGATACCCTGTATCTAGGGGACTGCGGCATATTCCTAGATTCCTCACCTGTTACTGGTTCTCGTAAGTTAACATGTTGGTGTTTGCGGGACAGTTGGCGCCTATCTGCAATAGTCTGCCAGTTCACGTTTATCAACAATTCCGTGACGGTCTCCCATGGATCATACTGATCTGTGACCTCTGGTGCTGATACCCCCTTTAGACATACTTGATATAGATACAGACACTTGAGCAATATTGTAGGAGAGATCGCAGGATTGTTGTGCACTCAATCTCCACTGAAGGTGGTTTGCAGTTTGCCAATATCCTACCAATGAACCGAAGTTATCCATCAACTTAACCTACGACTAGACCTACGTGATCATTCCATTTCGTACGTTTGCTAATTATATCTAGGTATCTGAATGAGATCACTGATTCCAATTAAGACTCCTAGTTATTGTAATCATATTTTATTTTTCGTTTAGTGAAGTACACGGTTTTGGGAACGATTAAAGCAAGTCGTCCGTCTTTGCAGCAACAGACAAAACATTGTTTCAGTAACAGTTTGAACTTTATTTTAAATTAAAATAAAATCGGATGAAAATCACTTTAACTTTAGAGCTCAATAAAAAGATGAGTAAAGAGACACAACAGTAACACAAATACTTCATGCTTAAGTAACAATTATAAAATTTCTGTTTTAAGAAAAAGCTTTTTGTCTTTTTTATTATTATTTACGCGAGCCGCCATACGCTGTAGCCATTTTTTGTGGTGCACTCAGCCTCGTGATGCCAATTGTGGATCTCCTCGACCGAATAGTAGCGGATCCGGTCAAAGGAAACCATCATAACGACCGGGAGAGCGGAGTGCTGACCACACGCCCCTCCCCATCTGTGGATGACACGGCGGTCGGATGGTCCCAATGGGCCACTTGTGGCCCGCCGATGGAGTGCTTTTTTATTATTTACAAGACTATGGATCCACGGAGCATTTAACTGACAAAATTACACATTTAAAACATGACAGTGTACCCAACCAAGCTGAATATTATTGAACAAAAATCACGCTTTATTCTTGTCAGGTTCTAGAAAAAAAAAAAAACACTGTATGAACAAATTTTCCCAAAATAAATCTATACACCCAAGATTCGTATGTTATTAACAAACCAGAAGACCTTATTTCTCAGAAACCCGTTACAAGGTAACAGATAATCTTCAGCCACCGCAGTAAAATGATGTAAATGTCGTGTGACTAGGGCCTCCAGTCGGGTAGACCGTTCGCCGAGTGCAAGTCTTGCGATATGACGCCACTTCGGCGACTTGCGCGTCGGTGGAGATGAAATGATGATGATTAGGGCAACACAACACCCAGTCCCTGAGTGGAGAAACTCTCCGACCCAGCCGGGAACTGAATCCGGCCCAATTTCTAAAAGTCCACCATTCTGCGAAGACCACCCCGCCATCAGCATTCGCCTGATGGAGCAAAAATCTTTGGATGATACGAGCCCAACTAAATCGATGCTTTAGTGGCATTACCCAGTATTTTAGGTAAAAGTATTTTTATTGTGACTGAAAGTAGCTTGGAGGTCACCGCGAAGTACTACAGTAGCAGCGCCAGCCATCAGCCACACTGTATCAGAATGCAAGGCACAATAACAGATGCTCAAGTGAGTTGCGAAGCGAGGCTAGCTGAGCGCACTGGTAAACTGCCCCGCACAGCAAGGAATGATACAGTAAGCGGGTTGGTGCCACCACACTCAAGCGCGTCTCTTTGTTATGGGATACGTGAATGGAGAACTAGGTTTTAGAGAAATAAATGCGCAGTAATGGAGCATAAATGTGGCTGAATTTGAGGACAGATGGTCATTCGATTCCGCGACTTGGTCATCGACGAATAGCCGCACCAAGATGCCAGAACACTGCCAGACCACGAGACGACTGGGCAGTGCCAGCACCAGTCCCCGGTTCGAGACCAGGTTGCGTCTTCACAGCAGTGGTTCGATCACGGGACTTGTTGCCATATGAGCTAACATAGAGGGTTCGTCAGATTTTGTGTTCTTGCACATTGTAAAGTTACGCTTATGAGGAGAAGCAAAATTATTCGTAAGGTGCACAGAAACATTTCGAAATGCAGAAACCAGTTGGGACGGGGCTTGGAACAACGATACAGGAAAGGTAATAATGCACGGTTTCTTCGGGAACATTTAGGGATGATATCCAGGAGAAGCGATAAGGCAGTCGAAGACTTCTCGAATAGATTTAGGAAACTGAACTTTAACAAATACGAGCTCTCATTAAACGAAGAGATAAATAAACTGGTGCTGCAAGAGGTCGACCAACGAGCGATCCATGCTTTTTTAAGGAGTCTGACACAGCAAAAGTCGAGGATAATCTGCACAGGGGCTCCTAAGGATCTTCGTGAAGGGGTTAGGCTAGCTTTGCACTACGAAGAAATCGCTAGGTCGTCAGGGGTAAAAGAGAGGAAACAGGTATTTACATAGAATATTAAGTGTTTTAATTGCGGTAGAATGGGACATGTACAAAGACAATGTTACCAATTACGGAACCCACAGCACAACTGTAGTAACATTGATCGTCAACAATTTGGTGGAAATTGTAGTATAGGAGATGTTGGTCAACGGTAAGGTTACAGGGATAATGGGGTAGAGGTAGTCCAGGGAATAGGAAGGGTCCAAACTTAAAAGGGAGCCTAAAGGTCACCGACAGGAGTTAACGGTAGATATAAGTTCAGTCAGAACGAATGCAGAGACAGAATATGCCATAATGGGTGTTTTGAATGGAAGAGAGTATAAAGTTTTGTTGGACACAGCAGCGTATGTGTCGGTAGCCTAGAGAGAAATAGTGGATAGGAGGCAGTGGAACCCACCATGGTATGATTTGCATTGGGTAGGGGATGATGATATACGCCTAATGGGTCAGTAGTGGTGAATTTTTCGTTGGGACAACCAAGTTTAGGCAGCGTATGAAAGCGGTGTGACATGTAAGTGAGGGGTTAAATTTTCTCCATCAAATCGTGCCACAATTGACCTTCGACGACGTATAATTTAACTGAGAGGGACAACATTCCGACTAAGGGAAACTGTTGTCGATGTTAATATGCCGTGATGAGTGTGTAGTATACAAGACGGTCCTTTTGAACCGTGAGCAATAGCATTAAGGCTTGATTCACATGATTATGTGTCGAAAGGCACCGGAAAATCACTATAGGTGAATGTGGAACCGAACTTAGCAGTAGGTGTGATACGTATAGTAGAACCATTGGAGGGTAGTGAAGTATTAGACGTAACATGTTGTCTGGTGAAATGCATAATGTAGTATTGTACACGTGCAAACGGACAGAGGAAAAGTGGTATCAGACAATGCAGATAATTATTGGGAGCCAGACATGTAAAGTTGTTGAATGGAACTGCGTTTTATGAGAAGATGAAGCATTTGAAAGGAGAAGAAGGAGCATAGTTGGAGGACCTGTTGCTAGAATTCCAGGACCTATTTTTTCTGAGAGGACCACTACTTGACACTAAAGTAACAGAACACAGGATTCCAACAAGAAATAAAGCACTGGTATAGCGGAGACAATACAGAATACCACTTTCGTTGGAACCAGTTTTAGAAGAGTTCATAGATCAACAGTTAGGTGATGGAATAATAGGAGAAAGTAATAGAGCATAGTGCATTGGGGGGGGGGGGGGGGGGCAGGAATTGTAATCATACGTAAGGTGTCTGTGAACCGTTCGCAGAAGAATCGGTTTTGTTGCGATTATCGCTATTTGAATAGCAAGACTGCAACGGATGCTTACCCTGTTCTGAGTATCATGGAGTCTATAGATAACCTAGACAAAAGCAAGCATATTTCTCGAGATTGGACTTCAAGATCCGATACCATCTGTTACAAGTGGCTCCTGCAGTTAGACCAAAACGGTTTTTTCAGCAACTAGGGGACACTACCACTATAGGAGGATGCCATTTGGGTTGAAAAATGCGCCGGTGACATACCAACGGTTGTTGGACGGAGCTCTTAGAGGACTGAAATGATGCAAGTGCTTAGTATATGTAGATGACATAATCCATTCAAGCGATATGCAGCGATCATAGACAACTTCTGAAAGAAATATTCAGCAGATTATGGGTAGCACGTCTCACACTAAATGCTGAAGAATGTCATTTTGTACTGGAGGAAGTTAACTATTAGGGCCATGTCATAAGTAAGAATGGTGTAGCGACTGATCAGAAGTTGGTACAAGCAGTGAAAGATTTTCCAGTACTACAAACTATTAGGGAGCTAGAATCTTTCCACAGTCTCGCAAATTATTATAGGAGGTTTGTGAAGGGATTTGTGGGTATTGCAAAATCGCTTATGCAATTGTTGAAGAAAGAGGTAAAAAGATTGTGTGGTCGGAGGAATGTCAGGGAGCATTTGACGAGTTAAAGAAGGTGCTGGCATCCAGTCCAGTTTTGATGTTTCCAGACCTCCAGAAAAAATTCGTATTGTCACGTGATGTGTCAAATTACGTCCTTGGCCGCATTTTGAGCCAAGAAATGGCTCTAGGCACTATGGGGCTTAACATCTGGGGGTCTTCAGTCCCCTAGAGTTAGAACTACATAAACCTAACTAACCTAAGGACATCACACACATCCATGCCCGAGGAAGGATTCGAACCTGCGACTGTAGCAGCCGCGTGGTTCCGGACTGAAGCGCCTAGAACCGCTCGACCAAAGCGGCCGGCTATTTTGCGCCAAACAGTCGATGTTCGAGGACATCTTATTGCCATTACAGTAAGACAATTGGACGCCTCAGAAAGAAATTACTCTACAACGGAGAGAATGCTTAGTCTGGTATACGGAATAACGTACTAATGTTATTTGTACAGGAGGAGGTTGCCAGCTCCACCGACCTCACGAAGAGAGGCATGCCTGCCTCGTATAGAATTGAGGATATAATAAAAGTTGCATTGTTAAATTGTCCACGGCGTTTCCACCTACGGCATCACCACACACTCACCACGCCATACAGAGGTCCAACTACTATAGAGTGCTACATACAGTACTCACACATCAGGCCTTATGTTTTGATTGGGAAACACGCCGGCTGCTCTTTAGGAAACGCGAAGGCGTGTTTTATGTAAGTCGTTTAAACCTTGAGATCAGCCAGCCAATGGCGTTGTTTGTCGCAGAGAATCAGTTGGCAAGACGCTCATGACTTGTGGACAAAGGACACTCTTCACTTCCACTTGCTGCCGTGAACACGCTTTGCATTCCTGCTTGCTACGCATGGAGCTGCCGAAATACTTGGTAAAGACGTTTTCTCTTACGAAACTGAAATGGGCGTTGAAGTGATTTCGTCCAGTCCTAGCCTATGGTGAAACGGTTACTGGCTTGTGCTCCCTTACGTAATTGTACGTTTAGTGGTTTCTCAGATTTATTCCCGGGAGATGCTTAGCAATTGCATTTCATGCGAGCAATGTTGTTTGGGTTCACAAAAGGGTTGCAACAAGTGGGAATCCATATCCACTTTTCTACTCAATTCCCAGTCTACAACTTGCAAATCTCATTGTTTTACACTCATTAAAAATGTTATGATGTTTTGCTGCCTTTTTAAAATTTATGGTCATATTAAGTCACGTCGTCCATTGAAGAGCACTTGTACGCAAGACTTGAGATTTTCAGTTTATTGTCTGCAGAATTCTGCTTGTACAGCATACATATAATTTCCCCAAGCGACTAACGCAGCTACCGTCACTGTATGGACCTTCACCTGGGAATGATGTTTATTGTTTCCAATGCACCGCAGCGAGTGTTCAATTAACCTTGACCCGTCACACTGACGATGCAACACACAAATTGCGTCGCGATTGAATACCACAGGACCCATGCCGACTCCTCTCCAAGTGACTAACGCAGCTACCGTCACTGTCTGGAACTTCTCCTGGGAGTCAAGTATTTTGTTTCTGATGTACCACAAAAAGGTCACTGTAGCCCTCGAATCCTCACATTCGCGATGCAACAAACAAATTGCGTCGTGAGTGAATACTACAGTCTTCTTGCCGACTTTTATGCAAGCGACTACCTGGCTACGGTTAGCGTATGAAACTTCACCTGGGAGTCAAGTACTTTGTTTCCGAAGCATCAAAGCCAGTTTTCTTTAACCCTCAACCCCTCACATAGAGGATGCAACACAGAAATTCCGTTGCGATTGAATAACACGGGATCCATGCCGACTTTTCTGCCAGCGACTAATGTGGCTACTCTCACCACATGGAACTTCTCCTGGGAGTAAAGTAGTTTGTTTCCGATGGAAAGTAGCCAGTTTACTGTAACCCTCGCCCCCTCATACTGACGATGCAACACACAAATTGCGTCGCGATTGCATACTACCGGTTCCATGAAAACTTCTCTCCAAACAGCTAACATATCGTGGGAGTCAAGTAGCTTGTTTCAAATGCTCCACTGTCAGTTATATGTAATAATCGCACATTCACGTTGACAATGCACCACACAAATTGAGTCGCTATTGAATACTACAGGCTGTATGTCGGCTTCTCTTCAAGCGACTAACGCAACTGTGGTCACCACATGGACCATCTCCTGGGAGTCCAGTATCTGGTTTCCGATGCACCACTGCCAGTTTGCAGTAACCCTCACCCCCTCACACTGAGGATGCACCACACAAATTGCGTCCGTTTGAATACTATAGACCCATGCCGACTTCTCTCCAAGCGACTAATGTGGCTACGGTCACCGTATGGAACTTTCCTGGGAGTCAAATTGCTATTTTCCGATGCATCACAGAGCAAATTACTGTAACCCTCGCCCCCTCATATTGACGATGCAACACACAAATTGCGTCACGTATGAATACCACCGGTTCCGTGATAACTTCTCTCCAAGCAGCTAACGCACCTTCGGTCGCCGTATGGATCTTCTCCTGATATTCAAGTCACTTGTTACCGATGCACCACTGCCAGTTTACTGTAAGCCTCCCACCCTCGCATTAACTATGCAACACAGTATTTGCGTTGCAATTTAACACTACAGACTCCATGCCGACCTCTCTCCGAGCGCCTAACGTGACTACAGTCACCGTATGGAACTTCTCTTGGGAGTCAAGTAGCTTGTACCGCCAGGACTGCTGTATGAAATTGCGATTTGTCGTTTTTCCCTCGCTCTACTTGCGAGTGGAGCGGTAATGGAAATTACTGGTAGCGATACAGTGTAGCCTCTCCCACGCACCATACAGTGGCTTTCGTAGTATGTACGCAGATGTAGATGAAAGACGCCACAAGTTTTAACTTTGCGGCTCTTACAAAATTATTTTTCACTCTTTATTCAAATCCTCAGGTAAGCTCACTTCACACTTTTTTTCACGGCAGAATTAGATCTACGTCAACATTTACAGACATACTTCTGAAGACAACGCACGGTGCGTGGCGCAGGGTACCTTGTACCACTGCTAACCGTTTCCTTTCCTGTTCCACTCGCAGATAAAGCAAAGGAAAAACGTTTGTCTATATGGCTCCGTTGTGAGCTCTAATTTAAGCTTTTTTCATCTTTAAATACGACAGGGAACACACTGCCCTCAGTAGACGATAATTCTTTTTAAAGAAATTTTCAGTTACCGAGTTAACTGCTTGTTACAATAGATCTTCAAGGCACGTGGTCGCAGTGACGAAGACGTCGATATTTAGCTGCCATAAGAGCTCATTTCAATTCATTTGGTGCCGTAGGATCCAGTGTGCAAGTCCATTGCCGGCCGTGGTGGGCAAGCGGTTAAAGGCCCTACAGTCTGGAACCGCGCGGCCGCTACGGTAGCAGGTTCGAATCCTGCCTCGGGCATGGATGTGTGTGATGTCCTTAGGTTAGTTAGGTTTAAGTAGTTCTAAGTTCTAGGGGACTGATGACCTTAGAAGTTAAGTCACATAGTGCTCAGAGCCATTTGAACAATTTTTTTTTTTTGCAAGTCCATTTACATTAACACAGATAGGAGGGCGCAGATATAAGAAATGTGTTGCAAAGGTTATAGTTTCAATTAATTTTGTGTTAGCTTACGTTAAATCTGCCTTTCCTTATTCCGTTGTGCTAGTCACTACAACATACGGAATAAATTTAGTCAGATGGCGTTTTGTTTACTTATGGCTCAGGTTTCATACAAAGGGGAAGGTTTTCAGGGCATTAAAGCCAGTGTCGCGGTATATTATGAAATTTCATGCCAACAGTTGATTTAGTGAATGGGCATTCAAGACAAACGATACTTTTATGACTGTTAAGGTACTGGGATAGAATTTAACCGATATCTTTTCACATTTGCTTATGCTCAAGGTATGCCTTCCACAGTCTCACATGCACCTACTTTTGTCTATTAACACCAGTACTCACTTTAAAATATGTGGTGCAAGATTTGTCTTCTATCACCATCACTTTCCCGCTCTCCTATTTCATTCGCGAACGGTGTGTCCCCGTATGATCTCGACTGTTTTTTGATTTTGCCTTGATAAGTACTTTTCCGTATGTTGGTGGTAGGATCTAGTACGATTCTTCTTGGAAGGTGCACGCTTCTAATTGTAACGGTAAACCTCCCGTGACGCACAACTCTCTTGTAGCGTAGCGTTGGGCGGTTGGAGGTGAGCCGCCAGCAGTGTGGTGGATGTGGGGAGAGAGAGATGGCGGAGTTTCGAGAGCGGATGATCTGGACGTGTGTCCATCAGAGACAGTAAATTTTTTTTAAGACTGGATGTCATGAACTGATATATATATATATATATATATATATATATATATATATATATATATATATATATAGCCTTTTGAATACTATTAAAGTAAATACATTCTTTGTTCTCTATCAAAATCTTTCATTTGCTAACTATGCCTATCGGTAGTTAGTGCCTTCAGTAGTTAGAGTCTTTTATTTAGCTGGCAGTATTGGCGCTCGCTGTATTGCAGTAATTCCAGTAACGAAGATTTTTGTGAGGTAACTAATTCATGAAAGTTATAGGTTATTGTTAGTCAGGGCCATTCTTTTGTAGAGATTGTTGAAAGTCAGATTGCGTTGCGCTAAAAATATTGTGTCAGTTTAGTGTTGATCAGAATAAGTAAAGAGAGGTATGTCTGAGTACGTTCAGTTCTACTCAGCTGTTTGAAAATCAAATAATGTAAGGGGTTTGTCAGCACAGTAATTCATAAATTTTTCTAAGGGGACGTTTCACAGTTCCACCGAAAACTGTTTCAGCTGACAGTGTAACAATGCGTGCGAGTTCAGAAACTTTGGCACAAAGTGCTCTTTGACGTGGAAAACGGCCTTGGGGCAGTGATAACAACGGTTCGCGTCAGATCACCAAAGTTAAGTTCTGGTTCTAGGCGTTTCAGTCCGGAACCGCGCGACCGCTACGGTCGCAGGTTCGAATCCTGCCTCGGACATGGATGTGTGTGATGTCCTTAGGTTGGTTAGGTTTAAGTAGTTCTACGTTACAGGGGACTGATGACCTCCGATGTTAAGTCTCATAGTGCTCAGAACCATTTGAACCAAGTTAGGTGCTGCTGGGCTCGGCTAGCACTTGGATCTGCGTCTACCGAGTGCTGTTGGCAAGTGGGATGAACTCAGCTCCATTCAGGCCAATTGAGGAGCTACTTGACTGAGAGGTAACGGCACCCGAAAAGAAAACTGGCAACGGCCGGGGGACCGGTGTGCTGACCACTTCCGCATTCGGTGATGCCTAAGATCTCAGGATGACACGGCGGCCGGTCGGTACCGATGGGCCTTGATGGCCCGTTTAGACCATGTTTTCTTTTCTTTTTATTGCTCCTTGATATACAAAACAATGAATTTCGTCCGTCGATAGTAGTAACTTTTTGCGCTTTCATTGTCAACTAAAACATTCTATTGTTTCTGCGTAGCACATTTTCCAGCTTCCATTGCTTATGCGGTGATGTATCACTAGATTGCCTCTTCTCGTGCAAACAGCCACTGGACCTCCAAACGTTTTTTATGTTAAGGACAGGTTGCGAAATGTAGTCAGTTATGACATCACAATTCTGCCGAAGTGAAGAGAGCTGTGCCGGCTGAAAAATGACACTACGTAGAACTCAGTGATATGTCACGCAGTACCGGGTACTTTAGAGGACGGCCGAGCAAAGCCGATGCCATCCGGGCTTTGGCGCACGCGCTGTCTGCACACCCTGCAGTCATGAAGTTCGGTGAGCCTAGTTTAAACAGACAGCGGCTACAGAAAGCTTCGCTCGCAAATACAGGGCTATTACAAATGATTGAAGCGATTTCATAAATTCACTGTAGCTCCATTCATTGACATATGGTCACCACACACTACAGATACGTAGAAAAACTCATAAAGTTTTGTTCGGCTGAACCCGCACTTCAGGTTTCTGCCGCCAGAGCGCTCGAGAGCGCAGTGAGACGAAATGGCGACAGGAGCCGAGAAAGCGTATGTCGTGCTTGAAATGCACTCACATCAGACAGTCATAACAGTGCAACGACACTTCAGGACGAAGTTCAACAAAGATCCACCAACTGCTAACTCCATTCGGCGATGGTATGCGCAGTTTAAAGCTTCTGGATGTCTCTGTAAGGGGAAATCAACGGGTCGGCCTGCAGTGAGCGAAGAAACGGTTGAACGCGTGCGGGCAAGTTTCACGCGTGGCTCATGCCACAACTGGAGACCGACAGCGCCGACTTCATCTTTCAACAGGATGGCGCTCCACCACACTTCCATCATGATGTTCGGCATTTCTTAAACAGGAGATTGGAAAACCGATGGATCGGTCGTGGTGGAGATCATGATCAGCAATTCATGTCATGGCCTCCACGCTCTCCCGACTTAACCCCACGTGATTTCTTTCTGTGGGGTTATGTGAAAGATTCAGTGTTTAAACCACCTCTACCAAGAAACGTACCAGAACTGCGAGCTCGCATCAACGATGCTTTCTAACTCATTGATGGGGACATGCTGCGCCGAGTGTGGGAGGAACTTGATAATCGGCTTGATGTCTGCCGAATCACTAAGGGGGCACATATCGAATATTTGTGAATGCCTAAAAAAACTTTTTGAGTTTTTGTATGGGTGTGCAAAGCATTGTGAAAATATCTCAAATAATAAAGTTATTGTAGAGCTGTGAAATCGCTTCAATCATTTGTAATAACCTTGTACAGTCTCTGCAATATTTGTGGTTTCACCAGTCTGTTTCCTAGTCGTATTGTGTAACAAGTAACTATCGATTGGAAGCAATGAAACATGTAGCTAGCAGCAATTCACAAGCTACAATAGTAACCAGCATGTCAGTTTTTGTAGGCCCTGGAAAATCACAGTGAGTCTATGCTGTCATCACAGCGTTTACACTGGAAACCAGGGAGACAATTGAGAGGCTACAGATGCTATTTCACTGGTTATAAAATCGAATCAAATTTCCGAAATCTTGGTAATATGAGTCCACATATCTGCATGACACTCCATGCATTCTCGCTTGGATACGTTCGTTGGATCAGTTGTGAAGTGTGTTATAAAGCCATTGTCCCCTCTTCTGAGGCAAGCTGGCCCACAGCTCTTGTAACTGGTGCTTGATATCCTTGATACTGCCACTGAACTGGATGTAAAGTCCGACCTGGTTCCACACATGTTCTGTTGGGGACATATCTAAGGATCTTGCTGACCATAAGAGTAGCTGAGCATCATGCAGGTGGATCATTGATACACGTGCCATGTGTAGATGAGCGTTGTCCTTTTGAATAATGACACCGTGATACTGTCGCAAGAGAGGTAATACATGAGGACGCAGCATGTCCGTGATGTACCACTGTACCGCGCCACAGTTCACTCAGTCA
Organism: Schistocerca serialis cubense; assembly: GCF_023864345.2. Classification (NCBI taxonomy): domain Eukaryota; kingdom Metazoa; phylum Arthropoda; class Insecta; order Orthoptera; family Acrididae; genus Schistocerca; species Schistocerca serialis. Next base: position 156,424,595 of record NC_064646.1, on the reverse strand, counting down.
CTACGGGTCGTCAACTGAAGTTATACTAGATGGCTGCTACCCACACCACGATTTCAGGAGTAACACCGCTGCCCCTGTCCGAAACACTGGAAGAATGAGACCTCGCCCTATGTCACTGACTCCGCCCAGGTCGCCAACGATGTTCGTCTGGGGTAAACGCAGAACCGCGTCATCACGGAACACAGCGCGACGCAATTCACCAGCAGTCCTTCCCGGTCATGGCAACCTTTCAAACGCCGCCGTTTATGCTGTGTTGTCAACGCCAGCCTACGCAAGGGTCGGTAACTCCGGAGTAAGGCTGCCGCTGTCTCTAAACTATGTGGCGATATGAGAGAGAATGTGTGAAGAGTTCAGTCCTTGTTCTTTGGTGGCAGGCGCGGATGTGAAGCGATTACCATGTGCTTGTTGCACGATGTGATGATCATCATTTGTCATGGTCAGATGTGGTCGAATGGAATGTCTACAACGAGTATGTCTGCCCTCACGTTTGCATGGTGTCCAGCACCGGCCACTCACGCTTTCGAATGCCACACGAGACTGGGTATTGCACGATCCGCCCAGCTGGCCAAATGGAGACCCACAGTGAGGCCCCTTTCAAACCCTGTCAGGTGGTTATAACGCTCCCTCTCACGATTTAGCGACGTGTCCTAACCCTTCCCTGTGGTCACCCATTGTCTTAAACTGTTCACGCCACTTACATACTCTACCGTCCGCAGCTCGTGGTCTAGTGCCTAGCGTTGGTGCCCCTGGATCACAGGTCCCAGGTTCGATTCTCGACCGGGTTGGGGATTTTATCTGCCCAGAGACTCGGTGTCAGTGTTGTCCTCATCATTTCAAATGGTTCAAATGGATCTGAGCACTATGGGACTTAACATCTGAGGTCATCAGTCCCCTAGAACTTAGAGCTACTTAAACCTAACTAACCTAAGGATATCACACACATCCATGCCAGAGGCAGGATTCGAACCTGCGACCGTAGCGGTCGCGCGGTTCCAGACTGAAGAGCCTAGAACCGCTCGGCCACACCGGCCGGCCCCTCATCATTTCATCAGCATCATTCGTGATAGTGGTTCGATTTCCTTGTGTGAAAATTGGGACTTTGTACGGGCGCTGATGACAGCGCAGTTGAGTGCCCCACAAACCAAACATCATCACCAGTCACAAACTCTACCAGAACCGGTAGCAACGCAAATGCACTCTGACGGCCGTTCCACCTGCCGCAGAGAACTCAAATTAATCATTTAGATACCCGCCGGTGATGCGTACGTGCACAAAGCTACATTGGCATCCAGCCATGTATTCTAAGTGATTCACTTTTTTTTGTCGGGCAGTGTAAGTTTGCAAAAATGTTGAAAGTGATTTTGGAATCGGTGGTTGACAAAGGGTAGAAATTACTGTGTTATTGGCGAAAAGCTATGAAGCTATAGTTACCGTATGTTCCAACCAATCACAATTGAGAACGACGACGCGTCCTAGAGGACAGACATATTGTGCGCCGTCATCTCGAGGAATTGTAATATGCTCTAGTAGCTGTCTGCAGTAGGTGTTCCCACATCTTTACATTGACCAGGGGTCGACAAGTAATTTTAGATTGGGTCCGGATACTTTTGAAAGTTTTTATCGCGATCCAGGAGAAAAATCTCATGTTCCTTACCAACTCTATTTTAATTTTCACTCACAGAGTAATAAGAAAGCTGTGAGGACGGGGCTTGAGTCATGCTTGGGTAGCTCAGTTGGTAGAGCACTTCCCCGCGAAAGGCAAAGATCCCGAGTTCGAGTCTCGGTCCGGCACACAGTTTTAATCTGCCAGGAAGTTTCATATCAGCGCGCACTCCGCTGCAGAGTGAAAATCTCATTCTGGGAACAAGAGAGAGGCATATTTCTACTAAAAATCGAGAAAGAAACTTAGATTCTTCACTATTTTTTATTTTTGTTTTCACTCACAAAAACTATGAAATACAACAGATAGGCAAATTTGTATTAAAATCAGAGGGAGAAATTGCGTCTGCCGTCTTGAAACACTTTTTTAAAGTTAGGTTGACGTCGGGAGCAACTTTTTCGAATAGTGTCTTCAAGGTGGGAAGCCGTAGATCTTGAGCGATACTTGTTCTTCAAAAAATTCATTTTTGAAAATGAAATTTCACAAATACGTGGAGCCAAACGTGGCAGAAGGGTATATGGCTAATTCATTGCCATTTCCATATTTTTCTGGGACATGTTTACTCCAAAATTCTTCAGCGGATGCAGTTTTATATATTTGCAAGGATATGTCTTTCTGCAAGTCCATTATCTCCATTTGGAGTAAATACTTTGGAAGGTAGAACAAATTCGCAGCCACATCCATCCATTACGCCGCTGGAAAAACTTCAAAGGCGATATTAAAAATCGCAACAGCTTCTCTATCTGTGAAAAGTCTTGGATCATTATGTAAATTTCTTAAGATCTGACAGAAAATTTGACAATATTAAAATACCTATTTAGGAATTACTTTTATATTCAAAAATTGTTGGAAACTGAAAACATTTTTGACTTGCAATGTCTTTTACAAAGATATCAAGCTTGCGACGGAAAGAAGACACACTTTGTGTCAGATCGCATATTAATATCCCATTTCACTGTCACTCTATGTTGAGCGCATTTAAATGTTTCAGAATGTCTTTCAAGAAAGCCACAGCTAGCGTATTGAGTTCGTTTGCTAGGAACTCCAAATGGTTTCATGCTTCTTGTGAATCCAAGTTTTCTAAGAAGGATGTTACTTCTTTTATTTGCCAAAAACGTTCAATCAGTTGACCTTTACTTAGTCAAGGAACAATGTTGTACTGCAGCAAGTCAGAATCCACCGAATCACACTCAGAAAGAAAATCTTTGAACTGTATGTCCTATAAGAGCTGAACGAAGCCTCATAAAATTAATCAACTTGTTCTGCTTGTTCCTTACTTCTATCTGATTCACGCTAAGTGTTCCACAAAGGATTACCTGGTGAATTATGCACTGATAAGGTAGCAGCCCAGTGTTTTTATCTTTGTTTCTCTTTATTAGTCGTTTCTCTTTGCGGATGGTCGCTGGGGCCGTCTCAGTTGAAAGAGACACCACTTTATCATAACGAATGTTTCATTTTGTCATGAAGTCATCAGAATTCTTGAATAAATCTTCTTCGCCAGTCTTGCCTCTCAATGGCAATATTGTTAGCAGTTCTTCCCTATAATCTTTACTTTCAACATCCAAAAATCTCACAAAAGTGGACATTTGTTCTTCATCAAGAACGTAGCATGATTCATCTGGTCCTATGGCGTAGCAGGGCGCCTTCTGTAGAAGTTCCAGCAAACTACTTCTATTGCCAGCAACTAAAATTTCCGTCCTTCTTGTATTACTTCTTGCCAACAATGGAATACTTTGAATTGCGGCAACAACGTCCTTTTTCTCTTCAAAAAGTGCCACAGCCACTTCCAATATACATTTTTTTACCGTTTCAGAATATGAAAATGGCTTCTGGTGTTTATTAAGCTTACAACACACACGCATCGCTGCTTCTACAGATTTTTCTTACTCTTTCATATAGCGAACTAGGAATGTCGTGCTTCTCTCTTTTTTTTAAAAAAAAAAAATGAAGAAGCTTGATATGCATGGAACTTTTCTTGACGAAATTCTCTACCTACTGGAAAATTTTTATCGAAGTGCTGATGATTTGTTTAGTAGTGTCGCTTTAAACTAGTACTTGTAACAAGAGCAACAGTTCCGTTGCATACGAGGCAAACAGGAACAGCTCCAGGGGTATTAGTTAGCGTAAAACAATATTGTCCAGCCCACTCAGCCAAAAACTTCCTATTTTCACTATCAATTTCACTCTTTCTAGGATCCATGTCGACGCAAAAGAAATGTTATAAGCCTCGACAATTACGAAACGCTCTGTACGAGATCGCAAACAAGTACTGACAAAGTAGTGATACAATTTGCGCACTGTAATTAGATTCCTTCTTCCTAAAAATATCGGCGCCCGGCACCGAGCACGTGCCAGGGCAGCGAAGGGGAGTCACTTCCGTGTCACAGTGCGTGCTGCTGCGAACTGAAGGAGCCGTCCTGCAAAGGAGGCGCCACGTTGCCTAAGATCGCCGCCGCTGAGTGAATTCGCCCAAAGTCTCATGAAGTGGCTTGAAGCTGTCGTTCAAGTTACGAGCATCAAAAATGGTATTTAGATGAATGTGCCTTCTCCGATGTAATAGAGATTTCAGAGGCTGCCAGAGTCTGAAATTGATTTATAAAATTTCCTTGCTCATTAAATAAGATTCTAGTGTTGTACTCGTGGGTACAGAGCTTCTGTGTTGATCGACACAACACGCAGCGCTGACCGGCCTTCCGTTCCCGCTCTTCAACGCACTCCCTCCGCTGTACAGCACAGCAACTACGTATATATGACGATGCTATGCTGATTATATTTATATATTTTGACGATGCCATTATGGCCGTATCACTTTAGGGCATGGCGTAAAAAAGATCTGAGGATGGTCATTAAGGACTGAAACCGGTCATCGTCTAAAGAATTCATATTGTGATCACAGACTCGAATAGAAAATATTACACGGTATTGGATCACTGTCTGTATACGCGCAGTTGATGAAACTAGGTATTTACCGATTATTGAACATTAAAAATTCTAACTACTCTGCAATTAATAATGCCTACAGAAGAAATCAAAAGTTTGGCGCCCCATCATTTCGCCATCAACGACAATGTAATATTACTAATAAAAGTGCGACAGACTATTAATAAGACGATAAATGTAAAATACCTGCGCGAGAGATAAATACTTGGGAATTTAAGCATTTCCGTGCGAACTCTATAACAAAGATATACAGACTGTATTAAGCTACGGCAAAGAGATAATTATTCTATGTTGGACATTGGAAGAGAGATGTTCTATGTCGGATAGAGGGGAGATTGTCGGAATCCGCCATTAAAGCAGTAATCTATGTTTTATGGTACAGAAGAAAATAAGTACATATAAAATCACAAAAGGAGTATCAGTTGTGTAGAGTTCATAACCCTTAATCATTTCAAAAGAAATATTCAGTGATTATAAAGACGCAAGTCATTCTGAAGTGTTGTGGGGTTTGATGGTGGGAACCTGCAGTTTTACACGGTTTTGGGATTCGTCGAGAATATTTCTCCGAAGGCCTAAATAATTTCAGGAACTAAAGTTGGGCGCCACGTTCCATACACATGACACAGCATAGCACTTGGCTGTACCGACCGATTTCCGTAGAGCGATAAATTATCTTTCGCGATTTCAGGTGGAGAAGTACCAGGAAGCAGGCTCAACGAGATCTGCTGCTGCGAAACGCATATGGTATTATCGTATTCTTTAACTTGCGGAGAACAGTAAGCAATATAGACTTCATAACCACCGCAAACATAATTAAGAGGACTCAACTTAAATAAAAGAAGCAAACAGGGAAAAGGAATCGCTAAACCAAACCAGAAATAAAAATCAATTAATAATAATACGCAATCACATTAATAAAATGCTCATTAAATAATAGAGAGAATAAAATAAGAACTTTCAACTAACCTCCAAATCTCTGATCACAGTACTCTCACTTGTCAACGTTCTTGTGACACATTACTGGTTCTCCATGTGTGTTTTTTCAGAGACATTCGATTCTACTTCATGTTTATTTATGACAAATGGTTCAAATGGCTCAGAGCACTATGGGACTTAACTTCTAAGGTCATCAGTCGCCTAGAACTTAGAACTAGTTAAACCTAACTAACCTAAGGACATCACACACATCCATGCCCGAGGCAGGATTCGAACCTGCGACCGTAGCGGTCACGCGGTTCCAGACTGTGGCGCCTTTAACCGCTAGGCCACACCGGCCGGCTTTATTTATGACAATCCGTGACCGCACCCAACGGCGCAGGTGGAATAGCGCTTGTAATGAGAGGACATTTGGGGAATGGGCTGCCCTGCCAGTTTCCCCGACTTAAATCTCATCGAGCACATGTGGGATGCAGCGGGGAGGGATACTGCATCAAATCTGCATGCTTCAACGCAATTGTCAACCGCACTGGGGTTGGAATGGAACGCCCTTCCCACGAGAACTCCTTCCAAGTCTCGTGGCCATCGTGGGAGGACGTTACAGAGTATGCATTACCACCCTTAAGGATCACATGTCTTATTAAGAACCATGTACTTCCATTTGTAATTCCCAGCCGGCCATCATAAATCGGGTTGACTTTAATGTAATTATGAATAAAAGTGTCATTCCTGTTCATCTCATTTCGTACTTCTTTCTGTTAACTTCTGTTCTATATTGCAGCAATTCTTTCCATGTATAGTCCGAGTTTCATCGAGCTGTGTCACTTGGTAATGGCACATAAAGCGAGAGTTACTTCCTTCCTTAAGTTTTGCACACCAATGTATTACCACTGCATGATCAGTCTTTCTGGCATCCACTTTGTGCATCTAATAGGATAACGTTTGTTGTGGTTTTGGCCGGCCAGTGTTGGCCGAGCGGTTCTAGGCGCTTCAGTCTGGAACCGCGCGACCGCTACAGTCGCATGTTCGAATCCTGCCTCGGGCATGAATGTGTGTCATGTCCTTAGGTTAGTTAGGTTTAAATAGGGGACTGATGACCTCAGATGTTAAGTCCCACAGTGCTCAGGGCCATTTTTTGTTGTGGTTCTGTACGGCTATTTTCAACACACATCAAAAAAAGTTTTGCACCACCCCAGTTCCCAGTACTCTTGAAGATAGACGTTGATTGTGGATATTGTATCACAAAAAGAGTCCCTTTGACAATTCAGATATGTCAGTAAACCCGCCCAAAGATGTAAAGAACCATGCATGAGCAGCGCCTATTAGACGGAGGGGGTCCGACAGCCGATCAGTTCCAGTCAGTCTTGCGGTTCGATCGCGTCCGCATTGTTACTTTTTGCCAGCAATGGTTCGCAACGAGGGAAGTGTCCAGGCGTCTCGGAGTCAACAAAAGCGATGTTGTTCGGACATAGAGGAGATACAGAAAGACAGGAACTGTCGATGACATGCCTCATTCAGGCCGTCTAAGGCCTACTAGTGCAGTGGGTGACCGCAACCTACGGGTTAAGGCTCGGAGGAAACATGACAGCAACACCATCATGTTGAATAATGCTTTTCGTGCACCTACAGGACGTCGTGTTACGACTCAAACTGTGCGCGATAGGCTGCATGGTGCGCAACTTCACTCTCGACGTTCATGGCGAGGCCCATCTTTGCAAACATTACACCATGCAGCCCCGGTTCCCCCCGATAGTTGAGTGGTCAGCGTGACAGATTGCCTTCCTACGGGTCCGGGTTCGATTCCCGGCTGGGTCGGAGATTTTCTCCAGTCAGGGACTGGGTGTAGTCTTCGTCATCATTTCATCCCATCCGGCGCGCAGGTCGCCCAATGTGGTGTCGAATGTAATAAGACCTACACCAAGGCGGCCGAACCTGCCCCGTAAGGGGCATCCTGGCCAATGACGCCAAACGCTAATTTCCATTTTACCATGCAGTCCGGTAGAGGTGGGCCCAACAACATGCCGAATGGACCGCTCAGGATTGGCATCTCGTTCTCTTCACGGATGAGTGTTGCATATGCCTTCAACCAGACAATCGTCGGAGAAGCGTTTGGAGGCGACCCAGTCAGGCTAAACGCCTTAGACGCGCTGTCCAGCGAGTACACCAAGGTGGAGGTTCCCTGCTGATTTGGGGTAGCATTATGTGGGGCCAACGTACGCCGCTCGTGGTATGGAAGGTCCCATAACGGCTGTACGATACGTGAGTGCCATCCTCTGACCGATTGTGCAACCATATCGGCAGCATATTGGCGAGGCATTCGTCTTCATGGACGACAATTTGCGGCCCTATCGTGCACATCTTGTGAATGACTTCCTTCAGGATAACGACATCGCTCGACTAGAGTGGCCAGCATGTTCCCCAGACATGAACGCTATCAAACAGGTCTGGGATAGATTGAAAAGGGATGTTTACGGATGACGTGACCCACCAAGCATTCTGAGGGATCTACGCCGAATCGCCATTGTGGAGTGGGACAACATGGAATGACAGTGCCTTGATCAACTTGTGGACAATATGCGACGACGAATACAGGCATGCATCAGTACAAGGGGACGTTCTACTCGGTATTAGAGGTACCAGTGTGTACAGCAATCTGAACGACCACCTCTGAAGGTCTCGCTGCATGGTGGTACAACATGCGATGTGTGGTTTTCATGAGCAATAATAAGTGCGGAAATGATGTTTATGTTCACATCTACTCCAATTTTCTCTACAGGCTCCGGAAGTCACGGAACCGAGGTGATGCAAAACTTTTTTTGATGTGTGTATTTTCGCAAATATATTACAGGCTGAATTTAGTGGGCTAGTCCCTCTACAATTTGAACAGTTGTTTCTTTCAACTATTTTAAAAATTAACATAAGTTCTGTTATACTCCAAGTGTTCCGTACTTTACACCAGTGCCAATATTCACTAAATAAACGTAATAATCTAAAATCGCTCGTATCGCTTCCAGAGGATTCCATCCATACTGGCTTCTCTACATTATACACAGTCTCGGAGCTAATCAGTCCGTATGAGAGGCGGATAACCACGACACCCTACTCAGTCGCGCTATCCCCGTGTTGCTATTACGCATCGTAAAGTAGACGCCTTCGGCGCCGGAGATAACGAAGTACTACGCCGGCGAAGCACGCTGCGCAGCTCAAAAAGGAATAACCGTGCGCGAGGTATAGCTGATAAGCCGGCGGGGTGCGGAACACGGCTACGGTAATTGCTTCCGGAATAAAGCGGAGGCAGCACGGGGGCGGTCTTTGTGTCGGCGGCGGTGAAACCGCACGATATCGACTTACAGCTTTATTAAGACTCATGAATATTTCGCGGCAAATTTACACGCCCGCCGCAGGAGATTACTGTCGCAGTCGCGTGTTTGTCTTTGTGCGTCGAGTGGGCTGTTGCGCGCCGTTGTCCCCGAACACAACGGAGGCTGCGGTCTCCGTGAGGAGACGTAAGGCGACTACCGCCGTAAGGCCGGCATTAACTGTAAGCACTCGACCGCTGCGAAGGAATCAGCTCACACCCCGCAAAGACTGGGAAGCCCAGAAACTTTCGGGTACTCCCACTGTAAGCTATTTTCGTTAAAGTGTTGCGTCACCGGGTCGGAGACAGTTTGCAGAAATGTCGGCTGTTTCTACTACATCCAATCGTATTGTTGAAATTACCGGATTCACTATGTCCAACTCTATATCACAAAACTCTAAGGCAATTATTTCCGCGTCTCCGTATGCGTACTATAATTAAATTTCTGCAGTGCATGAATAGGGATGGGGCACAGTGGCCATCCTAAGGCAATTTGAATTTTCACCAAAACATGATTTTTGACAGAAGTCTGACGCTTACACATTTAGAATCTACATATTATAAGCTATCACGCTATATAAATGTCAGTAATATGTAGGAACTATGACAACGTGGTCACAGCCACCGCAACAGCAACCAGTGTTGGTTGTTCTGACTTTAGAATGTACTTTCTGGGCATCTCGATACCCTTGCAACTAGAGTTGCGCTCTACCAAAGCTACCGCCCGGTCGTTTTGGTTCAATACATAAACGCCGTAGTAAATGGTAGGATTACGATAGTATTGGCAGCGCTGGTAGGTGAAAATAACATAAATGAAAGTGAGAGAGAGAAACTGGGAGCCGACGACTTCTCTTCGCTTTTTGTTTATTTGTTTTGCGCATATTTAAAGCCGCATGTTGTCCAGTGTTGTTCTGTTATGTATTCTGTATCTCATTTCGTTTTATAAGTAATTAAAATTAGTTGATAGCGTAACGTCTGCGGTTTTATCTAACCAAAGCAATTAATTTTGATGCAAGTACAGTCTAAGTGCATAAATAGAAAAAGCTGTATATAATTATTGTAGTTTTTTGTACTGAATACAACGTTCTTGATCATGATCAGAGGAAATACTTTCCTGTTATCATTGATCAATGCAAAAGTTGTTTGTGAATAACAGAAACGTGTTTTATAAAGCTCGATGAACTACTGAAACGATGTTTGATACGTTTTTGTTTTGCGAGTTTTTAAAATTTTAACTTGTGCTTGAGCAAATTTCGTTCTACAACGTTATATGATAATTCTGTATTTTTTATTTTATTTTTACTACATCATCCATCAGTTTCAAGTTAAGTATCATCAATTTTCGAGTAAAACTTGAATTAAATATCGGTAATTTCAATTTTGTTGTAAATACTGCTTATTTTTAAGTAACAGACAGAAATATAACGATGAAAAACAAAAATGTTCCATAGGTTATTCCTACAGTAGTTCTACAACACTGCTACTATATGAAACAATACCAAGCGGATGGAGCAGCTAGTTTTTCGACTGCATTTTTGTATTATGTAAAACAGAATAGGGACGGTTTCAAATAATGTAGTTTAATTAATTAAAAATCATCACATAGAGATATAATGACCGAGAATACCTTTGTATCTAAAAAGATTTCAAAGTCGATCTAGAGTACAGGACGTTTCAAAAAGATTGGCAGCGCGGAGTGGCCGCTTGGTTAGAGGGGCCATGCAATGCACTGATTGCGCCCCCCCCCCCCCCCCCCTCCAGAGGTTCGAGTCCTCCCTCGGGCATGGGTGTATGTGTGTTGTTCTTAGCGTAAGTTAGTTTAACTTAGTTTAAGCATTGTGTAAGTCTAGAGACCGATGACCTCAGCAGTTTGGTCCCTTAGGAACTGATACACATTTGAACATTTCAAAAAGAAGATTTCAAGACTCCACGTTTATTGATAAAAACATACGAGGGGCATGGGTTGAATTGCAAAATACTCAAAAAGTCTTAAGGTTTTACCTACTGTATTGCAAATGCTGAACGTGTCCACCTGCTGTAAAACGAACAACCCCCAGACTAAAGCTAAAGTCGCCATAAACTTCACACAAAGTTTGTTTTTACAGAAAGTATGGCGGCCTTTAGTCTGTTCTTCACTTCTATGTCATGTGCTAAAGTGTAGTTCAACACACTTTCCTTCGCATATCTCCACAAGAAAAAATCGCGTGAGGTCATGTCTGGCGATCATGGACGCAAAGAATACAGGGCAGTGTCTCGGGGTCCCGTGCGCCCTATCCAGCGTTGAGGCAGAATGTAATTGCGAAACTGACGTGAGTTGTGACAGTGTGGTGAAGCTCCCTCGTATTGGAAAATGAAGTCATTGTAGTCCTCCTCAAGTCGTGCAAAAAGCCAATTGTGCAGCATCTGATGATAGCTGATTTCAGTCACTGTGTTTTCCTCGAAAAGGAACTTTTTCACGTAAAATGACACAAAAAATATTCACTTACGTAATTCACTTTTTGGAGTCCCTGTAAGTGCACGTTATTTCGATTCACTTCACCGCTAATATGAAATGTTGCTTTAACATTGGAAATTAACCATGGTGAAAGTGTCTTCTAGCAGAGCATTGTTGAAGTCCCTTTTTCTTTAATCACCGACCGGAAGAGCTTGCACTATTTGTAGTCAGTATGGTTCAAATGGCTCTAAGTACTATGGGACTTGACATCTGAGGTCATCAGTCCCCTAGACTTAGGACTACTTAAACCTAACTAACCTAAGGACAGTATACACATCCATGTCCGAGGCAGGATTCGAACCTGCGACCGTAGCAGCTGCGCGCTTCTGGACTGAAGCGTCTAGAACCGCTCGGCCACAGCGGCCGGCGTAGTCAGTATGGTTTATAGACCAAACAACGCTTTACCGCTCGCCAGACATACGTATGAAGCATCACTGCGCGGCGAGTAGACTTTCGTGGATTCCACCCAAACGTTTGTCGAACTCTTTCCACCATGTCATCAGAATTGCGAAGTCCATCTGGACTCTTACCTTTGCACAAGCAGCCTGTATCTTCAGAATGGTGATACCAGCGACGAATGTTTTTGGATGCAGGCGGATCAATGTCAGAACGCCGACGAAGAGCACACTGGATCGAAATCACTGAACTCCTTGCAAACTGCAGCACACAAAAAGCCTTGTGTTGAGCGGACGCCATGTTACTTCTGACTGACTGCAAACTAAGAAGACGTATTGACTGACATCTAAAGGCGACTTTCTGTGACTCTAGGCCACGTCCATTCACATAAAACACGTTTCCTTTCCTGTACGTCCCTTGTTTCGTGATTATTACTGTCAAAAATCGGGTCATTGTTTGAAACACGCTGTATAAATCGTGATAATGGAAGTAACTAACTGTTATTGGAGTGAACACCTTGGCCATTATTTCCGAGGAGTAGTGTGGTCACTTTTCCCGATTGGACACAACGTCGGCATTAGAATTATGTAACTGAAAGAAACGACAAGGAACTCTATTTGCAAGCCAAAAGCAGTTGTTTAAACATTTATATGGTAAAAAAGTATTACCTACGTATAAGTATGGTAACGGGTATCATATAAATGACTTATCTTACATGGGACGACTGGAATCAGAAAAGTTTTACTAAAAACTGATGGAACAAGACTCCTCTGTCATACTCATTGACAAGAGTGATCACTTCTCAGTAGGCGGAAAACTGTTCGGAGCAATAAATATGCAATAATCACTTTCCCTGGCATAGTCACTTCACTCCACCTTCCCCTGAGGATTTAGTTGACCCTTTCGTGATGCAGTCCCAATAGAAGACTATCGGACTATCAGACAGACGCGATTACCTGTCTAAAATATAAGCAACATACAACTTAGCTGCCCTTGACAACATCAAAATAATCCTTTCTAAATAGAGGAATTGGAAACATTGATGTTGTTGTTGTTGTGGTCTTCAGTCCTGAGACTGGTTTGATGCAGCTCTCCATGCTACTCTATCCTGTGCAAGCTTCTTCATCTCCCAGTACCTACTGCAACCTACATCGTTCTGAATCTGCTTAGTGTATTGATCTCTTGGTCTTGATATTTTTTTGATATATCGTCAGTAACTCTGGCAGTACCAAAGGGAGTGGGAGTACTTTACGCCAACCTTTTGAAACATTGCAATCTAGTCATGTACTTCGTATTTTCAGATTTTGGAGAAAATATTATTGTTGCTAATGATTTCTTGTACCAGATTCCGTAATTGTTAAATATTTTTCATTAAAACTTAACTCATAAAACTCATTTCTTACAGTTAATAGTGAATGTTACTTTTCGCAACAAAAGTCATATTCGTATTTTCAGGGTTTTGACCCTCCTTACGTATCTACACGCGTTGGTGCTGCTAAAAGGTGCTGAAAAATATTTTCCGGTTCTGGACCCTACTTGTGGATCAGTACCTGTTTAAAGAGTATGTTGTTAATATATGATAAGAACACTTAACGAAATTTGCTTTTTTATGTTTTTGTGGGTGGCATAAAATACCCGCCCCTCCGCCTCCTTGGTATTACACTTGAAAGAAAATGCATCGATACTGCATTGCAATACACTGTATCGGAAAAAATATCAATTCATTTTTAAAAATGTAGGTCTCCAGGCTTTCGTGGCAGTTGTCACTGAAGGTAAAACCTTCTGGGTTTATATGCCGCAACAGGCACCACTTGAACTTTTTTAAATGTCAACCGCTAGCATTGAGTCGAACTTAGAGTGGATGAAATGTACGCCATTCCACGATGCTTCAACTCCGCGCCAGATTTTGTCATCGCAGTGTTTGGCGATTGGTTGCTTACCGGTACCTCGGCAATCCATGACCAGATGTTTCGTGCTGTGGTGACGAGTGCAACAGGAGGAAATAGCAACCCGCACAACATACAGCATGGCGGAAATTCTGACTGGCCCGCTTACTAGCAGACCGACAGAGGGCAACACCGGTGGCGTTCCCAGGAGAAACTCCAAGGTTCGCGCGCAGCCCCAATTACCGCACGTAGACCGAACTATTTCCTACTTCCTCCAAAACTAAGTTTGGGCCAATCAAACAGAAGTGTCATTCCACGAGTTGAACACTTAGGCCGGTGCCGCGATGGCCGTCAGCCTCTGTCTCGCCTAAATTAATTCCCTTGAGATCCTGGAAATACGTGCACTACCTTCCTCAACTCGCATCCCGTGCCAACTCATCCTCTTCCCACACCTTCTTCTCTTCCTAGAGCATCTTAGAATACGATACACAAATCGCAAAACCCAGTGCAAGCACCTAATTTCCCACCCACTAGTCATCAATCCAGGTGCTCTGCTGCGCCACTACATCCATATTCCACCTTCCCTGCATCTCCATCCTCTCCCACTGGAATTTTAACCAACTCCCACTAACCGATGATTTAATCCGTCCTGAAATATACCCTTCTATCCAGTTCTAATCACGACTCTCCACCTCACACCACCCTCCAATTTTCTCCTCCCCCCTTCATCCACCTTGCTGACTTCTAGTCGCTACCTGCGGTTCTTCAGGGCCTCATGGTCATACTCATCATCGCACCTTCATTATGACAATTTTTTCGTGTGTCATCTCGCATTTCCATTACACCATGGCATCATTCACGTTCAAGAGTAACTGTATTTCAACTGTAATGTAAAATCGTCAGGCGAGTTTTAAAAACCGTAAGTATTTTCATGTATATTTTATTAATCATAGTTTATTGTCTCTTGTTTTTATGTAAAAATCGTCACTATCGTCCACCTATGTATTTTTTTATGATATCATCTCTTATTGTCAACTTTTATATGTTTAAGCATTTTTAAATAGAGTTTTGTAACCTTTGCCTGAAGACTGGCGTTGACTGCTGCCAGCCCACCCCCGTTGTGGGGAACTGAATTAACAATAAAGAAAAAAAGTGGTAGCCAGTTCTAGGGTAATCAGCTGCATTGAGACGAGGCGCTACCGCGGTCAATTATTCTGCTCTTCGCCGTCACCGTGAAGGGGGACTGGTCAAACGGAACGCCGCCGAATGGAGAGGATTTGGTATTCTGTTTTGCTACATCTCCTACACTTGGGAAGCGTCGGACTTAGTATTGCAACATTCATTCCTACAGGCTTTAAGGGCTTCACACTGTGACTGTTACTCTTTGGAACGCAGATCGTTTGAGCATTCACTCAATCAAGAAAGATTTTATTTTTGTTCTGCAGAAGTCAGTTATTGTGTTCACCAAAAACCCGTGCGTTTATTACTTGTGTTGCAAATAAAACTGTTAACTGGTATACCTGGTGAACGTTTTGTGTGGTATAATCAAAGGAAGAAACGCGTCAATTTCATTGGTAACATATTCAGAAAACATTCTGGACAGAGCAACAGTCGAACACCCTTAGTATCCAGTTAGGCCAGGACAGCACGACCAACGCAAGGTCATGCAGTAAGTTCTCGAAAGAAACATAGACGGTAGGGGGCATCCATCGATCTTAACAAGTCCTAAGTGTAAAGGTAGCTGTCCAAATCACCTGTTATGCGACCCACAGGTGATCGTGTTGCTTACCCAAGGGCACCATATATCATAACCGGAAGTGCTGGGACCCTGTACAATGATAGCGAATGTGTACCGACAACGTCCGTACTCCACTGAACGTTCACACATGGATTTGTGCAGAGTGATGCAGTACGCGGAACCGAGACTCACCTGAAAAGACGACGTAGTGCCACTCCTGCATCCAGTGCTGTTACTTAGTTACTGCCTACCAATTCTTGAATAGAAATTCGTCAATAGAATACAAGGGGTTGCGCAGGAGAAATGAATTAAAACTAGACAGATTTAAAACTTGCTTCGCTACCTGATAGCCATTTCGTGTATTTGGGCAAATGTTCAAAAATTTTCGTTTCTGTACATCGAACTTATGATGAATTTGATTATCGAATTACGTATTGTGACAGTACAGTTAAAATTTCCGGCTCCTTGAAGAGGTACCTACATGCCGTCCGTGAGTGAACACCACATGTTATTATTATTGTTCACTTTCGTGCAATGAATACTTTGTTTCTAAGTGATGAGTTCCCACAGAAAATTATTATGTAAGACATTACTGAGTGGAAATATGGAAAATATTTTAGGAAGCTGAAACATATGTTTCCAAGATTAACACTTACACGAAGAGCAAAA
This sequence comes from Schistocerca serialis cubense, assembly GCF_023864345.2. Lineage (NCBI taxonomy): Eukaryota > Metazoa > Arthropoda > Insecta > Orthoptera > Acrididae > Schistocerca > Schistocerca serialis. The sequence goes on along the minus strand of NC_064646.1, from coordinate 156,408,518 downwards.
GAAGTTCGGTAGTATGCTTCTTCCCATTCATGTTTCTAATCAATATGCACACCTAAAAATGTGGAGTATTGTTTTTACTGACTCTCGCTCATGCGCTGCATCAGTTGGTGGTATGACTCTAATTGTTGTGAAGAAATAGATGTAGTGTGTTTTTTTTTTCAAAATTTATGGAGAGTCCATTTTTCTCTTAATAATTCTTTGGAAAATATTATTTACCAACTCTTTTGCTGCTTTCTCTTTGATGAGATTTATTATAACACTGGTATCGTCTACAAAAATACCAACTTTGCTAGTTGAATGTTAGGTGGCAGGTCATTTACATATATATGGAATAGGAGTGGACCTATAATTGAAGCGTATGGTACACCTGGAGGGGGGGACCTATTATTGAACCTTATGGGACACCCTACGTGATTTTCTGTTTCCTCAGCCACTAATATTTTCTACCTTTCCGACACTGCATGAATTATTCAGCACAAACTTTTGCATTCTGTATGTTAAGGATGATTCAAACGATCAGTGCATAATGCCATCAGTTCCACAGTACTTGAATTTTTCTAAGAGAGTAACATGACCTACACAATTAAACGCCTTAGAAAGATGACAAAAATATCTATTGGCGGTATATTATTATTTAAGGCTTGTACTGTTAGATGATTGAAAGTATAATGCTGTCTTTTGGCACACCACCGTCCATGCACCTCTCTTTGCCGCTGCCTTAAGGGAAGCCACAAGAATAGCCGCCATACTGCCAAACCATGGTGGTACAGACGTCATAACACTGTTTTTGTGGCTACTTGTCCTGCTGCAGTCACGCCAGTTTCCTGATCCGGGTACGTGACCTGGCTCTGTAATACTGCATAGCTGAGCAAACAATATGTTTGTACTCTCAGGCGCAAGTCACGTGGGACTACTGAGACCCCGCGTGGCGTTGAGTATGGACCTCCTGAACGCATATTCTAACGACAGTCGAGGGAACCTGATCAACACATGGCACGGTAAACCGCTCACTGGATAGTTCGCAATCCTGCCGTATTTGTTATTTCGGTAAGTGCTGCTAGACATTTCTCCTGTAAACAGAGGCATAATACGATCTTTCCACAAGTAATTAAAGTTCATACGCTATTGCTGAACGAGAAATCCGCTCGGTAATCTTTATTTTATGCAAAATGTAGACTCATAACTTATTTCTACGAGTGTGATAAATGCTAATCACTTTCATATCCAAGCCGGCCGCGGTGGTCTAGCGGTTCTGGCGCTGCAGTCCGGAGCCGCGGGACTGCTACGGTCGCAGGTTCGCATCCTGCCTCGGGCATGGGTGTGTGTGATGTCCTTAGGTTAGTTAGGTTTAAGTAGTTCTAAGTTCTAGGGGACTTATGACCTAAGATGTTGAGTCCCATAGTGCTCAGAGCCATTTTTCATATCCAAGCATGTAGTACACGTCTCCATGCTGACGTCTGTTGTACGCCGTTTTCATGGTGTTACACGTTTATGATCAGCAGAGTACTGGGATTGGTATGTAGAACATTCCTGAGAGAACCGAGTTTCTTATCACTTATCGGAGATAAAGGTGATTCTCTTAACTAGACGACAAAGGAAAATACCTGTTGGATAAAATACTTAAATGTTTTGTGGCAATAGTTCTCGGGCAAGAAGTCGGAATGCGTTGGGAAATCCCTACAACATTTTATCTGCACGACTGACTTCCGTCTTCAGGGGTGACGAAGTTACTGCTGAACTATGATTAGAATTGTACTCTACCAAAACTACGGTTGGTGTAATTCTTTGTGTATTTTTCATCCTTACAGAATGTAAATTGCATTTTACAAGTAATAAACGTTAACTGATCGCGTAATTTCTGCGCGTTTATTTAACCAAGGCAATTACTTTTGAGGCAAGTACTCTTTACATGCGCGAACATAAAAACTTTGTATAATTATTCTTGTTATTTCGTATTCAATAGAACGTTCTTCATGATGATCAAATACAAGAGTTTCTTATTATTACTGATAAATGCAATTGTTTATGAATAACAGAAACATGTTTTATGTAAGTTCGACGAAGTGTTGAAGTGATGTTTGATATTTTTATTTTGTGACAAATTTTTTAATTTTATTTTTCTTAAGATACTGCATTTCCTAGAACTGTGTAATAAATCTTCGGTTGTTTGCAATGACGCTGTTGTTTATCGACTAATAAAGTCATCAGAAGATCGAAACAAACCGAAAAACGATTTAGAAAAGATATCTGAATGGTGCGAAAACTGGCATTTGAACCTAAATAACGAAAAGTGTGAGGTCATCCACATGAGTGCTAAAAAGGACTCGTTAAACTTCGGTTACACGATAAATCAGTCTAATCTAAAAGCCGTAAATTCAACTAAATACCTAGGTACTACAATTACGAACAACTTACATTGGAAGGAACACATAGAAAATGTTGTCTGGAAGGCTAACTAAAGACTGCGTTTTATTGGCAGGACACTCAGAAAATGTAACAGACCTGCTAAGGAGACTGCCTACACTATGCTTGTCCGTCCTCTTTTAGAATACAACTGCGCGGTGTGGGGTCCTTACCAGATAGAACTGTCGGAGTACGGCGAAAAAAATCAAGGAAAGGCGGCAGGTTTTGTATTATCGCGAAATATGGGAGAGAGTGTCACAGAAATGAAACAGGATTTGGGCTGGGCGTTATTAAAAGAAAGGCGTTTTTCGTTGCGGCGGAATGTTATAACGAATTTCCAATCACCAACTTTCTCCTTCGAATGGGAAAATATTTTGTTGGCACCGATCTACATAGGGAGGAACGATCACCATGATAAAATAAGAGAAATTAGAGCTCGTACGAAAAGATATAGGTGTCCATTCTTTCCGCGCGCGATACAAGATTTGAATAGCAGAGAATTGTGAAGGTGGTTCGATGAACCCTCTGCCAGGCACTTAAATGTGATTTGCAGAGTATCCATGTAGATGTAGATGTAGATGTAGAACCTCTGACTGAAACTTCAAAATGATTCAAGATGCCTACGGGGAGTCTGCCAGGTGCCTAAATTAATTCAATTATGGCCGCGAAGAGGTTAGTGATGAAGCCCGCTCTGGACGGCCTTGAACAAGTTCAACGTCCGATAACGCGACCAGTATGTGTACGTTGCTGAATGCCGACTCACGTAGGAGTGGTCGGTGGCTAGCGGATGAGCTGAACACGTCAAATGTGACTGTGTTTAACATGCTTACCGATTATTTGAAAATGCACAAATTGTGTGCGAAATTGTTTAGAAAAGTGTTGAGTGACGTCCAGAAGCGCAACCGTTTGGAGATCGCGACAGAACTTGTGGGAAAGCTGAGAAGATACCCAGGTTTTTTAGACGAAGTCATCACTGGTGACGGACATGAGTTTTTTAGTGCGATCCAGAAACGAAGCGCCAAAGCTCAGAGTGGCACATTGCCACGTCTCCGAAGCCCAAGAAAGCAAGAATGAGCAAACCGAAAATGGGAACCGTGCCCATCACCTTCTTCGACGCGAAAGGTTTGATCTATTCGGAGTTCTTAGCTCAAGAAACGACTGTGAAGGCAACCTACTACCTCGGAGTGTTGAAAAGAGTAGCAGATCGCGTCTCCCGCACAAGGCACATGTCCACTTCAGTGTGGACGCTGCATCAGGACAACGCGCTGTGGCACACTGCTCTGATGATTTTGGAATTTCTAGCGAAGCGAAACCTGGAAACGCTGCCGCAGCCGCCTTACGATCCCGATGTGGCACCGTAAGACTTCTTCCTGTTTCCGAGCATCAAAACGAAGATGAAGGGGCGACATTTCAAAACACTGACGACATTCAAAAGGCTACGACGCGTGCTCTAAAGTAAATTCCAGTCACCGCCTTGCAAGGAGCGTACGAGACATGGAGGAAACGCTGGAAGAAGTGTATAGCTGCTCAAGGCGACTACTTCGAAGAATTTTAATAGATACTACGATTCGCATCAACAAATTTTGTTGTACAGACACAATAGCATTGTTTTTTACCACATCTTGTACTCTTACTTTGTTTTTACTGCAACATCCCTTTATTTCACGTTATAAATAACAATTTTCGTAAAAAAATCTGAATTAAACATAGAAAATTTCAATTTCGCTATAAATACTGTTTATTTTTAAGTAACAGGCAGAATGATAACTACGTGGGACACAAATGTTCTCTTGGTTACGCGCCCCCTTATATATTCTCACTCGGTTTCTACGAGGGTTGGAACTTTAATAGTGGTAACTATTTATTTACAGCTCGTACGAAATAGATAAGTGTTTCAAAGTTTTACTGACCTTCTAAGTAGTCACCAGCATTGTGTATAGCCCGTTGCCAGCGATCTGGAAATCGTAGGATACTCTTAGCAGTGCCAGTTGTGTTGACAGTTCGAGCCGCGCGGTCTATTGCCTGACGAATTTGTATCAGTTCTGAAGCGAATACCGTGAAGTGTTTCCTCCAGTTTAGAAATCGATTTGAACTTACAAGGGCTGAAGTCAGGGGAGTGCAGTAGGTTGGTTGGTTGGTTTTGGGGAAGGAGACCAGACAGCGTGGTCATCGGTCTCATCGGATTAGGGAAGGATGGGGAAGGAAGCCGGCCGTGCCCTTTCAGAGGAACCATCCCTGCATTTGCCTGGAGTGATTTAGGGAAATCACGGAAAACCTAAATCAGGATGGCTGGACGCGGGATTGAACCGTCGTCCTCCCGAATGCGAGTCCAGTGTCTAACTACTGCGCCACCTCGCTCGGTGTGCAGTAGGTGGTACAGCACTTAGTAGCCCCATCAGTCAAACAATTCAGTAACTGCTTGAACTGCACGTGATTGAGCATTGTCCTGCAAAATGATGATCAGGTCCTGCAGAAAGTATCATCACTTCTGTCTCTAAGTTGGTCGTAGCTTGTGTTCCAAAAATGGACAGTAAAACTTTTAACACGTATCTATTTTGTACGAGCTATAAATAAATAGTTGCCACTATTAAAGTTCCAACCCTCGTACATGGTCCACCACTTCCACTTTGTAGGCGAACTTAATAAGACACTGTTCGCATACATAAACCAAGCAATTGATGTAAGATATCGCCCGATAGCTATGCGACACATCTACCGTACAGGTAAATCAAGCACGACCTTAACTGACCAAGGCTGCTAAGAAAACGACCGCAGTCTGCGTTTACTTATGGCAGTATACAGTAACCTACGATAGTTTTACGATCACATCTACGACTGAAGCCTGTTTATGCTAGTCTAAGTGGGAACCGTGCAGAACTGATGACGGCCTGTACGGAGACCAAAAGCGAAATCTGCATGGTCGTTTGCGGGAAGGATAGACACGCCGCCCGTCGGACGATGGGCCAAGTATTCAGCGCGTGCCCAAAAGCTGCCGTAGCTACAGTGCGCTCCTGTCGACCGCACCAACGCTCTCTGCCAGAAGTGGCTTGACGAAATACGCGTCCGTGTTTGCTTGTCACCATGCTCGCCACTGACGTCCAAATGCTCAAGTCGCCACCGAAGCGACATCCCTTGAATGACTTTAAAATTGCGAGCGCAGTATCCCCTGCTGTCGTAAGCTGTAAATTTGTATCGTAGTTCACAAGATCTGTTGAGCTGCGGTAGTCCACCACTCTATTAAATACGCTTTCCCGGCACGAAGACGAGAGAGTTTTGGTAATCCTGTAGTCCATATAGCCGGCCAGAGTGGCCGTGCGGTTGTAGGTTCTACAGTGTGGAGCCGAGCGACCGCTACGGTCGCAGGTCCGAATCCTGCCTCGAGCATGGATGTCTGTGATGTCCTTAGGTTAGTTAGGTTTGAGTAGTTCTAGGCGACTGATGACCTCAGAAGTTAAGTCGCATAGTGCTCAGAGCCATTTTTGTAGTCCATATAATCACCCATACCGAGGCAATGTTCAGCCTCTGCAGATTTCTCTTACTGTTCCTGACATGTGTGTCATCGATGGTCGAAACATGTATTTTCCACGGTGCAATAAATCTGATCAGTCAAAGACTTCCTGCAGTTACACTGAGAATACTCAAACCAAGATTGTCCTTCACTACGCCTAGGATATCTCTGAGTTTCGTTGGCAACCGTAAGATGCATTTAAATTTACGTTTCTTCAGTGATCTTCCTATTTTCGCAGAAACAACAGACGGCCGTTGTGGCCGAGCGGTTCAAGCCGCTTCAGTCCGGAACCGCGCTGCTTCTACGGTCGCAGGTTCGAATACTGCCTCGGGCATGGATGTTTGTGACGTCCTTAGATTAGTAGGTTTAAGTAGTTCTACGTCTAGGGGACTGATGACCTCATGTTAAGTCGCATAGTGCTTAGAGCCATTTGAACCATTTGAAGAAACACCCCGATCTGTGATAAGACGACCATTTCTCTTAAAGTGTCTTCTAGCGCTTCACATTGTTTGACTCGTCGGGTGTAAGACCATTCGGAATATCCAGTATTCAGGAATATAGTACGGAGATGGCTTAGCTCGTTGGATGAAAATGTGAATGTATTAAGACTCGTAATGTAAGGACCAACGTTAAGCACGTGGAAGAAGGACCGTGTACAGCCTAACGGACAAAGTTTTGATGTTGGAGAAAGTTCTTAGCATCTCGCCAACACTAAGGACACCAGCTCTTAGCATCTCGCCAACACTAAGGACACCAGCCTTTCTGGACATCATTAGCTCTGTCAAACAAAGAATCCTGAAACTGTTCGGTGACGCTGTAAGATAGCGAAAACCAGTGACCTATCGTTCCTAGACGTGGTGGTTCGAAGAAAAGAGGAGAGCAATTTGGGTACTTTGTGTACCGTAAACCAACATACACGGACCTATATGTGGAGGCCACCAGCTGTCACCATCTTTCGCAACGAGGTATCATGCTTAGGACGTTGGTCCACAGAGCACGAGTTCTAACGGACTCAGACAGCTTATTAAATGAGCTACACCACAATCATACTGCATTACGACAAACTGAATATTCCAAGTGAGAGATTCACCGTGCGTTACATCCAGCGCATGTTAGACAATGTGAAGAGCTAGAAGAAGGTAAAGACCAAGGAGATTTGTAGTCTTGCCACACGCCGGCAGCGTTTATTTATTTATTTCTTTTTTTTTTTTTTTTAATGGGAAGATTACTGAATACACATGAAGTTAAATGCTTTCTTCGCGGACCATCGAAACGCACAGATCTTCTAGGCTCTCTGGATGAAAATCTTGGTTTGAGAAAGCCTGGTGTTTATAAGGTTCCATGCAGTGTGTTAAGTCCCATAAGATTTCACACACATTTGAACGTATTGCACCGTGGAAGACAGATGCGCCAAACATCGACAACACACACATCTGAACCAGTAAGAGAAATCTGCAGTGGCCGATCATTGTCTAGGTGGAAAGTAGCAATTCAGCAAATCTTGCAAATTGAGACACGGGTTTCCAACTTACCACAGCAGTGGATCCAGTTCAAATGGTTCAAATGGCTCTGAGCACTATGGGACTCAACTGCTGTGGTCATCAGTCCCCTAGAACTTAGAACTACTTAAACCTAACTAACCTAAGGACATCACACACATCCATGCCCGAGGCAGGATTCGAACCTGCGACCGTAGCAGTCGCACGGTTCCGGACTGCGCGCCTAGAACCGCGAGACCAACGCGGCCGGCAGTGGATCCAGTGCTGGTAACGTTATACTCCCAGCGACCTCGAAGGGAGGTCCAAAGGATGGCAATCCAAGGGATGGCAATTCTGTGGCGACCTGAATATTCAGATGTCACCGACAAGGATGGTAACATGCTAGTGCGGGCGCGTATTTTGGCAAGCGACTTCCCGCAAAGGGCGTTGATGGGAGAGTACGATGGCAAAGACAGCCATTGGGCGCTGATGACCACGCCAAACAGCACCACACATCATCATAATCTAAGACAGCCATTGAGCGTGTGCTGAATCCCTCGCTCATCGTACTATAGGAGGCGTGGTTTTCGTTCCCGCTACAGAGCAGCAAATCTTCGCTTTTGGCCACCTAATCTGGCGCCTTCACACCTGCGCGTTGCCCGCATAGATTGGCATAAATACGAGGCTTCAGTTACAGCTCCTGAGAATGCCTGCCGCTTCTGAAAATGTTATTAATTAAGAAACAAGATGTAATATTACTAATTAAAACATCATTCAGAATGTACAAGCCGCGCGGGATTAGCCGAGCGGTCTAGGCTCTGCAGTCATGGCCTGTGTGGCTGGTCCCGGCGGAGGTTCGAGTCCTCCCTCGGGCATGGGTGTGTGTGTTTGTCCTTAGGATAATTTAGGTTAAGTAGTGTGTAAGCTTAGGGACTAATGACCTTAGCAGTTAGGTCCCATAAGATTTCACATACATTTGAACATTTTTGAAGAATGTACAAGGCAGTGAATTTTGGAGGCATAATGAAATACTCAAGAGGATGTCGTTATCAGGAGAAAGAAAACTGGCGTTCTAAGGATCGAAGCGTGGAATGTCAGATACCTTAATCGGGCAGGTAGGTTAGAAAATTTAGAAAGGGAAATGGATAGGTTAAAGTTAGATATAGTGGGGATTAGTGAAGTTCGGTGGCAGGACGAACAAGATTTCTGGTCAGGTGACTACAGGGTTATAAACACAAAATCAAATAGGGGTAATGCAGGAGTAGGTTTAATAACGAATAGGAAAATAGGAATGCGGATAAGCTACTACAAACAGCATAGTGAACGCATTATTATGGCCAAGATAGATACGAAGTCCACACCTATTACAGTAGTACAAATTTATACGCTAACTAGCTCTGCAGATGACGAAGAAATTGAAGAAATGTATGATGAAATAAAAGAAATTATTCAGATAGTGAAGGGTGACGAAAATTTAATAGTTATGGGTGACCGGAATTCGGTAGTAGGAAAAGGGAGAGAAGGAAACGTAGTAGGTGAATATGGATTGGGGCTAAGAAATGAAAGAGGAAGCCGCCTGGTAGAATTTTGCACAGAGCACAACTTAATCATAGCTAATACTTGGTTTAAGAATCATGAAAGAAGGTTGTATACATGGAAGAACCCTGGAGATACTAAAAGGTATCAGATAGATTATATAATGGTAAGACAGAGATTTAGGAACCAGGTTTTAAATTGTAAGGCATTTCCAGGGGCAGATGTGGACTCTGACCACAATCTATTGGTTCTGACCTGTAGATTAAAACTGAAGAAACTGCAAAAAGGTGGGAATTTAAGGAGATGGGACCTGGATAAACTGAAAGAACCAGAGGTTGTACAGAGTTTCAGGGAGAGGATAAGGGAACAATTGACAGCAATGGGGGAAAGAAATACACTAGAAGAAGAATGGGTAGCTTTGAGGGATGAAGTGGTGAAGGCAGCAGAGGATCAAGTAGGTAAAAAGACGAGGGCTAGTAGAAATCCTTGGGTAACAGAAGAAATATTGAATTTAATTGATGAAAGGAGAAAATATAAAAATGCAGTAGATGAAGCAGGCAAAAAGGAATACAAACGTCTCAATAATGAGATCGACAGGAAGTGCAAAATGGCTAAGCAGGGATGGCTAGAGGACAAATGTAAGGATGTAGAGGCTTATCTCACTAGGGGTAAGATAGATACTGCCTACAGGAAAATTAAAGAGACCTTTGGAGATAAGAGAATCACTTGTAGGAACATCAAGAGCTCAGATGGAAACCCAGTTCTAAGCAAAGAAGGGAAAGCAGAAAGGCGGAAGGAGTATATAGAGGGTCTATACAAGGCCGGTGTACTTGAGGACAATATTATGGAAATGGAAGAGGATGTAGATGAAGATGAAATGGGAGATACGATACTGCGTGAAGAGTTTGACAGAGCACTGAAAGACCTGAGTCGAAACAAGGCCCCGGGGGTAGACAACATTCCATTGGAACTACTGACGGCCTTGGGAGAGCCAGACCTGACAAAACTCTACCATCTGGTGAGCAAGATGTATGAGACAGGCGAAATACCCTCAGACTGCAAGAAGAATATAATAATTCCAATCTCAAAGAAAGCAGGTGTTGACAGATGTGAAAATTACCGAACAATTAGTTTAGTAAGCCACAGGTGCAAAATACTGACACAAATTCTTTACAGACGAATGGAAAAACTAGTAGAAGCCGACCTCGGGGAAGATCAGTTTGGATTCCATAGAAATACTGGAACACGTGAGGCAATGCTGACCTTACGACTTGTTGTTGTTGTTGTGGTCTTCAGTCCTGAGACTGGTTTGATGCAGCTCTCCATGCTACTCTATCCTGTGCAAGCTTCTTCATCTCCCAGTACCTACTGCAACCTACATCCTTCTGAATCTGCTTAGTGTATTCATCTCTTGGTCTCCCTCTACGATTTTTACCCTCCACGCTGCCCTCCAATGCTAAATTTGTGATCCCTTGATGCCTCAGAACATGTCCTACCAACCGATCCCTTCTTCTAGTCAAGTTGTGCCACAAACTTCTCTTCTCCCTAATCCTATTCAATACTTCCTCATTAGTTACGTGATCTACCCACCTTATGTTCAGCATTCTTCTGTAGCACCACATTTCGAAAGCTTCTATTCTCTTCTTGTCCAAACTGATTATCGTCCATGTTTCACTTCCATACATGGCTACACTCCATACAAATACTTTCAGAAACGACTTCCTGACACTTAAATCTATACTCGATGTTAACAAATTTCTCTTCTTCAGAAACGATTTCCTTGCCATTGCCAGTCTACATTTTATATCCTCTCTACTTCGACCATCATCAGTTATTTTGCTCCCCAAATAGCAAAACTCCTTTACTACTTTGAGTGTCTCATTTCCTAATCTAATCCCCTCAGCATCACCCGATTTAATTTGACTACATTCCATTATCCCTTACGACTTATCTTAAAAGAAAGATTAAGGAAAGGCAAACCTACGTTTCTAGCATTTGTAGACTTAGAGAAAGCTTTTGACAATGTTGATTGGAATACTCTCTTTCAAATTCTAAAGGTAGCAGGGGTAAAATACAGGGAGCGAAAGACTATTTACAATTTGTACAGAAACCAGATGGCAGTTATAAGAGTCGAGGGACTTGAAAGGGAAGCAGTGGTTGGGAAGGGAGTGAGACAGGGTTGTAGCCTCTCCCCAATGTTATTCAGTCTGTATATTGAGCAAGCAGTAAAGGAAACAAAAGAAAAATTCGGAGTAGGTATTAAAATCCATGGAGAAGAAATAAAAACTTTAAGGTTTGCCGATGACATTGTAATTCTGTCAGAGACAGCAAAGGACTTGGAAGAGCAGTTGAAGGGAATGGATAGTGTCTTGAAGGGAGGATATAAGATGAACATCAACAAAAGCAAAACGAGGATAATGGAATGTAGTCGAATTAAGTCGGGTGATGCTGAGGGAATTAGATTAGGAAATGAGACTCTTAAAGTAGTAAAGGAGTTTTGCTGTTTGGGGAGCAAAATAACTGATGATGGTCGAAGTAGTGAGGATATAAAATGTAGACTGGCAATGGGAAGGAAAGCCTTTCTGAAGAAGAGAAATTTGTTAACATCGAGTATAGATTTAAGTGCCAGGAAGTCATTTCTGAAAGGAATTGTATGGCGTGTAGCCATGTATGGAAGTAAAACATGGACAATAAATAGTTTGGACAAGAAGAGAATAGAAGCTTTCGAAATGTGGTGCTACAGAAGAATGCTGAAGATTAGATGGGTAGATCACATAACTAATAAGGAAGTATTGAATAGGATTGGGGAGAAGAGAAGTTTGTGGCACAACTTGACCAGAAGAAGGGATCGGTTGGTAGGACATGTTCTGAGGCATCAAGGGATTACCAATATAGTATTGGAAGGCAGCGTGGAGGGTAAAAATCGTAGAGGGAGACCAAGAGATGAATACACTAAGCAGATTCAGAAGGATGTAGGTTGCAGTAGGTACTGGGAGATGAAGAAGCTTGCACAGGATAGAGTAGCATGGAGAGCTGCATCAAACCAGTCTCAGGACTGAAGACCACAACAACAACAACAACAATGAAATACAGACGTATGTTTCGCTTTAGACAGAATATGTAGACGTGCAGTGCGAATTATTTGCGACTACAGCATGTGACGGTGCTCACAAGTATCACTAACATTTTTATTAAAAATATAGTTCATAAAAATTATAACGAAATAACATATATGCCTCTTGTTCGCTTAATCGAAATACTAGAACACTTTGCTACAAATGGGCTTGTAGATCACTCCACTGTACATAGCAGCCTCTTACCAAATGAGTAATGAGTACGCTCAACAGGATAAGGAGTAAACTCCTACTGCTTTTCTGGTTATACTATACTTATGTCATTATGCCCGTACTGCTCTGTTTTAACTTGCGTGTACCGAAGTGTACGTGCTTTTTACCAAGCGGACCATACGTGACACACTGCAAATAACGGGCTCTGCTGTAATACATACAACTGGACTAACATTAATTAAAATACAGTTGAATTTATTTAAAAAATTTTTTGAGTTAACGAAGTGAAAACGTACTTTCTGTGTGGCCCCACGCCATAAATATCCGCTATATTCGTTTCTGCATAGCAAAAAGGTCTCTTTTGTTCCCTCCACGGTGTTCTGTGTCTGTGGGTAAATATTTTTGCGCTGTATATGCAAAAGCGCAAAGGTCCACAAATGACTTGCTTTCTAATCCACTTACATTTATGACGACAGACGGATATGTGATGCCGTTTTGCCGAGTGAATAAAGGGAGTCTGTTCAAATTTTGAAATGTCACCTGACGCCCGCCCATGCCTGCGCCGTGCCCGCCCAAATTGAATTTGTCAGATATGCGTCTCATATTCAAATACGCAGCTGTAATTGTTTCAGCTGGGCCAGCAGCGAAAAAAGGGGAAAAAAGGGGGAGAGCAGGCGAGCGCTGGGACAACGCTACCGTCAGCACTGGGAGTGTCCGGCGAGTTGAAGAAAATTTTACGTTTCTCCGGCACGAATGAAGCTAATCGTCAAACGTGCGTTCACTTATTCCATCCGCGCCGTGGGAAAGTAGCAGAGGAGCGGAAGTGTAGTTTTTTTTAGCGTTTGTGAATGTATGCCTTTCGTTTTTGACAAAACACGGGATGCCATGAGAATAAAGATATTTCGAAATAAAATGCGCGTGAAGTAAATTGCCCGTGAGAAATATTCGGTAACAACAAGAGTGAGACCATTACAAATAGCGTATTCGTTCAGTACTGTATTTGTTTGGTACCAGCAGTGACACCGTGGCTTGCTGCATAAAGCTACCGTATCTCTGGTAACAGTGAATAGGCACAAGATAAAACTGCGTGTAGTCTAACGAGAAAGATAATAATATTCTATTTTTACGAGCTTGCCTTTTGTAAAATTCAGAAACATTCACCTCTCTTATTTGCCGTATGCACATGTTTCCGCACAAATGTGTTATCTTCTGTAAACTTACACTGAGGTGATTAAAATCAAGGGATAGCGTTATGCATTTATGCAGATGGCGGTAGTATCACGCACACAACGTACAAAGGGGCAGTGCCAGCGTCCAGGATATCAAGGGCCAGTTTGTTACAACTATTGTGAGCCAGTCTGCCACAGCAGAAGATATAACGGCCTTGTGACACCCTTCCCAACCGACTCAGTACTTGCATTCAGGGTGGAGGGGTTAAGTGGAATCGCACCCCCAAGTTCCTTGTAAATTTGACTTGATTCTGTAATCACTGAAATAACATTACATACTCTCTCAAGCCATGAGGTGTCACTCCATTTCGTCCACCCCTTCTGTGTGCCTCAGGTTTGTCGTCAGGTAGTGTATGATACCGTATAAGGATTTTGCATTTCGTCTGTATAGTTTTCCGAGCAGCTCCTAACAGCAGCCTGTTTTTTGAGAGTCGATCAAATTGTATAGAATACATCAAAAAGATCCGCCCGCGGTAGCCGAACGGTTCTAGGTGCTTCAGTCCGGAACCACGCGACTGCTACGGTCGCAGGTTCGAATCCTGCCTAGGGCATGGATGTGTGTGATGTCCTAAGGTTAGTTAGATTTAAGTAGTTCTAAGTTCTACGGGACTGATGACCTCAGATGTTAAGTCCCATAGTGCTCAAAGGCATTTGAGCCCATCAAAATGACTTCTTTTTCAGAGCTAACCCTTCTTGTAGTGTCGAATGAACTCCAGTCTTCGCTTTGGCTAATGATCCCTCTGTGTCACGGTAGCTCGTATGCCTATGTCCTTCAGTTGCATTAGGCATCGAATCTGTGCTTTTTGGAACAAGAAGCGAGTTTGGTTGATCTCCACGAAATTCATCTCGTACGGAAGCACGACAAGAACAAAAGTCTGTAAGGCAGTTGTGAACAGTCCTTTCTCAGGTTGTGGAACCAATCGATTTAGGGCTTTTTTATTGAATTAGATCTTTAAGAACGTCCAACGAAATCCTTCACACATTAACTGTTAGTTAAAACGCCGCTGACTATAAGCAGACCGCTAAACAAGTTTCTGAGCTGCCATTGTTTCAGCAGTAACAAGTGACAAAAATTAATGCAACAGTAATGTCACACCTCGATCGCGCCTCAATGATCGTTTCTAAAATCTTAAAAAGTGACACTCGTATTAATCATGCCATCAGTTACAAGTGCAAACGACTACTGCTTAACACACGTCCAGCACATATTCTTGTAATCTCACTATCAAATACACAGAAGAGTTTGTCTGCATGCTCAGCTGTGTATACTCTGCGTTAAGATCCGTTCGCCAACTAGCCTTTTCCACGATTTGCTATATGTTTTGAGCGTTGTTCGTTGTTCGGTCAGAAGCTATTGAAATACTACATAAGGTTTTCCTGTGTCACTGAATAGCAGTGAAACGAAATGAAGAAGGGAAATGAGTTATGGTACATTCACTGAAAATGCCGTCTGTATTACTAAACGCCTAAAGCAGTTAGCAAGTCAACGGCCTTGCCGCAGTGGTAACACCGGTCCCCGACAGATCATCGAACTTAAGCGCTGTCGGACTGGGCTAGCACTTGGATGGGTGACCATCCGGTCTGCCGTGTGCTATTGGCAAGCGGGGTGCACTCAGCCCTTGTGACGCAAACTGAGGAGCTGCTTGATTGAGAAGTAGAGGCTCGGGTCTCGTAAACTGATATACGGCGGGAGAGCGGTGTGCTGACGTCATGCCCCTTCATAACCGCATCCTGTGACGCCAGTGGTCTGAGGATGACACGGCGGCCGGTCGGTATCGTTGCGCCTTCGAGGGCCTGTTTGGACGGGGTCTAAAGCAGTCAGCTGCTGCAAGTTCTAGGTTTGCATTTCTAACAACTTACAGGGTCAACAAAAATTACAATTTCATATAATTATGGACTGAATTTAAAAATCTAAAATGTTGCTATACTGTACTCATTACCTTTAAGGTTTAACTCAGGAAGTCAACTATAAAGTTAGAAATTGTGCATATGTCATGAGGCAGCGTAACTCACGGTCCGAAAACTACGCAGACTGTATGCATCCAGTTCCAGAGAACGAGAGCACTTAACTTTCCACAACAGCGGAAACCAGAGAAGGTAGTGATCGACGCTGGGGTCTGGAGCGAAGCCGACGTTCTAACTCAAACCAAAGGTGTTCCACTTAGTCCATGGCAGGACTCGGGGCGGGTCACCCAAGTTCGGGAATGCTACTGGCCACAAACGATTGCTCACAGATTCTGTTTTATGACAGGGTGCATTGTCATGTTCATGCAAACAGCCATTATCTCCGAACTGTTCCTCTACGGAATGTAATACAGAATGGTGTAAAACGTGTTCATACGCTTCCGCATTTAGCGTTTACGTAAGCACTATAATGGGACCTCACTATAACCACGAGAAACATCTTAACACCACCGCTGCTGTTCTGCATTGTTGGCACTGCATACGACGGCAGGTAACGTTCTCGAGCGTGCTCGAAACCAAAAGCCTTCCACCCGATTGCCGCAGAGAATAGCATGATTCATCGCACTAAGTATATCGTTTCCAGTATCCACTGTCCACTGTTTACACCACCTCTGGAGTTCGCCTCTGGTATCTGAGTGGTCAGCGCGACGGAATGTCATACCTAACGGCCCGGGTTCGATTCCCGGCTGGGTCGGAGATTTTCTCCACTCAGGGACTGGGTTTTGTGCTGCCCCATCGACACGCAAGTCGCCGAAGTGGCGTCAACTGAAGACTTGCACCAGGCGAACGGTCTACCCGACGGGAGGCCCTAGCCTCACGGCATTTACATTTGCCACCTCTGGCGTCGCGTATCATTAACTACAGAACGTGTGGCTCACAAGGAGCGTCTCGAACTTTGTACGCAATTCCGTTTAATTACGTGAGCACAGTAACTGTCCTAGCTGGACTGATGGTAGCACGCTGGAAATCACAAGTGTTTCCTTACACTTACTAAATGCGATTTTGGACAACACTGTCAGCAATGATCGACACTCCCTGTCTGTCAGTACATGAGGTCTGCCTGAGTTTGGTTTAGCTGTAGTCATAACTTCGGGTTTCAACTCCACAATCACATCACCAACAATGGACTTGGGCGGATTTAGAAAGGTTTAATAGTAGGCGATGAATTTGTTAGCCAAGTGACAACCAGTGACGTTCGAAGTTACTAACCACTTCTGACCCATCCATTCTGCCGTTGTCACCCCTCTTCAGGTAACAAAATACTGCCCGCCGCTTTTCTTACTGGCAGGTCCTGCCCTTCTGGCATCCAGCGGTCATTTCCATATTGTGTAGGCAAGTCCGTATACTTTTGATCAGAGAGTGTATATGCTGATCAGCGGTAGTCAAATTTTTGCTTCTGGGTGCTGTAATAATACACTGAAGCGCCAAAGAAACTGGTATAGGCATGTGTATTCAAATACAGAGATATGTAAACAGGCAGAATACGCCGCTGCGGTCGGCAACGTCTATATAAGACAAGTGTCTGGCGCACTTGTTAGATCGGTTACTGCTGCTGCAGGTTATCAAAATTTAAGCGATTTTGAACGTGGCCACTATAGTCGGCGCACGAGCGATGGGTCTCAGCTTCTCAGAGGTAGCGATGAAGGGGGAATTTTCCCGTACGACCGTTTCACGAGTGTACTGTGAATATCTGGAATCCGATAAAACATCAAATCTCCGACATCGTTGCACCCGCAAAAAGATCTTGCAAGAACGGGACCAACGACGATTGAAGGCAATCATTCAAAGTAACAGAAATGCAGCTATTCCTCAAATTGCTGCAGATTTCAATGCCGGGCCATCAACAAGTGTCAGCGTGCGAACCATTCAACGAAACATCATCGATATGGGCTTTCGGAGCTGAAGACCCACCCGTGTACCCTTGATGACTGCAAGACACGAAGCCTTAAGTCGTCGGCACACGGACCGTGCTGTGGAACGTGTCAACGTTCAGCGTGCTGAGGTCTACGTGCTGCTGAATGCTCAGAAACGAAGCGACTTGTACATACGGGACGTGGTCCCCAACGTGGTATTCACGATCACAACGCACTCCAGCGGCAGTTGCGGAATGTTCCTAGTTCGTAAATCACACTGTTTACTAAACGGGCGCGTGTAAAATTCCTATGTTAGCTCTATTAAAACGCACATTTCCTTCATTGCCCATATGTTAGTCACATTGTTCTATATGTAATATACAAAAATAAAAACTTCAATAACCATGTACAGTCGTGCTCAAAAGTATCCGAACTACCTGAATTGCATTTCGCCTGATTCTAATGCAACCCACATAGCGCAGCTGTCTAGCAGATCCTCTAATCGCCCCTCGGTACAGTCGTTTGACTATTGAAAATGGTTCCAACAATTCACCACTAGAAAACACTGCTCTGTATCGCAATAACTCAAGATGTAAAGTAATACCAAGGTACTACAAATCTCAGGGAACATCTTATCACAGATAAGACGGTTCTTCAGGCTTGTAAGCTCACATTTATTACAATAAATGACACACATGAAATGTTACCACTCTCGTTATTACGTCAGATAGGTAAGTCACGTAGTAAGTTCGTCGTATTCATGATTTCCTCTTCAAAATAACATACCGTACTTATTATTTTACATAAAATGACATTAAAAATTTAAGTTATTCACGAGCAGCTAGTTGAGAACATGTATGAACTTCAAATGATACAACGAACCGTCTCGTTCTGCCTATGGATTCAAACCCAGGTCATGCAGACTAAGCAAAGACTTCGTGACTGACGGAAACTAACAGCCATTCCTGACTAGGCATACAGAGAGTGACATACCTCGATTCTAGACAGTATCAGTTAGCAAATATCAACTTTAAATTGGATAACGTAAACATTCTTAATGGACGCGAATTCCTACCCAGCATCTATTGTCCTCGCTTACGAACTACGAGTGATGTTAAATATTGCTTCTTCACAAGTAACTTACTTGAAATGCGTGAGGTAAAGCTTTGTGTTGGACAGGGATTCGAACCCAGAACCTAATTGGATTGTCATCGAAGCACAATCAACTGTGACATATCGGATTTTCTCGGCAGTAGCTAGATGTTTTAACTGAAATGACAAGACGAAACATTAATTTTTTCTTTCCCAGGACTCAAACCTGGCACCTATCGCTGTTATAGAGAAAACGAACGTTAAAAATGGGTATGTTACACCAGCAGCGACATGTGAGCATGTTTGAACTAGAAACAATATGACGAAGCGTTCAGTGCTGACTGGGAATCGAGCCCCACACATATCGTTGTTGACTGCACACAAAGAGACGTAAGCTACCGAATTTTTCTCCACCAGCACCTCGGAGTAACATCCTTGAATTTACAATGACTTCGCAAACAGTTCTGTGTCTCACTGGGACTCAAAAACGTCAGACACCGTTAGTGTTGACAACGAATGAAAATACATTAAAAATCAAAATTATTACCCACCAGTAGATAGGTGTTCTCAAGCTAGAGCTTGATAATACATAATGAAAGCTTTAGTGCCGGGCCAGGATTCGAACCCTTTCACGCGCAATATGTGGAGATGTTGAACAGTTTTGAACAAACAACAAATTGCAGTCGAGCTGTATTGTCACGAAGGGAGTCTGAGTTGCATTCCCAGATCAGAACCAATTTTATCGACATACAGAAGCTCAAATAAAAGATGGAATAAGTGTACTGTGACCCCACATAGCGTTTGTTTCGTGACTGGAAATAAATAACTAGTATAAGAAATGTTACTGTTGATTGAGTTACTACTTGTCGCGACTCCTGACTTTATTGTGGTTCAACCTACCGTCTACTTGGTAGAGAAGGAATATCATGTTTAACATGAATGTCAGACCACAATGCCATTATACCTTCTTCACTTGGCGTAGCCAGAAGAGAACAGAATCTGTCCCTCCCTATCAAAAATCGTCAGCAGACGTTGGAATCGAACCCAGCATCAACCTAGCATCAACCCAAAAGACCACCAAACTCTCTTCTCTATCACTCATTTTTTTATCATAACGATGTTGCGCTACACTGGATGAGAATTCGGACACGCAGACTCCCTGTAGTGGTTTGCAGCATGTTCAGTACATTCATTTACTTGGTTGACCGAATCGCCATGAACTAGCTGCCTCGGCTACCCAGTGCATACATTCGTCTCTATTTTGTAATCACCGAAATAAAATCACGTAGCTGAGACCTACACAGAACTGCCAACAGTGTAGGATGCAGAAATTTAAACAGGAAGTGTTCCTTTCGACTTGAGCTACTCTATTGCGCTATCTGTTTGTTAAAAACGTCGTGCAGTGCAAAAGAAAAGCTGTAACTGTCTGTCTCTCAGAAGTCTAGATCCGGCCATATGCATTATCTCACATCACTGTGCAATGCGCGAGTTCTAGAGGAATTGTTGTTGAGTTCTGGAGGTGTTGTAGCTATGTGTCAGCTAGTTGCGTAACGGTAAGCGTCGCGCACTGTTGATACGACGTCGCGAGTTTTGGTACATTCACTGCTACATTTTTTAAAACGCTATACTGCTGTCTGCTGAAGTTATCGATCTAATGGAACTTTGAACATAATTCCCTTCACTTCTCAGCCCAAAATAGTTGCATGTGGGAAAAGGGCTAACTTCAGCGACATTTTGTTCTTTTCAGGTTTAATAGATGGCCAGGCTGCAGATGCATCTCGAAACTTTTGTATTATGTATGGGGAGAGCGCATCGTGCCCAAATACGCCAGAAAAGTATTTTCTACATTAGCTGTCGTGTGGCAGTAGCATTTTATTCTACATAAAACCTTGTTTGACAGCTTTAACTCAGAACAAGTTTTCTGCATGCATGTTATCAATAAACTGCATGTGCATTGTCAGACTGTTATAGATATCATCAGAGAATTCGCATATATCGTTGATGATTAATTTCTCTCTCATGTTAACTAATGTTTTAACAACACTAAAAGAAACAGTACGAAAATTGTGCACTGTATTATAAGAAATGAAATAAAACTACCCACGATAACCTTACGACGAAAGTCTGTTTCAATAAACCTGAGTATCTGTACACAAGCGTGCCTCTATCGGTACGAATTAGTAAAATACTAATCACTTAGATTTCGATTGGGTCTGTGTTTGATTGGTATGCTGTGTCATACTCAAGTGGTATGCAAATGTGGCATTTCATAAATAAAGTTATGTATTCCTAGAAACACAAAATTTGTTTGTCAGCAGCGGAAAGAGGCATTACCTGTTGTGCAGCATTGTAAGTTTTTCACCATTGCACTACGAGCCGAAAGTATTTTCTTGCGATTTCCTCATCGATGTGAGATCTGACTGCTTGTAGCTCTTTCACAGAAGGGATAAAAACGTAACAGTCAGCAAGGCTGGAGCCGCAAACTATAACAGACGCTTTCTTTGAAGTTAGCACGTTTCCACAGAGCTAGGGAAGAGGCATGCGTCTATGTCTCCTCTACGAGAGCAGTAGTGGCTAGGACTCGCAAACCACTATTTAAAGGACGAGATTAGATGCGATTTTCACGTGCAACGACTTTCCTCGGCTGAAAACTGTAAATTTACAATCTTTTGTTACAGCTCAAGCGTTAATATTAACTTAGATTATTCAATGGAAATGACAGGAAAAATCAAGTGAACTTTGAGGCTTAATTCCGTGCACACCAGGAAGTAACTCGTCGATCACAGAGTTGCCAAATATACCTTGCCTTGTTGCCAAATCTCAGTTACAATACCAGCAGGAAGAAGACGAACCGATGTGATGCTACAATGGGCTGGGAAGTGACCATAGCTGATGTCTCAAAGATGCGGCTGCTACGGCCTGGAATACGTAATCCGTGTGATTCACATTTCTGTAACTGCGTTTAGGGACTGGAGCGTAGTTACTAATAATACTCAGAACTGACTGCAATCTAGGCTTCATAAATCAGTAACTCTCATAGTTGTTTTTATATATCTTTCGTAAGTGTACTCAAAACTAAGAAAATCATTGACGAACGTTTTCGTGCCTCGCCGATAGTCGAGCACAACAAACAAATAAAAATAAAAAAAGACTGTGTGCGTGCGTGTGTATGTGTGTGTGTGTGTGTGTGTGTGTGTGTGAGAGAGAGAGAGAGAGAGAGAGAGAGAGAGAGAGGGAGAGAGAGAGAGAGAGATGTGAGAGAGAGTGAGGGAGACAGATAAAAATAAAAAGAATGAGAGAGAGAGTAAAAAATTGTTGCAAAGAAACTGAATCATGCTATGTAAATAAATCTTTCATTAAAATGACACGTTCTACATCATTACGGAATGTCGTATTCATGATCTATGGGACAAGTATTAATCTAATCTAATCATATCATATTGCTGACTAGTCATGAAGAGGCACGAAATTACAGAAATTATCGCCAATGTCAGTAACCAAATCTAAACTTGAAAAAAAAGGACGACAGTTTTGTAATAAACCGGGTCTCCTGTAAAGACCCATTCGTCCCTATTAACTAACCACGAAAGATGTGTGATATACCTCCATTCAGAAGGAAGTGTTCATGCATATAAAGATGAAGCGCATGATGTGAAGTTCTGTGACGGAGATACGAACCCAGCACGTAATCGGATTGTTAACCAACTAAAATCAAATGTTACGTATAGGTTTTTCGTACCAGCTGCTAGATGTTTGAATCTAAAATAAGGATACAAATTTTTGTGCCTGGGCGACAATCGAACCGCACACCTACCGTCCTTCTTTATCATCCACGTAACACTTGCTTACTCACCAACAGTAAGATGTGTGCGTGTTTGACCAGAAATAACGACACCTATTGCGATTGTTGGCAACACATGAACAGACATTAAAAATGCACGTTAATTTTCACTAGCAGACTGGTATGCATGTGATAGGGCTTGAAATGAAATTATTAATATTTTTGTACTGGATCAGGATTCGGACCCACATACTTACCTTCGGAGGAGACCTAGAGAAGATTGCAGTCTAGGGAAAAGGAACGAAATGATTCAACTATGCTGTACCGAGAGATTCAGATCCTTGAAAGATGAGATCTGAAATCGAATCACAGTCCAGCACCAAATTTTTCAACGTCTCTAGTTCAATCAAGTACAAGAAAAATAAGAGCCCCGTTCCGTTAAATGGCTATCGTTTCATAAAATAAAATAAAATTTTCTAATGTAAGTAAGTTTACTGGAGACAGTATTTCTGTTTATCATGACTTTCGCCTATGTCATTTCCCAACGTAAACCGGATCTGCCCAATTGGTAATGAAGGAACGTGATGTTTAATGCGGATTCTGGATTATAACGTCTTTCTATTGAGCTTACCTGAGGTAAAGTAAATCTGTTTGTGCCTCTTAAAAGTAAATGCCTGAACCCATGCATTGCACCTGTGATAGTTCGTTCCACCAGACCATTGTGGCCACATTTCCCAGCCCCAGGAGTGTGCTGTAACGGATGATGTGCTTAGCTTACAAAATTAATCACGGTGGAAAAAATGTGAGTCTATTAAATGGTTAAGTTGTAAGTAGGCTGTTCAGGTTCTTATATTGGTAACGCCATGTAGCACTCTGTATGAAAATCACTGGCTGTGCTGTGTGCAGTCTGTGGCTAGTTTGCATTGTTGTCTGCCATTGTAGTGTTGGGCAGCTGGCTGTGAACAGCGCGTAGCGTTGCGCAGCTGGAGGTGAGCCGCAAGCGGTGGTGGATGTGGGGAGGGAGATAGCGGAAATTTGAGAGCCGATGATCTGGACATGCGTCCATCAGAGACAGTACATTTGTAAGACTGGATGTCATGAACTGCTATATACATTATGACTTTTGAACACTATTAAGGTAAATCTTTCGTTTGCTAACTATGCCTATCAGTAGTTAGTGGCTTCAGTAGTTTGAATCTTGTATTTAGCTGGCAGTAGTGGCGCTCGCTGTGTTGCAGTAGTTCGAGTAACGAAGATTTTTGTGAGGTAAGTGATTTGTGAAACGTATAGGTTAATGTTAGTCATGGCCATTCATTTGTAGCGATTTTTGAAAGTCAGATTGCGTTGCGCTAAAAATATTGTGTGTCAGTTTCGTGTTGATCAGAATAAGTAAAGAGAGTAATGTCTGAGAACGTTCAGTTTTGCTCAGCTGTTTGAAAATCAAATAACGTAGAAGTTTATCAGTACAGTAATTCATTAATTTTTCTTTGGGGACGTTTCATTTGGCGACCCTACCAGGATACCTCACTGGAATCTTCTGATTATTTCTTGTAGTTTGTGTAATTAGTGTAGCTTTTGTTTATTGCTAGCACATAATTGTAGAGAGAATCTCCTTTGTAGTTGCAGTCTTTCATTGTTGTGCAGTAAAACAGTTGTTGCATACATGTAGATTTGCACCAAGTATTTCGCAGCTGCGCTTGCAATTAACTAGATATTATTTTCAGTGCTATGTTAATGTGTTATCTTATTTTGCTCATCAAATTGTGCTTTTCTGTGTTGTTGTGTGAAATATTCTGACAATAATTGCTTGTGGAAAACGTAATACTAGGCTCCAAAGTAAACTGAGAAATGACAGTGAAGACGAAAGCAGTGTGTTAGCGCCACCGTGTAATGAATCAACTAATGTTCAAACTAGTGATTTGGTAACTGTGCATAGGGATATGGAGCGGGCGGCAAATAATGGCGAAGACAGTGAAACAATTAGTGAACAGGGAAGCATTATCGATCGATGGCAATAGCTCGCCTCAGGAATCCGAAATGACAGGACACAATCTCGCAAATACTGTAGATTCAGGTTTTGGGTCCTCACCGTTTTCTCACATAAGTCAAGACACATTTTCTGCTTGTCAAAATGTGAATGTTGCCGGTGCAAATTCACTGCCGAAAAGCACTGAGGAACATGTTTCAGACACCAGTGCATTGTTATTACAATTAATACAACAAATGGGACAAACACAGCAAAAGCTTCAAAAGTTAGACACAATGGAACAAAATCTTCGAAAGCTAGACACAGTGGAACAAAATCAGAGACAAACACAGCAAAAGCTTCAAAAGTTAGACACAATAGAACAACACCAGAGACAAACACAGCAACAGTTAGACACAATGGAACAAAATCTTCGGAAGTTAGACACCACACTTGAACAAACACGTGAAGATTTAACTACTGAGTTACATAACATTGAATCGAAATTTCAAAAAGTCTGTAATGACGTAAAAACACAAATTTGTGAGCATTTCCAACCTATTTTTTCATGTCATGAAAATGCATTACAGAATCACGAAGCAGCCATAAAAGAACTGCAAACCATTGTTCATGAAAATCATGAGACCTTGTGGGCTCAAATTGACTCAGTTGCATCTACCGATTCGGTTATGCAACTTGCAAAAACTCAGGAAAACTTAAAGGACACAGTAGATACGATTTCAACACGAATGGACACTCTGAAACTTGGTTCAGAAAAACACACAGAGGAAATAATTTCACTATCGGAACTTTCAGATCAATTCACTAACTTATCTACAAAGGTAGATGATGATCTGAATGACACAAGACCTGTAGCCTTTAGGGACACTGAAGAGTATGAACAAATTAGAAAATTCGAACAAAATCAAAATCAAATCAATACACAGTACAAAAGAGAAATCCGGGAAGTACAAGATCATTTGGCACAAGTAATACAAGAATTACGTATTTCAGAGGACACTCGCGCTCCAGTACGGGAAGAGGGACATAGAAATACGGAACAACCACAAAATAATAACACAGGGCACTTTGGAAATTATGAAAGAAATTGGCAAGGCGCATTGGATTTTGAGATGAAACCGCCGAAACGAAGTAACAATGAGCGATGTGCGACTCGCCGACACGATGATTTTGATTATAAGCTGTTTATTACTACACGTAAATTTAAAACATTTAAGAATTATGGCAACGACATTCATCCACAAGCGTGGCTCCATCATTTCTCTCATTGTTTTCCTCCCAACTGGTCATTAGAGCACAGATTAGAATTTATGTGTGGCTGTTTAGAGAATGAACCAGCAGTAAGAATGCGATCAGCCATTCACGATTGTCACAGTGAAGGAGAATTTTACCATGCCTTCCTCTCAGCATGTTGGTCTCAAGCTGCACAAGACCGAGTAAAACATAGCATCATAATGATGAAACATTTCGAAGAATCTGAATTTTGCAGTCTTGTGAAATATTTTGAAGACATGTTGCACAGGAATCAGTACCTGTCAAACCCATACAGCCCCTCAGAACTCATCCGCATTTGCTTAATCAAATTACCTGAACATTTACGACATATTATTTTGGCAGGACGTTGCAAAGACGACATTGAAGCTTTTCAGGGACTCTTACAAGAATTGGAAATTGACACTGACAATCGCGGAACGCGACAACAGGAACACAACAATTACAGGTCACATCCATCGCAATTCCGCGATGAAAGAAATAATAACTGGACACGACAAGGCTATTCTCACAACACAAATCGTGACCAAAACAGACACCACCCATATGACAACCGTTGGCAGAGTAGTAATAATTACAGGGAAAGATCACCTCTCCACGGTAATGAATATCACAGAGACAATCAGAGAAACAGATGATATGGGAACCAAAATAATTATTATCAAGGGAGACAGAATAACTTCAGACGCAACAGTTATGATTCAGGGAGAAATTCTCCACCACGTGACCGACAAGAAAGAAACTATGGAATCTACCGACATGACGACTGACGATATGATCTTAACGACAGACCTGAATTGCATCAGAACTGGCGGGATTCAAACAGAGCAGGGCCCTCTCGACAAGGTGAATTTGTAGAAGTGAGACCTCCTAATCCCAATAACGACGCACGCAACAAAGAGACAGATAATGACTCGCACCGCCAGGCAGCCACGTGCGCCGGCTGGGCTTCAGAAAAATAACATAGATGTTAACCTTGAGAAAAATTTGAGCATGCTTTACCGATGTACGATATACCACATGATAGTTCTGTTAAAGCTGGAGCTCTGCATAGTAGGAAGAGTAAAGGATTGCACCACATTTCACGTGTAAAACTGTTTATTGAAAGATAATCTGCTTTTTAACTTAGTCTTTGCCATATAATTTTTCACTTCACGCTACTAGTACAATTTGTCACACTGAGAAACTGTTAACATGTAACAATGTTTTGAACTTAACTATCCAGTCTAGAACCTAGGGAACATTTTTAAACAGAAATTACGAACACATTGTTATAGTGAACAGACGTCACAGTGTTATTGTGTGTGTCCATTCTTGCTTGTTAGTTGCACGATTACGTAAAGACTATAAGGCTTACATACTTAGAACATATACTGGTACTGCTAATGAGATTTTAATGCAACATTTTGGTTTACTTGAAAATACATTCTGGATTTAAAGTACTTTCTGTGAGATACCAGATGAGACAGTGGTTAGTTTATGTGACAGCTACACGATTTTATCATGACGCTACTAATGAGTGACAATTTACAATGTTGCTTTTGCAGTGTTTCTGTTTTCTATCTGCACAGTTTTTCTGAATTATTCTGGAAAGTAAAACATGTTTTAGTAGTAACGTTTGTGGTATAGCTACAATGAGACAGCCTTTTCAGTAGCACAACAATACGTTACAGCACAGTACTTTCTTCATTACGGCAATAAGCGTAATAACTAAGATATCTATACGCAAAACATTTCACTTTTGTTTATCATGAGATAAGTACATTGGCTTCTGCAGAACTTAGCTTTCGGAGGACAATAACTACGACACTTCCACAGAGATTATCTTACAGCAAGACGCACATTTAGCGATACAGGACACGTATTTGAGTGATTAATTTTGCACTTAAATAATTTATTTTTAAAGATATTTGAAGTAAAATGATACAAAGGTCTTCCGTGATACATTTCATTCCATTGCTGTAATCTGTAACACCTGAGGGTATAATTACATTAATCCTCAGAGGGGTACACGCTTACTTTGTGTACCATGTGTTTGGCAAGCACAAGGAGCCCTAGCTAATATGGTATTTGCTTATACAACTTTACACTTCGGTACCATATTTCTCTAACACATAAATTACACAGCTATCTGATCATTTAACTGAGAGACAAACATTTTTTTTTTTACTACATCAGTGACACATGTTTATGCAATTACACAGTTGAGTAACTTCACACCTATGAAATTGTATTTTGTCTGTACTTTGTAAACTGTTCATATTTTTTCGGAACCATTGTGATACTATGAGAGCTTTGAATGATGTATTTGGTAAGGGAGCATGATTCTAAAGTACGTTTGAGGTAGATGACACTATTGAAATGAGCAGAGAATTTTTGTTAGCTTTTGACATTATTGCAGAAAGCTACGACGTTTTTGAGATTTGACTGAGGTGTTATGATTTTATTTTTATGACGACGATGTGTATTATTCTGTTGAGGTATGTTTATGATCAATAAGATGATGCTACCGTAAATGAGGAATTTGATTATGCTACATATATATTTTGATGAAATATTGAAGAAGTGTCGACGAATACGTATATGAATAATGAGTAGTGGTTAGGGACTCTGATTTGTGGAAAAGGATGTTGGAAACCAAGAATCGTACTTTAAGAGTTATGAAATGTGTGTAAATGCATGAATGTATCACAATGCCGACGAAAACTTTTTGAACACTGTTATATTCATAGGATTTAGTTTCTACACATTTGCAACGCAAATTCTCGACCTGTGAAATTTTTTATATGAGACTGTCACTGTAATGCAAACTGGTGTCGTAAATATTTCAGTAAGAAAGTTAAGTGACCACCTTCACGGAATGAGTCGTGGGCACCCAGCTGCGCGACAGTTGCCTGGAAAAAAGCCATTAGTGTGTGCCTTTCAGAGGCACAGGTAGAAAAAAAAGGGGCCATTATCCTCATTATTGACATTCCTTTGTAGAAAGCATCGCAAATACGACACGCTCAAACTTGAAAACATATGACAACACTGTGGAGCTCTTAATTTATGATATTTACTGAAATGCCTATTGAAATGACGAGAAATATTTTTATGTCTTTACACCTGATTATTACTACTGTCTTTATAGTTGAGGGATTTTTTACTACCTTATGAAATGCCATATGGCTAATGAATGATGTTTCATGCTTTCCTTTGTACACATTTGCTCATTTATATCTAGTTTCTAGCTGCACTGCAGCATTGGTTATTATAAAATTTAATAGATATACTAATATCACTATTTTCTGTCTACAGACCCAGTAAAGAATACGTTTATGATGTACTTTCTTAGAAAAGAGAGCACAAATAGACATTTCCCTTCACAGGAATTGTATAAATAATTTTTTTAATGACTTGGTAACTTTCTTGCAGAGTAAGTTTTTGTGATGCATCACTCTAGTGTTAAGATGTGACATAGGCATTAAACATGGCCATTTTTAGTGTAATATTTTTTCTGCTTGAGCTATGTCTTGTTTAGATAGAAGTTATTACATTTACTGCTGCTAGCTTTGCTAATTTGCAGTTTTTATTGCTTTTTGTGTTAATTGTTTTGTGCTGCTGCATTGCCTCATCGCTTAGTTTAGCATCAGAGCTCAGTAGATTTAAGTTAGCTTAAGAGGGGGTAGACTATATAAGAGAATGAGTTGCGATGAATTGGAAGAAATGCATTGAGACGTTGTACGAAAAAAGTACAGAAAGCAGGTATAGGTAGGATTTTCGTGGAAATAAATGATGAAGAGATAATGGAAAATAAATAATGCGGTAAGAAATGTGTGAACACATAAATACAGAAAGCATGCTTGGATAGAATTTTTTGGTGGAAACAAATGTTGAAATAAGAGGAAAGATATATGGAATGAAGTTTTGGGGTGGACTGCAGTACCAAATGTCACGCTGAAAACAAACCCTGTCCTGTATTTTTGTGTTATTACATTATGTGAATTTGTGTTTTTCCTGTCTTAATGTGTTTAGCTAATAAGAGTTATGTTGTAGAACTTTTCTGATAATATGTTGATGTCTTTGTAAAGATGTTTAGACATTATTTATTCTGTTCTGTTTTAATGCTCATGTGTGAAGTTGATGTTTCGAAAGTTATTCTGATCTATTAGGTATGTACTCAAGTAATAATTTCTGTAACACTGATGTATATGTTATTTCGATTCTTTTGTAAAGCTTGTACCACAAATGTCATCTGTATTGTTATGTTCTTTAATGATGTATTTTGTACCTTTGTTATTGTATTCTTACGTTATAAAATTGTAATTGACACCAGTTCATCAAATTAACTAACTTGTAAGTTACATTTCACTGCACATGTTTCTGTTGGTCGTAGTATATGGACAATATATGAGAAGTAGGGACTGATAGTGTTTGCACGTGTGTTAATAATTCAGCAAGGGACTGGATAACAGCATTGCTGGTTCTAAGGACATTTCAAAAAAAAAATTTTGTGAGTGCACAAGTGGTGGGTCATGGACTTGCTATATTGTCCACAAGACTCTTCTATGGTGATTGTGCACCTGCACAGTCGCAATGGATGGCTGCTAGCCATCTCTACAAGGACTACAGTGGGTCTACACCTTTGATGACTTACCAACACCATTATTTCTACAAGGACTGCAGTGGGTCCGCACCTCTCGTGGCCCACCAATACCATATTCTCTACCAGGATTACAGTGGGTCTGCTCTGTGATGACCTACCTACCAATATTCTTCAAAACGTCGAATGACTTTGCTGTGGGTTTGCTCTGTTGTGGCCCATTACCTGCCTGCATGTCAAGAGTCAGCACTGTGTTTCCGTTAGAAGGACAACACTACTTCTTCAAGACTGCATGGAAATCCACTACTTGCGTGTGCATTTTCTTTTACTGCTCAGACTTTCAGAAAAACACTGCTATTTTACTGTGATGAACTGTCTTTATGGACTGTGAGAAAATTTTAGCTTTTGACCAACATTGTATCAATAAGTGTGTGCCTTTGATTTCTTTGTTATTGTAATTATGAAAAATTTTTTCAAATCTGTATTGGCCACTGCCCAAAACAATTTGTAAAATTTTTTTGTGGGGAGCATGGGGGCTATGTAAGTACGCTGTTTAGGTTCTTATATTGGTAACGCCACGTAGTGCTCTGTATGAAAATCACTGGCTGTGCTGTGTGCAGTCTGTGGCTAGTTTGCATTGTTGTCTACCATTGTAGTGTTGGGCAGCTGGCTGTGAACAGAGCGTAGCGTTGCGCAGTCGGAGGTGAGCCGCCAGCAGTGGTGGATGTGGGGAGAGAGATAGCGGAAATTTGAGAGATGATGATCTGGACGTGTGTCCATCAGAGATAGTACATTTGTAAGACTGGATGTCATGAACTGCTATATATATTATGACTTTTGAACACTATTAAGGTAAATAAATTGTTTGTTCTCTATCAAAATCTTTCATTTGCTAACTATGCCTATCAGTAGTTAGTGGCTTCAGTAGTTTGAATCTTGTATTTAGCTGGCAGTAGTGGCGCTCGCTGTATTGCAGTAGTTCGAGTAACGAAGATTTTTGTGAGGTAAGTGATTTGTGAAACGTATAGGTTAATGTTAGTCAGGGCCATTCTTTTGTAGGGATTTTTGAAAGTCAAATTGCGTTGCGCTAAAAATATTGTGTGTCAGTTTCGTGTTGATCAGAATAAGTAAAGAGAGTAATGTCTGAGAACGTTCAGTTTTGCTCAGCTGTTTGAAAATCAAATAACGTAGAAGTTTGTCAGCACAGTAATTCATTAATTTTTCTTTGGGGACGTTTCAAAGTAGAAGCAATCTTCTGACGTGGAGATTATGCTATTCTGATGTCAGCAGGGTGTAAAGACTCTTCTAGGGATCATAGCCTCGACGTAAAGCTATTTTGAAATATTCACTAATTCAGCAAATTTCTTAGTTCGAGAAAATCCACTGTGAAGTGTGAAGTTACCGGATAATTCGATTGTTACTATCATTTTCTTCATACTGTTGCTGGAGCACATGTGCTTGAAGATCATTTAATGCCTTTTGGTCATTATAGAAGTAGTTGCCCAAGAAGAGGTTCTTTCCCTGTCTACGGAGTCATTTTCATGTTAATATCAAACATCAGCAATTACTCGCAGATTACATTAAAACTAAAGTAATTGATGAAGACGTTTCTTGATAACAAAAACGCGCTGCCTTTCTTAATTTACTTGCGCCTTGAAATGGCTGTCGAATACTGCCAAACCAGAAGACAAGGGATCTTACTGCCTTCCGTTATACGTCGCTGTCAGTTCTTCCACAAGATTTGGTCGACGTGACCTGTTTCAAGTTGTGTATGGCAGAGAATGTTTTAGAAAATCAATTGTTTTCCTTTGCAATAAACAGAAAGATTTTCATTGTAAGTTATCAAAGTTCAATATTTTCGCATTATTAGTTCAGATTTAATATTCACTTCTATAATGTAGGAAAGTATTTCACAGTTGCAAAACCCGCATCCGACTCATTGACCTAATACTTAGTCGCTGACCATAAATTCTAGCTCAGAGTGACACCAGTTTAAGTAACCTAATGTAGCGAAGACTGTTTGCCAGTGCTCTTTTTCACCGGAAAATATGCAATTCACTCATTGGGCTCCAATAGTACATTGTAACAGTAATTTCTGTGTGTATGCAATGAATGCGGATTGTGGAATTTAGTGGTGCTCTCTCTTCCACTTCTGTGTACAATATACCTGACCTAAACGGGCCCTTTATCATTACAGGCCCTGGGCAGTGCAACATCATTCTGACAACAGTAATGTGCTTATGCTGACAGCCTCAATGTTCGATTTAGCTGATTTTGTAATCATTTAAATAAAACAACATGACCTTCCAGTGGGAGACATTTCGTCCCCCTTTTCCTTGTGTGAAATTTGTCAGTAAGCTTTTTGCCCTCCAACCAGCGAAATGGGGCAGAGTACAGCCAGTAAACGATTCACATAACACGATTTAGTGCCGTTAAGACGATTTCTTTAAACATTGTCGTAGCTGAAGGAATTTAGTTTCTTCTTAAATCGTCTTATGCAGCAACGTTCACAGGTATCTCAAATAGGAAAAGCTCTTTATCCAGGTACGAAATTTGTAAAACAAACTGCCCACAGTTTGAGTCAGGTCGATCTTTTCGCCTTATAGCACTGCATAAGTAATTTGTCCAAGAGGTATCACAAGTAGTGTTCCTGTAGCTGTGGGAATCATTGGTTGAAAACGAGTTTTACGGCAATGGGTACAGTACTGCTAAATATTCAAAATTATTATCAACCTAAGCCAGAGTTCATCCACAAACTGAGGCGTATTTATAATACTGTAGCTAGACTGTGTATCCTTGTCTTCTTTGAGTGGGCATTGGAAGACATTTACACACACGTATACAATACTATGAATACTTCGACGCTGTAGCTATCGTTGCTCTCACATCTAATTTTAGCAGATGGGAAGGTACAAAGAAACAATCAGACTCATGGATGTGGACAGAAACTAAAGGGAAGATGCGGGCACTGTGCAGATCTGTGCTTTTTCTTCTTCCGATCTATACAAATAATGTGTACTAATCAGCGTATTCATTGTTCTCATAATGTTTCTCTCTTGTTTAGTCTTCTAATGATGAAGTGGATCCACACCCATGAGTCTGATTGTTTCTTTGTATCCTTCTATCTACTATCTTTGTGTGTTACTGCTCGGTGTTCAAAAAGCAATAAATTATGCCTGCTCCCACGAGGTATTAGAATGAGGTCGCAAAAAGGCTAACGAATTATAATCAAAATACACTGAGACGCCAATTTGTCCGTCATCATGGTGTTATGTCAGTAGATATAGTTGGGTATTATTGCCTGCATCACCGGGATCCCATTGCCGTCTCCTCTTTCGTTTGTGTGTTGCGCATGGTGCAGGAAATACGAGGTGCATTCAAGTTCTAAGGCCTCCGATTTTTTTTGTAATTAACTACTCGCCCGAAATCGATGAAACTGGCGTTACTTCTCGACGTAATCGCCCTGCAGACGTACACATTTTTCACAATGCTCACGCCATGATTCCATGGCAGCGGCGATGGCTTCTTTAGGAGTCTGTTTTGACCACTGGAAAATCGCTGAGGCAATAGCAGCATGGCTGGTGAATGTGCTGCCACGGAGAGTGTCTTTCATTCTTGGAAAAAGCCAAAAGTCACTAGGAGCCAGGTCAGGTGAGTAGGGAGCATGAGGAATCACTTCAAAGTTGTTATCACGAAGAAACTGTTGCGTAACGTTAGCTCGATGTGCGGGTGCGTTGTCTTGGTGAAACAGCACATGTGGAGCCCTTCCCGGACGTTTTTGTCGCAGTGTGGGAAGGAATTAGTTCTTCAAAACATTTTCGTAGGATGCACCTGTTACCGTAGTGCCCTTTGGAACGCAATGGGTAAGGATTACGCCCTCGCTGTCCCAGAACATGGATACCATCATTTTTTCACCACTGGCAGTTACCCGAAATTTTTTTGGTGGCGGTGAATCTGTGTGCTTCCATTGAGCTGACTGACTCTTTGTTCCTGGATTGAAAAATGGCATCCACGTCTCATCCATTGTCGCAACCGCCGAAAAGAAAGTCCCATTCATGCTGTCGTGCGCGTCAACATTGCTTGGCAACATGCCACACGGGCAGCCATGTGGTCGTCCGTCAGCATTCGTGGCACCCACCTGGATGACACTTTTCGCATTTTCAGGTCGCTATGCAGGATTGTGTGCACAGAACCCACAGAAATGCCAATTCTGGAGGCGATCTGTTCAACAGAGTATTTGGCGATCCCCCAAAACAATTCCCTCCACTTTCTCGATCATGTCGTCAGACTGGCTTGTGCGAGCCCGATGTTGTTTCGGTTTGTTGTCACATGATGTTCTGCCTTCATTAAACTGTCGCACCCATGAACGCACTTTCGACACATCCATAAGTCCATCACCACATGTCTCCTTCAACTGTCAATGAATTTCAATTGGTTTCACACCACGCAAATTCAGAAAACGAATGATTGCACGCTGTTCAAGTAAGGAAAATGTCGCCATTTTAAGTATTTAAAACAGCTCTCATTCTCGCCGCTGGCGGTAAAATTCCATCTGCCGTACGGTGCTGCCATCTCTGGGTCGTATTGACAATGAACGCAGCCTCATTTTAAAACAGTGCGCATGTTTCTATCTCTTTCCAGTCCGGAGAAAAAAAATCGGAGGCCTTAGAACTTGAATGCCCCTCGTATTTGTGTTTTGCTTGCTTCTGTGACGGGTTTCAGCTCACTGAATGCGAGAAAGCTCACGAATAGACTTTCAATAATTGGAATTACGCAGTAACACACTTAAAATGTGAATTTTTGCATTATGCATCCTGATGAAAATAACTGTAAATAGATTATATGCCTACTTGCTTATTACTCGCGCTTCTCGATGCTTTCTTCAGAAAAAAAAGAAAAATAAAGAGAGGAAGAGAGACAGAGAGAGAAAACAGAAATGTATTTCAAATATAAGCTCCGTGACGCCATGTTCGTCTCGTGATGTAAAGCAGGGATAGTTGATAGGTAGTATCTCGTTGTACTAGCGATATGTATGGCTACAGGGGTCTTACTTTTCTCTCTGCAAACAACCAGAACATAATTCAGTAACAAAGAGGTAAGAAGACCTATGCAGTGCGACAATTAAACACTCAGTCTTCCTTAGTTATTTTGTTAATCCTTAACAATCTTCTGTAATGTAGTAAACATGTTTGATTACTGATTTTTTACTACCATTGTCATTGTCATTCGTCACCTCCCAACAGATTTCCTATCACTCACTGCTGCCGATGCACGTTACAAATGGATCAGGATGAATGGAATGTGGGATGTTTCGTCACGGAGAATATACACATTTCTTTCCACGTCTTATGTTCAGGGTAATATGAAAATCTCAGTAAGAGCAGACGACAACAGGATGCCGGTGATACAGGCAATAATATCCAACTATTTCTGTCGACTTAACACCACGACGACAGACAAATTGGCGTCTCGGTGTATTTTGATTGTAATTCGTTAGCCTTCTTGCGACCTCGTTATAATACCTCGTGGGAGCAGGCATAATATTTTGCTTTTTGAACACCGAGCAGTAACACACAAAGATAGTAGATGGGAGGATACAAAGAAGCAATCAGACTCATGGGTGTGGATCCAGTTCATCGTTAGAAGACTAAATAAGAGGGGAAACATTATGAAAGCAATGAATGCGTGATTAGTATACATTATTTGTATGGATCGGATGATGAAAACGCGCAGATCTGCACTTTACTTTCTGTCTTAATGGGCATGATTTTTAGTTTCTTCTCTTCTGAATTTTCAAATGAATTGATTATTTCACGGCACAGAATAATTAGTTAACTGTGTTTCTTACAGCTTCCATTCGCACCAACATTTTTCTACATTCTCGTTCAATTCGTGAAATTCTACCTGTATGATCACAAGTTTGCACATAGATGCAATCAATTTCGAGGTGCATAGTGTTTGTTATCTTACTTTTTGTGACAGGTGGGCAAAGTTTATTTCCTAAAACTTTTTATTGTACTGAAATAATCTTTTGTCACAAAATAACAAGATAAGTGTTTTATTTGTATATATTTTGTGGGCAACTGTAATCGTTATGGAAGATTATCCACCTGAATGTTTGACTCAACTGGTAGGAGAAAACGCTGCATATTAACCAAACCACACGCCTCCTCTCCGTATCCTGCTATGACATGAGCATGGGATTCTCCTCACACACCGCTACAGAGCTGATCCTAGCACAGCAGAGAATTGGCAACACCATCACAAACATTTGGCAACACTGTGACAGTGCAATCACTTCCACATATGGTACTGAATTGACTCGCTAAATTCGCTTGTTATTCCCTTTCCATTTGAATGACTCGTGCTATATAATCCTCATGTAAACTAAGACACTGAGACTGAAAATTCAATTTTTTGGCTAAAGAAATGCTGTTCTTCACATAAGTGACAACTTTTATTAGCTTTCACGTTGTGTTAGGAGTCTGAGCGACCAATATCATGATGAGAGTGGAGTGCTCGCAGCAGTGTGTCCATAGCCCCGTGGTACAGCCCGTGTCTCGTGTCGCAACGGCTCAATGAATCGTCAGTTCTAACCGTGGTAGGAGCCAGCGTGTGCGAGCTTTTTTTTCTGATTTATTTTATGGAGCTACGAATTTCCAGAAAAAATTCTGTAACGGAATCGGAAGAAAAACCTTTGCACTTCAAGTTCTCTTGGTAGCTCGACCTAGTAAGTTGTGTTAATGGTCATTGATCTCGGCTTTCTGATTGTCAAGCTGCTTCACAATACAAACGTCTCTCAAGAAATTCGAATCGACCGTCAACGATACGAATTTCAATCTTGTTCTTCACATGCCAGGGTGATAAGTATGAAGGGAATGAAACTCTTAATTACTGTAGGGCCTCTATGCTAAATTTCCACAGTAGAAGTTAGGAACTCTCTGCAGACATTTACTAACAACGGCTCTAGCGACTTACTTTTTCTCTGGTAGCTTCAAATATGGGCAATTTAGTCGCCTTAAATCCAATTGAATATTTTAAATATCACTTCTGAACAGCGTTCACTTCTCCATTAATTAATGTATAGACCGCAAAACAAGCAATATGCCTGAGTAGCTATGTAGCAGGTTCTGAAAGGTATTGACACTATGTTTTGCATCCATTTACCAGAGGGAAACAAAGAAAGGAACCAAACACATTACACTGAATTTACTCTCTGTGCCTTGACTAACACATATGAATCAATGAAAAAAATAAATTATTTGAATAATCTCTTGTGAAAGGAAAAAGAACAGGATATGAAAATTTAATTATAGGGCACTGGATCACAATGAAATTAAATCTGTGCCACATTGATGTATTGCATACTAGTGTAATAAAATACTCACCAAATAAAAACGGTTTTGTGCCTCCGTTGCAATAGAGTGTGAAATACAAATTGTAGACAGATTTTATGGATCACCACTCAACAACATTAAAGCATTTCACATCGTCGAGAGTGAGGAGGGGAGCAGACGTTGCCAGCAGAAGGCAGCGCAGTGCCTCAGCCCACGCCGGTAGGCAGCAAACGGGTCACAGAGAACTCAGACGCACGCGGTGTTCAGAGGCGGATGGTCGGCCAAGAAATCTCTCACTAAAATATTGTTGAACCAAACTGTTACTACCAATGTGACAGAAAGCGAAATATTTTGTAGATTCGCTTGAAGTACACTCATAGCTTCAGCACCGAGAGGAAAGGGATTATAATAATTAAATAGAAGTGTGCTCTCGGTTGCCAGAAGTCGCATTAGCTAGTCTCGCGTTTTACGTCAAGACTACAGTCGCAGTGGAAAACGATGCACTCAGACTGCACTCAAGACTTCCTCCAGGAAGTGACGCAGTCTACAATGTAGCCAGTTCGAGCATATTGCCGGACATAGAATTCTGGTGGCAGTACGATTGTATTGTCGACCTTACGGACAATTTTATTGTTTAAGACTGCATTTACAACACATGTTGCACGCTGAACACCCAGAAAAATTAAACAAACAAACTATTTTATTAGAGCAACGTTAGCTACAGCGTTCGAAGTATTCATAGTATTGTATACGTGTGTGTAAATGTCTTCAAAAATGGTTCAAATGGCTCTGAGCACCATGGGACTTAACATCTATGGTCATCAGTCCCATAGAACTTAGAACTACTTAAACCTAACTAACCTAAGGACATCACACAACACCCAGCCATCACGAGGCAGAGAAAATCCCTGACCCCGCCGGGAATCGAACCCGGGAACCCGGGCGTGGGAAGCGAGAACGCTACCGCACGACCACGAGATGCGTGCTAAATGTCTTCCAATGCCCACTCAAGGAAGACAAGGATACACAGTCTAGCTACAGTATTATAAACACGCCTCAGTTTGTGGATGAACTCAGACAGGTTGATATTCATTTTGAATATTTAGCAGTACTGTACCCATTGCCGTTAAACTCGTTTTCAACCAATGATTCCCACAGCTACAGGAACACTACTTGCGATACCTCTTAGACAAAATACTTATGCAGTGCTATAAGGCGAAAAGAACGACCTGACTCAAACTGTGGGGATTTTGTTTTACAAATTTCGTACCTGGATAAAGAGCTTTTCCTATTTGAGATATCTGTGAACGTTGCTGCATAAGACGATTTAAGAGGAAACTAAATTCCTTCAGCTACGACAATGTATAAAGAAATCGTCTTAACGGCACTAAATCGTGTTATGTGAATCGTTTACTGGCTGTACTCTGCCCCATTTTGCTGGTTGGAAGGCAAAAAGCTTACTGACAAATTTCACACAAGGAAAAGGGGGACGAAATGTCTCCCACTGGAAGGTCATGTTGTTTTATTTAAATGATTACAAAATCAGCTAAAACGAACATTGAGGCTGTCAGCATAAGCACATTACTGTTGTCAGAATGATGTTGCACTGCCCAGGGCCTGTAATGATAAAGGGCCCGTTTAGGTCAGGCATATTGTATACAGAAGTGGAAGAGAGAGCACCACCAAATTCCACAATCCGCATTTATTGCACACACACAGAAATTACTGTTACAGTGTACTATTGGAGCCCAATGAGTGAATTTCATATTTTCCGGTGAAAAAGAGCACTGGCAAACAGTCTTCGCTACGTTAGGTTACTTAAACTGGTGTCACTCTGAGCTAGAATTTATGGTCAGCGACTAAGTATTAGGTCAATGAGTCGGATGCGGGTTTTGCAACTGTGAAATACTTTCCTACATTATAGAAGTGAATATTAAATCTGAACTAATAATGCGAAAATATTGAACTTTGATAACTTACAATGAAAATCTTCCTGTTTTTGCAAAGGAAAACAATTGATTTTCTAAAACATTCTCTGCCATACACAACTTGAAACAGGTCACGTCGACCAAATCTTGTGGAAGAACTGACAGCGACGTATAATGGATGGCAGTAAGATCCCTTGTCTTTTGGTTTGGCAGTATTCGACAGCCATTTCTAGGCGCAAGTAAATTAAGAAAGGCAGCGCGTTTTTGTTATCAAGAAACGTCTTCATCAATTACTTTAGTTTTAATGTAATCTGCGAGTAATTGCTGATGTTTGATATTAACATGAAAATGACTCCGTAGACAGGGAAAGAACCTCTTCTTGGGCAACTACTTCTATAATGACCAAAAGGCATTAAATGATCTTCAAGCACATGTGTTCCAGCAACGGTATGAAGAAAATGATAGTAACAATCGAATTATCCGGTAACTTCACACTTCACAGTGGATTTTCTCGAACTAAGAAATTTGCTGAATTAGTGAATATTTCAAAATGGCTTTACGTCAAGGCTATGATGCCTAGAAGAGTCTTTACATCCTGCTGACATCAGAATAGCATAATCTCCACGTCAGAAGATTGCTTCTACTTAACCATTTAATAGACTCGCATTTTTTCCAACGTGACTAATTTTGTAAGCTAAGCACATCATCCGTTACAGCACACTCCTGGGGCTGGGAAATGTGGCCACAATGGTCTGGCGGAACGAACTATCACAGGTGCAATGTATGGGTTCAGGCATTTACTTTTAAGAGGCACAAACAGAATTACTTTACCTCCGGTAAGCTCAATAGAAAGACGTTATAATCCAGAATCCGCATTAAACACCACGTTCCTTCATTACCAATTGGGCAGATCCGGTTTACGTTGGGAAATGACATAGGCGAAAGTCATGGTAAACAGAAATACTGTCTCCAGTAAACTTACTTACATTAGAAAATTTTATTTTATTTTATGAAACGATAGCCATTTAACAGAACAGGGCTCTTATTTTTCTTGTACTTGATTGAACTAGAGACGTTGACAAATTTGGTGCTGGACTGTGATTCGATTTCGGATCTCATCTTTCAAGGATCTGAATCTCTCGGTACAGCATAGTTGAATAATTTCGTTCCTTTTCCCTAGACTGCAATCTTCTCTAGGTCTCCTCCAAAGGTAAGTATGTGGGTCCGAATCCTGATCCAGTACAAAAATATTCATAATTTCATTTCAAGCCCTATCACATGCATACCAGTCTGCTAGTGAAAATTAACGTGCATTTTTTATGTCTGTTCATGTGTTGCCAACAATCGCAATAGGTGTCATTATTTCTGGTCAAACACGCACACATCTTACTGTTGGTGAGTAAGCAAGTGTTACGTGGATGATAAAGAAGGACGGTAGGTGTGCGGTTCGATTGTCGCCCAGGCACAAAAATTTGTATCCTTATTTTAGATTCAAACATCTAGCAGCTGGTAAGAAAAACCTATACGTAACATTTGATTTTACTTAG
Source organism: Schistocerca serialis cubense (assembly GCF_023864345.2). NCBI lineage: Eukaryota > Metazoa > Arthropoda > Insecta > Orthoptera > Acrididae > Schistocerca > Schistocerca serialis. The sequence continues at coordinate 156,367,733 of NC_064646.1, read as the reverse complement.
TTAACAATCCGATTGCGTGCTGGGTTCGTATCTCCGTCACAGAACTTCACATCATGCGCTTCATCTTTAAATGCATGAACACTTTGTTCCTTCTGAAAGGAGGTATATCACACATCTTTCGTGCTTAGTTAACAGGGACGAAAGGGTCTTTACAGGAGTCCCGGTTTATTACAAAACTGTCGTCCTTTTTTTTTTTCAAGTTTAGATTTGGTTACTGATATTGGCGATAATTTCTATAATTTCGTGCCTCTTCATGACTAGTCAGCAATATGATATGATTAGATTAGATTAATACTTGTTCCATAGATCGTGAATACGACATTTCGTAATGATATAGAACGTGTCATTTTAATGAAAGATTTATTTACATAGCATGATTCAGTTTCTTTGCAACAATCTTTTACTCTCTCTCTCTCATTCTTTTTATTTTTATCTGTCTCCCTCACTCTCTCTCTCTCACTTCTCTCTCTCTCTCTCTCTCTCTCTCTCTCTCTCACACACACACACACACACACACACGCACGCACACAGTCTTTTTTTTTTTTTATTTGTTTGTTGTGCTCGACTATCGGCGAGGCACGAAAACGTTCACAATGATTTTCTTAGTTTTGAGTACACTTACGAAAGATATATAAAAACAACTATGAGAGTTACTGATTTATGAAGCCTAGATTGCAGTCAGTTCTGAGTATTATTAGTAACTACGCTCCAGCCCCTAAACCCAGTTACAGAAATGTGAATCACACGGATTACGTATTCCAGGCCGTAGCAGCCGCATCTTTGGTCACGTCCCAGCCCACTGTAGTATCACATCGGTTCGTCCTCTTCCTGCTGCTAATGTAACTGAGATTTGGCAACAAGGCAAGGTATATTTGGCAACTCTGTGATCGACGAGTTACTTCCTGGTGTGCACGGAATTAAGCCTCAAAGTTCACTTGATTTTTCCTGTCATTTCCATTGAATAATCTGAGTTAATATTAACGTTTTAGCTGCAACAAAAGATTGTAAATTTACAGTTCTCAGCCCAGGAAAGTCGTTGCACGTGAAAATCGCATCTAATCTCGTCCTTTAAATAGCGGTTTGCAAGTTCTAGCCAGTACTGCTCTCGTAGAGGAAACCTAGTCGCATGCCTCTTCCCTAGCTCTGTGGAAACGTGCTAACCCGAAAGAAAGCGTCTGTTATAGTTTGCGGTACCAGTCTTGCTGACTGTAACGTTTTTATCCCTTCTGTGAAAGAGCTACAAGCAGTCAGATCTCACATCGATAAGGAAATCGCAAGAAAATTCTTTCGGCTCATAGTGCAATGGTGAAAAACTTACAACGCTGCACAACAGGTAACGAATCATTTCGCTGCTGACAAACAAATTTTGTGTTTCTAGGAATACATAACTTTATTTATGAAATGCCACATTTGCATATCACTTGAGTATGACACAGCATACCAATCAAACACAGACCCAATAGAAATCGAAGTGATTAGTATTTTACTAATTCGTGCCGATAGAGGCACGCTTGTGTACAGGTACTCTGTTTTATTGAAACAGACTTTCGTCGTAAGGTCATCGTGGGTAGTTTTATTTCATTTCTTATAATACAGTGCACAATTTTCGTACGGTTTCTTTTAGTGTTGTTAAAACATTAGTTAACATGAGAGAGAAATTAATCATCAACGATATATGCGAATTCTCTGATGTTATCTATAACAGTCTGACAATGTTCATGCAGTTTATTGATTACATGCATGTAGAAAACGTGTTCTGAGTTAAAGCTGTCAAACAAGGTTTTATGAAGAATAAAATGCCACTGCCACAAGACAGCTAATGTAGCAAATACTTTTCTGACGTATTTTGGCACGATGCGCTCTCCCCATGCATAATACAAAAGTTTCGAGATTCATCTGCAGCCTGGCCACCTATTAATCCTGAAAAGAACAAAATGTCGCAGAAGTTAGCCCTTTTCCCACATGCAACTACTTTGGGTTGAGAAGTGAAGGGAATTATGTTCAAAGTTCCATTAGATCGATAACTTCAGCAGACAGCAGTATGGCGTTTTAAAAAAATGTAGCAGTGAATGTACCCAAACTCGCGACGTCTTGTCAACAGTGCGCGAGGCTTACCGTTACGCTACTAGCTGACACACAGCTACAACAGCTCCAGAACTCAACAACAATTCCTCTAGAACTTGCGCATTGCACAGTGCTGTGAGATAATGCATATGGCCGGATCTAGACTTCTGAGAGACAGACAGTTACAGCTTTTCTTTTGCACTGCACGACGTTTTTAACAAACAGATAGCGCAATAGAGTAGCTCAAGTCGAAAGGAACACTTCCTGTTTAAATTTCTGCATCCTACACTGTTGGCAGTTCTGTGTAGGTGTCAGCTACGTGATTTTATTTCGGTGATACAAAATAGAGTCGAATGTATGCACTGGGTAGCCGAGGCAGCTAGTTCATGGCGATTCGGTCAACCAAGTAAATGAATGTACTGAACATGCTGCAAACCACTACAGTGAGTCTGCGTGTCAGGCATCCAGTGTAGCGCAACATCTTTATGATAAAAAAAATGAGTGATAGAGAAGAGAATTTGGTGGTCTTTTGGGTTGATGCTAGGCTTATATACTTATGGTCTGGGTTCGATTCCAACGTCTGCTGACGATTTTTGATAAGGAGAGACAGATTCTGTTCTCTTCTAGCTACGCCAAGTGAAGAAGGTATAATGGCATTGTGGTCTGACATTCATGTTAAACATGATATTCCTTTTCTACCATGTAGACTGTAGGCTGAACCACAATAAAGTCAGGAGTCGCGACACGCAGTAACTCAATCAACAGTAACCTTTCTTATACTAGTTATTTATATCTAGTGACGAAACAAACGCTATGTAGGGTCACAGGACACTTATTCCATCCTTTATTTGAGCTTCTGTATGTCGATAAAATTGGTTCTGATCTGGTAATGCAACTCAGACTGCCCTTAACGTGGAATTTGATCCCTTCGTGACAATACAGCTCGGCTGCAATTTGTTGTTTGTTCAAAACTGTTCAACATCTCCACATATTGCGCCTGAAAGGGTTCGAATCCTGGCCCGGCACTAGAGCTTTCACTATGTATTATCAAGCTCTAGCATGAGAACACCTCTCTTCTGGTGGGTAATAATTTTGATTTTTAATGTATTTTCATTCGTTGTCAACACTAACGGTATCTGACGTTTTTGAGTCCCAGTGAGACACAGAACTGTTTGCGAAGTCATTGTAAATTCAAGGATGTTACTCCGAGGTGCTGGTGGAGAAAAATTCGGTAGCTGACGCCTCTTTGAGTGCAGTTAACAACGATATGTGTGGGGCTCGATTCCCAGTCAGCACTGAACTCTTCGTCATATTGTTTCTAGTTCAAACATGCTCACATGTCGCTGCTGGTGTAACAAACCCATTTTTAACGTTCGTTTTCACTAGAATATAACAGCCAGGTTGGAGTCCTGGGAAAGAAAAAAATTAATGTTTCGTCTTGTCATTTCAGTTAAAACATCTAGCTACTGCCGAGAAAATCCGATATGTCACAGTTGATTGTGCTTCGATGACAGTCCAATTAGGTTCTGGGTTCGAGTCCCTGTCCAACACAAAGCTTTACCTCACGGCATTCTAAGTAAGTTACTTGTAAAGAAGCCATATTTAACATCTCTCGTAGTTCTTTAGCAAGGACAATAGAGGCTGGGTAGGAATACCCGTCCATTAAGAATGTTTACGTTATCCAATTTAAAGTTGATATTTGCTAACTGATACTGTCTAAAATCGATGTATATCACTCTCTGTATGCCTAGTCAGGCATGACTGTTAGTTTCCGTCAGTCACGAAGTCTTTGCTGAGTCTGCATGACCTGGGTTTGAGTCCATATGCAGAACGAGACGGTTCGTAGTGTCATTTGAAGTTCATACATATTCTCAACTAGCTGCTCGTGAATAACTTATATTTTTAATATCATTTTATGTTAAATAATAAGTAAGGTATGTTATTTTGAAGAGGAAATCATGAATACGACGAACTTACTTCGTAAATTACCTATCTGACGTAATAATGAGAGTGGTAACATTTCATGTATGTCATTTATTGTAATAAATGTGAGCTTACAAGCCTGAAGAACCGTCTTATCTGTGATAAGATATTCCCTGATATTTGTAGTTCCTTGGTATTACTTTACATCTTGAGTTATTGCGATATAGAGCAGTGTTTTCTAGTGGTGGCTTGTTGGAAGCATTTTCAATAGTCAAACGACTGTACCGAGGGGCGATTAGAGGATCTGCTAGGCAGCTGCGCTATGTGGGTTGCATTCGAATCAGGCGAAATGTAATTCAGGTAGTTCGGATTCTTTTGAGCACGACTGAACGTGTCTGAAGATTAAAAGGAAAGTACCATGTCCAATCAGTAAGGACATCGGCTTATATAATTACAGTACAAACAGTGCGATGCAAGTTTTGCAATAGTTCCCGACATAAGATAAACATTATTTCATCATTCCCACATTTTAGTAAAACCCGTATGTCATTCTTACTTGATCACTGTTCCTACCCAATAGCAGAATCTTTGCAACACGTGAATTACAAACGTATAAAGATATTTTGCTCCTTTTTCCTTCACAAGTAGCGCAAGCTGTCCTGTAGATTAAGCCAATCGAACAAACTCACACCTCGAAAAAGGTGAACTTATGTTTACATAACATCAAATATTAATGTATATACTTATATTAAACTAATAATAAAGCATCAAACTTATTGAAAACACGAATTTTAGGAAAAAAGTTGGAGGTGAGGAGTCGCGAACCGCAGTCGCAGTACACGTCCTCCTCAACAGCAGTAGCACTCCCCTCTGCGCTAATTCAAAAAAATGGCTCTGAGCACTATGGGACTTAACATCTGTGGTCCTCAGTCCCCTAGAACTTAGAACTACTGAAACCTAACTAACCTAAGTACATCACACACATCCATACCCGAGGCAGGATTCGAACCTGCGACCGTAGCGGTCATGCGGTTCCAGACTGAAGCGCCCAGAACCGCACGGCCACACCGGCCGGCCACTGCGCTAATTCAGCAACAATTACGTTCCGGTCACTTATAGCATCCACCAACTGCCAAAGAGCATTAATCGTAGCTATGTTACTAACTGAAATTTAATTGTAACATATTGTAGCAAGAACAATGCGATTTTGGTGAATCCTCAGTGTGTCGTTGCCTTCAAATGGCTTACTCTCATAATACGCAAGTTACAATAATTCTTTTGCTACGAATATGATGCTTCACATTCTTTTACTGCAACGAATCAGTTAACAACGGGTTTTCGAATGATTATCAATTTGCTGGTGCTCAGAAACGGCATAAATACGTATAGGCTTAAAATGAATGCCAATATGGCACCTCACAACTCCGTGCTGAAGGTAGATGGAATGCACGTGACGCAGGTGGTGTTCCATCTGATTAGTCAGCGCTCAGACGCACGCTCAGAATATCTGACATGCTAGATATTGTTCTGCACGTTCGGAAATACTCCCGAACGTGCCACTCCACGTTATGACGTCAGAAACTCGGCACGGTCAACGCTCAACGTTCGGATGCACGGTCCGTGTGCTGACGACTTTACGTCTCGCTTGAGCCAATCAACACCGACATTGGACTGTTGATGATTGGAAACATGTTGCCTGGTCGGACGAGACACGTTTCAAATTGTATCGGGCGGATGGACGTGTACGGGTATGGAGACAACCGGATGAATCCACGGGCCCTGCATGTCAGCAGGGGAGGGTTCAAACTGGTGCAGGCTCTGTAATGATGTGGGGCGTTTGTAGTTAGAGTGATATTGGACTGCTTATACTTCTAGATACGGCTCTGACAGGTGACACGTACATAAGCATCCTGTCTTATCACCTGCATCCATTCACGTCCATCGTGCATTCCAACAGACTTGGGTAATTCCAGCAGGACAATGTGACACCCCACATGTCAGCAACACTATTCTGAGTTTAAACACTTCCGGTGCCCACCAAACTCCCGAGATTTGAACATTGCTGAGCATAACTGGGATGCCTTGCAACATGCTGTTCAGAAGAGATTTCCACACCCTCCTATTCTTACGGATTTATGGACAGAGCACCATTTCAGACATTAGTCGAGTCCATGGCACGTCGTGTTGCGGCACTTCTGCGTGATCACGGGGGCCCTACACGATATTAGGCAGGTGTACCTATCATTTTGGCTCTTCAGTGTATTAGCGCAAGCTATGTGGCCGCCAGAACACCAGCAGCTCTTTGTTCGGCTGTGTATGGTGTGCCGTGTTGTCACATAATTTAGCACGGCACAGATTTCATCTACACCTACATCTACATTTATACTCTGCAAGCCACCCAACGGTGTGTGGCGGAGGGCACTTTACGTGCCACTGTCATTACCTCCCTTTCCTGTTCCAGTCGCGTATGGTTCGCGGGAAGAACGACTGTCTGAAAGCCTCCGTGCGCGCCTCTAATCTCTCTAATTTTACATTCGTGATCTCTTCGGGAGATATAAGTAGGGGGAAGCAATATATTCAATACCTCATCCAGAAACGCACCCTCTCGAAACCTGGCGAGCAAGCTACACCGCGATGCAGAGCGCCTCTCTTGCAGAGTCTGCCACTTGAGTTTATTAAACATCTCCGTAACGCTATCACGGTTACCAAATAACCCTGTGACGAAACGCGCCGCTCTTCTTTGGATCTTCTCTATCTCCTCCGTCAAGCCGATCTGGTACGGATCCCACACTGATGAGGAACACTCAAGTATAGGTCGAACGAGTGTTTTGTAAGCCTCCTCCTTTGTTGAAGGACTACATTTTCTAAGCACTCTCCCAATGAATCTCAACCTGGTACCCGCCTTACCAACAATTAATTTTATATGATCATTCCACTTCAAATCGTTCCGCACGCATACTCCCAGATATTTTACAGAAGTAACTGCTACCAGTGTTTGTTCCGCTATCATATAATCATACAATAAAGGATTCTTCTTTCTATGTATTCGCAATACATTACATTTGTCTATGTTAAGGGTCAGCTGCCACTCCCTGCACCAAGTGCCTATCCGCTGCAGATCTTTCTGCATTTCGCTACAATTTTCTAATGCTGCAACTTCTCTGTATACTACAGCATCATCCGCGAAAAGCCGCATGGAACTTCCGACACTATCTACTAGGTCATTTATATATATTGTGAAAAGCAATGGTCCCCTAACGCTCCCCTGTGGAACGCCAGAGGTTACTTTAACGTCTGTAGACGTCTCTCCATTGATAACAACATGCTGTGTTCTATTTGCTAAAAACTCTTCAATCCAGCCACACAGCTGGTCTGATATTCCGTAGGCTCTTACTTTGTTTATCAGGCGACAGTGCGGAACTGTATCGAACGCCTTACGGAAGTCAAGAAAAATAGCATCTACATGGGAGCCTGTATCTAATATTTTCTGGGTCTCATGAACAAATAAAGCGAGTTGGGTCTCACAGGATCGCTGTTTCCGGAATCCATGTTGATTCCTACATAGTAGATTCTGGGTTTCCAAAAACGACATGATACTCGAGCAAAAAACATGTTCTAAAATTCTACAATAGATCGACGTCAGAGATATAGGTCTATAGTTTTGCGCATCTGCTCGACGTTCCTTCTTGAAGACTGGGACTACCTGTGCTCTTTTCCAATCATTTGGAACCCTCCGTTCCTCTAAGACTTGCGGTACACGGCTGTTAGAAGGGGGGCAAGTTCCTTTGCGTACTCTGTGTAGAATCGAATTGGTATCCCGTCAGGTCGAGTGGACTTGCCTCTATTGAGTTATTCCAGTTGCTTTTCTATTCCTTGGACACTTATTTCGATGTCAGCCATTTTTTCGTTTGTGCGAGGATTTAGAGAAGGAACTGCAGTGCGGTCTTCCTCTGTGAAACAGCTTTGGAAAAAGGCGTTTAGTATTTCAGCTTTACGCGTGTCATCCTCTGTTTCAATGCCATCATCATCCCGAAGTGTCTGGATATGCTGTTTCGAGCCACTTACTGATTTAACGTAAGACCAGAACTTCCTAGGATTTTCTGTCAAGTCGGTACATAGAATTTTACTTTCGAATTCACTGAACGCTTCACGCATAGCCCTCCTTACGCTAACTTTGACATCGTTTAGCTTCTGTTTGTCTGAGAGGTTTTGGCTGCGCTTAAGCTTGGAGTGAAGCTCTCTTTGCTTTCGCAGTAGTTTCCTAACTTTGTTGTTGTACCAAGGTGGGTTTTTCCCGTCCTTCACAGTTTTACTCGGCACGTACCTGTCTAAAACGCATTTTACGATTGACTTGAACTTTTCCCATAAACACTCAACATTGTCAGTGTCGGAACAGAAATTTTCGTTTTGATCTGTTAGGCAGTCTGAAATCTGCCTTCTATTACTCTTGCTAAACAGATAAACCTTCCTCCCTTTTTTTATATTCCTATTAACTTCCATATTCAGGGATGCTGCAACGGCCTTATGATCACTGATTCCCTGTTCTGCACTTAAAGAGTCGAAAAGTTCGGGTCTGTTTGTTATCAGTAGGTCCAAGATGTTATCTCCACGAGTCGGTTCTCTGTTTAATTGCTCGAGGTAATTTTCGGATAGTGCACCCAGTATAATGTCACTCGATGCTCTGTCCCTACCACCCGTCCTAAACATCTGAGTGTCCCAGTCTATATCTGGTAAATTGAAATCTCCACCTAAGACTATAACATGCTGAGAAAATTTATGTGAAATGTATTCCAAATTTTCTCTCAGTTGTTCTGCCACTAATGCTGCTGAGTCGGGAGGTCGGTAAAAGGAGCCAATTATTAACCTAGCTCGGTTGTTGAGTGTAACCTCCACCCATAATAATTCACAGGAACTATCCACTTCTACTTCACTAAGGATAAACTACTACTAACAGCGACGAACGCTCCACCACCGGTTGCATGCAATCTATCCTTTCTAAACACCGTCTGTACCTTTGTAAAAATTTCGGCGAATTTATCTCTGGCTTAAGCCAGCTTTGTGTACCTATAACGATTTCTGCTTCGGTGCTTTCTATCAGCGCTTGAAGTTCTGGTACTTTACCAACGCAGCTTCGACAGTTGACAATTACAATACCGATTGCTGCTTGGTCCCCGCATGTCCAGACTTTGCCCCGCACCCGTTGAGGCTGTTGTCCTTTCTGTACTTGCCCAAGGCCATCTAACCTAAAAAACCGCCCAGCCCACGCCACACAACCCCTGCTACCCGTGTAGCCGCTTGTTGCGTGTAGTGGACTCCTGACCTATCCAGCGGAACCCGAAACCCCACCACCCGATGGCGCAAGTCGAGGAATCTGCAGCCCACACGGTCGCAGAACCGTCTCAGCCTCTGATTCAGACCCTCCACTCGGCTCTGTACCAAAGGTCCGCAGTCAGTCCTGTCGACGATGCTGCAGATGGTGAGCTCTGCTTTCATCCCGCTAGCGAGACTGGCAGTCTTCACCAAATCAGATAGCCGCCGGAAGCCAGAGAGAATTTCCTCGGATCCATAGCGACACACATCATTGGTGCCGACATGAGCGACCACCTGCAGATGGGTGCACCCTGTACCCTTCATGGCATCTGGAAGGACCCTTTCCACATCTGGAATGACTCCCCCCGGTATGCACACGGAGTGCACATTGGTTTTCTTCCCCTCTCTTGCTGCCATTTCCCTAAGGGGCCCCATTACGCGCCTGACGTTGGAGCTCCAAACTACCAGTAAGCCCACCCTCTGCGACCGCCCGGATCTTGCAGACTGAGGGGCAACCTCTGGAACAGGACAAGCAGCCATGTCAGGCCGAAGATCAGTATCAGCCTGAGACAGAGCCTGAAACCGGTTCGTCAGACAAACTGGAGAGGCCTTCCGTTCAGCCCTCCAGAATGTCTTTCGCCCCCTGCCACACCTTGAGACGACCTCCCACTCTACCACAGGTGAGGGATCAGCCTCAATGTGGGCAGTATCCCGGGCAGCCACAGTCGTAGTCCGATCGGGGGATGCGTGGGACGAGCTGGCCGTCCCCGACAAACCCCCATCTGGACCCCCACAGTGATGCCCATTGGCAACAGCCTCAAGCTGTGTGACCGAAGCCAACACTGCCTGAAGCTGGGAGCGAAGGGATGTCAACTCAGCCTGCATCCGAACACAGCAGTTGCAGTCCCTATCCATGCTAAAAACTGTTTTGCAAAGAACGTCTGAACTAATCTACAGAGAGCGCAAACAAATCGACAAAATTTAAACGGTTATTAAAATACAAGATTGCCTAGTAAATGCAGTAATGCTGCTACTTGCGCACTGCTGACACTGCTCGGCGGCGGAAGGAGACTACGCGATTTTACACTATTCAGGTACTAAAACGCGATGCTACAACTCTCAAATACTATAATAATTTTCTACAACAGAGTACAGAGCCCCGCAACTGCTACAATTCTGGCTTAGCCAGTGAAATTATTCGCCACTCTGCACACTACAAGCGTAGTATACTGGTCACTCGTCTGCCGAACGTGCAGCTAGTCTTCACCCTCAGCAAGAAGTGATATTTTTGAGGACCGGGCTTCAAACGGTATCCGCTGGGGCGAGGACACTCAGCGGCTGCCATCGCCTAGGAAGCCTGCCAGCCTCCGCGAGTCATGAGTTCAACTCGGGGCGTCGGCACGTTTCTGCTAGCATGATCTCGCTTCGCCGCTGAGCTGATATACTTCTCGGTCAATAAGGACGACGCAACCGACCAGAATCTCAAAACCTGCTCTTGTATAGCCAAATATGGGTTTAATTGGATTTATGGCCTTTTTGATAACGATTTATGCTTAAAAATTGAAAAATTCAAAATGGTGCATAAAATATGGCGAAAATGATCATGAAATAAATTAATGAAGCGTCCAGAAAAGTTTTCGGAGAACTTTTGTAATTTTAATAGTAGACTTTTTTACAAAACCGGTCCCATTACTGTCTTTATCACATAAAACATGTATTAGTAACAAAAACTAAAAGTTTTCATGAGTCTTCTTAATCTTCTTCCTCTTGTACTTCTTGATATTCATTTCATTCTTCACAGACAATTGTATCCGCTTCATTATCATCAGCATCTGATTCCTCGTAATCCTTCGCAGCATGTACCAAGTGGGAAGCAGCTTCCGACGACGAAGTTTTCACTTTCATTGGAGACGGTTTCCGCAGAGAAGAAATATAGGGATTGGTTGTTGTCAGAAGTTCACACGTGAAGACTTTCAAATGTTCAAATGTGTGTGAATTTCTAAGGGACCAAACTGCTGAGGTCATCTATCCCTTGTGTTACACACTACTTAAACTACGTTATGCTAAGAACAACACATACACCCATGCCCGAAGGAGGACTCGAACCTCCAGCGAGAGGGGCCGCGCAGTCCGTGACATGGGACATGGCGCCTCAAACCGCTCGGGCACTCCGCGCGGCTGAAGACTTTCAAGCTTAAGCGACACTGTCCTATTAACTTGTTTGTTGATTCCTGTGTATCATCCGACAACGACCAACTGATAAAATTGTAGACGCAATTACATCCGGTATTTGGATCAACAGGCTATGGCATATTGTATCATGAGTGCTCTTTGACAATATGTGTTTCATTCGTCTTTGTGCAAAATTTTTAATTCTATTTTCTCTGTGTAAATAACGACATTTTGTAACTGTCGCTTAAAAAATGGCTCACAGCTGGAATTAGCTGGATTTTAAGGCTGAATCGTGGAGATAATAGTATATACTTAAAGACAGAATGAAAAAGAAGAGACCTAAGATTTCTCCCTTCTTTAAACCGCGTTTTAAAATTTGTTTTCTTGCATTACGGTTAGAAGTTAATTAACAAAAACCAATTGTTAATTAATGATTTAATGGAAGTGGGGATCATTGTTGTCAGATGCACGGGGACATTAAGCGGAATCAGCGATGACGAGCGAAAATGTGTACCGTCGCGGCTGATTCCGCTTAATGTCCCGCTGCAGCTGACAGGAATCATCCCCAATTCCATTTACATATAATGTTCCGGAGCAGCGATATCTGCGTTGGGTGTTTCTTTCGAAGGTACAGATACCACGCATTCATATAACGAAATGAGCGTTCGTAATTAAATACATACGTTCTGGAATAGGCTCAATTAAAAAAAACAATCGGTCTGATTTCGCAGAATAAAAATATTTCGTTCGAAAGGCACAGTACTTTCTCAGATCGGCTGTGCTGGAGCACAGATCATAAAGGAATGTCGCGTTGGACCTGAAATTAAACCTTAAGAAGAAAGAGCAGGCCGCTTCTAAGACCGGAATTCAATAGTCCCAACATAGCTCTATCCAACCTATTAAACGAAACTTCCTGATTCCGAACTTTTTTATTTGTGGCCACTTTTACGGGATTCTGACACACTGTGCGCAGTCACCACCAGCTACTGTTGCGCGTCACGCACTGTCTGTGACTCCTCGTGCACTCTTCCAGTGATCACCCTATTCATGATGGAGTCATCGGCCGACAGATTAAGGGGGGATGTAATGAATTTTGGTCCAAAAAAATCGATTTTTCAAAAATATTTTTTTCTTGATGTACACAGTTTGTGTATGAATTTTATCATGATAACAACTTTAGAAATGCCTTTCAATTGTTAAACTGGTTAACTCTGCACTGGCGGCCACTCCCACCTTTTCCGACATATGGGAAACTGCTTGCTTCAGCGGAATTTTTGTCAGTGTGAAGGCTATTTTCTTTCGATATCTTTGGTTCATCTCTATATCTCTGGCTGACATGTATATCTTTGCCTGAAAACTTTCTTGCATTTGGTTTATTTACGTTTTGACAATACTAACATATATTAGTAGGTGGAAGGTTGAATTCGCAAACCTTTTCGTGGAAGTCAAGATTTATGCATAGTGGGTGATGGAGAAACTGTTTAGGAAACGGAGGTTTCATGGAAATCGGTCTACCAACAATAAAGAGGAAGCAGCTGGAAATGTATAACATAAGCTCTCAGCTTCAGTATCGAAACTCGGGACAGAAGAATTGTACAGGCGCGTGAATGATGTTGATATGGGTTCCACTGGAATCAGACTTATTGATTTACAGCTTCTCTGCCAGGCTACATAGTTTTCATATCCATGTGTTAGCTATAAAAATAGGGAATGAATGATTGTTGGTAAACGAAGAAGAGTGGGAATAGCTTGTGATTTTCAATTAATTTGTAATTCCTGTGGCTATGAATTTTCATTTTCCTCCTCCAAAACCACTGACACTGGTACCTACGAAAGCAATTTTAGGATAGCAAATGCTCTTACATGCCTTGGACAGGGTAGGGAAGGAGGTAATTTATTGTGTGGATTTCTGAACATGCCTCCATCCTGTGCAAGGTTTGAAAAAATAAATAAAGAAATTTCTGATGCTGTGTGCAATACTTCCAAAGTTTCTATGAGGAAAGCAGTAGAGGAATTGGTGGAAATAAACCAAAACGAAATAGACCCTGGAGTAGATATTCATGACAGTGAATCTCTTACAAATGTTACTGACCTGTGTGTGTCTGTAGACGGGACCTGGATCAAAAGGGGTCACACATCTCTGTGTGGGGTTGTATCTGTTACTGGTATTGACTCAGGTAAACTTTTAGATGTAGAAATTACGTCTAAATACTGCCACCAGTGTACAACAAGAAAAATATCCAACAACGAAGACGGTGAGAAACTGTGGCAAGAAAAGTATGCAGTAGCATACTCTAAAAGTTATCGTGGCTCAGGTAGGGACATGGAAGCTGGTGCAATTGTGAGGATGTTCTCCAGACCTGAGGACCAGTATGGTGTTAGATATACTAAATATCTTGGTGATGGGGACTCCTCTTCGTTCAAAGCTGTAACAGATAAAAATCCGTAAAATACAACAATAGCAAAGTAGGAACGTGTTGGCCACATGCAAAAGAGGCTTGATGGTAGGCTTCGTCGCTTGCTGGAAGAGGAGAAAGGTGAAGTACTTGAGGATGGAAAACCACTTGGAGGAAAAGGCGGGCTTGCTCTGATTCTTGATTATTTTATGTCCCCCATTATTCTCCCGTTACTTTATTTTATGGGAAAGCTATAAGGAAAGACATCATTCAGAGTCAATGCGGCGTGCTGTGTGGGTAATTTTTTTTTTCCACAAACTATCCACTGACCAAACACCAGTGCACAATCTGTGTCCGAAAAACGACTGGTGTAAGTTCAACAACAGAAATGAGACGTATTCACATAAGCACTCATTACCAGAACCTGTTGTGAATGGAATTAAGCCCACATTCAGGTTTCTTGCAAACCCTGATTTACTGAGGAAGTGTCTTCACGGAAAGACACAAAATGCAAATGGAAGCCTCAATAATTTAATTTGGATTAGATGCCCAAAAAGGACATTCTGTGGACTTGAAATACTCAAAACATGTGTCTGTGATGCAGTTTTATGTTACAATAATGGAAGTAATACCAGAATTGAAGGTCTGAAGAGAGTTAGTATAGGTCCTGGTGTGGTTACAACAAAAGCATTTTACGCCATCAACGAGAACAGGGTCAAGAAAGCTAGCAGATCAGTGCAAATACAAGCCAGGCAGATTCTAAGAGGAGAGAAGAGAAACCTAAAGGATGAGGAGTATCAGTCTGGAGGATTTTAAAATTGAGGTAAGCTTATTACATGTAGAAGTATGAGAAGAAAATCTTTGAACCTCATTTTCTCTGATTTACATTTTTTTCGTCACGAATTATATGCGCTAATGCTACGAAATTTTCCGGAACTGTTCGTAACGTGTTGCTGTCTCCCTGGAACGATAAAATACGAGATCCTGTAATTACATTCTGATTTTTAGATAATTTATGAAGAAAAAAAGTTAATTTTGGACGTGCAAAATTAAAAACTTTGTTAATGATACAATTTATACCATAATCTAATAACTGTAGTTTAGTGGTCTTATAATCTTCTCAGGACACTACAATAAAATCTTCAGATTAATTGCATGATTAGATTTTGAGTTATGGCTTTTTATAAAAAAGACAATAAAAAATAAAAAGTTCAAATTTCTGGCAAAATATTAATCCTGTATAGTTTATTATATTTTTTCGTTAAAACAGAGCTCTTTTGCTTTACACATGCAAAATTTTGGATTTGTACATTAATAAATGTGGCTGTAATGATTTTTTAAATAAATGTTTACATTTTCCGTTACATCCCCCTTTAAGAACAAGTTGTTCTTGCATTCCTAACTCCACGCCTGCCATAGTAGTGGAGAACCTCTCGCACATGCAGTACTGAAGTCAGAAGTTGTCATTCCATAACAAGAGAAACGATAAACCCATGTCCTTTATGTGTTAAATGAAATTCTTACTTTTCAAGGCTGTTAATGTGTACTGCCATCATCCACAGTGGTTTTAGTATAGTCATTCCTTTTGGTTCTCAGTCCAGGAAAACTAAGTTAACATCGTTAATAGTGACAGTGTCAGTGTTGATGCAGTAACTGCATTTATTACAAAACAACGTCTTTCAGACATGCAAGCATGTCTGAAGGACAACTCAAATAAAAACAGTTACTGCATCAACTCTGACTCTGTCGCCATTAATAATACAGTCACGCCTGTCAGGGCTAAAATGTCGATACAAAGTAATAACAAAAGACTTCCTTTGCTTACTTTTAATAATTTGGGAGCATTTGAATTGTGACTGCGTGACATATGGAGCACTGGGGGGATTGCTCGGATAGCCGAAGTGGTAGTCGGCAGTCTGCTCCTTTCAGCGATAAGCCGCGGACGCCATGTTTGCGTCCCTCCAGCGCAGCTGCGCGCCGGCAGATGTTTACTTCGTAGCTCTTGCGAGTCGTTAAGCACACGTTCCAAATATGGCGCAGTCCTAGAAAGAGCCCAGGGTCAAAATCACCACTTTTCTACAGGATCACGTCAGACGACGAGCATATGAGATGGAACGATTCCTACGAGACGATCTGCGTCTGAATCCCCTGGACATCGTGGGCATCCAATCCTTAACTTTACGTCAACATGATTAATGCCGATGTGTGCACAGCTGTGGTGAACGAATTTGCGAACTCAGGTAAGTTCAGATACTCCGATGGTCACCTCGGGTCGGCTATAGTGGGCCAAGCGGGCGTGAGCTTCGCAGCGTTTATGAGTTTTTGAACTCCCATTTGAGGTCCCGAACGATGTAATTGCGGCGTTCCGACCATACAGAAATGTGATCAGCCATGTGCCAGAGAAATGGTGGACGTTTGAGACCTGTAAGGTGTACAATGGTGTCTTCCAAATGAAAATATAACTGACAAAACATGTAGCGTCCTACCTGGCCATCGGCGGTTGCCGTGCGATAGTGATGTATGATGGCCAACTATGCACGTGTTCTGACTGGGGCCAGGAAGGCCATGCCAAGTCGGAGTGTATTTAACGTCAACTGACGCAGACCTCTGCGACGATCCTCCCCCTGACTTACGTCAAAGTGGAGAAGACATCTTCATGGACGAAGAAACCACCGATCACCTGTGGCTGGTAACAAGGACATGATCACGTTACGCCGTCACCCCCACCGAACCTCAACAAGAGATGGTCGACGACAGGATCGCGCCGATATCGGCCTTCCTTACTGCGGGATCGACGACAAACGATCAGCACTCACACCCTGTCACGGAAATCCATGTTATTAAGCAACGATTACTTCGCAAACATCAAAAGTGACGGGGCGCACCTTCTGTCAGTTGCCTCCTCCGAACGGCGGAACACAAAATGACGACGTTGCCTAGGGCATAGAGGACGCGACCGGCGCGGGTGCCGGCCGATTTGACACCTTCCTCAGTCTCTGCGTCTCCTGTCGACCTAGTGGCTAGGACACCAAGGGAAGCTGACCCTACATCAGCTGCCTGTTGGAAAGAGTTACGGGATCCAACGTTTGGAACCTGTACAGAACAACAGCCGGCAAGTTACGTCCCTGGGACAGAAGAGAGAGAGGAAACTAGGGATGACATTACCGCTCCAGCGACCACGCACGTGGCAGTGAGTCAGTGACATCTAGGCGACCAATTTTATCGTCGTCCTTGACGACATCACCTGAGGTGGAGAAAAGGCACCAGCCTTTTCGCCTAGGAGCAATCAATCTCGCAACTATAAGATCGCGAAATAAATTCTCCACGTTGCAGGACATGCTTAATGCTGTGGAAATCGACATCGCTCTCCTGCAAGAGGTACACATAGCCAGCTTTCGCAACCTCTTCCGACGCACTGTTAATGTCTCCGACGTTTCACTCAGCGGCAGCGGCCGCGCCTGTCCTACTTAGGGAGGGTTTGGTAGCGGATGACGCTCAAAATCTCCTCCGAAACCTCCCTCCCCCCCTCCACCCATTACCTCCCCATTTCCCCTTCGGAGTGAATGCGGCACCTTGGCCAGGCCTTGAGAGAGACCCCTGCCCACTCTGCCTGCAGACCCAGTTCTTATAAAAAGAAAAAGATCGTTAGAGCAAGATACTTAATCTTAGGATCGTGGGTTCGAGCCTCACTTTGGGCACGTATTTTAGTTTTTTCGGTACGATCTCAGCTTCAATGACGAATACACTACGTTTACGATAAGTTAAATACGAAGAATGTAGATACATCTTTCAGTAGGAAAAAAAGTGGTTAAGGTAAGTACTCAGCAGTAATGGGAGATTCGGGTTCGAGTCCCAGTCCGCCACAAATTTACATTTGTCACCAGTAACCGGCGCTAATACGTGTTTACGATATGTGAATCCATTCCTTAAATTAATATCGCCGACGAAAAAACTTCAATGCCGAAATAGAGTTATGCTCATGTTTACAAAGTAATCAACAACTGAAGGCGGGTAATCTTGCCTTTCACAACTCACAAGGAAAGAAATCTTATGTAGAGGCGTTTTCTTTTCTTTTAGGGAAGAATACACTAGATTATTGCTAAACCGGCCATTCCACGCACATATACGTGCCGGATAAGTGGAAGTGCCGGAGTTTTGAGAGTGTCTAAAATTTGTTATAAACACATAGGGATTGCACTTTATCAAATCAAAACATATATTCATTTTTATAGAAAACTTAGTCATTGAGTGTGTACATGCATATTAGTATCACTCCACATTCACTATGAAACATATCCCAAAGTTTCAGTTGTCACCATGATGATACGCGACGGTATCATGCATTATCACACAACGGCATTTCATAGGTCCTGCCATGTTTCTGATTGTTGGATAATGTACTCCAGGAAGACGTCTCCAGCTGCGGCACCTGCAGTTTGAGATATACTCATGTTCTCTCCTCCTACGTCCTTCATCAGTTTCATCGTGAGCTAATGATTACCTCTTTTGTGCTGAAGTCTGGTCATAAGTAGTTGCTCGTCCAACACTGTTGCCAGCAACAGTGGTTTTCTGCGAAGAACCTCAATTTCGTTTATATCCAATTTCTAGTTTCTGCTTGAGGTCTAGCATAACTTGTCTCCCTTTAGAAGCCATGATAATAAACAGTAAGGAAAGCCACAGTTTCAAAGTGTAAAGCAATGTTGAACATGGCCGAGCGGTTCTAGGCGCCTCAGTCCGGAACCGCGCGACTGCTACGGTCGCAGGTTCGGATCCTGCCTCGGGTATGGATGTGTGTGATGTCCTTAGGTTAGTTAGGTTTAAGTAGTTCTAAGTTCTAGGGGACTGATGACCTCAGATGTTAAGTCCCATAGTGCTCAGAGCCAGTTGAACCATTTTGAACCAATGTTGAACAATATAATTAAATAACAACATTGTTGCAGACGAAATTTCTCTACTGTAGGCGTCATTTCATTGAACGACTAGAAGCTGGAAGTGTGCCGGATTAATGAGAAGCCGGACTACTGACGACCGTACTAGCGAGAGCTATATTCACTAATTTTGTGCTTCGAAAAGATAATTTTAGTGGCCACAACTGGGTTGAGGGGTGGGTTATGTGACAGAAGAGGAGGAAAGCCTCATTTTATCTTTAAATGTAGCAATGAATCGCTGGACGAGCTTGGGTTTTGCAAAATTTCATCCCTCCTCGATACTCAAGAGGAAGCATGCGGATTGTGTCCCTGATGCAGAGATGAATCCTGGTTCTCCTGAGATATGGGTGTGGCTGATGAAAGGTAACGGCGTGGGAGGCCCCGCCCCTCCCCTCTCCAGCCGTTTCTCACATTCCTTTCGATGGGCGGCGCGGCGGGGCAAGGACGAAGGCGAGGCTCCTGAGTGAAGCGCCCCGGTGTGCCTGTGGCGGAGGTGATGGCCGGCGGCGGGGGAGGAGATTTGTTTACGGCGGGGGCGCGTCTCAGCCTCCTGCGCTCTCGTAAACACGTCCCACTGTGACGGCCGCTGAAATGTCGCAGGCGGGATAGGATATATATACCCGTGGCCCGCTTCTGCACAAAGTGCTGCCCTGGCGAGAATTTCGTCGCCAGAGAAGCCGTAACACTGCGCAGCGCAGCTCTTCTCCCTGCCTCTTCGGCGACGTTCAACTCGAGAAGAAGCAAACAGGTTAAAGCGGCACTGACAGCCTATGCCCCGTCACAAAACACTGTCCGTAAGGCATCCTCGTTTAACTTCCACTTTTGAAAAGTCGAGGTGTTTGCATTTGTTTTTACTGTGTGTGCGCGCATGCGCCCCCCCCCCCCCCCCCCCCCCCTCCCCGTCGTACCACAGGAACGTTGCGCACAGTTACTTCACACTAGAGTTGTAAAACTACCGTATTCTACCTTAGACTATCACAAGCAACTGTAAACCTCGGTTGTGTACCTAGTAGCTCTGGTCAGTTACGAGTGTAACCGCATTACCTGAACGTTAGGCGTGTTGCTACCTATCGGGCATTACCTCATTTCGTTCATTTTCTTTACATATGCGATCAGTGTCCTACTAGATTTCCCTAGAAACTGGAAGCTGTGAAGCGTCAAGAAACTGAGCCAGATATATACAGAGCCAAGTAACATATGAAACATTTTTGTTCTACGTAGTTGTAATACTATCCCTTACTCAAAAATAAACAGTATTTATAGCAAAGTTGAAATTGTCAGTATTTAACTCAGGTTTTATTCGAAAATGGTTGATTTGTAATGTGAAACAGACGGATGTTGTAGTAAAAATAAAAAATAAAAACTATTCATATTTATCATATAGCGCTAGAAAAAGCAATTTCGTCAGAAATAAAGTAAAATTTTAAAAAATCGAAAATAAAACTATGTCAGACATCGCTTCAATACTTTGTCAACTTGCATAAAATATATTTCTGTTGTTCAGAAACAACTTCCACACTCCGGCAAACAGCAATAATTTAGATCCTTTTACGAGGCCTATTCGGAAAATAAGGTCCGATCGGGCGTGAAATGGAAACCGCAGTGAACGTCCGATGAAGCTTTGCACAGATATGTTGAACTGTGTCTCTGGTATTCCTGTCGATCCCCTCACGTCGATTTTTTCAGTTCTGAGAGCACAATTACCACGTAAAGATGCCTAGAAAATAGTGGCTCCCACCAAGTATGAGGGTCTGGTGAGAGATTTCACCTGATGTCATGCAGCCCACATAACACATCTACCATGTGTTTTCTTCTTGATGACAGTTCTCGCCGGCACTCTGTAGCGGCAATGAAGATGCTCCTTCGGCGTTTTCGTTTGGGGAGTATTTGATCACCCATAATACAGCCTGTAATTTGCTCACCCTGAGTTTCATCTTTGCTCGCATAAACCACAGGCTATGAAGAAAACATTTTGGCACAGACAACGAGCTGCAGACAAGCGAAGAAAATTGGCGGAAAGCACAGGCGGCTGCATTCTATGACGAAGATGTTGGAAAGTTCGTACAACGCTACGATAAATGTATAAGTCGGAGCGGTGACTATGTAGAGAAGTAGCTGGGAGGTGTGGATAAGTGTTGTAAGTAAAACATTTTTGATTTTCACAGTGGTTTCCATTTTGTGACCCATCAGACCTTACTTTCCGAACAGCGCTTGTATGTTTTTGGATTTACACTGCACTTGCATGAAAAGTAATTACTTTGACTGGATAAAAGCACAGAAGTGCTTGATCAACTAATTCTTCTTTTTTATATAGTACAATGTACATTTTATAAGGACCAACACTGAACGATGTGCAGTTCTCATTATGTGGAAAACAAACAAACAAATAATAAAGAGAATTCGTCGGCCCCCAGTCCCTCACACGTTCATTTATGTTTCTTTCCTTACCATCAATATCGGTGATCCTACCATTTACTAAGCCGTTAATGTATTGTACCAAAACGTCTGGCGGAAAGTAGCTCTGTTTGGCACACACTTCTCGTTACCAGGGGACAATTACCAAGAGCATTAAGGCACCTTCTTTGAGTCATGAGTCTTTTGACTGGTTTAATGCGGCCAGCCCTAAGCGAATTCATCTCTGTTACCAAACTGTACATCTCTGAGTAGCGTTTGTACCCTACGTCCTCAATTTTTGGTTGCTGTGTTCCAATCTCTGTTTTCTACTGCAGTGTGTATTCTTTATAGCTCCCTCTAGTACCAGGCAATCCAAACACCAATGTCTTGACAAATGTCCTGTCACCTTATTGGGAATTACCTATGTCTCTTCCTTCAGCGATTCTGCGGAGAACCTCCTCATTCCATATCTTATCAATGCGCCTAATTTGAAACATCTTTCTATAGAACCGCCGGCCGGTGTGGCCGAGCGGTTCTAGGCGCTTCAGTCTGGAACCGCGCGACCGCTACGGTCGCAGGTTAGAATCCTGCCTCGGGCATGGATGTGCGTGATGTCCTTAGGTTAGTTAGGTTTAAGTAGTTCTAAGTTCTAGGGGACTGATGACCTCAGAAGTTAAGTCCCATAGTGCTCAGAGCCATTTTTCTATAGAACCAAATCTCAAGCGCTCCGATCTCTTCTTTTCCGGTTTTTCCACAGTCAAGGATTGTCTGCCATACAGTGCTGTCTCCAAACATACATTCCCAGAATTTTCCACATCGACTGTCACTTCTTCTATAACACCATCAGACATGTCCTCATAGTAGCGGTGTTCAATCTGCTCTTTCCACCTATCCCCTTTTGCCTCTCCGTTTAACAGTGGTATTTCCATTGCACTCTTAACATTGATGCCCTTGATTTTTTTTACGCCGAAGATTTTTTAAAGTTTTTTCTGATTTCTTCACATTTTTCCTCCAACCATTTTGTCTTGCCTGCACTTCCTATTTATTTTGCTTCGCATTGAATTATTTTGCTGTATTCTTGACTAACCCCGCGCAATTTTTGTACCTCTTTCTGTTATCGATCAGTTGAAGTATTTCTTCTGTGATGCCCTTAGCATTCCAGTTTGTGAATCAGTGGTGACAAGCGTAGCTCTGGACCGACTGGAACAATTTAAATCCAGCTTCGTGTAAGTATGCTACCGGGAAAAATATACTGCTCGGGTAAGACGTCCATAGCAACTATTAGCATAGGCTTGAAAAGTTGAAAACTATTTTAGTGCCGAATCAATAATTCTGGGTTTTTATCACTCGTTGGCAAAATTTAATCACTAGGTGTGGCATTAAGAAAAGGTGACACTGTGAAGCATTACTCTGCAATGCTTGGAGCAGTTTAAACCTGTTTAATACATGCAATCTATGGGGCTAAGACACCCTTGGAACCCCTAGGGATGAGAGCGGAGATAATCGACGGAAGACGGTGACATGTAAGCCTACTTGCCGGACGCCTAGAAACAAACCTAGCACTAGGAAAAAATTAGTGTGCGTGTAAGGCACCCATCGAACCGCTTGGGGTGCGAAGGAGATGGCAAGTGAAAATAATACAAAGCAAAATGCATTAGTGTCTAAAGCCCAATTTTTGGGTTGCTTCGCAGACTTGCGACAGTTCCAATGACATTCCACTCGGAAGAGTATTTTTTGGACGGGAATTAGGATTGAACTGAAATTAATCCGAGACGACGAATATCAGAAAAGCTAAGCTTATTGCCGATAGTCCTGATCCATACATTACAGTGAACGTACGAGCGGCAAGTGGAGTGATACGTAAAGAATAATATGTGGAAGAGTGGAGCAATTTCAATCAAAATCGGTGCAGATACCACTCGCGATCTGGAAAAACGTAGGAAATGTGACAAGCGCAGATCCCCTAGGCGTGTAAGACGGAAATGGTGGCGGGAAAGTGCTGAAGTGTTATCAGCAAGTCACTGTATAATCCGCACTATGTGTTTGTTCAAAAACAATGGTGCATTAGGAGCGATGAAATATGTTTCATTGAAATGTATACTCGACTTACAGTAACAGTGAGGTATGACTTTTGTAACTTTATTGATCACAAGTCTCATACATTCTGAGAAGTTCGTGAACTTTCCGCAATAGATGCTGTTGTTGTTGTTCACAAAACGGTGACGTCGCAGATGGAGCAATCTCTCTCTTTACAATTGACAAGTCATTCTTTGTACTGAGAGACGTAGCTGTTACCTCATTTTTTGTTTGTACTTTTCTGTTTCTAGCCTCATCGACAACGTAATTGCAGTTAGTGTGGATGTATGTGATAAAACTATAAATAAGATCCTAAAGATGTTTTTCTTTTAATCCGTAATTGCGTAAGAATGGAGTATAGTGAGATGCTTCTACAAGACGGAGGAGGCGCATTCTTTGAACGTTGTAATGAGACAGAGCGCAGCCGACGACTGTAGAAACCACCCACTGAGAGACCCAGCGAACTGAGAGAAAATTAATGTGGAAAGCGTTTCTTTTAAATAAAGAAAGGCAAGCTGAAATGACTTTTTATATAAAAAGTACGTAGCAGACTCTTGGATAATAAGTTACGAAGGAGAAAAACTGCTCCTATTTGTGAGAGGAAAAAAAAAATTACCGGTGACATGTTCAGCTGTAAGGATAATTATTTAAAAGTTTATTCTGCAGGAACTACAATCCATAATTAAGTACAGACGGTGTAAGTATTGCTTTGTTACTTCAACAAAAAGCGAAAAGCTACTAACGAAATACCCTGGAGATCTCACAAAAGAAGGAGTAACACATAAACAAAGATGTTGTTACACTACTGGCCATTAAAATTGCTACACCACGAAGATGACGTGCTACAGACGTGAAATTTAACCGACAGGAAGACGATGCTGTGATATGCAAATGATTAGCTTTGCAGAGCATTCACACAAGGTGGCGCCGGTGGCGACGCCTACAACGTGCCGACATCAGGAAAGTTTCCAACCGATTTCTCATACACAATCAGCAGTTGACCGGCGTTGCCTGGTGAAACGTTGTTGTGGTGCCTCGTGTAAGGAGAACAAATGCGTACCATCACGTTTCAGACTTTGATAAAGGTCGGATTGTAGCCTATCGCGATCGCGGTTTATCGTATCGCGACATTGCTGCTCGCGTTGGTCGAGATCCAATACTGTTAGCAGAATATGGAATCGGTGGATTCAGGAGGGTAATACGGAACGCTGTGCTGGATCCCAACGGCCTCGTATCACTAGTAGTCGAGATGACAGGTATCTTCTCCGCATGGCTGTAACGGATCGTGCAGCCACGTCTCGATTCCTGACTCAACAGATGGGGACGTTTGCAAGATAACAATCATCTGCACGAACAGTTCGACGACATTTGCAGCAGCATGGACTATCAGCTCGGAGACCATGGCTGCGGTTACCCTTGACGCTGCATCACAGACAGGAGCGCTTGTGATGGTGTACTCAACGACGAACTTGGGTGCACGAATAGCAAAACATCATTTTTTTCGGATGAATCCAGGTTCTGTTTACATTATCATGATGGTCGCATCCGTGTTTGGTGACATCGCGGTGAACGCACATTGGAAGCGCGTATTCGTCATCGCCATACTGGCGTATCACCCGGCGTGATGGTATGGGGTGCCATTGGTTACACGTCTCGGTCACCTCATGTTCTTATTGACGACACTTTGAACACTGGACGTTACATTTAAGGTGTGTTATTACCAGTGGCTCTATCCTTTGTTCGATCCCTGAGAAACACTACATTTCAGCAGGATAATGCACGACAGCATGTTGCAGGTCATGTACGGGCCTTTCTGGATACAGAAAATGTTCGACTGCTGACCTGGCCAGCACATTCTCCAGATCTCTCACCAACTAAAAACGTCCGGTCAATGGTGGCCAAACAACTGGTTCGTCACAATACGCCAGTCACTACTCTTGATGAACTGTGGTATCGTGTTGAAGCTGCTTGGGCAGATGTACCTATGCACGCCATCCAAGCTCTGTTTGACTCAATGCCCAGGCGTATCGAGGCCGTTATTACGTCCAGAGTTCGTTGGTCTGGGTACTGATTTCTCAGGATCTATGCACTCAAATTGCTTGAAAATGTAATCACATGTCATTTCTAGTATAATATATTTGTCCAATGAATACCCGTTTATCATCTGCATTTCTTTTTGGTGTAGCAATTTTAATGGCCAGTAGTGTACATTTTCCGTCATATAGACACAAAGACGTTCCACACTTTCAATTACGTATTCGACTGGTTGTGTCGCAACACAGCCCACCTCCCGTATAGCGGATCTGCTGGAATGAAAGGAAGCTTGAGCCAAATTATCCTGTCCGCTTTCGCGCGGGGCGACACCGGTGCCAGTGACTGAGAGTGTACCTTGTGAGGAGAACTGCCTGTCGACGAGCGGCTGACTACGTTGGCAATGACGACAGGGCGGTGGGTGGAGTCGGCGCTAGGAGGCGTGGTCAGTAGGAGAAGATGTGGAGCAAGCTTCGGCCGGTGGAGAGGCTGTCACCGCGCATTGTAATCTGACGGAAGCATATATGCTGGTTTTACCTGTTCAGTAGAAACCTTGTTCGACTTGGCGTTAATTAAGAATGTCATTGTGTGAGTGTCTCTTTCTAAACCTGGATAGGAACCGGTGTAAAGTGGTCGCGATAGTGCTCTAACGAGACCCTAACGGAACACATCATGGATCTATGAGAGAAAATGGGTGGGTTCGTATGGGGAAGGTCGGATATTTGTTATGCAGTTCCTCATTTGTAGCACCAATGAGCAAGGATCTTCAAGTCGGTTTCCTTAATGTGTATAGAAGAAGTCCGACGGAAACGTCAACGTTCCGCCGTATAACATTTGTGCTTCTGAAGTTCCAAGGTCGGTTTAGAATGCAGCCCGCAGCTTGAGTAATACCAGTGGCCATGCTATCAAACAGGAAAGCTTGTGACACATTAATGCCGAATTTAGTGTCCTGTGCCGGCGTCCCATCACGCCATTGCTTGCCATTGCAGCCAGTCAAGGAATATTTTAGGGCATTGGTTTAAAACATTTATTTCAAAGGCCCAGTGAGATCTCCGCAAGTGGTCTCCTCGAGTAATTTACCCCGTGCCTACGTGACACAAGTCGCTTGTCTTTCAAAGCCGAGGCAGTTCTTTCCAGTTGAAGCTGCTGACAAGAGACGCCTTGAGCCCTCTGCTGAAACTGATAGCGAATTCATGCCATTGGTTTTAGCCAACAGCGTGTGCGGGATACCGATCAGAAAACAGTTGCTTCTCTCTCTTGTAATCCAGACCTCGAGCAGAACAGAAGTCTTTTTGGAAGGCTGAGCCTCTGGCTCTGCTTTTCACACCCGGCCACCAATGTAAGTTAACACGAAACGCTTCCCTTTCCGTTGTCCATTTCAATTAGTTGTTCGACCTCCTAGACTGGCCTAAACCTGGTAATTTCCGACCCTAGGCGCGCCTCTTCTACACTGTACATTGAAATACATCCTCTTTATTGTACCTAATTTCCTGTTTTGTTATTTAACGGCAGCCCTGGGTGCCCACTCTCAAATCCTGACCGCTCGACCTCCTGTACACTGCCGCCACGAGGCACATGTAAAAACCGCTTCCCCCCTTTCCCAAACCCTGTATACTTTTACTATTGGTGACCAGAAGTGGGATCATACACATTTACGTAGCTGATGGAACTTGGACGAGCGAATGCACATAAAGCGCCAAGTTCGTTGCACAAAGAAGACTCAAATTATCGACCTTGATCCGTCGTCGCATCTGCTGGGCGCCCAAACCTTGCAATAGATGTAGCCAAAAAGACTCATGCCCACGTCTCTGTCAGAATGTCTGTGATAAGCATGGATTCGACAATGCTTGTGTCGGGGGAAGTTGTCCTGCAGGGTCTATATGCACGTGAGAGAAATGGAAAGAAATGGCATACTGATTCTCGAAAGGGGCCGAGAGGCTTGTAGATGTGTCTCCGACTTTGGACGACTGACAAAGCAAGCAGATTTTAAGCTACAAATGACAATCACTTCCTGGTCACCACTTGTGGGAACTGTGATCCGCAACTGAATACCCTTTATTACTTTAATCAAACGTAAAAATCAAGGAACAAAATACTCGGGAGAAAACGAGAGAGATCTCACAAAAGAAAGAGTAGCACATGAACAAAGATGCTGTTAGATCGTTCGTCTCATAAGCGCAAAGATACTTCGCTCTTTCAGTTACTTCTTTGACTGGTTGCGTCGGCATAATTCCATGTTCAGTAATAAGTGAATCTTTATTTTTAGTAATGGTCTTTGTAGTATTTAACATGCTAAGCAAACAGAAATCTTTCACATATTTTTTCTTCTGTCAGTGCATTTCGAACACCACGAGTGTGATAAACGTTCCGTTCAAAAGTACGGTCTGCTAATAGCCAGATACAGTTAGCACATGAGGGCTGTGGCCGAATATGAAGAGTAAATATTAGTGCGGTCGTGAATCTTTTACATCGTCGTTGGAATTAGGGACAATGTTGACTGGGCATTTATCCTATGTGAGAGACAGAGGTTTTAGAAATTAGTGCAGAATGTCTAGAGCTGATTCGAACAGTGTTCCCAGGCCACGATAGATACGTCCAGTAACTAACGACGAGAAATGTTAATAATTTACAACTCTAATAGGAAAAGACGTTATACCTAGTACAGCTGCTGTTGCAACAGTGAAGAGACTTTTCATGCGACAGCACAGAGAATGCGGTTATGCCGAGGGGAGCATCTGCTGTAGGCTGCTTCACGTTCCTCGGCTGCCGGCACTGCCGCTCGCATCGTTACACCGAAAGGTCACCTGCTGACCTGGCGACGAAACAAAATGGCTGACCACGGACGGAATACGTTGTGTATGTCGAACTTACCCACGACGTTCGCTCTGACTGTCTGCTTTGTGTCCGGAATCTGATTTCATTGTTTCACTCAAGTTAATGGGCCAGCGGTAGCGTTAAGCATTATTCTGTTGTGTCCGGTCTGGGTTTGCCGTCTGTAAAAAATCAAAATGATACATCTTTGGTATAAATGTTTTAATATTTTTGATGGAATAGCGGAATGTAATTGTACAAGTGACAGGAAGAGAAAATTAATGCTTATCTTCTCTAATGCAGTTTTGCGGTAAACTGCTAGAGAAGTCTTAAAGTTATTGACGAATTTTCACTTAACAGACTGTGGTGTTGCCAGTTGTAATACTGCTAACTCTGGAAAGTGATGTTTGCTTGTATGGCATGTTTAGCTTACGAAATTCGTCGACATAATGTGATAACGATACGCAGGTCTTCCTTTCTCACAAACAAATCAGTAAAATACGTTGTAGTTACAAGGTGAGAATTTTTTTTTAGATACCGGAATCATAAAGAGTTGCTTTTGCGTTTGTTAATGTTGTGATTATTTACATTAAAATAAAGTAGCAGTGATGGAAGTATCTGCTTCTTACTAGGAACAATTCTAGAACAGAACTGGCAATGTGAATACGACAATTTAAGTATCCTGTGTACAGATTTTTGTAGCGCGTAATTATTCCCTGGCTGTAAAACCCGCTGCTAATGTTTGTTATTCACAGTTTCGCAGCTCATCGCACATGTGATTTGAATCTGCGTACCGAGCGAGGTGGTTCGATGGTTATCACACTGGACAAGCATTCGGGAGGAAGACGGTTCAATCCCGCGTCCAGCCATCCTGATTTAGGTTGTAACGCCGGAAATGCATATCCTCCTGTTTCCATCTATTGTACTATAAATTTTTTTCCTTATTTTGTTACCTGAAGATACGACATTTCTGTGTCTTTATATATTGTAATTGTTTTACTATATACATATATATATGCATTTATGGCGATGTATAATTGGTTTGTTTTGTAAATATTATTTGTATTTTTACGCTGGGTCTTGTCTAGGGAAAACTATGCTATCGAACGATTACATCGATAGGTCGTGTGGAGAACCAAAGTGTTTAGGGTCTTTGGTAGTGTTAACTCTGCCGCGTGGAGCGCGGGCAGAGCAGGAGTCTGGCGGGATTAGGGCGGTGGAGCAGGTGTGTTGAGTGACGTTCCCGCGAGTTGCCGCACATTCGGGGTTTGGCAGCATGTAATTGCGCTCGACTTGCTATGTTAGTTTCTGACACGGTGTCGCGGACGGGAAGCATTAGCTGGTGCACATCAAGAGCCCGTTTCGCCTGGCCGCGGTGGTCTAACGGTTCTAGGCGCTCAGTCTGGAACCGCGCGACTGCTACGGTCGCAGGTTCGAATCCTGCCTCGGGCATGGATGTGTGTGATGTCCTTAGGTTAGTTAGGTTTAAGTAGTTCTAAGTTCTAGGGGACTGATGACCACAGATGTTAAGTCCCATAGTGCTCAGAGCCATTTGAACCATTTTTTGGTGACAGTGTCGAGAAGAAGGCGCGCCAACATCCAACTTCTGCAACAGCGACGGCCGACAATGAGTGACCGTCGCCACCTCTTCGACCGACGACTTCAAACCTTCAATCAACCACCAAGGAAGACTGGAAGCACGTAAAGTTTTAGAATTGTATGTCAGACCTCAGCTTTTAAAATTGTCCCATTTTCCTCACAAAATTACAGCATCTTAGCATGAACTTTTGTTGCTCATTGTCCGAATTGCATTACCAAGCAGGGTCCTTTCCTATTCCGGAATGAACCCGAGTCTCGTTGAAATTCAAACTCCAGCATTAAAGTAATATCATTCGATTTCACTGCTTTAATTTCAAAGTTCAGTTACGGTACTCATAGCTGGCTACAATATTTAGATTACACAAGCACAAATTAAGAGTGTGAGTTTTGTTACCATATTTTAGCTTACCTGTGACTGCAGCTCAGCTTTATACGTACTAAATTTTACTATTGTTAATTGTTCAGAATCATTTAATTCAAGTTCAAAGTTAAATCTCTTATTTCTAAATTGTGTAGATTCAAGTAGCTTTTGAAATGATTGTTGAGGTAGCCCAAGACTAACCTTATTTTATTGAATTTCGTAGTGCTTCAGAATCAAAGTTCACTATTAATTTCAGTCACTAAATTAACTTGTAATTTTCCGGTTTTATTAATTCTTTTGCTAAATTAAGTCAGAGTGTGCCGAAATTTATTACTTCTGACAAACATTCAGTTTTCACACAACACGTGTCAACCTTCAGTTGCCACGCTTTTAGTGCTAATTATGTGTGCAATAACCTTTCTTTTTCAGTTATTATAGTAGTTGTCCATAGGACTGGCGACCGTAATTTTCCCCAAATCTCAAATATCTAATTAACGCCAGTCAATTGTTAACGTAACGACCGCACATTTACTTTCTTTATTAACTTTACCCCTTTTCAAAATTAATTTCCACCAGTTTGATTTGCATTTTTCCTTTCATTTAGATGTAACCCTTTCCTTCATCTTTACCGACTAATTAATTTCGGTGACGATTGCTTTTCCCAAATTTCTATTAGGTGCATCCGGTTTAATTTTTCACTGTCATTAAGGTTAATAAGTGAGGGGGAGGTTACAAGGTTTTTCGTGATTTCCCTAAATCGGTCCAGGCTAATGCCGGGATGGTTCCTTTGAAAGGGCGCGGCCGACTTCTTTCCCCGTCCTTCCCTAATCCGATGAGACCGATGACGTCAGTGTTTAGTTTACTCCCCCAAAAACAACCGAATCGAACCTGAGTAGTTGCTAAAATTAGTTTGTTACGATGTCATTAATATGAGATAAAAGACAGCTGACAGGTATGCAAAAGTTCAATCGCGCACTTTGGAAGGAACAATATCAAACAAGTTACGAACACCATTATACATCTGTTTATCACATCGAAGTAAGACTCTTCCTATAAAGCAGACTTAACAAAATCGCGAAGATGTTGCCAACGTTTATACTCTCTATAGTGACAAATCGAAATGAACAAGCAAACACACACACACACACACACAGACACACACACACACACACACACACACACACACACACACACACGTTTGGACAATGGAAAATACTGTGCTGAGAAAAAACTGAAAACAATTACAGTCTTCTGTTTCCAGTCAAGGCTGTATAGGAGTTTTCCTCCACTGTAAGACAAATTGTAGACTTGGAAATCCCATCCCAAGTGTTCTTCATGGGAAAATCCTTGTATCATTTCCGATTCACCAATTTCAGTCTGAAGATATACCGCTGTAATGGAGATATACCTCTGTAAAGGGCTGAGGTATCACACAGCACGCTTTGTCCATTATGGAAAGGAATGAAACGTGTATAAAATAACTACATATTCTCACAAATATTCCAAACCCCTTTAACCCTCCCCCGACGCGCCGAAATTTGGCTGACAAGGACCAGGATCTATGGTGGGCGAACTCTCAAACAGTACGCCAGATCACTTGGTCACTGAATGATGGGTAAAAACTAATGCATACAGTTACAGTATATTTTGTCGGTGGGTGCTTGCTATAGGCGTATGCAATGTTCGAAAAGTTTAATTAGTTAAGGATTAAAGCTCAATGACATGAATCAACTCATTTTCTACTGTAAAATGGCAGTTCGTTTACATGCAAATTGTTCCTAGTACCGCTAGTAATTTATCATCAACGGTGTCGTTCACTGGCAACCGACAGAGGATGTCAAATGACTGATAATAATGTTAGTGTGTTTCACTATTTTACTATAGAAATCCTTTCGTGCTCTGTCTAGAATAAACACATGGCAGAATAGCGGGAGGATATGTGGGGTGAGCATAAAGTCTTCCCATGATTACAAAAATCTATTTTTAAGGAATTACGCTGTATAATGCTATTCCGTTTGTTGCAAATGGTAGTCGAAGTCATGAAGTTTTTAAGGCTACACTTTTACACAAGCACGTTGCACCTCTTATTATTGGAATTTCAGCCATTGGTATTGTTTTAACAAGGATGTGCAAAGCCACTATGGGGTTTAGTGATGGCTAGTTCTTGGATGAAACCTTTCCTGACGGGTGGATCAGTTGAGACGGACCACCACGTTCACTATACAAACACCTCTTTATGTTTTTATTGAGTTAAGGTTCAAATGGTTCAAATGGCTCTGAGCACTATGGGACTTAACATCTGTGGTCATCAGTCCCCTGGAACTTATAACTACTTAAACCTAACTAACCTAAGGACATCACACACATCCATGCCCGAGGCAGGATTCGAACCTGCGACCGTAGCAGTCCCGCGGTTCCGGACCGAGCACCTGAACCGCTAGACCACCGCGGTCGGCTATTGGGTTAAGGATAAAGTGTTCATCTCACCAGTTCCCAAAGTGCAAACTCTTGATGTAAAAATACGACATGCTGTAGAACGGTGATGGAAGAGATGTTGGCAAAGTTATGGAGGGAAATTGAGTATCGCCTGTACATATTGCCGGCAATAAAGTGAACACGTGTCGAAGCGTATCCGTTAAAATGTTCATGAGTTAAGCTACCGTTTGCAGCATATCGTACAACTGTATCTAGGGTAGTTCCTTAGAAATAAGTTTTGGTAAGCAACGAAAGACTTTATGCTCACTCTCTTTTCCTCCATCAGCGCTGGAATTCTCATTTTTCTAACTATTGCCAGTGACGCACAGTATACAACGTGACTCGTGATATCAATGATGATGTTATCTCAATTTTTATATTTGTGTTTTACTTATGATTGAAATACGGAAAATTTTTCGTACCTAGCAGTTTCAAACTTTTTTAAGAATCGTTTGAGGATTTTCTCTGCATCCAGCCTTGGCAACGTACACACGCTTTTCACCGGAACTCCGTCTGAATTACGGGTATATTCCACACACTCAGGCGACCGAGGCAAAACGTGCAGCCGCATTCGTCGCCCAATACACCTGTAGTCCAGTCTACACCATGAATGGGCGTAAATCAAAAGCTAGTGTCTTGTAATTATTTGCGATTGTTAAATTTTTGCTCAGTTAGAATAAATATGTACAGCATAACATTTAATGCAGTCCTCTAATGATAATTACTACCCACTGTGCGCGGTGACAACCCTATAATTTATGCACTGTGAATAGGATTAACAAGCTGCTGCGAGTCGATTCATGACCACCACCGGCTCTGAGCCGCTTGTTGGCCGAAAATTAGACTTCATACTCGTCTCCTTTGCACTTAGTACGTCTACTGTCTGGCTCTAGTTATCACTGAGATAAGATCTCAGCTTTTAACGCTATTATGTTTTAGATTTCCACGACCAGTATCATCTCCGTTAAATTCCTGCTGGGTGTTCTACCGTGTCATCATATAAAATACTAAAATGACCTACGGTTCGGTAGTATTTTCAGCGGCATTCCTATGGGCATTGGCTCGACGACGGTTACCTTATTAATTGAAATTCTTATAATGACCCTGCTGTACCCCCAGAAGGGTTATAATGAAAATGTTGCAGATGCTGTACCTTGCTGTCTTTCGGCTGTTGTCAGTCGCCTAGTGAGCACGTGAAGTGACATTCTGGTTAAAATGATACACTTCAAATGTTACTATATTTAAATTACTTCTTAACCGCTTTAGTCAACATAAACAGTTTATTAACGACTGAATAAAAGAAATGGCACATATAAATATAATATATTCATTTAGGATCGGCCGAATTGGCCAGAGTCTGTGGCACCTGACTTAAGTTTCACATACACTAAACGGCGAAAGGATTCTGGACACTCTGGACACGGGCTGTGTGTGGCGCCATTTGAGGAGATACAAGTATCGGATCACTTCGTCAACATTCTATTAAGCCGGCCGATGTGGCCGAGCGGTTCTAGGCGCTACAGTCTGGAACTGCGCGACCACTACCGTCACAGGTTCGAATCCTGCTTCAGGCATGGATGTGTGTGATGTCCTTAGGTTAGTTAGGTTTAAGTAGTTCTAAGTTCTAGGGGACTGATGACCTCAGATGTTAAGTCCCATAGTGATCAGAGCCATTTGAACCATTCTATTAAAATGGGTCAACAGAGAGAATTGGTGGAGTTACAACAGGACACGATGTAGGAGTTGGCAATTTAGTTTTGTAAAGGAGAAATTACTTGATTACAATCATTCATTCTGCTCCTACATCTGTGGTCATAATGTGCAAACCATTGTCAAGTGACTGTTTGTCGGAGCTTAGCATGGTACAAAATATTATGGTTCCTTTCCTTTCCAATCGCATTTGAAACACGGGATGAATGAGCTCTAATGTGCCTGTCCACGCGGTAATTAATCTTCTCTTGACCGACCATGGGGAAAGATACGCAGGTTAACTTGACCGACCATGGGGAAAGATACACAGGTTCGCTTAATGCTGGTTCTCGAGACGTTGTAAGTGGGCTTTCACGACATAATTGGCATCTGTCTTCAACTGACTGCCAGTTTATGTTTTTCGACGTTTTCGTGGCGCTTTGCCATGAGTCACATAAACTGTGACCATTCGTTCCGTCATTATTTCTGTACGTTCATTGTATCTTGTTAGTCCTATTTAGTATGGGTTGCACATACAACTGATTGGTTAACTGTCTCCTTTCTGGACTGACTGTTATTTTCCTGTAACCTACCAGTGAAACGAAGTCTGATTCTTGACATGCCTACATTGAGCCTAAGACATCATTCCAATTTATACTCTAAGAGACAACTGATTCCAATTAAGATTCTTTGGTTTGGACATACGATACTATTTTTATACGTTCTGTGAAGTACACAATCGTACATTTCTGAACATTTACTTGACTGAAATACGTGGAAACCAGGCCTCTGTATATGAAAGCAGGTAACGAAAGACTGTCAAACTTCCTTCCAGTTTTACTTTTGCCAGTTTTCTGGAAAATTTTAGGAAATATAATATAAAAACGGCTTCTTAATCATCTGACTACAAATAATATATTGTCAGTCATAATCTGTATTTCTAAGGGTTCTGATGTTAACACGCCTATTTTCATGTACAGTGAGAATGCGTGTGTGTGTACTGTGCACTAAACCGCTGACCTAGAAATGACGGAGAGGCGTCGCGCCTCCGTAGCCCTCAGTGGTTCACAACCCCGCAACGGGCCACAGCAGTCCACCCACCTCACCGCCGCCCCACACCGAACCCAGGGTTTTTGTGCGTTTCGGAAGCCAGTGCCCCCCCCCCCCCCCCCCCCGGGAACATCTCATATCAGACGTGTGTAATCCCAAATGTTTGCGTGGTAGAGTAATTACGGTGTACGCATACTAGGAGACAGTGTTTGCGCAGCAATGGCCGACATAGTGTAACTGAAGTGGAATAAGGGGAACCAGCCCGCATTCGCCGAGGTAGATGGAAAACCGCCTTCAAAACCAGCCACAGCCTGGCCGGCACACCGGACCTCGACACTAATCAGCCGGGCGGATTCGTGCTGGGGACCGGCACGCCTTCCCGCTCGGGAAGCAGTGCGTTAGACCGTGCGGCTAGCTGGGCGGGCTAGCGAGAATGTACGTAATTAATTAGGCAGTAAAATACAGGCAACTGGTGTATTCTGTGAATCAGAATATTCTTATCAGTAAATTACAATACAGGGTGATTCAAAAAGAATACCACAACTTTAGGAATTTAAAACTCTGCAACGACAAAAGGCAGAGCTAAGCACTATCTGTCGGCGAATTAAGGGAGCTATAATGTTTCATTTAGTTGTACATTTTTTCGCTTGAGGCGCTGTTGACTAGGCGTCAGCGTCAGTTGATGCTAAGATGGCGACCGCTCAACAGAAAGCTTTTTGTGTTATTGAGTACGGCAGAAGTGAATCGACGACAGTTGTTCAGCGTGCATTTCGAACGAAGTATGGTGTTAAACCTCCTGATAGGTGGTGTATTAAACGTTGGTATAAACAGTTTACGGAGAATGGGTGTTTGTGCAAAGGGAAAAGTTCTGGACGGCCGAGAACGAGTGATGAAAATGTAGCATACATCCAGCAAGCATTTGTTCGCAGCCCAGGAAAATCGACTCGCAGAGCTAGCAGAGAGCTGCAAATTCCACAATCAACTGTATGGAGAGTCCTACGAAAAAGGTTAGTTATGAAACCTGAACGTCAACTACCCGAGGCGATGGATCGGCCGCCAGGCAGCCCGTGACAGAGCACTTCATCACTGGTCTCCAAGAAGCCCTGATCTTACCCCCTGCGATTTTTTCTTATGGGGGTATGTTAAGGATATGGTGTTTCGGCCACCTTTCCCAGCCACCATTGATGATTTGAAACGAGAAACAACAGCAGCTATCCAAACTGTTACGCCTGATATGCTACAGAGAGTGTGGAACGAGTTGGAGTATCGGGTTGATATTGCTCGAGTGTCTGGAGGGGGCCATATTGAACATCTCTGAACTTGTTTTTGAGTGAAAAAAAAACTTTTTAAATACTCTTTGTAATGCTGTATAACAGAAGGTTATATTATGTTTCTTTCATTAAATACACATTTTTAAAGTTGTGGTATTCTTTTTGAATCAACCTGTATTATGGCGTTACAGGAAATACCGCACAATGGTTCAGATCGTGTACTTCTGACAGGCAATAAACTCTGTAAACAGGAATGCGGACAGTATTAAGCTAACGCTCAGCGTCCAACCGGAAACTAATTATAAATGGTGTCCCACACGGAACAGCCTTACGGCTCTTACATTTTGTTGTATACGTTAATGACTTATGCACAGCAACATTATCACATGCCAGGTAGTGCAATTTTAGAATGAGTGGTTAATGAAATACAATTGG
This sequence comes from Schistocerca serialis cubense, assembly GCF_023864345.2. Lineage (NCBI taxonomy): Eukaryota > Metazoa > Arthropoda > Insecta > Orthoptera > Acrididae > Schistocerca > Schistocerca serialis. The sequence goes on along the minus strand of NC_064646.1, from coordinate 156,330,748 downwards.
ACATTAATTTACCCCTAAATTTTGAAAAGAATCACAATATGCAGTACAGAACCAATAACAGGCTTGCCCCATTGTATGTCTAAAATATGAAAACAAGTAGATAGAAGACGTTGCTGGTGTCATATTCTCGGGATCGTAACTTAATAATAAATTGAATTGGGAGGAGCATATGAAAGAGAACTGCTGAAGCGCCTAAAGAAATATTTATTTGCAATGTACATATTTTCAGACATAGGTGACGTATACTGCTGCTGTTTTAATATTGCACATAATGTTTGTTACGTGTTTGGAACGGACGACGGAATCCACGGGCCAGGATTTTCGACTGGCTCGCTTCTGCAGATCACTAAGGAAGAGACAGAAAAACATTGAAGACAATATCTCGGCACTGCACATCAAAGGTTCGCATCCAGCTTGACTCCAGAACAATGTCAAAACTGCACTCGCGCCGAGGAATCGGCATAATTTCCTGAAGGCAGAGTGGCAACTAAGAAAAACCAAGATATGTAGTGATTGCTAAGGCTGCAGTATTTGTCGTCGCGGTCGGCAATATTTAATCTGTATTTTAGTGGAATTGCAGACAGTGATTGCTAGGATTTCGAGAAATTACTGTAATGAAAACAGAGCGTGTATACCGAGATTCCAGTAGGAGGCAAGTACCCCCTCTTGGTCCCTTTGCTAACATCTATGTATTCATCTCGTAAGGATATACGACGGACTTCTTCCATACCTGTCTTGACATACATCACCGGTGACACAGGTAACAACACTCAGGAACCTCTTTCTCATATCAGTGGTATTCTTTGGAAACTGCTTCTTTGTTAAGAGGACCTTGACGTGAACAGGTAGCAGTCTCATCCCATATTCTGACAGTGCGCTACTCTTGATCTACTACACCAAGTGCGGAGGCTTATCTTCAGCTTATTGCATCAGTCTCGTATATCATTAAATTTTTCTCAGTTATTTTATTCGTTGCGATTATAGATGACTAAAATGTTCTGAGTACAATAATTACTACCATACGACTAACACAAGGTCTCTCTGGCAGCAGAATCAGTGTGAAAACTGGAAAGCGACTCCTATGCATTTGGTGATGTGTGCCGTAGCTTTAGGTTTCTCGACAGCACTGCTCACCTGTGGTGATGCCTCGAGTGAGTAGAGAGTGTACGAGAAGAAGTAGCAGCAATGAAGGAGGCTCAGCCGATCTGTCCAAATCAGTACACAATTACGTTCGCGGTCTCACTGCAACTGATCTCAGTGCCCGGACTTATGGACTGCGGACGACGGTAGGTGGATTTCACATCAGTTTGATTTCTTCGGTCGGATCGTCCTACGTTGTCACACGCAGAATATGGATTACGAGAAATTTTCAAGTTTAGTAGTAGAAAGAATCAGTTTGTGGAATCCCAAGGATGAGAAATGTAATATGAGGGGATATGTCTGAGAATCAATGGTTTCTAATCGCTATTTTGTTGGAAGCCACAACTTTCAAACAACTTATGAATTAAATAATGATTAATTGAACGTCAGTAATTATCCGATTCTGAGTATGCCTAGCCATTTCTGCCTCATGTACAGGGTAATTCAGCTGCCACTATCTACGGGTGTTTTGCAATACACAATGACTTCATATTGTCTCGTGCACTTTGCTCAAACTATTAGTCTTCTGAAAAATGAATAGGACCTTCATGTAGGAAATTTAATGCAATTAAATTTTTACTGAGATACGTTTTCACTATAGGCTGTTGTTTTCTAATTATTTAAGAAAAGCTAACAAAAATGACTTTTACACGCGTTTTTCTCGAATGCCACAAAAACCGTGGCCTCCAGGGAAAACGTAACCCAGAACAAAATTTAACTGCATTACATACCCTTCACAAAGTTCCTTTTCATTTTTCTGTAGAACTGATAGTTTGTGTGTAGCGAGCGAGAGGCTATGAAAATCTCGAATGCGGCTTTTGAAGGTGTCGAGGGCACCCGAATCACCCTGTGTATACTTAACCAGGCAAGTCATCTGCAACGCAGGCGAACCATATCAGAAAGTACACGCCTAGCTTAAAAATTACCTTAAAAATTACGTGTTCATTTGAGAAAGATGGCGGAAGTTCATTTTGATGCTTAGAATACCTGTAGTGGTGGTTCTTTGGGTTGTGGTAAGTGGGAGGTAGCTGTCTACGAATTATTATTACTTTTTACTAGCGTTTTTATGCCAGTATGATGGTGACTCAGTTATTAGATATGGTTTGCAAAAATGTGTTTCCAGTTTTCAGTGCTTTAGTGTTCAGACCACCTGAGAATGCGGAACCCGGTAGCAGGAACAACAAAAATTTGATTTTCAGTATTTCGCGTAATTATTGACAGAATTTAAAAATTTAAAATGCTGTCATAATCTGCTCATCAAGTTTAACACAATAAGAAAAGCGTTACAGTTAGAAACTGTGTATTTGTGTTAAGGCAGCGTCATTGACGCCGCGCAAATACTCTGACTTCACTCATTCAGCAGTGTGAGAGCACTTTCTGACTTGCATCAAATTTAGACATAATTTCAAAACATTACGAAACACTTTCTCGTTGACACCCGCCCCCATCCTCCCTCACCCACAAAATGATGAAAGGAAGAAAGTTTATCGCTTGATACTGTTTCGCTGTTGAAGCAGCAAAACTTCGGCATCAGACATGACGTTTTTAACTTATTAGTGTATTCGCAACGAAGTTTGAAGACGGTATCCATACATACCGCTGAACATACCTGCGAAATTGTATCATTGTACAACATGTAATTCAGGAGATATGAAGTCATAGATATTTAGATGCGTGAAAAAGTAGCTTCTGTTTGAAATGGAGAACGTAAAACTTTGTCAGGCACGACGTTTTTATGTATTAATTCCTTACTATCAACTCCATTGTCAACATTATTTGCAACCAGTACCTAAATATCTCAGTGAATTTCCCTGTAAACTTATATCGTTGTACGAGAGATAGTTCAGGAGATATGACGTCATGAACACTGAGATGCGCTAAAACCTTGTTTGTACTTAAAACGGAGCGCAAATTAGCTAGAATATATTCATCTAGTATTTCATAATGAGAGCACTTAGCGACTTCCAACAAACTTCCAACGTAATCTCGAATCTTTTCGAAACTTTTTCTGGCTTACATACTGAATGTCAAATTTTTAACGCATTAACTAATTTGTAAAGTAAGCATACGTTTGAAGCCTTTATAGACGGGACTTAGGTTGTTTAAGAAATCGGAGGCTGGCTTGTCTTATTGTAAAGTTTAAGTTTGTATTTCCCAGACACGCTGAATTACAGTCGCTGAAGGTTAACTGACGTATTTCTGAATTTATTTGAATTGGTCAGAGTGTTTGTAAAATTGCCTTTAAATGTCGCCACTAGTCATCTCAGGTAAGTAATAGAACGTTTGTCTCTTCGTCTCACGCATTCGTAAGACTTGTCTGGTTTTACCAATAATTGAGGAAATAGATTCTTATTTCCGTGATAGAACAGCTTCGAACTTAGCCAAACCTTGCTGCTCCCGCCAAAAACTAACATCGGAAATAAGGCCATATTGTGACCAAACCCTCGGCCGATGCTATCGGTCGACGTGGTCTGGTGACTGTTATCTGTGCCCCTGCGAATGCACCCTAATGGTGACGATGGGGTCGTGGCGCCAGCTGCGCTACTTACCGATGGTGGTGATGAGCGTGAGCGAGTAGAGGAAGGACGAGGAGAAGGACCAGCGGTGGTGGTGTCCGCCGTAGCCGTAGCCGTAGGCGCCGCCCCCGGCCGCTCCGCCTCCGCCGCCCCCCGGCCGCAGCACGCCGCCTCCGCGCAGGTTCCGCACCAGAGTATCCTGTGGGCGCGGCCAGCACTCAGTTACTACCAGCAACACCACAGCTGCGTAGCGAACAGAATCAGAACGCTTTCCTGCTACCGATGCCGAATAAGGAGACCAAAGAGCTAAGGTCGTCAGTCTCCAGTTCACCCCCACAACACAGAAGCAGAGTGCTTCCTCAATATACAGATTGAATAGCATCGGGGAGAGGCTACAACCCTGTCTCACTCCCTTCCCAACCACTGCTTCCCTTTCATGTCCCTCGACTCTTATAACTGCCATCTGGTTTCTGTACAAATTGTAAATAGCCTTTCGCTCTCTGTATTTTACCACTGCCACCTTCAGAATTTGAAAGAGAGTATTCCAGTCAACATTGTCAAAAGCTTTCTCTAAGTCTACAAATGCTAGAAACGTAGGTTTGCCTTTCCTCACCGCGTGTGGAGTAAATGTGCGCGAGTGTGAGAAAGTGTCATAAATGTTAGCGTAGCTTGTGTCCAAGGCGAAACATGGGAACCAGCCCGGTATGCACCAAGTGGGATGTGGGAAACCGTCTCACAGCCATATCCACACTGGCCGCCACACCGACTGCTCGTCGTTAAACCGCCGCACGGTCGGCAAACTAGTTTTCTTTAATCCTGTTATTTCTTGTGACAGATGTGAAAATTACCGAACTATCAGAAGTCACAGCTGCAAAATACTAACGCGAATTCTTTAAAGACGAATGGAAAAACTGGTAGAAGCCGACCTCGGGGAAGATTAGTTTGGATTCCGTAGAAATGTTGGAACACGTGAGGCAATACTGACCCTACGACTTATCTTAGAAGAAAGATTAAGGAAAGGCAAACTTTGAAGACTTAGAGATAGCTTTTGACAATGTTGTCTCGAATACTCTCTTTCAAATTCTGAAGGTGGCAGGGGTAAAATACAGGAAACGAAAGGCTATTTACAATTTGTACAGAAACCAGATGGCAGTTATAAGAGTCGAGGGGCATGAAAGGGAAGCAGTGGTTGGGAAAGGAGTGAGACAGGTGTGTAGCCTCTCCCCGATGTTATTCAATCTCTATATTGAGCAAGCAGTAAAGGAAACAAAAGAAAAATTCGGAGTAGGTATTAAAAACCATGGAGAAGAAATGAAAACTTTGAGGTTCGCCGATGACGTTGTAATTCTGTCAGAGACAGCAAAGGACTTGGAAGAGCAGTTGAACGGAATGGACAGTGTCTAGAAAGGAGGATATAAGATGAACATCAACAAAAGAAAAACGAGGATAATGGAATGTAGTCGAGTTAAGTCGGGTGACGCTGAGGGAATTAGATTAGGAAATGAGACACTTAAAGTAGTAAAGGAGTTTTGCTATTTGGGGAGCAACATAACTGATGATGGTCGAAGTAGACAGGATATAAAATGTAGACTGGCAATGGCAAGGAAAGCATTTCTGAAGAAGAAAAATTTGTTAACATCGAGTATAGATTTAAGTGTCAGGAAGTCGTTTCTGAAAGTATTTGTATGGAGTGTAGCTCTGCATGGAAGTGAAACATGGACGATAAATAGATTAGACAAGAAGAGAACAGACGCTTTCGAAATGTGGTGCTACAGAAGAATGCTGAAGATTAGATGGGTAGATCACATAACTAATGAGGAGGTATTGAATAGAATTGAGGAGAAGAGGAGTTTGTGGCACAACTTGACTAGAAGAAGGGATCGGTTGGTAGGACATGTTCCGAGGCACCAAGGTATCACCAATTTAGCATTGGAGGGCAGCGTGGAGGATAAAAATCGTAGAGGGAGACCAAGAGATGAATACACTAAGCAGATTCAGAAGGATGTAGATTGCAGTAAGCACTGGGAGATGAAGAAGCTTGCACAGGATAGAGTAGCATGGAGAGCTGCAACAAACCTGTCTCAGGACTGAAGACCACAACAACATAGACCTCGAACAAAGAGTAAAAAATTATGCCCCTTTAGTTTCATGATAAAAAAGAATCAAAATATTAACTTAAACAAACCACTTGCTGATTTTATCGAAAAGTGATGAGTGGTTGAATACTGCTAAATTCATAGTGTTCTCCTATTGATTTTAATTATTTGAAACTCTGACCTCAAGTCATGTTTTAATCGAGGATTATACCACTATTTTGACATTACAAATAGCCACTCCTAAAGGGTGAAAAGTGAGGTTGAAATAAATTTTCACGCAATTTGGCTGTTTTCAGAAGCTACAACCAGATAATGGCACATTACGGAGATCATCTGCTTTCTATTTTTATTGTAAACTATGAATCAATTGTTAAGTTTTTCTCCTTACGTGACGTTACATATTTCTTGCAGCTCCTCTCGTTCTTAATCTTGTAAAGGAAATGGGGTATTATACTTCATTGACATCGAATTCCATAAAATACTTCCAAACTAGGAGTGTTGGCATTCTGTAACACAACTAATGTCCGGCGACGACTACTAGAAAATACCATGTAGACCAGACGGGAAATTTCGTCTACTGCATGTACACGCGTAGTTCCAATAGGACACGCCACACGGTAGTAGGTGGATTATTGTCTCGGCAATGGATGAGTGGTTGATTTTGGGGGTGGGGACCAAAGAGCGAGGTCATCGATCCCATCGGATTAGGAAAGCATGGGGAAGGAAATCAGCCTTCTCTCTTTCCAAGGAACCATCCCGGCATTTGCCTGAAGCAGTTTAGGGAAATCACGGAAAACCTAAACCAGTATGGCTGGACGCGTGTTTGAGCCGTCGCCCTCCCGAATGCGAGCTCAGAGCGCTAACCACTGCATCACCTCACTCGGCCTGTCTCAGTAATGCTGTACCAGTTCTTGTGCCACGTGCTCGTAGCTCGTTTTTGTTGGCATTGTTATTAAAACAGCACTGAATGCTTTTCCCATCTTCTGTAATAATGCTGTATTTCAAAGCAATGGAAATTTTACGAACAAAAACTACTCATTTTTTTTAAAAGAATTTATTTAAAATCTAACAATTTTAGTACTTCTGCTGTGGCTATCTGATTTTTCTCTTTTTACCCAGTTATTAGTAAATAAAGAACCCGTTAAAACTGAGACTTCACAAATATTGAAAAATACCGGCTATTCCCAATTAAAATACCTGTATCGGTTTTAATCGGTTGGTTTTTCCCATCCCTTGGGCTAGCTGGCTTCAGAACCTGAACGGAACAGAAATAGCTAAACGTATGCGTGCCGACTTTAGTCCCACGAAATCTTGTGTAGATTGCGCTGGCGCATACTTGACCAATAGCACGATGGCATTACGGTCGTAAGTAGATATGATACCTGTTGTTACACTTGACGGTAAACAGTGAATGCTGCAACGATACTGTTTTAAGATACTGTTTGTGTGACCTTTTTTCTGGTTTTCCCACAGTCTGCGTTTCACTACCATACAGTGCTCTGCTCCTAACGTACATTCTCAGAAATTTCCTTCTGAAATTAACGTCTATGTTTGATACTGGTAGACGTCTCTTGGCAAGGACTGCCCTTTTTTCCAGAGTTAGTCTGCTTTTTATGTCCTCCTTGCTCCGTCCGTCATGGGTTATTTTGCTGCCTAGACAGGAGAATTCCTTAACTTTGTCTCCTCCGTGATCACCAGTCCCGATATTTTCTCGCTGTTCTCATTTCTGTTACCTCTCATTACTTTCTTCTTCGAGTTACTCTCAATCCATTTTGTGTATTCATTAGACTGCTCCTTCCATTCAGCAGATCCTGTAATTCTTTCTTACTTTCAATGGAGGTAACAATCTCATCACTGATATCCTTTCACTATCATTTCTAAATCCACTCTTGAACTTTTCTTTCATGTCAGCTATTGCATCTTCGATGTGTAGGTGAGATGGAGCAGTACCCCCTTTTTAATCCGAGTACTCCGTACTTGGTCTTCCATTCTTTTTATTTCCTTTAATTCTTGTGGATATTTTATATTACTCTGTATGTTTATGACATTTTAATCGATATAATGGCTTATATCGAATTAAAGCTAAAGTGCTACAGACATTACCTGAAATTGTTAGCTTAAATTTCCTCTGCGTTGTTCCACTTTTTTAAATGGCCCTTCAACTGCAGTAATAGTATAGCTAACAAGATCAAATGTAATAGGGGCGTTTAGTAAGTAATGCAACACATTTTTTTTCTGAACGGAGGTTGGTTTTATTCAGGATTCAAATACACCATGTTATTCCCCACTTTTAGGCTACAAAACTCTGCTTTTCAACATAATCTCCGTGCATTGCGACGGACTTACGCCTCCTTATTAGGAGGGAGTGTATAACCGCACGGTACCACTTTACTGGTCAACGTCGGAACCAACGTCTTGCTGCGTCAGTAACCTTTCCATGATCCACATATTGCTTCCCAAACAGATGGAAATGGGAACGTGCGAGAACGGGGCTGTAGGGCGAATGAGAAAGAACAGAGCAATGAAGTTTTGTGCACTAGTCTCGTGTGCGCATCTCGTGTGGTGAGAAGAACGGTGACGAACACGCTGAAATCGTTTGTTCAGTTTCCTGAAAGTAGCTTAGCTGACTGGGGCCGGCCGACACGCGGAAGTTCGATCAGGTTTACGCGACCTTCTTGCGAAGATGACAGGCGCCGCGCCCAAGGACTCACCGTGCTTTTGTTCACTGCCAAGTCTCCGTACATATTCTGCAAGCACCTATGAATAACTGCTACACGTCAGGGCTCTGTCCAGGCCAGTCCATTACAGGGATGTTGTTATCTTGTAACCACTCCGCTACAGGCCGTGCATTATGAAAAGGTGCTCGATCGTGTTGGAAGATGCAGTCCCCATCCCCGAATTGCTTTTCAGCAGTAGAAGGAAAGAGGTGCTTCAAACAACAATGTAGGCCAGTGTTGTGATAGTGCCACGCAAATCAACAAGGGGTGCAAGCCCCCTCCATGTAAAACACGACCACACCATAACACCACCGCCTCCGAATTTTACTGTTGACAGTACACACGCTAGCAGATGACGTTCACCGGGAATTCGCCATACCCACTCCCTGTCATCGGACCGCCACATTGTGGATCGTTATTCGTTACTCCACACAACGTTTTTCCATTGTTCAATCGTCCAATGTTTACGCTCCTTACACCAAGCGAGGCGTCGTTTGGCATTTACCGGCGTGATGTGTGGCTTATGAGCAGCCGCTGGACGATGAAATCCAAGTTTCCTCACCTCCCGCCTAACTGTCATAGTACTTGGAATGGATCTTGATGCAGTTTGGAATTCGTGTGTGATGATCTGGATATATGTCTGCTATTACACATTACGACCATCTTCAAGTGTCGGCTGTCTCTGTTAGGAAACAGACGAGGTCGGCCTGTACGATTTCTTGCTGTACGTGTCCCTTCACGTTTAGACTTCAGTATCACATCGGAAACAGTGGACCCAGGGATGTTTAGGAGTGTGGAAATCTCGCGTACAGACGTTTGACACAAGTGACACCCAATCACCTGATCACGTTCCGCGGAGCGCCCGGTTCTGCTCTCTCACGATGTCTAACGACTACTGAGGTCGCTGATATGGAGTACGTGGCAGTAGGTGTCAGCACAATGCACGTAATATGAAAAACGTATGTTTCTGGGGGTGTCCGGATACTTTTGATCACATAGTGTACGTGAAACCGTAGAATCTCAAGCGGGAATATTCCACGATGACCCACAAGAAATTCCACATGTTTTCAATCGAAATTGGTTCCATTATGTGTTCCATTATTGAACGCCCATCTTATTTGCGAGCGTATATTTGCATGTTTATAGCGTACGATCATTATTCTGCTGTGCGGCAGATCCACACGTTTGTCAATTATTGTCCAATATCGCACAGTATTCTACATTAATGTCCGACGCCACATCATTTACGTCGTTTTGATATGCCTTAATCGAAGCTGCTCCGTTACCGATTGGTCGGCTGCCTCAAGATGTGCAGGAAACTCGGAATAAGGTATCCTTCTTCAATGATTCCCTTGAGAAAATGATACATGACTACCGGGTTTGGCTTCTTCGGATCCGATCATCTTGAGACTCCAGAAATTAACAAAGAAGATAAACATGCCACCTTCGGTAAAGGATCTGCTTTTCGAACCATCTCCCAGTGGACAACCAGACATGACCCTTGTGATAGCGATAATAACGCAGGAGACGAGACCATGATATCGATCGAAAAATGTACAACATTGAATAAAACATTTCAGATTGGAAATGTAGACTTCTAAATCGTAATCAGCGACCTCAGAGATCTAAGAGAAAACAGTTTCGAGTCGTAAACATTATCCGGTCACATGTGGCATCAACAGCAGGGGCCCAGTCGTCTTCTCAACGTGCAACGTGCCGACAAGCATAGAACGAGTACGTTATCGTCTTTAAACGTTCGGTCTCACGATGTGTCTCATTCCTTGGACACCCCAGCTGTCGATCGGTTTGTGAAATACGCTTCATAAATAGTTGGCAAAGTAAGTTATGTATTTAAACTGGCCTCTTTATTCCGAACCGAAATTACTGCAGTCAGGGCATGTGTGGAGGAGAATATGAGTAGGTGCTATAATAACCATAGCATCTACATCTCTTCAGACAGACAGGCAGCCCTGAAATCATTGGCAGCTCCTGCAACTAGATCTAAGATTGTTGCAGATTGGCACAGGGTTCTGGTGGAGCTATGGGGAAGCAACAGGGTGTACCTAGTGTGGGCCCCTGGCCACTCAGGGATCTGTGGCAATGAACAAGCCGATAGATTGGCTAGGATGGGAGCAACAACTCCACTTATTGGACCGGAACCTGTCTTGACAATCACCAAGGCTATGATCAAATTAGAACTACGGAAATGGCTTGGGAAACAGCACGTAAAATATTGGACCGAGGTCCATAAACAAAAACATGGTAAGGTAATGATGCCCAAGCCATGTTTTAAAAGAAGCTCTGTAATTCGGGGATTGAACAGGAAAGAGATCAAAGTCACGACTGGACTGATGACCGGCCATGGGAACTTCAAAAAACACCTGTACACAATGGGTATAATGGAAGAGGACCCTAAACTGGTAGAGGGACTCCTTGCACTATTTAAGGGCACTGGTTGGCTTTACTAGATATACGGGGAGCGACAGCGCACAATAAACCTAGTTTCGGTGCGGGCAGTGGCGGGTTAGACCTAAGCTGTTTTAGCTCTCCTGTTAAAATCAATCAAATCAATCAATTTCTGTATTTCGTATGACGACGTATTAGCTCATGTTGGTCTTGTAACTATAGTCAATAACTCAACACGGACAAAACATCGTGCGAAAACATGTACAGCGTCGCGTGACCAGTGATGCAGATGACAGCATACGTCCTATGTTTGACAAAGACCGTCGTGTCTGGGAAAAAAGTGCAGTCGATGTGATCTCTGTATCAGTGGTACCCCCAAAGAAGGCCAATGTTCGACGTGTCACCATACAGACGTCCATCTCCGCGCCGCGCACTAAGACATGTTGAAAGGTGGCTACACTGAGCCACAGCGCCAGAGATTGCGCCAAAGAGTTTTATTCCGCCGCCTCCACTGGCAGTGCTTGTCGAGATGTGGCAGTAGTCAGTGCTTGTTGAGAAGTAGTAGGAGTCGGTCGTTGTTGAGATGTCGTCGTAGTGAGTGGTTGTGCAGATCTTGCTGAGAGGATATTGGTAGCTGTAGTATTTGAGGCCATGTTTTACGCAGTTGTTTGATGGGCTAGACAGCAGATGTTGTTCGAATGGAGATATTGTAATGATCAGAGTGCTTTTCGTCAATATATATGAAGATAAAAAAAAATCCTTATTTTTATTATGTCTTAAATAATGCGTCATTACAGGTTCAGTCAACAAAGCATCTGGCTTGTGTTCTTGTATTAGAGTGTAATTCTGGTTTCCTTACGCAATTATAGTATTTCTATTTTTTTTAATTACTTCAGTATAAATGGTATTTAAAATTTCTTGTCTTATTGAAGAAGAACCGTGCCAGATGTGTACGTTGAATCACAGTTCCACACACAGAACAGTTACACTTGTGCTTTGGTTTCGTACGTTTTATAGTTGCTGGGGACTTAATTAATTAATTGTGTTAACGGAAATTTTCTTTCATTCTTGTTGCTATTCTATGCAGTCAGATTGCGTACTAAAACTAGTCAGGGCCAACCGTTTACGAGACTTCGTAATCGGACAGACAGCTACTAAATCAAAAAATTAAAATTATTTGAATTATATTTAATTAAGCCCCCATGCACGTGGCGACCGCAGCTTCGGATCGTCCCTTGGAATTCTTCTGATTGTAAAAATAGTAGACAGTAGGATTGTTGTAGTAATTTGTAGTTTAGTAATTGTAGTCTATATTGCATGTGTAGATTTGGTAATTGTCATTCTTCTAATGGTATTTTTTGCAGAATTTAATTTTTGTTGTCTTGTATACGGGTTTGATAATTTTGTGCAGTTAGGAAGATTTGAATTGTTCGTTAATCGTGTTTGAGGGAAGTATTTCGTGTGAATGATATTGTTGGAGATAAAGTCTCATTGTGTGTAATTTTCGTATAGTAACGAGTTTTGTATGTTTTGTAAATGATTACGCGATCGATGAAACAGGCAAAAATGATGAATAGTCAGAATAACGAAATTGTTGACATGGCGAACTTGCCAACACAGGAGAACAGGATGATGAATAATGAAGTGGAAAACAATTTAGTAAGTTGGGAAAATAGTCCGGAAACAGTTCAAAATTTTTCACAATCAAAAAATTTTCAGAATACGATATTAACGACAGAAGATATGGAGCAGTTGATGAGTGCAATATTAAATTTTGGATCGGAATTAAGAGCAATGATAACACGGTTAGGCTCACAAATAGGAACAAGTAAAACCGAGATGGAAACAATGGAAACACAGTTAGGCTCACGAACAGGGACGTGTTTCAAAAACATGAAAGATGAATCAAAGAAAGAAATTAGAGAAGAAGTACAACCGATTTTGAATGCTCACAATAATAGTTTAATTTCAATAGAAATTAGACAAGAGGAACAGGACAGAAAACAGGAAGAAAGAGATCGCGTGATAGTACAAAAATTTTCAGAGCCAAATTTACAACGTGCACACGATAAGGAAGAAATACTTGAAAGAATCGAGGAATCCGTACCGGATGACAGAATAAATAACCTAACACAACAGTATGAATAGTTAACTACTAAATGTGACAATACCGAAACCCGAGTCGCGACACTTACGGAAGACGTAAATAAACATAAAGAAAAAATAGGTGACTCATCAGAAAGAGTTGAGGAGATTTCAGATAAACTGACAAGTCTTAGTTTAAATGGGGACAGAGATTCAGATGATACAGCACCATTGCAATTTGCAGAAACCGAAGAGTACCAGAAGCATGTTGAAAAACAGGGAAAATTTAATGAACGCGTTAAAAGGGAATTTGAGGCATTACAAAAGCAAGTCAAACAAATTGAAGGCGAAATCGTAGGAAAAGACAGCAAAAGAAATTTAGAATCACAGATAGCAGAAGGGTTTGAAGAAAGTAATTTGTTTCATTTACGGGATGCAACAAGAGAGCGCCAGGCGCGCGAACTTGACAATAATCGTCATTGGGACTGGGACAGACGCGGTAGGTCTTTGTCGCCACGAGGCGAAAACTTTGATTATAAACACTTTTTGACTGTTCGGAAATTTAAGATCTTTTGCAATTCTAAGAATGACATACATCCATGTGCATGGTTATATCAATTTACGTACGCACTTCCACCAAATTGGCCACTAAGTCACAAACTGGAAATCATGTGCGGCTATTAATGTCCTCAGGGGATTCACTACACTAAGTGAATATGTGCCGTAGCGTGCATAGGGCCCCAAGCTGTAGTGGTGCTATTTCCCTTTTAGTTTTCTGCACCGCTGCCTACTCTTTTACTATTCTTTGCATCTGTCAAAACAACTCTTCTACTATCAATCTATCTAGAGAATCGGTAAAGAATAACCGGATATGACTATTTTACCCAAAAGTGATTTCGGAAATTACCGTTTGGACTTACTGTATCTTCAGCAGCATTCATTCGTAGTTTAAACGAAATTTTACCTGTTTATCTTCGTGACAATATTACTTCATACGTTGACGATATTCTTATTGCTAAACATTCTTGGAGTGAGCACAACAAAATTTTGGATTCATTATTACGTATCTTTGCAAGAGTTGGCATTACAGTGAACTTGGAAAAATCTGAATTTGGTCGTTCTCAGGTGAAATTTATTGGTCATATTATTTCTACAGAAGGTATTCTTCCTGATCCAGAGAAACTAGACGCTATTCGTAATTACGCTGTTCCTACCACAAAACGTGATGTTCGTAGTTTCCTTGGTGTCTGTAATTTTCTTAGACGCTTTGTTAGATTGGACGATTTGGCCACACCTTGTTTATGTGAACTATCTGGAAAAAATTCTAATTGGTGTTGGGATGAGGAAGTTCAATCAGAATTTGAACAACTTCATGATGCTTTAGTTGCTGCTCCACTTCTTTCACATCCGGATTTATCTAAAGATTTTTGTTTGGCGACGGACTCATAATGCAAAGGCCTACGTGCACACTTATTTCAAGAGATAGAAGGAAACGGCGTTGTAGTACAGAAGACTATTGCATTTGGAAGTCGTGTTCTCTCTAAATCAGAAAAGAATTATTCGATTACGGAACTTGAAGCCTTGGCTGTTATTTGGGCTTTCACAAAATTTCGCATATTTTTGTATGGCAGACATACCACACTTATTTCAAGAGATAGAAGGAAACGGCGTTGTAGTACAGAAGACTATTGCATTTGGAAGTCGTGTTCTCTCTAAATCAGAAAAGAATTATTCGATTACGGAACTTGAAGCCTTGGCTGTTATTTGGGCTTTCACAAAATTTCGCATATTTTTGTATGGCAGACATACCAAGGTTTACACCGATCATCGAGCTCTGGAATTTCTTATGTCAACAAAATTAACGCATGGAAGATTGTCACGATGGGCGTTGTATCTACAGGAATTTGATTTTACTATTGTTTACATACAGGGTTCTTCAAATATTATTGCTGATGCTTTATCACGTGCACCTGTGGGTTTGAAACAAAGTGCTGAGGAGGACTGCAAAGAAACAATTATTGTTTGATGTATATTCAAGGTGTTGCGTTTGAGAATTTTATTTCGTCTTCGCTCCAGGACATCGCTAAGGAGCAAAATAAGGATCCAATCTGGAAGGACATTAAGGAGAAGTGGAGGAGAAAGGAAAGCGTAGCGATTAGACAGTATTATTTAGTTCGCAATGATATTCTTTTTAAACGAAAATCGGTCGACAACTCTGTTTGGTTAGTTTGTATTCCTGATGAGTGGGTTAATAAATTGATTTGGTACACACATTTCAGTTATGCACACTTTGGTCCCAGAAAATGCTTTCACAAATTACGAGAAAATTGCTACTTCAGTAATATGGAAAAACGTATTCGATTTGTTCTTGCCAAATGCAAATTATGTCAAAAGGCTAAGCCGCCAACTATTTCTCACAGAACACCGTTGTTTCCTATCATTCCAGCGAAATTAAAGGACATGACTGCAGTCGATTTGTTCGGTCCAGTGGTTCGTTCTACTAATGGTTTTGCGTACATTTTGGTAGCTGTGGAATTGACATCAAAATATATGTGTTTTACACCTTTACGCAAAGCAACAGCTCATTCAGTATCTAACGCTTTCATCAAACATTTTCTTAAAGAAGTGGGTCATGTTGATAAGGTTATATCAGATAATGGATCACAGTTTCGCTCTAAAATTTGGTTTCGTACTCTACGGCGTCGTAAGATTAAACCAATTTTCATTTTACTTTTTCACCCTCAATCTAACGCTTCAGTGAGATGGATGAAGGAAATCAATAAATTGTGTCGACTTTATTGTCATCAGAATCATAGAACATGGGATCAGTATCTTCATATTTTTCAAAATATTCTGAATGAACTCCCTAATGATTCAACTTCTTTACCGCCTATATTGATATTAAAAAACAAAGCACCGACAAATCGCATTTCTGAAATCGTTCCATTTCCGCCTTCACGGAAACTGCGGCATTCTGAAGTTGTCAACCTGGCTCTGCAAAATATTGCATCTGCAGCTGCTAGAAGAGAGAAATCAGCTAAACGTCCTGGTCGTTTAAAAACCTTGTCAGTTGGTCAAAAGGTTTTAATTAAGTCTCATCGTTTGTCTCACAAAGGAAAAGGCTTCTGTCGCAAATTTTTTCTGCTTTATAACGGTCCATATAGAGTTCGCAAAATTATTCATGATAACACTGTTGCAGTAGGAACTCTTAAATCTCGACGCTCTAGGAGAATACATCATATATCGAACGTTAAAATTTTTGTGGAATGACATACTTTCGAGAAACAAACAGTTATACGTAAACATGCGGAGAGTACAAGGATACCGCGCTGTGTTTTGGCGGCGGCACATACTCAAAGCAACAGTCAAGTCTGCGCGCCGCACAAGGCTGTCGTTGGCCGCAATCAATTAATTCCTACGTCACGCCTACCTACAGCTGATCGAGCGCTCAGTGCGAATGCACTGACAGCCGTAAACAAATACACAGTCTAATTTCTCCGATTAAATTCAGTATAAAGCTATAGTGACTTGATGAATTATGTTATTAACGTTCAGTATTTTTCAGGACACGGTTCTGTAAAATATTTAAGAACTTCAGGTAAATTCTGTGCGTGTCCGACGTTAAGACGACTTGCTATCGAGAAAATTTCAGGAAGAATGTAATTCCGAAGAAGAAACTAATAAACTAAAAAGGTAACTATTAATTGAGTTTATTTTTCAGGTAACATATTTCCACTTAGGTACGTACTTTAGACGTAATTTGCTGCTCGCGATTACGTGATTCAGACTTTGTGCTAAATTTCATGTTCTATGAATTTACTTGTGAAGCGACGTGCTTGCGTACATTAACTGATTTTGACAATGATTGATTAATGAACAGGGTTGTTACTTATATATATTGTGCATCGCTTGGTTGCACTGCTTTTTCACTGATGTCATATTTTTTTTAATTATGTGCCTGCTGTGCTTATTTATTTAAATTATAATTGTCACCTGGTTAATTGTGCCGATATGGTTATGTATGTAAGTTATACTTTGTGATTTATCTGCTTGCGCCTTCGTGTTTTCTTATTAAGATTACATATGAACATTTATTTGCTTATGCTGATATGATGCTAATGACCTGTTTATTATGTAAGATACATATTTGCTGCTTTCCGTATGGATTGCATATTTACACATTTCTGTTTTGTTGTCATAACTACTCTTTAATTTGGTATATAGAAATGCTGATATACTGTGTACGAACATAGAGTTTAGGTCACACTATGGTATTAATTATAGATTGTTTGCTTGGCAGAGCCTCGTGGTAGGAATTGTGCTGCATCCACTTGTTGACATTCTGTTCTCTACTGGTATATTTACTCGCTATTGCATGTTTTGCTTACGCTCAGTGCCTTATATTTTTAAGATAAGAAAATGAACTGCTATAATTCGACGAACGACATTAGTACAAGAAACTTCATAGAAGTCACATGAGCTGGAGGTTTTATGAAAGCTGTATAAATTTATGCTAATAGAAAGGAAGCTAACGACATGAAATACCAACACTAGGTTTAGACCATTGACAGTTATTACACTGCATTCTTCGTGAGCAATTTAAATAGCAAGTGACACTTAACACAAGAAATACTCCACATGTTTGCTTCTGTTTGCCATAATTCTTGAAGTGGTGTACACACTGAAATATCACGATTATTCACACTCCGTAAACGTACTTCCTTACTGAAAGTTATTCAAACTAAAGGCTGTTAGAGGTCATGTATGCATTTTTTTTAATTTTATGATGGACAAGGTAACCAAAATGTATTTATACTTCATAATGAGTAGAAAATATGCGTCAGATGAATTACAGAGAGGTTGTGTGTGGACATTGTGTCTACGGATTGTATGGGATGATGAAGTTTGCACTAGGATTTTATCTGTACTTGTTCGAGGAGACTGACTAGAAGAAAGAGTTGTTATGGAAGGGAAATGATATTGGTAATAAGGTTTATATGTATCGACGTATTGAAGAGGTATTATTGAGGTATTGAGATTGTGTGAAGTTGATGATTATTGGAGTTTTGGTGGACAAGAGGTAAGGTAAATGATATTGATGATAAGGTATATATGTATCGACGTAAGAGGTATTATTGAAGTATTGAGATTATGTGATGCTGATGATTATGGAGTTTTGGTGGATAAGAGGTAAAGTAAGTGAGGAGCACTTTTTTTTTTTTTTTGGTCTATATGGAACAAGGAGGATGAAGATAGCTGACTAGAACACTCAAGTGGAAAGAAGATTGTCTACACACACACTTTGTTAAATCAATAAGCAGTATATACTTTTTTTTGAAGAGAGGAAGTATTTGCATATCTTGGCACACTGACAGTTGTTCAGCAACAGTACATTTGATTTGGCTTGGCAAACATTGCTCTTGACATGATGACTATGACGTTGACTAACTATTATTGACTGTTATATATTGCTGCCACTACTACTTGATACACAAGTTGAACATCAAATTTTGACAGAATTGCATTTACACAGTTAACACTATTCAACTACACAGTAGCACTTAATGTGGATGAAAGATGACTGAGTGTGTTTTGTGTGTTTTCCCTTCCTAATCCCAAATAATTGGTACCGACCTATCTCCTAAATATTATTTTACTTGTTTGTTGTGGCTTGCACTGACACCCATAAATATTATAGGTTTACTGATATTTGTGTATTTGTAATAGTTAATATGACAATTATCTGATATCATTTGTGTGTTTATTAGAATTTGTATGTTTAGTGTAAAAGCATTGAAAATAATTTTGTAAAAGCAATTGGGTGTGCATTCAAACTATTGTTCATGCCTGAACTGTCTGATTAGTGATAGTGAATATTATGGACTGTTACTTGCACTTTTTCTACATGATTGGTGCCACTAGGACATGTTTAACTTCTGCTGATAAACTCTGATGAACAGTGTGATTAGTGATAGTGAATATTATAGACTGCTGTCTGCACCTGTTCAACATTACTGGGTGCCACAGATGGGATTGCTTCTACTAAGATAATGTCACTTGTTGGTGTCTGCACCTGTTCAACAATGCTGGGTGCCACTGATGGACTGCTTCTACTGAAAAGATGTCACCTGTTGGTGTCTGCACTTGCTCAACATTGCTGGGTGCCACTGATGGAACTGCTTCTACTGAGATAATGTCACTTGTTGGTGTCTGCACCTGTTCAACATTGCTGGGTGCCACTGATGGAACTGCTTCTATTGAAATGATGTCACTTGTTGGTGTCTGCACCTGTCAACATTACTGGGTGCCACTAATGGAACAGCTTCTACTGAAATAATGTCACGTGTTGGTGTCTGCACTTGTTCAACATTGCTGGGTGCCACTGATGGAACTGCTTCTATTGAAATGATGTCACTTGTTGGTGTCTGCACCTGTCAACATTGCTGGGTGCCACTGTTGGAACTGCTTCTACTGAAATAATGTCACTTGTTGGTGTCTGCACCTGTTCAACATTGCTGGGTGCCACTGTTGGAACTGCTTCTACTGAAATAATGTCACTTGTTGGTGTCTGCACCTGTTCAACATTGCTGGGTGCCACTGATGGAACTGCTTCTATTGAAATGATGTCACTTGTTGGTGTCTGCACCTGTCAACATTACTGGGTGCCACTAATGGAACTGCTTCTACTGAAATAATGTCACGTGTTGGTGTCTGCACTTGTCAACATTGCTGGGTGCCACTGTTGGAACTGCTTCTATTGAAATGATGTCACTTGTTGGTGTCTGCACCTGTCAACATTGCTGGGCGCCACTGTTGGAACTGCTTCTACTGAAATAATGTCACGTGTTGGTGTCTGCACCTGTTCAACATTGCTGGGTGCCACTGATGGAACTGCTTCTATTGAAATGATGTCACGTGTTGGTGTCTGCACCTGTCAACATTACTGGGTGCCACTGATGGAACTGCTTCTACTGAAATAATGTCACTTGTTGGTGTCTGCACCTGTTCAACATTGCTGGGTGCCACTGATGGAACTGCTTCTATTGAAATGATGTCACTTGTTGGTGTCTGCACCTGTTCAACATTGGTGGGTGCCACTGATGGAACTGCTTCTATTGAAATGATGTCACTTGTTGGTGTCTGCACCTGTCAACATTACTGGGTGCCACTGATGGAACTGCTTCTACTGAAATAATGTCACGTGTTGGTGTCTGCACCTGTTCAACATTGCTGGGTGCCACTGATGGAACTGCTTCTACTGAAATAATGTCACTTGTTGGTGTCTGCACCTGTTCAACATTACTGGGTGCCACTGATGGAACTGCTTCTACTGAAATAATGTCACGTGTTGGTGTTTGCACCTGTTGACCGTTGCTGGGTGCTACTTCTGGAACTGTCAACTACTTGTTTCTTGAACTATGGAAAGCATTTTATGTGAACATTTGTATAAACTGATTTTTTGTGTATTGTGTAAACTATTATGTAAAGTCACATGTATGAAAGAATTTGTATTGCTTACTGTATTGTATATATTAGGATATTGAAAGGTCAGTGCAAAGCCAAAATTTTATCTAATTGTGTGATATTTACGTATTAATATTATCTTTTATTATTTTCTGTATTTTTGTGGTCGAATTTGGTGGTATTTTCACCACCAATGCTGGCAAAAATACCATCAAATTCTGTCCCGTGGAGGAAGGGCATATTAAAGGTGGCTACACTGAGCCACAGCGCCAGAGATTGCGCCAAAGAGTTTTATTCCGCCGCCTCCACTGGCAGTGCTTGTCGAGATGTGGCAGTAGTCAGTGCTTGTTGAGAAGTAGTAGGAGTCGGTCGTTGTTGAGATGTCGTCGTAGTGAGTGGTTGTGCAGATCTTGCTGAGAGGATATTGGTAGCTGTAGTATTTGAGGCCATGTTTTACGCAGTTGTTTGATGGGCTAGACAGCAGATGTTGTTCGAATGGAGATATTGTAATGATCAGAGTGCTTTTCGTCAATATATATGAAGATAAAAAAAAATCCTTATTTTTATTATGTCTTAAATAATGCGTCATTACAGGTTCAGTCAACAAAGCATCTGGCTTGTGTTCTTGTATTAGAGTGTAATTCTGGTTTCCTTACGCAATTATAGTATTTCTATTTTTTTTAATTACTTCAGTATAAATGGTATTTAAAATTTCTTGTCTTATTGAAGAAGAACCGTGCCAGATGTGTACGTTGAATCACAGTTCCACACACAGAACAGTTACACTTGTGCTTTGGTTTCGTACGTTTTATAGTTGCTGGGGACTTAATTAATTAATTGTGTTAACGGAAATTTTCTTTCATTCTTGTTGCTATTCTATGCAGTCAGATTGCGTACTAAAACTAGTCAGGGCCAACCGTTTACGAGACTTCGTAATCGGACAGACAGCTACTAAATCAAAAAATTAAAATTATTTGCATTATATTTAATTAAGCTCCCATGCAATGTTCTTTCGTGTCCGACAAACAACAGGTTATTCAAAGGGGAGAATCAGCCATATGAATGGCGTACAACCGGTTCCGTGTGACAATTTTACTGTTGATGTTAACATACCACATAAATCCTGCTGCTGTTAATAGTAGCGATGTTTGAGCTGCCTCCCAGATATGTTACCAGATTGTCATTGGATGTTTGATTTCCATGGCGTTGCAGTAATGCTGACTCATCAAGCAGCCATGGATCTCCTGAGTCGGGGGTGTTCCCATGGAATATACTTTCGGACGAACATAATCAACAAAAAATGAGGCGAAGTGTGCAAGCGAAGACGAGATGTTGCCCAGCGCTATCTGTGGTTCGGACGACGGCGGAAGAAGTTGTTCTGTGAGAACTGAAGCATTTCGAGGCGGGGCCAACACGCCTCCCTATCCCAGAAGCGATCGTGTTAACACGCGTGGCTTCTCAGGCGGGTAGCTTCCCTTCACTGCCGTAGTTGTCTTTACGTATTCCTTTAACAGGATACCTGCAAATGATTTCCTCAGTTAAAAACTTATTTTTTAAATCATAAACTAAAGAGATATGAAATATGTCGCTTAATGTTGGTTTTTCTGTTGGCCTTGAAAGTTAATTTGTTGTACAGTAGTGGCTAGCCTTGGTAGCGCACAGTATATCGGCCACTATGACAAGACGTGTCTACGTAGTGAAGAGCACAAACATTACTACCACCTGCTTAGCAGTTCGCTGGCCCACATTTGGAACGGAATACAGCAGAGATTCTGTGCGCAAGGATTCGACAAGGCCTTGTTAGATTTCCGGAGATATGTGGCTCCCGATGTCTACACACAAGCGATACAGTCTGGTAAATTATTGGCGAGTGACTTGTTGTCACAGAGCTACCGCCCGATAGTGTCGTAGATGTCTTTCGCTGGGTTCACATTAGGCAAATTTGGCGGCGTGAGTTCACGATCATGCTCCTCAAATGTCTGTAATACTGTTCCGGCCTTGTGACACGGACAGTTATCCTGCTGAAAGATGCCCTCGCTGTCGGGGAAGATATCAAGCAGGAAGGTGTAAGGTGGTTTAATTATTCTTGTAGCGCCACCTTATATATTTTATTCATATTTTATGCTCTAATAGTACTCCCCAAGTTTGCTAACTGAAATATTCTTTTCATAATTCGAATTACTATTTGCAAAATGCATATATAACCCCACACGTTGCCTATGGTTAAGCTAATCGCTGAATTAACTGCTCAGTTTGTGAGAAGCTCTGTTTTTCCGTTTATTCAGCACAGCAGACAAGCCGAGAGGGACGGCACATGGACACAATAAAACGTGTCATAAACTTGTAGCTTTAAATGATCTTCAGAGCCGACGCAGAGCCTCGCAGTTCTCCTGATTCTGACCGAGCATGTTTAACACGATGAGAGGTAAAGCGCCAGGCGGTTAGGAAGCGCTCGTGCAAAGAAAGACGCGGTGCCTACATGGAGGACTTTGTTTTTTTCTTAAAGAAAGTGGAAGTTGGAAGTTTTTTGCTGGAACTGCACGTCAAAGTGACCCAACGGCTTCTCTGGAACATTGCTGTGGCCCCACCCACAAAATAAACAAAAAGTCTCACTCTTGCTGGCGCTGTGTTGAAATCTTGAAATTGGGGCGGTGGTCGCAATCTCAGAAAAACTTGGCTAGAGACTGGACGGTGCTCGGAATCACTACCATCATTGGTGGACTACTTGGAGCTTTTCCAAAACTACCGAGAGAAATTAGAATTTAAGTTTATACAGCACTCTAACTTCTGCCTCCACGAACGACGCTCTCGCTGGCAACCTCATCTTCGCACACGCGAAGATGAGGCCACCACACTATTAACTGCCGCTCACAGCCGGCGTGTAAGCAGCCGGCTACTGGAAGTTTATTTGGTGAGATTCGCCAATCAACGCTTTTCCGTGGCATAGTTCAAGGAGTGCGGAATTTTTTAACTTTGCGGAGTTAGTCGTTTCCGTAACTGATGACCACATTTAGTTGTCTGATTTGTAGGTTGCACTTTGCATCTGTGAACGGTGTTTGTTCTTCCAAGTTCACTTTCCACTAGCGCTTTTTGATATTCTCGATTATGCGATCCCAAAATTAGTACCAAGATCGAAACTGCACACGGCTGTTCTCTACCTTTGTACTCACTGCTATCTTATTGAAGGTTTTCCCACCTGAATGCTCGTTAAGGGAAATAAATAGAATCTTTTTCTAACAAGACACGTAAGTCATCCGACCTGGCGATAAAGTTCCGTTGAAAAACAGTCCAGTCTCGACGTCACCATGCAGTCGTAACTGACAGTGTCGTTGGGTCAACACGGGAGCACGCAGCAGCCGTCTGCCGCGGAACCCCATGTTCAGCAATGCGCGCTGAGCAGTGCGTTCCGAAACACTTGTGCCTGCAGCGGCACTGTGTTATGACGTTAGATCTACTATACGTCGATTCCTGCCCTGCTTTACGCAGTGGGATGTTTCCGATCTCCTAGATCTGTGATGAGACATAGACGCCCAATACCTTGTTGCTTGCTCCTGGTTTCAGCGTCCTTCAACCACTTCGCATAGATGCTCACCACATGGGCACATGAACAGCAGACCGGCTTCGTTGTTTACCAGATCCTTGTTCCCAGACGACAATCTGCACTTTTGTCAGTGTCACTTGTATCAGTGGATTTCCCAGTCTGCTGCGTGCGAGTTCTTCTCTCCCCCGATTATCTTCTTTCTCTACAGCGTCACGTGGCCGTTACGTCACCATGTGGCTTTCAGTAGGGAGCCGAGCAATGGTTTCACTGTTTTTGCTGATCAGGTGTGGAAGTATACAATAATAGACGCAAAAAACATTTCAGTAAACACGGTTCCGCGAAAGAGCCCTTTGTGAGAAAATTGTTAATGTTTTATTGCCAGTCGACTTCAGTATGAAGCGTTTTCGTACTTAGTACAAATATATTTGAAATGTAAACATTCTAACCATGATCCAGTTTTGGGGACCCTGGTAAGTTACACGAATGACTGGGCAAAGGCACCTTTTGCTGCTTACGTCAGGTGACTCCAAGATGGGTAGCCCAACAGGGCGTGTGCCTTGGCCTCCAAGATCACTTCAGTAATGGAAAGTCAAATCCCCACTAGCTGTGGCAGGACAGAAAAACTGGAGCACCGAGCCCGTACAGATTTCGCCAAATTTCCAGAATGATCAGAGAGTGGCAGATAGAAATCTTAATGTAGAGACAAGTATTGTACTTCATCCGAATTCGAGGACGACACGTGAAACACCTCCTCTAATAGGTGCGAATGTGCAGTAAGTCGTAATATGTAAGTAGTGTTAAGGTAGTTCACTGGTGAAATACATTACAATCGAGTCTCAATCTAATTGAGGGGCAGACCAGCTAGTATATAAGAAGTCGGAGATTGCTGTGTTTTCAGTAGACAACCATTAACAGGAGATTGGGTCGGCCACGAGAGTTCAGTGGACTAGTCACTGGATGTAGCTCGACTAACAAATACATCAGCGACGTTTCAGCACTACTAGAGCTGCTCAAATCGACTTTGGCTGATGTGTTTGTGGAGTGTAAGCGTCAGCAACAACCACACCTAAACCAGGAGCAAGGAGATACACACTAACGAACAGGGACCGTCGAGCGTTGTGGAAGGTGGTTGTGAAACATTCCAGAAAATCAACGGAGGGAATCACTCCTGACTTCCATAGTGGTACTAGCAGTCCAGCTAGCACAATTATTGTGCGTAGGGAGTTCAAAAGAATGGAATACAACAGTCAAGCAAGTCGAAGTAGGCTACACATTTGTGCATCCAGTGCGAAGGGACGCTTTAGGTGGTGTAAACAGTGACGCTACTGGACAGTGGATGACTGGAAGGGAGTGATTTCAAGTGATGGACTACGCTATACTTTATGGCAAGCCGATGAAAGAACTTGGCTCTGGCAGATGCTTTGAGAACATTACGTGCGACAACGTCTGGTGCTAAAAGTGATGTACAGAGGAAGTGGTGTTACGGCATGGGGATGTTTTCCTTCGTTAGGATGTCGTACTTTTATGGCACTTACTAAAATGCTAAATGTGGGAGGATATGAACACATTCTACAGCGTTGCTTAGTGCCTATAGTAAAAGAAGTTTTTGGGGACAACGACTGTATCATAATGAAGAAGTAGCCTGTCATAAATCATCATCTGTGAGGCAGTAGTCTGGAGCAGTAACTCCTCAGAAAATGATGGACTAGTCTGCCAAGAGTCCCGACCGGAGCCCAATTGAACACCTTTGGGATAAGTTAGAACGTCGACTTTCCTCGAGACATCAGCGTCCAACAGCACTATTTTTTCGGCTCATCAGGAAGTTTCGGGCTGTCACTTCTCCACAGACATTTAGACACCCCTCACAAATGTTCCCAGCAGAGTTCAATTCCATAAAAGCGAAGGGTGGACAGACCCTACTATTAACGGCCACTAACAGGTGTCCAAACAGTTTTGATCACACACTGTACATTAGTTGCCGTTTCTCGGGCTCTTAGTAACACCTTCGTTCAGCAGCTGTTATGCTAGAGACTACCGTAGCGTGAGAGAACTGGGACGTTGGGTTAAGGGTTGTGCGCCAGCGCGGCTGACTTGCCTGGAACTTGAGCACCTCCTGCGCGGCGAGACGCGTCCAGTTGTCCTTGTAGAGGATGTTGAGGTCCTCGGTGATGGACCAGAGCTTCTCGACGGTGCGCGAGCGGATGTCGTCGTCGAGCCCCGGGGCGTGCTTGGACGGCGACGCCGGCGGCTGCGGCGGCTGCTGCGGCGACGACAGCCCGCCCTCCAGGGCCATGAACGTCACGGCTCCCAGCAGCGTGTAGCCCAGCACCTGAGGGGCAAGCGTCTGCGTCACAAGCATATTTCTCAAATTCTCTACACTTCAATTGGCCTTCCAATGCCGTGTTTCGCTGACAGTACATATACACTACTGGCCATTAAAATTGCTACACCAAGAAGAAATGCACATGATAATCGAGTATTCATTGGACAAATATATTATACTAGAACTGACGTGTGATTACATTTTCACGCAGTTTGGGTGCATAGATCCTGAGAAATCAGAGCCCAGAACAACCATCTCTGGCCATAATAACGGCCTTGATACGCCTGGGCATTGAGTAAAACAGAGCTTTGATGGCGTGTAAAGGTACAGCTGCCAATGCAGCTTCAACACGATACCACAGTTCATCAAGAGTAGTGCCTGGCGTATTGCGATGAGCCAGTTGCTCAGCCACCATTGACCAGACGTATTCAATTGGTGAGAGATCTGGAGAATGTGCTGGCCAGGGCAGCAGTCGAACATTTTCTGTATCCACAAAGGCCCGTACAGGACCAGCAACATGCGGTCATGCATTATTCTGCTGAAATGTAGGGTTTCGGATGGATCGAATGAATGGTAGAACCACTGGTCGTAACACACCTGAAATGTAACGTCCACTGTTCAAAGTGCCATCAACGCGAACAAGAGGTGACCGAGACGTGTAATCAATGGCACCCCATACCATCATGCCGGATGATACGCCAGTATGGCGATGACGAATACACGCTTCCAATGTGCGTTTATCGCGCTGACGCCAAACACGGATACGACCATCATGGTGCTGTAAACAGAACCTGAATTCATCCGAAAAAATGATATTTTGCCATTCGTGTACCCAGGTTCGTCTTTGAGTACACCATCGCAGACGCTCCTGTCTGTGATGCAGCGTCAAGGGTAACCGCAGCCATGGTCTCCGAGCTGATAGGCAATGCTGCTGCAAACGTTGTCGAACTGTTCGTGCAGATGGTTATTGACTTGCACTGTCCCCATCTGTTGACTCAGGGATCGAGACGTGGCTGCACGATCCATTACAGCCATGCGGATAAGATGCCTGTCATCTCGACTGCTAGTGATACGAGGCCGTTGGGATCCAGCACGGCGTTCCGTATTACCCTCTTGAACCCACCGATTCCATATTCTGCTAACAGTCATTGGATCTCGATCAATGCGAGCAGGAATGTCGCGATACGATAAACCGCAATCGCGATAGGCTACAATCAGACCTTTATCAAAGTCGGAAACGTGATGGTACGCATTTCTCCTCCTTACACGAAGCATCACAACAACGTTTGACCAAGCAACGCCGGTCAACTACTGTTTGTATATGAGAAATCGGTTGGAAACTTTCTTCATGTCAGCACGTTGTAGGTGTCGCCACCGGCGCCAACCTTGTGTGAATGCTCTGAAAAGTTAATCATTTGCATATCAAAGCATCTACATCCTGTCGGTTAAATTTCGCGCCTGTAGTACGTCATCTTCGTGGTGTAGCAATTTTAATGAACAGTAGTATACTGCAGTCGCACTACATACTGTATGTGTGTGGTAAGTCCGACTGACGCTGTCAGGTCCCATAGAGAATTCACGAGTGATCTGTTTTGGCCACAGCTTATTGGAGATCTCCTGATCAAAAAATATTTGTCGGTCTTGGTGGTCTAGCGGCTAAGCGCTTCGCTGGAAACCAGCACGTCTAGAGATTGAACCCCGGTCGATTCTTGGATGTTTCAGCCTGCGTTTTATTCTAGCCTTGATCCTTTTCCCAGGTTTGATAACTGTGGTGGGTTAGGGACACGCAAGTCGCCAAAGTGGCGTCCAATTGAAAGATTTGCAGGAGGCCAGCTAGCCACACAAAATTGTTATTGTTGTTTCTACACAGTTCCGCACTGTCGCTTAGTGAACCAAATATTAGCTCATCGAGTATCGGACCACATTTGAGAATGAGATCTCGCGGTTCTAGGCGCGCAGTCCGGAACCGTGCGACTGCTCCGGTCTCAGGTTCGAATCCTGCCTCGGACATGGATGTGTGTGATGTCGTTAGGTTAGTTAGGTTTAAGTAGTTCTAAGTTCTAGGGGACTAATGACCACAGCAGTTGAGTCCCATAGTGCTCAGAGCCATTTGAACCATTTGAGAATGAGATCAGGGACTTCCTTGCATATAGAAGGCAGCACTTTGTTACTAATGGGACGAAATCGACAACTGTAAAGGTAATTTCTGGAGTATGCAGATGGAGTGTTACAGGCCTTTCCTGTTGGCAATATACAGGGTATTCCGTTATTCGCATTACTAACTTGTGGGTATTGTGGAGCGGACTTTGTATATAATCTTTTGATAAGCAACTCAAGTCGGAAATGTATCTTTCGGATGTGAAATAAGCTTGAAGTAAGGATCATTCAAATAACCCGCTTCACGGTACCCACACAGTGGAGACAATGAGCTCTGACCTGTATAATTTGCAGCATACTTAGCGCCCCTACTATTTGTAGGACAAGATTTATGTGCGAATCGTGCTTTCATACTCACCGTCCACAAACTCCCGTGCGTGTCCGTGGAACACCACGATCAAACCTCCTGTCGCATACATATCAATTTCTCGCAGCCTTTGTTGCAACCCAGCGCCTCCCAAGCTGGGGATAATCACCCTCAAGGGTAAAATGAATTTTTCTGGGGGGTAAAAACAGGAACGATTTGACTGTGGTTCACTCATGAAACTAAATTATTTAAAGAAATCAGTAGCCGATCACTACCTCCGTACCACTAACGTTGCCAAATCAAGATTAAGATGGCGACCCCGTGATGATATCGGAAAAAAATGCCAATAAAGAGGAGTATCGCTATTTCTTTATACTATCACCGTTTAGGTAGGCGATTACTTCTAAATTTCTCAGATAGGACCATTAACACATGACACTACGCGGCAGAAACCACGTGTGTGTATTAACGATATTATTTGAAATTCGCGAGTGATCAGCGATGACAAGTAGCCGCAACTGTCCACTTGGATGGTGCGACACATTCATTATTGGCTGCACTTAGTTGTCGGCTTGCACGTTGGTCTTCTTTCTGTCTACGATTTCACTACCGTTTCTACGTATTTCTTCTTGGTAGACCGGAAACAAAAGCACGTGCGTGAAATTTTCCTATTTAAGTACCGACTACTGATTAAGAAACTGCTGTTTTACAGCACTGCCTGTTGTATACTATTTGACATAAATTGTAGAGCTGTAGTGCCACTGAGTAGTAATTATAGAAATACATTATAAGCATCGGTACAACGTTATAGTCTCAAAATTACTAGACAATAAGGACGGATCTGAATTCCACATGTATTTCAGTTGTAAAATCTGTTTCAGGCTAACTTTTTACCTGCAGATCAAAAAACTTGCACACACAGATCTATGATGCCATACATGTACATAAACATGGTTGCAAGCTTGTGAAGTCAAGGAAGTTTAGGACGACGAAAATCTTTATAGAAGCTGTGAGGCATATTTTATTACAACATTGTCACTAACATGAAAAGAGAAAGTCTTCCCTATCATCATATCGCGGTGAGTGGCCAAGTCGCCTCTCAGAAGGCCTGATCTCGACATATAGCTCGTGACAGCATGCCTCTCGTAAGGCTTAGCGTGCACTGATTTTTTCTTCATAGTCATTGCTACGATTCTTATTCGTGGACTGTTTGTAGCAGACGTTTCGCCCTTTCACGCAAAGAATCGTGTCCAATTTAGGTTTTGATTCAAGGAAAGCAGATAGCTGAAAATTGGATCCTCTGCTGTGCTGCTACAAAAGTTTCCTTATGTAACGAAGCAAACCTGCGTCTGTTGCTGGAATAGTCATCCGGAAAACTTTTTACTCCTTGTATAAAAATTAAAAACCACACATTTAGGATTTTCGTGATTCTTCGTTATGAAGTCGTTTTCAAACTTCTGCAAGAGAATTACTTTGTAAAAATATATCATTATTTCGCAGCTCAAGGTCTCACACCGCAGCTTGATGATATGGCTATATTTTCGTTATTGGTCTTGTTTATTATGATACTTCGAAGTTAAGTGACACACTGCCGTTGTTCGAGGAACGGACATTGAATTATGAGCGCAAAGAGCGACTGCTAATCCGAGGGAAGTAGAGATTGGCACTCAGAAACTGTCGTCTTTTTTCGAAATGTGTTCCCCCAAACTTCTCTAGAAATCTTCCGATGTAGGAATTTATCTGCAAGAAATTTTCCATCTTCATTTTTAATGTGTCAAGAAGACCGCTCCCATATCCATTTCCTTCTTTAAGAAACAAATCCAACAAGGTTTATGAGCAACGTTGTCATTTTCCGGTTGGAGCATTTCAGGTTATACATTACTGTATACGAAATGTAGCTAACATTTCGAAATAAATGTTTATTGTTATAAAAGACCTATATCACTCTCTACAGAGTGGAGATTTGTTTACCGATCACATGTTTAATTTCAAATTTTCAAACAAATAATATCTCAAATTCGTGTCCCACAATGTGCATAATGGTTTCACTAGCAGCGCATACACTCACAGCTGGTGCGAGTCAACGTTAAAAGTAGCGCGATTATTGTACTGGACTGTCCTTTATACACTACTGGCCATTAAAATTGCCACACCACGAAGATGACGTGCTACAGACGCGAAATTTAACCGACAGCAAGAAGATGCTGTGATATCAAATGATTAGCTTTTCAGAGCATTGGCACAAGGTTGGCGCCGGTGGCGACACCTACAACGTGCTCACATGAGAAAAGTTTCCAATCGATTTCTCATATACAAACAGCAGTTGACCGGCGTTGACTGGTGAAACGTTGTTGTGATGCCTCGTGTAAGGAGGAGAAATGCGTACCATCACGTTTCCGACTTTGACAAAGTTCGGATTGTAGCCTATCGCGATTGCGGTTTATAGTATCGTGACATTGCTGCTCGCGTTGGTCGAGATCCAATGACTGGCAGCAGAATATGGAATCGGTGGCTTCAGGAGGGTAATACGGAACGCCGTGCTGGATCCCAACGGTCTCGTATCACTAGCAGTCGAGATGACAGGCATATTATCCTCATGGCTGCAACGGATAGTGCAGCCACGTCTCGATCTCTGAGTCAACAAAAAGATGCTTCTAATGGCTCTGAGCACTATGGGACTTAACTTCTGAGGTCGTCAGTCCCCTAGAACATAGACCTACTTAAACCTAACTAACCTAAGGACATCACACACGTCCATGCCCGAGGCAAGATTCAAACCTGCGACCGTAACGGTCGCGCGGTTCCAGATTGTAGCGCCTAGAACCACTCGGCCACTCCGGGCGGCACCTGAGTCAACAGATGGGACGTTTGCAAGACAACAACGATGTGCACGAACAGTTCGACGACGTTTGCAGCAGCATGGACTATCAGCTCGGAGACCATGGCTGCTGTTACCCTTGACGCTGCATCACAGACAGGAGCGCCTGCTATGGTGTACCCAGCGTTGAACCTAGGTGCACGAATGGCAAAACGTCATTTTTTGGTTGAATCCAGGTTCTATTTACAGCATCATGGTGGTGGCATCCGTGTTTGGCGACATCGCGGCGAACGCACATTGGGAGCGTGTATTCGTCATCGCCATACTGGCGTATCACCCTGCGTGATGGTATGGGGTGCCATTGGTTACACGTCTCGGTCACCTCTTGTTCGCATTCACGGCAGTTTGAACAATGGACGTTACATTTTAGATGTGTTACGACCCATGGCTCTACCCTTCATTCGATCCCTGCGAAACCTTACATTTCAGCAGGATAATGCCCGACCGCATGTTGCTGGTCCTGTACGGGCCTTTGTGGATATAGAAAATGTTCGACTGCTGCCCTGGCCAGCACATTCTCCAGATCTCTCACCAATTGTAAACGTCTGCTCAATGGTGGCCGAGCAACTGGTTCGTCACAATACGCCAGTCACTACTCCTGATGAACTGTGGTATCGTGTTGAAGCTGCATGGGCAGCTATACTTGTACACGCCATCCAAGCTCTGTTTGACTCAATACCCAGGCGTATCAAGGCCGTTATTACGGGCAGAGGTGGTTGTTCTGGGTACTGATTTCTCAGTATCTATGCACCCAAACTGCGAGGTAATGTAATCACATGTCAGTTCTAGTATAATACATTTGTCCTATGAATACCCGTTTGTCATGTGCATTTCTTCTTGGTGTAGCAATTTTAATGGCCAGTAGTGTAAAAAGAGGAAAAAGCCATCATCTGTGGCTAACGCTAGTGCTAAAGAGTATGGGAATGTACGGGGGGGAACTGAAAAGGAAATTGACGGAAGGTCTGGGTTTTATCGTCCCGTCGACTTCGAGGTCATTAGAGATGCAGCGCAAGCTCAGACAGCTTGAGTGATTGGGAAGGAAATAGGCAGTGCCCTTTCTCCAGAGCCATCCAGGAATTTGCCTGGAGCGATTTAGGGAAATAACGGAAAATCTAAATCTGGCTGGCCGGTCGCGGATGTGAACCATCGCCCTCCTGACTGCAAATCCAGTACGCTAAACACTGCAGCACCTTCCTCGGTAGCAAGAACGGAAAATTTGAAAATTTTATTGAATCTCAGTCGAAGACCTTGACTACCTGTTGTATCTCAGACACGAAAAATTAAGACAAATTGTACAAATGTAACCGCTCTGAAAGAGAGTCTGACAACAATTTCCCATTTTGTGACAACTGCATTATGAATTTGATGTAGCTGTACAATATATTCAAAGAGTATCTACAGTTCTCATCGAATCTTGCATATTGTTCTTCGCTTCATCGATTTGTAACCAGACGACACATGAATTGTTGCCATTCATAATTTTTTTAATGACAAATAATTTACTTATTTTCGAAGTGCCATATTTTGTGGGCCTCTTCGCAGAAATAAAAATGCGTAACCTTGGTTTTCAACGAAATGTGATGAATTTCTAGATAGTCCAAGATAAAGCTACCAATTTCTTTCACAGCTTGGAGCTTTGCTAACGCATGACTCAAGTTCAACACATTTCATTCTTCACAGAAGTGATAATGATCGTCGACAACAGTGAGATGTGCTCACCCACACATGGAGTAAATCAGTGCTTACCATGGGTAATAAATTTTGTAAGTAACTGTTTTCTCGAATTGTGCAATCGACAAATAAATGCCTGGCTTGCAAGACTGTTTTCAGTGAATGGCGGAATATTTTTAGATAGTTCAGTCCAAAACCTAATTTCTTGGACTACATGGAGACAATACACTGAAAATAGATTTATGTGAAATAGAATTAGCAACACTTTGTAGAAATATTGGTGACGAGTATGCAGTACTATCAGAAAAAGCCAAAAGGATACTGACTCCATTTATCACAATTTATAGGTGTGAAAGTTAATTTGTGACTATGCCGTTGATGACAACAGCAAGGAACCTTCTGAACTTTGAACACGAATTTCGATGTGCACTGGCCGAAACATAACCAAATATATAAAAGACTCTTGGAAATAAGTAATAGCAGCCATATTATTGACTTTCATAATTTCTTTATTTAATATAGTACTTCCAAAAATATATGAATTTTACTTGTTGAACGTTAATGAAGTATAATGTACCAATAAACTCCCGATTCTTTAGAGACTCGAACATCCACGTACAAATCAGCTTCAGGTGTCTGCTTACTTTAAAAATGAGATAGTGTGTTAAATATTTGACGTTAAGCGAGAAAATGTATGAAAAAGTTTGAAATTATGTGTAAAGTTTGTTGGGAGATCACCAAGTGCTCTTACACTGAAGAGCCAAATAAACTGGTACATCTGCTTAATATCGTGTAGGGATCCGGCGAGCACACAGAAGTGCAGCAACACGACGTGGCATGGACTCGACTAATGTCTGAAGTAGTGCTGGAGGGAACTGCCATCATGAATCCTGCAGAGCTGCCCATAAATCCAAAGAGATCGAGGGGATGGAGATTTCTACCGAACATCACGTTGCAAGGCATTCTTTCAATAGTATTCATATCTGGGGAGTTTGGTGGCCAGCGGAAGTGTTTGAACTCAGAAGAGTGTTCCAGGAGCCACTCTGTATCAATTATGGACTTGTGGGGTGTCGCATTGTACTGCTGCAATCGTCAAAGCCCGTCGGAATGTGTAATGGACATGAATGGATAAAGGTGATCCGACAGGATGCTTACGTACGTGCCACCTGCCAGAGCCGTGTCTAGACGTATCAGGAGTCCCATATCACTACAACAGCACACACCCCAACACCATTACAGAGCCTCCACCAGCTTCAACAGTCCCTTTCTAACATGCAGGGTCCATGAATTCATGAGGTTGTCTCCACAGCCGCACACATCCATCCGCTCACAATTTGAAACGTGAATAGTCCGAGCAGGCGACATGTTTCCAGTCATGAACAGTCCAATGTCAGTGCTGACGGGCCCAGGGAGGCGTAAAGCTTTGTGTCGTGCAGCCTTCGGCTCCGAAAGCCCATATCGATGATGTTTCCTTGAACGGTTCGCACGCTGACACTTCTTGATGGGTCAGAATTGAAATCTGCAGCAATTTGTGGAAGATTTGCACTTCTATCACGGTGAACTATTCTCTGCAGTTGTCGTTGGTCCCTTTCTTTCTGGATCTTTTTCCAGCCGCAGCGATGTCAGAGATTTGATGTTTTACCGGGTTCCTGATATTCACGGCACACTCGTCAAATTGTCGTGCGGGAAAATCCCTTCACCGCTACCTCGGAGACTCTGTGTCCCATACTTCGTGCGCCGACTGTAACACCACATTCAAACTCACTTAAATCTTGATAACCTGCCATTGTAGCAGCAGTAACCGATCTAACAACTGCGCCAAGTACTTGTTGTCTTGCATAGGCGTTGCCGACCTCATCGTCGTGTTCAGCCTGTTTACGTATCTCTGTATTTGAAAACGTATGGCTGTACCAGTTTTTTTGGAGCTGCAGTGTATTTTCCAATAGTGGATGAATAAAGTGGGTAACTTGCGCGGCGTGAGTTACTCTGGCTCCAAGCATAGACACAATTTCTAATTGTAATACTTGACATATTTTTTTAAATTTTTAAATAAGATAACATCTCAAATAATTTTTTCTTGAAACTCTTCCACTGGTCCGTGTTTGCACACAAAAACAACAATATGCGATTGTGGCTCTGCCGTGATGCAAAACACTTTTGTTATTTGTGATAAATTGAGTGATAAATACCGCCATCATCAGTGAGGTTTTTGATTCTAAAACATGCAGAAATAGGATACTTAGAAACATTTTGAAAAAATATGATATGTATACTGTTTTGTTCCAAATATTGATTCTGTGGCTAATTTCTGAATACCTTATTTCCTATATGTCCCAGCATAATTTTGCTATTGTTGCCGCCGTTCCAAGCATATTTTCTGCGGTATTTTGTGCCGTTTTTCTCGACATACAGCAGGCCATTTGCTACTATATTAGTGGCTGTTAGTAAAGAAGTACTAAAATGTGAACTTATGTATGTCAGCGTTACACAGTTTGGATTACAGTGCGTTGTGGATACAGTTTTGGTGTATACTAGGTTATTGCGTAGTTTGTCATAGATTCACGATCGTCAGATGGCTTGCACCTGATTTTAGATACAGAGCAACATAACTTTCGCACCTTGTTCGTGATCCAAAACATTACGCCGTCTTGCTGTTTGCCTGCGTCGCGAGAAATGTATCGCATATTGCGAGAAGGTTATGAAACTGCTGTTCCTTATTTATGTGTCTATGCGTGACTGTGGGGAGTGACTGTGTCTGTGTGTATGTGTGTGTATGTGTGTGTGTGTGTGTTTCTGTGTGTTTGTTTTCCTGTTCTATGTCCTGTCTCAGTTCTCTTAGAGCGGTGAAGAGTGTGTTGTTGCAATGTGTTGTGTTTTCATTTATTACGTTATTTCTTCCACTATAGCCTTTTGTATGCAGTAATTTTCTTCTGTTGTTAGTTTTCGGTGTAAACTGTTGCTGTATTTCAGAATGTGTAGATCACATTCTATAGTACTGGGGTTGTGATTTTTGTTCATTAGGAATTCTGCGAAAGTGGAATGTGTGCTGTCACTCTTTAGAGCTCTCATGCGTTCTGTGCACTTTTTAAGAAATTTCTGTTTTTTTGTTCTATGCATTGCATGACAGGAGTTACACGTCAGTTTGTATATTCTAGAGTTGCTGAATTTGTCGAAGGTTCTTTTGTATGGTCTTAGCCTTTGTTGAACATTGTTATTTGTTTTGAATGCTGTTGCTATCCCTTGCTTTTTCAATAAGTTCCCAGTTCTAAGTGCTAGCCGGCCGGTGTGGCCGTGCGGTTAAAGGCGCTTCAGTCTGGAACCGCGTGGCCGCTACGGTCGCAGGTTCGAATCCTGCCTCGGGCATGGATGTGTGTGATGTCCTTAGGTTAGTTAGGTTTAACTAGTTCTAAGTTCTAGGCGACTGATGACCTCAGAAGTTAAGTCGCATAGTGCTCAGAGCCATTTGAACCATTTTTTTCTAAGTGCTATTTGATTGTTGTATCTTAGTGTGTACCATGTGTTTCTTTTTCTGATGTGATGGGGTCTGATGTGTTGTCTGTATGTTCTGCCTCTGGGTTTTCAGATCCTTCGGTTGTGCTATTGAGAGGGTGGCGACTATTGTTATGTTTCATTTTTACCATGTTGTTGAGCTTCTTTGTGGTGTATGTTTTATAGTCGTTTTCAGCAGCAATTTGTTTGATTACATTTCATTCCTGTGTGTAGTTTTCTGGTTTAAGAGGTGTTCTGTTTAACCTGTGGAGCATGTGTGTGAAGTTGGAATATTTCTGCACTGTCAGTTGCTGGATGAGCTATGGATAACAGTACTTGTGGATGTGGGTTTTCTATAGATGGGAAATTCATGTTGGTTGTTGTTTCCTGTGACTGTAAGATCGAAGAAATTTAATTCCTTGGTTTTTTTCCTATTTCCATTGTGAAGTGGAGTTGTGGGTTCACTTGCTGATGTTACTGTATAGCTCTTTAACTCTTCTGCCCTGTTTTGTGTTTATCTGTGAAACAGATTCTGTCATTCACTTATCGGTACCAGTAAATTATTTTGTACCCTTCGTCTTTTACACTGTTGTTGAATATTGTGTTCTCTATATAATGCAAGAAACTGTTGACTACATTTCCACTGGGGTAATTAATAAAAGACAATATAATAAAGACAATAAAAGCCGCGTGGAGTAGCCGCGCGATTTGAGGCGCTATGTCACGGATTGCGCAACCCCTCCCGCCGCAGGTTCGAGTCCTCCCTCTGGTATGGGTATGTGTGTTATTCTTAGCATAAGTTAGTTTAAGTAGTGTGTAGGTCTAGGGACCTCAGCAGCTTCGTCCCTTAGGAATTCACATACATTTGAACATTTTGAACAATAAAAGCAAATACAAGGAGTAGAAATGGGATTTCTTGCAACAGCGAAGGCATGTAAAGAAAAGAATAAAATAAGAACTGAAGATTTTCGAAATGAGTTGAAAATTTGGAATGTGAAAGGAAAACTGGATGAGAACAAGAAGAACTGAAATGAACATACCCAAAGAATGGATCCAGAGAGACTACCACGTCAAATAAAGAACTTTGAACCAAAAAGGGAGAGAGTCCCTAGCAGACCAAGAAAAGATGGAAACCGTAAGAGACCACATTGGTCTAATAGGAAAGTGCAGAACAATAGGAGACGAACGCTGAGATTTGAGGCTGGTTCGATCTATGAAAGTGCACAATAGAGCTCTGAGGAAATCATAGCAGCTCGTCGAATAACCTGTGTTAGATGTACATTTGATCCGGACGACTTACAATCGAATGATTCGTGCCGAGCGAAGTGACCACGCGGTTTGTCATGTCACGGACTGCGCAGCTCCTCCCACCGGACGTCCGAGTCCTCCCTCCTTTAGTATAGAATCAGTGTTCACGACAGGTAAATAAATGTAAACATTAGAAGATGGAAATCTGTTATGTCCGTACACTCTCCTGGAAAAATCTCACATCTGGTGACAACGTACAGTGCTAACAAAGGAAATCTCAATCAATCAGTCAATCAATTCCTTTTACTTGTCTGAATACAACATTGCTGTTGCATAAGGCATCGTCAAGTACAAGTTGTTTCTTTGAGGAGAACAGAATATAATGTTACATATAACTTACATAAATTTTAATTTATACTTGTATAAGTTATTTATTTGTGGGTAACAGAATACAGTGTTACATATTAAACTTACATAAATTTCAGTTTACACTTTTATATCACCCAGTTTACAATATGCATAATTTAGTTCACATTAAAGTTAGCTGACGCTTCCCTGACCTGAACAAGGCAAAACTTATCACGCTCGAGTGACTTGCGTCTTCTTTCGTTTGTAGAAAATTTCTGAAGTGGGACGCTTATGTTGACAAAGAGGCTGAGGCCCAGGATTATTAAGAGTAACTCTGGAAGTTGACAGAACGCAAGAGTTAAACTCTTCCTCGACGTCCGTGGTCGGTGGCAGTCTCTGTATTTCTGAGAAAAACACTTTTATTTGCTTGACCCTGTTTTCATCGTCTTCTCCAGAGTTCGAGGGAAAATACGTATTTCAATTTTTATCAGATAAAACTTCTTTTACTGAACCTTAACTATAGGCAAACAGCCGACAAACTTCTTCCGAAGTACGCAGTCTGCCGAAGAGAGCAGCACAAAAGCTTGCGTAGTCACAGAACCTCTCACACATGCTGATAAAATCTTTCAACGACTTTGATGCGTTTGATTATTTCTGTTGTTCTGACATTGCTCTCTAAATGAAACAGGTTTTCTTTTTATCATTTCACCAGCATGTTGCAGATATTAGCACTGATAAATTCATCGCTCTTCGCGGTGTTATCTCAAGTCAGACTCCACTTGTAACAAACTATCTGACGGCCCACATATAAAAAAATGCATGTAGCTAAGGTATAACGATGCAAATAAGCTGAGATGGACTAGTCTTGGTCTCGTAAGTTCCCACGTTTGTGAATAACTTTACTCCCAATTTTCAGCTTTAGCTATACAGTTTGTGCAACACCATTATGTTACATTTCAGGCTATGTACTTTTGGATGACACCGTCAGCAGTCTTGGATTAATGTTTGAGCCGGAATTGTAGTAGACCGTCTGTTATGTCCGTATGCTCTCCTGGAAAAATCTCACCTCTGGTGACAACGCACAGTGCTAACAAAGGAAGTCTCAATCAATCAGTCAATCAATTCCTTTTACTTGTCTGAATACAACATTGCTGTTGCATGAGACATCGTCAAGTACAAGTTATTTCTTTGTGGACAACAGAATATAATGTTACATATAACTTACATAAATTTTAATTTATACTTATATAAGTTATTTATTTGTGGGTAACAGAATACAGTATTACGTATTAAACTTACAATATTTTCAGTTTACACTTTTATATCACCCAGTTTACAATACACATAATTTAGTTCACATTACAGTAAATCATTTATAGTATTACATAAAAGTTCCTGAACATTATAGAAAGCCTTTCTCTTTAGCCATGATTCCATCACCATTTAAAATTTATTGTATGGCAGTTCCTTAATAGTTTGTGGTATTTTGTTCAGAAACACCTTGCCAATGTGTGTAAAATTGTTTTTGATCTTGCATAGTCTAGTCCAGGGGCAATTATCAAGTTTCTGTTCCTGGTTTCATAAGTACGGACATTAGCCCTAGTTTCATATATAAGAGCATTCTCATTGCCGTAGACAAGAACTCGCAGTATGTATAAGCTGGTAACAGTAAGTATTTTGTACTGGGTAAAGTATTCTTTGCAGGAAGTTGTGTTTTATAGACCAAAAATGCACCTTACCACTTTCTTCTGCCACAGGAAGACATTCTTAGCCCCAGCAGAGTTACTCCAGAGTATTATCCCATAGTTCAAATGTGTGTGAAAAATGCATAATAGGCCATAAGGAAGAGGTCTTGATTGACACAGCTTTTTAATTTTCTTATCAGGTATACTACTCTTGATAATTTATTACAAACTTTTTCTGTCTGGGTATTCCAACATAACTTTCTGTCAAGATGAATCCCTAACAATTTCACCGACTTTTTCTTGAGTTTGTGCAGGTCAGTATCAAGGTTCCTCAGGGAGAAAAGTATGTGTTCTGTTTTATCATCATTTAGCTTTAATCTGTTGTCCCTGAACCACTCACTAGCCTCTTCAATTCATTCATTTGTATCACAACCTTTTCATCTGTATGAGATGTGATGAAAGTGGTGTCATCTGCATATATCACTACTTTACATGGCACCATATTTAGCAAGTCAGTTACATATATAACATACAGGAAGTGTCTCAGCACAGAACCTTGGGGGACCCCATGCATAACATTATGAAAATCAGATTTTTTGTTTGAATTTATGATCACCATTTGTTTTCTGTTATATAAGTATGATCTCAAAAATCCCAGTTCTTTACCTTTTATCTTTGCAAGATCAGGTGCCATTTGATTCACATTCTTGAATTCAGCAACACCTGTGGGTGTATTGTACCCAGCTGCTTGCCATGAACATAGAAGCATACGCTGACACACTGGAGGAGACAAATGGCTATGAATAACAATGTATTTTCATTATCATAATTCTGTTTCCTAATTTATGCATAGAGTCCTTAAGAGTCTGTTTTTCATTCTTGCATGTATTTTATGCTGCGGGAAGATATATACATCCAAGGTCTCTACGAATTTTACTGTAATTAGCGGTTCTATCACGCATTCAATGTCCTTACCTGCAAATGAATCATTTACTATTATTATATCCTTGTGAGCACTCCAGAATCACAAAGTAGCACACACTTCTGGTTATTTGCGAAACTGTCACTAACACTTTAAACAAAAAAGGATTTTAAATGCACTTTGGACAGTTTCCCATATGTATGATTGATGGATGAATGTCTTCAAATAGCCCTTTTAATTTTCAATCAGAAAGTTTTTTTTCCCGAAGACTAATATACAGCTTTTTGTGTTAGGTACCCACTCATCGAAAGACCAAAAAAATGTTCAAATGTGTGTGAATTCCTAGGGGACCGAACTGATTAGGTCATCGGTTCTTAGACTTACACACGACTTAAACTACCTTAAACTAACTTTTGCTAAGAACGACACACACACCCATGCCCGAGAGAGGACTCGAACCTCCGGGGAGAGGGGCCGCGCAATCCGTGACATCGTGCCCCTAACCGCGCGCCCATTCCGGGCAGCTGAAAGACAACATACATTGCATAACCATGAGTTCTGTCGTGTGCAGATTGTACCAAGGCAACTGTTCATGTTTCCCCTTTCTTAGACAGTGAAGCACCAAAGCTTTGTTCCTGATTAAGTCCTCTTTGATCAGTGTTCCACGCGCAGCGTGACTTGATCTAGAAACTTGCAGTTTTCTGGTTTATTCCTTCGACAAAAAGGGGCCCAGACTGGCGAATATGTTGGTCTACCCGTACATCTCTGGCTATCTCGAAAGCAGTAATGTGTCTACGGCACATTTGGTATTCTTTCTTGAGATGTGATATGGAAGCCACGGATCATTTAAACTTTGTGTATCTAATTTCTTTTGTTCTTGCAGTGTCCTAAATTTCAGGTGC
Organism: Schistocerca serialis cubense; assembly: GCF_023864345.2. Classification (NCBI taxonomy): domain Eukaryota; kingdom Metazoa; phylum Arthropoda; class Insecta; order Orthoptera; family Acrididae; genus Schistocerca; species Schistocerca serialis. The sequence goes on along the minus strand of NC_064646.1, from coordinate 156,288,853 downwards.
CATTAATGGACACATTTTCCTTGATTCTTTGCTATGTCAGATTGGGATAGAATGTACTGTTTTCTTCAGTAACGAGCTGTTGGTCGCAACTTTACGTTCAAGACGTTCTTCAAAATACTGTCGGTACTGGATTTCTTGCTGATGAAGGTTCGTAGTCACCAGAACTGTTAACTTCTCTTTGCCATTATCACTACAATCTTGAACACTATTAACTTAAAAACTCGTTTTCTTCAAGCACTGTCCTACCCAATGCAACTTCAGTTTAGTAGTCAAATGAATATTCATGTTTCTGGATAATCAGGTCCGCGAAAAATTTTGTGAAAGTGTCATCATCCTGTTCTACATGGTCTTCGTTGATTAGCGCCTTACCACCCTCTTCCATGACTGCAAGCGCTGTTGTGTACAAACCAAGAGAAATACAGTCACACCTGTCGAACAAGTGGCTACCAATGTGAGATAAGCCTGTATACAAATGTTTAAATACAAACCTCTGTTCGAGCAGAGACGTCCCTTGTAAGTTGGTTGGTTGGTTGTTTGGGGGAAGAGACCAAACAGCGAGGTCATCGGTCTCATCGGATTAGGGAAGGATGGGGAAGGAAGTCGGCCGTGCCCTTTCAAAGGAACCATCCCAGCATTTGCCTGGAGTGATTTAGGGAAATCACGGAAAACCTAAATCAGGATGGCCGGACGCGGGATTGAACCGTCGTCCTCCCGAATGCGAGTCCAGTGTGCTACCACTGCGTCCCTTGTAAGTGACTAACGAAACAACGTGTACATTTTCTTCAATTGATGCTGCACATCAAGTTCTCTGGTTGATAGTGGGCTCTGCTTTAGTCTCTTAAATACAAATTTACAACTGTCAAGAACTTTTTTGTTTTCTCTCTACAACTGTCAATATGCATCTGCTGTTAAGGTGTATGGCGCAGCGTATTTCGTAAATGATATGGGGAAAGGAGGAATGCCAGTAAACCTCCGTATGACCACGAATTTCTCTAATTACCTTCATGATCATATCGCAAAAGACACATGCAAGGCAGTAATATATCGCCTACCTCGTACTGGAATGGACTCTCACCGAACATTTGCATAACGCTCTTGCGTTCAAGAAACGAACCAATTACGTAAGGCGCTCCTATTAATGTTCCGTAGTGAGGGTTCCAGACAGAGCAGAAAGTATCAAGAATTACATTTCCTCAGAAGTCTTCCAATGAAACTCAGCATAGTATTTCCCACAACTGGTATGTGTAGGCTTGTTCTACTTCAGGATTCCCTAAACAAACGCTCCTACGTATTTTTCAAATGCGACTGTTTCGGTCCTCGGTGTTCTACTGGAATTACTTGTACTTCCGACCGTCTGGCTTTGTGGTTCAAATGGCTCTGAGCACTATGGGACTTAACTTCTAAGGTCATCAGTCCCCTAGAACTGAGAACTACTTAAACCTAACTAACCAAAGGACATCACACACATCCATGGCCGAGGCAGCATTCGAACCTGCGGCCGTAGCGCTCGCGCGGTTCCAGACTGTAGCGCCTAGAACCGCTCGGCCACTCCGGCCGGCCTGGCTTTGTGAGGAGCCCCTATCAGCTAGGGAGTCGTAAATCCGGTCGGCTCTGAAATTCCGCAAGCGCGTCGTTTCTTCACCTGGCATCATATCAGAAGTATATAAAATACTTCCTGAAGTCGAACTTCACGGCACTCAGCTGTACGGCACTATCTCTGAGTCTTGTGATGTAACTATATTCTAGATTTTCAAAGCAAAGTTAATCGCCACACCTAACAGCATATTATCTACTCCTAACTTAAAATTTTACGTAATAAGATTTCCATTTTTTTATATATAAGACATATTTTTGACAAAAGAACACCATTTCTGGTCGCTTGCTCATTCTATTGGCGCAATACAATCAATACGAATTAAGGGACTCCTCTAAGAAAAAAATGTTGAAATTACTTTAACGCAGTACTCCGCTTTTAGCTAAGATGGATTGTAGATCGCCAGCAATTAAATACCATAGTAGGATCATAGGGACGGACTAACTCACTTGGCTAATTCCGAAATTCCATTGCTTGTAAACGAAGGATGCTTTTGTCTGCTGTTCACATTTAATGAAAAGTAAAATTAATCCAGCAGATCGTGGGGAATGAATTAACATTGATAAAATGTGAATGGGAACGTTAAATAATCCATTACATGAAAACAAAAACAGACTCGCGAGATCTATGAATAGTTTTGGAATCAGGTCGAAAATTATTTTAAGATGAGACACTTTACACGTAAATTTTGAACCTTTTTATATTTGGAGGAATTTTGATTTGCTAAGATGGCAGGCGGTTTTCAAGATACAGTAGTGGACTCAAGTATGGTGGCTATCACATTAATATACGTTCCGGGAAATATTGTATGCAACAAAAAATTATTTTGCTGTACGTGTTGAATAAGTAATACGAATATTTTGTCTTGGCCAATTTCGGTTGAAAAACTGGCGAATTTGCTGCAAGATATCGTGAAAAATTACCCCTTCAGACCCTATAGTTTTATGAAGTTCCTCTAGGTGACAGCGCTATACGAGGGTAATCCCAAAAGTAAGGTCTCCTATTTTTTATAAGTACATAGACCGGTTTATGTCTACAATGGCTTACATCAGTTTACAGTTTGAACATTTAGTTATTTTCGACATAATCACCATTTCTGTCGATGCATTTTTGTAGAGCTCGTGGCAGTTTTTGTATGCCCATGTCATACCAGCTGGCCGCCATGCTGTTCAGAAAGTTGTGAACTGACGTGATTGTTGCTTGGCCTCAGGTGTAAAGTGGCATGCCCAGGTTTCGTCACCTGTGATAATTGAGTTCAGAAAGTTGTCCTGTTCGGCTGCAAGGCGATGAAGAAATGCGTGGGAAGCATCAACTCGTTGCCGCATGTGGTCCTCAGTCAGCATGCGTGGCATCCATCTTGCGCACAGCTTCCGGTAGTTCAACGTTTCCGTTAAAATTCTGTGAGTGGTGCTTCTGGAAACCTCAGGAACCAGCATGCAGAGATCATCCAGGTTGATCCGCCGATCTTCACGTATGCTTTGCTCAACCTTCAACACTGTCTCCTCAGAAATTGACGGTCTCCCGCTCCTTTGTTCGTCGTGAATTTCAGTCCGAGCAGCTGCAAAACTCTCTACACCACTTGCGAACATTTTTGACATCCATGCGCGACTCACCATATACTTCCGTCAATTGGGGATGGATTTCAATCGGCGTAGTGCCCTTTGCATTCAAAAACCGAATAACTGCGCGGGAAATAGCACTTAGCGGTAACATCTAACAGGAGCTCCATTCTCAACGGCTGCCAAGCCAAGACTGAGCTCCTCAGCGCGGCGTGCGGATGTTCACACATAGCACGTGAAGCACTCTTCATAACAGTGTGACCAACTGCCACACAGAGTTCTGTACTTACAAAAAAATAGGAGACCTTACTTTTGGGATTACCCTCGTACTTAGCCTTGACAATAGCTTCTGTAAAGGAGGCTAATTCCATGCAGTGAGCTGACACTGAGTTTCTTTTTGCAGAAAACAAGAGCATCGAAGACATTCATAGGCGCTTGCAGAATGTCTACGGGGACTTCGCAATGAACAAAAGCACGGCCAGTCGTTGCGACATGCATCTGTCAGCATTGGAGCAGGGTAGTGCAAACTGTTCGATCTCCCACGTGCCGGCCAGCAGTGCGCAGATGTGCCCCTGCAATGTTGGAACGTGCGGACACTCTCATTCGAGGTGATCGACAGATCACAATCAAACACCTCGCTGTTCAACTGTACGTCTCTGTTGGTTGTGCTGACACACTCGTCCGTCTGTTGGGGCACCTACAGATATTTACTGGCTGGTTTCCTCACCGCCCAACAGAATCGCTTGAGCTTGCGAGGCTGATCGTGACAATCTTTTGTCTATCCAGGTTCATCACTTGGAACCGAAAACCAAGCGACAGTCCATGGAGTGCTGACACACCACCTCCCCTCCGAAGAAAAAGTTCTAAGGCGCACCCTCAGCTGACAGAATCATGGCGATGGTCTTCTGGGACTTTGAAGAAGTTAGTCTGTTTGATGTCCTCCCTCATGGTGCAAAAATCAACTCTGAAGTGCATTGTGCTATCCACAGGAAATTGAAGAAACGACAAACATGCAAACGAACTTCTCTTTCTCCATCGCAACACAAGGTCTCACACAAGTTTGCGCACAAGAGGGGAGCTCACAAAACTTCATTGTACTGCTCTTTCTCATCGATCCTACATTCCGGATGTCGCACCTTCCATCTGTTTGAGCCAATGAAGGATGCACTCCGGGGAACGCAGTAAGTGGATGATAGGAAGGTTATTGGTGCAGACAGACGTTGGCTCCAATGTCGATCAGAAGAGTGGTACCCTGCAGGCATACAAACCCTGTCAGTAAGGTGGTGCAAGGCCGTCGCACTGAACAGTGATCACATTGAAACATAGCTTTTATAGGTAAGCGAGTGGGGAGTAATATGGTGTACTGGAATCCTCAATAAAACCATTCTGTTTTCAGAAAGACGTCTTGTATTATTCATTGAACGCTCCTCGCAAGTTGCTGCTTATATACTGCTCTGCAAAACAACTCTGTGGAAATGAAGGAAAGCCGGCCGGAGTGGCCGTGCGGTTCTAGGCGCTACAGTCTGGAACCGAGCGACCGCTACGGTCGCAGGTTCGAATCCTGCCTCGGGCATGGATGTGTGTGATGTCCTTAGGTTAGTTAGGTTTAAGTAGTTCTAAGTTCTAGGGGACTTATGATCTCAGAAGTTAAGTCGCATAGTGCTCAGAGCCATTTGCGCCAAATGAAGGAAAATGTGGGAGCATGTTGCCACAGGTCTCGCGTCGTGACAAGGAGCTAGACATCACATGGCGTGACGTCAGGGTGATCCAAATGTGACTGGCCTGGCAGCGCGAGGTAGTTTGAAGGAACGGGAAAAAACTGTTTGTCAATCACTGAGCAGTTACAGTGTACTGAGGTGGTGGTCAACCCTACAAGATGGCATGTAGACAACTCTTGGGTGACACTACAGAGTTAATCGGAAAACTGTAAGAAGGACGAAGTGTAAGAAGCGCAGCCCGTAAGTTTGGTATTGCTTACAGAATTGTTTTACGTGCATGGGGAGCGTTCCGAACCACTGGAACTGCTGTACGAAGGGGAGAGGATGGTTGACCAAGGTCAACTACAGCGGCAGATGATCGCCACATTGGGCAACTCGCGAGAAGGGACTCACGTGAAACAGAGGGTGCAATCGCAACCACATAGAACAGGACTGCAAGGCACGCAATTTCACGTTCCACAGGGGCACAGCGACTGCATGGGGGTGATCTCTTTGCCCGATGATCACTACGACGTGTTCCGCTGACAACCGTACATCGGCGGTACACTTTGCGGTGGAGCCAAGAGCGTGCTTTTCTGGATAAGAGCATATTCAGTCTCGCTAGTGTTCTCGACGTACCCGAGAGGTGGGGACACATAAATCACAAACGAGCATCGTCTTAAATGATCGATTTGGTGGGCTACGTTAAGGGCCAGGTGTCGCCTCAACTCATTACGGATAGAACTAACTGTGAAGCTAAAAGGTTCGTATATGATAACGTGGTGAACTATGATCTTATGTGTGTTGTACGTATATTGTTTCAGAGAGAGATAAATTCGGGTGAAGTTAGAAGTTGCCTTTTCTAATGGGACCATAAATGCTCCCATAACAACGATACGGGCGGCAGAGATAAAGCCACCGTCTAACATAACAGTTGCGACACTCTGTCTCGATTCTATTACCCACAGCGATAGCAGCGCCCCAAGCGGCCAGCAAGCTACACTTCCGAATGCGATATCGGATGAGTGCAAATACTAGCGTTTATAACGATTTGTAACTCTGTTTTTACAATTGGCTGTGCATGTAGTGTCATAACAATAGATAATAAATAAAATATGTCATAACATTTGTCATTATTTAATTTCCTAAGGGCCCTGGGAGGTACACAGCGGTACGTTACAGTTAAGTTTATTTGTATTTTCCCTGTAATGTATAGGCATTTGCTGGATAGTGTGTTTTTTTAAATAACAAGAATTCCTAATTAACGCCAGAAGACATGAACTTTTGCAGAAAATCTTCGTATATCTAGCCAACAAAGCAAAGATTGATTCACTACACTTTCAGTCAAATCAGTGAATGTGAAAAGCAGGAAATCTATATGGACTGTCATAACTACACTATTTAACGTACCAAATAAGTCACCACAACTTTAGCTTAAAGGAAAACCATACAGATATGATAATAAATCGCCAAAAGCGATTAAACTCTTTCACAGCACCAGTTCCACAATTGTTGCTAAATTTGATCCACAAAAGGCAAGAATGTTCAACACACTCGTTTTGAAGCATACTTTTATAAAAATATTCATCTATTACAAATTCGGTGAAGTGCAATAATCGGCGAATCATTAGACCCATAACAATTTCACAGAACTTCTCAAATTACTAAACGTATCTAGCACAAGAAGAGAAACCTTCTTCAATGCAGCACCTTCCTCTCTCTCCCACACTCTGTTAATCCATAATTTCATACCAGCCTCGTCCATCCGACCCTTGTCATATACATGAACAACACCACCTGGCGGTAATTTCAGAAGGTTTTATCATTGTTTTGCTCTTGAAATTGATAATTTGATTAAGTTTAGTAACGTCAGCACAACATGAAAGGACAACCGTGTATTGCAATTTTTTATATCCACTTGTTTTACAGTTACAGTTTTAGCGCCTTTCATGGCAACTGTTCTGTTACTCGGCACATCAAATGTCAGAGGTATTCGCTGTTTGGCTTATTTACACGGGTTTTCTTTCAATGTTGAATAATAAAGAGATGGAAAGACGATATATTCTCATCATACTCTTGTAGTATTTTCTGAGATATTTTAGTTTTGGGTCGCATGCTAAATCCATTATGCTTTATAAACCTGTGGCACCAACTCCACCCTTAAAGTCTGTTAAGTTCCACAGTAGCTCTAGCTCACGACAACGTATTTGTATCGTTTTCGTATTAATTCCAATGTCGTTTTAACGGTGGTTCTTGAATCCATTTCAATGCGTCATCTTCTAGTTTTGACAATTTTCCATTCTGTCCTCTACACATTAAATCTTCCTCATTTTTTCAGTTCTTCTTTACTAACCCACCAATCGCGATCGGTTTTTTCTGTTGGTGGTGGTTCGAGATACCACCCAACTGCTCTTTTCATATGCTATTAATTTCAGTTTAAAGCCTGCACCTTTAATTTTTTTCCATTACGAAACAAGCTACTGACAAAAATAGTGTGTTGGTACCGATAACACAAATCACTATCAACTGAAGTTCACTGGCGGCACAGTCTGCAATGACGCATCGCAGGCTACACAGTGTCCTGAGTTTGAGATGGCTGGCCGAGAGGAAGACAGTGGTAGCGGGCTTGCGAATCCCCGCAACTCATGTTCGACGCATCGGTGAACTGCCGCTGCCAGTTGAATTCGGTTTTGCTAGATAGAGATAGGTTTCCAGCGTCATCGAATATATGACCGTTTTTATGACCGGCGTCAATTTTAAACCGAACACTGGTCATTTTTTACATTAATTTCTAATAAAGACGCACTTGAATGTTGGAGGCAACTTTCTGAATGTTGGAGGCAACTTTCTAAGGAAAAAGTGCGTGTGATAGTTCGTAAAATATGGTAAATTTACAGCTTTGGAGAGTTGCTAGGGCGTATTTTTTCGGTTTGAATCCAAAAGAGATTTTAGACGAAAAGCGGTTTTATGACGAGGCGCCAGAGGCAGTGTGGAAAGTTTGATTGATAGTTGTAAGTACAAGCCTTGCTTTCCTCTTTTGATATAGTTTTCATTCCTAGTGTGCTTTTGCGGACTGTTTTGGCGAGAGACGTCCCAATTTATTGGTGCTCGTAGTATAAAGTAGCTGTGAGATGGAGCACGACTCGCTGTGCCTTCGTGATAGTGCATTGTTAGCCTTGTACCAAGCACGATCTAAACCCGTCAGTTGCTTAATGTTGAACCTAAAGGAACCATTAAACCGGGTGATGTACAGTTTCAGTATCCATTCGGAAAATATCTGCGGCTGGTGTCCATATAAACGTAACGACCGGGGAAAAGTATTGTGGAATAGATGTCAACGCCAGAAGAGGTTTATCTTCGACAAGCTCTGTTTCATTTAGACTAAAAGTAGCGGTAACAGATTAGTATTTTTTTTTAGTTTTCTTTTAGATTAATAGACCAGATCGGAGATAGGTTTGGGAGAATACGCTCACTCACGTGCAGCGACGTATTATATGTGTGTTGCAGTTTTTGAATAAGCCCCATTTGAAATGGAAGGCTGAAATAGAATTAAGAGTCCCGATTTTTTATTTTCCGCCACTAAATGAATATTTCAACAACCCCATTCCTGTTTGAAATAAAAGCGAAAAGAACGGAATCAAAAAGAAACAGAAAAAAACAGAATAATATTTCGCCGAATGTATTAGTATTATTTACTTGTGAATCAACTCGCTTTCAGCGTTGGTCTTTGAAGTAACTGGCAAAACAGCATTCACAGATAGTTATATTTAGAAAGAAATTTAGGCCAAATGATATTCATGCCATAATCAGAGATTTACATTAATTAGTGATACGGTTCCAGTGAGTTTTTTTGAAAGGGCAAAAAAACCACAATAAAAAGAAAAACATGGAAAAGTATTTTGTTCGTTTATGATCAAAGAATGACTGACAGAGTTAATACTACATCGCTGACTTTTGAGAGTTGAATGCTCATCTACTTAAGATGTTAAGCTCGTAACAAAAGAACAGCACGTAATTTTCAAGCGTTATTAAATTTTCATGTGAATTTTCTTGCTTTTGAATATAAAATCAGCTTTGGACCTTTCACCCGCAACAGTTAATGGTTACTATTAACTTTGTACCATTACTTTTTGTTTTGAGCATTGCTACAGCGAGCGATGTCGTATCCTTGTATCCCACATATTGCAAAGAACATCCCAGTACGACTCAACGTTACAGGGTATTTCGTTTATTCTATACTCACTGAACAACTGTGTATCTATACTTGAGAGCAGAGGCTTAATGTGATAGTAACATAATGCTAAAGGTTACATATGTTGTTGCGGAGGCACTGGTGTCAATAAATAGATACACTAATGCATAAATCCACTCAAGGAGCACATATCCTATTATACCTGTCGTAGTCTCGAACGTACAGCGTTAATTTATAAGGAGAAAAGGCACGGAAGCTCTCTCATATAAGTCTATATACATATTTAGCGAGCGCTACACATGACGACTGCTGTGATCACGCGCCATAGTTCCGTTCGCGCCATCCAGAGATGCAGTTATGGCGCAAGTCGAGTGACTGTTTGGTGACAAATGAATGGTGTGAACCGCCAAATTTGTGTCCGCCGCTTGGAGCGCTGTGTTAATATGTATTACGTACTCTCTGGAATTGTAACTCTTTGGCTTTATGTTTATTCTGTGTTCTTCTTGCTCTTCCTTCTGTGAACTGGCAAGTTGCCTATAGCAATAGATTCTTTCCATTGTGTTTTTTTCGAGTTAATGAAACTTTCACGCCTATTCTCAGCGTGTGATAGAACACTTATCGAGTATGGGTTGCACTATATTCCCATCAGTGGTGGCCCCGACGTTATTAGTGCTGAGGAGACTGGTCCGCCACAATATTGATTACAGGATGAGATCGCCTGCAGTATTGCGACTACCCGTTGCCTTCCCGCCATTTTGGTCGTATAATCCAATTCTCTGGTTTGCCCAGGTCGAGGCCAGCTTTTTCTGTGCCGGAATTATAATGGATGCCACTAAATTTGTGTTAATAGTGAGTCAGCTCTATTAAAGCTACGCTTCCGAAGTGCAGGACATAATCACGACTCCACCGGCAGAGAACGCCCACGAAAGATTAAAGACCGAGCTTATTCGTAGAGTCACAGAGGCACATGAAGACCATATCGGACAAGTGCAACTCAGAAAGACATAGGCGACAGGAAACCGTCCCAAAATGTGTGTCACCCTCGGAGCAAGTTGGACGCGGGAGCAGTACCTCACAGTATCTTGATCACTCTGTGGAGCATCCGTCTGCTGCCACAGTAACGGCGTTTGTCGCGTCGCAGACAGAGATGTCGGGTCTAGTGAAGCAGGGGACACAACCCATGGAGGTAAGAATAGAGGGAGACGCCGTGACGTCACAGCTGTGAAGCTATGTGAAGCCGAGGGTAGCCATCTCAATCCGACCAAAACATTGCTGCTGTAAGCTTGTGTGCATAGGCTTGTCGCTCGCTTTTGGAAGGATTTTGCGCTATTATGGTGACTTGTGTGGTGTTCGGATGTACGAATCGTTCTGATTGTGATGCGAAATCGAAGGGAATAACATTTCATGTGTATGTTGTCTCGTTAAGTGTGATTTTACAACTTCATTGTGAATGAACGTGTGCTACATCGGTACTTGTACTATATCGTGTTTTTCTCCTGTATGATTTTAGATTTCCTAAAAATGAAAGTCGGAAAGCTCTGTGGGAGAATGCCGTGAGGAGGAAGAATTTGCGTGCGTCTAAATGGAGCACTATATGTTCTCAGCATTTCCGAGAAGAGGACATAGACCGAATTCCCTTTCAACATTAAGGCTCCGAGAAAATGCTGTACCATCAGTTTTCCCTACACACCCAAAACATTTGCAAAAGGTATGTTAATTCAAAGAATTAAATTCTTAGTTTTCAAGTTCACGTTTCAGTATAATACGTACGTATCGTCGATAATCGAAGTGTTGAGTAACTCACTTTGTCTTCATCATGTGCCAAATTAAAAGCTAACACTACATTAACTGGCGTAAAGTATAGGCCTAAACAGGACACTGTGTAGATTTGCCATTCTATGTACCATATTTCAGTAAATATTGGTGGTAATGAACAGTGTTTCTCAGTAGTGTAACGTAACTGAAATGTCCCAGTACGTATTACAAACAAGATGTATTTATGGGGCTTTGGAGGGAGGGTATAGCTAACTTAGTTTTCAGTTTCTATTATTTAGTTTGTGATACACGTTTATTACTGAATTAACAAAATTGTATCGTTTACATTGAAGGCTAGCTATTCGTAATATTACATTAAAAACTATTTTTAATCAGAAGAAACGCGGAATTTCACCTTTACGAGATTTTATTTTAAACAAAAACTTTGAAACAACCAATTTGATGACGTTACATGCGTATATGGTGCAATTACCGACTGTAATACACGCAGCGCTATAGCACACTGGCAATGTTTTGGTCAGAGTGTCATGGCAGCGAGCCACGCCCCCATGGCTTCAAAACGTAGTACGGCTGGGATACGTAGCGCCATCTCCCCTTATTCTTACCTCCATGACACAACCCGTCGGTTTTGACCAATGACGTCATACATTACTCATAGATAATAATGTCTTCACTTTCAGCCATATAATAAAACAGTTTGTGTTCCGGATAAGTGCTATCATTGTAAATTAAAATAATTGAATGTTATTTTAAAAGAGATCGCTACATATAGCTCAAAATATTCTTCGTGCGCATTTATTTAAGTAATTGGTTCTTTGCAATTCATTCGGTACTTAATTTCATTCTTAGTGGTATTGAGGTAATTTGGACTATTAATTTCTTATATTAGGACAATTTTTAGTATCTCAGTTTCGTTTGTAGGTTGGCCACGATTTGTTTTTTACAAATGTGTGGTCTCGTTGCCGAGTATATTCGATGTCGTGGGTGCGGCGAACATATGGGAGCGGGGGGGGGGGGGGGGGGGGGGTTATGGTCGAAATTGACGAGTCACATTTTGGCAAAAGGAAGTACAACAGAGGGGAACCTCCGGTGGGATTATGGGTTTGGGGGGCACTAGTTTCAGGTCAAGAGTGTGACGATGTAGTGTTTACTGTAGTACCCAATCGAAGGAAGGAAGTTGCAGAGGATTCCATTGTAATTTCGGATGGTTTTTCTTCATACAGGGATTTAGGGGAAAGGGGTTATCAGCATCTCGTAGTTAATCACAGTATTGAGTTCATATCATTATCCACAGGGGCTTGCGCAAATAGGACAGGGGGTCATTAGTCAGCTGTGAAATCTCTTGTAGTCGCTTGGACAAATATTCATGGAGGCGTAGTAGTCCCCAAACATATTGCCCGTTTAAATGTTTCGTTAAACGTGTTGGGCAAATGTACCGTCCGAAATATGTTTGGTAATTTTCATTTGGGTGGGAGGTAGAGGGTGCATGTGTGTGTGTGTGTGTGTGTGTGTGTGTGTGTGTGTGTGTTCATAATGTTTGTTTGTTGTGTACGTGGGTATGTGAGTTTTGTTGAAGTCCTTCTAGCCGAGCTTCGGTTCTTTTAAGAAGTTCCCGTGTGGAAGTTCAGTTTTCCATTTTTTTCTTTTACTGCATTTGACTATTTTGACGTATTTCATTGTTGTGTTACAACAATACGTATGTTATCGTGTACTCCAGTACTCAACAGAAATTTCGCAGCTGTCGTTCTTCTTTCCCAGCACTGATATCAGTACGATTTTTTTCGAATCTGTACTAGCAATATTAAAGGCGAGACGCCCGACACAACTAAAATCTGTATCCCGTCCTTCAGTCGACCTTTACACCGACACTACCTATTCGAAAAGAACGACATATGTAATATTGATGTGATGTACCTGTGTATGTCAGCTGGGGAGCAGGATACAAATGTTGTGTATAGCTATATAGCTCAACTAAAGAGTGGGATACTATTGTCACTGCTGTGGGGTCTAGTTTTCCAGGGGATACAACCCTTCGGCTTTGACCAATGACGTCAGAATTGGCCAGAGAGCATGTATTACAAAGATGAAAGAGCTGAGAAGAATGTTCAGAAACAAAGGAATGCAAGAGAGAAAAACTGTACTTCACATATATAAGGGCCAGTAGTATTTTCGCGTTAACGATATCACGTGTTTGTATCTTCGTATTTCTCCGCAAAATACAATGGAAAGAAACGAATGAAATATATTACTAGCAAAGAATACTTCACGTTACATGTGTGTCAGTTGCATCTCGAAAATCTTTCGAACTGTATTGCTGAAGTGCAGTACGGGATACAAGTTCAGCGTACGTCGATTTCTTCGTTTTCACTAGCATTTCTGTCCTGTTCTTCACTTGAACGATGTATCAAACCGTAAGTGGAAAACGGGATACAAATTGTAGATGTGTTGTTTATTTCGTCTCCGCTATTATTAACAGTCTTTTGTTACGTACATATCAGTACTACTGGTGACAGAAGGACCTACATATGTAATATATGGGGTCTAGTGCAGCAGGGGATACAACCCGTCGGCTTTGAACAATGACGTCATTCCTTAGTCATAGATCGTAATGTCTTCACTTCGAGGCATAGATAATAATGCAGTTCTGTGTTCTAATAAGCACTATCATTAAAATAACTGAATGTTAATCTAAAAGCGATCGCTTGATATTCGGTACATCATTAAACGTGTGATTTAATTAACTTAATTGTTTGTTTTTTATTCGGCCGGTACTTAATATTTTTCGTAATGATATTGAGGTAATGTGGATTGTGTTTTTTTAAAAAAAATCTCACGAGATAGAATAAACTGATCCTACTTTATTCAGCAATCAATAAAAAAACTAAACTAAAACATAACAGCTGTTGCTGTTATCTTTCCATTTCGTTTTTTTACTGTTTGCTTAATAAAGTAGGATCAGTTTATTCTATCTCGTGAGATTTTTTTTAAAAAAAGCCAAAAAACACTATTGCTTAATAAAGTAGGATCAGTTTATTCTATCTCGTGAGATTTTTTTTTAAAAAAAAGGCCAAAAAAGCTACTGAAGGCAGCTACAACACTAAGAAGAATCGCTTCTCGGCTTTTGACAAGATCAATGTTTATCTCTCTCGCATTCCTTTGTTTCTCAACATTCTCCTCAGCTCTTTCATCTTTGTAATACATGGTCTCTGGTGACTTGTGACGTCATTGTTAAAATCCGACGGGATGTATCCCCTGCTGCACTAGACCCCCCGGGACCTATTCATTACCTACAGGCTATCAGGCTGAATGTGTTCAATAGCCACAATGTACAATCTTAGTGTCTTCCCCAGAGCGTCACTGCATTTTTGCAGATCGCCCACTGCCTTTAACTTGTCCACGTAAATAATTCAAAATGCGACATACGGCATGCGGCGTGACGAGCTGTTTTTAGGCTTCCGCCGTCATTTCACATGGGACTTTACTGTAGCGGACTTGACCGAAGCAATTGCAGGCTGATTTCCTAGCCCATTACCAGCTCCTGCCGGACGGAGCAAATGTTCGCCTAGTGGACCAGTATTACCGGAATTACGGCCAGTGATTACCATCATGATGTCACAACATACGACATCAAGGTCACACACATTGCAGACGAGGAGTGTTAATCTTTGTTACTCACGACTCAGAGTTGTAAATATTTGACTTTATGTTTCTTCTGTGTTCTTCTTGATCTTTTTCTGTATACTGTCTAGTTTCCTATAGCAACTTATTTTTTTCGTTTTCGAGTTAATAACACTTTCAGGTCTATTCTCAGCGTGTGACTGAATAATTATTAAATAAGGGTAGCACTATATACGGTCTAACATTCCCGTCACAAATACCGAAACCATAGAGTTAAGTCTTAGTTTAACACACCACTGAGATTTGAGCAATATTGGTGCTGCGTTTAAGAACACTGCAGTTAAGTGAGATTTTCTTCCTAGCAGTATTATTTTTCAATAGAACAAGTAGTTTTCCCCAGAATAACGTAACAGCAAACTAAGCTTATAGACTTTTGTGGTCTTTGTATGTGGAGTGTGTACTTACGTCCTGCTGGACGAAACATACGTACTGCCTCACTGATAAATCCTTTTGTCAGTTGTCGCTGATTTCGTGATGGTAAAATAATGGCATGTGTTAATTACAACTAGTTGACATTTAACAATCGTGCTGTATGTTTACAAAGTGGTTATAAGCAGTTAGCGATAGTGTTTGAGTTACAGATAATTTAGTTATTTGTGTAACCTTGGGTTGTTTAATTTTTATCCGTTGTCATGCTCCACAATGTCAATCAAATTTTCTAGGTAACAGTTATATTTGAATTCGGCCTGCTCGTTTGCTATTTGAGCGGATGATTCTTCATTTGTGAATAAATTTCCAATTCTTCCAATATGTTCAGGGCAAGTGCTTCTGACATTATGTGTAAGAGAAGTTTAGCCTTTGTTGACTTCATGATTTTGGTTTTCACGTGCATGAAGAGACTCGAATAATTGCTATCACTATCTCTAGAATGTTTTCTAAATCTGATTTTAACATTTTTTCATGTTCGTCCAATGTAAAATTTCTAACAGTTGTTACATGTAATTTTTATATATGCAGAGATAGCGTATTCTGGTATTTTAATCCTTCCAGAGTGGAGTTTCGTGTTTACGTTGTTAGCAGCTCGGAATTTGTGGGTGTACTTTTTAAAATATTGTTCAGCTGGTTTGGTAGTTTTCCCATGTAGATCGCTGGTGCTTATGTAGTTTTTTGATTGGTTGAAGTTTCTCTTGTTAATGTTATATTACTGCGTATTGGTTGGTTTGTAAGTCCTGTGGGGTCCGTGACTCAGACTATAAAAACGGAATTTGTGTCTGTCTGTCCGACAGTTAAGATTCATTTTCTCAGGAACGAGAACAACTGTCTACTTCAGATTTATGTCTAAAATTATACTCCATAGTCTCCTGGCTGTGTAAAAATTTTAGGTTCATAAGTCAATGCAGTCAAAAGATACGGCCATTTGAATTACATATTTTGATACTCGAAAACTCACTCATCAAAACTTATAAGGTAATTCCTCTTGACCTAGTGTCATTAAATATGTCAAGAAGCACGGTTTCACAGAACGGCAAAGGAAAAAAAATCCAGTAACTGTTAATTTGTAATTATGTAACGTGAAAAATATTTCTTTTGTCTTTTGTTATCCAACTTGAAACATAAAACTGAAAAATTCTTGAAAGTCTCGGATCCCTGAGACTGATATCTGGCCTGAATCAATGGCGATAATAGGCAAAAATCGTCAATATCCTCGATTCACGGAATGGATAAACTGCCTGTATAAATAGTTATGTTTGTACAGAACCTTCAGTGAGTGAGTCCTGCTCGTAACTGGCCAGTTTTTTATTCTTTATATGATTTTTGTATTATATTTGGGTTGAAACTGTTTTAGTAGGCTATGAATAGGAGTACAGTTATTTATTTCAGTATTTCTGCTTGTTATAGCTGTACAACTATTAATCACTGAGTGCAAAAAGGCTATTTTTGGTATTTTGGGTGACAAGAGTTGCAGCTGATTATAGCGTCTTTTGTAGTTGGATTTCTACAAATTTCAGCAGTCTGTTTGCTGCTACAATTGTTAATTTTTGAGGACTAGGAAGTTCATAGGTTTATTTGCTTATGCAGACATAAATCATTTCCATGTGCAACTAACAAGGTGTCGTTGACATATTTATAACAGTATATAATTTTGTTTAGGAGTGCCGTTTGAGAATCGACAAAATTTTCTGACAGTATATGAGGGAAGATATCTACTATTGTGCCGGCTGTGTTGTTGCCCATTGCCACTCCATCGGCCTGTGTATAGATGTTTTAATTAATTGGAAAGAGTTTTGGGATATAGCTAGTTCGCGAAGATCTTTTATTTCGTATATTCTTGTGAAAAGTTTTTTTCCATATTGTGGGAGGTTGTTTTCAATACTCTGTGTTGTTTCTTGCGTGGGAATGTTGCGTATAAGTTTGTTGTATCAAAAAGAACGAATTTGGAGTTGTGTGGAACCGGTATGTCTTTTATGATCTAGAACCTTTTATTGCATATACATATTTTCGTCCCCCCATGAACCATGGACCTTGCCGTTGGTGGGGAGGCTTGTGTGCCTCAGCGATACAGATAGCCGTACCGTAGGTGCAACCACAACGGAGGGGTATCTGTTGAGAGGCCAGACAAACGTGTGGTTCCTGAAGAGGGGCAGCAGCCTTTTCAGTAGTTGCAAGGGCAACAGTCTGGATGATTGACTGATCTGGCCTTGTAACAATAACCAAAACGGCCTTGCTGTGCTGGTACTGCGAACGGCTGAAAGCAAGGGGAAACTACAGCCGTAATTTTTCCCGAGGGCATGCAGCTTTACTGTATGATTACATGATGATGGCGTCCTCTTGGGTAAAATATTCCGGAGGTAAAATAGTCCCCCATTCGGATCTCCGGGCGGGGACTACTCAAGAGGATATCGTTATCAGGAGAAAGAAAACTGGCGTTCTACGGATCGGAGCGTGGAATGTCAGATCCCTTAATCGGGCAGGTAGGTTAGAAAATTTAAAAAGGGAAATGGATAGGTTAAAGTTAGATATAGTGGGAATTAGTGAAGTTCGGTGGCAGGAGGAACAAGACTTCTGGTCAGGTGACTACAGGGTTATAAACACAAAATCAAATAGGGGTAATGCAGGAGTAGGTTTAATAATGAATAGGAAAATAGGAATGCGGGTAAGCTACTACAAACAGCATAGTGAACGCATTATTGTGGCCAAGATAGATACGAAGCCAACACCTACTACAGTAGTACAAGTTTATATGCCAACTAGCTCTGCAGATGACGAAGAAATTGAAGAAATGTATGATGAAATAAAAGAAATTATTCAGATTGTGAAGGGAGACGAAAATTTAATAGTCATGGGTGACTGGAATTCGAGTGTAGGAAAAGGGAGAGAAGGAAACATAGTAGGTGAATATGGATTGGGGGACAGAAATGAAAGAGGAAGCCGCCTTGTAGAATTTTGCACAGAGCACAACATAATCATAACTAACACTTGGTTTAAGAATCATGAAAGAAGGTTGTATACATGGAAGAACCCTGGAGATACTAAAAGGTATCAGATAGATTATATAATGGTAAGACAGAGATTTAGGAACCAGGTTTTAAATTGTAAGACATTTCCAGGGGCAGATGTGGACTCTGACCACAATCTATTGGTTATGACCTATAGATTAAAACTGAAGAAACTGCAAAAAGGTGGGAATTTAAGGAGATGGGACCTGGATAAACTAAAAGAACCAGAGGTTGTACAGAGATTCAGGGAGAGCGTAAGGGAGCAATTGACAGGAATGGGGGAAATAAATACAGTAGAAGAAGAATGGGTAGCTTTGAGGGATGGAGTAGTGAAGGCAGCAGAGGATCAAGTAGGTAAAAAGACGAGGGCTAGTAGAAATCCTTGGGTAACAGAAGAAATACTGAATTTAATTGATGAAAGGAGAAAATATAAAAATGCAGTAAGTGAAACAGGCAAAAAGGAATACAAACGTCTCAAAAATGAGATCGACAGGAAGTGCAAAATGGCTAAGCAGGGATGGCTAGAGGACAAATGTAAGGATGTAGAGGCCTATCTCACTAGGGGTAAGATAGATACCGCCTACAGGAAAATTAAAGAGACCTTTGGAGATAAGAGAACGACTTGTATGAATATCAAGAGCTCAGATGGAAACCCAGTTCTAAGCAAAGAAGGGAAAGCAGAAAGGTGGAAGGAGTATATAGAGGGTCTATACAAGGGCGATGTACTTGAGGACAATATTATGGAAATGGAAGAGGATGTAGATGAAGATGAAATGGGAGATATGATACTGCGTGAAGAGTTTGACAGAGCACTGAAAGACATGAGTCGAAACAAGGCCCCCGGAGTAGACAATATTCCATTGGAACTACTGACGGCCGTGGGAGAGCCAGCCCTGACAAAACTCTACCATCTGGTGAGCAAGATGTATGAAACAGGCGAAATACCCTCAGACTTCAAGAAGAATATAATAATTCCAATCCCAAAGAAAGCAGGTGTTGACAGATTACCGAACTATCAGCTTAATAAGTCACAGCTGCAAAATACTAACACGAATTCTTTACAGACGAATGGAAAAACTAGCAGAAGCCAACCTCGGAGAAGATCAGTTTGGATTCCGTAGAAACACTGGAACTCGTGAGGCAATACTGACCTTACGACTTATCTTAGAAGAAAGATTAAGGAAAGGCAAACCTACGTTTCTAGCATTTGTAGACTTAGAGAAAGCTTTTGACACTGTTGACTGGAATACTCTCTTTCAAATTCTAAAGGTGGCAGGGGTAAAATACAGGGAGCGAAAGGCTATTTACAATTTGTACAGAAACCAGATGGCAGTTATAAGAGTCGAGGGACATGAAAGGGAAGCAGTGGTTGGGAAGGGAGTAAGACAGGGTTGTAGCCTCTCCCCGATGTTGTTCAATCTGTATATTGAGCAAGCAGTAAAGGAAACAAAAGAAAAATTCGGAGTAGGAATTAAAATTCATGGAGAAGAAATAAAAACTTTGAGGTTCGCCGATGACATTGTAATTCTGTCAGAGACAGCAAAGGACTTGGAAGAGCAGTTGAATGGAATGGACAATGTCTTGAAAGGAGGATATAAGATGAACATCAACAAAAGCAAAACAAGGATAATGGAATGTAGTCTAATTAAGTCGGGTGATGCTGAGGGAATTAGATTAGGAAATGAGGCACTTAAAGTAGTAAAGGAGTTTTGCTATTTGGGGAGCAAAATAACTGATGATGGTCGAAGTAGAGAGGATATAAAATGTAGGCTGGCAATGGCAAGGAAAGCGTTTCTGAAGAAGATAAATTTGTTAACATCCAGTATTGATTTAAGTGTCAGGAAGTCATTTCTGAAAGTATTTGTATGGAGTGTAGCCATTTATGGAAGTGAAACATGGACGATAAATAGTTTGGACAAGAAGAGAATAGAAGCTTTCGAAATGTGGTGCTACAGAAGAATGCTGAAGATTAAATGGGTAGATCACATAACTAATGAGGAAGTATTGAATAGGATTGGGGAGAAGAGAAGTTTGTGGCACAACTTGACCAGAAGAAGGGATCGGTTGGTAGGACATGTTCTGAGGCATCAAGGGATCACCAATTTAGTATTGGAGGGCAGCGTGGAGGGTAAAAATCGTAGAGGGAGACCAAGAGATGAATACACTAAGCAGATTCCGAAGGATGTAGGTTGCAGTAGGTACTGGGAGATGAAAAAGCTTGCACAGGATAGAGTAGCATGGAGAGCTGCATCAAACCAGTCTCAGGACTGAAGACCACAACAACAACAACAACATATTTTCGTAACTGATATGTTGAATGCACTGTTTCTTAGGTACGTTGGGCTGTTTGTACGGTTCACAATCGGGTGAATTGAAATTAAAGGTTTACGTATCTTCGGTTGACCTCGTAGTGTTGGTGTTCTTGGGTTTATGATGATATTTGATTTCTTTTCATAGTCTTTTAGTACAGCGTGGCAATTTTTACAGCTTTCTATGACTTTGCTGCGAATTTGTTGGTGGGAATATTTCGTAATTCTGCAAAATTACTGGCTTCAGAACAGTTTTTGATTTTATTTCATTTAGTTAACTTTCAGTTAAATTTCAGTTTTTGACTTTATTGCTTCCATTTCACTTCTGTAATATACTGTAGCAGTCGCTTTTATGTATGTCCCAAGTTCCATTGAGATATGTTACTTGGCAGTGACAAATCATGCAAATGTTACTTTTTCTCTTTTGTATTGCTCACCAGTATTTATCGAAAGAATGAGCTATCGAAAGAATGAGCTACCTTTCAGGTAGTGCAATTCTATTAGTATATACATTTTTGTACTTCATTTTGTGACAACACATTCCTTAAGCTGCAGGGGATGTGACGTCGTTAGACAAATTTTGTGTAGACGCCAGGCGTCATTTGATAGTGAGTTAGGCCCTAATGCTTTGGTTGGTCATGTAGTCCTCCAAAGCTTTTATTTTTTTATGTCCAGTAAAATGTAGGTTGGAAAAAGTTTATGTTCATTCAGGATGATGGTCATGTGTGACTTGGAGCAATTGGAAACAAATGCTGAACTACGAAGTAGTTTTCAGTTGTTCAGTCAGTTTATTTACCTTCCACATAACTATAAAACTGACGCATACGGGAACTTTAGCACAAAAGACGCGAAATTAACTGCAGTCATGAAGATCATCATATTTTTTGAGTCATCAGTCTTCTGACTGATTTGATTCGACCCGCCACAAATCCCTCCCTTGTGCCAACCTCTTCATCTCGGAGTAGCACTTGAATCCTACGTCCTCAATAATTTGCTGGATGGATTCCCATTTCTGTCTTTCTCCACAGTTTTTGCCCTCTACAGCTCCCTGTAGTACCATGGCAGTCACTTCCTGATGTCTTAAGAGATGTCCTACCATCCGGTCCCTCCTCCTTGTTAGTGCTTTCCACATATTCCTCTCCGATTCTACACAGAGCTCCTCATTCCTTGCCTTATCAGTCCACCTAATTTTCAACATTCGTCTGTAGCACCACATCTTAAATGCTCTGATTCTCTTCTGTTCCCGTTTTCCCCTCAGTCCATTTTCATTGCCATACAATACTGTACTCCAGACGTACGTTCTCAGAAAATTCTTCCTCAAATTACGCTGATGTCTGATACTAGTAGACTTCCCTTGGCCAGGAATGCCCTTTTTGCCAGTGCCAGTCTGCTTTTGACGTCCTGCTTGCTCCGTCCGTCATTGGTTCTTTTGCTGCCTAAGTAAGAGAATTCCCTAACTTCATCTACTTCGTGATCATCAATCCTGATGTTAAATTTCTCGCTTTTCTCATTTCTGCCACTTCTCATTTCTTTCGTCTTTCTTCGACTTACTCTTAGTCCATATTCTGCACTCATTAGACCATTCCATTCAGGAGATCATGTAGTTTTTCACTTTACTCAGAATAGCAATGTCATCAGCGAATCGTATGATTGATATCCTTTCACCTTGAATTTTAACTCGGAAGTACAAATTGAACAATAGAGACAAAAGACTAGATCCCTGTCTTACACCCTTTTTAATCCGAGCACTTCGTTCTTGGTCGTCCATTTTTATTATTCTCTCTTGGCTCTTGTACATATTATATATTACCCGTCTCTCCCTATTGCTTAGTCCTGTTTTTCTCAGAGTTTCGAACATCCTACACCATTTTACATTGTCGAACGCTTTTTACAGATCGACAAATTCTATGAGCGTGTTTTCATTTTTCTTTAGTCTTGCATCCATTATCAACCGCAACGTCAGAATTGCCTATCTGGTGCCTTTACCTTTCCTAATCCCAAACTAATCTTCATGTAACACATGCTCAATTTTCCTTTCCATTCTTCTGTGTGCTATTCTTGGATGCATGAGCTGTTGAGCTGATTGTGCGATAATTCTCGCACTTGTCAGCTTTTGAAGTCTTCGGACTTGTGTGGACGATACTTTTTCGAAAATCAGATGGTATGTCGCCAGACTCTTACATTCTACACTCCAACGTGAATAGACGTTTTGTTACTACTACTCTCTCCCCCCCCCCCTCTCCACCCCCCTACCCCCCATGATTTTAGAAATTCTGATGGAATGTTATCTATCTCTTATCCCTTCTGCCTTACTTGAATTTAAGACATCCAAAGCTCTCAAATTCTGATTCTAATGATACATCCCCTATCCCTTCTAAATCGACTCGTGTTTCTTCTTCCATCACATCGAAAAAATCTTCCCCCTCATGTACCATTAATGAAATTGACAAGTTGGACTGCTGGTGCTAGCTGAGCGGAGGGTCAAACTTATTAACCTATCCTAAAGCATTACTAACACTACAATATCATGGACGAAGTGAGCGACGTGAGTGACACAAAGCGCTGTTTGCGGAAGAAACACTGATTCCTACAGGATATATTTTTGTATCTCGATGACATCTCAATGTTGTTGTTGTTGTTGTTGTCGTTATTGTATCCAGTCTGAAGATTGGTTTGTTGCAGCTCTCACCTCAAGTCTATCCTAAGCGAGCCTCTTCATCTCTGCATGTTTTCGGCAACTTACGTTAATTTCAACATGATTAATGTGTTTAAGACTTGGTCTCCTGATATGGGTTTTACCCTCACGCTTCCTTCTATCACCGAATTAACAATTCCTTGATACTTCAAGAGCGCGTTCCATCAACTAATCCCTTCTCTTAGTCGAGTTTGTGGCATAAATTTCTTTTTCCCCCAGTTCGATTCAGTAGCGCTGTGCCGTGTGAACCTGTTCTTCCACGGTTATGAAATCCGACCACCTGCTGTGTACGGCAATGCTGAGAAAGTGACGCTCTCTGGCGGCTGTTTTCGCGACCTGCGGGGTGCAGCGTTCGTCGGTGACGAGGTTTTCCTGCTCGTGAACGAGCGGAGCGGATCTAGACAGCAGTTTGGGTCCGCCTCTAGATGTCGTATGGTAGATGTGCCTTGTTCTATTGCCGAGGCGTGCTGTCACATACACGGGCGGAAAAAAATCACAACAAGAAAAAAAAGTAATGCAGGGAAATGAAATTTCAGGAATACATTTGTCTAGGTAACATATTTAAGTGATTAACATTCTAAGACCCCGGGTTAATGTGTTGTGTGATGGAGTTCAGTGCCGGTTGCACTTGGTTGGTCGGTACAGAAACTAGTAATGGTGCTTGCAGATGAAGCTGAAGTTGTCATCCGATGATGTCCCATATGTGCTCGACTGGAGACATATCTGGTGATCGACCAGCCCAAAGCAACTTGTCAGCGCTCTGTAGAGCACGTTGGGTTACAACAGCAATATGTGGGTGAACTTAACACTTCTGGAAAACACCCCCTGGAATGCTGTTCATGCCGACCTGGGTGGCCGAGCGGTTCTAGGCGCTACAGTCTGGAACCGCGTGACCGCTACAGTCCCAGGTTCGAATCCTGCCTCGGGCGTGGGTGTGTGTGATGTCCTTAGGTTAGTGAGGTTTAAGTAGTTCTAAGTTCTAGGGGACTGATGACCTCAGATGTTAAGTCCCATAGTGCTCAGAGCCATTCGAATGCTGTTCATGCACAACTGATCGAATGATCAGATTGACGTACAATTCTGCAGTCATGGTCGGTGGAATAACCGAGAGAGTGCTCCTGCTGTCGTACGAAATCGCACCGCAGACTATAACTCCGGGTATAAGTCCAGTGTGTCTAGCACACAGACAAGTTGGTTGCAGACCCTCAACTGGCCTCCGTCTAATCAACACACACCCATCATTGGCATCGATGCCGAACCTGCTTTCGTCAGAAAACACAATAAACCTCTACCCTGCTGAAACACGTATGTATTCATTACCAGTGATGGCGATTCATGACAGAATCTCTGACCAGAGAGTTATTTATCGTTGCTAGTCTGCGCTTGACCGCGCGAGTGTTCAGTTGTACTCAGTCAGTAGTGTCAGTTGCGTGTAGCGAGTCGGCAGGAACAGTAGTATGTAGCGAGTCTGCGCGAGTCTGCAGTGGTAGTCGGTCGACAGTAGTAGCGAGTGGACGGTTGTACTGAGCAGGCGTCGGCATGCGTCGACGGCGTGTTCTTCTCGCGACTCTGGTCACGATTCAGGACGATATGTATTGTTGTAGAAGGTAATGAAGCAGCATTGCGCACATCTAGTAATGTATGTTAATTGTAATTTAATTTGTTCAAAAAAATGCCCCAATAATAATTTTTTTTATAAAGTAACTCTTTTAAAGAAAAACATTCATTTCAATTTAAAGAATATTTCCTATGCATTTCCTTCAAGAATCAAAATTAAATATACGCCAGCATTGCACGAAGCTGTGTCGATAGATAAGAGCAGATATAGATGCAGTTTATTGAGGTAAGAATTTTGCTTTTGTTATTCAGAATACAGGGCCGAAGGTCAGCGCTGCTGCCCTTATAAAATTTATCAGGTTTAAATTATTTCACAGTGCCGAAGGTCAGCGCTGCTGTCCTTATAAAATTTATCAGATATTATTATTTCTGCTGAGAGGTTACATTTGGATCCATTTTCTTATTTCTCATTTAATTAAACTTTCTTGCGGGGAGGTTACACTTGGCTCGATTTCACATTTTTCATTTATCTATATTTGTTGTGGGGAGGTTACACTGCTCTCCACTGAGCTCACGCTTGACACCACTGAAGTCGCAAATGGCGGTGGTTTGGGGTCAGTGGAATGCACGCTACAGGTCGTCTGGCTCGGAGCTGTCCTCGAAGTAACCAAATATGATGGCCTTCTCCCTCAGTAGTGCCACGTGGGCGTCCGGAACCCGATCTTCTTGCGAGAGTATATTCTCGAGAACATCGCTGTCAGAAATTATGTACAGTGGTTACATTCCTGAAATATCACAGAAGGAACATCCAGCTTCTCGTAACCCTATTACACAGCCTCGTTCAAACTCTGTGAAGTGTTGATAATGGCGCCTTTGATACACTGAAGGCTTTCCTGACTAACATCAACTCACTACGTTCAATCTCAAACGTAACTAAACGCTCACCGCCGTTACAGCGTGTATTTAAAACAAACCTGATTTGCGTCATCATAGAGGCGCTACTAGCTTCAGTCTTATGCGACTGACGCAGAATCTGAACAGACAACATCTCTCAGCTGTAGAAAAATGACTACCAACTTTCGTTTATGTCACACAACCGTTTTTCGTGTTGCGATTCTTTTTCCGTTAGTGAGTGCAGACACGTTCGTTCGAGCTGTCATGCGCAGCCGAGTGCAGTTGCATTCTGCTTAGTATTCTCCTACGTGACAGAAGTGCTTGGATAGTTTCCCTAAGTTGTCCGATTATTTAGTATCGGGCGAACTGAGTAGGCATCAGGTAGAGTGTTACATACTGTCGCTAGTGGTAAGTTGTTGTACCGGTGGGCTGACGTCTGTATCGTTTGGCAGTGATCTTTGTGTGTGTGTGTGTGTGTGTTGTATTCCTAGTCACGCATGCATGACTTACTCTGAAATTTTGTTTTGATTCTGTGGTCACTTCTTCCACAGTGTTGCGTGCTTAGTGGTTAGGGACATTTGTGTTGTTTCGTATGCGAAGTGCGTGCAGGATTAGTTATTGTCGGTTTGATGTTGTCCACCAGTGTGCGTTCCGGGTGGGTTTGGGCGTATCGTTTAGATGAACGTGGTTGCTCGCTTTCCGAGGTTCCCTCAGTCACGTGCGGTTGCTAATGGGACAGTGACGTTCGCTGTGCGTGTGAAACGTCTGCAGGTTTGGTTATCGTAAATTATTTGCCGCACCTGTGCATGGAGATCTTTTCGGTTTGAGCAATCTGACTGTAGACCTGTACTGGTGGTCTGTAGCAGTGATTGCGCTATTCGGGTAGCCAGTTGAGTGACCTGCAGTGAAATCTGCACTAGTTAGGAAGTATGCAGGGTGCTTCTGGAAGTGGAACTGTTGTTGCATTGTTGCCTCGGCTGCCATATGGCTTGGTATCTCACGTACAGGTGGTTGGCGAGTATTGTGTCAGAGAGAGAATACCGTCCCTAATGACCTCGTTGTCGATGGGACGTTGAACACTAATCTCCTCCTCCTCCGAGAGAGAATCAATTTCGCTGACTGCGTTGTATCAAATTGTTTTAATCTTATTGACGGTTGCTTATTCGAAGGATGTCTATACATTTAGTTATATTGTCGCCGGTCTATATTTAAATTTCAGGACTTTCGTCGTGTTTGGGATTAATTGTGCATGGGACACACCGCTACTTATTTATTTAAGTCTTCACTCTTTATTCATCAGCGTGACTGGTGTTTTGCCGTTGAATTTTAGCCGGTTTAATGGAACGACGTCCATGCTGCTTGTGTTAGGTGAAACTTTCGTATCCCCCTTAGTTCTCTTTATTGTATGCACGGGCGTGTGTCTTACTGAGTTGTTCTCTGACGTTGCGCCTAAGGGTGCGTTTACTGTAACGAAGGGAACAGCCACATGCTTGTACTATAATGTTAGTTTTGATCAGGCTAGTCCGTGTTTAGTGACGATTACCAGAGGAGGATTACCACCCAATAGTTGAGTATTATCGTATGGTAAATGTCTACTGGCATTATTGTAAATGTCTTTAAGTTAATAGAGAGCGCTGTAGCTTAAGTACCTTGGGTATACCTTAGAGAGCAGCCACGACTGTCTACTAATGTGTGGTTAATTTTGATACTAGTAGGGTACGTGGAAGTGTCTATTAAGCTTGTAACTATTTTGTTATCAACTTAGTTCGTAAACGTAATGCGTGATGCCTTCGCATTTCATATTTTATGTGACCAGAAATTCAAGTGTAGACTGTTGTTCGACTGGACGTTTCATATTCTTTACTTGGTGGTTTTAAAAGTTAGTGGTATTAGTTGAAGCGAGACCGCTTCGATTATACAGATCTCTTTCAGAGGTTCCATTTTCCATTAGCCTTCTACTCCCAGCGGGTGAGGGGCGCGCGCCTTCGTTGCTACTGACGTAGCTCTGGTTGAAATGTACAGGTTCTCACATCTGGCACCTAGCTCAACCCGAGGGCGTCGTGGGTTCCAAATTAGCGTCAGATCGCAAGACTTTTTAATGAAATTCGGATGAGAAAAGAAAACAGCAAGAAAATGAATTTGTTTCAGGCTAATCACCCTCAACCTCGTTGCTTCGTATAGCACATCATTAGTTATCCGATCTACTCATTTCATTTTCAGTACCCCTCTGTAGAATACATTTCAAAAGCTTCTATTCTTTTCTGAAGTGAACTGCTTACCGTCCACGTTTCACTTCCAAATAAGGCTACACTCCAACAGTTACTTTCAGAAAAGACTTTCTGACAAGTTAAATTGCATTAGACGTTGACAAAGTCCTCATTTTCAGAAATTCTTTTTTTACTGTTGCCAATCTGCACTTTATATCCTTTCTCCCTCGGCCATATTCAGTTATATCGCTCCCTAAACAGCAAAACTCATTTACTTCTTTTAGCCTCTCATTTTCTAAGAAGAGAGGAGTACTTTGGGTAATTGAAACATGGATTTACGAGTATAATTTTGAGCCACGTTATTCTACGATATGGAAAAACAAATAAAAAGAGTCATTCATAAACACACTAGTCCGCATTACTCTGCTGAGAAACTCGAAAATGTGCCGCAGTTCTTCCCGGAACACACAGTGCGGATAGTTGGTTCTTCGTATCACGGTAGGAAGAACTTTGTTACAGTAAACCTATACTTGAATAGTTTAGGGAAGAAATTTCTCTTCGGCGTATTATCTCGATATGGATTCACAAGAAGTGTAGTTCAGACTATCCTATGCACTTAATATTCCACAGTGCTCTGTTCAAATGAGTCTGAGTAGAAAGACCTGGTAGTATAACTGAATGGTGCTTTCTCTGACATGGAAGACAGCCGGTATGCAATTTCAATCAAATAAGCTCTGCAAACCACATCTGGTGGATGTGCTGGTGACTATATATTGAACTTCAATCTCTTTTTTAGTCAGTTAAAAGTCCTAAAATTTTCAACCGCTGCGAACAGGTCACTAACTGTCGAACAGTAAATGGAATATATTGAATATTGACCTATAAGTTGACGGATTAAATTTTCATGAACTTTGATTTGAATTAAACAAGTTAAAAGACTACACTGATCTCGAATGGTGATCAGGAGAAACGCTGTTTCAAGTTAGTTAAACGCAACCGCAACAGCCTCTATGAGTTTTCTAAATATTCTTTGTTATTTGCTTATCACATTCTTTTGTCCTGTTCATAGGTTACCGCTTCCAGCTGATGCAGCAATTAAGACGGTGCCCATATTCTTAAGGAACGGAGAATCCACGTCTGTTCCGCCATCTTGATTTTTTACAGTTTCCTCTAATTCAGACGGACACGTGAGTGGATGCTTCAGCAAGGCTGGACCTGTTCTCTTCCTCGTCCCCCTCAGAGTACGTGATCTGTCCATTATGGTACTGTCGTCGGCGGGACGGTAAACTATGACCTTCATTCTTACTTAATGTTGGTAATAACTGCCGTAAGGTGTTTTAATTTTGTGCCTTTAGGTTCTTCCACTATGAAATTCATTTACCTGTTTCACTTGTTCTGATGCGTCGTAATTTTATATTGCTTCAGGTTTAGCTATGACTGATTGGTTGAGCCCCATTTCACATTTCGTTGTTTCTTTCATTGTTTCCTTGAAACCGTTGTTCTGTTGCGTATATGTTTTGGGCTATGGAAAATAATTATTTGTGTATGGTATGCATAGTGTATGCATGAACTGTTATAAGCTGGTGTGTATCTACACTCCAATGGTTTCATTAATTGTATGCGAAATTACAATGCTTTCATCGTTTCAATGTGTTCCTGGGACGATAAACTAATTTTCCTTTTGAGTTCCCATTTGCCTATAAATTATCCGATCTAATAAATTCATGATTACGCCGCTGCTCGAAGTCGATGACCGAAGGGGGATGAGTTCGTGTTCTGTCATCTGTTCATCATCTGTTGATTATGCGGAAAATACAATTTGTGTGTGGTCCATTTTTCAAATACGTGGAAACTTTGACGGTGCTGTTATTTTTTCACGTGCTGCATAATTTTAATTCAGATTCATACGACGCCACATTGTTATTCATTGCATTTAAGATGCTATGAATTGACTTGTAATTGGAAGAGATGAATCACGAACTGAGAAGCAAATTGCTTGCGGAAAACGTAAAATTGTGTAATACGTTTCATTCGGCAGGTCATGTAGCCATTCATTTCAGTTTACAAAGCATGATGGAAACAGACGCATGCGTTCATAAAGATCGTATAAAATCTATTTTTTTTAGCGTAATAGAGTAATTCTGGAGAGAAGTTTATCATTTTATGGCGCTTTACGAGAAGAACCTTTGCGAGATTATTACCTAGTTGCATAAATCTATACCTTCGGCAAAACCATAGCAGGGAAAACACGATGAAATGAGTGTGTTGAATAAAAAAGTCCTGTGGCTACAATTTATCATTTAAATCTTATTACTTTTGAATACATTATGGGAGTGGCAGTGATCAATGTGTTACAAATATTTACTATTAAAAACAGTCTTGATCACGATTTATTTATTAAGGTGACCGGTTTCGACCACTGCTGTGGTCATCTTCAGACTTACAAGTAGTATACGAAGCTTTAATTAGAGGGCTACATACATTAAAGAAAATACATAAAGTTATAAAGCTATAAAACGATGAATTGCCATTGAGTAGGAACCTTTTTCAGCTGGAGAATCACTGCTGGAGAAACCAGTGCACGTCTTACTATATATAATGGAGGCTCCGCCCACTTCTGACGGCATGATGTCATTACTAACCAATGAGTTATAAGTCGTAGAACAATGTAAAATTTCTTAGTTAAAAGAACATTGTCAAGAACTAAAAATAAACACACACTAAACTTAGCTTATTAAACAGCTATTGTCAATTAAGAAGCGTTAAAAAATTTAAATATGTAGGATAAATGAACTTCGGTTTGGCAGTACATGGGTTGCCCTCTCAAGGCCTGTTAGTGAACCATTTGTAAACACTGGTTGCCATGGTGAAGTTGGACGCCGTTCCAAAGATGGTAATTCATCGCTTTATAGCTTTATAACTTTATGTACTTTCTTTCATGTATGTAGCCCTCTAATTAAAGCTTTGTACACTACTTGTAGGTCTGAAGATGACCACGGCAGTGGTTGAAACCGGTCACCTTAATAACTAAATCGTGATAAAGACTGCTGTTAATAGTAAATATTTCAATCTTAGTCTTGCAAATAATTCACTTACAAATGAATAAATTGCATTCTCTGCTGACGCTCCTGCCCTAAAAGCGAATTGAGACTCTGACCACAGATTATGTTGTTCTGTGACGTGTTACTACTGTTTCAAACGTATATTACCTTCAAAATACTGGTAGCAAGAATATTGACCTATAAAAGTGTACATACTATCACTTTCCTTTGCACTAACCAGTATTTTAACGTTTGGAAACTGACCTCACCTAAAAGAAACATTGCACAGTTGAGTGAGCACAGATTCTCGTAACTGTACCTCCTATTTCGTAACACCCATACGCATCTTTACTCTTCAGTGTCTCAGAATTGGTACAATATCCGTTTTGCTTGTTTCTTGTAATTGCATGTAACTTGTTGTTGTTGTTGTTGTTGTGGTCTTCAGTCCTGAGACTGGTTTGATGCAGCTCTCCATGCTACTCTATCCTGTGCAAGATTCTTCATCTCCCAGTACCTACTGCAACCTACATCCTTCTGAATCTGCTTAGCGTATTCATCTCTTGGTCTACTTCTACGATTTTTACCCTCCATGCTGCCCTCCAATACTAAATTGGTGATCTCTTGATGCCTCAGAACATGTCCTACCAACCGATCCCTTCTTCTAGTCAAGTTGTGCCACAGACTTCTCTTCTCCCCAATCCTATTCAATACCTCCTCATTAGTTATGTGATCTACCCATCTAATCTTCAGCATTCTTCTGTAGCACCACATTTCGAAAGCTTCTATTCTCTTCTTGTCCAAACTATTTATCATCCATGTTTCACTTCCATACATGGCTACACTCCATACAAATACTTTCAGAAATGACTTCCTGACACTTAAATCTATACTCGATATTAACAAATTTCTCTTCTTCAGAAAGGCTTTCCTTGCCATTGCCAGTCTACATTTTATATCCTCTCTACTTCAACCATCATCAGTTATTTTTCTCCCCATATAGCAAAACTCCTATACTACTTTAAGTGTGTCATTTCCTAATCTTATTCCCTCAGCATCACCCGACTTAATTCGACTACATTCCATTATACCCGTTTTGCTTTTGTTGACGTTCATCTTATATCCTCCCTTCAAGACACTGTACATTCCGTTGAACTGCTCTTCCAAGTCCCTTGCTGTCTCTGACAGAATTACCAATGTCATCGGCGAACCTCAACGTTTTTATTTCTTCTCCATGGACTTTTATACCTACTCCGAATTTTTCTTTTCTTTCCTTTCCTATTTGCTCAATATACAGATTGAATAGCATCGGGAAGAGGCTAAAAACCCTGTCTCACTCCTATTCCAACCGCTGCTTCCCTTTCATGTCCCTCGACTCTTATAACTGCCATCTGGTTTCTCTACAAATTGTAAATAGCCTTTCGTCTCCTGTATTTTACCCCTGCCACCTTCAGAATTTGAAAGAGAGTCTTCCAGACAACATTGTCAAAAGCTTTCTCTAAGTCAACAAATGCTAGAAACGTAGGTTTGCCTTTCCTTAATCTAACTTCTAAGATGAGTCTTAGGGCCAGTATTGCCTCACGTGTTCCAATATTTTTTCGGAATCCAAACTGATCTTCCCCGAGGTCAGCTTCCACTAGTTTTTCCATTCGTCTGTAAAGAATTCGCGTTAGTATTTTGCAGCAGTGACTTATTAAACTGATAGTTCAGTAATTTTCACATCTGTCAACACCTGCTTTCTTTGGGATTGTAATTATTATATTCTTCTTGAAGTCTGAGGGTATTTCACCTGTCTCATACACCTTGCTCACCAGATGGTAGAGTTTTGTCAGGCCTGGCTCTCCCAAGGGTGTCGGTAGTTCTAGGGCAATGTTGTCTATTCCCGGGGCCTTGTTTCGACTCAGGTCTTTCAGTGCTCTGTCAAACTCTTCACGCAGAATCATATCTCCCATTTCATCTTCATCTACATCCTCTACCATTTCCATAATATTGTCCTCAAGTACTTCGACCTTGTATAGACCCTCTATATACTCCTTCCACCTTTCTGCTTTCCCTTCTTTGCTTAGAACTGGGTTCCATCAAAGCTCTTGATTTTCATGGAAGTGGTTCTCCTTTCTCCAAAGGTCTCTTTAATTTTCCGGTAGGCAGTATCTATCTTACCCTAGTGAAATAAGCCTCTACATCCTTACATTTGTCCTCTAGCCATCGCTGCTTAGCCATTTTGCACGTCCTGTCGCTATGATTTTTGAGACGTTTGTATTCCTTTTTGCCTGCTTCACTTACTGCATTTTCATATTTTCTCCTTTCATCAATTAAATTCAATATTTCTTCTGTAACCCAAGGGTTTCTACTAGCCCTCGTCTTGTTACCTACTTGATCCTCTGATGCCTTCACTACTTCATCCCTCAAAGCTACCCATTCTTCTTCTACTGTATTTCTTTCCCCCATTCCTGTCAATTGATCCCTTATGCTCTCCCTGAATCTCTGTACCATCTCTGGTTCTTTCCGTTTGTCCAGGTCCCATCTTCTTAAATTCCCACCTTTTTGCAGTTTCTTCAGATTTAATCTACAGTTCATAACTAATAGGTGGTGGTCAGAGTCCACATCTGCCCCTGGAAATGTCTTACAATTTAAAACCTGGTTCCTAAATCTCTGTCTTACCATTATATAATCTATCTGAAACCTGTCAGTATCTCCAGGCTTGTTCCATGTATACAACCTTCTTTTATGATTCTTGAACCAAGTGTTAGCTATGGTTAAGTTGTGCTCTGTACAAAATTCTACCAGGCGTCTTCCTCTTTCATTTCTTATCCCCAATCCATATTCTCCTACTACGTTTCCTTCTCTACCATTTCCTACTGTTGAATTCCAGTCACCCATGACTATTAAATTTTCGTCTCCCTTCCCTATCTGAATAATTTCTTTTATTTCATCATACGTTTCTTCAATTTCTTCGTCATCGGCAGAGCTAGTTGGCATATAAACTTGTACTACTGTAGTAGCTGTGGGCTTCGTGTCTATCTTGGCCACAATAATGCGTTCACTATGCTGTTTGTAGTAGCTTATCCGCACTCCTATTTTTCTCATTAATTATTAAACCAAGTCCTGCATTACCCCTATTTGTTTTTGTATTTATAACCCTGTATTCGCCTGACCAAAAGTCTTGATCCTCCCGCCACCGAACTTCACTAATTCCCACTATATCTAACTTGAACCTATCCACTTCCCTTTTTACATTTTCTAACCTACCTGCCCGATTAAGGGATCTGACATTCCACGCTCCGATCCGTAGAACGCCAGTTTTCTTTCTCCTTAATGGTCTCCAAACACCATGTTTTTAACGCTTCACTTATCTGTACCAACAAAACTTTGATTTAATTTACTAAAACAGCCAGGAATGTACTCTTGTTGGGCAACTACGGAAACTAGTTGGATTGTACAGGTACACGCAGATATATCCAGTACTAGCTGATAAACCGGGCATTGCCCGTGTATACATTTTGCCAATTTCTTCTTAGAAGCTAAAATAGAAACAATTAACTGTGTTTGTAGTGTAATATCCTGGGCAGTTTCGATATGCTGGGTGCAACTGCTTCGCGAGTGTACAATGCGATCTTGTAAACGTTCCTCTGGCAACGCCTCTCCGAAGATCTATAGATGGTGAATGTTTTCGCCCACAGACGTTTGAGCTTCGCAGTCGAAAGCTGTCACAAGCGTTGCCAGGCGACAGGGATTTCCTTAAGCCGCCAGTAGGAGTGTCTCAGTAGTAAAGAATAAATATATTAAAACTTCATGCTAGATGTGATATTTTTCACACATACTAGTGTTTATGACGTCATACCTCTTGAACTATGTGTCATACCATGATATACACTACTCGCCATTAAAACTGCTACACCACGAAGATGACGTGCTACAGGCGCGGAATTTCACCGTCAGGAAGAAGATGCTGTGATATGCAAATGAGGAAAGTTTCCAGCCGATTTCTCAAACACAAACATCAGTTGACCGACGTTGCCTGGTGAAACGTTGTTGTGATGCCTCGTGTAAGGAGGAAAATGCGTGCCATCACGTTTCCGACTTTGATAAAGGTCGGATTGTAGCCAATCGCGATTGCGGTTTATCGTATCGCGACATTGCTGCTCCCGTTGGTCGAGATCCAATGACTGTTAGCATAATATGGAATCGGTGGGTTCAGGAGGGTAATACGGAACGCCGTGCTGGATCCCAACGACCTCGTATCACTAGCAGTCGAGACGACAGGCATCTTATCCGCATGGCTGTAACGGATCGTGTAGCCACGTCTCGATCCCTGAGTCAACAAATGGGGACGTTTGCAAGACAACAACCATCTGCACGAACAGTTCGATGACGTTTGCAGCAGCATGGACTATCAGCTCTGAGACCACGGCTGCGGTTACCCTTGACGCTGCATCACAGACAGGAGCGCCCGCGATGGTGTACTGAACGACGAACCTGGGTGCACGAATGGCAAAACGTCATTTTTTCGGATGAATCCAGATTCTGTTTACAGCATCATGATGGTCGCATCCGTGGTTGGCGACATCGCGGTGAACGCACATTGGAAGCGTGTATTCGTCATCGCCATACTGCCGTATCACCTGGCGTGATGGTACGGGGTGCCATTGG
Organism: Schistocerca serialis cubense; assembly: GCF_023864345.2. Classification (NCBI taxonomy): domain Eukaryota; kingdom Metazoa; phylum Arthropoda; class Insecta; order Orthoptera; family Acrididae; genus Schistocerca; species Schistocerca serialis. The sequence continues at coordinate 156,253,570 of NC_064646.1, read as the reverse complement.
TTACACGTATCGGTCACCTCTTGTTCGCATTGACGACACTTTCAACAGTGGACGTTACATTTCAGATGTGTTACGACCCTTGGCTTTGCCCTTCATTCGAACCCTGCGAAACCCTACATTTCAGCAGGATAATGCACGACCGCATGTTGCAGGTCCTTTACGGGCCTTTCCGGATACAGAAAATGTTCGACTGCTGTGCTGGTCAGCACATTCTCCAGACCTCTCACCAACTGGAAACGTCTGTCAATGGTGGCCGAGCAACTGGCTCCTCACAATACGCCGGTCACTACTCTTGATGAACTGTGGTATCGTGTTGAACTTGCATGGGCAGCTGTACCTCTACACGCCATCCAAGCTCTGTTTGACTCAATGCCCAGGTGTATGAAGGCCGTTATTATGTCCAGATGTGGTTGTTCTGGGCACTGATTTCTCAGGATCTATGCACCCAAATTGCGTGAAAATGTAATCACATGTCAGGTCTAGTATAATATATTTGTCCAATGAATACCCGTTGCCGTTTATCATCTGCATTTCTTGTTGGTGTAGCAATTTTAATGGCCCGTAGTGTATGTGTATAGGTACATTCTGCGGTACATGCAGATAGTGTCTGAAGAATGCGTTGCGAGGAAAGTTAGGAGCGAAGTGGCAATAAATTTTAACTCCATGCGCAGTGCGACAGTTTTTCACGCATCTCAGTGTTTATCATGTCATCTTCTGAACTATGTGTGGTACCACGATATAAATATGTAGGTTAATTTAGCTGCATATGTGGATACTGTCTGCGAAATATGTTGCGAATAGTTATTAGCACAAAAGTAATAAATTTAAGCGTCATACATGAAGCGGCAGTTTTTCATGCATATGTTTGTTTGCGACTTCATGTCTCCTGAACTATTATGCATACATGGTTCTTATACCGATAGAATTTTTTGCCAGATAGTAAGGGAAATGTGTACCAAGTTTGTTTGAAATCGGTCAGGTGGTTTAGGAGACGTGCAACACGCTCACACATTTTTATAATACGCGTGAGTAAAAGGTGTAGCAGGTAGCAGCAAACCGCTTATTTTGTTGCCCCTTCGCGGCCTTGTAAATAAGAATCAGAGGCAGAAAACGTATGCTCTAATAAATAAGGGAGTTATAAATATCCTTATCTACTATTCTATGTGGTTTCGGGATTGGAGACGGATCGTGTTGACTTATTTCCACAATATTTCGGCTGGCAATCGTTCAGCCATTTTCAGTTGTCTGCCACTGGAGACTGTTTGTGTATGTGTGTGTGTGGTAGGTTGGGGCAGAGCGTCACTTGTGATGGCGGCCTTACTATCTTGGTGTAGGGGAAAAATTTTTCTATGGGTCAAGGACATCACTGCAATGAAATCATTGGAGTGCACGTTGAAGATGTGGCGGTGGGAACTCAAGTCCCCTACCACCCTCTGACGGCGGAAGTTCAAGGTAGTGGGTTAGGGAGAACACATCTACATAGGTAGTGATACTGATGATCGAACAATGGACGTCACATATTGAGTCGTCGTATCAAGTCTGACGCATTATTAGTGGCCGTAACAGGTGTATCGCTAGCCAAGGTCCGAATCTGATTCCACGAAGATGGTAAGTATAAGCAGGTGACGGTACCAGTGCCCGGGCTCGTGGTGCCAATCTGGTGTAAGCCAGTGACTGTGTCACGCAGGGCAAACATTTTGTCGTAGAGACGCCTTGATTTATATCGAATGGATGTCTGTAGAGTTACCATGTTTGTCTCCTCGTGGAGGGTAACAACCCTCGTGAGTGAAGGAGCTTGCAGGCTCCACCGAATCACCTTATTCTGCAGGCGCTGGAAGATCTGCATCCGGGGAGCACTAATCGTAGCCCACGCATAGGAGGCATAGGTGAGGGGGAAGGTGGACAACTATCCGGTACAGTCGAAGCTTGGTGTCTAAGGTGCAACGCTTTTATCGGCTTCTGTCCTTTTTGGGTGACATATGTTGCATGTCGGCGGAAGAGCAGTTTTTTATCCATCCAGACACCTAGATATTTGGTATCCGGCGACCGTGGGACCATAACGCCAGCAATAGTGATGTTGTGATGGAGGATTGGGCGTCGTTTGGTGAAATAGACTGCTATAGTTTCGTCAGCATTGAGGAGAATCTTGTTATAAAGACACCAGCTGACTGTTGCGTCCACTTACTTCTGGAAACGAGCAATGAGCTGGTCCGTCTGACGGGCAGTCGCGTAGAGTGCCATATCGGTGGCGTATTGCGCCAGGTGGCAGTGTGGGATAACTGGCACGTCATTAACATAAATATTAAAGAGGATGAGAGACAACACTGAGCCCTAAGGAAGACTCATCCACATGTGACGTAAGCTTGAGCGTCTTTCTTGTCGAATAACCGAGAAGGCTCTACCGTGGAGGAAATCATCCACGATTTTGATATAGATCTCAGGGATAGTCGTCTGTGCCAGCAGTTTCTACATGAGGTTTTCCTACCAAATCTTGTCGTACGCATTTTAGAGGTCCAGGAAAACCTCTGGCGTTGACATAGTGAAGTTAAAGCCCTTGCAGATATGTTCTGTGATCCTAAGAACTTGGAGTTCGGACGACAGGTGGGAAGCAAATCCGAACCGTTCCGAGCGGATTTCCCAAAGGCTGGGAAAAGGGGTGGAGGATGAAAGATTCTAGAACCTTGGCCATTGTATTCAGAAGGCTGGGAGTGTGCTAGACCACATTGTCGGCTTCGTAGAAAAAATTGACGCCAAGATGGATGCACATTGGCGGCTGTCACAAGGGCGTCCTCTATCGAAGACTGCGCCCTCTGCTAGTACTTTTCAATTTGTGGCGCCCAGGCGCATGCATAAAGGTGAAACTATCGGTCGGAACGCGTGTTTGCGGCACTAAAAACAAATGTCACATCTCGCTAGACGTGTCATCAGTTGGTCGACCTCAACCGAGTGAAATATGTGATGTCTAATCTTACGCATATGTCCGAAAGAACAGCCACATTTTGATCCGACGTAATTGTGAACGGAAACAGAAAGGAAATAATGACATTAGGTGCTAGTGGGCTTTGATTTAAATCAGTGGGGAAAACTGAAAATTTGTGCTTCTGCCTAGTAAGCAGAAGACCCTGGTTCGAATCTTGGTCCGTCCGAAATTTTCGGTTTTCCCTATTGATTTAAATCAATACTCAGTAGCAGTTAATGTCATTAATTCCTTTGTGTCTTGATTTACTATAGCTGTGGGATCAAAATATTTCTGTTCTTTCAGAAATGTTCCAAAGAACAGACACCACATTTAATACATAATAAAGCTGAAGAAGTGGTGGAAGCCCAAGGAAAAGATGAGCTTAATACCGGAAGTACAGAAGATTGAACAAATTACACTACTGACCATTAAAATTGCTACACCAACAAGAAATGCAGATAATAAACGGGTATTCATTGGACAAATATATTATACTAGAACTGACATGTGAGCACATTTTCACGCAATTTGGGTGCATAGGTCCTGAGAAATCAGTACCCAGAACAACCACCACTGGCCGTAATAACGGTCTTGATGCGCCTGGGCATTGAGTCAAACAGAGCTTGGATGGCGTGTACAGGTACAGCTGCCCATGCAGCTTCAACACGATACCACAGTTCATCAAGAGTAGTGACTGGCGCGTTGTGACGAGACAGTTGCTCGGCCACCATTGACCAGACGTTTTCAGTTCGTGAAAGATCTGGAGAATGTGCTGGCCAGGGCAGCAGTCGAACATTTTCCCTACCTAGGAAGGCCCGAACAGGACATGCAACATGCGGTCGTGCATTATCCTGCTGAAATGTAGGCTTTCGCAGGGATCGAATGAATGGTAGAGCCACTGGTCGTAACACACCTGAAATGTAACGTCCACAGTTCAAAGTGCCATCAACGCGACCAAGAGGTTGAAACGTCCCCTTTTTAACAATTATACATGACTGTGCTTAAACTGACACACAATATTTTGTTAGCGCAACGCAATCTGACTTTCAAAATTCCCTACAAAGGAATGGCCCTGACAAACATTAAACTATACCTTTCACAAATCACTTACCTCACAAAAATCTTCGCTGCTCAAGCTACTGCAATACAGCGAGCGCCACTACTGCCAGCTAAATAAAAGATTCAAACTACTGAAGGCACTAACTACTGATAGGGATAGTTAGCAAATGAAAGATATTAATAGAGAACAAACAATGTATTTACCTTGATATCATCATATATAAATATATCAGTTCATGAAAAATTACAAAACTCCGCCATCTCTCTCCCCACATCCACCACTGCTGGCGGCTCACCTCCAACTGCGCAACGTTACGCGCTGTTCACAGCCAGCTGCCTAACACTACAATGGCGAGTATTACAACAATGCAAAGCTGCCACGGACTGCACACTGCACAGCCAGTGATTTTCATACAGAGGTGGCGTTACCAATAAAAAAGCTAAACAGCCTACTTACATAAAGAAAACATAAACAGCCTACTTACATAGCCCCCATGCTCCCCACAAAAAATTTTTACAAATGGTGTTGGGCACTGGCCAATACAGATTTGACAAAAATTTTTCACAATTACAATAACAAAGAAATCAAATGCACACACTTATTGATACAATATTGGTCAAAAGCTAAAATTTTCTCACAGTCCCTAAAGACAGTCCTCTCATTCGTCACAGTAAAATTGCAGTGTTTTTCTCAACGTCTGAGCAGTAAAGGAAAATGCACACAGAAGTAGTGGATTTCCATGCAATCTTCAAGAAGTAGTGTTCTTCCATCAGAAAGACAGTGCTGACTCTTGACATGCTGACAGGTAATGGGCCACAACATAGCAAACCCACTGCAGAGTCAGTCGAAGTTTTGATGAATATTGGTAGGTAGGTCATCACAGAGCAGACTCACTGTAGTCCTGGTAGGGATTACGATATTGGTGGGCCACCAGAGGCGCAGACCCACTGCAGTCCTTGTAGAAATAATGGTATTGATGGATCATCAAAGATGTAGGCCCACTGTAGTCCTTGTAGAGATAATGGTATTGGTGGGCCACCAGAGGTGCAGACCCACTGTAGTCCTTGTAGAGATGACCAGCAGCCATCTGTTGCGATTGTGCAGGTGCACATTCACCATCGAAGAGTCTTGCGGAGAATATAGCAAGTCCATAAACCACCACTTGTGCACTCACAAAGTTTTTAGAATTGTCCTTAGAACGAGCAATGCTGTTATCCAGTCCCTTGCTGAATCATTAACACACATGCAAACACTATCAGTCCCTACTTCTCACATATTGTCCATATACTATGACCAACAGAAACGTGTGCAGTGAAATGTAACTAACAAGTTAATAATATCATGAACTGGTGACAATTACAATTTTATAACATGAGAATACAATTACAAAGGTACACAATACATCATTAAAAACATAATAATTATCAAGGGAGACAGAATAACTTTAGACGCAACGGACCAGCGCGCAGTTACGATTCAGGGAGAAATTCTCCACCATGTGACCGACAAGAAAGAAACTATGGAATCTACCGACATGACGACAGACGATATGATCGTAACGACAGACCTGAATTGCATCAGAACTGGCGGGATTCAAACAGAGCAGGGCCCTCTCGTCACGGTGAATTTGTAGAAGTTAGGTCTCCAAATCCCAATAACGACGCGCGCCAACAAAGGAACAGACAATGACTCGCACCGCAGGCAGCCACCTGCGCCGGCTGGCTCAGAGAAAAATAACACAGACGCTAACCTTGAAAAAAGATTTAACATTCCTTACCGACATATAAAACATGACAATTGCTTTTCAGTTGAAACTCTGCGTACTAGAAAGAGTAAAGGTTTACACCACATTTCACATGTAAAACCGTTTATTGACAGATAATCTGCCTTTTAACTTTGTCTTTGCCATAAAACGTTTCACTTCACGTTACTAGTATGCTTTAGAAACTGTTACCATGCAACAATGTTTGAAGTTCAATATCCAGTCTAGAACCTAGGGAACATTTTTAAAACAGAAATTACGAATGCATTGTTATAGTGAACAGACGACACAGTGTTGTATTTGTACATTCTTGCTTGTTAGTTGCACGATTAGAACATTTACCAGTACTGCTAATGAGATTTTAATGCAACATTTTGGTTTACTTGAAAATACATTCCGGATTTAAAGTACTTTCTGTGAGATACCAGATGAGACAATAGTTAGTTTATGTGACAGCTACACGATTTTATCACGACGCTACTAATGAGTGACAATGTACAATGTTGATTTTGCGGTGTTTCTGTTTTATATCTGCACAGTTTTTCTGTATTATTCTGGAAAGTAAAACATGTTTTAGTAGTAACTTTTATGGTATAGCTACAAGGAGACAGCCTTTTCTGTAGCACAACAATACGTTACAGCACAGTACTTTCTTCATCACGGCAATAAGCGTAATAAGTATGATATCTATACGCAAAGCATTTCACTTTTGTTTATCATGAGGTAAGTACATTGGCTTCTGCAGAACTTAGCTTTCGGAGGACGATAACTACGACACCTCCACACAGATTATGTTGCAACAAGACGCACATTTAGCGCTACAGTACACGTATTTGAGTGATTAATCTTGTACTTAAAACACTTATTTTTAAAGATTTTTTAATTACAAAGAAAGTTTTCCGTGATACATTTCATTCCATTGCGGTAATTTGTAACACCTGGGAGTATAATTACATTAATCCTCAGGGGGGTACACGCTTACTTTGTGTACCATGTGTGTGGCAACCACAAGGAACCCTAGCTAATATGGTATTTGCTTATACAACTTTACACATCGGTACTATATTTCTCTAACACACAAATTACACAGCTATCTGATCATTTAACTGAGAGAGACAAATATTTATTTTACTACATCAGTGACACATGTTTACGCAAATACACAGTTGGATAACTTCACACTTATGAAACTGTATTTTGTCTGTACTTTGTAAACTGTTCATATTTTTTCGGAACCATTGTGATACTATGAGAGATTTGAATGATATATTTGGTAAGGGAGCATGATTTTAAAGTACGTTTGAGGTAGATGACACTATTGAAATGAGCAGAGAATTTTTTTTACGTTTTGAAATTATTGGGGGAAGTTACGACGATTTTGAGATTTGACTGAAGTGTTATGATGTTATTATTACGACGACGATGTGTATTATGTTGTTGAGGAATGTTTATTATGCTACGTATTTCTCACGATGAAATATTGAAGAAGTGTCGACGAATATTTATATGTATAATGAGGTAAGGAATAATGAGTAGTGTTTAGGGACTCTGATTTATGAAAAGGATGTTGTAAACCAAGAAACGTACTTTAAGAGTTATGAAATGTGTGTGTATATTCGTGAATGTATCACAATGCTGACGAATATTTTTTTTTGGACACTTATATTTATAGGATTTTGTTTCTACAGATTTGCAACGCTAATTCTTGACCTGTGAAATATTTTTATGTGAGACTGTTACCGTAGCGGAAGCTGGTGTCGTAAATATTTCCGTAAGAAAGTTAAGTGACCACCTGCACATAATGCGTCGCGGGCACCCACCTGGGCGACAGCCGCCCGAAAAAAAAAAGCCATTAGCCTTTCCGGAAGTACAGGTAGAAAAAAAAAGGGAAGGCCATTATCCTCGGTATTGACATTTCCTTGTTGAAAGTATAATGTGGAGCTCGTAATTTATGATATTTACTGAAATGCCTAATGAAATGACGAGAAATATTCGTACATCTGCACACCTGATTACGACAAGCGTCTTTCTACGAGAGTTGACAGAATTTCTACTAACTTATGAAACGTCCCCTTTTTAACAATTATACATGACTGTGCTTAAACTGACACACAATATTTTGTTAGCGCAACGCAATCTGACTTTCAAAATTCCCTACAAAGGAATGGCCCTGACAAACATTAAACTATACCTTTCACAAATCACTTACCTCACAAAAATCTTCGCTGCTCAAGCTACTGCAATACAGCGAGCGCCACTACTGCCAGCTAAATAAAAGATTCAAACTACTGAAGGCACTAACTACTGATAGGGATAGTTAGCAAATGAAAGATATTAATAGAGAACAAACAATGTATTTACCTTGATATCATCATATATAAATATATCAGTTCATGAAAAATTACAAAACTCCGCCATCTCTCTCCCCACATCCACCACTGCTGGCGGCTCACCTCCAACTGCGCAACGTTACGCGCTGTTCACAGCCAGCTGCCTAACACTACAATGGCGAGTATTACAACAATGCAAAGCTGCCACGGACTGCACACAGCACAGCCAGTGATTTTCATACAGAGGTGGCGTTACCAATAAAAAAGCTAAACAGCCTACTTACATAAAGAAAACATAAACAGCCTACTTACATAGCGAAGATTTTTGTGAGGTAAGTGATTTGTGAAAGGTATAGTTTAATGTTTGTCAGGGCCATTCCTCTGTAGGGAATTTTGAAAGTCAGATTGCGTTGCGCTAACAAAATATTGTGTGTCAGTTTAAGCACAGTCATGTATAATTGTTAAAAAGGGGACGTTTCATATTGAGCGCTACGTAACGTTGCCAATAAGAAAACATAAACAGCCTACTTACAAGGTGACCGAGACGTGTAACCAATGGCACCCCATACCATCACGCCAGGTGATACGCCAGTATGGCGATGACGAATACACGCTTCCAATGTGCGTTCACCGCGCTGACGCCAAACACGGATGCGACCATCATGATGCTGTAAACACAACCTGGATTCATCCGAAAAAATGAGATTTTGCCATTCGTGTACTAAAGTTCGTCTTTGAGTACACCATCGCAGACGCTCCTGCCTGTGATGCAGCCTGCCGGAGTGGCCGTGCGGTTCTAGGCGCTACAGTCTGGAGCCGAGCGACCGCTACGGTCGCAGGTTCGAATCCTGCCTCGGGCATGGACGTGTGTGATGTCTTTAGGTTAGTTAGGTTTAATTAGTTCTAAGTTCTAGGCGACTGATGACCTCAGAAGTTACGTCGCATAGTGCTCAGAGCCATTTTGTCTGTGATGCAGCGTCAAGGGTAACCGCAGCCATGGTCTCCGAGCTGATAGTCCATGCTGCTGCAAACGTTGCTGAACTGTTCGTGCAGATGGTTGGTGTTTTGATAACGTCCCCATCTGACTCAGTGATCGAGACATGGCTGCACGATACGTTACAGCTATGCGGATAAGATGCCTGTCATCTCGACTGCTAGTGATACGAGGTCGTTGGGATTCAGCACGGCATTCCGTATTACCCTCCTAAACCCACCGATTCCATATTATGCCAACAGTTCAAAAAAATGGCTCTGAGCGCTATGGGACTCAATTGCTGTGGTCATAAGTCCCCTAGAACTTAGAACTACTTAAACCTAACTAACCTAAGGACATCACACACATCCATGCCCGAGGCAGGATTAGAACCTGCGACCGTGGCGGTCGTGCGGTTCCAGACTGTAGCGCCTTTAACCGCTCGGCCACTCCGGCCGGCTATGCCAACACTCATTGAATCTCGACCAACGCGAGCAGCAATGTCGCGATACGATAAACCGCAATCGCGATAGGCTACAATCCGACCTTCATCAAAGTCGGAAACGTGATTGTACGCATTTCTCTTCCTTACACGAGGCATCACAACAACGTGTCACGATGCAGCGCCGCTCAACTGCTGTTTATGTATGAAAAATCAATTGGAAACTTTCCTCATGTCAGCACGTTGTAGGTGTCACCACCGGCGCCAACGTCGTGTGAATGCTCTGAAAAGCTAATCGTTTGCATATCACAGCATCTTCGTTCTGTCGGTTAAATTTCGCGTTTGTAGCACGCCATGTTCGCGGTGTAGGAATTTTAATGGCCGGTAGTGTATTATCATCTGCTTCTACAATTTCGTTTATTTTCAACTCCTGCATCACATACAAGGACGCTTCACTTTACGAACTGACTCACCGTCAATTTAGCAGGTTCATTTACAGTACTAGTTTTAAACGAGTCAGCAAATTGTGCGCAATCTTAGCGAGATGAAAATCGAAAAAGTAAATGTTTACAGCAGTGAATGTCTATTCACATATTTATTTGCCAAACAACATGTATTTCCTTGTTAAGGCTAAGAGCGCACCTGATACTTACCAGTACACAGATGGCAGCCGAAGTGAGCGCAGAGGTAGCACCGGCAGCGGAGGCGGCGACGGGGGTGGCAGCGGCGGTGGGGGCGGCGGTGACGACGCAGCAGCAGCACCAGGAGGCCGCTGCGCCCCCGCGACCTGCGACAGGGCGACGCTGAGCGCGCGGGGGCGGCGGCAGTGCAGCGGCCATCCACGGGCAGCAGCACGCTCACACTCTGCCTGCAAACAGCTGTACAGTGTACACTGGGCTCACATCCTGCCTGCACAGGTCTGTACAGTCTTCAGGCCTGGTCGGCTCACGTTGTGTCTGCAAAAGACTGTACATTGCACAGGTGCTATCGGTCGACTGCCTACGCAAGCAGCTTCACACCGAACAGGTTCAGTTAGCTCACTCACACTTTTGAAAGTCTGTACATTAAACAGATCCAGCTGACCTTCTGTCAGTAAACAGCTGTAGAGGATCTGTCTTCTGCCTGCCTGTCTACAAACAGCTGCACAGAGCACACATTCAGTTAGCACACTCTCTACATGCAAAGGCCTGTACTGTTTGTAAATCAGTTTGGGTCACTTTCTGTTTGCAAATAGTCGTACAGTGTAGAGGCTCTATCTGCTACTGACTGTCTGCAAACAACTGCACAGTGTTCATGTTCAGTCAGCTCACTCTCTGCCCACATAAGCCTGTACAGTTTATACGTCCAGCTGGCTCACTTTCTGTCTGTAAACAATTATATAATGTACAGGCTCTTTCCGGTGACTCAGGGTCTGCAAACAGCTGCACAGTGTACAGCTTCGGCTTGCTAACTAACAGCTACGAAAGTCTGCTGTTCAGTCAGCTTACTTTCTGTCTGCATACAGCTGTACATACTCAATATGCTGATTGACTGCATAGTAGCAGCTGCACATTATAATAGATCAGTTAGCTCACTCTCTGACGGTACACTCTACAGGCCCATTTGGCTTGCGTTCTGTATGCAAAAAGCTGAGCAGTGTAGAGCCTCAGTTAGCTGACTGTCTGCCTGCACATGTTCAGGCGGCACATACTCTACCAGCAAAAGTATGTACAGTTGCCCAGCCAACTCATTATCTGCAAACAGCTGTGCAGTGTAGACGGTCGGTAAGCTGCCTGTCCCCCTGCAAACAACTGCACAGAATACAGGTTCAGTCGTTTCATTCCCTACCAGCAAAGGCTTGTGGAATTTAAATTCCTATCCAGCTCACCTTCAGTCTACAGATAACTGTAAAGTGTACTGGCTCTATCATCTGTCTGTCTGTCTGTCTGCAAACAGCTGCACAGTGTACAGATTTAGTTAGCAAACTCACAGCTTTGAAAGTCTGTGCAGCTAACAGACCTTGTTAACTTACTTTCTGTCTGTGAACAGCTGTACAGGCTCTATCTGCTGACTCACAGATGGCCTACAAGTACACACTTTACAGATTCAGTTGTTTCACTCCCTGTATGCGGAAGTCTGTTCATTTTACAGGCCTAGTCGGCATGCTATCTGTCTCAAAACATTTTTATAGTGTAAAGACTCAATCAGCTGACTGTTTGCCCGCCAACACCTGCACAGCGTATAGATCGTGTCGGCTCATTCTACTTGCAAAAGTCTGTACATTTCAGCTCATTCAGCGTTCTGTCTGCACACATCTGTACAGTCTAGGGGGTCAATCGACTGACTGACAGCAAACAGATGCACAGCCTGCATGTTCAGCTGGCTCACACTCTTCCTGCAAAAGTCTGGCCAGCGCACAGGTTCAGTCGGCTGGAGCACTACCTGGGAACATCTGCTCTATGTTCAGAACCAATTGGCTAACTTGTCTGCCTGAAAACTGCTGCGCAGTGTAAATGCCTGTTTTCAAAATTACCCTGTGAAGACAGATATGAAGGAAGTAGTGGAATCAGATTCACGCAGGTGGCACAGCATGCATTTAGCCAATTTCAGAAGAGCTGTAATAGCAGCAATCACCTGTCGTTGGTAAACCTTCACCCCCATCACTGCTACACTTACTGCATGCACTACGCTCCAGTTTCAAGCTGCTAGTTGCCCTGTGGGATCGTTCGTTCCACTCTGAGAGTTTCTCTGTTTTCATTTCTTGAAGTTCTGGTGTTAATATTTTACCTTTTATCACTTTCGTTTCTTGTGTGTTGGGTGATACCACGGAATATCAGATGGAAGTTCGTTAAATGTTATTCAGTGAAGAAGTTCCACGTCGCTTCTTCTGGCCAAAGCACTGCCATAGCGAGATTACTCAAGAGAAATGATATGCGTGTTACTTAATATACGCCGTCAGGAACTAGAGTGACATTTTCACTCTGCAGCGGATTGTGCGCTGATATGAAACTTCCTGGCAGATTAAAACTGTGTGCCGGACCGATACTCGAACTGGGGACCTTTTCCTTTCGCGGGCAATTGCTCTACTCGCGAAAGGCAAACGTCCCCGGTTCGAGTCACGGTCCGGCACACAGTTTTAATCTGCCAGGAAGTTTCGCCGTCAGGAACCGATATTAATAATGCACCTAACAGTTCCGTTATTGACATCACTCATACCGTGGCAGAAGCAAAGGAGTAATCCACTGACTTCGGCCTCACAATGTCTAAGTAAGTGGTAATCTAGAAAAAAGGTAGAGCTAACGAAGCTATTATCTCTCCATTAACTGAGATTACGTAAATAGAAAATCAACGAGTTGGTAAAAACATATGGGCATACAATCATTAGGCTGCCTTCATATCACTGCTATTTCAAACCAGAGCAATTAACGAGTACTTTATCAGTAATAACATCGAAATAATTACTCTGTCCGCACTCAAAACACTGAAATATGTAGCTAGGAAAGTCGTCTTCGAATCATGGAAGAAAACATCAATCACACGTGGCGCATCATGGAAAGAGCATGGCAGAACGAAGCTGTTTTATAAAATTCACTAGAGGAAATGATCTCGTCGTTAAATAACGTCAGCGGCAATGTGTGAAGTGATAGGAATGAGAGTTGCATTAGTAAAGTTTTTCCACTATTACCACGAAAATAATGCACAGGTTAATTCAGATGAATGATTGGAGTGTGCAGTTTAAGTATTTTCAGGTTTTGGCTGTTACGAAGAAAGATGTATTCAGCAACTGAGCCAGAATATACTTCATCTGAGGAACGCAGTCGCCACTACAAAAAATATATCTCTATCACTGCAGTATAATGGCTGCATTAGTGAGGTACTGTACATTACATCAGTAACATAGCGATGTAATTCTCGTGATGAAACCAAGTGGACGACCGCTTAGCTTTTGGCGTGCGAGTGGAGCATGATGCGTCGTATTTAAGTCAAGTTAATTCTGATAGAGTTTCGGTTTGGTGAAGATGAAAGTATACGTTATTAATACTTCGTTAGCATACTGTGTTCATTCATGTTCAATAAATAAAAAGTTACTCATGCACCAAAAATTCGGTAACTTCGGGGAAATGCATTTTAGTAAACTGTTTTCTTCATAATTTCTTGCCATAAATAAAGGTAAAATGAAAACGCTATTCAGGTCTTCAAAAGCACAAATATACCAGTCCCATCTCTGTACACTTAATAATTTGAGAGTTTGACTGGGTTGAATGAAATGTAAGATTATTCGTGTGTTCCTTGTGAGGTGTGGCGACTCTGCTGCGTGCTTCCGTGTGCTTGTGCCGGTGTTTTAACCCTAAAGCAATTATGAAAAGACTATGGTAGCAATTGGAGTTCCCGTGTCAAACTCAGAAGAGAGAGCAGAGAGGTGGGAAGAGTACAATGAAGATTTCAGGGAGGGAGAGGACGTGTCTGATGAGTAATGACGGGACGAAAAAGAAACGGAAATTGATATGGAAGAGATAGGGGATCCAGCATTAGAGTCACGTACAAGAGAGATTTGGGATATTTTGTATACAGATAAGGGAGAAGGGATAGATAATATTCCTTCACGATTTCTGACTGGATGCATATGACCAGATTTTTGGAAAAAAAATCGTAGATACAATCCCGAAGATACTAGGGTCAGGTAAGTGAGAGAACATCGAACAATTAGTTTAACACCTCATGTATCCAAGTTACTAACGAGAATAAGATAAATATAAAGGGAAAGGATGTTGACAATCTATTAAATGAGCATAAGATTGGGTTTAGGAAAGGTAAAAAGGACCAGAGAGGCAGTTCTAACCTTGCGTTTGATAAGAGAAGCAAGACTCAAGAAAAATCTTGACTCGTTCATAGGATTGACAGAACTAGAAAACGCGGTAGACAAAGTAAAATGTAAGATGTTCAAAATAATGGGAAAAAGAAGGGTAATATACAACATCCATGAGAACCAAGAGGCAACAATAAGAATTGAAGACCAAGATCGACGTGCTCGGATGGATGCGGTCTTTCACCCCCACTTTTCAGTCTATGCATAGAAGAGGCAAATAATAGAAGAAATATATAGAAATGAAAGATAGGATTAGGAATGGGATTAAAATTGACGATGAATGGATATCAGTGATAAGATTCACTGATGACATTGCTGTCCTTATTGAAAGTGAAGAGATATTGGAGATGTTGAATGGAATGAACTGTCTAACGAGAGCAGCATGTGGAGTGACAGTATACCATAGAAATACGAAAGTAATCAGTAGCAGGAATGAGATTAGAGATAAACCTGTCAAAATTGGTGATAGCGAAACGGGTGAAGTGAAGGAATTCTGCTACGTAGGCAACAAAATAACCCACGATGGAAGGAGCAAGAAGGATATAAAAAGTAGAGTAGCAAAGAGAGAATTCCTGGCCGAAAAAAGGCTACTAGCATCAAACATCGGCCTTAGTTTGAAGAAGAAACTTCTAGGAATGCACGTCTTGACTGCAGCATTATATGGAGGTGACTCACGGACTGTGGGGTAAACGAAAAAGAGGAGTATCGAAGGATTTGATATCTGGTGCTACAGAGGAATGTTGAAAAATAGGTGGACTCATAAGGTAAGCAATGAGGAGATTCTACACGGAATCGGCGAGGAATGGAATGTATAGAAAACCCTGACAAAGAAACAGGACGGGATGGTAGGATATCTGTTAGGATGTCAGAGACTAAATTACATGCTACTGGAGGGAGCTTTAGAGGGAGGATGGAATACATCCAGCAGATAACCGACGTCAGGTACAATTGCTCCTCTCAGATGAAGAGGCAGCGTTCGTGGCAGGCTCCATCAAACCAGTCAGAAGACTGGTGACGGATTAAAAAAAATGTCCTAGTAAAAGAAGATCCGCTGCTGCTACAGTTGACAGGAACAGGTAACCTGTTGGAGTTATTTGGAGGCAGCAGGCCACGAGTAGTGGGGATTGCGATACTTCAGTGAAAGGGGATGACCGCCGCAAAACTGTGACTGTCAGCTCAAATGTGGCTACATTCGTTGACGCCTGCTCGACTGCAAGGCCGAGGAACTGATACCTGGAAAGGGGAACGAAACTCTACTTGCGAGTCAGTCTACTGGGAAGCAGAGAGTCCGAGCACGGCATTGAGACGAGCACAGAGATAAGCACAAAACGCGACCAGCACGAAAGTTTAAACACTAACATGCGGAAACAGAACACGATGCAAGGCGAGGGCCAGGTCAGAGGTAGTTTAAACCGGCAGAAGATCTGATGGGCCCTTGTCTATCGCCGCCGACAGGTAGATAACTTGACCAATGGCTCACGCTTGCCATGGATGACTATTTCCTGCACTGCTTTGCCACGGGACGCACGCCAGCTCATCTGCTTCGATGTCGATGCTGGCATGGTTACGAAAGATGGAATTATATTATGATCTTAGAGTCTGCGCAAAGTATAGAATTTTCGAAGATGTTACAGGAATTTGAGGAAAGTGAGGCGTTTTGTCTACTGATATACGATATCTATAGCAGAGAGAAGGTACTACAGATTGCAAGGCGGAGTGCGTGGCATTCTATAACATGGAATAAGAACATTTTGGGGGTGTAGAGATCCAGGTTGTAGTAAGAAAAGTTAAGATGGGTCAGATAATGTTTTTATAGGAGTACGCCATTGTGGAAGAATGTAATACCCATGTACCGTCGTTTAATAGTTTAGTAACTTATATCTATTATGGGTTTTTGTTGGATGGTTAGTACATTGGGGCGAATAGTTTGTTTGCTTTCGAGAGTTAGTGTGTTAATAAGATGGACAGGACTGTTATGGGTGATATGCGAAAAGTAAAGAAGATGGAAGCGACAGGAAGTGTGTCCCATAATGACTGGCTGGGCTTTGATGTGAGGGTTAGGTCGAGGACAAGTAAGTCGTTGTTGTCGCCATAATGGAGCAGACGAATGGTAGCAGATGGCTGAAAAAATATCAGTCGAGAGATGAGAATATTTATAATAAACAGTTGAAAAAGTTTGAGATGAAGAGGTTGGCGCATAGCACAAGTCACTCATCAAACCAATAAGAAGATCGATGGCAAAATAAATCAAACGTTTCCAGAATAAATCATTGACTCTGCTGCGGAGTGTGCTCTGATGTGACACTTCTTGGCCGATTAGAACTGTGAGCAGGACCGAGACACGAACTCGGAACCTTTTTGCCTTTCGCTGGCGAGTGCCCTACTGAATGAGCTAATCAAGCGCGACTCACTACCCGTCCTCATAGTTTTACTTCCACCAATATCTTCTAAACTTTACACAGTTCCTCGTACGAAACTTACTGGACTACGTCTCCTGGAAGAAACATAGCTTAGCCACAGCCTGAGGGATGTTTCCAGAATGAATTTTTCACTCTGGAGCGGAGTGTGCTGCAAGTTTCGCAGGAAACTTCCGTGAAGTTTGGAAGGTAGTGAGGCGTAACGCCTTCGCACCGCTCCTGTCACTTGTTAGTGACATGGACCTAAGTTACAGAGCTGCACGTAGTTGTACTAGCAGGCAGCAGAGGTCAGCAATTGACGGACAGTGCTAGCAGTCGTAGTCAAAAAAATGTTGTAAAGTTATGTTTGATTAATATTTAATGTACTTGCATAATTATAATTGTGTGATCTATGGAGGTCGGGGCTGAGGGTTCGAACTAGTAACATCTCACTGAAAGCAGCTTCGACGAAAGTACTGTAAAATCGCGGAATAATGCTAATTACGAGTTCGCGAAGTACAAACTGTATTTAAGTGATCGGTATAGTGAAAGTCGTGTGGAATTTCGGACGGAATATCAAAATTACTGCTTTTGACTGTTAGTTAAAACTGCGTGGCGTGTTGTGCGATCTAAGACTGGAACAGGTATTACGTGAAGAGCAGAGTGCACAACATCTGAGCGAGCATTTTCATAACCAAACGATCCGGTGAACTCTGTTAACTTTGGTAACGGGTGTAAATACCACAAACTGGCTACTTGTGTGATTGCGGTGTGCTTGTGAACTTTACATTGTGTTGCTACTTAGTACGGACTTGGCAGTATTAACTGTGATCTTTATCGTAAAAATACCTGAAAATTTACATTGCCAAGTTAAAACTTTTATTTCAGTAGCTAGCCACATCCCGTTTACCGGACAATTCTATGTATGTTGCGACCTGCAATAGACAGTAGTGGTCTAGTATTTTCTACTACAGCTTTTAGCTAGACAAATGAACATTGCTGGACACTGGCAGGGCGGTAAAAAGTAACGTGCCGCGCCGCAGTAGGAGATGAGCAACTGGCGGAAATACAGCTGTGTGGACAGGTGGTGAGTCGTTCATGGGTAGCTCAGTCGGTAGAGCACTCGCCAGCGAAAGGCAAAAAGGTCCCGAGTTCGAGTCTCGATCCAGCACACAGTTTTAATTTGCCAGGAAGCTTCAATCAAACAATCATAAGATATTGCTCTGGGCCAGTTTCTGTGTACGGTGACGTACGGTATGAGGCGGTAATAATGCAGCTGGCAGCGAGCTGGCTTACCGCGTCGCCCCCTGGCGGCGTGCCGGCCACTACCCGCCGTCCTGGAGGCGGCGCCGGCGCGGCAACAGCAGCGGCAGGCGGCGGGCGAGCCGTGGGCGGCGGAGGCGGAGGCCGAGGCGTAGTAGTGCGGCGGCGGCGGGGGCGGCGGACCCGTCACTGGGGGCGCGCCGCCGCGGACCTCAGCCCGCATGCCCGGCCTGCACGCTCCTGCACACAGCGGAAGCAACTCGTCACGCAGCTGTAAGTCTGCAGAAAAGTGTCGTCGTCAGATAATCTCGAGAAAATGCGTAATGCCTATCCTGCATCCCACGTGCGGCCAAGGCTCCACGCAATACAGCGGTGTCATTTTGGTTGCCTGCTCAGCAGGCGTTTAGTGACGAGGCGGTGTATGGCTGCAGCCGTAGTTCTGGTCTGGCCTACAGAGCGCGACGCGTATGGGGCCCTATTTTGCATCGCCTATCACGCTTGCGGGAACAGAGCATTGGTATCATTCCGGCCGACAGGTGTTTAAAACGCGTGCTGCGCGTCTCCAAGAGAAGAGACTGGACTGGAAAGTCAATGTGGGTTCTTCTTCCGGCGCTGACCTCAAGCCTTGTTACAACGAGCGTCAGCGGACAACAGTTGGAACCAGTGTTCGTCAGCCGCTGCAAGTAAACGAGTTCGTCGATTCACAACTGGACTTAAAAGAATTTCTTGGGGGTATCTACCAGCCGGATAAGGGCTTTTATTCAGACTGGTACTTGTCAAATGTTGTTCCTGCCGTCAGATGTCTCCCACCCGAGAGTAGGTATTGTATGTAATTGATTCCATGATAAAAGTTTGAAATTTCACTCTGAATAGTCGTGCGCTAGTTATGTTAGTGGTTATTCATCTTGAGAGAAGTGATATAAGGCTTGTTAAGTGTTGTAGTATGCTGAGGCCCAGCAAACCTCGTTGTTAAACTGTACTTTACAACAGAGAGCAATACAGCAACTTCGACGAAATTTCCACTTTGAATAATGAATGGTAGCTCTATTTAACCCTTTCAACCCTCGTAGCCAGAACACAGCGAATCCCTTTACGCATATTTTTTTCTGACTTTAACATTTTCATTTTTGTTTGAGTGCTGTTGTTCTGAATATAGTAATATTTCTACGTGACATGCTGAGTGTTACACCAGCTATCATGTGCTGCCTACCCAAGATAGCCCAACACAGATTAAGATGACACATAAATACAGTTCTTTTTTATGAGCTTACAGTCTTCAAGATGGTACACAGTGACGATTTCATTGTCTACAAAGGCTAAACAATACTTCTTAAATCTCAACTTCGTGCAACTGGTACTGTAGTGCCATAATTAATTGAGGAATGGCAAATCACGATCACTGTAATGTGGGTATCGAAAATTTTTTCACTTTGGTCCAAATTATGCATTATCTTTTGAGGAAGTTATACTTTTACTCAGAAACTGTCAAAACATCGAAAGAAATGGGTCGAGTTGCTGCAACGGAAGTTGGAAAGAAAAGGATGATCTTCCGGAATCCCTTAACTAGAGACGATAATACAGTGTTTACTCAATGGAGTTACATCTAGCCAGTAATTATGATATCGAGTTTAGTGGAGAAGGGGCATCCATACTGTGCTGAATGACGGAGTAAAACAGACAATGAATATAAAAGTGAAGCTATAAGTTGGCGAAGATAAAACGTATTTAATAGTTGAACTACAATCGATGTTTATTTGGTGGTTCAAATGGATTCTTAAAGGTATTTTCCATGTTATAAATCTTGAAATTATCAGCAGTTAGTCGAAAGTAAGCGATATACAAAGATGAAACTGGCAGTAGAAAGTGACCAGAAAGGTCTGTCTTTGGATACTGATGACACTTTATTTGAAACTCACTTTCCATTTTGGGATCCAGATAGACAGACACCAACTATGTGGAGCCTTGCCACCTTTCTGTAAGAAAGAAGACAACTGTATGTTGTCTGTTTACACATTTGGGTCAATCAACAAGGATGCAACGATTTAATGTTGACTATGTGTTTACAAATCGAATGTGAGTGTGGGATTTTACTCATACTTCACGAAACATAACTGCTTTGATTCCTTCCGTAATTTTTAGGTGCTATGTGTGAACCATGGACTGAATAAGATGACAACGTAATTAAGTCCCATATTTAATAATGATTTGTGACCATTATATTTCAACAAATATTCGCGTTTGTAAACGGAGAGAAATACAAAACAAGATGAAAAAGAAAAGTGTGCTTACAGATATAACTCCTCTGTCTCTTTGAAAATTGTTGCACTGTTTCTAGTAGGTATTGTAATGGGGAAACTATGTAGTACTTTCTGGTGGAAATAAATGCTTTAGAAGGAGGGGTAAAAATATTAATTTGCTGTGGGGAAAATTAAAAATCAATTTAAATGTGCATAGCTCCATAACTATACCTACAACAAAGAGGAAGAAGTCGATACTATTCGATCACAAGATTAGAGAAAAATAGCTTGCGCACGTCACTTCGTGTAAGATTTTAGGGGTAACACTAAGAAGCGGTATAAAATGGGACAATCTCTTAAAATTGATGATATAAAAAGAGAAAGGAAGACTTAGATTTGTTGGGAGGGTTCTGGGAAAGTGCGGTGCATCTTTAAAGGAACAATTTTTGAGTTTGGTTCCAGTGTTTGGAGTGCTTATGAAGTGCATGGCAACAGACAGAGACCCACTGTTAGGATCGTAACAGGTCGGTTTAAATCATACCAAAGTGTAGCAGAAATGCTTGGGCAAATTAAATGGAAATCCTTAGAAGAACTGAGCACACATAATCAGTCGCGTATGAGGCAGATTCCAGACTGTGACTCACTAGAAGGACCCTCACGAAACATAGATCATCGAGAATGGAAGTAGCTTAGTAGCTTACAGAACGCTTGACCGACCAGTACTTGAATAGTGCTCGTTTATCAACTCCATACGAGATGGAGTTGTTAGAGGAAACATAGAAGATCCGAAGATGAGCAAGAAGTTTCGACACACGTTTATTTAGTAATCGCGAAAGGGTCAGAGAAATGCTCTACCAACTCCAATGCCTGACACTGTAGGAACGTCGTTCTGATCACGGTATCGTCTAATGTTAAAGTTCCGAGAGCGTACGTTCCTAGAACAGTCAGTCAGTATACTGATTCCTCAAATGGTTTAAATCGCTCTGAGCACTATGGGACTTTATATCTGTGGTCATCAGTCTCCTAGAACTTAGAACTACTTAAACCTAACTAGCCTGAGGACATCACACACATCCATGCCCGAGGCAGGATTCGAACCTGCGACCGTAGCGGTCACGCGACTGATTCCTCGTAAGTACGTCTCGCGGAAATACCGTGAAGATAAAATTAGATAGACACAGAGGCTAATCAGCGATCGTTCTTGCCGTGAACCATTCGCGACTGGAGCAGGAAAGCGGAGAAGTGAGAATGGTACACATAGTACCATCCGCCACACATCGCAAGGTGGGCTGCGCAATACAGCTGTAGGTGTGGATGTAAATCTAGAAGAAGCACTTTTCGCGAAACGCTGTGGATAAGTTTAGAGAATCTGATTCGGATATATTGTGCGACAAGTACGCAGCAATCGTATATCTCGCGTAAGGATGACTAGGATAAGGTATAAGTGTTGTGTGTTGAATGTAGGCGACTGTAATGAATGTTTGTGTTTATAGTATGATATCATATTTTTGTTGTATGATGACGCCAGAAGAAAGAGTCTGATACCCCGTGACGGCACATAGCCTACTGTTGTCGAATAAGCTGCAAAGTGGCGCAGGCCGGAGTGACAGAGCGGTTCTAGGCGCTTCAGTCTGGAACCGCGCGACCGCTACGGACGCAGTTTCAAATCCTGCCTCGGTCATGGATGTGTGTGATGTCCTTAGGTTAGTTAGGTTTAAGTAGTTCTAAGTTCTAGGGGACTGATGACCTCAGAAGTTACGTCCCATAGTGCTAAGAGCCATTTGCGAAGTGGCTGCCGGACCTAACGCCCCCACCCGAAGTTCAGATTACAAGCAGTTGTGTCCCAGGCACTCACTTCATGAGACACTGTGGAGAGTTTTTAATTTAATCCAAGACACTGGAGTAAAGTCTGGTGATCAGGAACTTTACACCACCACCGCTCCTCCCCCTATCGGCCAAATACAAGTGGTGGACCTTTTTTTTCTACTGCTAGGACTCGAACTGGCAACTTCCGTGTCGAGTACAGTCGCACAGGCGAATTTGGGATCTCATATACGTAGACGAGCAATTGGATGCCAATTTGTGGCGTTTCGTTACCCCCTTTTCTTGCAGCGATCGATGGTTTGTGATATAAATAACTTAGAAAACTACGAAACGCACAAGGTTGTTTTAAAGTAAATTTGTTGGTATTTTCATAATACTAAACTGATTTAGTTTTAAAGGTTTTGGGAGTTACAGACAGTACTTCTCAAAAGGCACTAGTTCCCGCCATGTTAACTTAATGACCGCTAACATCAACGTCTGAGGGCCAATGATCGTGTTAACGCGAAGCTACACTTCCTCCTATATCATATAGACAAAACGATCGACGTGTTTATTGGATTATAATAAAACTGGGATTGCTGGACTATATCTCCGAGAGACAGGCCTCAGACTTATTAATGCGAAACCATTCTTAGAAACGCCCCATTTTGGAGGTACGAATCATCGATTGTACCCAGATTTGTCTGGTGTATTCGTCTAAGTGCTGTTTCATACTAGTATTGGTCTCGTTTACACCAAGAAACGCTCGAGAAATAGCCGACAAGCGGTTATGATGTGATCAAAGCTGGAAAAATGCTTGTGGACGCACTGTAATGGTTTGCATGAAGACACTAGAAATGTGTAAATGACCTCTTTTCCAACAATGTTATTTGGAGGAAATGGTGAACGGATGTAGTACCTCGACAGAAAAAGTGTATAGCAACTACACTGAAACAGCTTTTGGATTAGGCGACGCAAATATATTTTACATACTGCTTCACGATAAAAGAAACTGTTTTGGAGCTTAACAGCATCTAACATAAAAAGCCAAACACAAGAAAATATAATACTTGGTGCACAAGGTATACTGACAGAGTTACAACGGATTTTCATCCCCCTGCGCCACCGGAACACAACGCTAACTCTAACTTGAAAGCACAAACATCACGGAAGCTGCGTAAGCGTTAGTACGTACTGAACATTTTTGACAATTTCACTTCAGACGGTGTATACCGAGTGATGAACGGCATTAGGTTTGTCACCGAGGGGGTTATCAGTCTTAATTTACGCTCTAGGTAGCCACATAAAACTATTTTCTTTCAATTAGTTGCTACAACAAACAAAACTAGTGACAGATTTTTAATAATTTCAATAACCTGCAACGGGAGGCTTCCCGACTTTTCATCTGTCCAACCCGACGACTCATCTACACGGAACTGCCGGCAAAAAAGAGTGTGGTAAAAATGGCGATGGTCATAATAACACTTACACGGCACCTACAGTACCAGTAGACGCCCACGCAGCTTCGATGTCACCTGCACAGCCTCCCGTGTGAAATGGAGTGTGCTTATCATGAATAACAGTGATGCGTACAAGAGTCGCAAAAGAGTGACGTGCAATGAAAATCGGGTCCCTCAATCAAACACACAAAAAAAAGTATCTTTCTTATTTCGATCCCTACTAAAAATTGTTTTCAATTGCACACAGACAAAATTTATAATAATTTAAACGTTAATGTCGTTTGGAGGGTCCCAGTATCCTGCGCGTTGCTCTTAGACATATTATTTGAGTTGGATATCCTAAAGGAAAATCTATTATGTATCTTGTACCCGAGGCATTACACAGGATTCCATTCAGAGTAAACAATTTTCCAACAGTGTTGAAGCTACCACCTAACCTCCTTCAGCAGGCGTTCTCGAGAAGATACGAACCATTCGACATTTATCCATTACACGGGGATCTTCTAAAAGCCTATCAACGCGTTTCGTTTGACCCTGCCCTCCCCTCTCCGAAACACGTAAAAGGATGAAAATACTACAGATAAATGGTGTTCGAAGTAAATTGGCAATGACTGAAATGACGAGCTGAGTGTTGTTATAGTCTGTTTGAAAGAACCATACTGTAGAAACAATAATCTCCTACATTTTCCTATAGGATGTGGTAACAGTTACTGGCCACGATGAGGCAATGTCCGCCATTGTCGTTACAAGTAGTAAATTCACTGTGACAAAGTTGGCACAGTTATGTGACGAGCATATGGTTACAGTAGAAGTGAAGGACGCACAAAGTGGGTTGTAGTAAGCATAAACATACAGTATTGTCATCACATTGTATCTTATGTAGATAAACTCATGATGGTTGCTGTGTATGGACGAGGTGCGTATCTCCTTGTGGCAATAGATGCGATTGCAAATTCCTCTCTGGGGCATAGTAGGCAACCTAACGAAGGGAGATGAGATAGTAGAGGACATAATACGAGAACTGGACCTCATTATATAAAAGGCCAGCCGAGTACATTCGAGGAACGAGTTAGTGCAGCCTCTAACACAGGTGTCAGTTTAGCAAGCAGCATGACAACAGCTATGACTGATACTTGGCAAGTGCTCCAGTACCTAACGTCTAGTGACCATTATGCAGTTATCATCGAGGGAGGAAATGATGGTTCAAATGGCTCTGAGCACTACGGGACTCAACTGCTGTGGTCATAAGTCCCCTAGAACTTAGAACTACTTAAACCTAACTAACCTAAGGACAGCACACAACACCCAGCCATCACGAGGCAGAGAAAATCCCTGACCCCGCCGGGAATCGAACCCGGGAACCCGGGCGTGGGAAGCGAGAACGCTACCGCACGACCACGAGATGCGGGCAGGGGGAGGAAATGACAATAACACAGGGAGACAAGCAGAGGAAAGCAAAATTGGGTTAGACATCAGCAAAGCGGATTGGGATGGCTTAATTACTTACATTACAGCATTCCCAACATGTAGACTTGAATGGGCAGCCACTAACTGAATTCTTGCAAAGATCACAGGCCGTTTATATTCCTAAGAAAAATGTAAACAGTCTACAATCCCATGGAGCCCAGAACTTTCCATCTTGAAACGAAGGGTAAAATAAAAAAGAGGAGCTTATCAACGAGCATTAGGGAAATAAGAGCGCACTGATAGGCTCCATAATACAGGTTAATTATGATGCACTACAAAACATTGCTTCAGGAAACTGCAATAATATGCTGGAAGAAATTTCTACGAAGGCTACTGCAATTTGACATACGGAGAAGACCTATTGTCAAGTCTACAATTCGCAAGAGGATGGCTCACTGACCGTTAGATGGAGTGAGTCATCAGAATATCTGCTAACTCCCCTACTTCCTGGTGATGAAACTAATCCAGAAATTGAAATACAAGCACAGGTGGACTAGATAACGGAAACGACAGTCGAATGTTGGAGATATGTTTCGGTCAGGATGAAGTTGATGCCGCAGTTTCCAAGCTCAAAACTGGAAAGGAATTTGAAGCGGATGGCGTCAGACTTGAGGAAAAGGTGAGTGATGTGCTTGCTCAGATGCAAATGACGTATGGTACGTCAACTGATAGTGAAATATTTCACAGCATTACTAACGAGGTGCTGAGAATTGGTAGGGTGATACGGTAAACAGCTAGAGCAGTAGTGATTAAAACTGTAAAGGATAAAGACCCAACATCAGCGAAAAGCTATAGCACTCTTTGCTTATGAAACTCTTTGCCGAAGTTCAGGAACGTCTGCTCTGTGACCGGTAGTAGGAGTAGGAGAACAGGGAGCTCTTGCGTCTAAGCCTGTGTGAATATGGATTCAGAAAAGTGAAGTTTATAGATTACGATCGTCATATTGTAGAAAATTCTACATCGATGTGTGCATTCGCGGTCATGATTGATATCGGAGGTACATTCGAAAATTTTTGTTGGCTGCGATGTTCGCACATCTTCGAGATCTCAAGGTCCCCAAAGGTCTGTATAAGGTCATTGTAGATTATTGTAGAGGGCGTAGAGCGTCCAGTGGCTTGCTGGGCAGAGTATGGCAATGAAAAAGTTTACCAAGGGCTGTCCTTAAGGCTAGATAAATGGTCCACTGTTCTGGGATCTTAGTATTGAACCCCTACTATATCTGTTAGACGGGACAGATGGTACTGAAGGTGTTGCTGCATACTCAGATGAATGGTTCAAATGGCTCTGAGCACTATGGGACTCAACTGCTGAGGTCATTAGTCCCCTAGAACTTAGAACTAGTTAAACCTAACTAACCTAAGGACATCACAAACATCCATGCCCGAGGCAGGATTCGAACCTGCGACCGTAGCGGTCTTGCGGTTCCAGACTGCAGCGCCTTTAACCGCACGGCCACTTCGGCCGGCTGATACTCAGATGACATGCTAGTAGTTGTGTCTGGAGATACAGGGTGAGACTTGAGGAAAAGGTGAGTGATGTGCTTGCTCAGATGCAATTCTTGTTGAAAGGCAACAAACTGACAATAGCTGTTCATAAAACCACATATATATACTTCTGAAGGGAAGATTTTCTATTGCCAGAAATACTTCCCTTGCGCTTGACGGAATACCTGTAAAACGCAGCACTGTTTACAGATATTTAGTAATTCTTTTACACGAGAAAAGAAAACCTGTAGAACACCTAAAATCTGTTACTCAGAAAGAGGCCAAATTTATTCATAAGACTGCCACTGCAGAGCCGGCATTGCTGACTGTAAATTACCGCTGCATGTGTGCCGTCATATCACGAAACTGTCTTCAACATCATTGTGGACATCGCCTTAGACTAGGTAGCTACAAAACGAGATCAGTTAAGCGTTTTTCTGCGGCCCACCGTGCCTTTCGCACTACACATGTTGAGTGTTTACTAGTGATTCTCGGGATACGTCATATGGATACCGTGGTACATCACAGGGCAGCGCTGTACTGGCTGGGATGTGAACACTATGTTTGTGTGTACGAGATCAAGGGTATGCATAATACTCATAAAAAACATTCACAAGTCGGGAAGTTAGATGAATGACAGTCTGACTGGGACTCTAGGAGCACTGCAAGGTTGTTTGCAGTATTGTAGAGGACAAGGGGTTATTTTTAGGAAATATGGTGCGAAATTGTGGTTTAGTGTGTTTCAGTGCGTGATGCGCCAGCCTCATGGCAGACGGCGGACGAAGGCTCGCCGGCGCGTTATGCAGGTGACACAGTTTTGCAACGAGCGTCGGTATGTGTGTACGTACGCAGCAGCCATAAACGGCCAGAAAGCAGCATTAGCAGAATTACGCAGGCGCGGGCCGCGTGTGACGCGGTTGCGTTAGCCAACGCATCAAGAATGTTCTAATAAACACGGCGCCGCGTAACCGGCGGATTCAGCAGCGGTCTTCACTATTTAAGGGCATCAGAGGTGGGCGTTGGCATTCGGTTCGATCGATTGAGCGTTCGGTCGCTGTTACGTCGTCGTCATCAGTGACGCCGTCCCCGAGGACCGGCCGGCAGAGGGCGTTGCCCGCTGCTGCACCGGCGACTCCCAGCGTCATCAAGAGCCACTGCGTCTGCAGGAGGCGTGCTAGGCTGGGCCTCATGCCGCTAACCTCCTACCGCCTGTGTAGCCACTGACCGAGCGCAGCGTCGCTTTCCCCGGGCTGCGTCTCCACCACGACATGAGCGGTGGGGCTGAGGTGCCGGAAAATGTATTGGAAGAACCAACAATAAAGAGGAAGATTGCTAAAAACAGCCACCTTCTTCTAACCAGCAACGCCCTACAAACCCGACCACGTCACCCGCTCCGGTCATCCTATTACAGTATATTCTCAAGCATCAGGGACGAGCTCAAACTGGTCGACAATGCCGCTACTCACGGTATGGTGCACCTGTTGACAGGTCGCGGTTCATGTACCGAACATTTACATCGAGTGGGATGTAGTAACACACCAGTTTGTGAATGTGGAGAGGAAGGTTCCGCTGATAATGTCGTTCTCAGATACCCCCTTTTTCAGGCAGAGGGAGATTACCTACAATTAGGCTGCGATCTGCAACCAATTGTTAAGTGACCAAATTTGTGGACTACAGTCAACATGACACCACATCGAAAATCTAAAATGCAACTATTTAACTTTCGGTCTATAACATCAAGTGAGCGCTATGAATGTAGAAATTATGTCAGCAGATCATAAGGAGCCTTTCCTCAATTATCGATAATGACATGGGTAAGCCGGCCGAAGTGGCCGTGCGGTTAAAGGCGCTGCAGTCTGGAACCGCAAGACCGCTACGGTCGCAGGTTCGAATCCTGCCTCGGGCATGGATGTTTGTGATGTCCTTAGGTTAGTTAGGTTTAATTAGTTCTAAGTTCTAGAGGACTAATGACCTCAGCAGTTGAGTCCCATAGTGCTCAGAGCCATTTGAACCATTTGACATGGATATATGTGTAACTTTAATTAATATATATATATAGACTCGAGGATTGACGAGGAATGCACGTACCAGTGTGGGTGATGGAAAATAGTGTAGCAACGATAGGTTTAGAAGTGGATAAAGTAGTAATTAGTTGGAAAACCTCTACTTCTTCTGAGGCTATTACTAACATATCTAGTATTACAAGATGAAAGTTATTCACTTGGAACTTGCATTGATTCCTTTTATTTTAGGTTATTTTTTAGGAACTTGAATTGATTCCTTTTATTTTAGGTTATTTTTTTAATTGTATTCTTACTTTTCCAGTGTTCTGTTTTTATGCTAATTAATACTGTTAGCGGTTGCTGTTAACTTTATTTCCTACAGCATGCATAACATAAAACATTGTACGTCACCACGGCTGTTAAAGATGTACGACTTGTTTAGAGTTTCCAGGTAATCCGTCTAAAATTCGCAACGATAAATCGAACTCAATTGAAATTTCAAGAGCACCGAGTTATTCTTGCAGCCATGCCTGTAAGGGTTCTGTATTTGAAGGCTAGAAGCCGAGGTGAAACAGTGCGGCGCTGCTGAAGGGAAAAATAGCGCGTCGCTTCAGGGACAAAGTGTGGTTTTATGACTCGGTGGTCCCTGACGAAGGCGGGAGTTATGGCCGTAAACGCCGTAAAATTCCAGCGCAGTAAAGGCGAAGAACAGCGCTTTAGAGGATGTGGTTCTGCGAATAAGCGAACCTCCTGCACAAAGGGGACCGTTTGCGATTAGTAGGACACGAACGCGGCACTTGGACAGAACTGTAACTCAGTCCAGCGGGACGCCGCGAAAGCAACAGGTTAGTCATCAGTCAGAGCCCAACGCGGAAAGTAATGTGTTGCAAAGCTTTATTAATGTCCTGACAGAGTAACCACAGTAGTGGCAGTGACTTCCATTTCACACTACACTTATTTCTTAGTCAATGAGTGACACTGTAGGCGAGTGAATGAAACGGCAACTATTTTTCCCCTGCCGTGACCCCCATAGGGAAGCGGAAGCAACACCAGTAATGGCTACTAAGCTACCGACCACGCTTGGATATTTGCTAGAGTCATAAATCAAAAGCACCATATTGTTTAAGCTGTATAGCAGGGCTTCCAAACCATCTCCTCTGATGGAATACTATGAGAATCCTGTTACTACGCTCGGACACCTTGTTTATTTTGAAGGTTAGTGTATTTTAAT
Organism: Schistocerca serialis cubense; assembly: GCF_023864345.2. Lineage (NCBI taxonomy): Eukaryota > Metazoa > Arthropoda > Insecta > Orthoptera > Acrididae > Schistocerca > Schistocerca serialis. The sequence continues at coordinate 156,223,854 of NC_064646.1, read as the reverse complement.
TAGAAAATGACGAATACTTGTTTTTAATGAAATTAAAAAAGTGATTAGTATCTTCTACATGTTGAAAAAAAAATGCCACGTTCCTCGGAACACAGTTTGGGAACCCCTGATCTACAGACTTAATTTATTTTGCTAACTCGTTTTCGATCTACAAGGCCATCATCAGACTTGAACCGATTATAGTCAAAGAGAGTACAGTAATCGTGAACAACACTGAGAAACATGTTGCACATCGAGAGTGAAGTACGAACACACGAGTAAAAGTCGTCTTTGACAGCGCAATTGTAATACAACTGAAAACGTAAAAATTAATCAGTAAATACGCATAAAGGGAACAAACCACAAAAACATTAGCACTAAACACGAAAAACCATAGCCTAATCAACAAATTAACTTCAGTTACTTATTCCAACAGAATAAAATTAGTACCTGACAAAAGTACAGAAGGATAGCTTGAAGTATGGAAAGTGGTAGAGAAAGAGAGTAAAAGATACAGCTGACAATTTTAAGAACAGCGTGTAGGGAGTACGTAGACAATCACAATAAAATAAATAAATAAATATAGGAAAACTGGAGAAATAGAATAGAACTCAGCGTGGAAAGCATGGGAAAACCGTAAGGATTAAGTGTGGTATGCGTATGGAAGTGTGTGCCAATGAGAGATGCTCAGTTGTGACGAAGCCAGAAAACTAACACAGGCGAAGAGAACTCTCCGCCGCTAAAGGAGTTTAAGAAGACTTCAAGTACAGCATTTTTTTAAGGGAAGCGTGAGCGATGGGAAAACAGCAGTGTTGTTGTCGGGTCGGGTAGGTACGCAGTATCTGATGTGAGTTAAAAAATGGGATTCTTTTTTTTTTTTTTTTTTTTACAGAAATTTATTTATTCGTCTGATCTGTGTTATCCTTTTCAAAATAGTGCCTACTTATGCCAAAGATGTTTCCAATCACCGAAACACTTCTGGAACTCGATCTTTCAAACAGTTTTAAGCTTTCATTCACAACGATACGTTTAAAATATCGCTTATGCTTGTAAAACGATGGATCTTTAAGGTTTGCTTAATTTTTGGAACAGAGAAAAGTCACACCACGAGGACGTATCTGACGAATCTGGAATCTGGGGCTTCACTATAGTATTGATTTTGGCCAAAATTTCACGAACAAACAACGAAGTACGTGCAGGTGAATTATGGTAGTGCAAAACACATAACTACAGGAGGCTTTTTAAGTTTCACGAAAACGACACTGATCAAGTCAGTAATACTCCTTAATGATAGTTTGATCTAGTGGTTAGAACTAGTGTTACGACGTGCAACTAAAATCGAAGAACACTTTGACTGTAACATTTACACTTGATCGCATTTATCGAGCTTTATTCTGTTTTGTAAATCATGAATGCTTCTATTGAGACGAATGAGCCTTAGATTCGAAACCTTAACTGTAAAGATATGTCTCATAATCCGGCACGGCACGTTTTAATAGTTCTCCATCGTTGTTAACTTCATCTAGTGATTCCTGAGGAACTTGCATTTGCTGCTATTTTCGTTAGAAATTCGACGAATTTGGGACAAAACAGTTGAAAAATTTCTTTGGAATGAGCCAACTGATAAGCCAACATCATTAGCGACTTCTCAAATTGTGATATGATGATTGTTAATAACCATTACTTTCACTTTTCCAGCGATTTCATGAACTGATGTTCTGGGACGTCCAGCACGCTAGTCTTCAATGTCTTAGTGCTTTATTCTGAACGCTTAAGCAACTTGTAAACCGTTGTATGACTCATAGCTGAGTCACCAAAAGCAATAACTAACGTATCTAAGACTTTGCTACTCTTATTTTGTTCTTAAGTCAAAATTTAACACAAATCTTCTGATCCATTTTACACACAAAAACACCGATACTACCAAAACACATCTAACATTTTTGTAGCTGACAACAGACTAGTTATACGACATCGCTCACACTTTGCAGATACTCTTAAGACATGTTTACCAACACAATAACGAGAAAAGTCGCTCGAATCTAATACATGATACGAAGTTACAAAACTCCCATTATGGTTTCAAAACATCTAGCACGTCATCAAATAACTCACTTACCGTCTTCACAGATACCCAGACATACACTAGGCATTTATCTCTTCGTGTGGGACGTGACGCCCTCGAAATGATCTGAAAACAGCTCTAATCTACCGGTTCGGAGTAAGGTTTTTGGGTGGTTTCCCTTGGTTGTCAGGCAAATGACGTAACTGAAAAAATCAGCTCCTAAAGAGTGCTAGCTGGGGTCGCCTCTGCCTCAGTTAATGAAATTTTCACGGCCCTGAAAATACGGTTCCCAGTCTATTTTCTGTCACTAAACATTGAAAAAAAAAAAAAAAAAAAAAAAAAAAAGAAAACACATTATTTTCGGTCCAGAATTGTGAGAAGTGCCCCTCCCTCTGCCCCCCTAAAATACGACGACAAACAGATGGAAAAGATTCACAAAGTGAAATTTACGTGATTTCGACTTCATACTAAATTAAATTGAGAGCAGCATACCACAGAACTGCTGAAGTACTCAAACAAATCATTATTTTGTCTTCCTTTTAAAACAAATTTATTTCCTATGATCGCTATAGTAACATAATTACTTGGTTACTAGTTTCGGCAATATGTATTGCCATCTTCAGATCCATAAGACCGGAGAGTGGCAGTTACATCATAGAATGTTTATACCACTCTGTCACCTGAAGACTATGGAAAACGTATAAAAATGTTGAGCTATTACACTGACAAGCCAGGTGCTCTATCATAAAGTATTTATTTGCAATGTAAATGCTTTCAGACATCCTTTGTTGTTCTCGTTCCATGTTGTTATACGAGAAAATTTTTTTTTGGGTTACCCATCGAGCCAAGCTAAAGTTTGTGGCGTCACAGCCAAACCTCAGATTTTCCCCCCTTAATTTTATTAATTTAAATATGTGAAAACAGACGCTGTAAAGCGTGCAAACGAAAAGGTATAAAGCTTTAGGTATATATTAACTGAATCAGATATATCACAGACGTAACCTTTCATGTAATCTCTAAATGGAAAAATATCATTGACATAAGTAATTACATAAACCGTTGTACAAGGGTCCTCGACTTCACTATTTACCTGTCTTGCTTCTTTTTATCGCTCACTTTGATAGCTCACTCGGTTCTGAATTGCGCTAGCTTTGGTCTGATGTTAACGTATCTGGGCGTTTAGCTTTACTTCTTATCTGGGGAATATCTGTTTAATCAGATTCAATATGTAAGACTCATATAAACATATTTTGTAAATGTTATGTACATATAAAACTTCTTTTTGTTTTTCCATCATAACTACTGACTGGTCACTGTAATCACCAAATGTAAGTTGTGTGGGTCAATTACTTTGTAAATATGTTTTTAAATTCATTTTTTATTTAATGCCGGCCGAAGTGGCCGTGCGGTTAAAGGCGCTGCAGTCTGGAACCGCAAGACCGCTACGGTCGCAGGTTCGAATCCTGCCTCGGGCATGGATGTTTGTGATGTCCTTAGGTTAGTTAGGTTTAACTAGTTCTAAGTTCTAGGGGACTAATGACCTCAGCAGTTGAGTCCCATAGTGCTCAGAGCCATTTGAACCATTTTTTATTTAATCTAAACTCCCGCTCCTTTCCTTACAAGATTAGTAACTCTGGAATTATGAAGTACGAAAGGTTTCCTTTTGGTTCTCGTGATTTTCAACCGGCATTTCACGCTTAGCTATCTTTCGTCTATAAATTTCGATAGAACCTGCAATCATATTTACATTGCTAAGTCCGATTATAAATTACGTATTATTTTCCAAAAAGAAACAGCATTAAATATTACGATCAGCTAATAGATTAACCAAAAAGAATGGCACCCAAGCTAACTGTGGGCGGTAGCTACTTTAAAGTTGCTTCTGAAATTGTTTAATAATTTACGTAAAGGTATTAACAATAGAATCAAAAATACTATATTTCAAGAAAAGAGGCATCAATTTCTATTAACGTTGCTGCCACTGCTAATTATTTCAAGTCAGAATTTACAGAAAGGTAATATTTTCATTTCTCATCTGTTTTAAGTAACTTCAATTCATTTAAAGAGAAGCGGTAAAGTTAAAATTTCTCTGGAGCCAAGAGTGTGGAATACAAATCAGTATTGTAAACTGATTTTCTTTTTGATGATTCGTGGCTATAATAACCTAAAATTATCAGGTGCACCTCAGGGTATTGTAGATTTATGTGTTTTGCTACCGTTTATTATTACCTCTTAAATGAAAAAAAGTTTAAGATTTTTTCACTTATTTTACATCGATGAAGAATATTTCACAATGGAATTGTAGACGGGTGTTACAATAGCTCTTTCTTTTCTTGTAAATACTTATTACGTGTAGTAGTTTCATGATATATTCTACTTCCTTGAGGATTTCGTCTCTATGGTGGTGTGGAACTAAAAGTACGACTCATATAATCTAATATAAACACTGCGAGTTTTCTGATATCTGGCTCACAACAACTGGCATCTATAATTGGTCAGAATTCGAACAGACTGCTCTGCTTTTCTGCCTAGAGAAGGAAAGGTATTAAGAAAAGAAAAGAACAGTGACTGCCAATAATGTTGCGATATTACATATAACGCACATTAGGCGTTCATACATTTGCGTGGGGTGTATCATGTAGAATAAAATATAAGATAGTGTGAAGTATGTAATCGTCAGAATATTTACCGCTGTGTATTTAAAAGTAACGAGATTTGCTTACATCTGAAAAACTCCTTTAATAAGAAACTTCCTAAATGTAGTAAGTAAAACTGAATTGTAGAAAAGACTGTAGTTCATATAAAAAGTGAACCGAAAGTATTGTAAGTAACTCTACAGATGAGAAGACCGCATCGTGGATTGACCCTCGACTTCTCCAGTTCTGAATACTCTAGTGTAGTACAGGGACTTTTTTGGAGAATAATTAATGCTCGTCAGACGATACCTAGCATTCTTTTAGAGATCTGGTTTCCTTCTCATAGTGTGCATGCAATGTTACCGGAAAGCTCGCGTCGTTTTGTTGTTAAAGAAGACATTTTCTGCTTTGTTACTTTGCTTTAATAATGCATATCTTGGGTTTCTATGGGAAGAATATTGTCCTGTGGTTAAATATTACGCAGTACCGTAGCCTCTTCATGATATATGTCCCGATTTTGTGTTTACACGTACGTTTTCGATACGGGGGAAGGCGGGGGGGGGGGGGGGGGTGACAGTCATCATCCACTAGCCAAAGACGCATTCGCCTAAGCACACAAGAATTGGGAGAGTGAAGCACTTTTATTGTAAAATTTTTATTTTATTGCTTTCAAGTAAAACCCATTGGAACAAATATTATGTTAAATTATAAGCTGAACTTGGATGGATTACCATCTAGGTACATGTACAACAGTCCCATATAATTCTTAGCGGAACACTTGACGGGCTTCATCAGTGAAATACAGGTCGAAATCTGTAAGCTAAAATCCTTTATACAAATACAAGCGTTGAGTTACGTGATACGATGAGCGTAAGAGGGTACATTCGACAGACATCTTACAACGCTCCGAAGTAGAGTACCGCCTTCAGCTATCGGACCAGTCGGTAGTGGTGTATCCTCCTCGGCTCGAGCTAATTGCTTCCCAAGGGTACCACGTGAGGACGATATCCCAGAGGGCCTGTTAGCGGCCTCAAGTCTCCGCCAGTTACGACCAGGTAAGAGCAGAGTTACAGGCTGGCAGTATGTCGAGTAAGGGATAGAGGCTGTAAATATCTGCAGCGCCTGAAACCTATATCCGGTCATCGCATCGGTACTGAGTCAATAATTTGCACGTAGAAGCTTACCCACGTCATTCTGTCTGCCAGCTTATGTTGCACTTGCACAACAAGCAACGAGCGCGCAAATTAATTCACGGGAAGGATTAATGGTGAAATGTCGTACGCATTAAAGCGAAATCACATGGGTAACGGTGCTGAACGATTTATGGAGATTTGCATTTGTTAAAATAGGGTTGCATCATTAGCCTAAAATCCACATTTATACCTATTTCGTTAACTCTTCAGTGATCAAACGGCTGATTAGTCCGACTACACACACAGTAAATCTTTCATGTAGTTTCTCTACATTCCTGATGTCCACATTTGGTTAAGGTGCCTAAAACAGTAATATTGCAATCAGTTGTACACAGGAATAACAGGGAGTTCGAGTACAAATAAGAGAAACTTTATGAAAAGCATGTGAAAAATCAGCAAAGTCCCCATTGTCGTACTGTCATTGACAATGTTATTGTGATATCGAAATTGACTTGCTATTTAATACGACGTCGCTCGTATTTATCGAACTTACGAGTGGGTAACCAGTACATCCACTAATAGAATCATGACGAGTTTTCAAAACGGTCTGCTATGGTAAGACACGATTTTCTCTCCTGTGCTAAACTATCCTATTGTAGCGCGTGCACCTAATGTACTCTACTATTTGCCGGATATATTTCAATGTCTGTCTTCCTTTACAGTTTTTACCTTCTACAATCCCCTCTAGTAGCATGGAAGTTACTCTTTGATTGTTTAACACATGTCCTATCAACCTGTTCGTTATTCTTCTCAATCTTTTCACCGATTCTGCAAAGAACCACAACATTCCTTATCTTTTCAATCCATCTAATTTCCTACATAGCTTATAACACCACATCTCAAACGCTTCAATTCTCTTGTTTTCATATTTTCTGACCGTCCACGATTCACTACCAAAAATGTTGTGCTCTACACGAGTATTATCAGAAATTCCCTCCTCAAATTAAGTCCTATTCTTGATACAAGTAGAGTCCAATTTTCGAGGATTGTCCTCTTTGCTTGTGATAGTGTGCTTTTTGTGTGCTCCTTTGCTTCCTCCGTGATGTGGAATTTTACTCGCTAACTAACAGAATTCCTTCAATTCGTCTACTTCGCATTCTCCGACTTTCGTATTTAGTTTATCTCTGATCTCATTTCTACTACGTCTTTCTCCGTTTCCTCCTAATCCATTATGTGCTCATTAGGCTGTTAGTTCAATCCAGCACGTACTGCAGTTCTTCTTTACTTCCAATGACAATGGCATTGTCTTCATCGAATCTTATCACTGATATAGTTTCATCCTGAGTTTAATACCACTCCAAAATCTTTTCTTTTATTTGCGACAATGGTCCTTTGAGATATAGATTTAACAACAGGGGCGAAAGTTTACATTCCTGTCCCACATCCTTTTTCACCCGACTATTTCTTATTTGTACTTACCGTCTTCTTTTACACAATTTTATCTGAATTTCGAACGACTTGCACCATTTTACATTGTCGAACGCTTTTTACAAGTCGACAGATTCGGTAAGTTGGTCTCGAATTTCCTTACCTCATACCTCTTTTATCAAGCACAACATTCTATTTGCCACACTGGTGTTTTTACCTTTTCTAAAGCCAAATTAATCGTCGTACAACAACTTTTCAGTTTTATTTTCCATTCTTGTGTATATCATTCGTGTCAGCAAATTGGATGCATGAGGTATAATGCTGATTGTGCGATAGTTCTCGCACTTTTTTCGCGCTTCGTTCCGTGTTGTTTGCTGATATTTTGCGGAAAGTCTGGTAATACGTCTAAAGAAACAAGGATTCTAGAAACCAACTTGAATAGTCGTTTAGTTCAACACTTACAGCTACGACTAAAAAAAAAAAAATCCGAAGAAATATTACCTTCAGCTCTGCCTTATTTGACCTCAGGTCTTGCAAAGGTCTGTTAAACTCTGAGTCTAACATCGAATCCTCTATGTCTTCCATTTCGACTCCCATTGCCTGTTCTATCGTGTCATCAAACAGTTCCTCGGCCTTGTAGAGGCGTTCAGTGTACTTTACCCGCCGATTCTCTCCCTTCTCTGCGTTTACTAGTGGAATTCCTCTTGCATTCTTAATGCTGACGCCTTTGCTTAATTTTACTGCAGATTGTTTTGATTTCTCTACACGCTGAATCAGTCATTCCGACGATCATTTGTTTTCCGTTTCTTTATTTTTTCCTGCAACTATTTCTCTTTGTCTTCCATATATCTCTTACATATTTCATTACTAAGTGACTTAATACTCCTGTCTTTTCCTAAATATTTGAATACTTCCATATTATCATTTTTCATTGATCAAATGACGACTTATAAGTGAACAAAATTAGTTTATTCTGCGTTTTTCCATTCAATGAAGAGTTGCAGCATCATATACAGGGTGAGTCACCTAACGTTACCGCGGGATATATTTCACAAACCACATCAAATACTGACGAATCGATTCCACATACCGAACGTCAGGGGAGGGACTAGTGTAATTGGTTAATACAAACCATAAAAAAATTCACGGAAGCATGTTTTTTAACACAAACCTACGTTTTTTTTAAATGGAACCCCGTTAGTTTTGTTAGCACATCTGACCATATAGACAAATACGTAATCAGTGCCGTTTGTTGCATTGTAAAATGTTAATTACAGCCGGAGATATTGTAACCTAAAGTTGACGTTTGAGTAGCACTCCTCCGCTGTTCGATCGTGTGTATCGGAGAGCACCGAATTGCGTAGGGATCCAAAGGGAACGGTGATGGACCTTAGGTACAGAAGAGACTGGAACAGCACATTACGTCCACATGCTAACACCTTTTTATTGGTCTTTTTCACTGACGCACATGTACATTACCATGAGGGGTGAGGTACACGTACTCACGTGGTTTCCGTTTTCAATTACAGAGTGGAATAGAGTGTGTCCCGACATGTCAGGCAAATAGATGTTCAATGTGGTGGCCATCATTTGCTGCACACAATTGCAATCTCTGGCATAATGAATGTCGTACACGTCGCAGTACATCTGGTGCAATGTCGCCGCAGGCTGCCACAATACGTTGTTTAATATCCTCTGGGGTTGTAGGCACATCACGGTGCACATTCTCCTTTAACGTACCCCACAGAAAGAAGTCCAGAGGTGTAAGATAAGGAGAACGGGCTGGCCAATTTATGCGTCCTCCACGTCCTATGAAACGCCCGTCGAAAGTGTACACGATCGAACAGCGGAGGAGTGGTACTCAAGCGTCAACTTTAGGTTACAATATCTCCGGATGTAATTAACATTTTACAATGCAACAAACGGAACTGATTACGTATTTGTCTACATGTTCAGATGCGCTAACAAAACTAACGGGGTTCCATTTTAAAAAAACGTAGGTTTGTGTTAAAAAACGTACTTCAGTGAATTTTTTTTATGGTTTGTATTAACCAATTACACTAGCCCCTCTCCTCACGTTCGGTCTGTGGAATCGATTCGTCAGTATCTGATGTGATTTACGAAATATATCCAGCGGTAATGTTAGGTGACTCACCCTATATATACATTTGAGAGTTGGGCGGGGGGGGGGGGGGGGGGGGGACGAGGGTATGCGGGGCAGGATATGCAACTTACAGGGATGATAATTTCAGAATACAAAAGAAAGCATATTACGCGAATTACATGTAGAGTTGGTTTCAGAAACTCTTTAAAAAATTCAATATTTTACAACTGTGTCACAATGTAATATATCGTGTCGTTACTAAAGTTTCTTCCCTTTTTTGAAGGGGTACCGCGAGACATATCTAAAAAGCTAATAGGGGAGAGCACTGTTTCTTGGAACATTCTTCAGACTTTCTCCTGCAAACAGCCATGTAATAAATGTTTAATATATTTTCTTATTCCACTCATAAAAGATGGTATTCATTGTTTATATGCTGCAATCTTTTTCTGAAGTAGCACTAATTACTTGCGAAAATTAAGGTTTTTCTAGATGTAAAGACTTCGTGTAACACAATCTAGAAAGAGAGAACATAAGAAGTGGACTACCTAACGAATGAGACATAATTCAACAACGTACTGAGACATTTACATCTGTATCTGCATCTATACTCAGCAGTTTGCCGTAGGGTACTTCCACTGTCCCACGTATTGGGCTTATGTGCGCTATAGTTAGTCTTATATAAATTTCCCGGACTCTACGAGAGTGACGCGTAGGATTTGTAGTATCTATTTTTCTTCATGCTCTACTCCATGGAGCAGAGCGGGTTATTCGAGATCGTCCTCATTATAGAGTTGCCGTTCTTTTCAGAAAAATAAGCGAGTAGAACGAGTAGTGGAGCAGACTGGTTTCCAACTGGGTATATGTGGCAGTGGAGTACTAGTTCCAGCAATTACTCTAACAGTCAAGGAAAAGCTCCGGCAAACCAATGCCGAGCTGGTAGATTGAAACTATTGTAATTTATTGTCCATCGTCCGGAACTAATTTAGGAATGTGTGTGTGTGAGTGTGTGTGTGTGTTTGTGTGTGTGTGAGAGAGAGAGATAATGAATGAAAGGACGGGAGAGGATGAAAGGGAGTGTGTGTATGTGTGAGAGAGAGAGAGAGAGAGAGAGAGAGAGAGGTGCGAATTTCTTTTTCATTTCGCCTCCGAAGGCGAGGGGCTGCTGCGGCACGGCGGAGTTCTTTCCAGCCAGCTGCTAAAGTAACTTCACTCTCTTTTCAATCTTTATACCGACAGATTTTCGAGGGCAGAAAAGTACGGCTCTTAATTGGCTGAGGAGTACGGGACGGGAGTTGGTTGGGATTGAAGTCCCAACATTTGTCTTAGCGCCAGGAGAAACCTCCGTTGTTACTTTGGTATATGACACATGCGAAGATTGTTCAGCTGTTGGAACTTTGTAGCTAAATTACCGCGAGAGGGTTTGTGTTCATCTTCACTTGAAGATCTACAGATCTCTGTGCGACTCTCCCATGTTACTTGAGGATGTAGGCTGCAATTGCTACTCTAAGGTAAAAGCCGTCACCATTCGCATTGCCCTTTTTTGTGAACCTTCAATTAGCGTAAGAATGGAAAAAATTGAGGATCTGTTAGATGACAATTAGTCTGGCTCAGGTAAAGGCACCGGAGAGGGAGGTCTGAAGTTGCGGTTGATAATGGAAGCAAGGCTGAATAAAAATGAAAGCACTTTCATGGGATGCATTGACCTGACAAAAGCATACGACAATGTCATATGGTGCAAAAAGTAAGAGATTCCGAGGAAAGTAGGGGTAAGTTATATGGAGAGACGGCTAGTAATCAATATGTACAAGAGCCATGAGGGAACAATTAGAGTGGAAGACCAAGAACGAAGTGCTCGGATCAGAAAGGGTGTAAAACAGAGATGTAGTCTTCTGTCCCTACTGTCGAATATATCTGTTGAAGCATTAATGACGGAAATGAAGGGTTCAAGAGTTGGGTTAAAATTTAAAGTGAAAGGATATCGATGACAAGATTCGCTGATGACATTGCAGTCTTCAGTGAAAGTGAAGAAAAATTACAGGACCTGTCGAGTGGAATGAACAGTTTAAAGAGTACAGAATATGAATTGAGAGTAAATCTAAGAAAGACGAAAGTAGTGAGAAGCAGCACATAGGAGAACAGTGATAAAACTGATCTCAGAATTTCGGATCACGAAGTAGACGAAGTCACTAATTCTAATGCCAAGGCAGAAAAGTAACCCATAATGGACGGAATAATGAGTACATGAAAAGCAGACTAGCACTGCCACAAAGGGACTTGTATGAGACATAGGCCTTGATTTGAGAAAGAAATTTCTAAGAATGTACGTTTAAAGCACAGTATTGTGTGTTAGTGACTGTGGTCTATGGAAAAAGCGGAACAAGAGAGAATTGAAGCATTTAAGATGTGGTGTTACAATCGAATGTTGGAAATTAGGTGGACTGACAAGGTAAGAAATGAAGATCCGACAATATCGGAGAGGAAAGGCTGGTTCAAATGGCTCTGTGCGCTATGTGACCTAACTTCTGAGGTCATCAGTCCCCTAGAACTTACAACTAATTAAACCTAACTAACCTAAGGACATCTCACACATCCATGCCCGAGGCAGGATTCGAACCTGCGACCGTAGCGGCCGCTCAACTCCAGACTGTAGAGCCTAGAACCGCACGGCCCCTCCGGCAGATGAAGAGGAAAGGAGTATATAGAAAACACTGACAAGAGAAGGGAGAGGTTGAAAGGACATGTGCTAAGACATCATGGAATAATTTCTATGGTACCAAAAGGAGCTGTAGAGGTCAAGTAACTGTGGAGGAAGACAGAGAATGGAATACATCCAGCATATACTTGAGTATGTAGGTTGCAAGTGCAACTGGAAGACGAAAAGGCTGGCAGAGAGGAATTCGTCGTAGGTCGAAACAAACCAGTAAGAAGACTGATGACTCTAAAAAGGAATCACATCAGGCTCACATGAAAAAACTGAGCAGTCTCCACTGGGAGAGTAAATGTGAAAAATTATTGACATTTCGAGAACACGATACTTCGTTTTCTTTGTAAATTGCGCGTAATTGCTATGAGGTTGTGGGGCGGCGAAATCACAGACGTTTCTCCGGCGCACCGTTCGTGAACTATAGGACGCAAATCAAAAGCGTAACGCTCAGCCTATTAAGTTTGGAACTGGCTTTCAAAACCACAATTTTAATGCTAAATATTACCTCTACTTGTAGAGGATCGTATTAACCTCATTTCGCTACGGGAGCTCCAACGTTTCATTATTGTGAGCATGAAAAATTTCGGTTCCACAAAACAGTGGACAATTTTATTTTTTATTGAATGGCAACGGAACAGCTGGATGTTGCCATCGCATGCCCGAAATACTAATTAATTCATGCAAATGCTTTTCAAATGAGGGAAAGCTCCGAATGTCCCGGTGGAAGAGGATATTTTTTGATTTTTTTTAATGCGCAATCCGCTCTGCGACCGGAGCTGATTTTATGCTGAGTGAGACAGTCGTGATCGCAATTGGATTCGGGAAATGGATTAGGCGAGAGTACCTCCCGCCGGCAGTAACAGGGAGGGCCGCCTGCAGTCTGGAGTCGTCGCGATAAGCTTATCAGTCAGCTGCCACTGTGCTGTCGCCACGCGGCGATATGTAGCAGCGGACAGCGGCGGACGCCCACTCGCCGCTGTTTTAATCACCGGCAGATATAAACGCGCCGCACCCGAAATAAAATCCGCTTTTCACAGCCGTTTACGAGCGAGGGCAACTGCGGAGGCGTGACGCAGATACGGTTCGCGCGCCGTTGACGTGTTCGTTCTGCGACGGAGTGGTGTTTGCGGGCGGCAGCAGTGGATGTCGTATGTGTGTGTGTGTGTGTGTGTGTGTGTGTGTGTGTGTGTAAGAGGAGCACGCATCACCGTGCGGTCGGCTTGCGGTTTCTATCCCTGTGTGAAAAGTCCTCGACTGCTGCGGTTGGACGAGTTGAAAGACCAGTCAACGTCGCTCTCTAAGAGATATTTTGACTTCATCATTCGTATTAACGCGAGGTAGAGAAAAGAAGAGAACCGAACGGTTTCAGATACAAGGTTGCAGCAGGATATTGAGAATCGGCGAGTAAAATAATATGTGCCGAACACTAACTAGACGAAAATCACGCACGGGCCTTCAGATAGGGAAAAGGTTTCTCAGTGCCTGCGTTTGATGTGTGGCGTGCTATGGCTGAGAAACCTGCACTCTGAGGCTCAGGAAGACAAGAAATTGATTTTTTTCGAGGTCTAGTTCAAATGGTTCAAATGGCTCTGAGCACTATGCGACTTAACTTCTGAGGTCATCAGTCGCCTAGAACTTAGAACTAATTAAACCTAACTAACCTAAAGACATCACACACATCCATGCCCGAGGCAAGATTCGAACCTGCGACCGTAGCGGTCGCTCGGCTCCAGTCAGTAGCGCCTAGAACCGCTCGACCACTTCGGCCGGCCGAGGTCTAGTGTTGCAGACGTGCTTTCAAAGTAAAGTGAATGAGAAGCCTTTAGAAGTAAGGTGTTAAAAGAAGAGTGCAACTTATTGGCCATCTAATGAGACAGGTGGGTCTCCTGAGCCCAATAGTGGAGGGGTATCCTGACAAAACTCTACCATCTGGAGCCGCCGCGGTGGTCTAGCCGTTCTAGGCGCTCAGTCAGGCACCGCGCGACTGCTACGGTCGCAGGTTCGAGTCCTGCCTCGGGCATGGATGTGTGTGATGTCCTTAGGTTACTTAGGTTTAAGTAGTTCTAAGTTCTAGGCGACTTATGACCACAGATGGTGAGTCCCATAGTGCTCAGAGCCATTTTTTTCTAGCATCTTGTGTGCAAGATGTATGAGACAGGCGAAATTCCCTCGGATTTCAAGAAGAATATAATCATTCCAATCCCAAAGAAAGCAGGTGTTGACAGATGTGAAAATTATCGAACTATCAGTTTAATAAGTCAAAGCTGCAAAATACTAACGCGAATTCTTTACAGACGAATGGAAAAACTGATAGAAGCCGACCTCGGGGAAGATCAGATTGGATTCCGTAGAAATGTTGGAACACGTGAGGCAATACTGACCCTTCGACATATCTTAGAAGAAAGATTAAGGAAAGGCAAACCTACGTTTCTAGCATTTGTAGGCTTAGAGAAAGCTTTTGACAATGTTGACTGGAATACGCTCTTTCAAATTCTGAAGGAGGCAGGGGTAAAATACAGGGAGCGAAAGGCTATTTACAATTTGTACAGAAACCAGATGGCACTTATAAGAGTCGAGGCGTATGAAAGGGAAGCAGTGGTTGGGAAGGGAGTGAGACAGGTTTGTAGCCTCTCCCCGGTGCTATTCAATCTGTATATTGGGCAAGCAGTAAAGGAAACAAAAGAAAGCTGGCCTTTGTGGTCCAGCGGTTTTAGGCGCTTCAGTCTGGAACCGCGCGACCGCTACGGTCGCTGGTTCGAATCTTCCCTCGGGCATGGATGTGTGTGATGTCCTTAGGTTAGTTAGGTTTAAGTAGTTCTAAGTTCTAGGGGACTGAGGACCACAGCAGTTAAGTCCCATAGTGCTCAGAGCCATTTAACCATTTTTTTGTTAAATCTTACTAAATAGAGAAAATATTTTACAACTGAGACGACTTCTATTGACAGCAAATAGTAACGTTTATAAGTTAAGTTACTGACATGAGAATTACATTTCGTACTTTCTTTAGCGAAGTTCTGGAAGAAGTCATTCAGTGGTAAACATTTTTATTTTATTTTTTTATTATTTTTTTTGTATACCGGCTAGCTTTTAAAGAGGATGGTAAAACTTTGCTAAGATAAATATTTTTTCTTATTAGTGTCCAGAAGTGGAATCGCCTAATGATGAAATATAGAATATCTGAGATTCTGGAAATCTAGCTAGTAAATAATTTTGTGAAAACCATCCCGTTTTTTATTTTACAATAATTCGGATTAGTATTTAGAAAAATCGTTTCGTACATTTACAAGTCTCATGGCAGACTTCTTCTGCGAAGAAAACACAAGGGAATTTGCCAACTTACGGCGAAAATTAGTTATCATTTTTATCGTTTACAAAGTTTAGTCCTGTTTAGAAATCATAATGCTCATGACCAGAGGAAATCATCGTGGATAATAATAATATCGCAGTAATTGCAGTGCATGATATGTCATAAGACACAAGGAATAATTACAATATTAAGAAACAGAACTCACTAGAAATAAAATGTCTGATAAGACAGAATCTGATAGTTCGAGAGGCTAACAGAAAGGCGCTAGAAGAATAGAGAGCGCAAAGTCGGTCACGCATCGTAATTTATTGTAGTAACAGAGATGTTAAAGCCGCGCCGATCACAGTAGGCTTCGCATTAGCACTCAGACAATCAGCGTTACATGATCGCTGCAGTTAACGCAAAATATATCTTTCCTTAGACATCAATAATTAATTATTTCTACCGTGTCAGGGGAGGCGTTATTTCACACCGTACACCACAGCGCCATCAGCAAACTGCCGAAGATATTGCTCACCCCGTCCGTCAGATCATTTATGTATATAGACAATAAGAGCGTTGCTATCACACTTCCTTGGAGCACTTCTGACCATACCCTTACCTCTGCTGAACACTCACCGTCTAGAGAAACGTACAGGGTTCCGTTACTTAAGAAATCTTGGAGGCACTCACATATCCTTCGTTACAGTCGGTTTCCTAAAAATCTGTCCGCCCCGGTAGCTGAGTGGTCAGCGCGACAGACTGTCAATCCAAAGGGCCCGGGTTCGATTCCCGGCTGGGTCGGAGATTTTCTCCGCTCAGGGACTGGGTGTTGTGTTGTCCTAATCATCATCATTTCATCCCCATCGACGCGCAAATCGCCGAAGTGGCGTCAAATTGAAAGACTTGCACCAGGCGAACGGTCTACCCGACGGGAGGCCCCCGTCACACGACATTTCATCTCATTTCCTAAAAATCTAGGGATATGGAATCTGACTATTCCTTTTATTTATAGTTCGCAGGAAATTTACAATCTTCGAACCTAGAATATGTTCAAGAATATTGCAGCAAACCGGAGTTTTTTTCCTTTACTTGTACTGCGAAGCTTTGCTTCTTATTAAATTTTATGAGTTTAATTCAACGGTAAGTAGCCTCTAGGTTTTTATGAGTCAGTTGGCGAGTATCAAAATATGTGACATAAATGAGCGCATCTATTGATTGCACTGACTTTTTTTATACCGACAAGGGACTGTTGACGCTAGTATGTGACAAACTACAGCTTCATATCTTCATCCGTTCCTGAGAGAAAGAAGTCTTAACTGTCAGGCAGACAGACAGAGAGACAGACCGACGACAAAGTGATTTTATAAGGGTTCCGTTTTTACCGATTGGTGTACGAAACACAACCAAATTCCGCGATCACTAGAACCCGAAATTTTTTGCGGTCTTACCCCAGAACAAAAGGAAATTCAATTATTTTTACACGTGGCCAAAGGGTGATTTTCATTCATATACTTTAGGTAAGATGCAAATATTATTTGAAGAAAAAACCAGGCCAGAAAATTTCTGTCACATCCTTTACATACTAGAGCTTTAGTCTCCTCGATTAAGTGAGTAAGAATGGCCGGCCGCTGTGGTCGAGCGGTTCTAGGCGCTTCAGTCCGGAACTGCGCTGCTGCTACGGTCGCAGGTTCGAATTCTGCCTCGGGCATGGCTGTGTGCGATGTCGTTAGGTTTGTTAGGTTTAAGTAGTTCTAAGTCTAGGGGACTGATGACCTCAGATGTTAAGCCCCATAGTGCTAGAGTCATTTGAAAAATTTGAGTAAGAATGTACTGTGAATCTCTCAAGTTCGGGAACGTCCTGATGCTTTTCAGCAAATAAGCCAAATCCATTGTTAAGAGAACCAGATGAATGCCAGTAGGATTCGCGCTCTCTGGTTTCTGTAGAAACTTAATTATACATATTTTCACACTATGTGGCATACATAGCCCTATTTTTTGAGTGCTTTGACTTAGGAGCTTAAATTTTTTACATCGCCAATGGACTGTAAACATTAGTATTTGACAGCAATTTCAACCTGATAGCTCTTCCCGTTCCGGAGGAAAAGGTATCTTTACTGTCGGACAGACAGACCGACAAGGAAGTAATTCTTTAAGGGTTCTGTTTTTACCGACTGAAGTACAGAACGCTTAAAAGAACAGTCATTACATGTTTCATGTGTATTTGTTTGTGATTTCGTTGATGCGTATGTAGATCTTTCCTCGGTGATTTTGTGCGAATGATTGAAAAAGAAGGAAAATTGCGTTAAGGCTCTAAGATCCCGTCGATGGCTATGTCATTAGAGATTGAGTCCTCAGAAAGGAGGAGGATGTGGACGAAAATTCGCCATACCATTTAAAAGACGCCATCCCTACACTCGAACGGGGAAATATCCGAAAACCAAAATGTGGGCCACTGGTCGGAGATCTGACCAGTCGACGTCCCGGAAACGAGCCCGGTGCCTTAGCGACCTCTCTGGCTGCGCAAATTCTGCCGGTCTAAATCATCCATCCATATCAGGAATGTACCGCACTAATTCTATTAGTCTCTTCGTTTTTTCATGCTGGTGTATTGCCATATCTTTTCAGATCCGATAAGATCGAAGGACGTGATTTCAACTTTGTAAGTTGTACGTCAGAACTTCAGAAAGTAAGTTAACACGTGGTGTCCCAAGCTAATACCACTGCGCATTAAGAATAGCGTTTTGTCAGGAGAGAGAGTGCGCTTTTCGGGTTTTCTGCAGAGACGCTGCGGTTCAGATAACAGGTGCATCACAGTGTTCGAATGAAATGGCGAGGCAAATGGAAACGGTCTCCGAAGCTGAAGTGCGCTGGACGGTACAATTTTGTCTGGGCAAAACGTCTCAGTTCCTTAGAGATACGCAGTAATATTCTAGCGGTGTAAGGACCAATTGCAATATCACGTCCGAACGTAGTGAAGTGGAGGCAACAACTTGACCAATATCCCCTAGAGTGGACGATGCCCATCGATAAGGCTGGTCTAGTGGCTAGCGCTGCTCCCTCTGGATCGGTCTTGGGTTCGATTCCCGCCCGGGTTGGGGATTTTCTCTGCCCGGGGACTAATCGTTTCTGTTGCCCTCATCTTTTCATCATCATTCGTGAACGTGGCGAGATTGGACCGTGTAATGCCTGAGAATTTGTACGGGCGCTGACAACCGCGCAGTTGAGCCGTCCACAAGTCACACACCATCATCGATAAGGCCGTGGACACCGACCACACAGGACGACGTTCCAGCCAGTCATGGGACTGTGATTCGCAGAGAGACTGTCACGGGCATTGCTCAACAGACGAACATCTCAATATTCTGCACCCATTCATCTTCTGAAATTCTCTGTTGAAGGAGAAATTGTGCTCACACCGAGTTCCGCAATAACTATCACCTGCACACTACTGCGCAAGGTTTATGGCCATAAAAAGCAAGAGGCGTGGAAAACTGAGAAAATACATTGTTATACTGCACGATAATTCAACGCCTCACACGGCGTGCACAACACAAGCTTTGTATTAATATTTTTTCAAAGGTAGGTTTAGAAACCTCCGACCTACAGTCCAAATCATTTTTCCGTCAATCTGAAACAACATCTGGGAGGAAAGTGGTTTTCTAACAACAGGGACGCTCGCACGGGGGTTCTCGAATGGCTCCGTGACCAAGGAGCGGATTTCCATCGTCGCGGAACTGAGGGATTGCTAGAATGTTCCGACAGTGGTTTACAGAGACATGATGGCTATGTTGAAAAACAGTGTCAAAAATGTTTCATTTTGAAGTACAGTGCAGTAATAAAAGTTGGTTGGGGCTATGGGTGTGCAATTAATGTTGAAGGAACGTCGTACATTCGGAGCATTTTGACGAACTGTGAGGTGTTATCCACATAATTTCCAACATCCTTCTGTAGCGTAATATATGAGAAGGTTCTTCACAGCAACGGTTAAGAGAGGAGTACGTGAAAAACTTTGGCAAGAAGAAGGATGAGGACGATAGGACACGTAATCAGACATCAAAGAATAACTTTGATAGTACTTGATGGAGCAGTAGAGGATGAAAAGTGTAAGGAAGGGCAGAGATTGGAATATATCGAGAAAATTACTGAGGATTTTTATTGCAAATGCTACTCCGAAATGGCTCTAAGCAGTATGGGACTTAACATCTGAGGTCATCAGTCCCCTAGACTTAGAACTACGTAAACCTAACTAACCTAAGTACATCACATAAATCCATGCCCGAGGCAGGATTCGAACCTGCGACCGTAGTAGCCGCATTGTTTCGGACTGAAGCGCCTAGAACCACTCGGTCGCACCGGCCGGATGCTACTCTGAGATGACGAGTTTGTCACAGGAGAGGAATTCTTGGCGGTCCGCATCAAACTAGTCAGAAGACTGACGACCAAAAAAATAAATAAAATAAAAAGGGTAAAAACGTGGCGTTATGAGGGGAAGAAAAGTTTCATTTACGTGACTGAATACTGCGCTCCGGTCTGGCTAAACAGCACTCATACAGCAACGGTGGACACCAAGCTAAACGACACCATGAGGCTCATCTCAGGCACTATTAAACCGACGCCCAACCAATGGCTCCCGGTACTGGCTAACATAGCCCCACCTCATCTAAGGCGACGATCTGCACTGAAAAGGGAATGGCAAAAGTGCGCTAACAACCGTGACCTACCCTTACACGAAGACTGCAAGAATCCCAGCCACTGGCTCAAGTCCCGTAAGCCATCATGGAGATTAGGGCAACAGCTGATCGAGGACAATTATGATACCGACGAAGCCTGGCGTCGGGAAAGGGATATGTCTAACCCTGATCACCTTAACTTAGTCTCGGACCCAACCGTACGGCCCGAGGGCTTCGGTCTTCCCAGAAAATCTTGGACAACTTTAAATCGTATCCGAACAGGCTATGGTAGATGTAATTACTGGAAGCACAAATGGGGACAGACTGACTCACCCAACTGCGACTGTGGGAATCCAAAAACTCTACATCATATCGCAATGGACTGCCCTACGAGAAGATTCCCTGGCACAATGCAGGAGCTGCACCTCCTGGAGGGAGATGCTTCTGGCTGGCTGAGGGACTTGGACATACAACCATGAGTCTGGTCTACTCTTCTCCTTCTGAAAAACCTATTACTAGATACTATTACTATAATTTCTATGTATTTTTGTGTATTTTGTGTTTTACTTCCTTTTTTAGATCTAATAATTGTTTGTTGCCTGTAACATTGACCATTCATTGTTTTTATACGTTGTTTGTGTTACTACTTACTTACTGCTGTATTCTATTAGCCATACGAAATATATATTTACGTGACGGCTGATTTGAGTGCAACAGTTACTGTAGCCTAAGGTGGAACGTAATTATGAATTACCTTTCATATTTTGCGTTAGATTTACCGTACTGTCGTGGTCTCATACTTGTTCTCTTATTTTTCCCACAATCGGAAAACGGAAAACAATAATTTAATGGTAGCTCTTTATTTTTCTAACGAGGACTGTGTCCGTTGTTGATCCTTTGAATACTGTTTTCAGAACCACGCGAAAAGCCATCAGTAAGTTTCATCAAGGAAAGAAGTTTACGAAGAATATTTGCGGTACCTATTGGCACGTTGAACTACCACATGGACACCAATTGAATTCAGCTTTATCAATCTGTGAGCGCACCAACAGTTTAGATGTGATCTGATTATCCTAGCATT
Source organism: Schistocerca serialis cubense (assembly GCF_023864345.2). Classification (NCBI taxonomy): domain Eukaryota; kingdom Metazoa; phylum Arthropoda; class Insecta; order Orthoptera; family Acrididae; genus Schistocerca; species Schistocerca serialis. The sequence continues at coordinate 156,202,765 of NC_064646.1, read as the reverse complement.
CCATTTTAGATTGCTGGACGTAAATTGTCACTGTTATTCGAGTTCGCTGATAAAATTTCCATTGGGACTTGTCAATCACGGGACAATTTTAGCATGGGACTTGTCAGTCGTTTGTATGTGTAGCGCATGAACGGAAAAAGAGATAATTGTAAAACGAAATCAACGTAACTATATGAGACGTTCAAAGCGAACATTGCAGCAATTTCGCATGACCTCTCTTGATTTTTATCATGGGTTTCAGGGGATTTCTTCTCATTCGATGTGCCGACTTGTCACGTGATTGGGACTGTGTGGAAATGGATCTACATATGCACCTCTGAAGCGCTGAAATGTGCATTTTCTGATGGCTGACATCCGGAATGAAACAAATAAGTCTGGTAATCAAATGTATGCATGTTTATTGATTTACATTCTCGATATAGAGACATGCCAAGTTGTATGAGACTTATTTTGACTCTTCTTTGTATTACGCTTTTCCACACGATTTTTTGATTGGAAGCCATAAACAATGTTGTTATTCTGACGGTATCGAACAACCAGCTCTGCGATTTCTTACCTCTAAAAGAAGCAGTTGTTTGATAAATACCTGTAACACGAACGTAGTCTAGAGCTTGCATACGATTTTTGAGAAAATTTTGCTGGGATATGAGAATAGTTGCGAGGTATTAAAAAAACGCACTTGATTGAACCTCACATACTCCGATTGAAGCAGAAGGTTGGGGCAATTTCCAATGGCAAGACGAACATCGATGGTTGTTTGTACTCTATCTTTAGTACCAGAGTAATAATGGTACTTTGTATTGTTTTTTGAGTGTAGAAAAATAGCTGCCCGACGGAGCAATTGTCAGAATCCAACATTTTAAACAAATCTGTGCAGGACGCTCTAGAACTAAGTCAATTTTGCGCTTTTTAACTACGCAACAGCACCTATTACGAACTGAAATTTGGAGAGAAGGTCTACCCACTGATCCATGTCTATTTTTCTATCTTTTTTTTTTTTTTTTTTTTTTTTTTTGTGCAGTCTTCTGAAATCCCAGAGGTACTTATGAATAGCCCTGTGTTACATGCAACTTTTTAATAGCTTTTTTCCTATGAAATGGAGAATTGAGGTGAAATGGGATTCGGACTGGGCGTTGTGCAGACATGAAGTTCAATTTAACATATATGTGTTTTAACATCAAGAAAGCAAAATTCTCTCTCAGTAAAATGAAATGTTTCTGTAGCCCGTAAAGATTACACGCGCACACACACACAAAACGACGTAACGTCTTTCATTAAATCAAAGGACTAAATCCAGCCTTTTCCCTAATATACATATCGGGGCAAAAACATTAACAGTTTACAATGCTTGCCCCTTGGCCATAACCAGTCACAATATCTTACACGACTTCAGCATTAACACATAAGATGGAAAAGTCACTTTCAAACTTAACTATAAACGTAACACAAGACTACGTATTACTCCTACCATCACAACATAACTATGACAACAAGCTAAACACAAGTCTCTACCAAAGTGCATACACATAATACCTTAATAAATTATTATACAGTAAAAAAAATAAATTTATTAATCACACAGAACAAGGAACAAGATGTTTCTCAGCAATCTCACTCATGGCATCGTTAGAATAAAACAGTTCGAAGTAAATATAATTAATCACGCTCACAGCATGTAGTTAACAAGTAGGACCGCTCTCCATCATGGCACTCGCAATGTACTCCGGCTAGGACGCATTTTCGGATGTTAGATAGTTAATCAGTCAGTTACATGCTCCATAGATCATCTGAACGATTCTTTCGTCGAAATGATGTGGAACGAGTCAGTTTACAAGATTAGTGTTAACATTAATGAACACGTTATCATTTTATTGATACTCATCTACTCATGCAGCTACAGGTCTTTCTTCTTCTTCTTCTTCTTCTTCTCTCTGTCTGTTTCTCTCTCTCTCTTTTTATTACTAGCTACAAGTTTTTTGTAGCCGTTTTATGTTAATGGGCAAATGGTCAAAAAATTTTATTGCTGCATATTGGACTCCTCTCTGAGCCACTGACAGTTTCACCAATCGGTAACAAAGGCCTTTTCCCCATTAGCGTAACAGGTATGGACATCACTGTTCGTCTCAAATTATTATGAATTATTGTGTGACGAATCTCATTAGCGAATATACGTATTGTGACGATGCACTTAAAACACTTAGCTCCTTGAAGAGGTACCTAGGCGACATCTGTGGGAGTGCACCATATACTTCTCTTACTGTTCGCTTTCGTGTAGTCAATACTTTCTTTCTAAATGATGAGTTACCCCAGAAAATTATTCCGTGCGACGTTAATGAATGGAAGTATGCAAAATATTTCAGGAGGCTGATAAGTTTGTTACCAAGGTCAGTAATTATCCGTAGAGCAAAAGTAGCTGAACTAATACGCTTCTTCTAGTTGAAGTTTCCGCCTATGGTCATTTTCGCCTCGAGTTTGCATCTCATGATGCAGGCCAGTGTGCGTTTTGCCTACATCGTCTGTGCGCAGCGCTTTCCGCTGTCGCTGGATTTGCACAGAGAGAAACACATTTCCGTTATAAGTGTGAAGTTATATCCCATATGCTCATGTGGGTGCGGAGAATGGGGAAAACCACTCACTACCTTGGGGGTGCGGGGAGTTATTTTATTTTTTACTTTTATTTGTTTATTTATTTTTTGGCTCTGTATCAGTACTGCCCATGAAAACACATTACTTACTTACTACATACGTCTGTGCAACACACCGATAGTTACAAACGTTGGTAGTAGGCGGCAACGCCACGAAAATGATCATCTACTCGAGAAATGTGTCGATTTGCACAGTGGGAGCGTGGATCATAACTCAGTGAACGATCTAGCCATCTCTTGTCATTTCACGCTTTTATTTTTCAATGATGACATTTTCAAGATGCCTGGCATTCCATCGTCCAATGTTTACAGTTATTTACCTGTCGTGAACATTGATTCTATGCCAAAGGCGTTGTAGAATTTTAGGAAGTAATTTTCGAGACAACTGTCGTCAACACTTGAATGTCAAGATCTGAAGATGGCGTGAGCATAAAGTGAAAGTACTCCAAAAAAACGCGTGTATTGAGCCTTAAAACGATATGTTTCTGACTTTACGCGCTAGAAGCGCTGCTGTCGTGTCACGTGACGAGGCGGCCCGCCGTCTTAAGAACATATGTGAATCAGGCCCGCGGATCTTCGGTATTTCCGAACCGGAGCAAAAGCTCGACAGTGACACCCCTCTACCTCCCTCTTGCTCCTCGAGCGATTTAGACAGGACGTCAAAAATTTAATAAATCGATTTTTCAAAAATACGTTCGTTTTTCAGGGCACATCTGAAGAGTTCGATATATAAAACATATATGTTAGAGGAAATGTAAGACATGTTACTTGGTCTTAAGTGTGTCGAAGTGCAGTGTCATGCCTCCTCACATAGGATTCGTCTATCGCACGTCCCTGTATTTCGCTCTGTGGAATTCAAATGTGTATACATCTACATCTACGTGATTACTCTGCTGTTCACACTAAAGTGCGTGCCAGAGGATTGAATGAACCAACTTCAAGATGTCTCTCTACCGTTCCACTCTCGAAAGGCGCGCGGGAAAAAGAGCACTTAAATTTTTCTGTGCGAGCCCTGATTTCTCTTATTTTTTCTTGATGATAATTTCTCCCTATGTAGGTGGGTGCCAACAGAATGTTTTCGCAATCGGAGGAGATAACTGGTCACTGAAATTTCATGAGAAGCTCTCGTCACAACGAAAGACGCCTTTGCTTTAATAATTGCCATTCCAATTCACGTATCATGTCTGTGGCACTATCTCCCCTATTTCGCGATAATAGAAAACGAGCTGCCTTCTTTGTACTTTTTCGATTTCATCCGTATGTCCCACCTGATGCGGATCCCACATCGCACAGCAATACTCCAGAATACGGCGGACTAGCTTGGTGTAAGTAGTCTCTTTGGGATACCCATTGCACCTTCTAAGTGTTCTACCAATGAAACGCAGTCTTTGGTTTGCTCTACCCACACCATTGTCTATGTGATCGTTCCAATTTAGGTTATTTGTGATTCTAAACCCTAAGTTTTTAGTTGAATTTACAGCCTTCAGATTTGTGTTACTTATCTCGTAATTGAAATTTAACGGATTTCATTTGGTACTCATGCGAATAACTTCACAATTTTCTTTATTCACGGTCTCCTGTCACTTTTCGCACCATACAAATATCTTATCTAAATCATTTTGCAATTGGTATTGGTCACCTGATGACTTTACAAGACGGCAAATGACAGCATCATCTGCAAACAATCTAAGACGGCTACTTCAAAAATGACTCTGAGCACCATGGGACTTAACATCTGGGGTCATCAGTCCCCTAGAACTTAGAACTACTTAAACCTAACTAACCTAAGGACATCACACACATCCACGCCCGAGGTAGGATTCGAACCTGCGACCGCAGCCGTCACGCGGTTAAGACGGCTATTCAGATTGTCTCCTATGTCGTCAATATAGATCAGGAACAATAAAGGACCTATAATAATTCCTTGGGGAACGCCAGATATTACTTCTGTTTCACTCGATGGCTTTCCGTCGATTAGTACGAAGTGTGACCTTTCTGACAGGGACAAACCCAGTCGCACAACTGAGGTGACATTCCATAGGCACGCAGTTTGGTTAGAAGACGCTTGTGAGGAACGGTGTCGAAAGCCTTTTCGAAATCTAAAAATATGGAATCAATTTGATTTCCCTGTCATGAGTATAAAGAGCTAGTTGTGTTTCCCAAGAACGATATTTTCTGTATCCGTGCTGAGTATGTGTCAAGAAATCGTTTTCTTTGAGGTATTTCACAATGTTCGAATACAGATATGTTTCAAAACCTTACTGGAAATCGACGTTAGTAATACGGCCCTGTAATTCAGTGGATTATTCCTACGTCCCTTTTTGGGTATTGGTGAAACTTGAGCAATTTTCCAGTCCTTAGGGACGGATCTTTCTGTGAGTGAGTGGTTGTATATAACTGCTAAATATGGAGCTATTGTATCAGCATACCCTGAGAGGAACCTGGCTGATATACAGTGTGGACCGGAGGCCTTGGCTTTATTAAGCGATTAAGCTGCTTTGCTACACTGAGGATATCTACTTCTATGTTTTTCATCTTGGTAGTTGTTCTTGATTGGAATTCAGAAATATTTACCTCGTCTCATTGTAATGGAAGCCATAAATCCTTTATTTGGGATAATGGAAATTAAAATATCCTGTGGTGTCTCTCCTGCTTACAATCAGCCAGCTTACAGTCTAACTTTCTTAAAAAAGTATTAATAGCGGTTGGAATTATTTGCGACCGCGAGAATAAAAACCCTACAGAAAAATTTGCACTCTTTATATTGCCTATTAGCTAATAACTTTCTATTTTGTGTAACATAAAATTAAATATAGGAAACCTAAAACCAGAAAAGAGACAAGAGACAAGCAAGACAGTTCACATTTCTTTTGTCCTTAGGTTCCACATTTTCTTCTCTCTGATTTTGCTACAGCTTTACACGGCATGCTTCCCTTTCCTATTACCTCAGCAGAATTCGTCAAACGTTTTGTTACATGAAAAATCAAAATGTCGTTTTCTAATACTGTAAAACCTGTTAATACGAATAGTACACAAGACTGGTGTAGTTCCTCTATTTGATTACGTCTGTGTCACTGTCTGCCGGATAAAACGAAATATGCCTTTCTAGTATTGCAGCAGTTGTAACACACGCCAAATAAACGAGACTATTTTGGTACAAATTCATCTACTGATTTACATAACTAACACGACAGAGTATAATTCACGAAGTACCAATATCAAATGCCGATTATGTCTACTACAAGCAAAAAGTTTTATGTACGGAAATAGTTTCACGTTTCATTCATATGCATCATTTTCTGAAGTATGAGTTCTGAAAGTAGTAGCAGTACGAAATTTGTATATAAATTTGGAATCGTCATATTCTTCCATATAATTTGTATGATACCCCGTTTCCTCTCCTTCCTCGCTCTAACAAACAATATTGTCCTCAATAATTACGTAACTATTCGTGCCATCGTCAAAACTTATTCTCCGGTTAACTTCACTAACCCTCCCAGAATCACCGTTTATTTATCCCGCGTTTATTCTTAGATTAGTCATTATTACGTATTCGTACGAGGCGTTTACCGCGCTGTTCCGAGAGCAGAACTTACGCGGCTGCTAACCGGGGATTGTACAACTGGCCATTAGTAGTGTAGCGACCTGGTAAATTTTTTCTGTAAAAATTTCATTCCAGTGGATACACCGAGAAGATAATATGTAATCTTTCTTATCTGTCGTTCCTGTTAGTCGTTTATTTCCACACTCGTAACCTGAATCTATGGATTTCGCTAATAATCATAACAATGCTTATCATTCCCGCACCCAAGCACCCAATCAAGCACATAAATAAACAGCGATTGGCATTCACTCGTTCGGACGTTCGGATTTATTCGGGTTAGCTCGTATAATCCCATCCCCTTTGTATGCGGGAAAGTTGTTTTTTTTTTTTTACTCAGGAAGTGACAGATGTATCAAGCTGAATATATGCCACATTTACATAAATTAAATTATTTTGCCATTTGTTGTCCGTCTGTTAAGACCCATTTGTTTTCGGGAACGGGTGTAGTTATGGAGATGAAATTTATGTCAGGTACTAAGGTCTTCGGCCCCTTGACGGTGCAAAATAAAAGATGTGGCCATTTATGGCACATATTTTTATATTCAGAAACTACTCATCACAATCTACAAGCGACTCGCAGTTGACCTAGAATTGTAAAATTTGACAAGAAGCAAAGTCTCCTAGTAAAAGTAAAGGAAAAAATCCAAAAATCGTTATCCTTTCGTTGGCAAAATATACACATCAAAAGAAGTTTTGCATCACCCCGGTTCCTAGGACTGAAGATAGGCGTTGAATGTGGATATTGTATCACAGACACAGTCCCTTTCACTGTTCAGAGATTTCACTAAACCAGCAAAGACGTAAACAATCATACATGAGTAGCGCCTATTAGGCGGAGGGATCCGACAGCCGATCAGTTCCAGTCATTCTACCAGGAAGGAGGTACACGGCTCGTGTTGTCTGTAGTTCAACCATACATGGACGGTCAATACCGCGGTTCGATCGCGTCCGCATTGTTACTTTGTACCAGGAAGGGCTCTCAACAAGGGAAGTGTCCAGGCGTCTCGCAGTAAACCAAATCGATGTTGTTCGGAAATGGAGGAGATACCGAGATACAGGAACTGTCGATGACATGCCTCGCTCAGACCGCCCAAGGGCTGCTACTGCAGTGGATGACCGCTACCTACGGATTATGGCTAGAAGGAACTCTGACAGCAAAGCCACCATGTTGAATAACGCTTTTCGCGCAACCACAGGACGTCGTGTTACGACGCTAACTATGCGCAATAGGCTGCATGATGCGCAGCTTCACTCCCGACGTCCATGGCAATGTCCATCTTTGCAACCACGACACCATGCAGCGCGATACAGATGGGCCCAACAATATGCCGAATGGACCGCTCAGGATTGGCATTAAGTTCTCTTCACCGATGAGTGTCGCATGTGCCTTCACCCAGACAATCTTTAGAGACTTGTTTGGAGGCAACCCGGTCAGGCTGAATGCCTTAGACACACTGTTCAGCGAGTGCACCGAGGTAGAGGTTCCCTACTGTTTTGGGGTGGCGTTATGGGGGCCGACATGCGTCGCTGGAGGTCACGGAAGGCGCCGTAATGGTTGTAAGATACGTGAATGTCATCCTCCGACCGATAGTGCAACCATATCGGCAGGATATTGGCGAGGCATTCGTCTTCGTGGACGACAATTCGCGCTCCCATCGTGCACATCTTGTAAAAGACCGCCTTCGGGATAACGACATCGCTCGACTAGAGTGGGCAGCATGTTCTCCAGAGATGAACCCTATCAAACATGACTGGGATAGATTGGAAACGGCTGTTTATGGACGACGTGACCCACCAACCACTCTGAGGAATCTAGCCGAATCGCCTTTGAGGAGTGGGAGAATCTGGACCCACAGTATCTTGATGAACTTGTGGATAGTATGCCACGACGAATACAGGCATGCATCAATGGAAAATGATGTGCTACTGGGTATTAGAGGTACTGGTGTGTATAACAATCTGGACCAACACCTCTGAACGTCTCACTGTATGGTGGTGCCACATGCAATGTGGGGTTTTCAGCAGTAATAAAAACGGCGGAAATGATGTTTATGTTGATCCCTATTCCAATATTCTGTTGAGGTTCCGAAATTCTCGTAACCGTGGTGATGCAAAACTTTATTTGATTTGTGTAAATAGTTTAAGCTTCTAAATCTTTGCAGTCAAAAGACACCGTCGTACCTGTTATTTTGATATTCGCAAACGCCATAATCAAAGCCCATATATGAACGTTCAACATGTATGTTGGGCTTCGTGGTCTAGTGGTTAGAGGGCGGGCTGCCATCTGCAATAACAATTTTAAAAAATACTGAGTGTTCGCCGAAGATGTTGAAGGGGTATCGTCTAACGTCCTTCCACACCAAATGACGAGAACAATGAGGAAGAAAATGAAGGAATAGAAAGTGATAAAGCATGTGCCTGGAAACTGAGAGGTCGAGGGATCGAATCTCTGTGGTAAAACGGATGTCTATTTTAACCCAAATTTCAGCTCTCATCGATGTGAGGAGTCGGTAGAAAGAACACGTAGTTCGTATTTTACGTTGAACTGTAGGTTACCTTTCTCCGGTTGGATCACTCGGATAGGTTTGGGACACACAAGTCGGCGAAGATGTGTCCTACAGAAAGACTTGCACCACGTCATTGAACCACACGTAATTGTTATTATTATCTGTATACCATGGACAACACAACTGAAGGATTACATTTTAGAAACCCCGTAACTGTCTCCCGTTGCAACGTAGAGGTCAGAAACTTCGCTCAGTGGTGCCTACAGCGTCACTCTGTTTTAGCGGAAGCACTTGACGCCCTACGATGCCACCATGGGGCTCGGCGATGCTCCAAGCATCAAGGCGTCGGTATTTGGGGGAAAAAGGCCACAGCTCAGAAGCTCATGTGAGATAATCAGTTGACTGCGTAGCAGCGAGGAGAGCTCCGCCTATCATCCTAAGGGAGCCATGGGTCTGATGATGGTTTTGTAAAAAGAACCGAAACCGGTTACCTATATCATTAAAACATAAATGGTGTGATCAAAACTGAACTTTAGTCAAAATATAATCATGTGAGATGGATTAGATTAATAATGTTACACTGACACCAGGTTTCACCGCAATTCTACCCAGTGCCACAGTGGGAGAGTCACGAGAAGTTAAGGTCGTCAGAACCTCTTAGCTACATTCCACCCCTTCTTTTGACGCCTCTGTGGTAGAGGACATAACCGCGAAGCCCAGTGTTGTAATCACGCTGTTTTATTACGGGTGGCCATTTCGTCTCGATTCTGAGCGGCGGTGTTGCTGAAGTGTTGTTCTCGGTCACCATAAGGAAACTGCGTGATGTCAATAAAAAAAAAAGGTTCACATGGCTCTGAGCACTATGGGACTTAACTTCTCAGATCATCAGTCCCCTGGAAATTAGAACTACTTAAACCTAACTAACCTAAGGACATGGCAAACATCCATGCCCGAGGCAGGATTCGAACCTGCGACCATAGCGGTCGCGCGGTTCCAGACTGTAGCGCCTAGAACCGCTCGGCCACTCCGGCCTGCGTGATGTCAACGCTGGGCCTCACGGTTCTGGGATCCATCGCAGGGACGTCAAGGGAAGGAGTGGAATGTCGATTACAATGTGGATAAGAGGGGGAAGGGGGGGAGGGTTGGCAACCTTCCCATCGTGTGACAAAAACACGGCGTCGTTTGGCAGAACTGTGGTGAGATTGGTGCCAATGTGACGTCATTAATCCACTCTGAACCTCGCATGAACTTCTTCCTCATGTTTCAACACCTCACTAGTTGAAGCGTCACCGAGCCAGAGGGTGATGCTGCAGGGCGCCACGTTTTTGCACCATTAAACAACGAGGCAACTTTGACCCAAATTTCAAACGTCTACGTCACAATGGGTAGCAGTTACCGGGTTTCGGAAAAGCTATCCTTTAATTGTGTTGCGCTGAGTACATGATTAACTGTGTACGGCGCGACTGCTACGGTCGCAGGTTCGAATCCTGCCTCGGGCATGGATATGTGTGATGTCCTTAGGTTAATTAGGTTTAAGTAGTTCTAAGTTCTAGGGGACTGATGACCACAGATGTTAAGTCCCATAGTGCTCAGAGCCATTTTTGAACTGTGTACGGTGCCCTCAGACTGCTAGACCACATTCGTCCGGTTTCGCTTTTTATTAACGTCCACATTATTCACCTGTGGAAGCCCACAGTGATCAAGATTATGTCCTGTAACAGCCGTGACTTTTACGCTGTTTTGTTCCCAATAGAAATAGCTTTACGGGACAGAGGCTCATTCTAGCACGGCAAATGAAGTTAACCTAGACGGTCCTTCAAATGCAGAGACGAATGAAGCAATGCAGCACTGCAATTTCCCCCTTCTCCGCCTGGCCGTCTGCCTAGGGAGCAAAATATTCATGAAACTTTTGCTGCAGCGGCTTCCGGCCCGCGATAAACGCGAGGCAGTATAGAGCGTCGGGGCCCGGCGGTATGGAACGCGATAGCATTAACGAGTGGCGAATGGCCAGTAAAAAGGCCTCTTGTGCGGCCTTCAAAGGGCCCCATTTGGCTCTTTTTACGTCTGCCGCCGGACTCCCAATTCAGCGGCGAGGCCCTCAGGAATGTTTCTTCAACTAATGCGGCGCGGCTGCTTTTTACGGCGCCTGTAACGCGACATTTGTCAGAGGGCTCGCTACAGCGCCACGTCGGCGCCAGAAGCCCTTCGTGCGCGCGGCGTCGAGGGCGGCGGCGAGGCCCTTAGGCCCTTATCGCGCGGATACACAGCCGCGGACAGAACTCGCCGCCTTTCATCAGCTGTAAATGCGCGTCCTAATGTTCCCGCCGGCAGTTCTGCTGCGGTGCCGATGGCCACTAACTCCTCCGGCGTTGACGTAAACCTGAAATTCCGATGCCGGGTCAAAGTGCGGCCCTAAGCGGAAACGGCACTTTGTTCTTTCTAGCCTCGCTGTTTCAGTGGCCAGAAGCGGAGCTCTCAGGTCAATTACGAGAGCGACTTCTGGCAAATGCTGTCGAAAATTTTGAGTGGACGGTATAACATAAACATTTTATGTCTATTTTCCATCTTGATGTCTCTTCTGCTCCATTTACATTCCCTCTTGTCTTATAACGTAACTTCTTTCAACTGCTGGTAATATTTGACTGTTCGTAATTTTGCCTCGCTTTCGATGTTATGAGATATGGACGGTACACTGTGGGCCAACTAGCTTCGTAAGTGCACAGAATAGAAGAAAAAGCCGGCCACAGTGACTCTACAGTCTGGAACCGCGCGACTGCTACGAACGCAGGTTCGAATCCTGGCTCGGGTATGGATGTGTGTGTTGTCCTTAGGTTGGTTAGGTTTAAGCAGTTCTAAGTTCTATGGGTCTGATGACCTCAGATGTTAAGTCCCATAGTGCTCAGAGCCCCTAGAAGAAAAAAATGCCCGCGTTTCGACTTTAGTTTCGCGAAATCGTCGGTAGCTTGCACTTGTGCTAACTTACCCCATGTCATGTTGTCATTCCAGTTTGCAGTCATTATGATACGTGCCATGATAGCTGACGGACACCGAGCGAGATGGCGCAGTGGTTAGCTCACTGGACTCGCATTCGGGAGGACGACGGTTCAATCCCGCGTCCGGCCATCCTGATTTAGGTTTTCCGTGATGTCCCTAAATCGGTCCAGGCAAATGCCGGGATGGTTCCTTTGAAAGGGCACGGCCGACTTTCTTCCCCTTCCTTGGCTAATCCGATGAGACCGATGATCTCGCCGTGTGGCCTCCTCCCCCAAAACAATCAAACCTGGCGTAAAATGTTAATAGAGCTTAATAGCCGGCGGTGATAACTGAATCACAGAACGAAATATTTTTCCATGCATAGTTTGTGTGACCTGTGTAATGTACATCGTGACAATTATTGAACTGTACGAAAAAAACGTAAATTAGTTACATATTTCGGCGTGCACACACTTTATTCAACATGTAAACGTCACTACAGATATTCGGATTTAGGTTATGACATGTTCGATATGCTTGACATTGGCGATGGTGTGGCGCAGACGAATATGGAAATTCTGCATGATCCGCTGAAGTCTTGACATCGATACTGTCGATGACGTCCTGAATGGCTGTTTTCAACTCAGAAATGGTTTTGGGGTTATTGCTGTACACCTTGTCTTTAATGTAGCCCCACAAAAAGGGTGGGATGTGTTCAGATCCGGATAATATGGCTGTCAATCGAGGCTCATGCCAGTGGCCTCAGGGTACCCCCGAGCCTGAATGCGGTCACCAAAGCGCTCCTCCAGAACATCAAACACTCTCCTGCCTTGATGGAGTCGATCTCCGTCTTGCACGACTCACATCTTGTCGAAATCAGGGTCACTTTGGATAACGGGGATCAAGTAATCTTCTAAAACCTTCACCTACCGTTCGGCAGTCACAGTCCAATCAAGGAATATCGCACCAATTATTCCATGACTGGACATTGCACACCAATCACCCGTTTAGGGTGAACAGACTTCTCGGTCGCGAAATGCAGATTCTAGGTCCCCACAATTCGTCAATTTTGCTTATTTACGAACCCATCCAAATGAAAGTGGGCTTCGTCGGTAAACCAAACAAGGCGCATACTAATCACATCCTCGGCCAACTGTGCAGTTTGAACGTCCTATCGCAAACCGTTCAGAAGTTATGTCGATTTTATTTCATGTAGTTCAATAATTGTCACCCTTTATGACATTGATGCTGCATAGTTTTCGGGATAAAATACGATGGGTAGCACTCCAGAAGATATGTTTATGACATTTTTAACAGGTGTAATTATATATATCGAGTTAAACCTTAACTACCACCGATATTATTCGAAATATTTGGTTACAAAATTTCCTCTGCGTAACTTCACTCTTGTAAATGGATCCCTTACTACCTTATAGTGCAGTAGCTGAGTTCCAATGTATCTGCGTGCGCATATTTGCACGTTTTCAGGGGACGATCAATTTTCTGCCGTGCGGGAGTACCACTTAGTAAAAATGGGTCTCTCATTATTCCAATTAGCTGATATACTATTACCTGCACAGAGCAGTCATTAGGGTTTTCTGTAGCTCTTGGGGAGCTATGCGGAACTGTGATCATAATTTTTTCTCACACAGTGGTTCAAATGGCTCTGAGCACTATGGGACTCAACTTCTGAGGTCATCAGTCCCCTAGAACTTAGAACTACTTAAACCTAACTAACCTAGGGACATCGCACACATCCATGCCCCAGGCAGGATTCGAACCTGCGACCGTAGCGGTCTCGCGGCTCCAGACTGTAGCGCCTAGAACCACGCGGCCACTCCGGTCGGCTCTCACACAGTGGCAAATAATTTTTTTAGAAGATTAAAATTTCCACGAGTAATAATGCATTACTGTTTTTGCTGAACGCTGCACAACTATTAACATTTTGTACAGAGAAGTCTAGAACTAAAACATAGTTGTCAATAACTCTACCAAAAAGAAGTATGTTTGTCGGATGTCGGTTACCAACTTCACCGGGCTCACATTATTGTACAATAATGGACGATGCCGACATCAGTCCACATGGTTTTGATGTACGGATACGCCATGATCGAAGCTGCCCCCTTGCCAATTGTTCGGCTGTCAGAAGATGCGCAGGAAGTTCGGAATACGGGTGCTCGGTGTTACCGAGAAGATTTTGCAAGCAGAAATCCCCTTGAAAAAACGATGAATGTCATTTTCCACGGATTTATGGCATCTTCGGATTCATTCATCTCGAGAGTCCAGGAAATGAAGAAAATAAACAGATGGCAGCTCAGGTAAAATATCTGCTTTTCGAACCATCTCCAAATAGACAACCCGACAGCGACCGTTCTGAAAGCAATGATGACACAAACGACGAATGTGACTATTATCTAGATTTAAAAATGTAAAATATTGAAGACAACACTTAGATAAGGAAATTTAGATTTTTAATTCGTTATCAGTGACCGCAAAATACTTCACACCCGAATTTTAATTCGACTCCGCTAAATTCATAATTTTTTTATCCCCCAAATTTCATCCGCTATTTTGAAATTCGCAATTCCGAAGTGGGATTCGTAATTTGTTATCCAAAAAATCTCAAAAGAACACAGTTTTGAAGACCTTTTTTTATTAATTTTCCTGTTACGTCCATGTTTTGAAGCGAATGCGGGAGTAATAGCAAGGAAACTATGCAGTTTATATTAGTAAACGACGAAACTGTGTTCCGTGGATCACTGGTGTTCCGTGGGAAGCGAGTAAGTGCTCAGCGAAAAACTATTGACAACATGGTTTTCCTTTTTCGACATATTGATGTTACTAATTATTTAAAAAAATTATCATATCTGTGTCGTCAGCTACGATTTACGATTGAAGGCATCACTCAACCAAACAAGTTTCTCCCAGTTTATAAAAATTATCAACCTTCAAACTAAATTAGATGTTTCGTAAAAGTGTCAGGTTTCTCAAAGCGTTCCGTCAGTGCATAAGTGTGGGAACCTCTGTTAAATCGCGACATGGTCACCCACTCATAATCGCAGGTTGCCTATCTAAGGGCTTGCACAGGAAAGAAAAAAAATTGTTTTTCATTGTTTCATATAAATATCGACCGAATTTATTAATTCAAAATTCTGTCGTAACCTAGTCATTCAGACGTTTAATTTAATGTCATAGGTTTAACACAATAAGACAACTGCTTCAGTCAGAAACTGCGTGCACTTCTTGGGCAACGCTGCACACTGTGCTCAAATTATCCGGGTTGTATTTATCCGTATATGAGCATACTTATCACCTTCCAGTACATAACTGCAAACCTTTACAAAACTTTTTTCACTGACATCCCCCACAAAGTAATAAATAAATTTCGCTTTTCATGCAGTAAAACGTCAGCATGAGGTTTTTTTTTTTTTTTTTTTTTTTTTTTTTTTTTTGTCATCAGTCTACTGACTGGTTTGATGCGACCCGCCACGAATTCCTTTCCTGTGGTAACCTCTTCATCTCAGAGTAGCACTTGCAACCTACGTCCTCAAACCTACGTCCTCAATTATTTGCTTGACGTATTCCAATCTCTGTCTTCCTCTACAGTTTTTGCCCTCTACAGCTCCCTCTAGTACCGTGGAAGTCATTCCCTCATGTCTTAGTAGATGTCCTATCATCCTGTCCCTTCTCCTTATCAGTGTTTTCCACATATTCCTTTCCTCTCCGATTCTGCGTAGAACCTCCTCATTCCTTACCTTATCAGTCCACCTAATTTTCAACATTCGTCTGTAGCATCACATCTCAAATGCTTCGATTCTCTTCTGTTCCGGTTTTCCCACAGTCCATGTTTCACTACCATGTACTCCAGACGTACATCCTCAGAAATGTATTCCTCAAATTAAGGTCGGTATTTGATATTAGTGGACTTCTCTTGGCCAGAAATGCCTTTTTTTGCCATAGCGAGTCTGCTTTTGATGCCCTCCTTGCTCCGTCCGTCATTGGTTACTTTACTGCCTAGGTAGCAGAATTCCTTAACTTCATTGACTTCGTGACCATCAATCCTGATGTTAAGTTTCTCGCTGTTCTCATTTCTACTATTTCTCATTACCTTCGTCTTTTTCCGATTTACTCTCAAACCATACTGTGTACTCATTAGACTGTTCATTCCGTTCAGCAGATCATTTAATTCTTCTTCACTTTCACTCAGGATAGCAATGTCATCAGCGAATCGTATCATTGATATCCTTTCACCTTGTATTTTAATTCCACTCCTCAACCTTTCTTTTATTTCCATCATTGCTTCCTCGATGTACAGATTGAAGAGTAGGGGCGAAAGGCTACAGCCTTGTCTTACACCCTTCTTAATGCGAGCACTTCGTTCTTGATCGTCCACTCTTATTATTCCCTCTTGGTTGTTGTACATATTGTATATGACCCGTCTCTCCCTATAGCTTACCCCTACTTTTTTCAGAATCTCGAACAGCTTGCGCCATTTTATATTGTCGAACACTTTTTCCAGGTCGACAAATCCTATGAAAGTGTCTTGATTTTTCTTTAGCCTTGCTTCCATTATTAGCCGTAACGTCAGAATTGCCTCTCTCGTCCCTTTACTTTTCCTAAAGCCAAACTGATCGTCACCTAGCGCATTCTCAATTTTCTTTTCCATTCTTCTGTATATTATTCTTGTAAGCAGCTTCGATGCATGAGCTGTTAAGCTGATTGTGCGATAATTCTCGGACTTGTCAGCTCTTGGCGTCTTCGGAATTGTGTGGATGATGCTTTTCCGAAAGTCAGATGGTATATCGCCAGACTCATATATTCTACACACCAACGTGAATAGTCGTTTTGTTGCCACTTCCCCCCAATGATTTTAGAAATTCTGATGGAATGTTATCTATTCCTTCTGCCTTATTTGACCGTAAGTCCTCCAAAGCTCTTTTAAATTCCGATGCTAATACTGGATCCCGTATCTTTTCTAAATCGACTCCTGTTTCTTCTTCTATCACATCAGACAAATCTTCACCCTCATAGAGGCTTTCAATGTATTCTTCCCACCTATCTGCTCTCTCTTCTTCATTTAACAGCATGAGGTACGACACTCAAATTTGTTACTTATTTGCTACTTGCTCTATTCCGTCTCACATTACTGTCCCGTACATCGACCTCCACTGGGTCTAAGAGAGCTGAATTCCCAAGTGCGAAGCTATTTTGATGTTAGGAGCTTTTCACTAATAGACCTTTTCAGGAGCGTCTAAAGAATGTAGCAGACTTTATTTATAAATTAGAAGGTAACCAAATTGTCACAGATACTATAAGATTAGCCATACACACTTGCTTGGCACAAAATTACGTCCATTTCAGTGGGGTAATAAACGAACAGTTTGATTGTCTTTTGTCTTTTACTTATGAGATTCCACCCCTGCCCCCTCTCTGAGTTCATTTCTAGCATAAATCTACATGTGCAATTTATAAAAATAGTTTTTAGAAAATGACTATGTTCCAGGATTGAGTATTAGTTTATGTATGTTGATGTGTTACGCTTATGGACAGTTACTTCCAGACGTTTTCAAACATTCCACATGCCGTAAAATTGTGAACACAGAAGCCTCAAATTCACAATGGGTTTTGTTTATAAATTATTTAGACAAAACCATAGTTATCGGTAATCACGTTCATATTTTCAAAATCTACAGGAAGCCTACCACCATTGACATCGTAACACCTGCCAATTCTCAGCACCTAGTTGCCCACAAACAAGCTACCTTTCATTCAATGATTCATCGCCTAATATCTATCACCATGAGTGCTGACAGCTTCCAAACTAAATGACATATAATCAAGCACATAGCATCAAACAACGGCTACACTTCTGCCTTGGTGGACTCCATGATCCATAAAAGCAGAAACAACGAGTATCCTCTCTTCTTGAACTAGTGCCCGACTTACCACTTCATGACTTTAATAAGTGGTGCACGGATCCATATTTAGAAGAAGTCTCTTCCACTGTTTCCAGAAAGCTTAAATCCAGGAACTATAAAACCTCTTTATGTGCACAAAATTATGGGACACGTTTTGCCCAATGGTACAGACAGCACTTCAGCTTTGGAAAAGAGCAGAATATACAAAATAACTTGTAATTGTGGCACAGTCCTTACTGGCCAGTCTGACAGAGCAGTATCTATCCGCTTGAAAGAAGTTGGAGGCGTAGGACAGGCCACCTGGTTAAAGAAGACCACAGTTGTAACGTGTAACGTGAAGTCCTACGTAACATTTACAAAAAGGTGAGATGACTTAACATGAAATAATGGATATTAATAAACATATGTCCAGTCGCCCAAGCGATGACACACAGTCCCTAACTAGCCACTTCTCATTGGGTATACTGCTAATAATCCGAAGTTTTTGAATCACGTCTCCTACTCACATGCTGTATTTTTCCTTTATTTCAGATATTTTTATTATTCAGGTATTTCGTTTGCCCTGCTAAAAATTTTAGTTTGTATGGTTAGAACTGTTTCATTTAACTGTTTAGTTTCATTTGTTGTGTTATAGCTTTTTGTAATATTGTGTCTTTTAAGGACAGGAATAATTTATTCAGCAAGATTAATTTTTTCAGTTACCCCGTTGGAATATGTCACCTAATTTCACTGCGTACTGTTCAGCTTCTTTTCGTCTCAGCATCACAGCTGTAATTTGTCATGTATTTCATTATTTAATTTGCGAGTTATTTTCTCTGAACAAAATATTTTTACATCGCATTTTTACTGAAATAATCCATTTCATTTTAGTCCTATTTCAAACATTAACGTCTGTCGTCTCTGGAAATTACCTGAGATACTCTTTAGCTGCACTATTTTACAATCTTTCATTTAACAAAAGTTTCACACCATATTTATTTATCTTTGTATCTGACGATGACGTAACCGTCGCAAACTGGATCGTAAAATAATAAGTATTGTAGAATATTACACCGGTGTCGTGTGTTTTCCATTCAAAACGAATAAAATATTCTTCCAGTAGCCGACGGAACAGTCAATTAACGTAATTAATTAACTATTAGCTTGCTGCAGAAGTTCGTAGCCTTTTTTGTTTTTCATATCGCTATTCCGGTTGATACCTGTTTATTTATCGATTTTCATTTTTTATTTGTACTTCATTCTTGTTATCTGAGTTAACATATTGTGTTTTATCATTTGGAGGCAGTGAGTGGAGCTGTGACCGATGGAGTGCCATATTGAGCAATCGGATTATTATCGACATATTCCTCCCCTTAAGTTCAATAGAATGGTAACAGCAGCGGGGACAGCCAGAAACACTTGCACTTTTTATGGGTATAATGCCACTGGACAGAGTACGGCAAGAAAATAATTTTCTCAGTTTTTTTCTTATTTTAAGGAGGATTCTTTTGACATTAGTGACTATCCAGGTTCAGGAAGAATTTCGGGGTTTGATGAAGATCTTTAATCCACAATGATCCACGTCTCAGTACCCGAAAACCGGCAAGTCTGATGAACTGTGATCGTTCCACCATTGTTCGACATCTGCATGCAGTGGGGAAGGTTCAGAAATCGGGTATACGGTTTTCGCATGCTCTAAGCCAAAATCACAAATATCAGCTGGTGGCCATATGTGCATCTCTGTTTGCTCGTCGTCAATTGGCTAGTGGACAGCGCAGAGTGTTCCCATCCTGTATCGTTATTGGCGACGAGAAATGGTGTATTTGTGCTAACCTAAGGATAAGAAAGGAATCCAAGAACAACGACCAGGAAGACTGCGTGAAGTAGTGCTATCCCACGCACACGTCCGCCTTCATTCTGCTAGACTGTCAAAAACACTACATAGGATTCGGGGTGGGAAGTCATACGTCATCCACCTTATTCACCTGATCCTGCACACTGATTTTCACCTTTTCCGTTTTCTATCGAACAACCTTCAAGGCATTTTCTTTCCGGACGAAAATGCACTCCGAACATGGCGCAACTAGTTCTTCGCCTCAAGACCACATGATTTCTACAGTCGCGGAATCGAAAAGCCACTCCATTGTTGGCAGACTGTTGTAAATAGTGAAGGAGAATAAATTATTGATCACTGAAGCCTTTGTGTGTGTACCTGTTGTGTTTATTAAACTTACGGAAAAACGCTGCGACGTTACACACCACCCTAACAATACTGTAACCTAATATGGATCCTTGTTGCAACCAATAGAAAATAAGCTGTCTTTTACTTTAACAAACTTTCTTTTATACGTACAAAGTCTGCTGCTCTCTGTGTCATCATTTGCAACTAGGTCGCCCCATGGATGTAGACATGAATGTTTACGTATCTCCAAACTGTGGAAGAAATTTAGCACGACTTTTTTGGGTTCGTTAAACAGGTTACCACAAATTTATTTTCACACATTGAGGATACTGCTAATTTACTTAGTACTGACTTATACTTACAAGACACTCATTAAGAAAATGCCAACCTTGTTTTATTAGCTGTTCCCTCGTTAGGTGAATCTGGTGTGAAGCCAACGATCTTTCAGGGACTTCAAGGGATGCATAAATGTTTCGTAGGCCGTATTTTTCGTTCAAAAACTGCATTTTCTCATTATCCCAGAAGGAAGTGGAAGCCGTCGAACTGTTTTATCCACAACTTTTTCAGTTCGCCCAGTGCTGTAGCTTATCCTTCTTATTTCTTCGCCTTAGAAGCCAGTTTCCTATATTTAAATCAGACTACTATTTTGGCAAGTTGTGACAGTTTGTTTTAAAGTCTTTCACAAACCATGTCATACTCATTTGTATGCACAGTTTCGTGCCTGTGTCACTTTCATATGGTAGACACAAATTATTTCTCAGTCTGTGTGACCTATATTACTAAACGTGTACAGTGTTCACCCTGTTATCATTGCAAGTCGTCTATATAACGGTCCAAGGTTAACAAAAATTAAATTTTTAATGTTCCATATAATTACTGACTGAATTTAAACATTTGAAATGCTGTCACAATCTACAAATTAGGAGGTACAATCTTACGTTAAGGTTTCGAACTCATTGATGGGGACATGCTGCGCCGAGTGTGGGAGGAACTTGATTATCGGCTTGATGTCTGCCGAATCACTAAAGGGGCACATATCGAACATTTGTGAATGCCTAAAAAAACTATTTGAGTTTTTGTATGTGTGTGCAAAGCATTGTGAAAATATCTCAAATAATAAAGTTATTGTAGAGCTGTGAAATCGCTTCAATCATTTGTAATAACCCTATATATATATATATATATATATATATATATATATATATATATATATATATATGAAATGTTAATTAAATGGACACCCTAGCTGCAAACAGGCGTTGATGTACTTCATTGGGGACGTGTTGAAAATGTGTGCCCGACAGGGACTCGAACCCGGGATCTCCTGCTTACATGGCAGACGCTCTATCCATCTGAGCCATCGTGGGCACAGATGATAGTGCGTCTGCATGGACTTATCCCTTGCACGTTCCCTGTGAGATCCACATTCCCGACATGTCCACACCACAACATTCGTAGTGCGCCTAATAGATGTTTGCCCATCACACTCATTACTCGTGGCAGATTAATCTACCAAGTCCTGTACGAGTTCGGGCATAGCGTGTGCGTTCGCACAAGAAGGTCAACGGCCGGGAAGCCATATTCTAACTATATATGACGGTAGTATCTGTTCCCGAAAGAACAGTTACCGTGGGTGACCATTCAGCTTTGCTAGAAATGAAATGATAATTAAATGGACACCCTAGCTGCAAACAGCTCGTACGGGACTTGGTAGATTAATCTGCCACGAGTAATGAGTATGATGGGCAAACATCTATTAGGCGCACTAGGAATGTAGTGGTGTGGACATGTTGGGAATGTGGATCTCACGGGGAACGTGCAAGGGATAAGACCCTGCAGACGCACTATCTTCTGTGCCAGCGATGGCTCAGATGGATAGAGCGTCTGCCATGTAAGCAGGAGATCTCGGGTTCGAGTCCCGCTCGTGGCACACATTTTCAACATGTCCCCAATGAAGTACATCAACGCCTGTTTGCAGCTAGGGTGTCCATTTAATTATCATTTCATTTCTAGCAAAGCTGCATGGTCATCCATGGTATCTGTTCTTTCGGGAACAGATACTACCGTCATATATATATATATATATATATATATATATATATATATATAGCTTGACGCAGCGTAAATCATCCAGACTATATTCATCTAGTATTTGAGACTAAAAGTACTTAGCGACTTGCATCAAATTTTATACACAATTTTAAACATTTGTGAAACTTTTGCGTCCCCCCCCCCCCCTCCCCCTCACACACACACACAAAACAATGAAGTGAAAAAGTTTATCGCTTACTACATTTCTGCTGTTCACCCAGTATTTTCCCAGACATGTTAAAATATGCCCTTGTCAGGCCTCTCTACAAAAAGAGGGACACCACAGACGTCAATAATTATAGACCAGTACCCTTCTTTACAGTGTTTTCAAAAATCTTAGAGAAAGTGATGTACTCAAGAGTGGTTAGCCATCTCAACAGTAATGGGATACTTAGTAAATCACAGTTCGGAATTCAAAAATGCTGTTCCACTGAGACAGCAATATACAGTTTCACTCTCCACAATTTAAATAGTAAAATGTCAGTAATAGGAATTTTCTGTGACTTGTCCAAAGCATTTGATTGTAAGAACAATGACATTATGTTATAGCAATTACAATTCCATGGTGTAAATGGAATAGCATCTGAGTGGTTTAAGTCATACCTACAGAATAGGAAACAAAAAGTTTCTTTATATGGGTCAAGTGATTTAAATAAGTTCGCCACATCATCCAGCTGGGGTGAAATTACATTAGGTGTTTCACAGGTTAGGTGTTGGTATCCTTCTGTTCTTAATATATGTGAACGACCTCCCTTCTTATCTGAAACAAGAAGCTCAACTGACACTATTTGCAGATGATACAAGCATCATTATTAATCCAGTAAAGGAAACTCCAATTGAAAATGACACAAATAAGAACTTTGGAAAGAAATTAATTGGTTTTCTGCAAATGGGCTTGTTATAAACTTTGAAAAAAAAAACCACTGTCCATCCAATTTTCTTCTGAAAAAAGTACAGTTCCTTCAATAAATATAACACATCAGCAGAAGTCAGTAGATAAGGTAGGGCATACTAAGTTTTTGGGTGTACATATAGATGAGAATCTTAATTGGAAAATTCATGTTTCGGACCTTCTAAAGCGACTAGGTTGACCAACTTTTGCAATCGGAATAACTGCCAATTTTGAGTGTACAGAAATTAGTAAGTTAACATACTTTGCATACTTTCATTATCTGATGCCATGCGGAATAATATTTTGGGGTAGCTCAATACGTGGACAAAAAGTATTCACTGCTCAAAAGAAAGTGGTTAGAATAATGTGTGGGGTTCATAGCCGCACATCTTGTAGTCATCTTTTTAAAAGATAGGGAATTCTTACAACAGCCTCACAGTACATTTACTCACTAATGACATTTGTTCTCAACAACATGCACCAGTTTAAAAACAACAATGACATTCATGATTATAATACCAGGAGAAAGAGAAAGATACACTGTTCTTTACTCAGCCTATCTTTGGCACAGAAAGAGTTTTTTTTTTTTTTTTTTTTTGTTACCAGATGAAATAAAATGTGTAACAGACAGCAGTAATAGCTTCAAAAATAAATTGAAAACATAGCTCCTTGACAACTCATTCTATACCATATATGAATTCTTGAATAAAAATAAATAACTGTATAAATATAGTATACGCTTGTTGTGCCATTTAAGGGAATCAGGTACATAATAAAAATATTAATCTTTAACACTGTACTGAAATATATATAGATATTTAAAAAATCGTGTTTCACATGTGCATTTTTTGTGCACTTGACACGTTCCATATCACTATGTCTACCGTGTCGTGCGACTGATCAATGGAACAGGCAACCAACCAACTAACTAACTAACTAATCGAACACCAGCATCAAGCATGACGTTTTAGTTCTTTTTTTTCTTTACTATTAACTATATTCACAGCACTTTTTGTACACAGTATTCACATTACCGCCGGCCAGTGTGGCCGAGCGGTTCTAGGCGCTTCAGTCTGGAACCGCGCGACCGCTACGGTCGCAGGTTCGAATCCTGCCTCGGGCATGGATGTGTGTGATGTCCTTAGGTTAGTTAGGTTTAAGTAGTTCTAAGGTCTAGGGGACTGATGACCTCAGATGTTAAGTCCCATAGTGCTCAGAGCCATATTCACATTACCGCATGTATGTACTGGTAAGGACGATATCAAGAACCCCTGTTTGTAGTTTGGTCCACCTCCATAGGTAATAAATGTATCAATTACAAGTAATTGTTGGTAATTACGCCTACAGAGCATTCTGCAGCGGTAGCTAGTTTAACCAGTGAGCTGTGACGTAATCTTGTTTCCACCGCTGATAAAAATTTTTAGTGGTAGCTTTTTGTGACAATATTACTATATATGTGCCTATATTTTCTTTATAAGACACACCTATCAAGCGCTATGTTCGAGTATTATTATTGTATTTTATACTTATTGTTAGTCGGCGACAATTTTTGTTTACATAGATGGCCGTGTGGGTATTACGAGCCGCGTTGTTGCTGGCAATATGAGCCCCAGTATAAAAGGGCACACAAAGTATAATCACTATAGAACCTCTGCTCAGTTTTGTGTTAAAGAACGCTCGAAAAGAATTACCGCCAAGGAGAAATCAAAATTAAAAACTTAAGATAAACAACAGATGATAACGGCTTTAATGACATTGTCACACAAAGGAAAAACTCAGTTTAATAAAAGTAATTCTCTTTTAAGTTTTTGTTTAATTTTTCGTATTTATCCCATGGGTCCCTTATTAAAGGCACAATTTTTGCAGAGGTTGTGTAAGATTCGAGAAGATGAATTACGTATTGAGTGTTAAACACAACATCTCAAAAACGATGTGATGAATAAGTGACAGGCACATTATTGCAGTGCATGTGTTCGCCAAGTTTGAAGTGGATGTCAAAGAAACTGTGGCCGTAAGGCCAAAAAAAAGCCCATTATACCACCTCTTCCTACACCTTCAATAGTATATCACTGCGTGAAAAATAGCTTTTGTTATATCGGAGTGCAAATTGCCTAGAGACTTTTTTTTAGGGAGCAGGGGGCAGCGGAGATTACTAGTGGCAACCTAATTCGTTTTTACGCGTATTAAAATCTTTAGATTATACACGGAGGTGATAAATGTCATGGGATACCTCATACTACCGTATATAACCTCCTTATGCCCGGTGTGTTGTAGCAAATCGACATGACATGGACTCAACAAATCCGCGGAAATTCCCGGCAGAAAAATTCAGACATGCTGCTTCTATAGCAGTCCACAATTGCGGAAGTGTTGCCGGTGCATTTTGTTCACGAACCGGTCTGTCGATTACATCTCATAAATGTTCGATGGGATTCATGTCGGGCGATCTGAATGGCCAATTCATTCACTCGAATTATTCAGAATGTTCTACAAACCAGTCGCCAAAAATTATGGGCCGGCCGTGGTGGCCGAGTGGTTCTAGGCACTTCAGTCCGGAACCGCGTGACTGGTACAGTCACAGATTCGAATCCTGTCTCGGGCATGGATGTGTGTGATGTCCTTAGGTTAGTTAGGTTTAAGTTGTTCTAAGTAACTGATCACCTCAGATGTTAAGTCCCATAGTGCTCAGAGCCATTTGAACAATTATGGGCCGGTAACATGTTTAGGAATATCAAGTCCATGAACGGCTTCAAATGGTCTCCAATTAGCTGAACATAACCATTTTCAGTTAATGATCGGTTGAGTTTGACCAAAGACCCAGTCCATTCCATGTAAACACAGCCCAAACCGTTATGGAGGCACCATCAGCTTGTACAGTTGTAACCTCCCCACCGTAATTTTTAAAAGGAAAACGACAATACTTAATACAAATGGGAGCCAAGTGTAACCTCCCCTAGCAATTAAATTTAACGACAATAAAAGTGAGAATCGCGATCTGACTCAAATATAAATTCCTCATGAAAAATTAAAGTCCATTCAGTGATAAGAAAATTTAATTAAACCGAAATATCGGTCTTTGGCCCTGTGCAAAACAATCAGAATTAAAGTCTTACCTCAGAATAAATGGATGTCACATTTCTGCTCTTGTTGTTGCGCACCGCTTGGAGGAACTGCATTGCAAATAATAATATTCTCTTTTTTTGTGATTTTAGTGAAATTTTTCTTCAAAAGAAGTGGAATGAAATGGGAAGTGCAACGAAATCTTTAGTTCAATAAAAATTAAATTTTTGAAAAAATGCTTTTGAAATAAAAATTATTATTGGGGGACTTGTTGGACAATAATTACAATAAATAAAATTTTTCATTATCTAATGATTATATTAATTAATAGTATACCTTATTCATCATCTTGACCAGTGTTGCCGACCGCCTACATCACACAACCGCACTGGGCTGCTACTACTGACCGACCGTTCTTCTGCATGACGACTATTAGCGTACTGCACGCGACGACTACTGACAGAGTACTGCTCTGCATAGCGACAACTAGACAGAGCTACAGACTCGCAACGACTAACTGACAGACTGAGAACCGCTCGCAACACTCGCGCGGTCAAGCACATACTCTCTGGTCACAGATGCTACAATGCCTCGCCATCGCTGCTATGTTACATACGTGTTTCATAACCCTCCACTGGGGGGGGGCAAAAATTTGGCAGCGATGGTGAGTCATTTGGACTTGCCAAGCGCGGCAAAATTTTTCATTAATTAACAAAATCCTACAACTTACAGAATATTTAGATGTTGTGCACACGCACTAAGTACAAAATATATCAGACAAAGACAAAATGTGAATACTAAACATAGTAGCAAATCAGAAAAATGTATATACAAATTTTTTTGACAGATAACAAAGTGCACAGGCACTGAAAAAATTCTTTAGCATATTCAGAACAAATAAACAGACTGGCAAAAAATATTATGTTGACAAGTGACATGAATACACATGCACTGTAGTTCAGAAAATAAAAAAAATGTATATACAATATAAAAGACAAGAGTGTACATATACTGTACTTCAGAACAAATCAAAAAAAATGTCTTTAGCATTTTCGCAATGAATAAACTTAATGGCAAGAAAATCATGTCCAAAGTGCACATGCACTGAAAAATGTCTTTAGCATTTTCACAACAAATAAACATAATGGCAAACATCATGTCGACCAGTGCCATAAGTGTACTCGCACTGGAGTTCAGGAATCGAAAAATGTATAACCTATGAACATAAATGATGTTACCAAAAAATTTTTTCTTTATGTGACAAGAATCAGGATAGGAAAGGGAAGGATTGCATCATGGTTGTAGCACTTTAGATTGCACACAGCTGCTCTGAAAGTCCATATCTTTCCACAGAAGTACAACACCAAGTGACACAACTTGAAGTTCTTTTCCCATCAGAATTTATCAGTGTAGCCAAGACACTGAACTGTCGTAGTAATGTTCCATGTTTTCATTTTGGCAGTACATTACGTACACCAAACAGTGGGACCATAATAATGTCTTCATCGCTCATGGTGGTGGACAGCATGTCGTGTCAACACCACACTCTTACAAGGCACACCAACGTAGAATTAGTGCAAAAACCAAATATAGTGCTCCATGATCACTAGGATAAACAGGACAAATGGACATTGCAGTAATTCAGGGTAGTCAGCTTATGAGGTGAAGGACATCAAGTCACATAATATTGACAATTACAGTCTTCATTGATAGTTTGTGGCATTCATAGCCCAGTTATTGAACATTTCTGTACCAAGTATGTAGTATTACAGAAAAATGTTCATTAATTGTTTTACATAGAATCAGTAGCCTTCTTTTCCTGGTTACAAAGCATTATGAAATAATCGCATTCTTTTTTGTCACAGAGTATAATTAAGAATCATTAACCTTCTCCTAATTACAGTTAATTAATCATTTGTCAATAATTAATCATTTGTCGTTAATTAATCATTTGTCTAATTACAGTTAATTAATCATCCGTCGTTAACTAATCATTTGTCTAATTACAGTTAATTAATTAATCATTTGTCATTCGAATCTAGTAAGGATTATTAGCCTTAATTAATTACAAAGCATTATTAAACAGTACCATAGTTAATTAATTATGTGTCATTACAATCTATTAAGAATCACTAGCTGGCATCATGGGTAATCGTATTACCATAAACAGTGGCGGTCCTTGGCCAGTTACAAAGTATATTTAGTAAGACAGAATAATGTTCATCAGAAGCCTTAATTGAAAAGGAGAGTCAATTATTGGCCTAGCATTAACATAATACATTGAGTGATACAAATTATTGGCACTCATTGGCCATTAACCAAAACATGAAAACTCAACATGGAAAAAAAGGGCTAATTAATGGCATAATTAATAACAATTCTTCAAGTGACATTAATTATTGGCACTCAGTGGCCAGCAAGTATTGAATAGAATCATCATTCAGTATTATTCAGATTATTACGAAGTCATTATTAAAAATCAGTTAATTACAGTCAAATCATTAAAAATCACAGGCATTATAAGTAGTATCATTACAATAAACAGTGTTCCTCCTTCAGTAGTACTCAGATCATTACAAAGTCATTATTAAAATCAGTTAATTACAGTCAAATCATTAATAATCACAGGCATTATAAGTAGTATCATTACAATAAACAGTGTTCCTCCTTCAGTAGTATTCAGATCATTACAAAGTCATTATTAAAATCAGTTAATTACAGTCAAATCATTAGTAATCACAGGCATTATAAGTAGTATCATTACAATAAACAGTGGCAGTTATTAGCTAGTGACAAAGCATTATTTTGAATATAGTCTCATTAAGAGGTCATTACTCAAGTGACATGCTATTCAGAGTTGATCAGTATTATTCAGAATTATCATAAACTAGTGACATTATGTGGGACTGGTAATACATTTTTTTGGTAGCAATGCATTGCGTTGGGATCGATAATTAATTGCTGAAACATAACACTATTTGCTTTTGACCTATTGCAGCAAATGAGGATAGGTAACGTCATTCGTCATGAGTCAGCTGTAGCAAGATTATGTAACAAGGCAGTACATGTGATCACATTTATAAACGATAGACACAAATGGTAAAAAATATAAAAATGCAAGTACTAGAACAGGTATAATAAGTAACAGGTTTAGTAAGTATCATGAAAAACTTCTCCTGGAAAAATTACAAAATGGATTATTGACCTGAAAGAAGAAACGCACACTATGCTGAAAAGTAGTGAACTTCGAATTAACAGGTAGCGAAATGTGTATAAAAATGTGTTTCATAGCTGTCCTTTCCAAAACTTTCCGTCATCCTACTATGCAATATTACACCTGCTGTCAAAGCAAACTGCAACAAATACTTAAATAACTACATAACATAAATACATAACTTCAACATTATCCTCATCTGTAAAGAAAACTTCATTATCCATATCATCATAACTTCACTATTATCATCATCTGTAAAGAAAAACTTCATTATTCATAACATCATATCCTTCATCATTATTCATCAGTATTCATTATCATCTGCAAAAAATCACTTCATTACTCATTATACAATTATTCCTTATCTCTAGCATATTTCATCACTAAAACTAAGATGTGTAGTTCAGTCTGACAGCCTGCATCAATCACCTTGTAATCTGAAAGAAAAAATTAGTTAAGACTGCTATTCTGTGATGAGTACAGTATAGTCTTGTTAATGCTTGTTAATCCTGATCCATTTACTCTTCCTCATAAAGTTATGGCATCTCATTTCGTTTATCCCGTAGGTGAAATTCCCATTTCTGTTGAATTTATTTCTTACATGCATCATTTCTTTCTGAAATTGATGAGCAGAGATTAATGTCTTGCATTTAAATCATATACCCACTAAATAATGACTGGTTTATGGTGACACAATTAACCATACAGCATAACATGACAGAAAACGTAATATGTTAAAGACGTTGACAGTGTTCAGATGCAAAAATGTACACAGAATAATACAATGCAGTAGCAAAAAAAAAAATGTAAAACAGTCACGATCTTGAGGTGTCATAGGGCAACAAAAAATGTCAAAGTCAACTGGTGTGTGTTATATCTTAACTATTTCACAGTACATACAAACAAAACTTGAAAACAATCATACACACAAAAAAGTGGAAAATGTGCACGGTCTGATGTGTAACGACAAGAAAAGCGACCTGCTAACCTTACCTTGCCGGGCACTTGCCAAGAAAAAATACGATAATCATCAGTAATTAGTCAGGTGAATTAATTGCATTAGTAAATGACATCATAGTGTGTTGAATCATAAAGTGTCTTCATTCAATAAACGGTTTAATGTTTGAGATATGGTGATTGCCTTTCGACTTTCTGGTTCTCAAAGTTTCGACGTGTACAACATTGGGGTGAGGGATGCTGCGAATCCGATATGGACCTGCGTATAGAAGTTCAAATTTACTGCACTTACCTTTTAATTTACTGGATAAATAGTGTGTACGTACTAGTATCTTCTGTCCAACGTGAAAGTCGCGGCGTGTACAAACCTGTTTTTGCTGTCTTCTCCGGCGCTCTGCGGCACGTTTGATGTTGTTCAGCGCAATGTCAATTATTTCGTGGTGTCGTAATCGACGAGATGTAGGAAATGTTATTAATTCTTTAATTTTGTTAGGTGGTTCAGCATTTTTCAGTATAACAGACGGAGATAGCATAGTGGATTCATTTGGAATGGAATTAATTACATCTTGGAATGAGAGTATGTGTGTATCCCAATCAATATGTCTTTTGTGGCAGTATATTCGGCACAGTTTACCAATTTCTTTCATTAATCGTTCACAGGGGTTCGAAGAAGCGTGGTACTTGGATATATAGATCGGAGAAGTGTTTCTGGCTCGTAACATGCGTGTCCATATGGTACTACGAAATTGAGATCCATTGTCAGAAATTACTTTCATCACATGCCCTACATGAGATAGAAAATGTTTTACAAATGCTTTCGAAACAGTTTTAGCAGTAGCTTTGCGTAACGGAGTGAAAGTAACAAATTTTGAAGTGAGCTCAACAGCGACAAAAATGTAGCAAAAACCTCTGTTAGTTCTCGGAATCGGACCAAAAATGTCTACTGCAGCCATATGTCTTAATTTAACAGGTATAATGGGATGTAATGGAGGAATATGTGAAGTGGTGTCTGATTTAGCTTTCTGGCAAATTTTACAAGACGCTAAAACTCGTCGTATACGTTTTTCCATGTTAGTAAAATAACAGTTCTGTCTCAGTATAAGAAAACATTTTCGTGCTCCGTAATGTGCGTAGCTTAAATGAGTGTACCAGATTAATTTGTTAACCAGTTCGTCAGGAATGCATAATAACCAATTGTTGCTGTCAGGATGAGAACGGCGAAACAGAACGTCATTGCGTACAGTGTAATGGTTTCTAATCGTAACATTTTTTCTATCTTGCCAAAGGTGTTTAATTTCTTTCCACACATTGTCTTTATTTTGCTCCTTTGCTATGTCCTGTAATGACGATGAAATAAAGTTTTCAAATGCAACTTGCTGAATGTACATGACACTGAAATTTGTTTTGCAGAAGTTGGTTGTTACGTCTTGCTGATTGTTGCCGAGAGAACGCGATAGTGCGTCTGCTATAACATTTTGTGTGCCGGGAATGTTAACAATTGTAAAATTAAATTCCTGTAAATAAAGTTTCCATCTACTTAACCTGTCGTGAGTAAATTTAGCCGAGAGTAAAAATTGTATCGCTCTGTGGTCTGTGTAAACGGTGGTATGTCTGCCATAAAGAAAGTGCCGAAATCTCGTAAAAGCCCATACAACACATAATGTTTCAAGTTCTGTAACGGAGTAATTTCGTTCAGCAGGTGACAAAATGCGACTTGCAAATGCGATGTTTTTAATTACTGTTGAGCCTTCTTCTTCAATTTCCTGGAAAATGTGTACGCCTAAAGCGGTGTTGGAACTGTCGGTGGTAATGAAAAAATTTCTAGCAAGATCTGGGTGCGATAAAAGTGGAGCATTCAACAAAGCATGTTTCAAATAACATTCTCGTGAGCAAAAATCTGCGTGTCAAAAGTAATGTTTGCGTTACTGTAATATGCAATCTGTGCTGTATCTGGTTAAAATCTATCGTATGTGTTATTATTTACGGGAGAATGTTGTGGCACATCCACTATATGAACTGTTCTGTTATTTCTTACTGACGTGTTACGCTATGGATGACACCTATTGTCTGTTTCATTCATGATTATTTGTTGTTGCTGATGTTGTTGCTGCTCATAAGATCGACTGTTATTAAATGTACGCTGAAAATTGTGCTCATCATTTTTTTACGTCTGTCATGATAGTAATTTCTATACGGCGCATTGCGATACGAGTTGAAATAGTGTGTTATCTGTACGTAGTTATTTCTTTGCTGCCATGCGTTACTATTTGTTGGAGCTAGGACTATACGTGCACGCGGCGAAACATTAAAGTTTGGTTGACCTTGTAGACTGCATTGTTGGTTAGGTATGCTAAGCGGTTGACTTTCATGCTGTTGCGGTGAAAAACGTCTATTGTTACAAAAAAAATGCGTTTGCTGTTAATTTTACACATACTGATGATTACGATTTAATCTGTAATTAAAATTACGCTGGTTTTGGAGTGCCTAAAGAATGTTGCCACACTCGGTAAAAGTTTGTCACATCGGGTTTTCATTACAATGTTTCTTAATACTAGGTAGAGCAATAGTTAAAGAGCTGTTTTGATAGATATAAAGGATAGTAGAAGAGAAGGCAGCAGTGCAGAAAACTAAAGATGAAACAGCACTACTACAGCTCGGGGCCCTATGCTCGCTACGGCACATATTCATTAAAGCGTAATGAATCCCCTGAGGTCTATTACGCACTGCAAATAAATTTTAGCTTTTGTGTTGCAAGCAATAGCGGTAAAATTCCAAAAGTAAATAGTTGTATCCATGTTAATTCCAGTTTCTGCATAATAGGTAATGCTGATGAAAATACCATAGCAAATTGTCGCCTCAGGTTCAAAGCTAGTTTCTCCGTTACAGGTAATAGCGGTGAAGGTACAAAAATAAATTGTCGTATACAGTGCAAATCGTGTATCTGTGTTCTGCCATTATTAAACTCTTTACATTTTCTGGCGGATAAAAATTGCTCGTAATCTACGTTCTCGTCATTGAATTTGAAAACACGTTCGGGTTTGTGTGTGAATCTGTTCGTCTGTGTCATTTCGGATTTCAAGTTGCGTAGCTTTTCAGATTTCAAGTCGCGTGGCTTTTCGGATCTTAAGTCGCGTAGTTGCTGTAAATTGCTCACATTATACGCGCTGCGTGACTCTGACAAATGTTCGCAAAGTAGCGGATTCTGTGACGTATTATTAACTGAAATACTTTTCATTTCTGTTACTTCTTGTTGTAAATTTGATAACTTCCTACGTAACGTGTTGTTAGATGAATCGATCTCATTAATTGTCTGCTGTAA
This sequence comes from Schistocerca serialis cubense, assembly GCF_023864345.2. Lineage (NCBI taxonomy): Eukaryota > Metazoa > Arthropoda > Insecta > Orthoptera > Acrididae > Schistocerca > Schistocerca serialis. The sequence goes on along the minus strand of NC_064646.1, from coordinate 156,169,424 downwards.
ATTTTGAAATTCAGGTGTTTGGATAAATGAAACCGGTGCAGTATCGTCTGATTTATTGTCATTAGTATTTTCGATAACATCAATACGACTGGCCAATTCATCACATTTTTCAGTCAGTATTTTAACCTGATCGTCGGTTTTAGAATCAGATGCATTAATCTGTTTTTGCAACTCACGCGTAGTTTCGCTCAGTTTTTTAACATCAGCTTTGACGACATCTGAATCATGTGCTAGTTCTAATTGTTCTAGTCTGTCGGTCACTGTTTGAATATTTACTGTGTGTGTATCTGTTTTTGATTTAAGATCAGAAATTTCATCCCGTAATTCCGCGTTCAATTGTTCTATGGTATTAATTTTGTCGGACACTGTAGTAATATTATTGTCTACATACGTCTTCGCTTTCGCGAATATTTTACGTTTGTCCTCTTGTCTTTGTGCAGTGATTGTCTCCATGACTTGTCGTTTTACTTTGTTTTGATCCTGAATAAATCTGCGGAAACGCGTATCACTGTTCTGTATGTGCTGATTAAAGCGCTCGTTAATCTGAGTGTTCTGCTGTTCGAATTTCGCGTCTATCTTTGCGTCCATAGTGCGCGAAAGTTCTACCGTCATTGCTCTAAACTCGTCCCGTAATTGTACAGCTTTTTCAGAGCATTGTTTAGCGACTCCGCTAATTTCGTCTCTGAGTGTATCTGTTGCGGCTGTCTGCATTTCCCTTAATTCTTGCGCAACAGACTTTATTTCTTCGCTATTTTTTTGTGAACAAGCCTCAATTTCCACGCGCAACTGTTCCTTAGTGTCGTGGCACTGCGCGGCAACGGCTCTAATTTGTTCGCCAAGCTGTCTGGAATTGTCGTCTAATTTTTCATTTTGTTGTCTGAGCTGTTCACTAAGTTGTTTGAAATTCTCTTTAAATTGTTTGTTATCTACACTCTGTTGTTTGACTTGTTCATTAAGTTTGTCTTGTTTTTCGTTCTGTTGTTTGACCTGTTCACTGAGTTGTTTGAGATTGTTGTTAGTTTTCTCACTTTGCTGTTTGTTTGATTCAAGAATTTGTAGCAACAATGCCTTAAGTGGATCCGACACAAAATTAGCATTTCTATTCTCTGTGCTGTTTAATGGTGGATCTGGAATTGTTTCGCTTTCAGTAACCATTTGGTTATTTTGAGATTTACAAAAAGGTTTGTCAGTCGAATGTATACTATCAGTCATTGTTTCGGAATTAAATAAATCTGTCGTACCTTGTGTATCCTGTTCATTTTCATTAGACAAATTTGTCTGTACATTACTTAGATTTTCTAAATCGGGTGTGTTAAGCTCGGCAGCGCTCATTACTATAGACCGCTCCGCGTCATCAATTGTCGTCAAGTTAACAGACGAGACAATTGAGTTCGTTTGCTCATCATTAAGGTGAAAGTCATCATTAATGGTTGTATTGCACTGATTGTTAGTGAACGCAGGATTGTCATCATCACACTGCGTGTCATAATTACTATCGGTCACGCTGTTTAAGTCGGTAATTTCATTCAAAATACCTCGCGATACACTATTCACAGTCTTTCGCGGCATTTTTACAATAGTCACAATTTTTCAGAAAATAAATAAGCACAATGCAAAAGCAACACACAAATACAACAAAGCAACAAATTGCCGTTGACCTGTAGAAAGAAAGTCACAATATTATTAAAAGCGTTGCGCTAAATCCTAATTATATCTAAGCAAATAAGAGCAGATATCTGACTGTCGCTCAAAAGACTCTCAACGAAATACGATCCTGGACTGGGTGTCGCCAAGTGTAACCTCCCCACCGTAATTTTTAAAAGGAAAACGACAATACTTAATACAAATGGGAGCCAAGTGTGACCTCCCCTAGCAATTAAATTTAACGACAATAAAAGTGAGAATCGCGATCTGACTCAAATATAAATTCCTCATGAAAAATTAAAGTCCATTCAGTGATAAGAAAATTTAATTAAACCGAAATATCGGTCTTTGGCCCTGTGCAAAACAATCAGAATTAAAGTCTTACCTCAGAATAAATGGATGTCACATTTCTGCTCTTGTTGTTGCGCACCGCTTGGAGGAACTGCATTGCAAATAATAATATTCTCTTTTTTTGTGATTTTAGTGAAATTTTTCTTCAAAAGAAGTGGAATGAAATGGGAAGTGCAACGAAATCTTTAGTTCAATAAAAATTAAATTTTTGAAAAAATGCTTTTGAAATAAAAATTATTATTGGGGGACTTGTTGGACAATAATTACAATAAATAAAATTTTTCATTATCTAATGATTATATTAATTAATAGTATACCTTATTCACCATCTTGACCAGTGTTGCCGACCGCCTACATCACACAACCGCACTGGGCTGCTACTACTGACCGACCGTTCTTCTGCATGACGACTATTAGCGTACTGCACGCGACGACTACTGACAGAGTACTGCTCTGCATAGCGACAACTAGACAGAGCTACAGACTCGCAACGACTAACTGACAGACTGAGAACCGCTCGCAACACTCGCGCGGTCAAGCACATACTCTCTGGTCACAGATGCTACAATGCCTCGCCATCGCTGCTATGTTACATACGTGTTTCACAGTACATTGTTAGGTCCAAGACTTCCTGGCTTCTGCGTCACAGTCGAACCGTACCACCAGCGCTCACCAACTGAAATCGATCTGACCAGACCACGATTTTCCAGTCGTCTAGGGTCCAACCGGAATAGCCACGAGACCAGATGAAGCGCTGCAAGTGATTTGATGTTAGCAAAGGCACTCTAGTAGGTCGTCTGCTGCCATAGCCCATTAACGTCAAATTTTGCCGCACTGTCCTAACGGATACGTTCGTCGTACGTCCCACATTGATTTCTACTGTTATTTCATGCAGTTTTCGTGGTTGTTACTACCGACAACTCTTCGTTCTTCAAGTGAAGGCCGTCGGCTACTGCGTTGTCCATGGTGAGAGGTAATGCCTGAAATATAGTATTCTCAGAACACTCCTGACACTGGATCTCGACATGTTGAACTCCCTAACGAATTCCGAAATTGGATGTCCCATACGTCTAGATCCATCTACCTTTCCGCGTTCAAAGTCTTTAAATTCCCGTCGTGCAGCTATAATCATATCGGGAACCGTTTCACATAAAGAACTTGAGTTCAAATGCCAGCTCCACCAGTACACTGTTCTTTTATAGCTTGTGTACGCATATCGCTATTCCATGACGTTTGCCACTTTAGGGTAGTACGAGGCTGAGTAAAATTAAACCTTAAATATTTTTTAAATATTATTTATTGTGCAGAAGTGGTACAAAGCTGTATTACTTTTCAATATAATCTCCCCCACGCTCAATGCAAGTCCTCCGGCGCTTACAAAGTGCATAAATTCCTTTAGAAAAATATTCTTTTGGTAGTCCGCGCAACCACTCATGCACCACGTGGCGTACCTCTTCACCAGAACGCAACTTCTTTCCTCCTACTGCGTCTCTGAGTGGTACAAACATATTGAAAGCACTTGAGGCAATGTCTGGTGAGTATGGTGGATGAGAAAGACACTCAAAATGGAGGTCTGTGATTGTTGCAACTGTTGTACGGGCAGTGTGGGGCGTTGCTTTGTCATGTTGCAAAAGGACACCTGCTGACAGCAATCCACGTCGCTAAAATTTGATTGCAGGCCGCAGATGATTTTTTAGATCTGTGTGTGATGCACTGCTGACAGTGGTCCCTCTAGGCATGTAATGCTCCAAAATGACGCCTTTGTCGTCCCAAAAGAGAGTCAGCATAATCTACCCTGCTGACGGTTCTGTTCGAAACTTCTTTGGTTTTGGTGATGAGGAATGGCGCCATTCCTTGCTCGCTCTCTTCGTTTCCGGTTGGTGGAAGTGGACCCAGGTTTCGTCCCCAGTAACGATTCTTGCAAGGAAGCCATCACCTTCTCGTTCAAAGCACCGCAGAAGTTCTTCACAAGCGTCGACATGTCGTTCTCTCATTTCAGGAGTCAGCTGCCGTGGCACCCATGTTGCAGACACTTTGTGCACAATGTGGTGTGCTGACCCATGACTAATCTGTAAACATACTGCAATGTCGTTCAGTGTCAATCGGCGGTTTTCCTTCACTATGGCTTCAACTGCTGCAATGTTCTGTGGAGTCACTCTCGTTGTGCCTCACCTGGACGAGGAGCATCTTCCACTGAAGTCACACCATTTGCGAACTTCCTACTCCATTCGTAGACTTGGTAGACTTGCTGCTGTGACAAAGACGCATCACCGTACTGAATCTTCATTCGTCGATGAATTTCAATAGGTTTCACACCTTCACTACGCAAAAACAGACAAACCGAACGCTGATCTTCACTGGTGAAAGTCGTAAGTGGGGCGGCCATCTTTATACTGATACTGCGACGGTATGTGTGAATCTGCACTATGCTGCAAGCTACAGGCCATTCTGCACGCTGTTTGTAGCACGCTTACCAACTTACAGGATAACTGCGAGAAATTTCGATTTGTTATTACAAATTTAAAGTTTTCATTTGACTCACCCTCGTATTTGAAGAGTAAAGATTTCATTTTCCATCACATATCGGAAATACAGTATGGGGTAGAGGGAGGGGGATGAATGAAAGGCAAAAATCGAGTCACAGAAGGAATGACTTTCTCGCTGTGATCCTCCAGTTCGGAAAGAGATGGTGGTCGCTTTTTTTTATCATTATGACATGGGCGTTGGGAGGGACGCGCGCCCATAAACACTGAAGCGGAGAGGAATACGGTAGGAACCAAGATTACAGCGTACGGACGCGTCGGCGACGGCGGCTGCGGAGCGTATTTTTCCGGAGCGGACCGTAACTCACAGGTGGTGGGTGATGAGGGAGGGGGGTGGGGGTGGGCGGGGGTTCAGTCGGCGCCCCTTATCTGCTGGGGGTGGTGGCAGGTGGCGCTATCTCATTGGCGGCACGTTGCCCAAACACGGCGCCTCGCCGGACTTTTTGTGTATTCCGGCGCGCCGGCAGAGGCGGCAGTGGCTGCGGGTAGCCTGCTGGTGTTTGCGCTCTCCTGTCCGCAGGCACGGCGGCGAGTGCAAGCAGCGAGATGGTCGTCTGTCGGGCCGGCGGCTAGCCGCTGCTGTGTTCCCACCAGGGCAGTGCCTACGTGACCCAGTGAGACCAGAATAGTAATTGCTCCACTGCTTTCCTCGCTGTATATCAATGTCACTTCATCTGCTGGAGAGACTGCTGCCCAACAGAACTGGTCGACCAATTCTAAACACCATTTCTCCAGAGAAAGCTGTTTGTAGGCCAGAAAGAAGCTTCATAGACCAAGAGTTGTCTTACCCCACATATTACATGAACAAGAAAAAAATGTCTGTAGTTAATGTAGAATTAATTGCTGATTACAACGATTTGAAAGAAAAGCTTTCAGTGAAAGGTGGAAAACGGCAGTTCCATGCTGCACAGTATTAAAACTAATCAGAACCTGAGTCAGACAGTTTCTGGAACTGTTCATGTGCCGCTAAGAATAAAGCATACCGTGCATGACAAAATGGCGCTATCCAAAACTGGTGCCGAGGCAACTGTGGTGCACCACCTGCGATGGCCGGCCTGTAAATTGATTGCTTAATGCTGATGATTTAGCCCTCCTATCCTGTTGGTCGACTTCAAGCCCAGGGCCATGCAGCCACTCAGCCACCTTGCTGTCTGCCTGCACTTTCGTGGGCAGGTGCTGAAGCTGAGAACTGCCTCCCCCATATTGGGTCCACCAGGTAGTACTGCATGGCAAACCGCTCCCTGCCCTGAGCTGTGGGACTGTCTCCAATCAGTGTGGCTGCCTTGGTGGACTGCTGCCCACTGATGGAGTCAGCGTCATTGATGAGTCGCTGCCATCACTATGTCATTGGCAGAGAGATGCTCCAGGTGGCCAATGACAATGCCGCCCGCCGACCGTGTACAGTTCACACATTGCGGCAAGGCGAGCGTTACGAATACGAGCTTCGTCACGACTGTTGTTGTTTGCTGACAAACAAATAAATGTTTTAACAAATGCTGCTTTCGTGATTTTACGTTGGACGACAACCAGACAGCCACTCTTTGCTTCATCGTTATTCCCTCATGTATGGTGAACTACTTGTTTATTCACGTCTGACACCAATTGAAAAGTCCAGCCATTCCTGGCATCTAAGAAAGTGACGTGCTCACATTGTTCACACATCTTCCTTCCGCCCCATTGCCTTGCTTGTTTCTCCCAGGTGAGTACATTACCCTTATCAAGGAAGTAGCCCCTCGCATATACCTTCATAAAACCTACATAGTGCTGTGTATGAAAATCGCTGACTGCATTGTGTGCAGCCTGTGGCTGGTTGGACTCATTGTTGGATTATGAGCTAGTGTAGCGTTGGGCAGTTGGATGTGAACAGTCCGTAGCGTTGGGCAATTGGAGGAAAGCCGCCAGCAGTGGTGGATGTGGGGGAGAGATGCCAGAGTTTTGAGAGTTTATTATGAGCGGACGATCTGGACGTGTGTCCGTCAGAAAAAGGAAATTTGTAAGACTGGATGTCATGAACTGATATACAGGGTGAGTCACCTAACATTACCGCCGGATATATTTCGTAAACCACATCAAATACTGACGAATCGATTCCACATACCGAACGTGAGGAGAGGGGCTAGTGTAATTGGTTAATACAAGCCATAAAAAAATGCGCGGAAGTATGTTTTTTAACACAAACCTACGTTTTTTTTAAATGGAACCCCGTTAGTTTTGTTAGCACATCTGAACATATAAACAAATACGTAATCAGTGCCGTTTGTTACATTGTAAAATGTTAATTACATCCGGAGATATTGGAACCTAACGTTGACGATTGAGTACCACTCCTCCGCTTTTCGATCGTGTGTATCGGAGAGCACCGAATTACGTAGGGATCCAAAGGGAACGGTGATGTACCTTAGGTACAGAAGAGACTGGAACAGCACATTACGTCCACATGCTAACACCTTTTTATTGGTCTTCTTCACTGACGCACATGTACATTACCATGAGGGGTGAGGTACACGTACACACGTGGTTTCCGTTTTCAATTACGGAGTGGAATAGAGTTTGTCCCGACATGTCAGGCCAATAGATGTTCAATGTGGTGGCCATCATTTGCTTCACACAATTGCAATCTCTGGCGTAATGAATGTCGTACACGCCGCAGTACATCTGGTGTAATGTCGCCGCCGGCTGCCACAATACGTTGTTTCATATCCTCTGGGGTTGTAGGCACATCACGGTACACATTCTCCTTTAAGGTACCCCACAGGAACAAGTCCAGAGGTGTAAGATCAGGAGAACGGGCTGGCCAATTTATGCGTCCTCCACGTCCTATGAAACGCCCGTCGAACATCCTGTCAAGGGTCAGCCTAGTGTTAATTGCGGAATGTGCAGGTGCACCATCATGCTCATACCACATACGTCGACGCGTTTCCAGTGGGTCATTTTCGAGCAATGTTGGCAGATCATTCTGTAGAAACGCGATGTATGTTGTGTTTGTTACAACACGCAACTGAACGTCAGAGGATTCTAGCGTCAACTTTAGGTTACAATATCTCCGGATGTAGTTAACATTTTACAATGCAACAAACGGCACTGATTACGTATTTGTTCATATGTTCAGATGTGCTAACAAAACTAACGTGGTTCCATTTAAAAAAACGTAGGTTTGTGTTAAAAAACATACTTCAGTGCATTTTCTGTATGGTTTGTATTAAACAATTACACTAGCCCCTCTCCTCACGTTCGGTCTGTGGAATCGGTTCGTCAGTATTTGATGTGGTTTACGAAATATATCCAACACACACATATATATATATATATATATATATATATATATATATATATATATATATATATATATAATGACTTCTGAACACTATTAACTTAAATACAATGTGTGTTCTCTATCAAAATCTTTCATTTGCTAAGTATGCCTATCAGTAGTTAGTGCCGTCAGTGGTTAAAATCTTTTATTTAGCTGGCAGTATTGGCGCTCGCTGTATTGGGGTAGTTCGAGTAACGAAAATTTTTGTGAGGTAAGTGATTCATGAAAGGTATGTGTTATTGTTATTCACGGCCATTCGTTTGTAGGGATGATTGGAAGTCAGATTGATCAGAATAAGTAACGAGAGAACTGTCTGAGTACGTTCAATTTTGCTCAGCTGTTTGAAAATCAAACAACGTAAGAGTTTTTCCAGCGCTGTCGTTCTTTACATACAAAGGGGAAGTTTCAAGATCAGGTAATAGCTTCCATGGTACCAGAGGGAGCTGGAGAGAGTAAAATCTGTAGAGGAAGACAGATATTGGAAAATATTCAGCAAATAATTGAAGACGTAGGTTTTAAGTGCGACTTTGAGATGAAAATGTTAGCGTAGGATAGGAATTTGTGGCCCGTCACATCAAACCATTTAGAAGACTGATGATTCAGAAAAAAAGCACTTTGCAGCTACAGACTGTTGTGTGTTTGTGAACAGCCTCGGAGTTCCTGCAGTCACTTTGGTGCCATAGCAATCGCTGGTGTCTCATGGACTTCGTAGCAAACGTTGCCATGAAATGGTTAACTTCGCCGTATGCTGCATTTCCTGGACACTTGTAGCAGAGCGTGTAACACGTAGGTAAGCTGCCCTTCTCGCTACAGAGGGACACAGCTCAATATATAACCATCCCATTCCTTTGCCGGGTTCCATTATCTAGGGAGATAAATGAGTAATAGGTTTCCCACATTCCCCTTCAACCAAAGAATGACCAGTAAGAAGCTTGCCAATATTCAGAATAAAGCCCCTCCAAACTCGCCGTCAGACTTTTTGCTCGCGGTTTCTCAACGGTTTCTGGGATAACTGTTTATTGGACGAGCATCCACATCAAAATTTTTAAATGTTGACTGAAAAACTGCTGCAGCTGTTGTATATCCTTTGTTAAAAGTGCGACCGGTTTTGTAATTTAAATTAAAACATCAGGTGCAAATCTGAATAAAAAGAAGCTAGAGACCGTGAACAATATTACGCAAAGACCATATCACAAAGATAAAGTGTCCGCAAGACTGAATAATTATATTATAATGGTCAAAAGTTGACTACCGCCTTTTGTGAAAATACCTAAATTTAAAAAAAAAGGCTGGGATTGGACTGGGAACATGGCTTGACCACTGTAATGTCAGTACTGTCTTTCGGACACTTTTCATCACTATGATATGGTCTTTGCCAAATATTGTTAACGGTCTCTTTCTCCTTTTTATTCAGATTTGCCGCTGATGTTGCAATTCAAATTACGAAACCACTCGTGCCTTTAACAAACGAATTACAACAGCTGCAGTGGTCTTCATTGAAGATGGTTTCTGGGATAGTGTAATTGAAGAAGCTTCAGTAGCTTCTTTAATTACACCAAGATATCAGCTAGTCAAGATGTCTGGTAATACAACTATAAAAAAGGCACTTTGCAGCTATGCAGAGCTTGGAACTCAGTCAGTGAGAGGCATGAGAGACTAGGGATGGAAACAAGCCGCGGCGTTTACGTCACGAGGGTAGGACTGACAAGGGGAGGCCGCCAATTGTGAAATTCAGATTCAATTCATACTGCGCATAATAAAAGCTTATGGCCAGAGGTGTAATGTGGCAAAGCACCAAGATGCACTTCTCAGCCGTTGTCGAGAAAATCGACAGTTAAAATAAACCGTTGCGGCGAAATACTCTCAACGATTAATAATTATCTACAGCATCGTGGCGCAGCGGTAAGCGCTGGGTTCGTAATCCGACGGTCGCCGGATCGAATCTCGCGCCATGCAATTTTTTTTTTAGTATTTGCTTTTGTAATTCAAATGTGTGTATACACACACACACACACACACACACACAGACACACACACACACACACACAGATATATATATATATATATATATATATATATATATATATATATATAAAATTCCCGGCAATCAGTTGCAACAATTATGCATATAATAAGTTGTTGAAAGTCGTTTGTCGTGGATAAATTGGCGACATCGAACATCATTATGTTTTCCGCAAACAAAGTTGTATTTCACAAATGTTATTAATTGTCTTCATAATGTTAACCACGTATAGTTAACGGAAGACCTAGAAACGATATTCCGAAACGAATACGTATAGCGTAAGTCAAACGTTCTAATTAGAATAGAAACCCCACGAACACAAATTTGCTGTGGCAGGTATGAAATATAAACTCCGTTACTCGCTCGTTACACTTGAAGGACAGATGTTGAATGGGCCGAAACGAGCCGCCGCATCCTGCTAACTTCGAAAGAAGGTAGATGCGGTCCCTAGCGCAACTTATAACATCGTCGAAAATCGGTGCAGACGTGAGAGCTTTGGTACACCATGTTAAACAAACGGAAAAATGGAGGCGATACAATTGGAGAGCGATCCGCGTTCACCAACATGCATAAGCAATTCATATACCGCTGCGCCACGACGCTGTATAAAATTATTAATCGTAGAGAGTATTTCACCGCAACGGTTTATTTTAACTGTCGATTTTCTCGACAACGGCTGAGAAGTGCATCTTGGTGCTTTGCCACATTACACCTCTGGCCATGAGCTTTTATTATGCGCAGTATGAATCGAATCTGAATTTCACAATTGGCGGCCTCCCCTTGTGAGTCTGCTCGCTCGCTCAGCTCAGCAGACAAAACTCGCAACTGGGTGTGTACGTACTAACGAGAACTGCATCCTATACTGCTCCCTGCTGTTATGAAGTCTTAGCGATTGTTAGTTGTACACCAGAATTTATTATCAATTTTCAACATAAATGGTATAACGGCTTGTGTATAGCATGTAGTCTCTTCTGCGTAACAATCCTCAATTCACACAAGATGTGGTGTCTTATACAACTGATAATCATTTTGGTATGATTTTAATTTTAATTTTATTTTACCGCAGTACTGCAGTAACAAATTATTAGTAATCCTTCCTATCATTGTACGAGTAAAAACAGTAAGACTCCATAATAGAGGATTCCATCTAGAATGTGTAATGACGGAAGCGGCTCTTTGCCTACTGTCAGACGACTTAGCTGTTGATTTCAGACGTCAACGCCTGTGCGTGGTCTAAGGTATTTGCGATACGCGAATGAGAGAGTCGATAAATGAATATTCGTTTCGTCACGATTTATTACCTTGATATATAAGTGGTAGACAATTAAAAACCGTATACACACCACAACAGAACCATCGAGTGATTCATTTCACAAGGAATAATGACATGCGTTAGGACATCTATCACACTAGCATAAGAGATGATCAGTTCCTGCTGTTCCTGTCGGCTGCTGTCGGATCTACATCTGCACCAACTCTTGTACTTCTTTGTCCGACTGGAATCGACGCCCACACACGTTTTACTTCTGGTCCGCCAAAGATGTGAAAATCACACCTCGAAAGATCCGGGTTGTACGTTGCAGTGTTTCCCAAGCAAATGGCTGAAGCGTAGCCTTCGTCGATTGGCAGTGTCTGGGTAGGCGTTATCGTGCATCAGGATGACCACCAGAAGGAAAATTTCCACGCTACATGAGTGTGCGCTGACATGAAACTTCCTGACAGTTTACAACTCTGAGCCGGACAGACACTCAGACCCGGGAGCTTTGCCTTTCATGGGCAAGTTCTCGAGAGACTGAGCTACTTGAGGTTGGAGGCGAGGTACTGGATAATGTAAAGCTGTGAGGACGGGCAATTAGCCGTGTTTGAGTAGCTCAGTATGTAGAGAAATTGTCCATGAAAGGCAAAGGTCCCGAGTTCAAGTCTTGGTCCTACACACATTTTTACACTGCCACGAAATTTCAAGTATCAGTATGATTCCGTCTGTCAGCCTGAGGACAAATGGCAACGCCAGCAGTGGAAAATTCCCACATCTCCCCCCGCCAAGGAAATCCAAAGTTATTCACACAATTTCTGGTAAGATCATGATAGCCCTCTTGTTTGATTGTAGGAACCCTCGAATTCTACGGGCGTGGAACCCCAATCGATGTACAGCACTATGGAGACACTTGCACAAACCGGGATGCGCCATAAAGTCAAAGTCAAAATGTGCACCAGTGCTGTCAGACGGAATCACCCTGTTGCACAATGCCACCTGCCCCCACACTGCCCATCATACGAAAGTTACGCTTCAGCAGTTTGTTTGGAACACACCGCAACACATTCGGTACAGCACAGGTCTAAATTAATTATGTGAAATAACAGCGAAAAAATGCTCCTAACGGAGCACGAAAAAGGCTAAAATGCTCCTGCTTTAAAAATGATCGCAAACGTTCTGGCATGTGAACATACTCGCGTTCATTTTCCATGCAACTCACCTCTTACTCCTACGAGCTCCTCTAATTGTAACTCACTCGCATCCACTAGTTCACCGCTGTAGGTAGCTCATACCCATTTACTCCCACTCGACTATTCTCCAGCACATTATCACTATCTCATTGTGTCTCTCTCGCTGCCTCCTGTCTCACAGTCACAAACTACTTTTTCCTGTCCTCCAACTACTGTCTCCTCTCGCTGCCACTGTCTCTCTCTTGCTCTTTCTTACTTCTACTATTGTTTCATTGGTTCATTTGCGGGAGGGACCAAACAGCGAAGTCACTACAGTCTGATTTATTCCTTCCCACTGCTGCTGTCTCCTCTCACTATCTCTCTCTTCCTCGTTGTCTCTGTCGTAGACTCCGTCTCTCAGTATTATTGACTACCACTCATTTCCAATATCTCATTCTATTCATTCCTCTCATACCGACAAAGTCTACTTCGCTCTTTTCTTAGCACTTTACTGTCACAACACTTAACTACACTGAAGAGCCAAAGAAACTGGTACAATATCGCGTAGGGTCCACGCGGATGCAAAAGTGCCGCGTGCATAGACTGGACTAACGTCTGAAGTAGTGCAGGAGGAAACTGACATAATGAATCCTGCAGGGCCGTCCATAAATAAATAAGAGTACAAATGGCTGGAGATCTCTTCCGAACAGCACGTTTCAAGGCATCTCAGATATGCTTAGTAATGTTCATGTCTGGGGAGCTCTGTGGCCAGCGGAAGTGTTTAAGAGTATTCCTGGAGCCACTCTCTAGCAAGTCTGGACGTGGGGGGGGGGGGGGGGGGGTCTCACTGTCCTGCTGGAATTGCCCAAGTCCGTCGGAATGCACAATGGACATGACTGGATGCAGGTGTTGAGACGGGATGCTTACGCACGTGTCACCTGTCAGAGCGGTGGGTAGGTAGTCAGATCAAGGGTTGGGTTGATATGGGGGGAAGGGACCAAACAGCGAGGTCATCGGTCCCATCGGATTAGGGAAGTATGGGAAAGGAAGTTGGCCGTGCCCTTTCAAGGGAACCATCCCGGCATTTGCCTGAAGCGATTTAGGAAAATCACGGAAAACCTAAATCAGAATGGCCGGACGCAGGATAGAGCCGTCGTCCTCCCGAATGCGAGTCCAATGTGCTAACAATTGCCCCACCTCACTCGGTGTCAGAATGGTATCTAGACGTATCAGGGGTCCCACATCACCTCAACTGCACACGCCCCACACCATTATAGAACCTCCACAAGTTTGAACAGCCCCTGCTGACAAGCAGGGTCCATGGATTCATGAGGTTGCCTCCAACTCGTACACGACCATCCGCTCGATAAAATTTTAAACGAGACTCGTCCAACGAGGCAACATGTTGCCAGTCGCTGGCCGGAATGGCCGTGCGGTTCTAGGCGCTACAGTCTGGAACCGTGAGACCGCTACGGTCGCAGGTTCGAATCGTGCCTCGGGCATGGATGTATGTGATGTCCGTAGGTTAGTTAGGTTTAAGTAGTTCTAAGTTCTAGGGGACTGATGACCTCAGAAGTTGAGTCCCATAGTGCTCAGAGCCATTTTTTTTGTTGCCAGTCATCAACAGTCCAATGTTGGTGTTGACGGGCCCAGGCGAGGCGTAAATCTTTGTATCGTGCAGTCATCTGGGGTACACGTGTGAACCTTCGGCTGCGAAAGCCCATATGATGATGTTTCGTTGAATGGTTCGCACACTGAGACTTGTTGATGGCTCAGCATTGATATCTGCAGGAATCTGCACTTCTTTCACGTTGAACGATTCTCTTCAGTCCGTTCATGCAGGATCCTTCTCTGGCCGCAGCGATGTCGGAGATTTGATGTTCTACCGGATTCCTGATAGTCAAGGTACACTCGTGAAATGGTCGTATGGGAAAATCCCCACTTCATCGCTACCTCGGAGATGTTGTGTCCCACGGGTCGTGCGCTGACTGTAACACGGCGTTCAAACTCACTTAAATCCTGATAACCTGCCATTGTAGTAGCATTAACCGATCTATCAACTGTGCCACATACTTGTTGTCTTATATAGGCATTGACGACCGCACCGCCTGTTATGGCTGTTTGCATATCTCTGCATGCCTATACCAGTTTCTTTGGCGCTTCAGTGTGTGTTCCACGCCACTGTGTCCCTCTTCTGCTCTCACACTACCGTTGCCACCGTGCTTTCTAAACCACAACCATTGTCTATTACCTTCCAGTATTCATAACTTTCATCTCTCAGCACAAAAAGCGCGAAATTTTTGGCATGCCGAAATATTTGTGATAGTTTTTAAATATGCTGAGGAAGGTAGAATGAGGCAGCTGGTACCCCAATTTCCAGTCCGACACTTTTTGTAAAGAGGAGCACATTCGCCTTTTTTGTGTTCTGATGTGAACACGTTTCTGCTCGTTGCTTTCTTTTCCCTACCATAGCAGGGTATGTCACTCAAATGAGAATAACTTTATGGGTCAACACATTTTGATACTTTATCTATGTGGAATTGAAATAACACAAGTAATTTTACACCTCAGACCCGCTTTTGCAAGCACAAAAAAATAGCGTTTGATTCAGTTCTACAATATAGGGTTAGCAGATCAATTCTGGCGACAGAGGGGACACTATACAGCATGTTTCTCCGTACTAAGTAATTTTATAAACTAAATTTCCGCGTCACACCGGATTTCACTTACGTATTTTATGATGCTTTTCAACCTCTTTAGGTATTAAACGTATAATGATAGTTACAAATTTTTCAAAGTTGCTGGAGACGAGGATCTTAGGAATATAGCGTATACATTTGAGCCATTTGCTGTGCATAGCTGTCTTTGAACCCGAGACTCGGATGATTTTCTAAGGAACCGGCCATGAATTAATGATGCCTCCATAAAACCTTTAATGGCCACCGTACACCATATCAAATTCAACGAGAACGAACCTATTTGCTCCCTCTGCCTATGCAGGAGCAAATGTGCGAAATTAATACTTTGACCGTGTACTGTAGGGTGTGACACTTAGGAGATCACTCGGTTCGGTGTACAGGTGAGCCATAGCCCCAGGGCTGTGCAAAACACTTCACCCTAACGTTCTTTGACCTAGAGAACCTGAGGTACGTGCCCTGGAAGAGTCCCGTTTTTATGCTCGGCGTTTTGGAAAATATTGGTAGCGCGTACTGTCGCATGTGCACCGATTATAACATTTGTATCAACAGGCAGGATCAATAAAATTGAAAAGAATTAATGTGTGTTATCCGGAATGCGAACATTTTTCCGTAGCCTAACCGGCAGCCAAAACAGTAGCAACTGTCTTCACTTAAAATATGTGTAATTCAATCAACCGATTTTTTTCAGTTTAGTGCGAAAATTAGTTTTTGAAGTGCTGTTAATGGTTTAATTGCTCAGTTATGAATAAAGAAACATACATAAAAATGTTCTCAAATACAGTTCGTGAGAACGGTTCTGTACTACATACTGGAGTTATCGGAGACGGCGCCTTAATCCACCTTGACCTCAGAGTTCTGAATCACCGCTTAGGCGCCACTCTACGGCACCTTCCAGTTGGTGTCCACGGAGACGCCGTTCGCTGGCTGCTCACGTGATGTAGAAGCCTGATGTCAAGTCGTTTTTAGAGACCAAACCATTAAACAAAAATTGAAAAAGGAAAATTTGTGATACGGATAGCTTTTCATTAAAACATTAAATACCATAGCTGTATACTGAAATGATGTCAAAAAGTATTATACAGGGTGTTACAAAAAGGTACGGCCAAACTTTCAGGAAACATTTCTCACACACAAATGAAGAAAAGACGTTATGTGGACATGTGTCCGGAAACGCTTACTTTCCATGTTAGAGCTCATTTTAGTTTCGTCAGTATGTACTGTACGTCCTCGATTCACCGCCAGTTGGCCCAATTGAAGGAAGGTAATGTTGACTTCGGTGCTTGTGTTGGCATACGACTCATTGCTCTACAGTACTAGCATTAAGCACACCAGTACGTAGCATCAACAGCTTAGTGTTCATCACGAACGTGGTTTTGCTGTCAGTGCAATGTTTACAAATGCGGAGTTGGCAGATGCCCATTTGATGTATGGATTAGCACGGGGCAATAGCCGTGGCGCGGTACGTTTGTATCGAGACAGATTTCCAGAACGAAGGTGTCCCGACAGGAAGACGTTCGAAGCAATTGATCGGCGTCTTAGGGAGCACGGATCATTCCAGCCTATGAATCGCGACTGGGGAAGACCTAGAACGACGAGGACACCTGCAATGGACGAGGCAATTCTTCGTGCAGTTGACGATAACCCCAATGTCAGCGTCAGAGAATTTGCTGCTGTACAAGGTAACGTTGACCACTTCACTGTATGGAGAGTGCTATGGGAGAACCAGTTGTTTCCGTACCATGTACAGGATGTGCAGGCACTATCAGCAGCTGATTGGCCTCCACGGGTACATTTCTGCGAATGGTTCATCCAACAATGTGTCAATACTCATTTCAGTGCAAATGTTCTCTTTTACGGATGAGGCTTCATTCCAACGTGATCAAACTGTAAATTTTCACAATCAACATGTGTGGGCTGACGAGAATCCGCACTGAATTGTACAATCACGTCATCAACACAGATTTTCTGTGAACGTTTGGGCAGGCATTGTTGGTGAGGTCTTGATTGGGCCCCATGTTCTTCCACCTACGCTCAATGGAGCACGTTATGATGATTTCATACGGGATACTCTACCTGTGCTGCTAAAACATGTGCCTTTACAAGTACGACACAACATGTGGTTCATGCACGATGGAGCTCCTGCACATTTCAGTCGAAGTGTTCGTACGCTTCTCAACAACAGATTCGGTGACCGATGGATTGATAGAGGTGGACCAATTCCATGGCCTCCACGCTCTCTTGACCTCAACCTTCTTGACTTTCATTTATGGGGGCATTTGAAAGCTCCTGTCTACGCAACCCCGGTACCAAATGTAGAGAGTGTTTGTGCTCGTATTGTGGACGGCTGTGATACAATACGCCATTCTCCAGGGCTGCATCAGCGCATCAGGGATTCCGTGCGACGGAGGGTGGATGCATGTATCCTCGCTAAGGGAGGACATTTTGAACATTTCCTGTAACAAAGTGTTTGAAATCACGCTGGTACGTTCTGTTGCTGTGTGTTTCCATTCCATGATTAATGTGATTTGAAGAGAAGTAATAAAATGAGCTCTAACATGGAAAGTAAGCGTTTCCGGAGACATGTCCACATAACATATTTTCTTTCTTTGTGTGTGAGGAATGTTTCCTGAAAGTTTGGCCGTACCTTTTTGTAACGCCCTGCATATGAAATTCTGGAGAGATTTCGTGGCACAAAACACTTATTGGTAGTGTCTTATACGACGACTTCCCGCTTCAATAATCTTCAGGCACACAGCAAGTGTATCGTCAGAAGCTCCGCTGCTGTTTGGTAAATATCACACCCTGCCGCGAACGGGTCTTCCACGCGTACTAAAGCACGGTCACGAGACTCAGCAGCAACTAACGGAGTGCTCAGAGGAAAGTCACCTCGCTGGCGCTTACGTTCGGCGTGGTAGCAGGTCCAGAAAACCTCATGCGTTGGCTGCGGTATATAGCGCTTTTGAATAAACTCGGACGCCATTGCGAGAACTGCCAATGCGACACAGTTTCAACAAAGTGTGAAGTCTGTGCCGTCCTTTTGTGATACCACATTCTCTAGCAATGATATGCTAGGTTTAAGTTAATTAGAGATGAGCTAGCTTTAGAAGCTAGCAGTGGCATGGTCAGGAATCGTAATTACGATCGCGTCTGCAACACCGACGCCCCCACGGCTTTGCTAAGGTGTCACGTTATGCTGACGCGAGCCATCATTTACACCATGTCTCTTCCTCGCACCCTCAGTTGTGTTTTTTTTTCTTCATTATTATATGAGACATCTGATTAGTTACGTGCGTGCTCTTTCCTGATTGATCGGGCATGGTTTCCCGTTCCAGTATTAACTATCTAATTTCCAGAGGCGTTTGCCACCTATTTCAGTGGCTGTGTACTTTATTCCGGGTTGTGACCTTTATTATTAATCCGTTTGTGCGTGTTTTTAGAATATACATTTTATTTAGTCATTGGTTGGTCCTTCTTTCAGCTACCTTCTTTGTGCTGCGTCCTTATTGGCCTTAATGTGTCATCATGGCTGATCTATTCCGGTGTGATTGTGAAGATGCTGTAGGGAGGGACAGTCAAGAGAGCAGAGTAGTGGGTGCTCGTTCCCAAAACACTTACTTCGAAGTTGGGCACACTTTTCAATGCTTGTTCATTGTGTTTAGTCCACTTGTTTTTCAAAGCTGAAGTTGTATGCGTAATAATCAGAGATATTTTCGTCAGTAATACATCAAATAAATGTAAACCCAAATATGGAGGGTTCCCAGCGATGGGTAAGACGAACATTTCGTATCCAATGGAAAGTGCGTAACACACAAAAAAGTGAAAGCATTCATTAAAAATTGAGTTTCAGAGGCAAAACATGTTGGATTAAAACAAAGTCGGCCAGAAGTTGGAAACAGAGTGAAACAAGACTCATCCAACCAAACGAAATTCCTCCATACTCCACAGTCCAGATTTTACTGATCTGTCATCAGGTTTTCCAATTATGAGCATTTGCGTCACTTACGAGTTGTTTTGAAATTCCAGTTTGGCCTGCAATTTCCCCTTCTAGTTAGTTTGGTGCTGAGAAGGTTCTCGAGTGCAGCATTCCTTTCTGCAGTTGCTTTTGCAACTGTCGTCGTCTTATTTTGCGTCACAGTCCTCTCCCATGACCGTTTGTCACTATCACTCGACACGCATTTCCATCAACGTTGTGAATTAGCGGAAACTATTTTTCCGCTTTTCCTGAATGCGGTATAGATTTTCGACTCTGTTCCTGTCGAAATACCAAACACATCGGCTAACTTGCTTACGGAAGTACGCACCATATGAGCGTGAACTATTTGCCCACGTTTTTGCTTTGAACATATACAGGGTGGTCAATTGATCGTGACCGGGCCAAATATCTCACGAAATAAGCGTCAAAGGAAAAAACTACAAAGAATGAAACTTGTCTAGCTTGAATGGGGAAACCAGATGGCGCTACGGTTGGCCCGCTAGATGGCGCTGCCATAGGTCAGACGGATATCAACCGCGTTTTTTTCTAAAAATAGGAACCCCCATTTTTTATTACATATTCGTGTAGTACGTAAAGATATATGAATGTTTTTGTTGGACAACTTTTTCGCTTTCTGACAGATGGCGCTGTAATAGTCACAAACATATGGCTTGCAATTTTAGACGAACAGTTGGTAACAGGTAGGTTTTTAAAATTAAAATACAGAACGTAGGTACATTTGAACATTTTATTTCGGTTGTTCCAATGTGATACATGTACCTTTGTGAACTTATCATTTCTGAGAACGCATGCTGTTACAGCGTGATTACTTGTAAATACCACATTAATGCAAGAAATGCTCAAAATTATGTCTGTCAACCTCAATACATTTGGCAATGCGTGTAACGACATTCCTCTCAACATCGAGTAGTTCGCCTTCCGTAATGTTCGCAAATGCATTGACAATGCGCTGACACATGTTGTCAGGCGTTGTCGGTGGATCACGATAGCAAATATCCTTCAACTTTCCCCACAGAAATTAATCCGGGGACGCCATATCCGGCGAACGTGCAGGCCATGGTATGGTACTTCACAACCAATCCACCTGTCATGAAATATGCTATTCAATACCGCTTCAACAGCACGCGCAATTTGTCTGCTACTGATGTGCGGATTAGCCGCGACAGTAGCTAAAACACCGACTTGGGCATCATCATTTGTTGCAGGCCGTCGTTGACGTGCACATGTGGCTGAACACTTCCTGTTTCCTTAAATAACGTAACTATCCGGCGAACAGTCCGGACACTTGGATGATGTCGTCCAGGATACTGAGCAGTATGCATAGCACACGCCCGTTGGGCATTTTAATCACAATAGCCATACATCAAACGATATCGACCTTTTCCGCAATTGGTAAACGGTCCATTTTTACACGGGTAATGTATCACAAAGCAAACACCGTCCGCACTGGCGGAATGTTACGTGATGCCACGTACTTATACCTTTGTGACTATTATGGAGCCATCTATCACAAAGCGAAAAAAGTGGTCCAACTAAAACATTCCTATTTCTTTACGTACAACACGAATATGTAATAAAAAATGGGGGTCCCTATATACAAAACGGAGTTTATATACGTTTGACCTATGGCAGCGCCATCTAGCAGGCCAACCATATCGCCATCTGGTTTCCGCCTTCAAGCTAGACGAGTTTCGTTCTTTGTAGTTTTTTCGTTTGATGCTTATTTCGTGAGATATTTGGCCCGGTCACTATCAGTGGACCACCCTGTATAGTACAGACCGCGTATGTCGTCATTATGTTTAAAACCAACACCTTTAGCAGCTACCTAGTGCGGCCTCAATTTGCAAGCGAATTTTGAAATATTATTCCATTTATCTTTTCTTAATCGTAGTATTTACTGTTAAGGTTTCTTCATTTCAATGGCGAAATGTTAAGCTGCCTTTGGTTGCATCGAAAGATATGCGAATGAAGAAGGAAGAAATGTTTCTTCACTTAAAACTTGCTGGCCGTGGTCGACTCTTCCCTGACGTTTCTTCTCCGACTGTGGGAGACGTCCCCCGAGGTAAAGCGGCGAACTGACAAACTTTACCTCGGGGGATGTCTCCCGCAGTCGGAGACGAAACGTCAGAGGAGATTTTTATACACCGACCACGGCCTATCAGCGCGGAAGTTTTAAGTGAAGACAATACCAGCCGTGAAAGCCTACATTGTTTGAAGAAACGTTTCGTTCCAAAGATAATATTGTTTCCAAATTATTAAAAAAAAAGTTGCGAACACTCTTTTCGCATTAAGTTAGTGAATTTACAGGCTGAACGTAAGGTGGGATATCGTTACCAAGCAGATGCGAGTGGCCTTCTATTTGAGAGTATTTACTCGTGGGAAACTATTAGGAATTGGATGGAAAGGGTCGTTAGACATCTGTCTCAGAAAAATTGGTTAATTTGAAGCCCTAAGACTCTATAAATGATGAAGACTTTAAAACTAATAGACGTAACTATCTAATACAGTAGAAGAGTTTTCTCTCTAAGCCACATTTTCTATTCTATTAGGCTTCTTATCCTGACATTTCATCGCTATTTATATTGGACTGAACAAAAGTCATCAAACATAAACGCGTATCTTATCTAAAAAGCCGCAAATTGTGGACATAAACGGATGTTATTTTTCACAAACTCTTAAAAGAACATATAAGATGTATTGTTGAGGAATCGTTAGAAAAATAAATGCTTCCTGCCGAGCTGATGTTTCATCTTCCGCTTCTCAGGAAGAAGTGAACTGAATGACTCGCAGTGGAATAAAAGCAGGAATTAAGTGAAGAACGATAATTCTGTCGCTTGTAAATAGAAAGGACTGTCAATACAACTTTCTAGACTATTTTTTAGTCTCTCATCTGGACAAATATAGCAACGATAACCACCGCAGTAATGTCTCAAATTTTGGAGAAATTAGGTTAACTGTACCATTACATCCGTAAAACTAATACAACTAGTCATTCAGTTGTTAAAATCAATGCTTGATCGCAACTGCAAACGAGAAAATCTGTAAACGTCGACTCCACTTCGCATGGATAGCAATGGCATAAAACTTGGCCGTCTGCCGTCACGTAGATGTTAGCTTTAAACATCAACACGACAGAGATAGGAACTTGTGCAATGTATGTGTATCTATAGCCTAAGGGATTTGGGATATACCCATTAATGTATCGAGAAACGAATTCCTTTTCGTCACGATTCGTTAGTATACTTTGATGGACTTTACCACCAGTGTACTGTAATGATTATCCTTTTTTATTTGTTCTTCTACTACCTTACTCTTTTACGTATGAGCCACTATGAACTACGTTAATTTCAGCTGTTTCTCCTGTCTTTTGTTCCACATTTCTCTCATCTTTTGTCGACATTTCTGTCTCCCGCCTGCTGTCCATGTGTCTCCGGTATTCTTCTTGGGTTTTGAATGGAAACCTTCGGAATCCTGTAATTCCTTGCTAAGTGGAAGTCGTCCCTCAATATTTTCTTCGTCCATGTCGCTTCCAACTCCTTTGCATCACGTGTTATACATTTATAATTTACCAAAGTAAGTGGACACTCTTTTTGCCAGTCTGGTGGGAATTGTCCTTTGGATCTGGCCGTAAAAAAGAATTCATCTTTTCCTAGTCATGTCCGTAAGTTTCTCAATATGTGTATAATCGCAATCTGTATTGTGATTTTTCTTTAACTGGTCCCGGAATTTTCCTTTGTATTGTTATTTTTGTGACTGCCAGTGCCTGCATCATCGATTTTTTGTTCAAAGTTAAACATTCTGCTGCATAAAGCGATTCCGGGCAAATTTCTATAGGGTAGTGCATAAGTTTAGAATTGATGGGAATTGATTTCTTATGATATACCTCCTTGATAAGGCAGCATGTTGTATTTATCTTATTAACTGTTGCTTTAATAGTTTCTCAGAAATGTTTTTTCCACTTATTTCTCCTAGATACTTGAACTTCTTAGTTCTTCGTGTTTGTCCACGTTTAGTTTCCATTATGTTTGTGGGTGCCTTAATTTTTGTCAAACATTTCCTTTTCCCAAAGAAGATTTGCTCTCCTACTCCTTCTGCTCGTAATTTAAGCAATTCTATTTCTCTAGTGGCTGTTTTCACTGAGTCTGGAAAAATAGCTATGTCACCTGCAAACACTAAACGTTCTATTTCTAGGTTGTCCTTTTTACAACCTTATGTAACTCCATCATTGTTTAGGCTTTCTCCTGATGATGTTCCCGAATCTCTTATGACGTTCTAGAACACAATAAAAAGCAACGGAGAGAGAACAATTAACTATCTCACCTCAGTATTGAGCTAGAAATTTCTAGAAGTTCCATCTCGAAGTTTTACTTTAGAATTGGTGCTTCTTTAGCGTTTATTATAATTACAGTTGTGAGTTTACTAAGCCGGGTTCACTGATTTTTTCAAACAGTGACTTCCTCTCAAGAGATTCAATGGCGTCGTTGAAGTGAGCAGAAGGTATAATTATTATTATTGTTGGTATAATTGCTCCTTCCCGAAGGTACATGATTCGTTGTATTATTATTATTATCATTATTATTATTGTTCCTTATCGAAGATACATGATTCGTTGTAGCGATACAAGTGCAAGCGACGGGCTGATAACACTTTGAAACTCTATTTCTCGAATGAACTTCGTAAGTGCATAGTAGTAGAGTGGTATTTGTTTCGGCTAAGTATGCTCTGTAACCATGAGGAAGATGGGCAACATTGGTGACCCTTAAGATATATGCTTTCCTTCCGAGTAATAATCGTGACCGGTTGATTAAATTAAATAATACGATATACGTATCAACAAGTACGTTCACTGGATTGCAAAAACATTAACGTGTGTCGTCCGCAATTCGAGACAATCAGCCTTTTCTTAGCGTAATCGTCTGCCACAACAGTTTCAGCGGACATTACTTAAAATACGTGTATTTCAGTCAATCCGTTTATTCACTTTAGTGCGAAAATTCATTTCTTAAGTACTGTTAACATTTTCTTTGTTCCATTGTCATTAATGAAACCGACATGAAAAATGTTCTCAGACCTAGTTTTTAAGATAGATTCTGGACTACATATATGCGAGTTACGGATTTCCTCCTTAAGAGTGTTCTCAGATCAATGTTCCGAATCACGGGGAAAGTGGGTACTACATGGTGGTTCTATACAGTAGCTACGTTCATGGTTTAGAACAATGATCTAAGAATAGTCTTTTGGACTGAAATCATTAAACAGAAGTAAAAGAAATAATTATTACCTGAAACGCTTTTGATTAAAATATAATGTACGATCGCTGTGTAGTCAAATGATGTCAGAAATTATTACATGCAATGCTGGAGAGATTCCGCAATACCAAACACTGGCTGGAAGGTTTCTATACGACGAGGGCTCCTTCAGTATTTTTAAGACTGCAGCAGGTGTTTCTTCAATGGCTGTTTGGTAAAAAAACCACACCCTTGCCTTCGTGCGACTCATCTGCTGCAGCGGGCGTATCTTGTACACGTCCTATACTGTCCTCCCTCGGAATGAGGCAGCTAACGTTGACCTGGACACGGACGGCAAATCCGGCGTCACGTGACACAACGATGTCGGCACACGGGACGGCTGGTTAACGTGATTTTGCACTCTCACAAGGGGAGTGTACGAGCTTCGCCTCATCGATTTCACTCATACTGACACATTAATGTACGGCATCACTAAGATACCAATATATGTAAATAGGAAAACGCAAATCTCAACCGTTTCCGAGGAGATCTAGTTTGAAAACATTAGGCTTGCTTACGTACTGTGCATGGTCGTAAATCTTGAAGCAGTCTGGAGCCGAGCCAAAATCGCGTAGTTTCATAAACGGGATGTCTCCTAGAATCGAGCTAAGGGTAATTTTTCTTCATTCCGACGTAATTCTAACAACAGGATTGTTATGACTGTGTAATGTATGAATATTTAATGAGGCATTTATTATTTACGTAATGTCCATTCAGAAAAAAGGATCATAAGGTTTAAGACGATTGAAAATACAAAAAAGGATACACCAGAACTTTCAATCAAATCGGTATAGTCATTTCATTTATTTTCTTGTTTCTACATTTGTGAAACGTAGAGTACGTAACCTATGGAACATTGGACGATTGAGGATTTTACTGATCGTATAAATATGGAAAACAATGATTACTGCGCCACGCGGAGTGGCCGTGCGGTCATGTCACGGACTACGCGGCCCCTCCCGCTGGAGGTTCGAGTCCTCCCTCGGGCATGGGTGTGTGTGTTGTTCTTAGCATGAGTTAGTTTAAGTAGTGTGTAAGTCTAGAGGCCGATGACCTAAGCAGTTTGGTCCCTTAGAAATTCACACACATTTGAACATTTGAATGACTACTGCGGCATATGGCACGTATGGTGAACGCTGTATTTTTGCATGAGCACGATTTCTCATTGTGTCTGTCGCAACACAAACCTGGTTCACATTCATAAACGGCTCTCGGTCGTCGAATAATTTAGCGGCGCACCAAGTGTATCGAATCACCGATTATTGGTACAGACGACTGATGGTGTACGACTGATTCAATTTTTACGCAGTTTTCTTTAAAAACTATTTCTCTATTCTGCTCAAAGATGTGCGCGCAGCTTTGCAGTTATTTTATAAGGTTCTTCTTCTGTATGTAAAAGTCGCAAGGTTGCCCCAGCGCAGTACATTTGAGAGGGAATACTACAATACTACACGTTGGCCGAATAATACGGTGGTGAAAAAAATACCGATACCTAGATCCATGAACTCATGAAACTAAGGGATTACTCGCTCAACTGCGGACTCACTAAAGGGGAGCGACCATAAAAGCACACTGAGGTGGCAGAAGTCATGGTATATCGGTATACACACATACAGATGGTAGTCGTAAAGCATACACAAGGTACAAAAGGGCAGTGTCATTTGATCTCAGGCGGTTCATGTGAAGAATTTTCCAACGCGAATATGGACGCAGGATAGGAGTTAACAGACTCTGAACGCGAAATGGTAGTTTGAGCTGGACACGCGGGGCATTCCATTTCGGAAACCTTAGGACAATCAGTGTCCTGTGATCCACAGTGCCGGGAATACCAAATTTCAGGCATTACTTTTCACTACAGACAACGCAGCGACCGACGGCCTTCACTTAACGACCGAGAGCAGCGGTGTCTGCGAAGACCCTAGACGACTGGAAAACCGTGGCATGGTCAGATGAGGCCCTGTTCAAGTTGAAAAGATCTGATGGTAGGTGTCGATTGTGTCACTGACCCCATGAAGCCATGGCTCCAAGTTGTCAACAAGGGACTGTGTGAGAAGGCGGTGGCTCCGTAATGGTGTCAGATGTGTTTATATGGAATGGACTGGAACCTCTGCTCCAACTGAACAGGCTGTTCAGCTGAGTGGAGACCATCTGCATCCATTCATGTACTTCACGTTCCCAAACAACGATGAAGTGTTTAAGGGATGACAATGCTTCGCCCGCATCTCGTGGTCGTGCGGTAGCGTTCTCGCTTCCCACGCCCGGGTTCCCGGGTTCGATTCCCGGCGGGGTCAGGGATTTTCTCTGCCTCGTGATGGCTGGGTGTTGTGTGCTGTCCTTAGGTTAGTTAGGTTTAAGTAGTTCTAAGTTCTAGGGGACTGATGACCATAGATGTTAAGTCCCATAGTGCTCAGAGCCATTTGAACCATTTTTGATGACAATGCTTCACTTTATTCTGACTCAGCTGCTCGCGATTGGTTTAAAGAACATTCTGTACAATGTGGCCACCCACATCACCTGGCATCGATCAAGTCGAACATTTACGAAACCTAATCGGGGGGTCAGTTCGTGCACATGATGGTGCACCGGCAACACTTTCGCAGTTATGGAAGGCTATGGAAGCAGCGTGGCTCACTGTTTCTGCCTGCGACTTCCAACGACTTTTTCTTTTGTTCCACAGTTTATATAATCAAGCCTAAAATTATCCATCTAGATTTTCTCGGAAACAGTTGAGAGTTGAATTTTCCTGTTTACATATTTCGAAGTCCTAGTCGTGTCCTACGCATCCTGTTAGTATGAATTAAATCGATGTGGGGAAGTTCGTAGTGTCATCTTGTCAGCGCTTTACACCCGCAGTTGACGGCTATATTTGACTCTCAAACCACACAATTTGATTACGAAAATGGACGAGCATAAAATTCCACGTTAACTTTATTAAACGCACATATCCCCCCGAATCCGTATGTTAGACATGATGGTCTGTCTGTAGTAAACATAAATGAAAACTTCAAAATGCCTGGACATGTAACGACACAAAAAGGGCAGATAATGTTCAGTCAGTAAGAACATTACCTTATAAAAGTTCACAAAGTCAAACAATTTACTTACATAACATCAAATTTTACAGAAATTAATTCTATTAATTTAGTAAGAAAGTACAAGAAGCTTTTGGAAAACAGACCAACTACGCTACTCAGACGCTGTGCAGTAAGTGACCTGTTATTTTACATTTCGGTCACCTGAAGGCTTTCATCGCCAATGCGTTATTAACTGACATTTAATTATAATAAATCCTACCCAGAACTATACGTTTTGTTGTGCCGTTGCTTTAAAGAGCAAACTTTCCAAATGCGATTTATAATTCGAAAGGAACATAATACAAAAATTCTTTATCCAATAAAATCTCGTTTCTCGTCATTATATTACAACAAATCGAACAAATAACGACTCTTTCTCAAGATGTTCCATGTACTGTCACTTAGAAACAGCTTATATGCATAGGTTGTAAGATATAACACAAAACTCACCAAATATGGGCTTCAGTTGAACACGACAAATACAATACGACATCTCGCAAATTCTCCACGTCAAGTAGCCAGCTTACTTGCTTCTTACTGGTTCCACTTTATGTGGTACGTTGTCGAAATCACGCACAACGTATTTTGTTTTTCACATAATTTAATGGAAATTCGGTGTGAAACATCGGGAAGTGACGTCACAAAAGTGGTAGAGCGCCACGCCAATGTTAGCCAACTCATCCCGTGAGACGACGGCTTGTCTCAGCCAGAATTAATGGAACGCTCAGAGGGTAGACTCCGCGCCGGCGCTTACGTATGGGTCGTGGTAGCAGCTCCAGAGAACTTCAGGCGTGGGTGGGGATGTTTTGCCCTTTTCAATGAACTTCGACTGTCAGTGTAGCTGTTACTGCCAAAGGGTGACTGATGGAGTATTTTACTGGAATCACCAAAACTGAAAATAATAATATTTGAATCTGAAGGTGGTATCTGCTCTTTCAGACATGTCCGAAAGAACAGATACCATCTTCATATATATATATATATATATATATATATATATATATATATATATATATATAGTTAAAGCTCACCGGCCATTTGATCATTTACTTCTGTGCAGATGCACAAACAGTGCCCGAACTCTTACGGCAATCGGCGATAAAGCCGCGAGTAATGAGTGTAATGGGCAGGGGCACTATGAATATAGTGCGGGACAATAAATTGGGAATGTGGGTCTCACGGGAGGCGTGTCAGAGGTAAGTCCCTGACTGGCTCACATGTATAGAACGTCTGCTATCTAAGCAGCAGACCCCGGGTTCAAGTCCTGGTCGGGGCCCACATTTTTCACTGCCCCCGTTGATTTATATCAACGTCTGTATGCAGCTAAGGGTATTCATTTCATTGTAATAGTAATATTCTCGATGCTATTGCTTGGGGAGTAAAATACTGCTGTGATGTCACACTCTCCATGTATGACACATTGGAATTAGGGTAATTAGAGATTGGCAAGCTGTTGAGCATAGGATTGGCGTTATGATAGAAATTAATTTTGACTATTATTTTACATGTGTTGTGTGGGCAGACCAGAGATATCAAATGATACCCTCGTCTTATAGTACTGTCTGTGCTGGTTATAATTGTGATTAATGCAGAACATCGCTGTTTTGGCCAAATGCAGTTTTTTTTTCACTGTAAGAGAGCCTTTTGAACGGTCCTTGGGGCATGAAAACGCTAGAGAGCTGACAGAGAGGCGTTCTTAGTCTTTAGAAGACGCCGTTTTCAGGCAACCGGACGTAACTAAGCAACCTCCCCAAAACTGTGCAAATGAGCACTGTAAGCTTGGCTATGGAAAGTGTAACCCTATGTTTAGTCGAACATTTTCTTTGAGTCCCGTTGTTTTTTAAATAACCCGCAGAGAAAGCCCTTTGTTTCACTGGGTCTGGTGACAAAGGGGAATTGCTGTGGCCAGTACAGTCAGTCTCCAGACCTCATGCTCCAGTCGCTCAGACATCGTACTTTTGAGCTCCAGTGGTGTCTGCTTCAGACCGCCATTTTATTCATTTTGTTTTTAAGTACCAGCGCCTTTCGCATGAAACCACCGACACTACGGCAAGAAAGAGACACCTACTAGTGCATTGAAGTACTTCTACGATTGTTGTGGACTGCAACAGTCATGTACAGCGTCAAAAGAACAATCGGCGCGGAGGTTGTTCTACGTCAATGTAGGAGCTGGCCACATATTTTTTTTCATAGTGATCACATTTAGGAGATCATTGACAGTGAAAGTACGTTCTTCTGACGTAAATTTGAGTTTGTACTACTGCGTTTATCAGTGATTTCGAAATGAAAGTACTGAAGCAGTACGTACTTTTGATACAAATTGGTTAAATTTAGACCCATTTTTGCTTATTATTTAGCACTATAATTTGTTTTCGGCATTATAATTTCGTGGAAATTCCGAGATGTGGTATCGTGTCTATGAAAAATACGAAACTGCATTTGAATACATCACCAAAAATGGATTCGGAAATTTTTTGTGTTTTTGAAATAAGTTGAGAACGAAATATTAATTCATTTCACATATCATTCGGTTCAACAAAATGCTGCTTGATATTTGACCAGTGTAATAAAGAAATCTTTTCTGAAAATACGACAGTCAGGATAAAGAGAAATGGAATAGTTTTTCAGAAGCCGCCTGCAAATAGACGACGGAGCCAATTACCTGCTCGAAGTGTTGGTCTCAATATAATGACTTCATGTGCAGTCCATACTGTGTAAGGCTTAACACAAATAGAGTGCATATATTTTAAAACAGGTAACAATCACTATTAATTCACTGCGGTACGCACATGCGTCATTCGTTGCAACGATGTATGTCAATTATATAAGACTAGAGTAATAGGTACAGGGGATTGCACAAAAGTACGGAAAAACAGCGAGAAATCCACGCTTGAACATAAATGCAGATGGTAGCCAACACTCCAGAACGCACTGTCGTACCTAACCACGAAGTGCCTCTGCCAATGTCCTCAATATATTGCAAGTGTTAGTCGTGGTCAAAACAGAGTGCATCATGTAAGAGCTCACTGAATTCGAACGTGAGAAAATAGAGTTCGTATAGGTGTTTCTGCAACCAAGCCACCCGAAGTGTTTGGTGTACCAAGAGACACCGTATAGAATATTTATACTGCATACAGGTAGCCTCTAAGTCGCAACGCGGACGAAAGTGTGTGTTGTGTTGAGTGATCATGACGGACGATTATTGAGGGGGACTGAGGGTAAAAGTAAGAGGACGACAGCTGCATAAGCCACTACGGAGATGAGTATCCTACTTACAAATCCTGTCAGCACCAGTACAATACCAAGATAGCTTCGTAAGCAAGGAACTTCAGTGAGAGCTGAAACTCCAAAACCACTCATAAGAGACTCAGTTTCTGTTAACAGGGAAACGTGTTGCTGAAGCAGTAGACCGTGGACTGTAGGTGAACGGAGTATTTTAGTTGGTCACATAACTCTTGTTTCACACTTTTTCCAACTTCTGGGCAAGTATGCGTCCTAAGAGCGAATCATGGCCAGAGTTCGATGGTGATTTGGGGCAACCATATCGTGGTATTCCATAAGATCCATCGGTATTCTGCTACTTCGTATCACTGCCAAGGAGTATGTGGCCATTTTGGCTAATCAGATCCATCTCATTGTACAGTGTTTGATTCCGAATGGTGATGGTGTCCTCCAACCACGACAGGGCCCTTACTCAAACACCTCACATCGTTCTCAAGTGGTTTTGTGAGTACGAGAAAGAATTGTCGCATCTCCCCTGGCTACAACAGTCACCAGATCTTAATATGGAGAGAATGGTGCGTGATCGCTGGCCATCTCCATCAAAAAATTGGTTAAATGCCTCTGAGCACTATGCGACTTAACTTCTGAGGTCATCAGTCGCCTAGAACTTAGAACTAATTAAACCTAACTAACCGAAGGATATCAAACACATCCACGCCCGAGGCAGGATTTGAACCTGCGACCGTAGCGGTCGCTCGGCTCCAGACTGTGGCGCCTAGAACCGCACGGCCACTCCTGCTGGCCCCATCTCCATCATCATTAAGAGAACGTGCCACTGTTTTGCAGGAAGGATTGTCTAAACTTCCCTTTAAAAGCATATACAACCAGTGTTTATCCATTCCGCGACGACTGGAAGCTGTTTTGAATGCCAAAGGTTTTGCTACATCGTACCAGGCATGTTCATGTGTTGCCGCACTAACGCTGCTGCTCGACGGCTGGTGTTCTCGTGTGGGAGTCAAGCTGTCTGTCACACCTATCACGTTCATATCCGCTGGGTGCATGCTTCTCTTGTTAGAGTAACACAGATTTGCAGAGCAAACAAACTGATCAGTGGTCCAGAGTTCCAATGGTCTTTTCATCTTTCCCTCTGTTCACTGTCAGTATACAGGGTGAAAAGTATTTAAACCGACAAACTTTGGGAGGTTATAGGGGACATCAAAATAAATATTTTTCCCTAATGTCATTTTTTCCTATGAGGCGTATTTCAACGAGTAGAGGAAGATTTCTCTGGCGACAAATCAAACCAACAAACACTTTTACATTTTTTACGACCAAGAGACAACAGATTAACACAATCCAGTTTCAATTACAGTAGATTTTCAAAAATGCCTCCATTGACACGTAAACAAAGGTTACACCGTCGGATCATGTTCTGTCTGACACGGGCAAAAGCCCCAGGAGTATCCTGAATTGTTCCTGCTGCTGCTACTATCCGGGCAACCAGATCCTCTTCTGATATAACAGGAGTTGCAGAAACAAGGTGGCACATCTCTCCCCACACAAAAAAGTCCAGAGGGGACATATCTGGGGATGAAGCAGGCCATGGTACAGGACAACCTCTGCCAATCCACGTTTCTGGGAACCGTCGGTCCAGGAATCGACGCACACGACGGCTGAAATGTGCCCGCGCCCCGTCATGTTGGAACCACATGCGTTGTCTTCCAGAAATTTTGGCACTGCTCTGGCGAGAAAATTGTAATAATTGCCTGCCATTTAACGGCCTAGGTAACAGATACGGCCCAATTAAACAGTCCCCAGCAACACCGACCCACACATTAACGAAGAACCGCACTTGATGAGCGCTAGTAACTGTGGCATGTGGGTTATCCCCACTCCAAACATGCGAATTGTGAATGTTGAAGACTCCATCACGGCCGTACGTTGCTTCATCGGTAAACACCACAGAGGATGGAAATGTAGGATGCGTTTTACACTGTTCCAGGTACCACTGCGAAAACTGTGCCCTGGGTGGATTATCAACTGGTTCCAGGTTGTGGGCACACTGTAAGTGAAATGGACGTAACAATTGCTCTCGAAGGACTGTTCTTACATTCGTCTGATTCGTCCCCATGTTACGTGTAATTTTACGAATGCTGACTGAAGGCTCCCGCTCCACATGTTGCAAGGCAGTTTCCTCAAATTGCAGCGTTCTTACCGTGCGACGGCGTCTCCGTCCAGGTAATCTGCTAAATGACCCGGTCTCACGCAGACGTTGGTACGCAGCAGCAAAGGTCGTATGATGCTGGATACGGCGATTAGGGTATTGTTGTTGATAAACCCGCTGTGCAGCTCGTCCGTTGTGGTGCGCTACGTAGAACGCACCAACCATATTAGTGTACTCACTCCAGGTGTATCGCTCCGTTAGTAAACAGAGACAATGCACTACTACGTTGGTGGACAGTCTACAACTGAGAGCGTAATACGATCTCTAACAACAGAATAGCGTAATACGGCCTCCACCGGTTTAAATAATCCTCATAGGAAAAAAAGACATTAGGGAAAAATATTTGTTTTGATGTCCGCTACAACCTCCCCGAATTTTTCGGTTTAAATACTTTTCACCCTGTATTTATGGATGTCCATCTTACTGCATAGACGAGGGACTTCAGCTGATGACATATATGGGAAAAAGTAGCACCACAGCTACATCTTCAGAATGCCTTTATTCTGTCACACGACTAATTTCGGCGGCACATTACCGCCCTCCTCTGGTCCCACCAATGCGAGAAGGGTATTTGGTTTCCTTGGCGCATTTACTGTAGAATCCATGTTACTAGCACATGCTTTCATCAGGAGTCGATACTCGACACCGTGTTGTCTCCAACCACATTTTGTCACCACATCGCGCCCCTTGGTGTTATTCTCGGACACTTCAGCACCCTCGGACAGCTGGTCTACACCCCCAGAGGCCCCGATGGACATGCGACGCCTCTCAGGCAGGCGGGCGCACTGTCGCAGGGACAGACAGACCCCACAAACCGGAGTCGCAGATATTAATTACATTCAGCAGATACAAACTTTCGAAGAGCTGTCAGAGGCGTAGGGCTACTGAACTGAATTTTGTGGGCAATACATCAGATAGTAGGAGTACTACACTTTTCTTCCACATACGATTTGTACTTACGTCACGGTTCATGTAACCATAATGAATCAATTAGTAATGACTGACATACACTGAAGAGCCAAAGAAACTGGGGTAGGCATGCGTATTCAAATACAGAGATATGTAAACAGCCAGAATATAGCGCAGCGGTCGGCAACGCCTATGCAGGGTATTACAAAAAGGTACGGCCAAACTTTCAGGAAACATTCCTCACACACAAAGAAAGAAAATAAGTTATGTGGACATGTGTCCGGAAACGCTTACTTTCCATGTTAGAGCTCATTTTATTACTTCTCTTCAAATCACATTAATCATGGAATGGAAACACACAGCAATAGAACGTACCAGCGTGACTTCAAACAATTGTTCAAAATGTCCTCCGTTAGCGAAGATACATGCATCCACCCTCCGTCGCATGGAATCCCCGATGCGCTGATGCAGCCCTGGAGAATGGCGTGTTGTATCACAGCCGTCCACAATACGAGCACAAAGAGCCTCTACATTTGGTACCGGGGTTGCGTGGACAAGAGCTTTCAAATGCCCCCATAAATGAAAGTCAAGAGAGTTGAGGTCAAGACAGCGTGGAGGCCATGGAATTGGTACATACTGACGAAATTAAAATGAGCTCTAACATGGAAATTAAGCGTTTCCGGACACATGTCCACATAACATCTTTTCTTTATTTGTGTGTGAGGAATGTTTCCTGAAAGTTTGGCCGTACCTTTTTGTAACATCCAGTATAAGACAACAAGTGTCTGGCGCAGTTAAATCGGTTACAGCTTCTACAGTGGCAGGTTATGAAGATGCAAGTGAGTTTGAACGTGGTGTTATAGTCGGCGTACGAGTGATGGGACACAGCGTTTCCGAGGAAGCGATAAAGTAGGTATTTTCCCTAACGATCATTTCACGAGTGTGCCATGAGTATCAGGAATCCAGTAAAACATCAAATCTCCGACATCGCTTCGGCCAGAAAAAGATCCTGCAAGAACGGAACCATCGACGATTGAAGAGAATCGATCGACGTGACAGAAGAGCAACCCTTCCGCAAATTGCTGCAGATTTCAATGCTGGGCCGTCAGCAAGTGTCAGCGTGCGAACCATTCAACAATACATCATCGAAATGACATTTCGGAGCCGAAGGCCCACTCGTTTACACTTGATGACTGCACGACACAAAGCTTTATTCCTCTCCTGGGCTCGTCAACACCGACGTTGGGCTGTTGATGAAACATGTTGCCTGGCCCGAAAAGTTACGTATCAAATTGTTCTGAGTGGTTAGAACTTTACGGGTATGGAGACAGCCTCGTATATCCATGGACTCCTCAAGCTGGTGGAGACACTGTAATGGTGTGCATTTTGAGTGATAAGGGTCCCCTTCCCCGGGGCGTGGAATGTCAGAAGCTTGAACGTGGTAGGGAAACTAGAAAATGTGAAAAGGGAAATGCAAAGGCTCAATCTAGATATAGTAGCGGTCAGTGAAGTGAAGTGGAAGGAAGACAAGGATTTCTGGTCAGATGAGTATCGGGTAATATCAACAGCAGCAGAAAATGGTATAACAGGTCTAGGATTCGTTATGAATAGGAAGGTAGGGCAGAGGATGTGTTACTGTGAACAGTTCAGTGACCGAGTTGTTCTAATCAGAACCGACAGCAGACCAACACCGACAACGATAATTCAGGTATACATGCCGACGTCGCAAGCTGAAGATGAACAGATAGAGAAAGTGTATGAGGATATTGAAAGGGTAATGCAGTATGTAAAGGGGGACGAATATCTAATAGTCATGGGCGACTGGAATGCAGTTGTAGGGGAAGGAGTAGAAGAAAAGGTTACAGGAGAATATGGGCTTGGGACAAGGAATGAAAGAGGAGAAAGACTAATTGAGTTCTGTAACAAGTTTCAGCTAGTAATAGCGAATACCCTGTTCAAGAATCACAAGAGGAGGAGGTATACTTGGAAAAGGCCGGGAGATACGGGACGATTTCAATTAGATTTAATCATGGTCAGACAGAGATTCCGAAATCAGATACTGGATTGTAAGGCATACCCAAGAACAGATATAGACTCAGATCACAATATAGTAGTGATGAAGAGTAGGCTGAAGTTCAAGACATTAGTCAGGAAGAATCAATACGCAAAGAAGTGGGATACGGAAGTACTAAGGAATGACGAGATACGTTTGAAGTTCTCTAACGCTATAGATACAGCAATAAGGAATATCGCAGTAGGCAGTACAGTTGAAGAGGAATGGACATCTCTAAAAAGGGCCATAACAGAAGTTGGGAAGGAAAACATAGGTACAAAGAAGGTAGCTGCGAAGAAACCATGGGTAACACAAGAAATACTTCAGTTGATTGAAAAAAGGAGGAAGTACAAACATGTTCCGGGAAAATCAGGAATACAGAAATACAAGTCGCTGAGGAATGAAATAAATAGGAAGTGCAGGGAAGCTAAGACGAAATGGCTGCAGGAAAAATGTGAAGACATCGAAAATATATGATTGTCGGAAGGACAGACTCAGCATACAGGAAAGTCAAAACAACCTTTGGTGACATTAAAAGCAACGGTGGTAACATTAAGAGTGCAACGGGAAATCCACTGTTAAATGCAGAGGAGAGAGCAGATAGGTGGAAAGAATACATTGAAAGCCTCTATGAGGGTTAAGATTTGTCTGATGTGATAGAAGAAGAAACAGGAGTCGATTTAGAAGAGATAGGGGATCCAGTTTTAGAGTCGGAATTTAAAAGAGCTTTGGAGGACTTACGGTCAAATAAGGCAGAAGCGATAGATAACATTTCATCAGAATTTCTAAAATCACTGGGGGAAGTGGCAACAAAACGACTATTCACGTTGGTGTGTAGAATATATGAGTCTGGCGATATACCATCTGACTTTCGGAAAAGTATCATCCACACAATTCCGAAGACAGCAAGAGCTGACAAGTGCGAGAATTATCGCACAATCAACTTAACAGCTCATGCATCGAAGCTGCTTACAAGAATAATATACAGAAGAATGGAAAAGAAAATTGAGAATGCGCTAGGTGACGATCAGTTTGGCTTTAGGAAAAGTAAAGGAACGAGAGAGGCAATTCTGACGTTACGGCTAATAATGGAAGCAAGGCTAAAGAAAAATCAAGACACTTTCATAGGATTTGTCGACCTGGAAAAAGCGTTCGACAATATAGAATGGTGCAAGCTGTTCGAGATTGTGAAAAAAGTAGGGGTAAGCTATCGGGAGAGACGGGTCATATACAATATGTACAACAACCAAGAGGGAATAATAAGAGTGGACGATCAAGAACGAAGTGCTCGTATTAAGAAGGGTGTAAGACAAGGCTGTAGCCTTTCGCCCCTACTCTTCAATCTGTACATCGAGGAAGCAATGATGGAAATAAAAGAAAGGTTCAGGAGTGGAATTAAAATACTATGTGAAAGGATATCAATGATACGATTCTCTGATGACATTGCTATCCTGAGTGAAAGTGAAGAAGAATTAAATGATCTGCTGAACGGAATGAACAATCTAATGAGTACACAGTATGGTTTGAGAGTAAATCGGAGAAAGACGAAGGTGATGAGAAGTACTAGAAATGAGAACAGCGAGAAACTTAACATCAGGATTGATGGTCACGAAGTCAATGAAGTTAAGGAATTCTGCTACCTAGGCAGTAAAATAACCAATGACGGACGGAGCAAGGAGGACATCAAAAGCAGACTCGCTATGGCAAAAAAGGCATTTCTGGCCAAGAGAAGTCTACTAATATCAAATACCGGCCTTAATTTGAGGAAGAAATTTCTGAGGATGTACGTCTGGAGTACAGCATTGTATGGTAGTGAAACATGGACTGTGAGAAAACCGGAACAGAAGAAAATCGAAGCATTTGAGATGTGGTGCTATAGACGAATGTTGAAAATTAGGTGGACTGATAAGGTAAGGAATGAGGAGGCTCTACGCAGAATCGGAGAAGAAAGGAATATGTGGAAAACACTGATAAGGAGAAGGGACAGGATGATAGGACATCTGCTAAGACATGAGGGAATGACTTCCATGCTACTACAGGGAGCTGTAGAGAGCAAAATCTGTAGAGGAAGACAGAGATTGGAATACGTCAAGCAAATAATTGAGGACGTAGGTTGCACGTGCTACTCTGAGATGAAGAGGTTAGCACAGGAAAGGAATTCGTGGCGGGCCGCATCAAACCAGTCAGTAGACTGATGGAAAAAAAAAAAAAAAAAAAAAAAAAAAAAAAAAAAAAAAAATGGGACCCCTGATACGTCTAGATACAACTCTGACGTGACACATACGTATTCATTCTGTCTGATCACCAACGTCCATTCATGTCCATTGTGCATTCCGAAGGACGTGGGCAATTCCAGCAGGATAATACGACATACCAAACGTCCTGAATTGCTACAGAGTGGGCCAAGGAACACGTTTTTGAATTTAAACACACCCACTGGCCACCAAACTTCCTAGACATGAACATTACTGACC
Source organism: Schistocerca serialis cubense (assembly GCF_023864345.2). NCBI lineage: Eukaryota > Metazoa > Arthropoda > Insecta > Orthoptera > Acrididae > Schistocerca > Schistocerca serialis. The sequence continues at coordinate 156,131,189 of NC_064646.1, read as the reverse complement.
GTATCTGAGATGCCTTGGAACGAACTGTTCAGAAGAGATCTCCACCCCTAGTACTCTTACAGATTTATGGACACCCCTGCAGGATTCATGGTGTCAGATCCCTTCAGCACCACTTCAGACATTAGTCGAGTCCATGCCACGTCGTGTTACGGCACTTCTGTGTGCTCGCGGGGGCATTACACGATATTAGGCAGGTGTTCTCGCTTTTTGGGTGTTCAGTGTAGTATCACGTGCTCGGAATGCATTTTTCACGTCACAGCGCAGTGCTGCTGCCGCTGTTGTTGTTGTTGATAATATTAATCCATTGAGTGCGAAGATTTGTTTGACACAGTTCTCTAAGATAATCCATCTTCTGGAAGCCTCTTTATTTCTGCGTAACTACTGCAACTTACATCAATTTGAACCTGCCTAATGTTGTCTGATTTTGATCTCTCTTCGCAATTTTTAATCCACCACTGCTTTATCGATTTAATAATTGATGATTCGTTGATACTTCAAGATGTGTCATATAGTCCGATAGCTTCTTTCGGTGAATTTGTGCAATAAATTACTTTTCCTCGAACCAGGATTCGGTACCTACTCATTTCCTTATACTGTTATTACATTGGTGTGTGTGTGTGTGTGTGTGTGAGAGAGAGAGAGAGAGAGTCATAACTTTTGTTCTAGAGGGAGGGGACACACCTGGCGACAATTATCCCACGCACTGTGCGCCGTTCCTGGGTCAAACTGTCTTTTCGACCAGAGTGTCTCAAGGAATGGAGGTATGTAAAGTCGAGAGTATATGCTATTGAATTTGATAAATAATAAATCGAGGAACAAATTCATATACGAGGGAATGTTACTAATGAGATGAAAGCAATCGTAAGTTGATCTGATAAATGTTTAACCAGTCGGGGATCTTAATACGTAGATTTCTATTAAATTATAATATTTCTCTGTTTTCTGGACCTGACGATCTGTATCCTAGATGCAGGAGCATCGGTTGGTGAGGGAAAAGTAATTTGAATATTCCCCGGAAGTTTCGTTTAAGAAAGCCACAAGATGCCGCAAACAGTTATAAAATGAAGATATTGCTCTCAAATCGGAGATGCACACTCGCTACCCTGGAAGAGAGCTTTTTTTTCGTGGGTGCCCCTTCTTCACCTCTGTTTTATTTAAAACAAATTGAAGAGACAAAGAGATTTTTTTATGACACACACTCTTCTCATAACTTCTAATGCAATCATGCCACCAAGTAGACTGAGCATTCATACTATTGCTTCTGATGAGATGCATCGACTGAGATAATCCTGTAATCCCTTATTCTAATTATGAAGATGACGGAATCGTTTTGATTGGAAATTGGTTACATTCACCATAACTTATATGAGAAAACAGATACACTGACAGTTCGGCAATGTATGTTATCAGCGGATACTAATAACTACGTGCACTATTTACACTGTAAGATTATTTTTTAACCATTTTTATCCTTATATTTTAAATTTACTTAGTTTTTGCCCATAGTTTGTATTTCAACAAAGATACGGTAGGCAAATTCTGATTACAGCATTTAAAATATGAAACAAAATCTGATGAATGTGATATTTGCATTTTTAAATGCAAACTAACTAACGAAGATGCCAAGAACCTAAACAACTTGTTTGCTGAAAGCTCAAATTGTGAAAAATTAAACTGTAGTTTACAGGAAGACTATGGTACTTAGAAATTATTATGATATATGTTTTTGAAGTACAGTTTCAGTGCGCAGATAAAAATGTTCAAATGTGTGTGAAATCATAATGGACTTAACTGCTATGGTCATCAGTCCTTAAGCTTACACGCTACTTAACATAAATTATCCTAACGATAAACACACACACTTATGCCCGAGGGAGGACTCGAACCTCCGCTGGAACCAGCCGCACAGTCCCTAAGTGCAGCGCCCAAGACCGCTCGGCTAATCCCGCGCGGCAGTGCGCAGATAATGGCACAATTGCAAATTCAATTAAATATACGTACAAAAAGTTGAAAATTTATACCAATGATCACAAGAGACCTGTGTGACGTCACTGGATGCACTTTTTGTGGGTGGGCGACTTGAGAGTTAGAGAAGAGGATAGTCTATGCTGGGGGTGACGGAGTCTTTAAAACGTCTACTGCCAGGTTCCTCGTAGTGTGTCTGGTCGCACGGTATGTGGTGGTCTGTGTATCGGTGTCTGGCCGTGTGTAAGGGAGTCTGGCTATTGAGGTCTGTCGGTCGGTATTTGGCCTTAGTTTCTGGTGCAGACGCAGGCTCAGTTTGGACTCTGATCATTTCTTTCAGAGTGCCACGGTTGCTGAGGAAACATTATTTGAATTTCATATCTAATCGACATACAAGAAGTTGGGCCGATTAGCAAGGGGTGAGTGAGGATATTAATTCGTAATTTGTAGCTGTGACCAAAGACTTGCAAAAACTAAACAGTCCATTTGTAATTTGTCGCTTTTATAACCTAACTTCCTTGTTGAGCTGGCTTCCTCCTAAGGACCTTCTCCAGTCCCTTATGACATCTTCTAGAACACAATAAAGATTAACGAAGAGACTCTTTTCCTGTCTCATACCGGTCTAGGTCTTTAAACTTACAGAAATTTCACCTCTAAATTTCATTTTATAATTGGTGCTAGTTATCGTTCGTTCAATTAGAGCTGTGGTTTTGCCATGTTCAGTGACTTCCTCTCAACAGCGATTACCTTTAGTATCTTTGCTTCTTTCATAAGATAGGCGTTTTGTTGAAGCTAAACAAGCATATTCAGCAGGCTCGTAACATTTTGATCCTCGTCTTCAGTGAAACGCTTCATAAGCATGTAGAAATAGAGTGGCGTTTATTTGAGCTAAGTATGAGGTATAGCCGTGTGAAAAATGAGCAAAACCGGTGACCAGATATTCAGTTTGGTTCGAAAATTTATTTTTGAAGTACTGTTAATGTATTCTTTGTTTCATTACGAATAATGAAACACACATGAAAAATGTTCTCAAACATTGTTTTTGAGATCAGTTCTGCAGTATATATCCGAGTTTTCAGTATCACCATCTCAAGACCATCCTCCGTTCACGGTTTGGTGTAAATAGAGAAGTCGATGAACGGTACTTGGTGGTAATTACCACTTGGTATTACACAATGGCTGCTCACATGATATAGAGCTGTGACTTGAGGATGGTTTTATAAACTTGTTGCGATTTGAACTGCTTTTGATTAAAATATTAGGTACGATCGCTGTGTACTGAAAAGAAGTCAAAAATTATTGTATAGGCGGTGCTAGAGAGTTTTCGCAAACCCCTTCAACATTCTTCAGCCTGACAGCAAGTGTTTTGTCGGTGGTGGCGCTCCTGTTGGTAAAACTTTCACACTCTCATGCGTGTGACACTTTGCGCTGTCGCTGCCTCAAACACGTGCTCACGGTGAACAAGGCAGCTAACATGGACATGGACACGGACAGGAAGTCCCATGTCATGAAACATAGCGCCACGGGCAAGCAGGACGAGCTGGTTAACGTGATTTTGCGCTGTCAGTACTCTACAGTAGCAGCTTCTGGCTTCATTTGGTTCGCATACAGAGTCTGTTTTCGAAAGTGAAAGCGCGTAAAATTGTCACATTAGTTCCATTAAAACACACCCTTCCTTCCGAGTCTATATGGTAGTCATGTTGTTTTGTCTGTAGTATACATAAATGAAAACGCCAGTGTCCATGAATATGCAATAAAACAAGAACGTGTGCCGTGTCGGTACTGGTGTCGCCTATTTTCTACCTTCCTCATTCTGTAAAGATGAAGGAATTCAGAGGCGATGTAATGTATATGTGCATTCTCTTCACGTGTTTAAGCCAAGTATTAGGCATATTCATGCTATCGGGAATGCTCAGTAGCAGCAGGCTACATGTACATTTGACAATTAAGCGTCAGGAAGGAGCATTAGTGATGAAATCATAGGAGGCGATGTTGTGTAACCCTAGCAGGGACAAGATCCAACTATTCGGGAGTAGGGTCTTACAATCTGAGACAGTGTTCCGAGGCAAACTTCAGACACAATGCCCGCAAACGTGACCTCAGATCCGCCTAGAAATAGCGATCTGAACGCCCATTGGCTGAAAGTTTGGATATACAGGGTGATCAAAAAGTCAGTATAAATTTGAAAACTTAATAAACCACGGAATAATGTTGATAGAGAGGTAAAAATTGACACACATGCTTGGAATGACATGGGGTTTTATTAGAGCAAAAAAAAAAAAAAAAAAAAGTTCACAAAATGTCCGACAGATGGCGTTGGACAGCAAAACGTCAGTAACTGCTACCGTGACGGGTGAGAGGTACGCCGATAAGTTACAGAATCGCATCATCTCCAGCCTGGCCGATAAACACCTGCTGGAACGTACGATGTTTATGCAGGATGGCGCTCCACCCCATATTGCTAGACGCGTGAAAGATCTCTTGCGCGCGTCGTTTGATGATGATCGTGTGCTTGGCCTCCCAGGTCCCCAGACCTCAGTCCGTGCGATTATTGGCTTTGGGGTTACCTGAAGTCGCAAGTGCATCGTGATCGACCGCCATCTCTAGGGATGCTGAAAGACAACATCCGACGCCAATGTCTCATCATAACTCCGGACATGCTTTACAATGCTGTTCACAACATTATTCCTCGACTACAGCTATTGTTCAGGAATGATGTTGGACATATTGAGCATTTACTTATCTTTGCTTTGTCTTACTTTGTTATGCTAATTATTGCTACTCTGATCAGATGTAGCGCCATTTTTGAACTTTTGTATTTTTTTGGTTCTAATAAAACCCCATGTCATTCCACGCATGTGTGTCAATTTATACCTCTCTATCTACATTATTCCGTGATTTATTCAGTTTTCAAATTTATACTGGCTTTTTGAAACCAGAGAAGCGTCCTTATTGGCTGAGGGAGAAAGAGGGGGGTCTCTCTTGTCCTTCGGGAAGACAGGGCGAGTTAGTCGCGAGGAGTCACGCAAAACGCACGGTCGAGTAACCGGGGCGGCTCTAAAAGAACGGTCGCGAGTACATATTTCAGCAGTTAAACATTATATAAAGTGAAGTTATTAATTATCAGAACGCCACATGTCGTGGGCAGTGTTTATGTAAAGTCACAAAACTGTGTTAATGTGTTGTAAAGGGTCGAATATAAGGGCGTAATCAGAGCCGCCATATTGCAAATGCTGATTCTCTTACTTGTGTGACAAAGGAATTCTTCTATTACAACAAGTATAGTACAAACGTTGTTGACAATTAACAACTGGCATCCATAAACACTCCAGCTGAATCACCACGTACATGGAACCTGACGACCGAGCGCTACTACTGTGCGACGAGGGACTTACCGAAGCAGCAAGACACCAGGTTAGTGATACCGCCCAGAGAAGAGCTTCCTTCTCGCTACAATGCCACTGATGACGTTGTAACGGGCTGCTGGGTTTGTAACCGGTAGGTTCGAACAACACGTAAGTGTTACGGAGATGCTTCAGGAACTCAAATGGGAATCTCTGTAGGAAGGCCACATTGTTTTCGAGAAGCAGTATTGCGAAAATTTAGAGAACCGGCATTTGAATCTGTCTGCCGGACGATTCTACTGCAGCCAGCATACAACGCTCGTAGGGTCCACGAAGATAAGATACGATAAATCAGGGCTCATACGAAGGCATACAGTATTTTCCCCTATCTCTATTTGCGATGGGAACAGGGAATGACAAGTAGTGGTAGAGGGTACCCTCTGCCACGCATCGTGCGGTGGCTTGCGAAGTATCTGTGTAGATGTAGATGTAGATATAGATGTAGAAGTTCTTGATCTGCGCCGCCCGATGGCGCTACGAAGCCGCTTGGCACCGGCGTGCACTAGAGGGCGTAGTGGCAGGTGAAGTGTGGAGTGAAAGGCAGGACGGAGGTGGACAGTTTCGATGTAGCAGCAAACTCAGGCGGACTGTGGATTGTGTGGTTTGTCCGTACTGCTGCTCTCCGGTATCACGTGCTCAGGCTGTCTTGCATTCCTGGTGGTTTGGCAGAACAGCTCCGACGATTGTGTGTGACGGTTGTACTCAGGGGAGTACATTAGAAGTGGTGGACACACGTCATACTGGAGAAGTAAGATATGTCGGAATTGTGTAACTTCAGTGAGACACGACTGCTGCGGTTATGTTATGAGTGTGAGAGGAACTTGCCCTTTTGTCAGTGCACAGAGAATAAGGGAATATACGTTTTGTCTTTTAAACTTTAGGATACTGTTCAGGGTATACTTATTCTGCAAAGTCTTGTTCATGAAGTACTCAAGGTGATGACGTCTTTAACTTAATCATTTTAATGCACCAATGTTATTTGCCTGTCATGGATTCTTGAAGGCGGTGCATTTCAAATTGTTGGTCGTAATGCACTATTATTTGGCTAAGACTGATTTGCTGAGTATCTGATATGATGTTTTATCTACAAGCGTTTCTAATGCATTGATGTTAACTACTAGTTATCCGCTTTGAGAACTGCTACATTTCAGAGGTTTCGTTAAATCCATGTCTCATGCTTTGAGATTAATACTGAATTTTCTGCTGCGTGTGTGTTTTTTCAATTATTTTTTCGTTGCTGAGAAAGCTTATATTTGATATGACGAGTAATTTAGTGGTCTGTTGACTGGTTTCTTGTTTGTTAGTTTACGTGCTTGCATATCGAAAAAATGGTTCAAATGGCTCTGAGCACTATGGGACTCAACTGCTGAGGTCATTAGTCCCCTAGAACTTAGAACTAGTTAAACCTAACTAATCTAAGGACATCACAAACATCCATGCCCGAGGCAGGATTCGAACCTGCAACCGTAGCGGTCTTGCGGTTCCAGACTGCAGCGCCTTTAACCGCACGGCCACTTCGGCCGGCACTTGCATATCGACTCGGGTATTCATTCTATCTGTTCGAGTCTAGTCTGTACTTGCACATTGTCATACTTTATTGCTGTTTTATTCAGATTGTCTACTTGGTGTATCTTAACAAACGTATTTCAAATTTACATTTGCCTTCTTGTTACAAAGGAAAGATACGTGTCCAGTCAGGAAGGATATCATATCAGCTTATAAAAGTTCAAAAAATCGAAAAAACGCACTACTCACAAAGAGCGCACTTGTATTTGCATAACATCGTATTTACTGGGTACTGTCATCGAAGAAGTTGCAATGTCTGTGAACAACATGTTGGAAGAGAAGTTACACGTCTGGATTGAAGCAGAAACGTACAATAAACATCTTTGGCAGTGTGGTACTAAAGCATTGTAAAAAGTAAACATTGATCGGTAAAAAAATAAAAACGGACAGAACAGGAAAAAACTTTAACACAAAATAGGAACAGCAAGCGTACCTAAGATTTTATATTAAGAAACAAAAACAATAAAGTAAAATTAGTACTTGACAAGGACACTTCAGGAGGTGTAACACATGAAGAGTGTTTCGCAAAACAATTAAAAGAAGAAAGAATTATCAATGGAAAAGCTGGAGGTGAAAAACAAAAAAAGATAAAGAAACCCACTGGGTACAGCAGAGCGCTAAACCGCTACCCACAGTTTCATAACGTGGGCTGCTACTAACTATTCTACACCTAAGCTCCGCAATAAAGGGTCTGTTTTATATTTCGGGCTCCTGTATTGGCTTAACGTCAATATGTCAATAACTGACATTTACTTATAACAAATCCTACCCAGAACGACAAGTTTTTGATGAATCTTCAATATGCCGTTGTTTTTAAATGGCGCACTTTCATAATGTGAGTTGTGACACGAAAATAATGCGAAAATACTTTAACCAACAATATGTCGTTCTCCGTCATTTTATTACAAAAATTCCAATCAATAACGACGTGTGCTCAAGAGATTCAATGTGCTTTCGCTTAGAAACAGCATAAATTTATAGGGCCTAAGATATGACATAAAACCCTCAAATATGGGCTTCACTTGAACACGGAAAATATAATATGGAGTCTCGCAAGGTACATTTGCGAGATGGACAGCGTTCTCGCATGTTATTGGTTTGCTTTATTTGGCAAATTGTGGAAACATCGCAGAAGGTATTTTGTGTTTCACGTGATTAAATGGCTCCCAAACGTGAAAAATCAGAAAGTGACGTCACAAAATTCGTAGAGCGCCACGTCATCGTTAGCTAAGTCGCCCCGAGTGACTATGGCTTAAAGCACGGTGGCGTGTCTCTACCGGAATTAATGGAGCGCTCATAGGAATGTCTCCATGCCGGCGCTTAAATATGGCGTAGTAGCAGGTTTAGAAAGCCTCACGCATGGGTGGGGATGTTTTGCAGTTTTCTAGCACGTTCGACGTTGTTGTGAGGACTGCTAGCGTGATTGCTGTTTCTAAAGGGTGAATTGTGTGTCTGGCTGTTGTGATACCACAGTCTCCAAGAATGGCACATTGGAATTAGGTAAATTAGAGATCGGCAAGATTTTGAGCCTATCAGTGTGTTGCGAGGACAGACAAGAGATACCAAATGAGCCCCTGATATTGCAGTATTGTTTATACTTTTTTCTGGTCTTAATTCTGATTGATTCAGAACTTGGTAATATTTGCCAAGAAGGTATTTTCCATTGTAAGGGGGTGTTTCGAAGGAATCTTCTGGCATGAAGGCGCTAGAGATTCTCCAGAGTAAGAATTCTGGTATTTGAAGAAGCTAGTTTAAAAAAAAAATGGTTCAAATGGATCTAAGCACTATGGGACATCTGAGGTCATCAGTCCCCTAGACTTAGACGTAACTAACCTAAGGACATGACACACATCCATGCCCGAGGCAGGGTTCGAACCTGAGACCTTAGCAGCAGCGCGGTTCCGGACTGAAGCGTCTAGAACCGCTCGGCCACAGTGACCGGCGCCATTTTCAGGCACCTAATATAACCGAGGAACCCTTTGGCCTGTGGGGATCCTGGGAGCATTTTTCTTTTACTTTGAGTCATACTCGAATTGAGGTTATTTAGCGTCCTGCAGACGCAACAACATCATTTGGCAGGATGGATTGTGGCACTTTACATTTGTACCATAGCTGAGGAAGAATGGTACCTACTGTCGTTAACTGATGAATGGTGTGACGTAGGGTGTTGATCTCGTCAAACAGTTTTGGGGCCTTTTAACGCACTTTCTGGCGCAGGTATTTTTTGTGCAGCACGTCATGGAGTTCCATTGACTTTATCCTATCGAAGACATTTGTTTCGAATGACTTAGAGCTTTTTGAACTTGATGTAGCATATTGCGCACCAGGAACTCCCTCCACAGAGCAGTGTTGGGTCCACCGTCGCTCGGTATAGTATCTTCAAGCAAGCATTTAAATACTTACTCTTGAAGGGTACGAGTGGTCTCAACATTCTTCGTCCGACTTCTTGTATATGACTTGATGGGTGAAAAGTGGTTTCGTTTCCAGATAAACGCCCAGGTATTTCCCACCGGGGACCAAGGAATAGCTTGGTTTCCGATGTGGAGGCCAGTATTGATGGGCGGTCGGCGTCTTATGAAAATAGTGTCGACTGTTTTATTCAGTTTGATGGTAATGTTGTATAGTTGTGCCTATCGCTCAATAATATCCAGTTGCCTCCGCAATCTCGCAACCCCTTGATCTAATTTTCTGTCTCTAGTTGAAATCGTTGTATCGTTAGCATAGAGACTAATTGAAATATGCGGAACTAGAGGTACGTCATTAATGAAGATACTGAAAAGTGCTGTCGAGATTACAGATCCCTGTAAACACAGAGATGAACTGATTTCTTGCCAGAGTTCTTGTCGTCGATACACACACACAGTTTCCTATCTTGAAGGAAGTTACCAAGTAATTCTACGGAGCAGTCGTTTATGGTGGTGCTTTGGTGCAGTTTGACAATTAACTTCTCACGCCACACTTTGTCGTAAGCTTTCTCCAGTTGTCGAATATCGTTTATGAAAGCTGTTTTGTATGGGATCGGAAATTCGGAGGACTTGAAGTTACTTTAAAATTCGAACTGTTCCAGTCGGATCACGTTGCCCCTTACCAAAGTGTCCTGTAATCTCTCGAGTAATACCTGTTAGAGGAGTTTCCCCAGCGTTGGTAGAAGACTGAATGGGCAGTAATTGTTCGGAAACAAGAGATCATTCCCTGGTTCCTGCAGCGGCACCACCCTCATTGTCTTCCACGCCTCTGGGAACAATCCATGGTGAAGACAGCTGTTCAATTCTTGCGATTGGGACCAGCAGCTTGCTGGGGAGATGTTGGTGACCAAGCCGTGCCCAAGCGAGTTGTCGACCGTTTTACAGACGAGTTGTTTAACTTCCGCCGGAGTGGCAAACCGTGGCTGGAATTACGTTGGTGTATTCCAGAAGATCCTAAGTGCTGTCAGGACCTGCTCCTCGTAGCATAGTACTTCGTCATCTTGTGCGGATGGAGGTAGAGTTCTGCTTCTGGCATGCATCGACATACAATTCCACTTGTGCCAGTGGTTCGTATACCAGACCATCTGCGCCATGTACTGCTTATTTTGGCGGTTGTTGCTGACGCGAGTTCTTCGCCACTTGCCACTCGTCAAGCTTTCGTTGCAATAAGTCTGGATATCTTGGTTCCCCAGACTTCCTGAGCCATTCTGTGACACTTCTGTAGCGTTCGCTGTTCACTTGGTGTATTTAATTTAGGCTCATCGGCCATTTGACATCTTCTTCTGTGCGGATGCAGAGTGCCCGAACTCTTACGGGAACTGGGGGTAAAGCCGCGAGTAATGAGTATGATGGGCAGGGGCACTATGAATATAGTGCGGGACAATAAGTTGCGAATGTGGGTATCACGGGAGGCGTGCCAGAGATAAGTCCCGGCAGTCGCACTATCTTGTGTGTCCTCGGTGACTCAGAAGGATAGAGCGTCTGTCATGTAAGCAGGAGATCCCCGTTTCGAGTCCCGGTCGGGGCACATATTTTCAACTGTTCCCATTGACCTGTATCACCGCCTGTATGCAGCGAAGGGTATTCATTTCATTGTAATTACATTTATCTTGTCCATTCTCTAAGAATCCCGAAGCACCTTTACTTTTTTTTTTTTTTTTTTTAAATAACCTAATAGCAAGAGCTCTGTATCACTAGCACCGTAGTTTTCTGCTGTCGAAAACGAATTTCTGTAGCTATTACAGTCAGTCTCCAAATCTTATGGTTCAGCGCTTTTATTCATTTTGTTTTGAAGTACCAGGGGTTTTTCGCATGAATCCATTGTTCCTAATACAATACAGAGACATCTAATGTACAACGAGGTACTACTAATGTAGTGCATCGTAGCAGTCACTTCCAATGTTTAAAGCTACTGCCGGTTCGGAGAATGATCTACGCGATTGCAAGAGATTGTGATAAGGGAATCACTCGAAAGTGATCGTCTAAAATAAATTTGAGTTTGTACTACTGTTTCCATGAGTGGCTTCCAAATGAAACCACTGGGGCAGTATGTACTTTTGATATACAGGGTGATTTATCACCATGTACGAACTCTAGGGACTTATCGATGAGAGGATACGGAACAAAAAAGATCTAATGAACTTATGTCCGGAAATGGGTGGTTTCCAAGCCGGAAACCATTTATTCATTCGTACACTGTTACAGAGACTGCGATATAATACTTTCATTATGGGATAGTATGCACAAGCCCCTTGATATGGTGAGGGCGAATCATCAGCATCGGTGTAGCCGGAATGTGTGAGCCACGATAATTGGCGACCGTATTTTGGGACCAGTCTTCCTTCCACGTCGCCTAATAGGGCGAAACTATCGGCGTTTCTTGCGGCTGACGTTGCCTCACAGTTGGAAGACGTGCCACCGATTATTTGAAGAGTTACGTGGTTGCTACATGATGGTGCTCCAGCCCACTTTGCCGTTAACGTCCGGATACATCTCAATCAGGCCTTCCCTGGTTGAAGGATCGGACGAGAGGCAGGCATGGCCTACACGTTCACCGGGTCTCAACCCGTGGGATTTATGGTTCTTGGGCCATCTCAAAAGAATAGTGCAGCAGAGCCCATTCCAGATATGGAGACACTGGAGCAGCGTATTCATGCTGCCTTTGACACTGTTCGGATGAACACTTACTGCAACTGTGGCTGCACAGTACATCGCGTATTAGAATGCAGTCTCTGTAACAATGTATGATTTAGTAAATGGTCTTCAGCATGGAAACACTGCATTTCCGGATGTAAGTTCATTATACCTTGTTTGTTCCGTATCCTAGAGTATGTACGAGGCGCAAAAAGTCACCCTGTAGATTTATTAAATTTTAGGTCCATTTTTGCATGTTATTGAGGGCTACAATTTGTTTTTGGCAGTATGAGTTGCTGGAAATTACGAGATGTGGGAGCGTGTCTAGGGAAAATTCGACATGGATTCCTAATTCCGACAAACAGATTGTCCAGAATTATGATGGTAACTCGTCGTTATGGTCGCATCTGGATCACCGACCCCCCCCATGGCGCTGCTAAGGTGACCTGTCACGTTCTTATGCCATGTGCCAACATTAGACAGCATCTGTCTCACTCGCCCTCAGTTATGTATTTTATTTCTTCATTTTGTTTGACTCATATGATTACTCACGTGATGGCTCTTTCTTCATTATCAGACCATTGTCTCCGTTCCAGTAACAACCGTCTCGTATCCAGATATTCTCGCCATCTATTTCAATGTTTTTTTTTTTTTTTTTTTGTAATTTTCAATTGTATGAGCTTCATTAATAATGTGTTTTTGGATGTTTATCGAAATATACATATTTAGAGAAATCAGGACTTCATCCGTCTACAGCCATTGAAATAAATTAATGTTGATGGTTGAAAATTTGTGCAGGTGCGGGACTCCAACTCGGGTTCTCCGCTTTTCTAGAACGGTTTCCTTTCTGTTTCGGCCTTCCGGACACGCTTTCCGGCCTCTCAAATTCTCAAGTCGTCACGTTCAAGTAGCAACCCCATCCATCAGACCCACTGCTCATACCGTTCGCTAAATCCCGCAGTTGTTTAGAAGATATGAGCGGATTTGCAACGTTTTAAAAATGTTTCAGAGTCTTCAATAAGTTACGATCGAACACTTTTTTTTTCACCGCTCAGAAAGTTTTCATTCCCCCTCCCCCCTCACCTTCCCCAGCCGAGGAATGAATACCCACTGACATTCACAGTGGCTTTTGGCTGGAGTACTGAGGGGTGGCTCTCTGGTACTTAAACTGATCACTTTACAGTGGCGCCAAGACGGCGCATCTAGGAAAAAAATTCCCTCTCTCCTGGGTAGCGAGAGTGCATCTCCAATTTGAAAGCAAGTGCTCCGTTCTTAATCGGTTTACGGCATCTTGTGACTTTATTAAACTAAACGTTGGGTGGATATTATAATCACTCTTCTCCAACTATGCTATAGTCCTGTGTGTAGGACACACCTCGGCAGGTCCATAAAACGGAGAAAAATATTTTACAAGAAAATTGCATATTTAATTTCTTAGCTTCTTAAATATTCATGAAATCGGCTTGCGATTGTGGTCGTCTCGTCGGTAATATTCGCCCCTGTACGAATTTGGATTTATTATTTATGAAGTAATTAAATGCTCTCTCTTTGTAAAGGTTAGACGACGCGGCCGCTGAAGTCTCTAGTGTGGATGCTGCATTACGTGAATGACTCAGGTTTCCAGACTCACCCGTAATAGTATAGAGGATACTCCACATACCTGCATTCAAAGAGACACTGTGATTTAGAGTTGTAGTTTGACGTAGGAAGGGCGTACGGTGCGAGGGGCATTAGCAAGCAGGTGTGCTCCGCCCCCCTCCCCCCCTCCCCCCCACCGTCTTGACTATCATCGAGAGTTCTGCTATGCTGCACTTCTTGAAGGATTTAACAATAACGTCTTCTCTCACTCTAGACAACAACTGTTTTATCCATTGACACACTTGTTTGATTGCAGGTCATTTTAAAGCTCCCTTCGGCATGAATTCATGTTGGATATCATCCACCATCCATTTGTTCCATCCCTCTCTCATATACACTTGGTTCATTTATCGAGACAAAAAGAGGTTGCAATTGTGAAGCAAGTGTTTCCGGAATAACAGGAAGCTGTGTATTTCCTCGTCTCAGTTTCTCTTTCACAGAATTTTTCAAATTACTAAACAGATCTAGCACAGGAAGAAAACTCTTATTTCAATAAAGCACCTTTCCTTCTCTCCGACACTCTGCTAATCCATAATTTCATACCAGCCTCGTGCATCCCACCCTTACCATGTAAGTGAACAACACATCTGGCCGTATTTCGGAACGTTTGGGCATTGTTTCGCTCTTGGAAATGGTCGTTGGATTAAGTTTAGTACCGTCAGCACGACAGTGTAGTGCATTTTTTCATATCCAATTGTTTCTATAGTTACAGTTTTAACATCTTTAATGGCAAAAGTTCTGTTACTGGGCACATCATATGACATTGGAGTTTCGTCCATATGCCTTAGTTCCACACTAAGTTTTCTTTCGATATTGAATAATAAAGAGATGGAAACATAATACTTTCTCTTCGTACTCTAGTGTCATTTTTTGAGATATTTTGGTTTTGGTTCACACGCTAAGTCCATGACGCTTCATAAACGTGTATCACCAACCGACTGTCTCACTGTGATGTGGGGCAGGAATTCTTCGTTCGGCCTGCCGCCTTGGCTGGCTAAGTTCTTTACAGACATTTTCCAAGTGGGTAACACTCCTCCGTCACTTAAACGAGCAAAGATCATAGCAGCCTTGAAACCTGGTAAACCAGGCGATAGACCAGATAGTTACCGCTCCATTGCCCTTCTCAGTATGGTCTATAAAGTACTGGAAAGACTGCTCCTCAACAGAATAGGCCAAACTATACTAAAAAAATCCCTATCGAACAAGCAGGATTCCGTCCCTATCGCTGCTGTACAGATCAAGTCCTATCACTAACAACATATATAGAGGCGGGGTTGCAGAAGAAACATACAGTAGCTGCAGCATTCATAGACCTAACAGCAGCCTGTAACGGAACTGAAATGATGGTGGGCTGACAGTAATTTGGAGCCCGCGCGTCGGAAACGGGCGCGCTGGTGTGAGACTGCCAGGGAGTGCACCCTGATGCCATCTATTGGCGAAACTGGGAATTAGCGCTGTCTCAGACAATGCAATAAGATATCGGAGTCAAATGTATTCTTTTTCTTGGTAATTATAAGCTATTACTGTATGATTTAATGTTATAAAGCGCTAGTAGTAAATTATTATGAGTGGTATGAACTCCAGGGTAATAAATATAAATATTCTTAAATACTAAATGATTTCGGTGAAAAGGTGGTAGGGGAACGCCCCACTCTTGGTGATACGAGCGTAGCTAGAGGTAGCTGGAGACACAGGGACTGAACAAGGAATGGCCTGGGGAGTGTTGACGTGAGCGGACGTGCATAACTGTGCTCACGCAAAAGTGATTGTGCAACAGCGAAGAGGCGAATATCGTCGCCGTTTGTGGAGTCGAACGCGACGAATGGTTGTCGAAGCCGTCTCTATGCCACTGGGGCTGAGTGTAAGAGTTCCTGCGCCCAGATTTTATGGCGGACGAGCAGTAGCTTATACGAGTGCTACAGCTCGTAGTTCCAGCCGCCATTAAGGGCACGAGGCGTGAAGAGGAAGAGCTGCGTTAGCCACATGCATCTCACCACCAGCACCGACACGTCTACCCAAGGCAAGACTGCTTGCAATTGTTAAGTCGAACTTTGTATACATGTAAAAGGAGAATACCAGTTTTCTTTTGTGCAAGTGCAGAAGACAGAATATAGTAATGAGCAAAATTACGACGCATGTTGTTCCTTGTAAAGTGTAGTAACCTGAAACATAGTGTAGTGAAATCAGACTGAGGCCACCATCGCCTCTTTCATTTACAATTCTTTTGGTTGTAGAATACTTTAGCGTTTAAGAATGTAGAAAAGAGCAATGGTCACACCAGAATGAGTCGCCTTTTTATAGTTACTTAAATTTTTCTGAGTAACCTTTCAAGTAAAGTCACTTAACTAATTCTATAGCAATTGTCCAAAGAGTAATATCCCAAAATCATTAAATAAGTTGAAGGGTAGAAGTTTGTTAACCTAAGTAGCTTAAATTGTCTTGGTGGTAATTACCAAGCTAACTCACAGAAATTGAGAGAGTATTTGCTTTGTAGAATCACCTAGAATGATCAGAAATAGTAATATTCAGAATTAAGTTTAAAATTCAACTCAAGCCGTTTCACTTTGAAACGAGCCAAAAAAATTGATTTATTCTTTTGCTCCTTCAGAGCTGGCGACCGTAGTTATAAGTATTTTCAGGAGGATTCGACGGTAAGTCTGCTGCTCTCGTCGTGCTGATAGGATTATCTACTGCTGCTAGCAGTGGTGATTGGATACATAAGCTCACTACCAAGTTAAGTGGGTCAGGTAGGCAGTGTTACCGTGTGAACTGTAGGGCACTGTAGGCCGTGGATCGAACCCGTTCAATCATCACAGCTCTTTGGGAAATAGTCCGGTTAGGAGTGTACTAATCCAATAGGTAAATACTGGCGAGTAACGGTCAAAAATGTATACGCAAGTGAATTTAGCAAGGTCCATGTAGCACCTAATTAATGTGGTGCAATGGCGAGGGTAGGAGTGGAGTAAAAGTGAGCTGAGCTTGTGGCAGCTGTGCTGTCTTCAAAGATTAATAACGTGAACTCACTACTACCTCTTGCCATTAGGGCTGAGCTATTTACGGTTAAAATACGTAGCAGTAAGCGCAAAGGCGTGACAGCTACAAGTCCGTATTGGCTTAATACATACGGAAGTAGGAAGCGGGTCATTCTGTCAGTGGAGGGGGTTAAAACAACCGAGTCAGTTGAGAACATACCCCGTTTACTGATGGAAAGATTCGGCGGTTCGGTCACATGTGGCGACCGTGACAGGACTTACCAAGTTTGTAGAATAATGGCTGCAATAAAAGTGTTTTATATAAACTTGTAGTTTCAAGAAAATTTTAAATTTAAAATTCTGTTGTAGACAAATATACCACAATTGGTAAGTTCAAGACGACAACCTGCAAAGCAGCAAAAGAAAGTCCAATAGTAGGAGTTAAACAAGTAATACTTGGTTTAATAAACATTTCTATTAGGCACGAAATACAGCAGCATAAGATGGAGTCGAATAGTAACAAGCAAGACGAAAACATTACAAGGTCAGACCCAGAATTAGGGACCATAGATACTGTTGTAGGGTTGGAAAATCCTATAGATGAATCCACATCCACAAAACAGGAGGAACGGGAAGTGAAACCAAAGGTAGTGAAAAGTGAACCCAATGTATCTGTGGATGCAAGTCACAAGGGAGAGGATATGGAATTAACAAGTTTGTTAAATAGTATGATGGCACAAATTCGAGAAGGGAATGCTAGTTTGAAAGCAGAAATGGCTAGTCATATATCCCAACTGGATGAAAACCTATCTGGTAAAATAAAAGCCAATTTAGATATTTTGAATACGCAAAGCCAGCGTATCACAGAGGTAAACAAATCAGTAAATAGCATTAGGGCTGAAATAACAAATGTTCAGAGAAAAGTCACAGAAATAGAGAAAAGATTTGATACCGAAATTCAGAGAATAGAGAAATCAGTGGAACCTTTGGTTAGTGAAAAATTAGAACCGATAATTGAAAGTAAATTACAGGTGATAGTACCAGTTGTAAAGAAAGAGATTGTTAGAGAAACGGCAGCTGATATTGAAACACTGCGCAATACCATGTTGAGTTTTGATGCATGTGTGCAGGAACAGGAAAATACACTGCGTAATGAGATAAAATTGTTAAGTCAGCAAGTTCAGAATCAGACGTTTCTTAACTGTAGTGGTATCCCATTGGTAATGCAAAAATCGGAAATACTGAGTAGGGAGGAAAAATACGATCCCCAAAAGAAACAAGGTGGATGGCATCCAATGGATTTTATAAAAAATTGTGAACGTGTCTTACCAACAGACATGTCGGATAAAGAAAAAATTAATTTAGTAATAGACGCTTTAGCAGGTCATGCTAAACGTTGGGGATTGAATTTGGATATCGACAATTTGAAGTTTACAGACTTCAAAGAAAAGTTCCTTGAGGAATTCTGGGGCACACAACAGAGAGATAGGTTGTGGAGAGAATTCGTTGTCGCCAGAATGCCAGAACATGGGCGTGGGCTCATGAAAGAATACTGTGAAGGATGGTTCAAGCATTTGGAGTATCTTAAAGATCGTAGATCAGAATCGGAGATAGTGTGGGAGTTGTGGAAAAAGCTACCTGACGATTCAAAGCGTTATGTAGGAGGCACTCATCGAACATTCGATGAATTTTTAGAAAAAATCGAGAATGAAGATAGGTGGCGTGAAACTAGAGAGTTTCGAGGTTTCAGAAATCAGAATGGAATAGTAAAAGGTGGTAGGAATGAACCGCAAATTAACATGATGAGAGGAAGAGGTCGAGGAGGTAACTCTCAGCGAGGGAGAGGACACTATCAGGGAAACGGGATGCATTATCAAAATCAGGAAAACTAAATACCGTGCAGGTCAAGGGCCTAACGCGCGCGGAAAGAAAGAAATGGCCCAAAAATAGGGAAGATCGGAGTATTCAGTACTATAGTAGGATAGTGCGTCGTTCGCCTGAAGAGCAGTTTCATAAACGAAACTTTGCGAAGTATAATGCAGGGATACAAACAGAGGAGAGAGAGCAGGGAGGAATTATTAAGGGAAATGAAGCAGGAAAAGAATATCGGTCGGATGTGAAGGCTCACGTGAATGAAATAAGTACAATTCGAGGTCGGAGTGACGAATTGATGATGGAAGAGTCAGAGAAGGCGTTGTTTGTCGGTAGGGATGGCAACTGTGCAGAGAGGCAGGGGCAAGGTAGGAGTGATGTGACTTATGGTAAAAGGTTCGTACGAGTAGTCGACGAATCGCATCGAGAAGTAATTAAAGAGGAAAGGGTGGATAAGAAAAAGGGGCATAGTGCAGAGACGCATGCCGATTCAGAAATTACCTCATATGCAGAATATGTACATCAGCTCAAAAGCCAGCCAGCACAATTAGAAAGATCTTCCACTCAAGTGACTAATTTGGACCCGAATATGACAGTGTTAGAGAGCCATACCGATTATGATGTGTACCTAGTGACAGCAAGAGTACATGAGTGTGATGAAGATTCTTTTAAAGAAATTAGAGAAAGTGTATCTAACCAAGAGAAAGAGTGTTGTGATCCCTGTAGTACTGAAGCAAATGAGTTGAGTGAGACTGGAATTCCATTAGTAGGGGAAAATAATGAAAGTAAGAGTGGCGAATGTACTATCCAACAAAGGGAAAGTAGAGAAATGGATTATAATTTGCAAGAATTATTTGAATCCGAAGAAGGTCATATTTCTAAGGAGGAGGAATTATCGTCAGAATCATCAGAAAGCATCCAGGGAGAAAAAGAAGTAGAGGAAGTTTCCGATTCTGCAACCAAGAGTTCAGGCATGACAGATTCGAATGAGAATGAGATGGCATTAAAGAGCCTAGACGAAGGACTATTGGAAAAAGTGGTGAAAGAATTTAGGATGAAAAGGAGAAAGAAACCTCCAGATGGAATGGTCAGTATAAAAACCGGAAAAATAATATGGCAAGATTTGGCGGTGGAAAAGGATTTATGATGGGAAGATAAAGAAAGTATGAAAGAGGACAATAGGATGCAAACAATCCTGCCCATTAATGTATGTGGGTACGATTTATATGTATTGTTGGATACGGGTGCTCAAATAAGTGCTATTTCGCACGCATTTTTTGAGATGATCAAAGAGCAACGAGGAGTAGTCATGATGCCAGTAACAGGTGTTAAAGTGATAGGGGCGACAGGGAAATGTAGTAAACCTGTTAAACATCAAGTGATGATGGAATTTAAGATAAAAAACAAGCTATTTTTGAATGCATTTTTAGTAGTTCCAGAGCTCAGTGCCGAGATCATTTTAGGCATTGACTGGTTAATAAAACAGAAAGTAATTATAGATTGTGACAAAGGGATAATAGTTTGTAAAGTTGATAGTGCGGTATTGGAAATACCATTTGAATCATCTAGAGTAATGGAAGAGAACCAGCTGAGATGGGTAGAATTTAGAGATGATCATGATTCAGGAATAGGTCAAAAATTCGATTGGTTTCTGGTGAGGCAGACAGTTGAAGATGGAAATAAGGAGACACTCCTTCGAAATGTAGTGGATAAAACGGAAGGACTATCTGATGCCCAAAGGGGGGATCTATGGCAAATTCTGAAAGAAAATCAGGAGGTATTTTCAGACAAACCGGGACGAGTGATAAATTATGAGTACTGCATGGAGGTAGAGGAGCATGAACCTTTCTTTAAACCACCATATAGTGTACCCTTGTCTAAGAAAGAAGCAGTTCAAAAAGAAATAGATAAAATGGTTTCATGTGGGGTCATTGAACGGAGTTCTAGCCCATATAATAACCCACTGGTGATAGTAGGTAAGAAGGATGGAAGTGTACAAATAGTGATAGATGCTCGTACTCTGAATAAAGTAGTGAAGAGGGAGTTGGATCGTCCAGAGAACATAGATAATTTATTGCAGAAGTTTAATGGTGTAAAGTACATGACTAGTTTAGACCTAACTGCAGGATACTGGCAAATCCCATTAAGTGAGGAGTCTAGGAAGTACACGGCATTTTTATTCAATGGCAAATGCTACCATTTCACCGTGGTACCATTTGGCCTAAATACTTCCGTTTCAGTGTTCATTCGGGCTTTAGACAAAATTTTAGGGAATGAACTTAGTTCGCTAATCACGGTTTATGTAGATGATCTGTTAATTGCTACAAGGACATGGGAAGAGCACGTGGAGATATGTGACAGGGTGTTCAAAGCTTTAATTAAAGGAGGAATGACCCTGAACCTGAAAAAATGCGAGTTTGTGAAGAAAGAAATAAAGTTTTTAGGTCACATAGTAACACCAGAGGGAATTGAAAAGGATCCCGATAAAGTCAAAGCAATAAGAAATTGTCCGGCTCCCAAGAATAAAAAACAACTAAAGTCGTTTATAGGACTTTGTTCCTTTTATCGTAAGTATGTGGATGATCAGGTGTTCAATAGCCCACATCTGAACAACCTACTTAAGAAGAACAGTGTGTATATGTGGACTGAGGAATGTGAAACAGCATTCAACCAGCTAAAAGACAATTTGGCTAAAAACATAAAGTTATGGCACCCTGACCTGTGTGAACTATTCCACATGGCAACAGATAGTTCAGATTATGGATTGGGAGTATCCATATTTCAGGAGGTAACGATAGATGGGGAAAAAACTCATAGACAAATAGCATTTGCGAGTAGAACCATGTCTAAGTACGAAAGAAACTATACGGTTTCAGAGAAGGAGGCTTTAGCTATAGTATGAGGTTTTAGGAAATTTCAACTTTTCTTATGGGGGCATAAGACTGTGGTCCATACAGACCACAAAGCTTTAATATTTTTGAAGGACTGCAGATTGTTACATAACAGGTTGACCAGATGGGCGCTGTTTTTACAACAATTTGATATAGAGATCAAGTATGTTAAAGGGAAAGAACATGCAGTACCGGATGCTTTGTCGAGATTACCGGAAGGATGTGAGGCACTAGAAAGTGTAAAGAATAGGGAAGATGTTTTTGAGGTGAATTACTTCAAAAAAGCGGAAGGAAGAGAAAAAATTAGGGAAATATGTCGGAATATGCGAAGATATCAAAGTGATGATGATGCACTCAAGTCGGTAAAGGTCAAGTTTGACAATCCGGACGCAACTAACATAAGGGCTTCATATAAAATACACAAAGGTGTACTGTATCTTCAAAGATTAAATAATCCAGGGAAGTGGAGAGTATGTTGGCCGGAACAACACACTGAAGTGCTGATAGATTATGTTCACTTGGCATATGGCCATTGTGGTGCACGGAAGTGTACCGATAAGTTAGATGAATGCATTACCTTTAACAACATGGCACGAAGGGTAGCACAGAGGATAAGATCTTGTGATCTATGCCAAAAGGCGAAAGTAACAAATGCAACTAATCAAGGGCCCATGCAATCAATAAAACCTGATGAAGTATTAGAAATAGTAGCAGTAGATATCTTTGGACCATTACCGAAAACCATGGGGGGTTTTGTGTACATATTTGTAGCAATTGAACTTTTCTCAAAGTATATAAAGCTATATCCCTTGAGAAAAGCTACTGCCAGAGCTGTGTATGATAAAATGGTGTGTGATTATTTTGTGAAAGTAGGGAAGCCAAAGAGAATACTATCAGATAATGGTGTTCAGTTTTGCTCAAAAATGTGGAAGGATGGGATAACTGAGAAACAGGTAGAAGTGGTCCATATCTCAGCTTATCACCCATCAAGCAATCCGGCAGAAAGATATATGCGTGAGATAGGTCGGTTATTTAGGACGTACTGCCATAGTAACCACAAGAAGTGGGGCATGTATGTGAGTGAATTCGAAGAAATCATGAATTCATTAACAAACGAGAGCACTGGATTTACTCCAGAAGAGATCCTGAAAAAGACGAGAAGTAAAAGTCTAGTAGAAGACCTACTAGAATTTCCAGATAGAGTTGAATTAGATTATGATAGTAAAAAGAACTTAGTAAAAGACAAGATGAGAAAACAAGCAGATGCGAGAATTCGTCGTCATGACGAAAAAGTAAGGAATCCTAAATTCAAAATAGGTGATCTCGTTCTTGTAAAAACACATGAAAAATCAAGTGAAATTAATAACGAGATCAGCAAATTTAAATATATATATAATGGACCATTTAAAATAGTGTCCATACCCAATGTGAATGCTTATTATTTAGAGTACCCATTAACAGGCAAACGCCTGGGAGTAAGAAACATAGTGGATCTCAAAAGGTATGAACCACGAATTCTACCAGATTGAAAATAAATATATAAATAAATATTAAAGTAAACCAATATGTAAATAGTTTTGTTTCTTTTGTTCTATGTGAAAGGTAAATGTTCACTAAAATATGTTGTAGTATTCTAATGAAACTTCTAGTTTAAGTAGAGACTAAACAGACTGGGAAAGACTGAGCTTCTAAGAAAGCCTTAATAGATGTGTAGATAAGTGTTGTGGAAGAGGTAGAAAAGTGAGGAGGTAAAGTGAAAAGGACGGGCTATAAAGTAATAGGCGCATAACGTGTGTTTTACTTGCCTGAGATAAAAGAAGTGTATTTAAAATTTTTGTAAAAAAAGATGTTTAAAGTGTACTGTGTTTAGATGTAAGAAAATTGTAAAGAATATATGTAAATCATTTATGTAATGTTTAGCAGGAAAGATAGAAAGAATTGGTGTTTAATTTTAAATAAGTAATATAAGTACCGAGGTGTATCAGTAAGAAAGGGAAAACCCTTGGTAAAAAGCTTAATGAAAATTTCAGATTCATTATAGGAGAGACTTCTTATTGAATTATCACTGTTAGATACTTCAATAAGAAGTGGGGCATGTGTAACGGAACTGAAATGATGGTGGGCTGACAGTAATTTGGAGCCCGCGCGTCGGAAACGGGCGCGCTGGTGTGAGACTGCCAGGGAGTGCACCCTGATGCCATCTATTGGCGAAACTGGGAATTAGCGCTGTCTCAGACAATGCAATAAGATATCGGAGTCAAATGTATTCTTTTTCTTGGTAATTATAAGCTATTACTGTATGATTTAATGTTATAAAGCGCTAGTAGTAAATTATTATGACTGGTATGAACTCCAGGGTAATAAATATAAATATTCTTAAATACTAAATGATTTCGGTGAAAAGGTGGTAGGGGAACGCCCCACTCTTGGTGATACGAGCGTAGCTAGAGGTAGCTGGAGACACAGGGACTGAACAAGGAATGGCCTGGGGAGTGTTGACGTGAGCGGACGTGCATAACTGTGCTCACGCAAAAGTGATTGTGCAACAGCGAAGAGGCGAATATCGTCGCCGTTTGTGGAGTCGAACGCGACGAATGGTTGTCGAAGCCGTCTCTATGCCACTGGGGCTGAGTGTAAGAGTTCCTGCGCCCAGATTTTATGGCGGACGAGCAGTAGCTTATACGAGTGCTACAGCTCGTAGTTCCAGCCGCCATTAAGGGCACGAGGCGTGAAGAGGAAGAGCTGCGTTAGCCACATGCATCTCACCACCAGCACCGACACGTCTACCCAAGGCAAGACTGCTTGCAATTGTTAAGTCGAACTTTGTATACATGTAAAAGGAGAATACCAGTTTTCTTTTGTGCAAGTGCAGAAGACAGAATATAGTAATGAGCAAAATTACGACGCATGTTGTTCCTTGTAAAGTGTAGTAACCTGAAACATAGTGTAGTGAAATCAGACTGAGGCCACCATCGCCTCTTTCATTTACAATTCTTTTGGTTGTAGAATACTTTAGCGTTTAAGAATGTAGAAAAGAGCAATGGTCACACCAGAATGAGTCGCCTATTTATAGTTACTTAAATTTTTCTGAGTAACCTTTCAAGTAAAGTCACTTAACTAATTCTATAGCAATTGTCCAAAGAGTAATATCCCAAAATCATTAAATAAGTTGAAGGGTAGAAGTTTGTTAACCTAAGTAGCTTAAATTGTCTTGGTGGTAATTACCAAGCTAACTCACAGAAATTGAGAGAGTATTTGCTTTGTAGAATCACCTAGAATGATCAGAAATAGTAATATTCAGAATTAAGTTTAAAATTCAACTCAAGCCGTTTCACTTTGAAACGAGCCAAAAAAATTGATTTATTCTTTTGCTCCTTCAGAGCTGGCGACCGTAGTTATAAGTATTTTCAGGAGGATTCGACGGTAAGTCTGCTGCTCTCGTCGTGCTGATAGGATTATCTACTGCTGCTAGCAGTGGTGATTGGATACATAAGCTCACTACCAAGTTAAGTGGGTCAGGTAGGCAGTGTTACCGTGTGAACTGTAGGGCACTGTAGGCCGTGGATCGAACCCGTTCAATCATCACAGCTCTTTGGGAAATAGTCCGGTTAGGAGTGTACTAATCCAATAGGTAAATACTGGCGAGTAACGGTCAAAAATGTATACGCAAGTGAATTTAGCAAGGTCCATGTAGCACCTAATTAATGTGGTGCAATGGCGAGGGTAGGAGTGGAGTGAAAGTGAGCTGAGCTTGTGGCAGCTGTGCTGTCTTCAAAGATTAATAACGTGAACTCACTACTACCTCTTGCCATTAGGGCTGAGCTATTTACGGTTAAAATACGTAGCAGTAAGCGCAAAGGCGTGACAGCTACAAGTCCGTATTGGCTTAATACATACGGAAGTAGGAAGCGGGTCATTCTGTCAGTGGAGGGGGTTAAAACAACCGAGTCAGTTGAGAACATACCCCGTTTACTGATGGAAAGATTCGGCGGTTCGGTCGCAAGCCTATGATACAGTTTGGAAACAGGGACTCATGTACAAATTAATCTGTGCCGTCCTCTGCAAGAAACAGCCAACCTCATTGATGATATGTTGTCAAATAGAACCTTCCAAGTAATAATGGGGAATGAGAGAAGTAAACAGATGAGTGGACTCCCACAAGGCTCTGTCCTTGCGCCCCTTCTTTCCAGCCTTTACATCGCTGACATGCCTGCAACCAGATCGCGCAAATTTGGTTATGCTGACGACTGGGCTCTAGCAACAGCTCACAGAAATATAGAAACTGCCGAAGATATCCTTACGAGAGACCTAGGGATTCTCAGCGAGTACTTTAGAAAATGGAGGCTACAACCTAGTGCTACAAAGACGGAAGTATCTGTCTTCCATTTGAACAACAAAATGGCCAACAGAGAACTACAAGTCTATCTAGACGGGAAATTACTAAATCACAACAAACACCCAAAGTATCTTGAGGTTACCCTAGATAGGACACTAACATTCAAAAACACCTGACGAAAACTGCAGCGAAACTTAAAACACGCAACAACATATTGCAGAAGCTCTGTGGCACCACTTGGGGCTCCACAGCATCTACCTTAAGAACATCCGCACTTGGCTTGGTGTATCCAGTGGCAGAATACTGTGCCCCAGTGTGGCTCAACAACAAACACACACACATGGTAGATAGCCAACTTAATGCAACAATGCGTATTATATCAGGCACAATCAGGCCAACTCCTACAGTGTGGCTGCCCATCCTCAGTAACATAGCACCTCCTAACCTGCGCCGAGAACACGCTCTGGTTAGAGAATTTCAAAAAATCATGACCAACCCTCAATTACAAATCCATGAAGATACTCACCGACATCTAAGGAAACTGACTCCGGTCTAGGCATCCTCCACTAAAGACCGCACAGGCGCTGCACCAAACCAACTTTAAAATAAATGACCGATGGAAAGAGGAATGGGAGAGCAGAACAGCAGTAAACTGCCACAGTATGCCATGCATCTTTAGTAAACCGAAAGGATTTGATTGCCCTCGCAAAGTTTGGTCAACTCTTAATCGCATCAGAACCAACTGTGGGAGATGCACCGACTCCTTACACAGATGGGGTAAACTTCCTTCGGCCGCTTGCGACTATGGCGCTGAGAGACAGACGGTCAAACACATCGTGCAGGAATGCCCACTAAGGGCATATGAGGGTGACCCACAGGATTTCCTAATGGTGACCCAAGAGGCAATCGACTATATATTATCTAAGCTGGACGTTTCTTTGTGATTGCTCTTCTTTGAGTGTAAATTTACAATTGGTGGTGTCCTTATATACAAACTGTTATTTATTGTTCTGTTTATACATATGTAATTTTATTTTAAATCGTGTTGGATCAGGTGGATCAGAAGACCCAGTCTGTTGCATATAAACACAGCACACATCATTATGGAGTCACCACAGCTTGTGCAGCACCTTTTCGATAACTTGGGTCTATAGTTTCGTGCGGTCTGCGCCACACCCGAACTCTACTATCAGCTCTTACCAAATGAAATTGAGACTGATGGAAATGTCAGCAGCCTAGGAGCGGCTCTGCAGGCGGTGTCGTGCTGTTAGCAAACGCACTCGCATCGTCTGCTGCCACAGCCCGTCAACGCCAAATTTTTCCTGACGGATACGTTCGTCGTATGTCCCACATAGATTTCTGCTGTTATTTCACGCAGTGTTGCTTGTCTCTCAGCTCTGACATCTCTACTTCTCTTCAAAGGAAAATCGGAGTGTCATCCTCACACACACTTTCTACTAAGATTTCGTCGCTTCCCTTCGCCATTTTGAGAAAAAAAAATTGCGGTGTACTCAAATCTCCCGTTCCAGTTTCACTGATATCACGAGGCAGTGGGAGAAGAGGAATGCACTCACAGCCACTCCTGCGGAACTTGGGCACCGCTTTAAGAACTCGAGAGGTCCGGGAGGGCAGAGAAAACAGAATATGGAAGAGCCACGAGAGGGAAGCACCGCCTTGGAAAAGCTCGGAAACTCAAAATGTTTTCAGTAGTCGAGCGTAAATACACTTACTGCCCTTCTGTGCCCTCCAGTTATTCCTTTGCCGCCACAACAAATAGACCACGGAATGAAGAGCACGCTAAGGTCTTTGCGCTAAGGAACTCGAAAAGGAGAGAAGCGCTACTGGCAGTTTCCCCTTTGGCTGAAAAATACGTACTAGTGCTTCGCCGCACCAGTTATCGCAAAGCAATATACGAGGAACAATTAAAATGATCCGTGATATCGGAGTAGCGTTTTGGTATGTTAAAGAGGAGGTAACGGGTTCGAGCTCTTCTTCGGGCAAGAGAGGGCATTTTAAATGTGCCCTTAATTTGTATGTTCTGTGTTTACGTAACTTTGTTGTGGACTTCAATCAGAATACTGGTTTGATGCAGCTCTCCGTATCTGCTTACTGTATTCATCTCGTGGTGTCCCTTTACCACTTTCACACCTCCACAGTTCCCTCCAATATTAAACTGGTGATACCTTTATGTCTCAGAATGAATCCTATCAACCGATCCTCTCTTTTAATGAAGTTGTGCCACAAATTCCTTGTCTCCCAAATTCTATATAGTATCCCCTCATCAACGTCTTGAACACCAGATGGAATAGCTTTGTCGTTGCTGGCTCACCCTAGGTTATCAATACTCGGAATGTCACCTACACCAGGGAACGTGTTTCGACTTAGGTCTTCAGTGTTCTGTCAAATTCTTCTCGCAGTAGCGTATTTTCCATTTCACCTTTATCACTCTTCTATTCGTATAATACAGCTTTCAAGTTCATATCCCTCGTATAGACCCTGTATATACTCCTCCACCTTCTAGCTTTCCCTTCTTTGCTGAAACTGCTTTTGCACCTGAGTTCTTGATGTACATACAGCTGTTTCTCTTTTCTCCAAAGGCCTGTTTAATTTTCCTTTTGGCGATATCTATTTTTCCCCTATGTAATACACTTCTAAATGATTACATTTGTCCTCTAGCCATTCCTACTTAGCCATTTTGCTCTTCTTGTCAATCTCATTTTTCAGACGTTTCTATTCCCTTTCACCTGCTTCATTTACTGCTTTTTTTATATTTTCTCCTTTCATCAGCTAAACTCAACATCTCCTGTGTTGGACAAGGATTTATACTAGGTGTTTACGTATGTGATCCTCCCTTACCTTCTCCATTTAATCTCTCGAAGTTACCCATTCGTCTTTTACTGCATCCCTTTCCTCTGTTCTAGTCAGTCGTCGCCTTATGTTCTCTCTGAAACACTCAACAATCTCTCGTTCTTTGAAATTATCCAGGTTACGTCTGTTTAATTTCTTAACATTTTGCTATTTCTTCAGCTTTAATTTACAGTTTATAATCAATAAATTGTAGTCAGAGTCCACATCCTACCCTGGAAATGTTACAATTTAAAGTCCGGTTCCAAATTCTCTTTCTTACCATAATGTAAGCACCTGCAACCTTGCCGTATCTCCAAGCCTCTTCCACGTATACAGCCTTCTTTCATGATGCTTAAACCAGGTGTTAGTAATGATTAAATTATGCTTTGTGCAAAATTCTGCCAGGCGGCTTCCTCTTTGGCTAATTTCCCCAAGACCATATTGACCTATTATTTTTCCTTCTCTTCCTTTTCTTTCTATCGAATTCCAGTGCCCCGCCACAATTAAATTTTCGTCTCTTTCTTACCAGGATAATTTCAAATGGCTCTGAGCACTATGGGACTCAACTGCTGAGGTCATTAGTCCCCTAGAACTTAGAACTAGTTAAACCTAACTAACCTAAAGACATCACAAACATCCATGCCCGAGGCAGGATTCGAACCTGCGACCTTAGCCGTCTTGCGGTTCCAGACTGCAGCGCCTTTAACCGCACGGCCACTTCGGCCGGCTCAGGATAATTTCTTTTATCTCATCACTCATTTTTTAAATCTCATCATCTGCAGAGCTGGTTAGGTGTCGGTTTAGCATCTCTCTTGACACGATAATTCGTTCACTGTGCTGTTCATATTGGCTTACCCGCATTTCTATTTTCTTATTCGTTTTTAAACCTCCTCCAGCATTACCCGTATGTGATTTCGTATTTATTATAAACAGTAGCGTCTCTTATCACTTCTCTCTTATAAATATAAACTGAAGTCGTGTCTTGTCTCTGTCTTTATGTACAGGCTAATCTCAGGGATACATGACTGCCTAATAAGTCATACAGTGAACAGTTTTTAAAACACAGGTGTCAAAATTATTAAAATGAAAATGAATGAAATGTCCAACGGTCCGCTGTAGTTGTTTTTGTTCAGGATCTGCTGTATGGATTTTGATCCGGTTTTGACTAATGGATATAATGATTCACGATGATGATTTTTGTATATAATTTATAAATATCTCGTGAAAATTGAATTATGTCGAGTTAAACTTAAGTTATGAAAGCGACGATATTGCCATCTAGCGAGCAGCTGTCATAATCCGAGAGAGGAGCAGTTCCTTGAGAGAGCAGAAGGCATGACACCGTTTGCATCTGGTGTAGTAGTCCTTTGGTCCATTCCTGCTTGACGCATCAGGCTAGTAGTTTGTCCCTGTTTCTGCTTCTATCGTGGCTCCGCGTGTCTTCGTTTCTTTCTGTTCCGTGTCACTTTGCATTGTTGTTTGTCGTCTAGTGTCGTGTTTGTGCAGCCCTTCTTGACGTGCATTGTCTTGAGGGATGATGTTCAACATGCTTCCCGCATCTATTCCATGTACAGGTACTGTCAGCTTAACATTTCATAAATCCGCTCGACTAGTTAGTGGACAAGACTGAGGTTACTACACGGCAGCTGCACAATGTTTACTTTGATTCGAAAATACATGTGCTTTTTGTTTAATTTCTTGGCCTGGTTCAGGCTGACAGGATATTATTACGTCACCGTTCTTACATCCCATTTACTCATCATGATGGTTCCACTAGCATGGTTCTTTTGGCGAATACGTAAGTGGTGTAAGCAAATGTTTAGGTTTTAATCTTCAGCCTGAAGTGGAGGGCATTTTTCTGATGTCCATCCTGCTCCCTTCTGGTGATGTATGACATATTCGAAGAGAACGCTGGTCGGTCGGTAGAAATGGTGACTAAAGAAATATGTTCCTCTCATTTGCAGGCATGTGGTTATCTGCTTCATATTATTTATACTGGCCAGGGAGGAACCTACTTTTTTGTATTCATGGTGGCCACCCCAGTGCCAACTGTCCGCGTCATGTTGTGGTATTAAAACCCTCTCCCGAACAGCGTATCAAATTGAGTTTAGCCGACCTTCTCCAAAAGGATTCAGCAGCTGAGCGAACTCCAGTTATTGAGGGTTAAAGTGAACCTTTGAGGGATAACGCTAGTGATTTTCCACCTCTACCTGCGGATAGGGACATTAACGCCGTTACTTCAGCGATGCCGGCCCAGGTTACTTAAAACAAATGCCACAGAACGCAATAATAATGCTGCAGTTGAGGAGCCTTTTCCCTCGGATCGTCCTTCGGATAGCCTTCCGTTGAAGGACTCTCTTCTCCGGCCTGAGTTTTTGGACGAGGACGCCATGGGTGCCTCGGCACCTGCTCAGGTGTTTACTGGTAAGTCATCTGGCGATTCTGCCATCATCCACCCCGCCTCTTCGGCACCCCCAGTTTGTTTCAGGATCCCGTTTGTCTCTCCCGGGACTACTGGATACCTCTATTGTTGTCTCAGTTTCCCAACTACTTCTGCGCCTTTTGTCACGCCCTCCAGGTCGCTGTTTCTTGATGAGCATAAATCGATTGATTTCCAAGGGCAGCAGGACCCCGTCGTTACTAAACAGATCGCCACACACGAGCCCCTGACCGTGGAGGAGTCGGGTGCGAAGCTCTCTGCCCCTCAGTCTGAAACGGACTTTCTGTTTGACCCATCCACACAGCCGCATGAGGTAGCGGTAATTCTGAAGAGCCGCAGTAAACGACATATCTAGCCCGCGGAAATCTTATTATGGAAGAAGAAAAACTAGTTGTAAGGTGGTTAAGATGGTCATACTTCTTCTCCCTCCGTTTCGTCCACCGGTTGTGCCACTGATACTGGTACATAGGTCCGTCAATATATGGTTTTATAATTTGGTAGTTTTTGTTCCTGTTCTATTGTCTGTACAAGCATATACTTTCCTCACTTTGAATATTGAAAAGATTGGCTCTGAACTCCGGCTTGCCGCGTTATGACAGTGTATATATCAATCTGATGCAGACCTCTTTTCAGGGAGTATTATTTGACTAGATTTCAATTCCTTGGTTCTTGACCTTTTTTAATGCAGCTCCCGAACTTACTACGGGCACTGGCTTCTTTTATAGGGAAGGAATTCCATTAAAAGATTTAGCTCTTAATGAGTATGGAATGTACCTTTTGTTATCTCACTTTACTTCTTCTCTACAGCCCATCTGGCTCTTGTCGTTCTATGGGACGTTCGCATTCTATGAAGAGGAAATCATTCCTATATCGCAAGCCCTGTACAAAGATTCCGTTGGGTGGTAATTTTCATTGTGTTCTCCGGCCGGTGGATCAGTCTCCTGTCTTAAGGTTTAGTGAAGAACTCGATGACATGGAGCGCTCCTTGGACCTATGTGACGCACGGGTCTGTCGGTATCCTGCACTTGTCCGATGCACTTATTTTATTGCCACCGCTAGCATTCGACTTGAGCGTTTTTATCTTTCGGATTCTTTGAATGGGTAGCTTCTGGACGTTGATGTGATACCCGCTTGTTTTACTAATCACATTTAATTATGTGCAGCAGCCGGTAAAATTGTATCGTCTTCCGTGGATGCTCAATATAACCTATCTAAAAGACCATTCACTTGGTGCTGTCATTCAAGAAGTACGTGACCGTTGCTGGTGTGCTATAGAAAGGTACTGGTTTATTGTGGAATGGTGGACGCTGCATCGTGAACCAAAAATTTTTAGACCTCTCGTGCGCTTTGGTGCAATGAAGGTGGTAGTCGTCCGGCGGATCCAAGAATTTTATTACTCCGTAGTACGTCAGTTTTACAATAGCTCTAGGCAAGCTCCTCTACGGGTTATGAACAAACGGCGAATTAAAGCCAAACTGCTATAGTTAACACAATTTTAGTCGGAGGGACTCCGGATGAGATCTCAACCACGTTCCTTTTTACAAGATGAAATGACTTCATTATACTATCTTATACGTGTGCGGGCGCGCAGGAAATGCGTTTGTGCTGCATCCCTCGCCAACGCCGGTGGTAGAGTATCAGCATCGCACCGTGACATTTTCAGTTGAATTTTTAACTACTTTACTGAAGACTATGAGGCCCACTCTCCGGCTGAAAATTTTTCTGACGACTATTTCCGTCTGCTGGACTATGTCGTCTCCCCTGAATTGAGAGACCTTTTGTTTGAACGATTTTCAGAAGTACGATATATAAGATGCTCCCGGGTCTCAATCATGCAAGTCACCTGGATTGGATGGTCATTTTTGGGCTCTCATGGACAATGACGCCATGACACTTCGACTATAAAACTGTCACTCGAGCTATAAACAACTGTCTCCCTAAGTTGCTCGACAATACCATCTGCGTTCACCAATGTTGTGTGCATGGATGCATGCTACTGTCTTCTGTCAACGAATTCGAGATGTCTTTTCGGTGGATGCGGCCACTGAGATCTCTAGCGCCTTGCTTTTTCTCAGCTTCCGTAAGGCGTCTGAACGCATGTCACAATTTTTTAATGAGTGTGTTAACCAGTTTGAGTTTTACTCACGACTCATGCCAATCCTAGCCAATCTTTCCACTGATATCCATGCCTCAGTGGTTGTGAATAATCATCTTCCCCGCCGCTCGGATTTCGAACCGACGGGGTCTTCTCCAGGGAAGCGCCTTATCCATGCCATTCTTTCTTTTGTTCTTTTAAGCCTTCTTTCGCCGTAATGCCATGCAACCATGTGGTTGGTCTACATTGGTGGAACGATTTCCGGTCCGCGCGTGTGCCGATGACGTCATGGTTTTAGTACGAAATGCCGGAGACATTTCTGGGCTCAGGGATAGCTTGGATTCCTCCTGTCGTCTTGCTGTTGTCCATATTAGTGGCCGCAGATGCACGTTCTTGAAGTTACGAGGCTTTAACCAAGGGGTAATTTCTTGGGCGACGGTGGTCGATCGCCACAAGACTTCAGGGATCACGATAGATCGTATCCTGATCAAAATGGCGGCATTTAACTGGCGAGAGGTTATTACTCGTGTTCAGCGAGCGATTCTCGAACGCGAACGTCGTTCCTTTAGCCTCTCTAGCCGGTCAGTGTGACTCGTCCCGTCGATCTTCGAAAGACTGAAGCTAAATTGCGACATATCTGCGAATATTTTACACGCGTCAGTTCCTTCGGTGCAGATATCCTTTAAGAGACGCACCTCGCTACCGGAGACTTACTGTTGCGTTGGGGTGAACCATCTTGTTTTTCCCCTGTTGAAATAGCTTCGCCATCAACATCTTGGAAAACTTTTTGGATTCATTTTAGTCTTCCCATATTATCGACGGAAATCGCTTCTTCATAGTATAGGATCATTCATCGCCTGATATGGACTGTCGATCGTTTTTCTCGCATAAGACATCGCTCCACTCATCAATGTGACAAATGTCGTCGCAGTAATAGCTTACTTCACAGGCTGGTCCCTTGTGGACTGGGTCACGGGCTCTGGATTCGTCGACAGTTGGATTTTCTTTCCCGAGGGCCTGAGTACGCTTTTTAGGATGAATTTCTTATTCGTCCGGACGTATCCTTTTTTACTCAGATGAAAATGAATACGATCTTGTGGCTCGAGGGGTCACTACTTTGTTGCTGAAGTGGGAAATGACCCTGATCCCCGTGTCTTCCACCAGTATCTGGGGACCACCATTGGAAGCGACTGCGGTTGTCTCGTTACCGAGCTCTTTTTGCAAATGAGTTTTAGCCGACAGGGTGATAAATTCCCCTGTGGTCTTTGATTCCTCTCTGTCGTTGGTACCCAATCACTGGGAGCCTTGTTCTATTCACTGTCTTTGCTCATACATGAATAAAAAATAGAAGAAAATAAAAAATAGACACAGGTTTTGAGTTAGTTTCTTGGCTTCTCCAGGGACTGTCAGCATACATAGCACACGTGCGCGACGTATGCAGAGGAGGGCGACAGGGCAATGCCCAACCGTAAAGCAAGGAAAGCCGGCACGTGTGTAGACACTGGTCACGTTTCTGCCCAATGTCAGAAGCATAGAACAACGACCGAAGGGTCAGTCACCGCCGTAGAAAGTTCGTGATATTGGTGAAACACCGAATAAATAGTTCCGACAACCGGCATGAGAGGGTCCTTTTAAGGGAGAAGAAACGTTGCCTGGACAGACGGACTGCTGGTTAGCCAACGGACTTCATACTTCACTGCAACGACTTCACCACTACGCTGCTCGACAGAAGATGATGTCGGTACCGCGCCAACAGGGCAACACAGAAGATGCCATCCCAGATGTTACCAGAAAGAAGTTTGCGTGCTACATTCCCAGGTGTCTGGTGAGGACGAAGGGAATGTGGCCTCACCAAATGCGTCACCTCTGAATCAAGAGGTTGATGAATTCTGCCAGAAGACGCCGAACATGATTGTCGGTGGTTCGATTCCAGGAGGGAGCACTCCGCGCCATGTCGCTGCCGCTTGTTTATAACGTAAAGAGGGAATTCACAAAGAGAAGACCGCGCCGCCGCCGCAGTTGGTTATGGGTAAGGTAATGAATGGAAGAATACGCCGCCTGGCGTTCCGCTACAACACAAGCCATAGCCACATTAGCGGTCACTGGAATATGCTCGTTACAACTCCGCGTCACACCGTTGCCTCAAGGAATTGGGTGAGTCAAAACAAAATGTATTACTCTGTTTGTTTAAAGGATCTTATGTGTCAATAAGTGATTGTGGAACCACCAATGTTTCACTCACATCTCATCCACTGAGCCAAGGAAATAACCCATTCCACTGTCCATAAAGTGTCGCCTTCCCTTCCGCTATCCCTGACAAAATAATGACCTTTGCTCTCCTCCATCACTAACGCTCAATATCTAGTGTCACAAAACCCCGACCCGATACAATATGCTACGATAAGGATTGTTGTTGTTGTTGTTGTGGTCTTCAGTCCTGAGACTGGTTTGATGCAGCTCTCCATGCTACTCTATCCTGTACAAGCTTCTTCATCTACCAGTACCTACTGCAACCTACACCCTTCTGAATCTGCTTGGTGTATTCATCTTTTGGTCTCCCTTTACTATATTTACCCTCCACGCTGCCCTCCAATACTAAATTGGTGATCCCATGATGCCTCAGAACATGTCCTACCAACCGGCCCCTTCTTCTAGTCAAGTTGTGCCACAAACTTCTCTTCTCCCCAATCCTATTCAACACCTCCTCATTGGTTATGTGATCTACCCATCTAATCTTCAGCATTCTTCTGTAGCACCACATTTCGAAAGCTCCTATTCTCTTCTTGTCTAAACTATTTATCGTCCATGTTTCACTTCCATACATGGCTACACTCCATACAAATACTTTCAGAAACGACTTCCTGACTCTTAAATCTATACTAGATATTAACAAATTTCTCTTCTTCAGAAACGCTTTCCTTCCCATTGACAGTCTACATTTTATATCCTCTCTACTTCGACCATCATCAGTTATTTTGCTCCGCAAATAGCAAAACTCCTTTACTACTTTAAGTGTCTCATTTCCTAATCTAATTCCCTCAGCATCACCCGACTTAATTCGACTACATTCCATTATTCTCGTTTTGCTTTTGTTGATGTTCATCTTATATCCTCCTTTCAAGACACTATCCATTCCGTTCAACTGCTCTTCCAAGTCCTTTGCTGTCTCTGACAGAATTACAATGTCATCGGCGAACCTCAAAGTTTTTATTTCTTCTCCATGGATTTTAATACCTACTCCGAATTTTTCTTTTGTTTCCTCCACTGCTTGCTCAATATACAGATTGAATAACATCGGGGAGAGGCTACAAGTCTCACTCCCTTGCCAACCACTGCTTCCCTTTCATGTCCCTCTACTCTTATAACTGCCATTTGGTTTCTATACAAATTGTAAATAACCTTTCGCTCCCTATATTTTACCCCTGCCACCTTCAGAATTTGAAAGAGCGTATTGCAGTCAACATTGTCAAACGCTTTCTCTAAATCTATAAATGCTAGAAACGTAGGTTTGCCTTTCCTTAATCTAGCTTCTAAGATAAGTCGTAGTATCAGTATTGCATCACGTATTCCAATATTTCTACGGAATCCAAACTGATCTTCCCCAAGGTCGGCTTCTACTAGTTT
Organism: Schistocerca serialis cubense; assembly: GCF_023864345.2. Taxonomy (NCBI): domain Eukaryota; kingdom Metazoa; phylum Arthropoda; class Insecta; order Orthoptera; family Acrididae; genus Schistocerca; species Schistocerca serialis. Next base: position 156,094,440 of record NC_064646.1, on the reverse strand, counting down.
TTCCATCCGTCTGTAAAGAATTCGCGTTAGTATTTTGCAACCGTGACTTATTAAACTGATAGTTCGGTAATTTTCACATCTGTCTACACCTGCTTTCTTTGGGATTGGAATTATTATGTTCTTCTTGAAGTCTGAGGGTTTTTCGCCTGCCTCATACATCTTGCTCACCAGATGGTAGAGTTTTGTCAAGACTGGCTCTCCCAAGGCCGTCAGTAGTTCTAATGGAATGTTGTCTACTACCGGGGCCTTGTTTCGACTCAGGTCTTTCAGTGCTCTGTCAAACTCTTCACGCAGTATCATATCTCCCATTTCATCTTCATCTACATCCTCTTCCATTTCCATAATATTGTCCTCAAGTGCATCGCCCTTGTATAGACCCTCTATTTACTCCTTCCATCTTTCTGCTTTCCCTTCTTTGCTTAGAACTGGGTTTCCATCTGAGCTCTTGATATTCATGCACGTGGTTCCCTTTTCTCTAAAGGTCTATTTAAGTTTCCTGTAGGCAGTATCTATCTTACCTCTAGTGAGATAAGCCTCTACATCCTTACATTTATCCTCTAGCCATCCCTGCTTAGTCATTCTGCACTTCCTGTCGATCTCATTTTTGAGACGTTTGTATTCCTTTTTGCCTGCTTCACTTAATGCATTTTTATATTTTCTCCTTTCATCCAAAAATAGTTCAAATGGCTCTGAGCACTACGGGCCTCAACTGCTGTGGTCATAAGACCCCTAGAACTCAGAACTACTTTAACCTAACTAACCTAAGGACATCACTCACATCCATGCCCGAGGCAGGATTCGAACATGCGACCGTAGCGGTTGTGCGGTTCCAGACTGTAGCGCCTTTAACCGCTCGGCCACTCCGACCGGCTCCTTTCATCAATTAAATTCAATATTTGTCCTGTTATCCAAGGATTTCTACTAGCCCTTGTCTTTTTACCTACTTAATCCTCTGCTACCTTCACTACTTCATCCCTCAAAGCTACCCATTCCTCTTCTACTGTATTTCTTTCCCCCATTCCTGCCATTTGTTCCCTTACGATCTCCCCGAAATTCTGTACAACCTCTGGTTTAGTCAGTTTATCCAGGTCCCATCTTCTTAAATTCCCACCTTTTTGCAGTTTCTACAGTTTCAATCTACAGTTCATAACCAATAGATTGTGGTCAGAATCCACATCTGCCCCTGGAAATGTCTTACAATTTAAAACCTGGTTCCTAAATCTCTGTCTTACCATTATATAATCTATCTGAAATCTGTCAGGATAAGGATAGAAGCCTGTAATGTTATGTATGCCTCACTGTTTTTTTAACTAATTTGTGCGTGGTTTTATTCTGAGAAGCTCAGTAATGTATGTAAATACCGTAAATGTAAATGTGATTCAAAAAGTACTTGAAGTGAAGTGAATCGCAGCTGGACACCAAGAAACGCTTTAGCACACAATCCGCGCAACTATAGTATTAGAGAATTTTGAGTATGGACTCTAAAAAAAAAAAAAGGGGCAATTTATTTATTAAAAAAGAAAAAGGACTGTTAATCTGTATCTTGTGGAAAGAGGACGGGTTGCTAGGCCGTTGTTGCATTTAATGAATATTGATATTTTAGTGGTATAACCAAGTAAAGTATGTGTAAGAGTTGCCAAACATTTATGTACACAAATTTTCTGGAAGTGAAGAATAGAAATATCTTGCTTTTGGAAAAGGAGGTGAACTTCATTGTCGTTGCCGTCTATCAATCGACAGAATTGTAAGTGTACAAAGTCACTAAAAAAAGGAAAAGAAATGCATTCTCTATAGTTTTCATTCAATACGTAACAACCACTCATAATTTCTTAATTGCAGTAATTGGATTATGTTCTTGTACAATAGTATGGTGCTGAACTTCACTGGCCAATTTTGATTTAGCTGGATGTGTAGTTTGAAGGAAGTTTGTGTGCTAAGAAATCTCCTTTTCTCACGAAAAGCAGATTGCTGTTTGATCTTACTTACTTACAACAGTGGTTCCTTAGATATGAAAAGCTACGAAAACTTGGGCTCAAAGCTATCCACAATACGCTGTAACGCCGGAAATGCATATCCTCCTATTTCCATCTATTGTACTATTATTTTTTTTCCTTGTTTTGTTACCTCAAGATATGACACTTCTGTCTCTTTATATATTGTAATTGTTTTACTGTTTGTATATATATATACTCGTATTTATGCACTTATGTCGATGTATAATTGGTTTGTTTCGTAAATATTATTTGTATTTTTACGCTGGGTCTTGCCTAGGGAAAACTGCTATCGAACGATTACATCGATAGGTCGTGTGAAGAATCAAAGTGTGTAGGATCTTTGGTAGGGTGAACTCGGCCGCGGGGAGCGCGGGCGGAGCAGTGGGAGTCTGGCTGGAGTGGCGAGTGGAGGAGGTGTTGTGTGACGCTCCCGCGAGTTGCCGCGCTTTCCGGGTTCAGCAGCATGTAATTGCGCTCGACTTGCGATGATAGTTTCTGACATGGTTTCGCGGACGGGAAGCATTAGCTGGCGGACATCAAGAGCCCGTTTCGCCTGGTGACCGTGTCGAGAAGAAGGCGCGCCAGCATCCAGCTTCTGCAACAGCGACGGCCGACAATGAGTGACTGTCGCCACCTCCTCGATCGACGACTTCAAACCTTCAATCAACCAACAAGGAAGACTAAAAGCACGTAAAGTTTCAGAACTGTATGGCAGACCTCAGCTTTTCAAACTGTTCAAATCGCAAAATTACAGCAAGTTAGCATGAACCTTTGTTGCTCAGTGTCCCAATTGCATTACCAAACAGGGTCCCTTCCTTTTCCGAAATGAACCCGAGTGTCGTTGAAATTCAAACGCCAGCATTAAAGCAGCATCATTCAATTTCACTGCTTTAATTTCAAAGTTCAGTTGAAGTATTCATAGCTGTCTACAATATCTAGATTACACGAGCACAAATTAAGAGTGCGAGTTTTGTTACCGTATTTTAGCTTACCTGTGACTGCAGCTCAGCTTGGTACGTACAAAATTTTACTATTGTTAATTGTTCAGAATCATTTCATTCAAGTTCAAAGTTAAATCTCTTGTTTCTAAATTGCGTAGATTCAAGTAGCTTTTGAAATGATTGTTGAGGTAGCCCAGGACTAACCTTATTTTACTGAATTTCGATGTGCTTCAGTAAGAAAGCTCACTATTAACTTCAGTCACTAAATTAACTTTCGATTTTCCGGTTTTATTAATTCTTTTGCTAAATTATGTCAGAGTGTAGCGAAATTTATTACTTCTGACAAACTTTCAGTTTTCACACTACACGTGTCAACCTTCAGTTGCCACGCTTCTAGTGCTAATTATATGTGTAATAACCTTTCTTTTTCAGTTACTATAGTAATTGTCCTTAGGACTGGCGACCGTAATTTCCCCCAAATCTCAAATATCTAATTACCGCTAGTTAATTGTTAACGTAACGGTCGCACATTTACTTTCTTTATTAACTTTACCCCTTTTCAAAATTAATTTCCACCAGTTTCATTTGCATTTTTCCTTTCATTTAGATGTAACCCTTTCCTCCCTCTTTACCGACAAATTAACTTCGGTGACGATTGCTTTTCCCAAATTTCCATTAGGTCCACGCGGTTTAATTTTTCACTGTCATTAAGGTCGATAAGTGAGGGGGAGGTTACAACGCCCAAGTAACTAACAGAGTCGTATTTTACACCTTAAAGAACAATAACTTCCTCCAAATTGTAATACGTCACCAAATTGTGCAGAAGCTGATCATTCAGGGAGTCAGCAACCAGAATTCAGGTACCAGTTACGACTTAAAGTAAAAATCTCAATCAAAAATCAATCTCTCTCTCCAAACACATATACAGGGTGTTAAAAAAAGGTGCGGCCAAACTTTCAGGAAACATTCCTCACACACAAATAAAGAAAAGATGTTATGGGGACATGTGTCCGGAAACGCTTAATTTCCGTGTTAGAGCTCATTTTAGTTTCGTCAGTATATACTGTACTTCCTCGATTCACCGCCATGATTTCATACGGGATACTCTACCTGTGCTGCTAGGACATGTGCCTTTACAAGTACGACACAACATGTGGTTCATGAGCGATGGAGCTCCTGCACATTTCAGTCGAAGTGTCCGTACGCTTCTCAACAACAGATTCGGTGACCGGTGGATTGGTTTTGGCGAACCAATTCCTTGACCTCCACGCTCTCCTGACCTCAACCCTCTTGACTTTCGTTTATGGGGGCATTTGAAAGCTCTTGTCTACGCAACTCCGGTACCAAATGTAGAGACTTTTCGTTCTCATATTGTGGACGGCTGTGATGCAATACGCCATTCACCAGGGCTGCATCAGCGCATCAGGGATTCCATGAGACGGATGGTAGATGCATGTATCCTCGCTAACGAAGAACATTTTGAAAATTTCCTGTAACAAAGTGTTTGAATTCACGCTGGTACGTTCTGTTGCTGTGCGTTTCCATTCCATGATTAATGTGATTTGAAGAGAAGTAATAAAATGAGCTCTAACATGGAAAGTAAGCGTTTCGGGACACATGTCCACATAACATATTTTCTTTCTTTGTGTGTGAGGAATGTTTCCTGAAAGTTTGGGCGTACCTTTTTGTAACACCCTGTATAAATATTCATATTATTATAAAAAAATAATTTTATAAGCTGCAGTAACGAATGAAAGGTTGTGCCCAGCCTGGGGCTTCAACCCAGGTTTCATGCTTGCTTTTTTTTATCTAAGGAGACAATGAGGGATTAGGAGGACAGGCAGGGTAGGGCTCGACACCCGAAGTCTGGACGTCCCATCAGCACGCGCACGTAACGTGCTCTAGTATCAGGGAGGGGGTTTCATTGATTTATTTCTTATTAACATAATATGCTACAACTGCCGTAGCAAGTGTCTGAGTCATCTTCTCGTCTGTTGGTACGGTTTCCCATTATTCCATCCATAGGGGTCAATATGCTCTTGCACTCTTCTTCAGGTACAGTGTCTCATACCCGGAACGCCCCAACGAGCAGGAACCTAAATAATGAGCGTAGTGGCTCGTGTACTTCGGGTGGCGGCTGAAAGCTGCATGTGCTGTCTTCAGCAGGGAACAAATATCGAGTGTGCCTTCGTGTGCATCACGAAATACATAGTAAAGGACCATGCCTTTCAGAAAATTAACGGCATTCGTCCTGGTTGGTGGAAAATATAAGCTGTCGGCGCGCAGTGTATCGCCATGGGCAATGGCTGCAAGGGTAATGCCAGCATGCACTGGGTGAACAGTCAGCACTCTTGGTCGCGTCGCAAGTCAGGCGGTGAGTACCCAAATCAAGAACTGAGCATTTGGGACACAAGGCGTCGTCCATCATGAATGGAATGTAGCCGCTCACGAGTATCGAATTCGCAACCACTTCTAACAACGAACGAATCGCCGTGGATAGAAAGGGCGTGTGTACTGCTCACCTCGCCGTGTTCCATCCAACTTCGGGGTGCCGCTTTGTGACCGTATTGGTGGGTTGTTCGTACAGGCGAGAACAGTCTTCCGTGCTAGGCATCGCTATCGACGGAAGGTTCAGTCGTAAATAGCTGAGGTCAATCAAGAATTCTCTGATATGGGTGAGTGCCGGTGAAATGCTTCCCACAGAAATCGGTGATCCTAGACAGCATGGCTTCAGTTGTCAGGGTGCCCGTCAGATTGGCGTGGACAGATGTCCACGTGCGACTCACAGTGTTGAGATAGAGCGATCGCGCACGGTTATAGACATGAATTAAACCGATACCGCCCGCCCGCCACAGCAGTGCCAGAGTGGCATATCGAACTTTAAAGAGAAAACCAGCGCTCACGAAATGTCCATATACTGCTTGGAATCTGTCGGTCATCGTAACCGTCAATGGAAGGACGTGCGCTGAATAGTTCAGTTTGGAAACAAGTTAGATGCCGACATAATGTGTTCTTAGGAGCATGTCCAGTCGACGTAATTTGTTGCCCTGTGTCAGAGCACGTGAACATTGCTACAGAACAGCACTCCCAAACATTTGAGTACCGATTTATTGTCAAAAGGCACTGGTGTTGTTTGGGGAAAGCCACCTCTGACATTCATGCATTTTGTCTTCTTCATGTCGACGACGCTCCCAGTGACTGCTTCGTGCTGGTGTAGCCACTCAACCGCCGTGTATATTTCATCTCCTGATCTGGCCAGAAACACGACATCATCGGCGAATGCACTGCATCGAAAGGTCACGTTCCCTATGCAGATACATGCTAATCACCACCGTAGACCATGCAAAGCTGCTTCGAGCACTAAAGCAAATACACTACTGGACATTAAAATTGCTACACCAAGAAGAAGTGCAGATAATAAACGGGTATTCATTGGACAAATATATTACACTAGAACTGAGATATGATTACATTTTCACGCAATTTGGGTGCGTAGATCCTGAGAAATCAGTACCCAGAACAACCACCTCTGGCCGTAATAACGACCTCGATACGCCTGGGCATTGAGCTTGGATGGCGTGTACAGGTACAGCTGCCCATGCAGCTTCAACACGATACCACAGTTCATCAAGAGTAGTGACTGGCGTATTGTGACGAGCCAGTTGCTCGGCCACCATTGGCCAGTCGTTTTCAGTTGGTGAGAGATCTGAAGAACGTGCTGCCCGGGGCAGCAGTCGGACATTTTCTGTATCCAGAAAGGCCCGTACAGGACCTGCAACACGCGGTCGTGCATTATCCTGCTGAAATGGAGGGTTTAGCAGGGATCGAATGAAGGGTAGAGACACGGGTCGTAACACATCTGAAATGTAACGTCCGCTCTTCAAAGTGCCGTCAATCAAGAGGTGACCGAGATGTGTAATCAATGGCACCCTATACCATCACGCCGGGTGATACGCCAGTATGGCGATGACGAATACAGGCTTCTATTGCGCGCTCACCGCGATGTCGCCAAACACGGATGCGACCATCACGATGCTGTAAACAGAACCTGGATTCATCCGAAAAAACGACGTTTTGCCATTCGTGCACCCACGGTCGTCCTTGAGTACACCATCGCAGGCGCTCCTGTCTATGATGCAGCGTCAAGGGTAACCGCAGCCATGGTCTCCGAGCTGATAGTCTATGCAGACGTGGCTGCACGATCCGTTACAGCCATGGGTCATCTCGACTGCTAGTGATACGAGGCCGTTGGGATCCAGCACGGCGTTCCGTGTTATCCTCCTGAACCCACCGATTCCGTATTCTGCTAACAGTCATTGGATCTCCACCAACGCGAGCAGCAATGTCGCGATACTATAAACCGCAATCGCGATAGGCTACAATCCGACCCCTATCAAAGTCGGAAACGTGATGGTACGCATTTCTCCTCCTTACACGAGGCATCACAACAACGTTCCACCAGGCACCGCCGGTCAACTGCTGTTTGTGTATGAGATATCGGTTGGAAACTTTCCTCATGTATGCACGTTGTAGGTGTCACCACCGGCGCCAACATTGTGTGAATGCTCAGAAAATCTAATAATTTGCATATCACAGCATCTTATTCCTGTCGGTTAAATTTCGCATCTGTAGCACGTCATCTTCGTGATGTAGCAATTTTAATGGCCAGTAGTGTAATATGCCCGACAAGGAGTGTCGTTGCACTGACCATCCAACAACAATGTGACATAGGTAACCGTTCACCATCATGCAGCTAACGCGCCGCGTGGATGAATCGAAGGACCACTTATGCAGGCTCTGGAGAGAGGCTCATGCATTCCAGAACTGCGCGTGGAAATCCGTAGTCGACGCAGTAGGATCTGTGGTTGCGGTACGCTCCTAAAGCTGTGTGAACGTTGCTGGCACCACCTAAACATGATTGATCGGTGTGGATGGCCTTTCCGATAGCGGTTTGGAAAAGGGCACAGAGGATGCGGGCGAAGATCTTATAGTCGTTGTTGAGTAGTGTGACTGGGCGGAGGTCCTGCCACCTGCAGCCACTATTCGGTTTCGGCACTGGAATCAGGTCTCCGTCTGTGAATTCCGTGGGTATAGTGAAATCAGGGCGCACAAGTTCTTGAAACATTTGGAGCCATTTGTCGTCTTTAAGGTTATAAACGGTGCGGTAGAATTTCTGGGGTAAACTGTCCCATCCTGGCGATTTTTTTGGTGCTCTACGAGCCAAGGCCGACGTCAGCTCGTCGGATGTGATGGGCAACAGCAAAGTATTATCAGGTGCCACGTACCTAGGGGCTGGAAAATCGTACAACACCTCTTCATAATCACGTACGTTCTGCGGACCTTCTATTTACAAGGTTCCATAGTACCGGGCAGACGTATGCCCTAGGTAAATTTGTGTCACGGTGCGTCCTCCCGCCTCCGTGTTTATCGCCGTCATGAGCTGACGTTTGCGGTGACGCCTTTGGCGCAAATGTGGTAGACTGGCGCCATTTCGTTATGGATGCAGTCTTGCACTCTCGTGCGAATGCGGACGCCTTCTAGCTGCTCGATGCGTAGCAGAGAGGCTTTGATGCGCTACGCGGACATCTGACGTTCGGGCTACGGCGGTTGCCCACGTAACGCTGTATAGTAAAATTCCGATGTTGTGCTTTGTCAGCTTAATCCGTCACGTCTATACTCGTATACTGTCAGGGTCTTTCGGAGTGCAGGCCGGACGCTTCCTCGCCACCAAAGCAAGTGGAAGCAAACGGAGGCAGGTGCCTGAGACAATAGCGCCATGTATCAGCAATTAATTCACCGACATGCTTCCACGCAAAGGAGGGTGACGTTTAGTGTCCATGGATCTCCGTTGCAACGGGTGAGTCGCCGGGATAGGGTGACAGCGAGATACAGCCGGGATGTTCCGTAAAGGTTGTCGGCCAGATATCAGCTTCACGGGTCGCAGCGCTGACCCCCCGCGAGACATACATCCGTTCCAGACGACTGGCAGAGTGTCCGGTAGAGGGCGTATATCCGCAATGGTTCCCGTGGCATAACAGCCATGTGTCGTGGAGCGCGAGGTCACGTACCAGCTCGTGTAAAACTGGGCATGCTATATAATGCGGTTCTGGTTCTCGGGCCGCTATGTTATGGTCGATGTTTCCCTGCAAAAGTGGGACGACCTTCTCCGGGTAGAATACGTGCCTGTCACCGCGGTGCGAAGTACCGGAACGAGCACATACTTTAACAAGGCGAACCGTGCCGAGTGCGAGTGCTATGCCTCGCGCATAGGGCAGGTAAATCAAATCTCTCGCTTCAGTGCCGTCTCGGAGAAGGATGGCCGTTCCTCTCGCACCATCACCATATGGTATGCTGTAAGGGGCGTACCCATTAAGTCTAAACGCAGCTCTGGACAGACCTGCTGGAAAAGGGCAATGTCCAAGTCTGCCGTTCTTATCACGTAGTGTGACATACGTGTCTTGTCGATGGACTGGATACCATTGACATTGACTGTTCCCACACTGCAGGAATGAGGCATCTGAAGTGGTGGAGGCAATGCACGAGTGCAAGCCCATGGTGAAGAACACCACACATCTGCCCGGCCGCATGACGTGCAGTACTGTGCCTTGCGGACCTAATGCCATCCATGGACACCGGAGGAGTATCGATGTGTGCTGTGCGTCATCTGCCTGCATGCTGTCATCCCAAGAGGGGATTAGATCGGTGATGGACGGCCACTCCGGGCGCTGTGGCCGAGTGGTTCTAGTCGCTTCTGTCTGGAACTGCGCGACCGCTACGGTGAGATAGATACTGAGAAATCAGTACCCAGAACAACCACCTCTGCCCGTAATAACGGCCTTGATACGCCTGGGTACTGAGTCAAACTGAGCTTGGATGGCGTGTACAAGTATAGCTGCCCATGCAGCTTCAACACGATACCACAGTTCATCAGGAGTAGTGACTGGCGTATTGTGACGAACCAGTTGCTCGGCCACCATTGAGCAGACGTTTACAATTGGTGAGAGATCTGGAGAATGTGCTGGCCAGGGCAGCAGTCGAACATTTTCTATATCCACAAAGGCCCGTACAGGACCAGCAACATGCGGTCGGGCATTATCCTGCTGAAATGTAAGGTTTCGCAGGGATCGAATGAAGGGTAGAGCCATGGGTCGTAACACATCTAAAATGTAACGTCCATTGTTCAAACTGCCGTCAATGCGAACAAGAGGTGACCGAGACGTGTAACCAATGGCACCCCATACCATCACGCAGGGTGATACGCCAGTATGGCGATGACGAATACACGCTCCCAATGTGCGTTCGCCGCGATGTCGCCAAACACGGATGCGACCACCATGATGCTGTAAATAGAACCTGGATTCAACCAAAAAATGACGTTTTGCCATTCGTGCACCTAGGTTCAACGCTGGGTACACCATAGCAGGCGCTCCTGTCTGCGATGCAGCGTCAAGGGTAACAGCAGCCATGGTCTCCGAGCTGATAGTCCATGCTGCTGCAAACGTCGTCGAACTGTTCGTGCACATCGATGTTGTCTTGCAAACGTCCCATCTGTTGACTCAGGTGCCGCCCGGAGTGGCCGAGTGGTTCTAGGCGCTACAATCTGGAACCGCGCGACCGCTACTGTCGCAGGTTCGAATCCTGCCTCGGGCATGGATGTGTGTGATGTCCTTAGGTTTAAGTAGTTCTAAGTTCTAGGGGACTGATGACCCCAGATGTTAAGTCCCATAGTGCTCAGAGCGATTTGAACCATTTTGGCCGGCCACTTACACAGAAGCCCACGTTCAAGGGGTCGATCTGATACGCTCCGTTTTCAGCACCATCAAGAAGGGGAGAGAGTTCCATGCCGTCTGGTGCCTACTGATGAACGAGGCCGCTGGAATCTGTTCTTCGTCCCGTTCTTCAGCTGACAATTGTCTATTCTTGTGCCACTTGGGTGACATTTTCTTGCGGATCCACGACTCGAAAATCACTGGAGGGGCTCGACACGGTCTTTGGAAATCCTCGTTTTCTATTCCGACAGTGGCGGCGGGCGGACGCCCCCGATGTCACAATGAACAGAGGCTGCCAGAACCTCTGCACCGCTTGGCGGCGGTGGCATCTCCGTCCCCGTCAGTGGCTGCTCTCCAATGGATCTTGTAAGGGCTTGAGGTGGTATCAGATTTTGATCATCCATGACGTCATGTCGTACCGCCTCCATATGCGTTAGTGGGAGAGAGGTCATATTGGATTGCTGTGGAAAGTTCAGTGCGGGGCACCTGGACGATGCGGCACTGAAGACATTCAGTTCGGGCATACCATCCTGGCTGTAGTCCGAGATACTCCTCTGTTAGCCATCCTATATAACAACTCCGCGGCAGCCGCGAACGAAAACGTATGATGGTACGAGCTCGTAAAGTTCTATACATACTTGGCGTACCTCGTTAAGTACAGGGTACGTTTCACAGGTATTCCGTTACTGCTCTATGTTGCTCATAACTGTGCCATATGAACGCAGCACGTCAATTACGAAGTTGACAGAAACTCGAACAGCAGCACGGTCAATTTCTACCTCGCTCACATTACCGCCAGCGCTTTAGAAGCCACCCAGCCGTTGTTAGATCATTGTAGGAGACTGTCACAGGTCACTTCACCTATCAGTCTGAGGTACACTGTGCTGGATACAATAGGCAGATGATGCCTATCGTTTCTTGCTGTTCTATGTGCATCACATCTCGGAGAAATCTTTCTATTCTATGGGCCTTCGATCTTGTGTACGATGCGGTGAACGTTAGATTGTAGCTTGTCGATAGGATAACGCCAAGGCTGGTCGGTACCGGTGCTGTAAGTCAATACAACAACTCACGACCGCGTGCTAGAGGGCAGACAACAACACCTGCGTACCGAGTCCGTCCGCACGGCGTTACGGCTGAAAGCTGACTGCTTACTAACATTACGTACAAAGCTGGAGTCCTATATCAGTATCGAAAAGCCTCGGAAATACTGACGATTTAAGAAGGGAAGGCCTGAGGGTGAGAGTTGAAGTTTGTTTTATGGAAGGCATGGGTCTAGGATATTCGGTTCAGATATAATAACCACAATGTCACGGTTGTGTAGTGATTAGCATATCTGCCTAATAAGCAGGAGAACCTCGATCAAGTCCCGGCCTCGGCACAAATTTTAATTCATTACTTCAGCTTCCACGATTAGTGAAGATAAAGCTGAGAATCCATACGTCTCCAGGAAAATGTAATTCCGTCAAACCTAAATACGCTACGCCAGTTAAGTCCTCTGGCGGTAGATACTGAATGCTATCGGGCCGGGTCGTTAGTACGTTATAAACCGGTCAGTGGTAAGGAACTGTTCCGTTAAATGCGAAAATGAGTAACGCAAACAAAGACCGTGGAGTCAACAAGAAGGCGTTTGTGCGTACTCGCAAACAAACACGTGCTCCGTCGTCCGCCGCTTCGCCGTTTTCGTCCAGAGGACGGCGTCTTCATGTTCAAAAACGCTCGTTCCATCGGCACATAAAGCTCCAGAATTTATGAGGCTCCGTTCAGGAAAGCCGCGTATGTTATCGATTGCGAGGCACCATCCATCACCGCCGGCCTTCGCCGGGCTTGCGCTGCCCCGCGTAGCCGCGCCGTTCCTCATCCGCCCCAGTTCTCCGATTTCCCGGCTGCCGCGGCCGTCTGGTCTCAGCTCACATAGTCGGGGATCTTCTGCCATTCCACGTCATCGCTTTAACCCGATGCAGAGTTGGACAACGAGGGCAGAAACGCAAGTCTCTGTAATCAACGTGTGGTCAGTTCGAAGCACAAAACGAGAATCATATCTATATCTGCATATATTGTTGCACGAGAAATACACTACTGGCCATTAAAACTGCTACACCACAAATATGATGTTCTACAGACGCGAAACTTAACCGACAGGAAGAAGATGCTGTGATATGCAAATGATTAGCTTTTCAGAGCATTCACACAAGGTTTCTCGCCGGTCGTGACACCTACAACGTGCTGAAGAAATGGCTCTGAGCACTATGGGACTTAACATCTCAGGTCATCAGTCCCCTAGAACTTAGAACTACTTAAACCTAACTAACCTAAGGCCATCACACACACATCCATGCCCGAGACAGGATTCGAACCTGCGACCGTACCGGACACGCCGTTCCAAACTGAAGCGCCCAGAACCGCTCGGTCACAGCGGCCGGCAACGTGCTGACATGAGGAAGGTTTCCAACCGATTTCTCATACAGAAATAGCAGTTGACCGGCGTTGCCTGGTGAAACGTTGCTGTGATGCCTCGTGTAAGGAGGAGAAATGCGTACCATCACGTTTCCGACTTTGATAAAGGTCGGATTGTGGCCTATCGCGATTGCGGTTTATCGTATCGCGACATTGCTGCTCGCGTTGGTCGAGATCCAATGACTGTTAGCAGAATATGGAATCGGTGGGCTCAGGAGGGTAATACGGAACGCCGTGCTGGATCCCAACGGCCTCGTATCACTAGCAGTCGAGATGACAGGCGTCTTATCCGCATGGCTGTAACGGATCGTGCAGCCACGTCTCGATCACTGAGTCAACAGATGGGGACGTTTGCAAGACAACAACCATCTGCACGAACAGTTCGACGACGTTTTCAGCAGCATGGACTATCAGCTCGGAGACCATGGCTGCGGTTACCCTTGACGCTGCATCATAGACAGGAGCGCCTGCAATGGTGTACTCAACGACGAACCTGAGTGCACGAATGGCAAAACGTCATTTTTTCGGATGAATCCAGATTCTGTTTACAGCATTACGATGGTCGCATTCGTGGTTGGCATCGCGGTGAACGCACATTGGAAGCGTGTATTCGTCATCGCCATATTGGTGTATCAACCGGCGTGATGGTATGTGGTGCCATTGATTACACGTCTCGGTCACCTCTTGTTCGCACTGACGGCACTTTGAACAGTGAACGTTACATTTCAGATGTGTCACGACCCGTGGCTCAACTCTTCATTCGATCCCTGCGAAACCGTACATTTCAGCAGGATAATGCACGAACGCATGTTGCAGGTCCTGTACGGGTCTTTCTGGATACAGAAAATGCTAGACTGCTACCCTGGCCAGCACATTCTCCAGATCTCTCACTAATTGAAAACGTCTGGTCAATGGTGGCCGAGCAACTGGCTCGTCACAATACGCCAGTCACCACTCTTGATGAACTGTGGTATCATGTTGAAGCTGCATCGGCAGCTGTACCTGTACACGCCATCCAAGCTCTGTTTGACTCAATGCCCAGGCGTATTAAGATCGTTATTACGGCCAGAGGTGGTTGTTCTGGGTACTGATTTCTCAGGATCTACGCACCCAAATTGCGTGAAAATATAATCACATATTAGTTCTAGTATAATATATTGGTCCAATGAATACCCGTTTATCATCTGCATTTCTTCTTGGTGTAGCAATTTTAATAGCCAGTAGTGTAATTATTGTAGGATGTGGTGGTATGAACCATTTTGAATAAAACGTTCTACACAACATGTATCTAGTTTTTTTATTGTTTACAGTGAGATAGCCGTTAGAAAATATAGGTATTAAGCAAATGCAAATGACAGTGTTCAGAATTGAGTTTGTCAGATTACATCATGGACTTTGATGTGCCCCGTTCTAGGAGCCTTCCTCAACAGAAGACAATTAGTCATAATCAAGCAAATTTATTGACAACACAGTTCAAATAACAAATTGAATTTTAGTTCTGTTACAAAGTGAATACAATACCCACACTGATGAACGAAACATCATTACCTTCTACTTAACCGCGTGTCGGTCCACATTTGAAACGCATTACAGCATCAATTCTGCGTAGCATGTATTCGACGAGCCCTTGACTGTTTCTGGGAGTATGTGGTACCAGAGGTCTACGCGGTTCCTGAAAATTACGGATCGGTGGTTTGTGGAAAGGGACTTGGTGCTCGAATGCGCGCCACATGTGATTCATCGAGTCTGGATCAGGCCAGTTAGTGGTCGAGATACCAACGTGAATTCACTGTCATGCTCATAAAACCATTGAGGTACGATTGTGGCTATGTAAGGCAGACAGTTATCTTGTTGGAAGACGCTAACTGCATCAGGGAACGCATCAAGCTTCAAGGGATTCAGGTAGTACTCAAATATGTTCACGCTCTCTACAACTGTCATTGTGTCTTCGATTAGGTCCCCTGGAAGGTCAGACAATGTCCCCAGTAGTGCTATACTGCCTCCACCAGCCTATATCCGTGGCGTGGTGCACGTTTCGAGCAGTCGGTTGCCTCGATGTTTGCATGTCCGGATACGATTCTCGACCTGGTATAATAAAAAATATGATTATTCCGGGCAGGTGACATATTTTCGTTCACCCACTGACCAATGTCGAAGATGCCGTACCAACGGCAGTCGTAATCGGCTACGTCGTTGGATGAACAGGGTGTAGCACACCACCTATATTTGGCCATAAATGTACGAAGTTAAAAGGGTACTGCAGCAGTGCCAGCAGAGGGCGAGCGTGAGTGTTGTGCTTTACGAAATGTAACATAGCCATCTGAATGTTTCGAGGGGGCCAGCCTCATACTATGTGGAAATAGTTACCGCAGCAACACTCAAGTAGAAAAGTGTCGGGAGCCTTTCCACTCTGGTGGTGAATCAGGTCTATTGGGAGTTTATTTGCACTTCTGGGATTTGCACATACTTTGGATGTCTCAGACGCTAAGCGACAGTTATGAATCGCTCATTATTCGCTGACAGTCTTTGGTCAGTGTACCTGTGGTGCCGGAAGATGTCTGTTTCATCGCTACTTGATAGTGAGTTGCGCGGGAGTTCAAATGGTTCAGGTGGCTCTGAGCACTATGAAACTTAACATCTGAGCTCATCAGTCCCATAGAACTTTTTTTTGGTCATCAGTCTACTGACTGGTTTGATACGGCCCGCCACGAATTCCTTTCCTGTGCTAACCTCTATATCTCAGAGTAGCACTTGCAACCTACGTCCTCAATTATTTGCTTGACGTATTCCAATCTCTGTCTTCCTCTACAGTTTATGCCTTCTACAGCTCCCTCTAGTACCATGGAAGTCATTCCCTCATGTCTTAGCAGATGTCCTATCATCCTGTCCCTTCTCCTTATCAGTGTTTTCCACATATTCCTTTCTTCTCCGATTCCGCGTAGAACTTCCTCATTCCTTACCTTATCAGTCCACCTAATATTCAACATTCGTCTATAGCACCACATCTCAAATGCTTCGATTCTCTTCTGTTCCGGTTTTCCCACAGTCCATGTTTCACTACCATACAATGCTGTACTCAAGACGTACATCCTCAGAAATTTCTTCCTCAAATTAAGACCGGTATTTGATATTAGTAGACATCACTTGGCCAGAAATGCCTTTTTTGCCATAGCGGATCTGCTTTTGATGTCCTCCTTGCTCCGTCCGTCATTGGTTATTTTACTGCCTAGATAGCAGAATTCCTTAACTTAATTGACTTCGTGACCATCAATCCTGATGTTAAGTTTCTCGCTGTTCTCATTTCTACTACTTCTCATTACCTTCGTCTTTCTCCGATTTACTCTCAAACCATACTGTGTACTCATTAGACTGTTCATTCCGTTCAGCAGATCATTTAATTCTTCTTCACTTTCACACAGGATAGCAATGTCATCAGCGAATCGTATCATTGACATCCTTTCACCTTGTATTTTAATTCCACTCCTGAACCTTTCTTTTATTTCCATCATTGCTTCCTCGATGTACAGCTTGAAGAGTAGGGGCGAAAG
Organism: Schistocerca serialis cubense; assembly: GCF_023864345.2. Classification (NCBI taxonomy): domain Eukaryota; kingdom Metazoa; phylum Arthropoda; class Insecta; order Orthoptera; family Acrididae; genus Schistocerca; species Schistocerca serialis. The sequence continues at coordinate 156,077,731 of NC_064646.1, read as the reverse complement.
GCTACAGCCTTGTCTTACACCCTTCTTAATACGAGCACTTCGTTCTTGATCGTCCACTCTTATTATTCCCTCTTGGTTGTTGTACATATTGTATATGACCCGTCTCTCCCTATAGCTTACCCCTACTTTTTTCAGAATCTCGAACAGCTTGCACCATTTTATATTGTCGAACGCTTTTTCCAGGTCGACAAATCCTATGAAAGTGTCTTGATTTTTCTTTAGCCTTGCTTCCATTATTAGCCGTAACGTCAGAATTGCCTCTCTCGTCCCTTTACTTTTCCTAAAGCCGAACTGATCGTCACCTAGCGCATTCTCAATTTTCTTTTCCATTCTTCTGTATATTATTGTTGTAAGCAGCTTCGATGCATGAGCTGTTAAGCTGATTGTGCGATAATTCTCGCACTTGTCAGTTCTTGCCGTCTTCGGAATTGTGTGGATGATGCTTTTCCGAAAGTCAGATGGTATATCGCCAGACTCATATATTCTACACACCAACGTGAATAGATGTTTTGTTGCCACTTCCCCCAATGATTTTAGAAATTATGATGGAATGTTATCTATCCCTTCTGCCTTATTTGACCGTAAGTCCTCCAAAGCTCTTTTAAATTTCGATTCTAATACTGGATCCCCTATCTCTTCTAAATCGACTCCTGTTTCTTCTTCTATCAGATCAGACAAATCTTCACCCTCATAGAGGCTTCCAATGTATTCTTTCCACCTATCTGCTCTCTCCTCTGCATTTAACAGTGGAATTCCCGTTGCACTCTTAATGTTACCACCGTTGCTTTTAATGTCACCAAAGGTTGTTTTGACTTTCCTGTATGCTGAGTCTGTCCTTCCGACAATCATATCTTTTTCGATGTCTTCACATTTTTTCTGCAGCCATTTCGTCTTAGCTTCCCTGCACTTCCTATTTATTTCATTCCTCAGCGACTTGTATTTCTGTTTTCCTGATTTTCACGGAACATGTTTGTACTTCCTCCTTTTATCAATCAACTGAAGTATTTCTTCTGTTACCCATGGTTTCTTCGCAGCTACCTTCCTTGTACCTACGTTTTCCTTCCCAACTTCTGTGATGGCCCTTTTTAAAGATGTCCATTCCTCTTCAACTGTACTGCCTACTCTTTATCACTACTATATTGTGATCTGAGTCTATATCTGCTCCTGGGTATGCCTTACAATCCAGTATCTGATTTCGGAATCTCTGTCTGACCATGATGTAATCTAATTGAAATCTTCCTGTATCTCCCGGCTTTTCCAAGTATACCTCCTCCTCTTGTGATTCTTGAACAGGGTATTCGCTATTACTAGCTGAAACTTGTTACAGAACTCAATTAGTCTTTCTCCTCTTTCATTCCTTGTCCCAAGCCCATATTCTCCTGTAACCTTTTCTTCTACTCCTTCCCCTACAACTGCATTCCAGTCGCCCATGACTATTAGATTTTCGTTCTCCTTTACATACTGCATTACCCTTTCAATATCCTCATACACTTTCTCTATCAGTTCATCTTCAGCTTGCGACGTCGGCATGTATACCTGAACTATCGTTGTCGGTGTTGGTCTGCTGTCGATTCTGATTAGAACAACCCGGTCACTGAACTGTTCATAGTAACACATCCTCTGCTCTACCATCCTATTCATAACGAATCCTACACCTGTTATACCATTTTCTGCTGCTGTTGATATTACCCGATACTCATCTGACCAGAAATCCTTGTCTTCCTTTCACTTCACTTCACTGAGCCCTACTATATCTAGATCGAGCCTTTGCATTTCCCTTTTCAGATTTTCTAGTTTCCCTACCACGTTCAAGCTTCTGACATTCCACGTCCCGACTCATAGAACATTATCCTTCCTTTGATTATTCAATCTTTTTCTCCTCGTAACTTCCCCCTTGGCAGTGCCCTCCCGGAGATCCGAATGGGGGACTATTCCGGAATCTTTTGCCAATGGAGAGATCATCATGACACTTCTTCAATTACAGGCCACATGTCCTGTGGATACACATTACGTGTCTTTAATGCAGTCGTTTCCATTGCCTTCTGCATCCTCATGTCGTTGATCATTGCTGATTCTTCCGCCTTTAGGGACAATTTCCCACCTCTAGGACAAGAGAGTGCCCCTAACTTCTATCCGATCCTCCTCCCTCTTTGACAAGGCCGTTGGCAGAATGAGGCTGACTTCTTATGCCTTCGGCCGCCAATCCTGATTATTTATCAAAATTTAGGCAGTGGCGGGGATCGAACCCGGGACCGAAGACGTTCTGGTTATGAATCAAAGACGCTACCCCTAGACCACGGATACCTATCCCATAGAACTTAGAACTACATAAACCTAAGGTTGCGCGGTTCCAGTCCGTAGCGCCTAGAACCGATCGACGACAGCGGCCGGCACGGGAGTCCTATCGTTAGAGGTGTGGTGAAACAGACGCCCAGCAGGGGACTCGTGGAAATGTAGACGTAAAATAAGTGCATCTGTGTAAGGAAAATGATTTGTGTTTGAATTTTGTGAAAAAGAGGGGAAACATTTGGTTAGTGATTTAGAATGAACTGAGATATTAAAAAGGAGTTTTTGAAGAGGAATGAAGGTAATATTTTTTATTTAGTGGCACTGCAGTAGCTCGTAGTTGTCCTTTGTCAATGTTAATGACTGTTGTAACATGAATTGCATACAAGCAATAGTATATCAGATAACTCAAAAACAATTTGTTTAAGTAATATTTCACATCGTAGATCTCAGTCTTTTATTTAATGGTGTGTCTCACTCAATGATGTGTATAAAATAGTTTACTTGTTGTCTGGAGCATTACATTAAGCTCTCAGCAACTGCAGTTAGAAATTTCCGGCTGACGCACAGAGAGCGACAAGCACCGCGTTTCCAAGCAATCACATTACGAGGTAAGATATTTTCTTTTCAGAATCAGATTGCTACAAAAATTATCAACGCACAGAGACCATTTTATGAACAGCAATATTAGGCAGATCATTAACGCACAATGACCACTTTGTTTAATTACACAGATTAATAATAAAGTTCAGCATTTAATCAGTTTGCTATTTTTTTTCAGAAAGGTTATAAAACAGGTCCAAGTTCTTGTATTCTCGCAGGTTTGTCCCGCAATTGGAAAGCGCAAACTCACCCAAAGCTAAATAACAACAAAGTTACATCTCACCAAGCTAGTACGACTTCATAACCAAACAAAACGAAAATAACTTTTAAATGATAACTTTCAGGGGCTGCTGAAGCTTAATGTACATGCCAAAAGCTGCAGCACAGGCCAAACATGTGCCGCTCGAAAGAGTATGTGTACTCAAGCCATTTGTACGAAAATTGCTTCTGTTGGCACCACACACAGACCTCTGTGTACCACTGTGAGAGCTGTGTCGGCTGCCCACCTTTGGGATGCAGATTAAGTACCGCAGTTTGCTTGTATGCCTGGCAACCCATGCTGAAGTTGTTCGGTCTCGGAGTCGCCTCCAGCACAGAGGCAGAGCCCCCTACATCACCAGTGCGCCGCCTTCCAACAAGACGGGTAGATGGGGCGCGGAGTGCGCTCCCGCAGCTTGAGGGCATTGCAAGAACAGCTGAGGGCTGAGAAGCGCCGCTGGCGGCGGAAGTTGCGTCATGGAGGCCATGGTCGGTCGACGCTGCGTTCCGTCAGCAATTCTGAGCGTCAACACGACGCAGCGAAATTCCTCCAGCAAGTCGCCGTCATCCTGAACTGGGCTGCAGCAAGGTGAAATAACATACAGCATTGAATACTTGCAGACTCTTACTCTGTGCGCAGCCAGGCGCCCCTCCAGCCATAACCAGCTTCCAGAGCCTATGCTTGCACCTGCAAGGTGGTGCCAGTAGTCAACGACCTTCAGAATGGGAACACCTAGAAGTCATCTGCTGAAGAGCTCCATGTTCCCCTAATGTGCACTGAATAGTGTCAGCACAAGCATTGTAGGCTGACGTCAGATCTGCCACAATTCGCTCTACAGAGTGGACCCTGAATTTACTTTCAAAATCTTTTCTTAAAGAATTTACTTTATTTACTAGCGATTCATCAACAACATTAACACATTTATGCGTGAAAGTAGTTGCCAGGGAGTAACTGATGAAAATGAAATTGCGTTTAACAAATGGGAATTTCATTCATAAAAGCCTTTTCAAAAACATATTTAAAATTTATAAACAGAAAAGCACCCCCGAAATATCAAGTTACAATTTTATTTAGAGGTAGCAAGGCAATATTGACAGTATGAGCCTTCGGGTTGAGAAGCTTGCCGCGCTCTTTCAACACGGCCGTAGTCAAATGGTTCAAATGGCTCTGAGCACTATGCGACTTAACTTCTGAGGTCATCAGTCACCTAGAACTCAGAACTAATTAAACCTAACTAACCGAAGGACATCACACACATCCATGCCCGAGGCAGGATTCGAACCTGCGACCGTAGCGGTCACGCGGTTCCAGACTGAAGCGCCTATAACCGCTCGGCCGCACCGGCCGTCACGGCCGTAGTCACGACCGCTCATAACAACCTATGAAAGACTACACTGGTGCAAATCTGCAACACACCAGATTACTTTAAACTAAAAATTTAACAACTCACTATGCTCCCCGTAATAGGGATGGAAATGATACAAACACTCACACTAAGAAATTATTTGTCACCGAAAGTGCAATTTGTTTTTAAAAAGACCTACCGTGGAAGGGTGGCAACTTTATAATAATGACTATTGAAGTAAAACCTATGAAATTCAGATTTACATAAAATGTACAACATGCTCTACATTACACATATACCGCCTCGCAAGACGATGGGCAAGGTAAAAACATATTTCAGGAATTCGGCCTTTACACCTTAATTCTATAAATTCGTTAACGCCAAATCCGACAAACATGACAGAGGTGTAGCTATTAACATATGGCAGATTGACAGGGGGATTACTGAACAACCCGAACCGCAGATTGCTCTAACCCTCCCCAATTCCACAAGGAAAAAACGGACCACCCAATTCACAAATAACCAACTTCCCGCCGGTGGGCAAACGGAGAAGAATGATGGGACGACCCCAAAACAAAGCGGCTGGTGACCTCACCAAGAAAACGAGTGAAATTTAACAAGTGAATGAAACAACCTATCTCGAATCACTTAACTTCTAATAAACTGCGATTTCTGACGAAGACTTGGCGCAGCACCCCAACGCTCTCCCGAACCGTCCGCTGCCAGCCGCTTCAACGGACGCAGGATGGCGCGCCGATCTCCCGTCTCACGGCGTCGCAGCTCGCCCCGGCCAGCCCGATGTCGTGGTTTCACTCCTGTTGCTCTCGTTTCAACCGCGAAGCCACTACCCCTTTCTATACGGCGCGGCCCACCGGACTCTTGTTGGGACCTCACATGCGCCTACGCTCAAGGCGGACAAATCATCTCGTGTCTCAGTGCGCGACCGACCAACCGACCGATCCAACCGCCAATGACCGTTGCCCGAGCAACTCGAGCAGACTGGTGGCCTAACGTGCAGACTCGGACGCAGGAACTCAGCCCCGACCGGGTGACCACTAGCTGAGTTCTGTTACTGGCGGAGTGGCAAGACTCTCATTTTCTGGCTTAAAGTTTGATCCAAACGACAGACATACTCGCACTCTGACGACAGACACACACTAACTGCCACACAAATGTGAAAGAGAGTCAGACCAGCAACTGGTGACGCGAGACTGACCTAGCCTCACTCCGACTGACCAACTGCCGAGCTCATAGCGCCCCTTAAATGCACCTGAACAGGCAACCTTTTCCATTTCCCATCAGAGGGAGACACCAAAGCTGCGATTGCCACAGCGGCACCACTGCCAGAAACGGAGGGCGACTGCTTCACACAACCCGCTGGGGCGCGCTCTTGAACACAGCAATTTTTACTACGGCTCACAGAGGAAGTAAGCTTCTGACCATCTTTTATGTGAGGTATGGACCTCCAACACCTTGCCACGTATTCATGATTCCACCGTCCTTCAACCACTTTCTATAAATACTCAACAGAGTAGCACATGATCAGCCGATTGTGTGCTGGTTTACAGGTTTTCCTTCGGCTGCTTACCTAACCACTCGTCACTCAGTACTTCTTACGAATTTGTCGACATGTTATCGACTATCTAAAAAACAGCTTGATAATCGCAAATTCTGCAGTTAATGCCGAGGGTTATATAGGTAATACGAAGGTTTGTCTCAACACTATTTTGTCATAAACAAATGCGTTTCCGGCAAATGCACAGATTTTGCAACAATCCATATGCAATTTGTAACATCTGTGCCAGTTACTGTCCAGTTTGACAGTGTAGACAGTGTAGAGGCACTCGGTTGACTCGAGGGTGTATCACCGACATGTGTAGAACAGTGAATTTTTGAAGAGATATCTTTCGACTGACACCACACGTCATATACAGAATTGATATTAACATTGTGCTGTCGAATGTTCACCCTACTATATGACACTGGTAGTAGGGGTCCTGGGTTTATCTCCAGCATGTCAGTCTGTATCAGATTTTGTAACAGAGATAATTTCCCTTGTATTGGATGACTGATGGAGGTTCTGACCCTCGACGTGTATCTGCCACATTCGAAGTTTCGTCTCGTAATGGTTGGTAGAAGTGACAGTCTTCTTGCACGACAGAGGAGGTCTTTTTCATACACTATTATCATAACTACCTCCGAGGTCTAGGAAGACAAATGAGCAAAATCTAAGAGACACTTTGAAACTAGCACATATCGTTGGGTGGCGCATTCCTCCAAGTTTGAGTTTGTAATACGGGCCACGGCGAAGTTAAAGAGCACAACACTAGGGAGCAGCATGTCAGAATATGTAGGCGAACTGTCTACTTCGTATTGTGGAAGCGAATTAGTTCACACCTGCAGTAGGCTACCAACAGAAGTGATTTCCAAAATAGACGGCTGTCGTTGCACATTCCGAGGCCGCAGAGGCAGCGACCTGAGTGAATTACACGCAACTGTTGACGTTATCACTAACTGCGACCATATGAAGCACCTGTAATGTAGATTCAAAACGTTGAGAACTGCTCTGATGTGTGTCTATTTCCTGATATGTGTTACTTTCCGCAAAGTCGGCTTCTAAAACTTCGGAAGTGCACAAGGGTGCTGTGTTGACAGCAATGAGCAACCATTTTTAAAATATTTATTTCTTAGATAAGCCAAGTACATTATCTTAATCTGTGCACTTTATGTCGCTTTTCAACATAGTCTCCGTTACTGTGCACGGATTTGTCTCATTATTGTGAAGTTTGAAAATACCATTACGATAGATCTCCCATAGACATGGAGGCACTAGTTGCAGAGTATCTTACGCTGTCACGTATAGCTCACAGACGGCGCTAAAGGGAGGGTGTTGAAGAGTTTCCCACCCAAAAGTGTTTATCTTTTCCACAGTGATGTAGGCAGTGTGAGGACGTGTGTAATCCTGTTGAAGGATGACCTTCTTTTCAGGACTTTTATCCCGGAATGCGCGATTGAACTTCAAAAGTGTCTGGATATGGCGGCAAGCATTTACAGTTTGTCCACGTTCTATGAAATCAATCAGGATACAACCCTGTGGATCCTCGAAGACAGCAAATGGCACCATCTTTGCTGTCTTCTTTGATGGCTAATCAAAGTGGTGCCACTCCATGCTCTAGGGTTTTGTTTCAGGCTGTCTCCTCTAACGAACTCATCAACTCTTTCTTGGTCCTGTTCCGTGCAAGCAATCCGAGGATGTCAGCTACGAGGTTCATCTTGGATACTGGTGTTTCCATCTTTGAAATGTTTCACCAACCTCCTAGCACTGCTGGCGCCCTTACAGACATCGCCATAGGCAAGTTGAAGCCTGACGTGAATATCTGCAGCACACTGTCCCTCTTTAACAAGGAATTCAATAACGCCACGCTGTCGAAATTAAATATTATTGTCGGGAATTTTGACTATACTGCCTATGTTGACGTGGTAGACGATAATGTCGTCATAATATGACAACATGTGGTATAAAGTCTTAAGTTATGATCATGTGGTCACTTTTTATACATTGTTCGATTTGAGTTTTAACAAGTGGTTGTTCTCTCGTTTGAATAATCCTGTATAGCTTCCACAAATACGCAAAGCTGCGGTTTACGGTCTCGAGAACTTCCAGTCGTGACATGGAACAGAGTCATACAACATGCAGCCACATTGCATTCCGCTCCTAAATATACTTCTAGGAGTGCTCAAATAAACTTGGGCAGCAGCAGCACGTCACGTCACGTTACGACACATCACGTCACGTATTCATATTAAGTGATTGCTCGGTGGCTCAGCATTCCGTGGCTGTGACCCCATCGCACACTAGGGCCGGCCCAGACTTTACGAGCGGACCGGTTACGACCGCAGTGCGCCGCAGAGGGCCCCTACACAGCCGCAGACAAAGGCACACCCTAGTACTGCGGGCTGCATCGTGGCGCCTGCAGGGGCAAGGACCGGCCACAGCAAGGCCCTTTACGGGTTTCGCTATTTATGTCATTACAGAGAGACAAACTCCGACTGTCCGAGGGGGCCTGCCAGCGACGTTACTGGATAACCGATCAGGTAATCGCCGGATACTGCGAGGCGACGATCGACCAGTTGAGGCTTTTAACATAATTCTGTTTCGCAACCGTCGGCATTCTTCGAGGTACAAGACATCAGCACAAAGTTTCAGAATATGGCAGTAGAACTACTCTCTTTAAAATCCCTAACATTTTCTCTCAACTATTTATTTCAGGATTTACAGTGAAATGATAAAAAAAGCACGAAAGATTAGAGGAGTAGCAGGAATGAGAATAACGATCAACTTAACATATCAGAATTCGTATCCACGTAGAAGATGAAGTAAAGGAATCCTCCTATGCAGGAAGCAAAATAACAGATGTTGGACTAAGTATTGTACAAGGAAGTGCACAGTATTCGGCTGGTTTCATTTTCAACAGGCCTCTAGAAGAACAGAATAAGAGTGATAAATCGCAAGTATTCTAATCTAAGTTCAAAGATCTCCTTCTGGCACTCTCCTTCTATTCATTTCACGATTTCCTCGCAGTACTTCAGCAATTTTCTTTATAACGTGTTATTTATACGTACACTAATTCATTAAACTTTCCGTTTTTCTATTGTTTTGTTTATAAATTTTCTAATCGGCGTATATACACGATGAAGTAGCTGTTGCTCGCATGGTACCACGGAACCTGAGAGATAAACAAATAAAAATGAATAAGAAGCAGACTAGAACAGGCGAAGGAAGCATTCATTGCCGAAAGTAGTGGTATGTAATTCGGAGAATGTGCATTTTGTGAGGTCGCCGTTGCTTCATCTCGATCGGTACGAGAAACAACCTCTGTGAGGTGCAACAACGCATGGTTAAGAATCTGTGATCTCAGCAATAAGTTTTTCCGTTTCTTCTTTTGAGTATGCGCCAGGGCATGATACGTTAAAGCGGTGTCTACTGATGCGGTCGGTCGTGAGCAGTCGGTCAGAGGAAGTCGAATGCTACCCTAGTAGTGTACTGAAGTTTACGGTCGTATGTCGGGTGAAACGTAACAGCAGCACTTAACCATAATTAAGAATTGAGGGTTTCATGAAAAAATGTTTTATTCGAATCTCGTGGCACAATTTCATTACCATAATTCAATAAACAATCTCAACAAAGGATATAATGAACTAATAGTGACATTACGTCTATTGTGCTTAATGAACTCTTACCAAAAGATCGTGGTATATTGGTAATAAGGAAAGACTCACTAACTGATTGGAGTATATGTAATTATAAGCGAGAAAATGGGTAGCTCACAATATGGAGCACGGCAATGTTTGGAAGTGAAATGTTATTGATGAAATGTCTTCACTGTGGTAACCAAAACGCAAATGAGAGTTTTGTGAAAGGTGTAAGGCAAATGTTGGGAACAACTAGTTTTGTGTGATGAAATAAGTTTCATGTTTCAGTGATCAGTATGAAAAGCAGTCAACGTGTTTTATATTGCTTAGAGATTCTGACTGGAGGGAAGTGAATCAAAGTTTTGTAAGTGATAGAGTGGCAACTTTACTGAAAGCAGGTGAATCATTATTTGAGGTGTCTAAAAAAGGGTTTTCCAAAGGAATGGGCAGAGGTAGAAAAGTGATTTATAATGGATAAAATTTGTTTGCCTTGCTGAATACTTCTAAAACAAGTGCTAAATACAAACAAAAATTTAACGGCATTTTCCGAATATGACGTTTTTGAGTACATAGGTACATGTAACACCAGTATTATAAGCCCTCTTACTTTAATACTTGGCAGATTTACAAACTACCTTGCTCTTCAACCAAAACTAGAATTTTTCATGTCAGTTAACAATATGTTGGAAATTGCGATTAAAATTACGAAGTTTAAATCTTTCTAAACCTAATTTTTGAAATGCAAGTTCTCATTCACGTTTGCATCAGTTAGGTCAGTTCTAGAGTTTCAAGCGCCCACGAATTATTCTTTGTATGCTGTGCAATTCCTCTTATGTCCAAGGAAAACTATGCGTACATCACTTCATCCACGTAAAGATTAGTGAAAAATCCGGAGGAAACGTTATATGAAAAAGTTAAAATTTCTCGTCATGTTTGTAACTTGCACTTCAAAGAGTCTGAATATTGGCTGCCTCCGGAGCACGTGGACAAAGGTTATCATTTTTGATCGGAAAAGAGTTGATACTAAAAATTAGATTGTCCTGTGGTTCCATTCCTGCTTTAAATAGGTGGTTTGAAACCCCACTTCGCATAATCTATTTGACAGTCTCCAAACGCACTCGATATTTTAATCAGGCAGTGTCAGATCCTTGTAATTTCTTGGTGTGAACCGAGAGTTCCTTTTGAAGCAAGCAAAGCAAATGGTTCAAATGGCTCTGAGCACTATGGGACTTAACATCTGAGGTCATCAGTCGCCTAGAACTTAGAACTACTTAAACCTAAGGACATCACACACAACCATGCCCGAGGCAAGATTAGAAACTGCGACCGTATCGGTCGTGCGGTTCCAGACTGAAGCCCCTAGAACCGCTCGGACACACTGCCAAGCAAAGCAGTTTAGGGTTATCGGGTACAGTAAGTCATTCGTTAACGTATCTGGGAGAAAGAACCTGTCATACTCCGTGGTCCTGAGGGAAACCCCACGTTATGCTACAGCATCCGCTTACTACGTCTCTGAGTCAGTAATGTATATGACTAAAGCATGCAATTGCAGTACGTGATACTGAGAAAAAACACCGCGTTATGCTATCGCATACTAGGTCTCTGAGTCATTAATGCATGTGACATAAAGAAGTGACCATAGTCCATGATTCTGAGAAAAAAAACCTACCTAATATTACAGCATCCGCATACTAAGTCTCTGACTCATCACTCTATGTGAGAAAAAGAAGCGACCATAGTACATGATCCTGAGAGAAACCCCACGCTATAGGAGTATTACAGCGTCTGCACACTGAGATACTTGACTAAGCAGATCAAGCTTCCCAGTTCTTCTTGTCAGGACATAGTGAGACCCCGTGAAAATCCTACACCTTATTTCATGGTGTACAAACTATTCTAAACATTAGAACCTATTCCCGCGTCTGATGGTTCAGTGAATTCTGGGTGAACAAGGCTCGAGGAGAGCCGTACGAATCCGGACAGAATGGTGCCGTGGAGTGGAAGTGGACGCATAACCGAACGTGAGAAGCACTGTGAAGATGTCCCGGAAAGGCCGTTAACTTGCCGGAATGTGGCGTCTCATTAAGAGTCTGAGGCGCCGTAATTGCGGAATATCAGATTATGATAATGACGCACGGGGAACCGGCAACCAGACGGGAGCAAGCGCGAGCGTGCCCCTGTATAATTAGTAGGACACGCTAACGAATTTAATTACACGTGCTGCTGGCACGCTCGGACACGTGGCCCCAACGCACCGGCTCACATTCTCCACGTGGGACTATCTGGCTGCCTAGAGTTCTCTACGCACGGGACGTAGAACTTCAAGGTGCAGATCACTGCCGTCATCCACGATGAAACTGAGAAAAGGCCTTAAGCCACACGGCAAGTGAGTATAAAGCGCATTTCACACTTGTGCTGAACCATTTTCAACCTACATTCTCCAGTCCGGTCTTAGTCTCCTTCTATTAGGTTGGCGCATAAGCTCTCAGAGTTTTCGTTTTCCATTTTGATATTCAGGTTGCTATGGGTTTATTTATCGACTGTCTTTTTCTATTTGTAGTTCACTGTTGCTATCTGAGTTTAAATATCATCTTTTGGAGCGAGTGAGTGGAGTTATGGACGCTAGAAAATGGAGCGCCAAGTGGAGAAATCAGAATAATTTTTACATATTCTTATGTTTGAGTTCAGTAGAGGGATGGAAGCAGAGGAGTCAGCCAGGAACATTTTCGCCGTGTATGGAGATACTGCCATTGGACAGAGCATGGAAAGAAAATGGGTTTTTCATTTTAAGGAGGATTGTTTTGACATTTGTGATTTCCCGCATTCAGGAAAACTTCAGAGGTTTGATGAAGTTCGTTTAACTGCATTTATCTACAATGATCGACGTCACAGAAGTCTAGAACTGGCAAATGTGATGAACGCTGCGATTATTGCACTACTGTGCGACATTTGTAAGCAATGGGGAAGGTTCAAAAATCGGGTATGTGTGTTCTGTGTGCTCTAAGAATAAGTCAAAATTGCAAAAATCAGCAGGAGGCCATATATGTATCTCTGCTTCCTCGTCATCAACTATCTCGTGAACAACACTGATAATTCCCAGCCTGAATAGTTACTGGTGACGAAAAATGATGTCTTTATGTTAACGTAAGAAAATGAAAGGAATGACTGAGCCTAGACAAAGCAGTAACTCTCCTTACAAAGATGTGCGCACATCAACAAAAGATAACGTTATCCATCTGGTGGAGCAGCGACGGTGTGGCTTATTGTGCATTGCTTTCCCGAGGTGCAACCACAACTGCTGTTGTTTATTGCCAACAACTAAGACGTCTTGCAGACGCAGACCAAGAGCAACGACACGAAGGCGGTGTGAAGTGACGCTACTCCACGAAACCGCCCGCTTGCATTCTGGCAAAAAATGTTACAGGAGTTGGATTGGGAAGTCATCCCACACCCACGTTATTTATCTGATATTGTGCCCCCAGATTTTCATCTTTACCGCTCTCCATCAAACAACCTTCAAGGAACTCCCTTTCCGGATAGAAACGCTCTCCGAACATGGCTCGAAAATTTCCTCATCTGAAAACGACGAGACTTCCACAGTCGCGGAATCAAAAAGCTACCCCAGCGAGAATACATCATTAATAACTAAAGTCCCCCCCTCCCTTGTACCATGGACCTTGCCTTGGTGGGGAGGCTTGCGTGCCTCAGCGATACAGATAGACGTACAGTAGGTGCAAACACAACGGAGGGATGTCAGTTGAGAGGCCAGACAAACGTGTGGTTCCTGAAGAGGGGCAGCAGCCCTTTGAGTAGTTAATGATTGACTGATCTGGCCTTGTAACGTTAACCAAAACGGCATTGTTGTGGTCGTACTGCGAACGGCTGAAAGCAGGGGAACTATAGCCGTAATGTTTACCGAGGCAAACAACTTTACTGTATGCTTAAATGGTGATGACGTCCTCTTGGGTAAAATATTCCGTAGGTAAATTAGTTCCCCATTCGATCTCCTGGTGGGGACTACTCAGGAGGGCGTCGTTATCAGCAGAAACGAAACTGGCGTTCTGTGGATCTGAGCGTAGAATGTCAGGTCCCTCAATCGGGAAGGTAGGTTTAAAATTTAAAAAAGGGAAATGGATAAATTAAAGTTAGATATAGTGGGAATTCGTGAAGTTCAGTGGCAGAAGGACCACAACTTCTGGTCAGGTGAATCCACATTTATAAATCAAAAGTCAAATAGGGATAATGCAGGAGTAGGTTTAATAATGAATAAAAATATGGGAGCGCCGGTAAGCTACTACAAGCAGCATAGTGAACACATTATTGTGGCCAAGACAGACACGACGCCCACACTTACCACATTAGTACAAGTATGTACGCCATCTAGCTCCGCAGATGACAAAGAGATTGAAGAAATGTATGATAAGATAAAAGCATTTATTCAGATAGTGAAGGGAGACGAAGCTTTAATAGTCGTGGGGGACTGGAATTCGAGAGCAGGAAAAGGAAGAGTAGGAAAAGTGGTAGATGAATATGGAATGGGGATAAGTAATGAAAGATAAAGTCGACTGGTAGAAATTTATACAGAACATAAGTTAATCATAGTTAACACTTGGTTTAAGAATCATAAAAGAAAATTGTATACGCTGAAGAGGCCTGCAGACACTGGAAGGTTTCAGATAGATTATATAATGGTAAGACAGAGATGTAGGAGCCAGGTTTTAAATTGTAAGACATTTCCAGGGGCAGATGTGGACTCTGACAGCAATCTATTGGTTATGAACTGTAGATTAAAACTGAATAAACTGAAAAAAGGTGGGAGTTTAAGGAGTTGGGACTTGGATAAACTGAAAAAACCAGAGATTGTAGAGAGTTTCAGAGAGAGCATTAGCGAACGATTGACAAGTTCGGGGGAATGAAATACTGTAGAAGAAGAATGGGTAGCTTTGAGAGATGAAATAGTGAAGGCAGTAGAGTATGAAGTAGGTAAAAAGACGAGGGCTAGTAGAAATACTTTGGTAGCGGTAGAGATATTGAATTTAATTGATGAAAGGAAAAAAATATAAAAAGGCAGTTAATGAAGCAGCCAAAAAGGAATGGAAACGTCTCAAAAATGCGATCGACAGGAAGTGCAAAATGGCCATGCAGGGATGGCTAGAGGCATGTATCACTAGGGGTAAGATAGATACCGCTTACAGGAGAATTAAAAATACCTTTGGAGAAAAGAGAACCACTTGTATGAATATCAAGAGCTTAGATGGAAAACCAGTTCTAAGCAAAGCAAAGAAGGGAAAGGAGAAAAGTGGAAGGAGTATATAGAGGGTCTATACAGGGGCGACGTACTTGAGAGCAGTATATGGAAATAGAAGAGGATGTAAATGAAGACGAAATGGGAGATATGATACTGCGTGGAGAATTTGACAGAGCACTGAAACACCTGACTCGAAACAAGGCCCTGAGTGTAGACAACATTTCATTAGAACTACTGATAGTCTTGGGAGAGCCAGCCCTGACAAAACTCTTCCATCTGGTGAGCAAGATGTATGAGAAAGGCGAAATACCCTCGGACTTCAAGAAGAGCGTAGTAATTCCAATCCCAGAGAAAGCACGTGTTGAAAAGTGTGAAAATTACCGAACTATCAGTTTAATAAGCCACGGCTGTAAAATACTAACACGAATTCTTTAGAGACGAATGGAAAAACTGGTAGACCGGCCGGTGTGGCCGTGCGGTTAAAGGCGCTTCAGTCTGGAACCGCGTGACCGCTACGGTCGCAGGTTCGAATCCTGCCTCGGGCATGGATGTGTGTGATGTCCTTAGGTTAGTTAGGTTTAAGTAGTTCTAAGTTCTAGGGGACTTATGACCACAGATGTTGAGTCCCATAGTGCTCAGAGCCATTTTTTTTTGAAAAACTGGTAGAATCCGACCTCAGGGGAAGATCAGTTTTGATTCTGTAGAAATGTTGGAACACGTGAGGCAATACTGACCCTAGGACTTAACATAGAAGATAGATTAAGGAATGGCAAATCTACTTCTCTGGCATTTGTAGACTTAGTGAAAGCTTTTGACAATGTTGACTGGAATCCTTTCTTTCAAATTCTGAAGGTGGCAGGGATAAATTACAGGGAGTGAAAGGTTATTTACAATTTGTAGAGAAACAGATGGCAGTTACAAGAGTCGACGGCCATGAAGGGGAAGCTGTGGTTGGGAATGGAGTGAGACAGGGTTGTAGGCTATCCCCGATGTTATTCAATCTATATACTGAGCAAGAAATAAAGGAAACAAAATAAAAATTTGGAAAAAGAATTAAAATCCATGGAGAAGAAATAAGAAGTTTAAGTTTTGCCGATGACACTGTAATGCTGTCAGAGAAAGCAAAGGACTTGGGAGAGCAGTGGAACGGGATGTACGGTATCTTGAAAGGATATAAGATGAACATCAGTATAAGCAAAACAAGGATAATGGAATGCAGTCGTATTAAATCAGGTGATCCTAAGGGAATTAGGTTTGGAAATGAGACCCTTAATGTAGTAGATGAGTTCTGCTATCTGGGGAGCAAAATAACTGATGATAGTCGAGGTGGAGAGGATATAAAATGTAGGCTGACAATGGAAAGAAAAGCGTTTCTGAAAGGATTTGTATGGAGAGTAGCCATATATGGAAGTGGAACATGGACGATAAACAGTTTAGACCAGAAGAGAATAGAACCTTTCGAAATGTGGTGCTACAGGAGAATGCTCAAGATTGGATGGGTAGATCACGTAACTAATGAGGAGGTACTGAATAGAATTGGGGAGAAGAGAAGTTTGTGGCACAACTTGACTAGAAGAAGAGATTGGTTGGTAGTACATGGTCCGTGGCATCAAAGGATCATAAATTTTGGATTGGAGGGCAGCGTGGAGGGCAAAAATTCTAGAGGGAGACCAATAAATGAATACTCTAAGCGGATTCAGAAGGCTGTAGCTTGCAGTAGGTAGTTGGAGATGAAGAAGCTTGCACTGGATAGAGTAGCATGGAGAGCTGCATCAAACCAGTCTCAGGATTGAAGACCACAACAACAACAACAACTAAAGTCCGTCATGTGTATGTCTTGTGTTTACGTAACTTATGGGGAAACGCTTGGAACTTAAGCTGCAACCCAATACAATCTGTCCTCGCACCTCCCTCCATTACACCTCTTTGCTTCAGGACGTTTCCTATCCACCGATCATTACCATTAATAAAGTTGAGCTATTAAATCTTTTGTACCCAAATCGATTCAGTACCTTGTCCCTTGTTATCCGATCTATTAATGTATTCTTAATCATTCTTTTGTAGGGCAAGCTTTTACTTTATATTATTTGGTTTCAGGCAGAGTACATTTCCCTAGATACTGTTTTCATAAGCCGTATTCTCTTCTGATCTGAACTGTTTATAGAGCACGTTTCACCTCTGCAGAAAGCTAAACGCCTGTCTTCTCATAGTCCACGTTTCTCTACCATACAATGCTGTGTTCCAAACGAACTTCCTTAGAAATTTCTTTCTCAAATTATGGTCAATGTTACATACTAGTATACTTCTCACGGCCAGGAACGCCCTTTTTACGAGTGCTAATCTGCTTTTTCTGTCCTCTTTGCTCCTTTCGTCATTGGTTATTTTGCTGCCTAGGTAACAGGCTTCCTTAACTTCAGCTTCTTCGATAGCCCCAATTCTGATATTAAATGTCTTGCTGTTCTTTTTTCTGCCACTTCTCATTGCTTTCGTCTTTCTTCGATTTACTCTCAGTAAATATTCTATACTCATTAGACTGTTCATTGCATTCAGCATATCGTGTAATTCTCCTTAACTTCAACTAAGGATAGCAATGTCATCAGCGAAACTTATCACACATATACTTTCACCCTGAATTTTAATTCCACACCTTTATTTCCGTCATTGCTTCTTCGATGTATAGACTGAAAAGTTGGGGTGAAAGAATACATCCTTTTCTTATATCCTTTTTAATCCATGTACATCTTCCTTCGTCTTCCACTCTTTGAGTTCTCTCACGACTCTTCCGCATATTGTATGTTATGCGTCTCTCCGTTAGCTTACTCCTATTTCTATCAGAAATTCGAACATCTTGCACCAATCGACTTTTCGTTTTTCAGGTCGAGAAATCCTATGAAGGTGTCTTGATTTTCCTTTGTTTTTGCTTCAAATACTAACCGCAACAGTCAGACCTATCTCTCTGGTGACTTTAGTTTTCCAAAAGCCAATCTGATTGTCATCTAACACCTCCTCAGTTTCCTTTTCCATTCTGTTGTAACAACTATGACGTACAAAATACATTCCCGTGTATCACGTTAGAGTGTTTCCCCGTTCCTTGTAGGTATATCTAGTGAGAAAAGAATCTTTAAATGCTGTGTTTAAATGCTATGGTCTAATCTTGTCTTCTCTAGCTCTTCGTGATCGATGCGTAGTGCGTTTGTAGTGTACTCTTACATTCTTAATTCAATACTGATTCTTGAAATTTCGTTAGTGGAATTCCGCGTGATAATTTAAATCTGTCTTCAATCGTCTGCCAGTTAATGACCTTCACTCTCATGAAACTTTTTCATGGGTAAAAGAAACATATGATTATACGTGCTACCTACATTTGTTACACTACTGGCCATCAAAATTGCTACACCGCAAAGATGACGTGCTACAGACGCGAAATTTAACCGACAGGAAGAAGATGCTGAGATATGCAAATGATTAGCTTTTCAGAGCATTCACACAAGATTGGCGCCGGTGGTGACACCTACAACGTGCTGACATTAGGGAAGTTTCCAACCGATTTCTCATACACAAACAACAGTTGACCGGCGTTGCCTGGTGAAACGTTGTTGTGATGCCTCGTGTAAGGAGGAGAAATGTGTACCATCACAATTGCAACTTTGATAAAGGTGGATTGTAGCTTATCGCGATTGCGGTTTATCGTATCGCGACATTGCTGCTCGCGTTGGTCGAGATCCAATGACTGTTAGCAGAATATGGAATCGGGGGGATCAGGAGGGTAATACGGAAGGCCGTGCTGGATCCCAACGGTCTCGAATCACTAGCAGTCGAGATGACAGGCATCTTATTAGCATGGCTGTAACGGATCGTGCAGACACGTCACGATCCCTGAGTCAGCATATGGGGACGTTTGCAAGACAACAACCATCTGCAGGAGCAGTTCGACGACGTTTGCAGCAGCATGGACTATCAGCTCGGAGACCATGGCTGCGGTTACCCTTGTCGCTGCATCCCAGACAGGAGCGCCTGCGATGGTGAACTCAACGACGAACCTGGGTGCACGAATGGCAAAACGTCTTTTTTCAGATGAATCCAGGTTCTGTTTACAGCATCATGATGTTCGCATCCGTGTTTGGCGACATCGCGGTGAACGCACATTGGAAGCGTGTATTCGTCATCGCCATACTGACGTATCACCCGGCGTGATGGAATGGGGTGCCATTGCTTACACGTCTCGGTCACCTCTTGTTCGCATTGACGTCACTTTGAACACTGGACGTTACATTTCAAATGTGTTACGACCCGTGGCTCTACCCTTCATTCGATCCCTGCGAAACCTTACATTTCAGCAGGATAATGCACGACCGCATGTTGCAGGTCCTGTACGGGTCTTTCTGGATACAGAAAATGTTCGACTGCTGCCCTGGCCAGCACATTCTCCAGATCTCTCATCAATTGAAAACGTCTGTTCAATGGTGGCCGAGCAACTGGCTCATCACAATACGCCAGTCACTACTCTTGATGAACTGTGGTATCGTGTTGAAGCTGCATGGGCAGCTGTACCTGTACACGCGATCCAAGCTCTGTTTGACTCAATGCCCAGGCGTATCACGGCCGTTATTACGGCCAGAGGTGGTTGTTCTGGGTACTGATTTCTCAGGATCTATGCACCCAAATTGCGTGAAAATGTAATCACATGTCAGTTCTGTCCAATGAATACCCATTTATCATGTGCATTTCTTCTTGGTGTAGCCATATTAATGGCCAGTAGTGTAGTTCAGTATGACCTATTTGTGTGTTTGGTATGGCTCCCAGAGACTTGAGCAATAATCTAGGACACGTAGCAGTGAGCGCTTTGTAATCTGTTTCCTTTGTAAGCTGACTTCATTCTCCCAGTATCCCACCAATGAAGTGAAATCTGCCAACTGCTTCACTTTGACTGAGGCTATGTGACCGTGTACTGCGTTTTTTACACCGAGCTACTTTTATGAGTTCCAGTTGTGACTCATTGTATTGCAATCAGATGGTGGTAAATTAGTAGTATTGGTATAGATTTCCGGAATTTCAAGCAAGATTGTAATTTTGGAATATCTTTGAAATCTTACGAAGACATGACTGGATGTGTGAACAGCATTGCTCAGGTAGTAATTCACTATAGGGAACAGCTTTAAGCAAGAGCTTTGAGGTTACCAGTATTATTGTCTATGAATCCATTAACACACAAGATGAACAACAAGGAACGCGCCTCAATCTGCTGCTACATTTCTCAATAGTGTTCCATCTCAGATATACAGCACCGTCCCTGCCACGAAATTATAAAATAAATTTTTTATTCATTCCACTTTTGCTAGCAAGCGTTGGTTTGGTAGTGGGTGAAATGCTTTTCAGAAGTAAACAAATACTGCATCATGGTGAATATCTTCATTCATGCGTTTCAGGATGTCGTGTGATGAAAGTGGGAGCTGGATTTCTCTTGAGCATTGTAGTCATTCTGGTTGGGATGGAGAAGGTCAATCTGTTCGAAATATCTTAATACTATTTAGCTCAGAAGATTTTGCAAGATCCTACCGCAGATTGAGCCGTAGTAATGCTAGCGTAGTGTGAAGCAGTCGCCCTCCGTTTTCTGGCGGTGGCGCAGTTGTCGCGATTGAAGCCTTCGGTGTCTGCCTCTAGCGGGAAAGGGAAAAAGTGGGCTGTTCGCGTGGATTCAAGAGGTGGCTGTATGGGCTCTGGTGGAGGGTTGGCAGTCGAGGCATCAAGGAGCGACTTCTCTGCCGGTACTAGAGGGACAGCACGGAGACCGTGGCATTAGCGTAAGCAAACCGGGCAGCGGCTCCGTGGTATGGGGCGTGAACTGCTCGTCGAGAAAGGAATCTTCCTTAGCGTGGGTCCGCAAGGGTCCTAATCTGCAATTCGGCCGTATGCTGTCGACCGGCGAGGAGGTTCTGAAAATCAGCGCGCCTTCCTGCGTCCGTTGAAACGGCTGGCAGCGGGCGGCTCGGCTGAGCATTTGGAGGTGCTGCGTTCGTTCAGTCCTGGGAGTCGTAACGCACCAGAAGTTGAGTACTGATTGTTAACAGATTTTATGAAGTTAAATTGAATTCAATTTACTTATTCAATTTACTTATTTTACTTATTGAATTCAATTTACTTATTTCATTCTCGTCTTCTCACCGAGGGAAGGTGGTAATATTAGAAAGGGTGGTCCGTTTGCCCCTTTCGAGGACGAAAGGGGGTGAGTCAGAGTAAATCTGTGGTTCGGATTGCTTCTTTCACCTCCCACCTTACCTACAGGTTTATTCGTCTGTCAGCCTCTGCCATGTCTGTGAAAGTGTAAGGCACCAATGGCTGTACTGTTTAAAATGCAAGGTACTAAGACCTGATCCATTCTCTCGCCTGCCGTAAGTAGTATTACTAGACTCACGTGTAAAAGGTATTCTAAAAAAGAAGAAAAATTCCTTTTGTCTCGCGGTAAGAACTAGTCAATTGCATAACGAATTCCTGCTCATCTGGAAGCTGTAACTTACGTAAATTTGTGTTTATGTATATTTGGCTATAATCAAACAGGGTTAATGTACACCTTAGTGGATTTTTTTTATATTGTTTCTAGTCAGCAAAAAGTGTTGTGTGTTTTCCCAATTCAGTACCTTTTAAGGCTTTCACTCGACGTTCTTATGTGTTTTATATAGGTAGTTGGTTATTAGTGTGTTTTCTCGCCATACAAAAGTTTGCGATTTCATTACTGGTAGAAACCGTTGCCTTGAAAGGAGGATGTTGTAAAAGTTTGCAAGTCCTACCTGGCGAGCGTGTGTGTTTGCCGTAAGTTAACTTTCAGAAATTTGTAAAATTTGTTTTTTTTATATATTTTGGAAGTGTTAATGTTATTAACTGTGAATGTACCCCTGTGTGCATGACTCATGCGTTTTGGTTTTTCTATTTTGAGAACTTTTGTAAATAGGATTGTCTTTATATGTTGCAGACAAGTTAGATTCTGCCCCATTTAATGAATGGAGTGAAATTCACCTGTAATTTAGCTGAGCTTGAAATATTATACAGCGTCGCGTGTATACTTTAAATTGCTTGCCTGTATTGCCTTTTACTGGGGTGAAATTTTTTATAATAATTTAATAATTTAAAAGTCCTTTCTTACCGTAAATTGTGACTTATTTGCTAAATGATTTAAAAAAAATCGTAAAGTCTTGCACCAAATTTGAATAAAGAGTACTACTGAAAATTGTGTGCAATTTCACCAGTTATTCCTTGGCACCTACTTCCACTTTCCATTTTGTGTAATGATTGAGATTAATAACCTTTGGTGAACCAGTAGTAATTTTTCGGTTCACAGATGAATTTCAGTTACATTGGACGATAGTTTGTTGATCATTGCCGGCGTGTCGCGGGAGTCATAAGGCGGCGGCGACAACGTGCAACACACCTCTGATAGGCGGGATGGAGCAAGTACAGACCCTGCAACTCAGCGAATGGACAGTCCAGCCCGATCCGCAGAGGACCTTCACATACACAAAACACTGAGAGAAGGGCGCACACAACAGCGACAGGAACCGCTGCTTTTGCCGACTTTACGCTGCATCCGTGTGAACCGTGTCGAATGCCACGCTGCATCCGTGTTCCCCCTGTTTATTTCTGTTTGAAGTTTCCGCGCTTTCCTAGAGGGCGTTGCGTAGCGTCCGCGAGCGTGCTGCTAGCGCGTCCTCTGGCAGGTGGCGGTGTGCCGTGCGCAGGGCGGACGAGGCAGCTGAGACGAGTGTTTGGCCCTGGACGACCGTTCTGCAGCGGGACGCTCGGTCCCTCCACGGTAAGTCTGGGTGGGCCCAAAAACCCGGGGCGTGAGGGCACAGGACGCTGTAATTCTGTGGACAACGTTTGGTGTCCGTTCATGGACTGGGGAAGCTATTAAGTCCGTCTGCGGCTGCCAATAACCTCCAGGAGGTGGTGTCGTCACTGGAAGTAAGATTTTTCATCTGGTTAGTGCAACGGTCGTCGTCTGGCGGGCCAGTCTCCCCGTGTTGTGGGAGCTATTAACAACTGTGTGGCAACGTTTCTCTGCTTTGAGTTTGTGATCGGAAATTGCCTTTCGTGTGTCTTATTCGACCCTTTCGACCCTTTCATGATCATGTTTTTGAACGCCATGCTAACCTAATTAAGGCGCGTGACGTAAAAAAAAAAATAAAGAAATTGGCTAAGGAACTTCTGCAAGCGGTTGTTTTCCCATGGACGGCGTAGGTCACTGTGTGGATAAGCACGTTGTAAAATGTTTAAAGAACCTTGTACTGTCTGGCGTAGAGATAGAGTAAACTGTGGCCAATTAATTTTATAAGTTGCCTATTGGCTTCTGTCTAGGGTTCTTCGGCCGACGTCCATCTAATGATTTTACTGACGTTTCGCCAGCACGAGAGGCTGGCATTGTCAAAGCTTCATCTTCCATTGCCAGTGGTGAACTGGAGCCGAGCTCGCGGCCGCACACTGTATGTACCTGGCGCGCCAACGTCCGAGGGCTTCTCCGCGGCCATTTCCGGTGCGGTTCTCCTCTTGCTTCCTGCGACGGTCGTTCGCTGCAGTACGGGAAGCCAGGATCCGTTTACCTTAAGGCTTTCCTCTTTCTTGTTGAAACCGTTCGCGTGTTTTTGTATTTCTACAGCTTCTCTGAACAAGCGCGTGTGATAGTGCTTCTCTACAGCCAGAACTTCCGCGTCGTTCTCACTCAGTGCGTGCTCTGCCACCGCCGATTTCTCCACCTGCCCCAACCTACAATGCCGCATATGTTCTTTGATCCTGGTGTTAGCTGATCGGCCAGTCATTCCGACATAAACTTTTCAGCATGCGTATGGAATACGGTATATTCCCGACATTGCAAGTGGGTCCCTTTTCTCGTTCGCCGATCAAAGACACTCTTTGATCTTTCTTGTCTTCTTAGATCGGCGAAGGAGAAAATGTCGGGATTATACCGTGTACCATGCACATTCGGAAAATTTTGTCGGAATGTCTGAGCGATCAATTAACACCAGGATCAAAGAACATAAGCGACATTTCAGGTTGGGGCAGGTGGAGAAATCTGCCGTGGCAGAGCACGCACTGAGTGAGACGAACACGGAAGTTTTGGCTGTAGAGAAGCACTATCACACGCGCTTGTTCAGAGAAGCTGCAGAAATAGAAAAACACGCGAACAGTTTCAACAAGAAAGAGGAAATCCTTAAGGTAAACGGATCCTGGCTTCCCGTACTGCTGCGAACGACCGTTGCAGGTAGCAAGAGGAGAACCGCACCGGAAATGACTGCGGAGAATCCCTTAGACTTTGGCGCGCCAGGTACATACAGTGTGGGGCCGCGAGCTCGGCTCCAGTTCACCACTGGCAATGGAAGGTGAAGCTTTGACAATGTCAGCCACTAGTGCTGGCGAAACGTCAGTAAAATCATTAGGTGGACGTCGGCCAAAGAACCCGAGACAGAAGCCAATAGGCAGTTTGTCAACAAGTGGCCACTAAAGCCTTAACAATTTTGAATTTTATGAATGTCTGAATTACGAGATTATGTTAATGTTCGCTAATATCTGTTGTGTTTTAGTACGCAGGCATATTTAACTTTAGTCAATGTTATTGTGTACATATTCTTGTGTTAAGGAGTTTAGTCCCAGTGGCATTTAAGTGCTCTTTTCAATTATATTTAAGGTAGTGCTAGAGTTTCTATTTGGTTATCCGCTTAGCCATGACTGATGTCGGTTGCTCGGTCTGTCTGAACTGTTGGGTGTATTGCGTAGAGACCGTTGTTGACTTGCTCTCCTCAGCTACGAATTCCCGTATTGATACTACGGCGGTGGTTCTGACGGAATCTCATTTGCAGAAGTTATCAATTCTTGTGAGCACAAACAAAGCCACCTTTGCCTCTGTTATTTTCGTCCACTGACCAGCAAGCTTTGGTTAATGATTAAAAATCGCCAACTGGTCTTCGTCCAAGCTAGTGGCTCGTGTTACACGAGTTCCCTTTCCAATTCGGGTAAATGTTTCCTCCTTCTGGTCGAACCATCCCCTTTCCCGAGCCACGCTGGGGTAAGAGTTGCCCGAGCGTCTATTGTCACTCAGTGTTGCAGGAGAATGAAATAAGAGGTTAATTGCCCACTCCACCGTTATCCCTAAGAAAGGTGAATTAGAGCAGTTCTGGATAACCTAAGTATTGTACACTATTAAGATAGTTCTAGGTTTCGAGAAATTGCTGTTTGGTAAAATTTAGACTTCTGTGTCGGTAATCCGGCGTATTCCACGATTCATCATTGAAATAGAACTGAAAGATTTGGTTTTGATACATTTACTGAGACGTGACTTATCTGCTATTGATGTTAATTGCTTTAAATGAATCTTCTTTAATCTGTGATTATAATTCTTAATGAGTGATCGTCCTTAACGGTGTAATATTTAATGTACGTATGATTGTCTCCTATGCCACCTACTGACTTCATTCAGAGACTGAAAAGGTGGTCCTTGCTCGAGTTTATGGGACTTCATTAATCGTTGATATTTATCGTTTATGGTCTTGAATGTATGTTAGTTAAAAAGGAATAATCATAGATTCCTATTGTTCATTACGTAATTGTTAAGTTATATATCAAATATTACGAGTGGAAATATTCTCTCATTGTTACAGTTGCTTGTTCTGTGGTTTGCACTGAAGGGTGTAACAATAAATGCAAAATCTAAAGTGAAGCGTTGGAACGAATTAATCCTTTCCCTTATCATTACCTCTGAAGATAACTGATTGTCGCTTGTTATGGAAATTGGTTGGGAGAATAGTTCATTGATTGACACCGTAGAAAGAGTAAATCACCGTGTCACATGCGGCCAATCGAATGCAAGTATAGGTCCAGCATGCGAATATTTAGGACCACATGGGCCTTAATGAAGGCAGTTCCGTCGCAGCCAGTCAACTGCTATGGACCCATCATCGCTTCCGACCGCACATCGCTCCCGCCTCCAGCGGACAGCTCTAAGTTCGACGACGAGCTATGGGGAAACTGTTGGTATCATTCTTTACTGTCATACATTCCCTGCGAGATTGAGGGGAGTAGGAAATTCGTCCAGTTCTGTCGGGACCTGAAGTACATTCCGTTCAGACTTTAGCCTCCCAGTGAGAGCTTCCTCTTAGGGTTTTCCGAGTGTTCAGTCGAGTAGAGCGACTGTAGCATATCGTGGAGAATATTTTTCGGTGTTCCAGCAATAGGATTGTGTTATCGAGCATTCAGTTAACTTTACGTTTAGTCTAAGATTTTCTTTCAGGTTTTTAACATTTTCGCAGTTTGTCTGTAATGAGCTCCAGTATCGGTCAAGGGAGACCATTTGTATTGAGGAAACTCATTCTGTTAATAAATAGAGACAGAACTTTTTCTTGTGTTTTCTTGTGGGAGTGCTGCGAGCCCAGAACACATCAACTTCCACTATGCTTCTTGTAGCCGGGTGTGACCTTTGTTTATTTTTGAAACACTGGCCACATTTTTTTGTCCAAGTGATCTACCGCGCATCATAGCGTAACCAGCTAAGTCAGGTGCAAATTATGTATAAAATATAAAAGGGATTCCATGGTGACTTGTTTAATTTTAGCAATTTCAGATGTTTCTCAACACTGTAGACACTTATATCTAATATAACGTATCTTTTCGAGAATTAAACTGGGGTAGAACTCCTAAAGCAACTTTTAAAAAGCAGTTCAGTATTTCTATTTTTGACTGGTTTGCATCAGTTTCAATATCCTTGTCATCGATGTATATTTGCTACATAGCTTTTTGCGCCTATGACATCTGTTACATAGGAACTGAATTTCACTCTAGTGATGGAATTTGAGATTTGAAAAATATTGGGTCAACATCTTTGCTTCCGACGTTTTGCAATAGATGGCAGTAGCGGCAGGTAGTTGTGCGTGTGGTAGGTAACAACTGTCATGCAATAAGCTTAGGCTTTTGGAATCTTAGCTCCATCAAAATATTAGTCGATTGGTGATTACATCATATTATCGACTGTATATGTGAACAGACGAGCCCAGTTCTCGTCATTTGTGGGAAGTTCTTAATTTGAGCTTTAACATGAGGAAATCTGCGGATAAAGCTCATAAACTCTAGATGGGGCCTATGCCACGACACCTATTAGTGAAAGTATGCGCTGAGAATGGTTTCAACGTTTCAAGAACAGTGATTTTGACGTCAAAGTCCAGCGTTGCTCTGGAAGGCAGGATTTCGAAGTTACTGAATCCGACGGCAACTATCAGAGGAGATAGTTATCGATAGCAACTGATGTGTTTGAGCTGAACACTGAAAGATAAATGGCCACAATACAGCGACTGAAATGAAAAGGTAATTATGCAAAATGACAATACTCGACCCCATGTCGCAAAACCCGGCAATACATACCTGGAATCGTTAAAATGGGAAGTCTTACCCAACCGACCGTATCCTCCAGACATTGCCTACCGAAGTTTTCGATCAATGGTACACTTTCTGGCTGACTATCACTTCCGGTAATATGAACAAGAGCAAGATTGGATCGACTTATAGGTCTCCTCAAAAGACGCCCAGTTCTTCCGCTGTCAAGTTCCTTTGGTGCCCGAAAGATGAGAGAAATTAGTGGTCAGTGACGGTCAATATACCCAATCGTAAATTTTTTGTAAGTTTTTCAGAATAAAGCCTCGAACTAAGAGATAACACGGCGGAAGCACAGTTCTACGACTGTGAGTATCGATCGTGCGTCGCACTTCGATAGTTCAGATGATAATTTTGTTATTTTCCTATACAAAATCGCGCAGGAAGCCTGTAGCAACTTTTTTAATGCCGTGGACGTATTTTTCACTATTTTTATGCAACAACAGTCCACTCTCTGAAAAAAATTCATTCGTTTACCAGATCAGTCATCAGAATGTCAGATAAAAGTACTTAATACAGATAATATCATGTCACACTATTTCTTTCAAAACATTGATGTTCATCGGCTCATACGCTCCGATGAACATCTACATTACATGAATAAAGATTTTACAACAAGTAGATTCTTGTCGTTGTCGGCCGAAACAACAGGTGAATAAGAAATGCTCAGATAATTGGACTACTCAAGAAAGGCGTGTCTCGTGTTAAGGTTCCCGTCATGTCCACACATTTTATCTGGTAGTAAGAGACACGAGAACGTTCATCACCGATGCACAACTACGAGTGGCAGTAGACTAACGAAACAGTAAATTTTATGTTTGCCACTCAGTTTGTCGGCAGTCGCGCGAGTAGGAGGCTGGTCCGTCCGTCCGCGCGAGGCGCTGCCGTCGGTTCCGGGAGGAGCCATCAAACTTGCAGGAGGCTGCAGTCCTCCGGGACTTCCCCCTTCCCCCTCCCCACCCCTGCTCTTGTTTCACGGTCCGCGGCGCACGAAATGAGCGGCGAACGCCGCCTGCGACGGCAGCGGCGGCGCGGCGCTGAATGGCGGATGTCGCAGCGGAAATGTACAGTAGGCCTACCGCACAGGCTTAGGGCCCATTCCGTGGCGAAGCTGACTGTAGGGCGGCCGAGACCACACGTAAAATAAACATGCCCCGCAGGATGAGGCAGGGGGAGGGGGGCGTCTTCCGCGTACCCTAACAGAATACCTCATCGGACAAGCGGCTGGGTCGAGGACTTCCTTCGGAGCGGAGGATAATTCAAAAGTGTTACACAAAGGAGTGTACGTATGTATGTACGTTCCACAACTCCTCCTAAACATCTGGACCGATTTCAACCAAAATTGATGCATATATCATTTACTGTCTGGAAAGAATGTACTTTATAATAAGAACAACCTATATATGAAAGGAATGGGAGTGAGTCGGCCGTGGTGGCCGAGCGGTTCTAGGCACTTCAGTCTGGAACCGCGAGACCGCTTCCGTCGCAGGTTCGAATCGTGCCTCGGGCCTGGATGTGTGTGATGTCCTTATGTTAGTTAGGTTGAAGTAGTTCTAAGTTCTAAGGGGTCTGGCGTGAGGTCAGTCGCTTGACGGCGCGTTTCGGCGCGGGCCCGCCCGTTGCCGGCGCGCCGTAAGGCACGGAGGCTCGCACTGGGGCGTATCGCTTTCCAGTCGGGCGTGCCGCGGCAGTCCTCACTCGGGGAAGTGAAGCGTCTCTTACAGCCTCTCCTTCCCAAGTAGCTCTTTCCGCCTTCCCGTGGTGCCAGACGTCAAGCTCGGCATTCTGCCTTGCGTCAAAAGGGAGAGCTGCGACCCAACCCGATGCGAAAGCGAAGGGTGCGTGGCACAGGGGGAGCTGTGTCGAGGGACCGAACACCAGTCCCTTTCTGTTCGCAGGGCACAGACCAGCAGGTGCTCTGCATGCCGGCGACCTCGTTCATCGGCGCGGGATCGCGGCGCGAGTCGGCAAGGGTGCTTCGCCGCGCCCCTGGGTAACCGGGGCGTGTTCTGCCAAACCCAGGAGGTGGTGACATCGCCTGGGCTAGGTTAGATGGGCCCAGACCGCCGAACGACTGGGGGACCGACCCACCACCTGAGTAGGAGTGGGTCCTTGGCCTTCAGGTGGAAACTCGGGCTAGTAGGCGGCGAAGGGCGAGGGGTGCATCCGCCTCTCCGGAGTGCGGGGTGCACTTGCCGAGGAGCGTCGAGTGAAATCGTCGACGACGAGGCCTTCGACGGGGACCAGTGCGCTGGCAACGGCGCGCTGAACCCTGCAGCTCAGGAGTGCCCTTGACCTAGGGGCGAGGTCGGTGGGCGAGCTGCAACAGTCCCCCCCCATGCCAGAGGAGCCGGTCCGGGGCAAGAGACGGGCTCCCAACTTTTTTCACTCGTCAATAAATCATGGCTGACCAAGAGACGAGTGAGTCGAGTGTTATTTCGAGGTGTTCGACACTTACTGTTCCCACCCCTGAAGAGGGCCTGGGGCAGAACGCAGAGAACGTGACAGAATGGCATACTAAGATAAATCAATTGTTGGACACTAGTATCAAAAACGGTAAAATTAGTAACACAGCAGTACTCTCAATTAAGAAGGAGCTCGCCGCCTGGGCTATCGCTAGCGCGAAGCTCGAGGGACGACTCGAGGAATTGGAAAAGGAAAATGAACGACTACGGAAACAGCCCACCAAAACGTGGGCAGGAGTGGTCGCACAAGCGGCCACCAAAGCACAATCCACAAAAGAGACAATTGAAAAGGTATCCAAAAAGCCTGACACGGCTGTCTTCTTAAGACCCCTGCCAGGCCAGGATATCAAAAAAGTACAGGAATTATTTACAACTACCATAAATCCTGCAGCAGACAAAATAAAAATAAACAAGGTAAAGGCAACAAAAAACGTTGTTATAGTAGATGTTGCGACTGAAGAGGACAGGGACAAAATATTAAAACATGAAAAACTCAAAAAGGTTGTCAAGTGTGAACCGCCCAAAAAGCGGAATCCCTTAGTAATCCTATACGACGTACCCACTGCAATAAACGAAAACGACATCTATGAGACAATAAATCAACAAAATTTTGAGAACATGAGTCTGGACGATTTCAAAAAAGAGTTCAAATTACGATTTAGAACTGGACCCAGAGAGCGCGATGTTGTACACCATGTAGCTGAAGTTTCGGGGAATATGTGGCGTAAGCTCACTACTATGGGCAGAATCTATATGGGGTTCCACTCCATAAACGTTAGGGACTACCTTGTAGTTCCCCGGTGTCATAATTGTGGAGACCTCGATCATGTTCACAAACACTGTGAGCGAAAGCCGGCTTGCTCCAGGTGTGGTGCAGAAGATCACACCAGGAAAACGTGTGGCAAAACAGGGATATGTATCCCTTGTACAAGACGAGGAAAAAAGAACTGTAATGCCACGGGAAGAAATTGCCCCACATATAGGTTACTAGAACAGAGACTTATCTCGAGAACTGATTATGGCTGAGTCCATATCAGGCGGCAGGAAGCCTAAGAGAAAGTCTCCGAGTAAAAGGGCGAGGGATGCACTAAGGGCCAGCAGATTTAGGGAGTTCTTACAAGGAGTTACCAATATCCGAATCATGAAAGTAGACACGAAAGATGCTGGTGTACAAACGGACCCCTGTGGTTACATTGGTGCTTCCTCTCCCTCAAGACGGGGACTAGGGTCGCTTAAAGAGCTAGAACGACCAAAAGGGCATCCTGTGGCAAAACCACAGACGAACGTACCAGAGAAACAAGACATACAAGTCAATGTAATAGACAGTACATTTTCCTCTACCAACTCTGGTATACAAAAAGGTTTGGGCGTAGATCCCAAAAGGGTATACCCCAACCTAGAACACGCACTACAATTAGCACGCCTGGAGGAGCCGGCGGTCCTCACCACAGCCCTGAGGCATGTGGTACGTGTCGGTCATGAATACGGCAGAGACGTCACCTTCTCGGTGATGGAGGCTGTCGACAGAATACAGCTGAAGACAATGAATCTCCCCACCGACTTTGGAGCCCTGCGTGACCTGATCAAAAAAGTATTTGACAGACGAAATGAGAAATTTGATCTAGATGAACTCTACAGTCAATCTGTCATAACAAATGGAAGAATAGCCCACGACTGGAATAAGAACTGGCCCGAATCACATATAAGAACATATTATGCACGAGACCCATTTAAACGTAGGACAGATTAACTCACATAACAGCAAATTAGTCATGCAGGAACTCCGCAGAGTCGTGGAGGAGAGGAGTCTGGATGTGCTCTGTTTGCAGGAACCATACTCCCTGGCTGGGCGAATCCCATTTGCGGCAGCAAGTTGGCAGGTCATTCACAGTGGAGCAGAACCCAGAGCAGCTATAATGATCATCAACAAAGCGCTAAGAGCCACAGTTCTCTCCCAGTTTTCCGACGATCACTGCAACGTCGTGGAACTACAAACACCAGCTGGAGTACTATACATCATAAATATGTACTTCCAGTACGGCCGGACAATAGATGAATTCCTTGACAAGCTTACACAAGTAACCACGGCGTTGCGGGGACGTCGATGTGTCATTACAGCAGACATAAATGCCAAGTCCCCCCTGTGGTTCAGCGGCACACGAGATGACCGAGGAGAAAAGGCTGAAGAGACCATCATGGCGCTACAGCTAATGGTCGCCAATAAGCAAGGAAACCCGCCCACCTACGCAGGAGGTGGGGGCGAGGGCACCAACATTGACGTTACATTGGTCACGCCCAATCTCGCCACCAAAGTAACAAACTGGATGGTCTGGGACCAGGTAACAACCAGTGACCACAATCTTATCACATTCTCATTGGGAGACGAAGAATGCCGCTGGGACATGGGGTGGGAGACACAGCTAAATTACAACAGAGCTGACTGGGATCGCCTGGCAAGGGAGTGTGAAATACCGACATTGCCCGACGGTGACGAAAATGTCGAGGGATACGCAGAGGAGCTGGTGAAAGCAGTCGTAAGGGCGGTAAAGGCCGCTGTACCAACCAGGAGGAGAGCCGTAGCGGCCTCTCCGTCACCATGGTCAACCGAGCTGGGACAGATGCGCCAGTCTGTCAGGAGGGCCAGGAGGTACTACCAGCGAAGTGTCGTCTGGGAAGAAAAGCAACGTTGGCTGCTGAGATATAGAGAGGCCAAGGAGCACTTCCAGCAAGAGCTCAAAGCCGTGAGGCTACAGAGCTGGGAAAAGTATGTACAAACGCAACTAGCTACAGACCCATGGGGTGTACCATATAAGTTGGTGCGGGAAAAGATCAGGTCACCCATGGTGTTGTCCACCGTCAGGGATCAGGGCAGGATGACGGAAACCTGGCAGGAGACTGCTGAGGTCCTCCTCCGTGTCCTGCTGCCTGACGATGGCGAAAATGAGGACTCTGAGGCACAACAGCAGATTCGGAGACAAGATCTAGAGGAATACCGAAACAACAATATGGTATATCCCTTCTCCGAGGAAGAAGTAGCTACACAAATAAAAGCCCTTAAAAGAGGCAAGGCTCCAGGCCCAGACGGCATCACCGCAGAGGTGGTGCAATTCCTGGCTCCCCAATTGGTGGCACCTCTCACAAAGTTGTACAACGAGTGTCTGCGGCTCGGGAAATTCCCCCAAATATGGAAAAGGGCTACAGTTGTAATAATCAAGAAAAGTCGAGACAAAGATCCACGAGAACCCAAATCCTACAGGCCCATATGTCTATTAGACACACTGGGGAAACTTTTTGAGAGGTTGCTGGCAGACAGACTGGCAGCACATCGAGTGTTGTGCGGGATGAGTAACAGACAATTCGGTTTCAGGACAGGGAGATCGGCGTCTGACGCCATCGCCCTGGCTGCTGAGGTCTGCGCCTCTACCCCGCACAAATACGTGGTCGGCATCATGGTGGATATCAGTGGCGCCTTTGACAGCCTGTGGTGGCCCTCGCTCTTCTCTCGATTGCGAGAGAAGGAGTGCCCAGCGTCGCTATATGGCTGTCTCAGGAGCTATTGTGAGAATAGGGAGGTCTGGCTATCGTCCCCTAGCGGAAGAGTAAGCAAAAAGATCACCAAGGGGTGTCCACAGGGGTCAGTCCTGGGGCCACTCTTTTGGGATGTTAATATGGAACCTCTTTTGGACAACCTTCAGAACAGCGACGATGTGCTAGAGGGCATAGCCTACGCGGACGACCTCCTCCTGCTGGTTGGTGGCCGTAGCCGCGAAGACTTAGAGCCGAAAATTGAAAGGGCCATAACAATCCTAAGTACATGGTGCCACCTGTCCAAAATGAAGATTTCTCCAACAAAATCTACATATCTACTCTTAAAAGGACAACTAGTTAGAAATCCAACTGTGAGGATAGACGGCTCACCAGTTCTTCGACGCCATGAAGCGCGATACCTGGGCGTAGTCGTCGATGAGAGGTGGACATATACATCACACATAGATACCGTTACACAAAAATCCTTGGAAACATTAAATCATCTCATTGCAATTGGACACAAGCGATTTCACCTACCACCAGAACTAATCAAATTATATCATAATAGCATATTGACTTCAATTGTAGGATATGGATCAGGAATCTGGGCCCACAGACTCACGAGGGTTATGCCTGCCATGGCTGTGAGAAGAGTGCAGCGGAGCATGTTACTAAGATCAGTGGGAGCATACAGAACTACACCTGGAGGAGCCCTAACAGTACTGATGGGGCTCTGCCCGCTCGACATTAAAATCCGGGAGCAGGCAGCATGGTACTGGATAAAAAAGGGAAACAGGGACAAAGTAGTTGAATTGATGGGGATATACGTGGGGAACAAAATTGAAATCAAACGAAGGGGGGAAGAACTTTGGCAAGAACAATGGGATAAAGAGGAAACCGGTCGGCGAACACATGAACTGCTGCCCAATATTAGGGAAAGGTTACAACTAAAGCACTTCACACCATCACGAGGACTGCTGCACTTCCTCACAGGTCATGGACCCTACCCGGCATATCTATGCCGGTTTGGGAAACAGGCGACACCAGCGTGTGACTGTGGGGCCACACCAGGCACCCCGGAACACGTGGTGTATGAGTGCCACCTCTTCGACGATGTAGCCGCGCAACTTCGTCAGCAATTACCAAATCACGACACGTATCACCTGCTCAGGCACGAGGACCACTTTACAATCCTGAATAAATTATCTAACGAAATATCACTCAAAGTGATAAGGGACTATTTAAGGAACAACAATTAAGACCTAACTATTCCCAAATTAGACTCTGCGCATTCTAACCTGTTCCGCCGAGGCGAGGACTTGGCCAGCCGCTTTACGGCTGGAATCCGCCATGCCTGGGATTAGGAGGTAGGGTGCGCCCAACTACCGATTGAGACACTCACCAACTTTGACACTAGGTTAAGATAGAGTAGACGTAGGATAAGCTAGGATAGAAACCATTAGTATAGTACTGCAGCGTATTGAAACTCCGGCCAGCCTGGTGCCAGGGGCACGTTCACCGGGATTAGCTCGGTGAACAAGGCCAACAATGTAGGTTTATACTATTCTGGCACAAATGTAAACGCTGCAGGTAGAAGTAGCTTAGCATAAGTAGAATATAACAATGTAGGAAAATAGACAGAAGTGCCCATAGTGTGAGCAACAGAAAAGTAACAAATTGTGTTAGCTGTAGTACTAATATAAAATTCAAATGTATCAAATAGGACCCACTAATTGTATAAGGTGGTGGGTTGTTTGTATGATATAAGAATATTGAGAATAAAGAATTTTTTTTTTAAAAAAAAAAAAAAAAAAAAAAAAAAAAAAAAAAAAAAAGTTCTAAGGGACTGATGACCTCAGATGTTAAGTCCAATAGTGCTCAGAGCCATTTGAACCAGCCATTTTTCAATGGGAGTTTAGCCCATAGTGTGCAAATACCTATTTTTTATTCATCCAGTATTTGAGAATTGAGCACTTGGTGACCAGCGAGATGCTTTACACATAGCCGGTCGCTGTGGCCGGGCGGTTCTAAGCGCTTCAGCCCGGAACCGCGCTTCTGCTACGGTCGCAAGTTCGAATCTTGCCTCGGGCATGGATGTGTGTGATGTCCTTAGGTTAGTTAGGTTTAAGTAGTTCTAAGTTTAGGGCACTGATGACCTCAGATGTTAAGTCCCATAGTGCTTAGAGCCATTTGAACCATTTGCCTTACACATAATTTCAAACCTTAACGAAACATTTTCGAGCTGGTAACCCTCACAATGTGATAAGGGGAAAAAAGTTTATCACTCACTACATTTAGGCTGCACATGCAATTTATTGCTTCTTTATTATTACTTGCTAACACGACAAAAATGGTTCAAATGGCTCTGAGCACTATGGAACTTAACATCTTAGGTCATCAGTCCCCTAGAACTCAGCACTACTTAAACCTAACTAACCTAATGACATCAGACACCCATGCCCGAGGCAGGATTCCAACCTGCAACCGTAGCAGTCGCGCGGTTCCGGACTGAAGCGCCTAGAACCGCTTGGCCGCTAACACGACACATTCTGCAGATGTATTCAAGTACACCACTGAATCTACCACAAAAACTATGTCATTGTACAACATAAAATGGTTCATGTGGCTCTAAGGACTATGTGATTTAACATCTGAGGTTCAAAAATGGTGCAAATGGCTCTGAGCACTATGGGACTCAACTTCTGGGGTCATCAGTCCCCTACAACTTAGAACTACTTAAACCTAACTAACCTAAGGACATCAGACACCCATGCCCGAGGCCGGATTCGAACCTGCGACCGTAGCGGTCGCGCGGTTCCAGACTGTAGCGCCTAGAACCGCACGGCCACTCCGGCCGGCTCTGAAGGGATCATTGGGATTCGTGGCAGGAGAAGAACTTCACCTTCAAATTTGCCGTTCAAAATTGTAGCTTCAAGAACATTGTCCATAATTTTTTTAAACACTAATCTTGTACCGTTGCATAGCTTAGGTGCATTTAAATTCCGAAGCACAATGATAGGTGAGCCAAATCCAGCGAATTAAAAAATACAATAGGATTGTTGGCTGCTTCGTCAGGATCGTAACAGTGTCGATCGATTTGAACAATATCTCATAACCGGGCAAAGACTGTTGTATTTTGAAGTTAATAACGTCAACATCGATATTTTTTGCGGCTAAAATAGCTCGTCCACAAAGCCACGGATGATTAATATAATTAGCGTGTAAATCTGCAAATATGCTTTCAATCAAGGCATCTTTCGTATTTACCATGTTGCAGAAATGTCTGGCAATTTGATGCGTTGTGTGTCTCCATGTAATGGTATTGTTCCATTTCCAATGTTGAACAATTGCTCGAAGAATGATAGCGCCAATGGATCGTTTTGCAATTGAACACGTATATTTGTGTTAAGACGTACTATACTGACATTTCGCCATAGATAAGATTGTTTTATACATGCGTTAATTTCATCCGCATATGTGGCGCGTGGAATGACCGGGCAATGTCTGTCTAAAATCACCGGACAGCAGCAGTAAGGCACCACCGAAAAGCCTGGTGTTATTATTTAGATCTTCCATTATTCTATTGAGAGCTTCAAGTGAATGGTTGTGGGCCATAGTGCATTCATCCCGGATAATAATTTTGCATTTTTGCAAAATTTTTGCCATACCGGAATGCTTTTTTATGTTGCACACTGCATCTGGATTTGTGTGAATGTTAACGGCAACTTGAGTACTGAATGTGCAGTCCGTCCGCCATCACGCAAGGAGGCTGCAATACCTGATGAAGCAATTGCTAACGCAACATGATTTCACGATCGAATGCGCGCAAGTGTTAGTCAAATGAGAAACGCTTTTCCAGTGCCACCTGGTGCGTCCAAAAAGAAAATAATAATAATAATAAAAATCCACCTTGTTCTGCCGCGACTGACAAATTAATTCGACCGTATACATTCTTTTGTTCATCAGTGAGTAGCTGCTCATTATTTTCAACGAAAGTAGTTAAAGAGACTGTACTGAACTGTTGTTCGCGCTGAATCTCACTGTTAATGATGTCTGTTGCTGGGCGGTTAGGTGAGGGCATACCAAAGTGAATGAGTGGCATATTCGAAATCAGAATGCAAATACCTTCAATCTTTATTAGCGTCTCGTTATATATTTCCGGCGAAAGTCGATATTGGGATGTTGATCAGCGATCCGAATGCGATGCAGAATTTCGTTGCTCGTGGAATCTTTATATTTGTCCCAGAGGACAGAAGCTTGAGATGGAAAACATGTCGTCAATAATATGGTGAATAATTGACGAATTTGATGAGGAGAGGAACTCAATGGTGCATCTGTAAGTGTAATATCCCAATGGTTGTCATCTTCCAGCAAATGTAATTCGCGACACGCATCGTGATATGCGTCGTACAAAATGCCGTTGACCGTTGGCAAGTATTGGAAGGACGTCGGTCCAGGAACATTAACCAACAATAAACGCAAGAAGAAACATTCGCGTTGCTTTGGATGGACTGTGTATAATCGCCCTAATGTATTTCCCGTAAATATGCCGTTGTATCCTTCAACCGGAACACCTCGCTTTCGTGGTTCCCACTTTTTTGACTGTTTGTTCCATGTGAAATATCGTGGCACATCAGTGTACATTAATACCTGGTCGGTTGCATAGTTCGAAAAAATAAGTTAATGTGGTTTTTGGGGAAATTGATGTACGTTGTATAGCAGTCTCTTCCGTGAAACAAACACGCTGTCCATTTTCAAGGTGCACGGCAGAATGTATAACAGCAGGGTCTCTTTCGTGTATCGGAAAACCCAAAACACGCCAAAGTGCTTCACTGCTGCTGATGTATCGGCCCATTTGATACCGTGTTATTTCATCGTTTTCGTTAGCATTGTGAACAACAAATACAGCCATATCACTGCCCTTATGGACATATTTGCATATATATTTTATGGAATTCACCGAACTGCAGAGATCAATGTTTATGCTCGCTTTGTAGATTTTGCACAGCAATGGTGAATACGGAACCATCGAGTGATTGTCAATGTCAACTGTTGTACCGTTTGACATGCGTAATTGATGTGATTGACCAGCATGGTTAGTGTCTCTACGACGATACAATGGGTAACCATCGATATTAGTGACTGTATCATTTATACAATTTTTTGGAAAACGTTCGTACATTTTCTGTAGTCCATGCACGGCGCCGTCATGTGTATAGAACCGCATGGACCACGGATCATGTTAGAGGTAACAATGTCATACAATTCTAGATCGATATTACGATCCGGAATTTCTGCTGAGATAATTTTATCAATTTCTTCGGACTGTATTTAGTCGACCAACCAAATCAAAATATGCGCGTGTGTCAAGCCTCGTTTTTGCAATTCAACAGAATATAGCCGGCATCGTGTTTTGCCAAATACAGAGGAATGTATAATCAAGTTCATCAACGATTTTAACTTTTGTCTGAAGACACGTGCAGTGATATCGTGCCGATCTATTGCAGGCTGACCTGGCAATAACGCAATTTTAATTTCATCCCATTTTGGATTACACGTAAATGTAATGAACAAATCTGGTAGTCCGTACGGGTGCACAAAAGTCAATATATTCTAGTATATGACGTGGGCTACCAATATCTGATGATGGAAGAATATATGAAGTACCGATGTCGTTGGTATTAGTTATTCCATGTACGTTACCAACAATAGCATCACGCAAATGAATGTATTCCTCAGCTCGAAGTAGCGCTTGATTATACCTGATGTATCGTAATCGCTCGCTTTCAATTTTCGCATACATATCAACGATATATTGATGAAACAGCTGGCGGCATCGGAGAATATTATTGTCCTCATTGGCACGAATCACTAACCGATATGCGTAGAAGTTCATCGCGCTCACTTTCTTGCTGGTTTCTGCACCTGCGAAGTAAAAATATAATTAAGACAAAAAGAAATTAATCGTGCATAAAAATAAAATATTAGGTAATGACATGTGTAGATTGTACCTTTGCTGAATTTCTTTGTATGATATTTAAATGATATCCATCTTCTCCTTCCCAAAATATCAATGGATATAGCAAAGCGTCGTAAGAGCGATGACTATCTTCAATAGTATGCACTGTGTTATCTCTGCGTTGTTTCGTATATCTCGACGTTCAAATGCGTCGCCAACCATAGCAACTGCAACTTCATTAATGGTCGGTGCATTATATCGGCCCGCGTGCTGCCCAGATGGTACTTCGTCTGCTTTGATGATGATCGTATATTTGTCGTTTTGCAATCTGTTTGAAACGGTATTGAACAACTGGACCAACTGGTTGTGATTCTGTAAAAACGGTTCTAAAATACCCTCAATTTCTCGCCCCTCCATCTGCTCGATATGGTTGTACTGGCATCGTGCGTTTATTTGCTGCTCGTCGTCACCCATGAAGTATATTTGCAGAAATTTTGAATCAGTATCAGGCATCGGCATTAAAGAACCAGTTTGATGATACACTTGGCCCTGAATCTTAAACGTTGATTGAAAATTGCGATCATCCTCATTCTGAACGATTTTTGTTGCTCCAGATGATGTCATTTGAAAGTACGAATTGAATTTGCGAATTTTACGCAAAAACAATTTAAACTGAGATGTAGCTCCAGCCAATAGTGTTTTCAATGGTTCTGGCGGCGAATTCAGTGGAGGCAATACAACTTTTCCAGACGCGCAGCAGAAACCGGCCGATTCACCTTTGTATTTGAGTGCATGACAGTTTTGGCATTGTTTGTTCATAGCACCGATTACAATCTGTGAATATGACGAATAGTCGGTGTCCGACTCATATTCAAACTCAAGGCGAAGTGTGATGCACGTGTCAATGGGCGATACACTTGCAAACGCTGTTGTTGACGTGTTCTGAGCCGGCCGTGGTGGCCGAGCGGTTATAGGTGCTTCAGCCCGGAACCGCGCTGCTGCTACGGTCGCAGGTTCGAATCCTGCCTCGGGCATGGATGTGTGTGATGTCCTTAGGTTAGTTAGGTTTAAGTAGTTCTAAGTTCTGGGGGACTGATGACCTAAGATGTTAAGTCCCATAGTGCTCAGAGCCATTTGAACCATTTGACGTGTTCTGAATGTGTCGGTGACTCGTAGATGGGCCAGTCTTTGTCTCAATGCATTAGCTCGAAGGCGTTCGTTGCGCTGCTCCTGACTTTCATTAGCATGTCTGATTGCAGCCTGGTTTCTTAAATTTTCGTTGTCGGTCAATTGATCTTCTACCGATCTATTTAATCGACGGTTCTGGACTAATTGTGAATTCCGAGTCCGTCGACCAATATTTCCTCCTCGTCCACGAAGACGTGGCATTGTTTTATGTACGTAACTTATATGTGAATATAATACACTTAATATTCACTAAAGCGTGACACCTGAAATATCAAGACACTGTACAAAAAAATTAAAATGTCAAAATAACGAAACACACATAATATGATACACTCAAATTAAAATGTCGAAAAATAAACAAAATCCTATGCACGTAACTTACATCTGAATATAATACGCTCAATATTGCAGACAAAAATGCTACGCCCCCACTTGAACACATACACAAAAATCCATTCAAGTCGATCCAGCCGTTCAGTTTCAGTATAGATAAATAACCTAGATACCGACTGCAGCGACATCTGCCGGGCTGATTTGTGTATCTAAACCATCCAGGGCGCCACCCAAACGCATACAAAAAAATTCATTCAAATCGGTCCAGCCGTTTAGGAGTAGTTCCGTGACATACACACGTACAGTTGAATTATATATATAAAGATGGTAAGGCGCGCTCATCTTCAGAAACACGCTTACTTAAATGCTACATAAACGATAAAGAAAAAAAAGTGTTATTCCCATCTGCGGCGTCGCACAAACCCATAAGTTTGGGTAACTAGAAATTTGTGTTATACTTTAATAACAGTAGTCACAATATATTTTCTCCACAAAATTCATTTGCACCTACAAAATGAAGTATAGATGTTCCATAGTGAGTACTAACAACAGGACCTTAATGGCAACGAAGGCTGCAGATTTTCAGAGCCAGAATCACTCCTGTGATACTGCGTAGAACTGTAAGCAATAGTCGAATGTAGGCAACTAGCCATGGTGTGTGAAGTAGATATACTTCTGTATTCCAGGGCCACAACTTTGGAGAATTACTATGGGCATCTACTCATATCTCATCCTAGTTTCTAATCTTTCTTTCGTCTTACTACCTTTTACTTAGAGGTCTTCAATATTTCTGTACAGTTTACATCTTTATACTAATTAGTAATACGGTGCACAAAACACTAACAGAAAAGACGTCCTTTCAATTATTACCGCATTTTGGAACAACATTGTACACACAAGTTGTGTATGAATGATGTTATTGTATACCATTTCAGTATGGTACTGTATTTATGAAAGTCAGTTCTGTAATTAATGGAACGTGATTTCCGAAATAATATGGTGGAGGGCCGTAAAGTTCGTGCAACAAATACACTCTAAGACGAGAAAAACTACCGAGCAGGAAGAAATTATTCGATTTTGTGAACTGAAGTTGTTTCCTATTCTCAACTTCCGTGAATGTCTGTGTTGTGATCCTGAACAACGCAGGTGGTGTGCTTATGTGAACGCTGTCTGGTAAAGGGTTGCCAAATATCTGAAATTATGTAACACTGTTGTAATGAACTATTATCACGAATAAATTACAAGACATAAAAGTCTACACTGAATACGCTGTCCGGTCAAATTCTACATTGCTCAGTGCAGTGAACGGTACTACAATACATGACGTCACATTACGTGACTTGCGGTTCCATCACACAACGCTAACACAATTAAAATTATCAGTCGAATTTTGAGAGAGTAAATGACCAAAATGCTTCTATAAAAATTCCCTGTAAATTAATATAAGCAAACTTACTAAATAAAACTGTAAACATTAAACGACACAGACGTGACTATAATTCTTCTCTGTGACAATGAAAATGTCTGCGTAAGAAATGAGATCCGTACTGCAATTCACCTAAATTAATGGAGGTAATAAATTTGAAATTGTCCTGGCTGTGATCTGACCCCAACAAATTTTGTGGCTTAACTACTGGAACTCGGTACTGCCGAAAAGCAGTGGGCATAACAATACAGCATAGCAGCAAATCAGCTAAAGAAAGAACACACTTGTGCAGAGCAATGCTACAACGTGCAGCTGTGCTAAGCATATTAGATTTTTCCGAATAACTATTTTCGGCTCAGCGGAATGCAGCTGCTGCGAAACATAATTAGAAAATGAAACTTTCTTGAGGAGATGGTGAAAAATATTAAACTGATTGAATTTACTGAGTGATTAAAAACGAGACTAGTATTTAAAAAACTATATCGTAAAATTCTGATACCTTAAGAATTACAACCATCTTTACAAAAATCAGCTCTTATTAGCAAGAATATCACTCTACCATCAAATTAGTTACTGAAGTGGTGAAGGAATGGTAAATTTATAAATTCTGAGTACAAGCCATGTGAGCAGATAATTTTGCTTAATCACGTTTCGACAGTCGAGTAAAGTAACCCCAACCAATGTAGGAGAATCACTTATAATTTGCCTTTCACAAACTCGCCATAAATTACGCGAAAGCATGTAATGCAACGACAACATTACTTGAGTATCTCCACACTTCTCAATTCTATCTTTATAAAATCACATCTTTAAAATCAGCAGATCTCTGGGTTTGCTTGTCAGTCTTCTGCTAGCTATTTCCAGACCGTTTAGTAGCGTGTCCAATGCTCTAACCTCTCACTCATCTCACTATGAATGCTACTGGCTACTACAATGCAGCTGATAACCAAAGAGCACGTGTATTGGACTCAGAACCTCTGTGGCTTAGCACGTCGACTATTGACGGTTTCTGTTCAAAAAATGTGCAATGGAAGTATACCAAGTATGATACATCACATGAAAACACGGTTCATTTCATTTTGATTGAATACCGAAAAGAAGCTAGAAACCTTACATTTTATGTCGGTAAATTATAGGAAACCCTCCCCTACTAATGTTTGTGTTCACAGTACTGGCATCATTAGTATTGAGACTGCAGTTCGTGTGGGTGTCACAGTTTGAACTTGAATTATCGGCGAAGATTGCAAAGTTCTGTAAACTGTCTTGACCTGTCATCTTCACTCCAAGTATTTTCTCCCAGAAGTGATATAGTTGAAGCGTCGGTTCTCGCTTTGTACTATTGGATGAAATGGATTGCTGATATGTCACTCGGATATCCACACTTAGACAAACAATTAAGTAACTTAGTCGAAATTTCATGTGGGATGGCAGTTATTTTATTCCGAAGCGCGCTGTTTATCAGAAAAAATCGTGGGATCGTAGCGATCAACGATCTATAATCCACATGCGTGATAATCCACATTCTACGAAAATACTTTTCGTGTACAATGTTCAAAAATAAACTTATTCAAGCCAGACTTGTGTACAAACGCGTCCATACTACTGCCAGCAAGACGGATTGTTTCTTGGGGCATTGTTTGTGACCAACCGATAATGCACGAAGTGATTGGGAATGTTCATACACTGCCTGACAGAAAAAAAATGGCAATGCAGCCTTATAAACGTACTCGCTATTGGTGGGTATATAAATGATAATGGCTGAAATTCTCTCTGACAAGTAGAATGGCCATCAAAGTGCATTAATGTTTTTACTAGGCCTGGTAGGGTGTTTAATGGGCGTGAACATCGACAGATGTTGAAGGAAGGAAAGAAAGAAGATTGGGTTTAACGTGTCGTCGACATCGATGTTATTAGAGACTAAGCACGAGCTAGGAGTGAGTCAAGGATGGGGAAGGAAATCGGCCGTGACCTTTCAAAGGAACCATCCCGGCATTTTCTTTGAGCGACTTAGGGAAATCAAGGAAAAGCTACATCGGTATGGTCAGACGCGGGTTTGAACCATCGTCCTCCCGAATGCGTATCCAGTCTTCTAACCACTGCGCCATCTACCTCGGTGTCAGATGTTGAGTAGTCACTGTGAAGGGCACGGAGATGTCGCGTACACGTGTGAGACAGAGTTATCAGAATTTGCCAGAGATTGAATATAGGCTTATT
Organism: Schistocerca serialis cubense; assembly: GCF_023864345.2. NCBI lineage: Eukaryota > Metazoa > Arthropoda > Insecta > Orthoptera > Acrididae > Schistocerca > Schistocerca serialis. The sequence goes on along the minus strand of NC_064646.1, from coordinate 156,033,279 downwards.
GCCGGTCTCCATTTGGACAGCTGATCGAATCGCGCAGTGTCCAGATTTGTGGGGCGTTCGGATGTGACAGTGACGCGATGTTGGACTCTGTGGGAACGTGAGGGACAGGTATACTCATCGTCAAGGTTCTGCTCGACAGAGTCTGACCAACACAAAGAGGGTAGCTGTAATGTGCATCAAGCACATAGCAACCCTTTCACATCTGCACCTGATATCTGAGAACAAGTAATGAACTCATTGCAATATTCTGTATTATCCAGCACTATTCATTGGTAGGATATTAGCAGCAGCCGGTCTAGCGAATTACAGTCCCACGCATAAGATGCCGCTAAGACAACAGAAGGGCTGGTTTTGGAGCGGTGCCGTGAGTGCGAGGTTTGACCTATGATGAGTGGCGTCACACTGTGCTCAGCGATGAATCACGGTTCTGCTCTACCGCCAATGACCATTGTCCGTGAGTACGGCGGAGGTCTGGGGAGAGATATCATTCTTCCGGTGTTTTAGAGAGGCACATTGATGATACTCCCGGTGTCATGTTGTTGGGTGGCATCGGATATAATTTTAGGTCACGCCTAGTAGCGATTCAGGCCACTCTGATGCATCACAGGAATCCTGCATCTTCATGTGTTACCTTTCAGGCAACTATATCGCTATGACGTTTTTCAACAGAGCAATGCATGTCCACACGTGGCACGACTGTCTGTGAACTATCTGTGTGACGCTAGGAGATACTGTAGTAACCAACAAGATTCTCAGATCTGTTCCCGGTAGAACATGTGTGAGAACTGCTCGGACGTCAACTCCGCCCCTGCGACAGTATTCAGGACCAGTTGAAATAGCTATGGGGTAGCTTGCCATAGCAGAGGATACAACGTCTTGGTCGCACCGTTCCAAACACAGTAAGTCCACACACCCAGGCCAAAATGGCTGCAACGTCCTACTGATAGATGGGCTAATACTGCCAAATTCTTTGTAAATTCGACTCTGTGTTGTAGTCAACGAAGTAACGTGACATATGATTCGGTATGTTAAATCGATTTTGTGTAGGCGATATATGTGGTCTGAGATCTTCGCTTTCAATGTATGCAATCATTAAAGTCATTCGCCATCTATCGTCAGTGCAATGCATTACAATGTCAGGTGACCCATCAGAACAACTGAATTCTGGTACCCCAGTGTCCTCTAGTAAGGTACACAGACGGCGGTTGTGATTCGTGGACTTCGTATTCAATCAACATACAATATGACATTCGTCGTGTTGATACAGATGCCAAGGTCTCTCCACCTTTCATCCATACTTCGTGGATAAACTGCAAGGAGACGGATCAGTATTGTGTTGGTGTGAGGATGCATCAGTTTTGACAACCGTACGGACCTTGTCGCTGTCCACGGTCTCTTACGGCCACACAGTACATCCAATAGATCCTGTTGGACCGCGTGATGGCTGCTGTATACGGTGGTGACCCTGAATTCCTTCTCATCCCTGATAACGTCAGGGCCCATGTGGTGGACACCATCAGGGATGTCTTGCGAAGCCTGGACAATGAAGTAATGGAATGGCCATGGTGAGTGCCGACCTAAACCCTACCGAGGATGTGGGGGACACGCTTGACAAACATGTTTGTAAAATTACCAAATATGCAGCAACCAGTCGCAAAATCATGTTTCATTTATTCACTTTTGCAAATCGATTTCAACTGATTATCAGCCATCATCGGTGTTTTCAACCAATATGTGAACTGAATAGTGATACTGTCTTGAGCAGCGGTCAAACGTAAAGTGATCACTTTATGATTGACCTCTGCTTAAGACAGTATCACTAGTCAGGGCACATATTGGTTGGAAACACCGATGATGGCTGATAATCAGTTGAAATCGATTTGCAAAAGTGAGTAAATGAAACATGATTTTGCGACTGGTTGCTGTATATTTGGTAATTTTATGGTTTACGGTCGCTGCACGACTTGGGAACCACATGGAACCAACCATTCACAAACATGTTCGTCGTCGCCCTGTTCCACCAGTCTCTCGAAGGACTCTACAGAGCTCTCATTTAAGAACAGGAACGAATACCACAGGGTGATCTCTGTAGCCTTATATCGAGTGTGCTACGCACGTGTCAGGCGGTGCTAAACACTCACGGAAGGCATAAACGTTACTGAAACTCTAATAGTCCAATGCAGAGCATTGAAAACGATGGGATGAATGACCGTTTCCGCATTTTCGAACATTTTAGTTCTCTATATGTAAACGGCCCAGGATCTAATGATGCTTTGTTGTGCACTTAATTTGTGAAAGATAACGGTATAATTTAATAACATATCCAGTCCTAAATTGTAGTTCAATACGGTATGGCAGATAACCAAAGTCATTTTCCCCTAATTATTTTGAGCAATATAAGAATGTATTACAAAAACTTAATATTTATCAGATATCAATATCTTATTCAAATGGTTCAAATGGCTCTGAGCACTATGGGACTTAACATCTGAGGTCATCAGTCCCCTAGAACTTAGAACTACTTAAACCTAACTATACTAAGGACACCACACACACAGCCATGCCCGAGGGAGGATTCGAACCTGCGACCGCAGCGGTCGCGCTGTTCCAGACTGAAGCGCCTAGAACCGCTCGGCCCTCCGGCCGGCAATATCTTATTCACAGGAGCATATTGTCAATACCTCATAGAAGAGTTAGAAATACATTTCTGGAAAAAAAAAATTAGTGTGTCTCGAAAGACGACACCCATTTTGATCCGATGACGGCATACACCGCTTGGGGGATAGTAAATGTACGGATAATTGTTTCGACGTCGTCCACCAGCAGACAGCGTAGTGTCATAGCTGCCTGATCGTCTAATGTGTCTACCCTTTAATAGGGAATGCTCACAACCAGAAGACACAGTGTGAAGCAGAAAGGCAACCATGTCACGGGGACGCACTAGTTCATCCTACAGCCAACTGAGCGAGTTTGAAAAAGGGGAAACTGTGGCTTTCCGAGTGTCGGGAGGTATTTTCGGAGAACTGCCACACAAGTGGAACATGCTGCGTCAGTTGTGCAGTGATGCTGGTATCATCGGTCACGTGAAGTTCTGGACGTCCACGCAGCACAGACGCCTTTCAGTATCGTCGTGTTGTAATGGCAGATCATACAGCTGCCACATCAGACGCAAAAGGACTTGTGAGCCCATACGTGTCAACACGAACTGTTGCAAACCGTTTATTATGAGAGGGACTACTGGCACGCACGCCTCTAGCTTGTTTTCCAAGTCACGCCACAGCATCAAAGTGCACGGCACGACTCGTGCAGTCAGAGGATCATTTCGTAGATGGAATGATGCGCTATGATCTTCAGTGATGGAAGCAGATTCTGCTTGCACGCCATTGATGGTCGTTTTTGGTTACGACGTTGAGCTACTAAATGCTGCCTCACAGAGTGCATTCGTCGAAGACACACTGGCCCAACCACAGGCCTAAGGGTCTGGGTTGCGAAATGCTACAACTCTCGCACATACAGGGTGGCGCACGAAACGTGTTACCATTTTGTTTTTGATTATAAACTTTATTGTCAATACAAAAACGAACACTGAATGTTAGTGATTACCCTACGGCACATGTCTTCCGTAATTTCACCGCAAGCTTGAAGAATAAGTCTTCTGAGCTCCATTACATCACATGGACATTTCGGGAAAATTTTTTCCTTTAGGTACCCCCAAAGAAAAGAGTCACATGGATTGAGGTCTGGACTATTGGGGGGCCAATTTTGTCCGTCACTGAAGCGACCTGGAAACCTGAATGAAAAGATCTGCATGTCGAAATGCTCGTGTAAAAACTCCAACACAGTGTTTGCAGTATGTGGCCTTGCTCCATCTTGCATGAACCACTGCGTGTTGAAGGGCAAGGCAGTAGCAAGAAGCTGTGGAATGAAGCAATTGCGAAGCATGCTCAAATAACGCTCGCTGTTCATAGATTCTTCAAAGAAAAAGGGTCCAATAAGTCCGTGACTGGAAATTGCTGCTTACGCTGTAATCCTCGGAGCATAATGTTGTCGTTCATGAAGAACTTCTGGGTTTTCTGTGGCCCAAAAGCGTACATTTTGTTTGTTAACCACACAGTCTAACTGAAAATGCGCCTCGTATGAAAACCAAACGTTGTTGAGAGTTTCTTCCCTATCCTCCGCCCACTGAGTAAACAGTAGTCTCTGCTGCTTGTTTTCTTCAATGAGCTTCTGTGCACAGGTCATCTTGTATGGGTACATATGGAGGTCACTTTTAAAAATGCGTTGAACGGAGCGTCTGGATATTCCCAGTTGCACTGCTGCCTTTCTACACGATTTCCCGGGACTTCTCTGTACAGCAACTCGTACCGCTTCAATATTCTCCGGCGAACAAACAGGCTTAGGCCGAGGTCGCTTCGCTTCCAATACTGTTCCTTCCTGTACAAATTTATCGTACAACCTGTGGATGGTCTTATTGCAAGGGACCCATCGTGTATCAAACTGTTGTCGAAAACGCCTCTGAGTCACAACAAGGCTTTTCGTTTCATGAAAAAGTAACACCATTGCCGATCGTTACTGTGTCGTCAGTCTTCCATTGTCGGCCATTGCTGCTTACTAGTCTCCTAGCGGCAGTATCGTGAATTACACGTCATTTCGTAACCCATTTGTTTCTCCAAACTCTACTGGTACTGTAGGGAAGCAGCCTACTCACGCTATAGTAAATTCACATCAGTTTCCATTGTGTGCCAGCCAGTCTGCTGTAACTAGCTCTGACGTCATAAATGTTGCGCAATACCTTAAAAATCAAGCAAATGACCTAAAACTTTTCTAGCATGTCAGGAATAATACTAAATTAATGTGTGTTAAATATCAGTTCGATAACTTCAGCCATTTTCGAAATTTGGACGTTTTTCTGAAAAAATCATTGGCGCAACAGAAAAGAGCTAGAGACTTCAAAATTTGTATTTAGATTCATCTTTCATAATGATTTAATAAAAATAGTACTTTGGATTTCACAAATTAAGATTTTAGTGGAAATTCATGATTTTCTGGTTTTCGTCTCAAAACTGAAGGAAGCAAGATAGATTAAGTAGGCTAATAAATAAGGCTAGGATGTTTAGATTTAAATAGGTTGGAGGTCTGCTATGACTATGAAGATGTGTAAAGTTTCTTTTGAATACCTATAAAATTATAGCGATAGCGGATCTCAAAAGGGCCAGTTCAGAGTTCATCTACTGCGTACAGTGTAATTTAATTAATTCTCTCGCCCAGAATATTTAACTTAGCCACGTCAAAATTTTATTATCAATACTTACCTGCGTGCTGAATGCACGTTTAAATTAAAAGCTTCATCGGCCATCAGCCAAAGAAGCTATAAATTATTATGTAACTTGAAGTGATGCGTTACTAGCCCAGCGGCTAGTCGAGAGAACCGATTTGATCAGGCGTTCCCTTAGCCGTCCGCACCGCGGCTTTATGTATAAGAATGCTGCGCGAGAAAGGAAGGCCCCAGTTCTCTCCAGACGCTGAATGACACGCCATCTGTGTCGGGAGCCGCGTCGCATCAGTGTCACTGCTACAAACAGCCTCGGGTGCCGTATTAAGTTACTAGAGATACGCGGAACCATGAAAACATTTCATGTGAAGTGTTAATTCTGGAATGATTTTCATTATCTAGCTTCAGTTTGCGTATTGTCGTATTTTCAAGTGCCGTCGCGGGACAGACATTCTACCAAATATTTAGCGTGGCGTTTGATGAAATATTTTCATCAAATTATGGCGAGCATTCTTTTTAACATTTAATTCGGACATTTATAGTTGCATCAGCGCATTAGACTCTGAACTACTCTGTTAGTTAGGTTGTAGGGATACTTGTGTTTTTTATCAGTGAATTTCAGAATATACTCAACTATTTTGGAAAACCGTTTTTGATTAGAAATCCCGGACAATCTCCTAATTCCTCAGAGCTATAAGCTGCAGCTATAATAACATTCTCAGATAAAGTGGGCACTAGGATCTCTAATTACTGGTTCCATGTTTTATTAAATCACTTTCTGGGTGCCAAAAAGTAAATAGAGAGCCAGTGTTGAGAACGGCGAAAGACAGCATTAACATTCTAAAAGCCAGTAACTGATTCAACATGCAAGTGTTTATACAGCAATCATCAGATTTCATTTATTTTCTACAAACTCATCCGCCGCCCCACAGTACTGCTGCAGAGATCCCAGCTGGATGTCTAACGTGCGTCGTAAATTGTGAAAGAAACAATTGGTAACACATTTCGTGCGCCACCCTGTATTTGATGTTTGTGGAAGGGACGCGAACCAGCACTCGCTGCATCCATAAAGTTGTTAGACCTGTTCTTTTGCCGGTCTTCCAACAAGAAGGCGATGAGTTGCTCGAACAGGATAATGCTTGCCCACATACTGCCCGTGAAATTCAAGCAACTTCTCTGACCAGCACGATCCCCGGACTTGCCTCAAACCGAGCATATGTGGGATGTGATGGGACAAGGAGAGACCTGACAAACAACAACTCTAACAGAACTACATGAACTGGTCGAGCAGGTGGTAGCATAACGTATTCCAGGACAGTATTGACCATACGTACTATCGACTGGATGCCGGCGTCAGTGCCTGCATTGCAGCCGATGGAGACTACACCACGTATAATACTGGTTTTTCAGCATGGCTCAATACCTTAGAACCGTTTGTGCTATTGATCTGTAAACGTAATCATTTCATGTACTCCGTGTGTACGGTTGCACAATCTCGAGTGAATTAGAAACCTCTAAGACTGTGTACCAACGTTTTCCCTGTAGTCTATCTAAACATCCCTTCCTATATTCCAAAGATTCCTAAAGAACAGACCCTATTTTCATTGTGTAGCATCTATTACAAAAAGATAAAAAATAGCCCATTTCAATTAGATACAATTTCAGCTACAACTTGTGTGGAACTATGTGCCATCTTTTTCATACGTGTTCCATGTCACCTCCTTTTTAAGATATTAGTTATACATGGTGGTCCATTGATCGTGATCGGGCCAAATGTCTCACGAAATAAGCGTCAAACGAAAAAACTGCAAAGAATGAAACTTGTCTAGCTTGAAGGGGGAAATCAGATGGCGTTGTGGTTGGCCCGCTAGATGGCGCTGCCATAGGCCAAACGGATATCAACTGCGTTATTTTAAATAGGAACCCCCATTTTTTATTACATGTTCCTGTAGTACGTAAATAAATATGAATGTTTTAGTTGGACACTTTTTTCGCTTTGTGATAGATGGCGCTGTAATACTCACAAACATATGGCTCACAATTTTAGACCAACAGTTGTAAACAGGTAGGTTTTTTAAATTAGAGAACATAGGTACGTTTGAGCATTTCATTTCGGTTGTTCCAACGTGATACATGTACCTTTGTGAACTTATCATTTCTGAGGACGCATGCTGTTACAGCGTGATTACCCGTAAATACCACATTAATGCAATAAATGCTCAAAATGATGTCCTTCAAACTCAATGCATTTGGCAATGCGTGTTACGACATTGCTCTCAACATCTAGTAGTTTTCCTTCTGTAATGTTCGCAAATGCATTGACAATGCGCTGACACATGTTGTCAGGCGTTGTCGGTGGATCACGATAGGAAATATCCTTCAACTTTCCACACAGAATGAAATCCGGGGACGTCAGATCCGGTGAACGTGCGGGCCGTGGTATGGTGCTTCGACGACCAATCCATCTGTCATGAAATATGCTATTCAATACCGCTTCAACCGCACGTGAGCTATGTGACGGACATCCATCATGTAGGACGTACATCGCCATTCTGTCATGCAGTGAAACATCTTGTAGTAACATCGGTAGAACTTTACATAGGAAATCAGCATACATGGCACCATTTAGATTGCCATCGATAAAATGGGGGCCAATTATCCTTCCTCCCATAATGCCGCACCATACATTAACCCGCTAAGGTCGCTGATATTCCATTTGTCGCAGCCATCGTGGATTTTTCGTTGCTCAATAGTGCAAATTATGCCCGTTTACGTTACCGCTGTTGGTGAATGACGCTTCGTCACTAAAGAGAACGTGTGCAAAAAACCTGTCATCGTCCCGTAATTTATCTTGTGCCCAGTGACAGAACTGTACACGAAGTTCAAAATCGTCGCCATGCAATTCCTGGTGCATAGAAATATGGTACGAGTGCAATCGATGTTGATGTAACATTTTCAACACCGACGTTTTTGAGATTCCCGATTCTCGCGCACTTTGTCTGCTACTGATGTGCGGATTAGCCGCGACAGCAGCTAAAGCACCTACTTGGGCATCATCATTTGTTGCAGGTCGTGGTTGACGATTCACATGTGGCCGAACACTTCCTGTTTCCTTAAATAACGTAACTATCCGGTGAACGGTACGGACATTTGGATGATGTCGTCCAGGATACCGAGCAGCATACATAGCACACGCCAGTTGGGCATTTTGATCACAATAGCCGTACATCAAGACGATATCGATCTTTTCCGCATTTGGTAAACGGTCCATTTTAACACGGGTCATGTATCACGAAGCAAATACCGTCCGCGCTGGCGGAATGTTACGTGATACCACGTACTTATACGTTAGTGACTATTACAGCGCCATCTATCACAAAGCGAAAAAAGTGGTCCAACTAAAACATTCATATTTCTTTACGTGCTTCACGAATATGTAATAAAAATGGGGGTTCCTCATTAAAAAAATGCACTTGATATCCGTTTGACCTATGGCAGCGCCATCTAGCGGGCCAATCATAGCGCCATCTGGTTTCACCCCTCAAGCTAGACAAGTTTCGTCTTTGTTGTTTTTTCGGTTGATGCTCATTTCGTGAGATATTTGGTCGGGTCACTATCAATGGACCACCCTTGCATATCTGTTTGATTTTATATGAGTTCGTTACACCTGAACTCTGTATATAAATGTGATACATTTACTATAAGTTATCCATCCATGTTCATAATTATCACGTAAGATAAGCATATTTTTCAGCCTGTCGTGAGGTCATGCCTCTTTGAAGAAGTTATTGACGTCTGCTAAATCAATATTAGGTAAGTTTTTATAATACACTTCTTATGCTTCAACTGAGTTATAATACCCGAAATTCTGTAGCCTTCTGAAGATTACAGGCTGATCTGTTGTAACCAGTAAAGCGAAATAAATTTCTTAATTGAGGAAATGGTTCAAATGGCTCTGTGCACTATGCGACTTAACTTCTGAGGTAATCAGTCGCCTAGAACTTAGAACTAATTAAACCTAACTAACCTAAGGACATCACACACATCCATGCCCGAGGCAGGATTCGAACCTGCGACCGGAGCGGTCGCTCGGCTCCAGACTGTAGCGCCTAGAACCGCACGGCCACTCCGGCAGGTAACTGAGGAAATGAGGACTGAATTTTATTCTGTAATGTGTACCACAATGAGAAAATAAGAGCTTTGAATAAAACAATCAGTCTATTTACTTCACTGAAGGGAATTAAGGAAAGTACCCATTTCGACCTACCACAAGTGTCGGGAGATGGGTAGTTTCCAGCCTAGCATTCTCTATGACCGAGGAGGCGCCGGACTGAGTGAGCCTTGCCGTAATGTTGTATACGAGTCCGCGGGAAGAGTCGGCACAGCTCGCCCTTAACCACCTGCGAAGCCCTTCGGCGTCCTCCACCCTGCGAAAGCTTTTACAACATGTCTCTAAAGGACTGGACCGTCTGACCGTCCACAGTTTTTAGGAAATTTAATTAACGAAACGGTGACGGCAGTCGGCCTCTCGCGAGCAGTGTGGCGTAAATTAGAAAACTTGGTCAACACCATTACGTGGCGAAACAAGGGCGCGCTGGCTGGCTGGAGGCCGCGCCGTTATTAAAAGCCGGCGCCGTGACGCGACGTGACGGGGTCCGGTTCACTGCCGTAGCAGCGGCACAGCCGGCCGGCTGGACTGGTACAGCTTATCAGCCGGGGTAACGACAGCCGCGATAAACCGTTTTACAAGCGGCACGTTCAGCTCGCTGTCACTGCATCACTTGTTTTTTGTAATTTTCACGCGAGAAAAAATGACGACGAAAACGGTCACAAGATTTAATTTACAAACAAACAATTTTAGTAATTCATTTAGTTCATGTTATCGTCCACTGTGGAACTGAAATTTGTGAAGTACGCGACATATGGTGTTTCACCAGGAATCCATACATAATGTGAAAATGGATGTGTGTGTGTGTGTGTGTGTTCCACATCTCCTCTTAAATCATCGGACCGATTTCAACCAAACTACGTACCTGACGGAAACAATCGCAATGGGGTAAGAAACACCTATATGTCATAGTTCAGGAGATATGAAATCATTTAACATCGATGTGCTGTTGTTGTGGTCTTCAGTCCAGAGACTGGTTTGATGCATTTCTCCATGTTAATCTATCTTGTGCAAGCTTCTTCATCTCCCAGTACCCACTGCACCATACATCCTTCTGAATCTGTCTAGTGTATTCATCTCTTGGTCTCCCTCTACGAGCCGGCCGGGGTGGCCGAGCGGTTCTAGGCGCTACAGTCTGGAACCACGCGACCGCTATGGTCGCAGGTTCGAATCCTGCCTCGGGCATGGATGTGTGTGATGTCCTTAGGTTAGTTAGGTTTAAATAGTTCTAAGTTCTAGGGGACTGATGACCTTAGAAGTTAAGTCCCATAGTGGTTAGAGCCATTCTCCCTCTACGACTTTTACCCTCCACGCTTCCCTCCAATACTAATTTGGTGATCCCTTGATGTCTCAGAATATGCCCTACCAACCGATCCCTTATTCTAGTCAAGTTGTGCCATAAATTTCTCTTCTCTCCAATTCTATTCAATACTTCCTCATTAGTTACGTGATCTACCCATCTAATCTTCAGCATTCTTCTGTAGCACCACATTTCGATAGCTTCTATTCTCTTCTTGTCCAAACCATTTATCGTCCTTCTTTCACTTCCATACAAGGCTACACTCCATACAAATACTTTCAGAAACGACTTCCTGACACTGAAATCTATATTCGATGTTAACAAATTTCTCTTATTCAGAAACGCTTTCCTTGCCATTGCCAAGTCTACATTTTATATCCTCTCTACTTCGACCATCATCAGTTATTTTGATCCCCAAATAGCATAACTCCTTTACTACTTTAAGCATCTCATTTCGTAATCTAATTCCCGCAGCATCACCCGATTTAATTCGACTACATTCCATTATCCTAGTTTTGCTTTTGTTGATGTTCATCTTATATCCTCCTTTCAGTACACTGTCCATTACGTTCAGTTGCTCTTCCAGATCCTTTGCTGTCTCTGACAGAATTACGTCGTCGGCGAACCTCAAAGTTTTTATTTCTTCTCCATGGGTTTTAATTCCTACTCCGAATTTTTCTTTTGTTTCCTTTACTGCTTGCTCAATATACAGACTGAATAACATCGGGGAGAGGCTACAACCCTGTCTCACTCCCTTCCCAACCACTGCTTCCCTTTCATGCCCCTCCACTCTTATAACTGCCATCTGGTTTCCGTACAAATTGTAAATAGCCTTTTGCTCCCTGTGTTTTACCCCTGCCACCTTCAGAATTTGAAAGAGAGTATTCCAGTCAACGTTGTCAAAAGCTTTCTCTAATCTATTTTCTTTCCTTAATCTATTTTCTAAGATAAGTCGTAGGATCAGTATTGCCCCACGTGTTCCAACATTCCTACGGAATCCAATCTGATCTTCCCCGAGGTCGGCTTCTGCCAGTTCTTCCATTTGTCTGTAAAGAATTCGTGTTAGTATTTTGTAGCCGTGGCTTATTACATCGATATGCGTGGAAAATTGCTCCATCATCCATGACGTTTAAATTTATTACTTCTATGTTACTAATTCTATTCGCAATAAGTTTCGCAGACGAGATCCGCATATGCCACCAAATGCACCTACAAGATTGTATCATGGTACCACACATAGTTCGGGAGAAACGACCTCTTAAACACTGAGATGCGAGAAACTGCCTTAAGTTGAAATTTATTACTTCTTTGCTGCTAACTGTACACTGAGGGGACAAAAGTCATGGGGCACCTCCTACCCTCGTGGCGGGCCTCCTTAGCAGTTCCACGTGACGTATGGACTTAGCAAGTTGTTTGCAGTCCCCTCCAGATTTAGCCATCTGCTCTATAGTCCTCCATAGTTCCGTAAGTGGTGTCGGTGCAGAGTTTTGTGCACGAACTGACCTCTCGATTACGTTCCACAAATGTTGGGAGGGATTCATGGCGGGTGATCTGGGTGGCCAAATCATTTGCAAGAATTGTCCAGAATGTTCTTCAAATCCACAGCACACAATTGCGACCTGGTGACGTGGCTCATTGTCATTCATAAAAACTCCATCGTTATTTGGGAACATGAAGTCGATGAATGGCCTCAGATGATCTCCAAGTAGCCCAACGTAATCGTTTCCATCAATAATCGGTTCAGTTGGATCATAGTCCATTCCATATAAACGCATAGCCACCACTACCTTGTACAGTGCCTTGTTGACAACTTGAATCCATGGCTTCGCTGGGTCTGTGCCACACTCGAACCTTACCATCAGCCCTCAACAATACAGAGCGGAATCAAGGACCGAATACAGTAAAAGGAAAGGGGTACAGATGTAGGCTACAATAGCTCTGCACAGTTGAAGAGACTTCCATTCGATAGGCTGGTGTGCAGAACTGCATCAAGCGAGTATTCAGATTGAAGAGCACAACGTAGCACTCTTCTCGATTTCATAAGCCAATATATTTTAGCATCCATGATTTCTTCAGACAGGTCCGGTGGCTTTAGACAGCCGTTGAATAAATAAATATTATATTGATAGGTTGCACGTTAATGTTTTGTGCTAAGACTTTCGATAGGTCTACGTCAAATATGCTAAACGCAAGATCGAAACTGCTAGTTTTTAATTACAGGTGTACCAAATAAATATTTCCTTCAAAAAGCATTGTCCCAAAAAATGTCAATATTCAGCAGGTATCTAATGTGCCGAAGCCTTTGAAAAAACACATTTAGATAGCACGGAAGTTGCAATACATGAATTGCAAAATAGGGCAGTTTATCCTAAATATGGTGTAATTAAATACGGCGTCAGTTCGGTCTCTTCTCCATTGACCTGTCACAGATAAGTTGTCTTACAGCACTCTAACCACCGCAGTGGAACGCGCTACTATTGAATGTAATCAGTAGTTTGGTAAATACACATGGTGTGTGAAACAGATTCATCCGATCCCACATTATATCATCGACATGAATTAACATTGCGATGAGAATTTGCTTACGTGTATCACTATTCAGATTTTATTTTTGAAAGAACCAAACGAATTTTCATGTGTATATTTATTACAAGCATGGACGTACAACACTGGGAAATATCTTATCATTATGTTTAGGATCAAAGTGCTCATCAGTCTTTGTCGCAGATTGACTCTTCATCAGGCGCAAGGAAAACAGCCAGTCGATAGTCAAATTCGCCAAATACATTTGTGTATTTGTGGGAGGAGGGCACTCAACAGCGAGGCTAGTAGCCTTCTTGACAAAACAGAGGAGTGTCGCTGAAATGAAAAATTCCTAAAATAAAATTTCATTGAAAGCTACGATCATCCTGTTCAATTTTCACTCACATTCAGCTGCCCAGGGAATTGCAGTCACGAAGAATGTAAAATCTGCAACTCTATCAATGTTAAAATGTTCTATTAAAACCATAATTGAAGGACCGGATAACACTATAAATCTTCTCAGAAAGTGTAGCTTTCGCATCATTTGCTAGCTATACCGGTAACACATTCACACCTTCTCCCTAATAGTTCTAGGGAGCAGTCAGACCTCATAATCCCTTAAAAGTCGTACAACGTACTATGTTTATCGTAGTGTCAGCTACAATATAGGTCAGATCACCTGGTGAAGTAACCCCTGCCGTCATATCTTAATATAAACTACAGTCAGTTAATCTGTAACATACTGAAGACAATACACCACAAGCGCCACATATTGGAGTATCGTCCCACCGGAGCAGTAAGTCATACGTCATTGAACACTGCCCAATCGAAACGCTAGTGAGAAGTACTTCTTCGCATCTCAGTAACCAGAAAAAGGCAGAGCACGGCCGAGTGCTTGGTTTTATCAACTGAAACTTCCATCCATTCTTCTTCTTACCGACACAAGGCTCTGAATCTCGACAGCGAGGATGTAGCGTCTAAGAGGACACCGCACTGAACCAAGTCATTCAGGTGACACACATTCTTGGCTTACAGATCATCCATACTTTTGCAGGAATGTTTAGAGATGCATTCACTACTGTTGCTAAGCGACGTTGCAGTTTACACGATACCGGAAAGAAAAAGGTAGACACGTAGGCACAGTCTCTGATAAACCTCATCACCCACTCCTCCCGAGAACAGAAAAATAACTTGCAAGGAAAGCCAATGGTGCAATGCGAGGTCCGTACGCTCCATATGGTCGATCGATTGTTATGGCTGTATTCGTGACGAAAATCGCTCCGAACAGTAATCGTTTTTCACCAGTTCAAATGCAGAACGTAGAACGATTGTTGTCGCGTCATCTCCCTGTTGACTCGACGAACTTTGAGTAATGATGGGTGAGCAAAACCCCTAGCGACAAAGTGAGCTGCGACTTAATACTGACGTGATGCTTGAGTTAAGATTTACTTCAAGTTCGTGCAGCAGATACAGTGCTAAGAAAGCGGGTGAATCCTTCTAAAACAACCTGTATATTGTTCCAAAAATAGGAGCATAAGCTATGAGAGTAGATAGACAATCATTTGCGGTGAATCCCTAATGGACAACAGACTTAGCAGACGCAATACCGAACTGCATTATTTTGCAGCTGAAGTGATGTGTTTGATAGTCTTTGTGTTGTAACATGTGTGCAACAGATGTGCATGTTGAAGATAAATGAAAAAGATTAGTTCGTGATACAGTTAGTTGCAACGCATGTTTGATAATTAAAAACGTTACCTTCTACAGGTACAGTGCACTTCAATCGGCATTTTCAAAGGGCCATATTCATTCCGAGTAATTTCTTCGGGAAACATTAAAAATTGTGTCAAGGCTAAAGTAAAGAATGTATGTGCATTTTAATGGTTTTATGTGATTGGTAAGTTACTATATAAGATTATATCACATAGGTATTCATCTTAAATAAGTATGCTATATTTTACTAAACTATAAACTTTATTGATTTATGCTATTTTGAAAGAAATGCAACCCAATTAAACAAATACCGTCAGAATTAACTCAACTTTTCTTTTTTTTTAATTTCATTCGCTGATTTTTCAGAGGCATACAAAATATTAATAAGAGGTGTAGTTTATATTTCAGCTCACAACAATTTGAAATAAAATAGCACCTACACAGTTATCAACAGCGTTAAGTGTTTCCACGGTTTTCATTCGGTTTCATTTTCACCTTTAATTTGCAAAGAAATTTTTTCCGGGCAGAAATCATTGCACTCTTGAGGAATACTGATTTCAGTTTTCATCAGGTCTTGAATCTTTGCTCTTTTGATGAGAATTTTTCCAAGAGGGTATGAGATTGATGATGGTGGTGCTGATGTCTTTGAACTAGACCGATGAAGAAGTTATGGCAAACCAGAACGTTTATTATGGAAATCTTCTTGATGGGAATAGACAAAGTGAAAAAGATTATCGACTAAAAGTTTAATTCTTTCGTTCATGGGTTTGTTTTTTGTCTCTTCAGTAATATCATCATTTTGTAGTACAATTTCTATCAGCTTTTGAAATTCAAAATATCTCTGGTTGACACTTCTTTCGCCACAGACTTTCCTGGTTCAGAATTCTCTATAATATGAAGAATATCCTCATCGAATGACAAGATTGTATCATTTGTTTCGGGATTTTTGGTGATGATTCCAAAATCTCTGTTACAAGGTAAACAACTGTGAGCTCTCACAGCGAAAAATCGTATCTCTCGTGTAAAGAATGTTGTCCACAAAGTTTCTTTTTACGTGATTTGTCGTCGTAATCAGCACCACCCACATTCAATCAACATTATTCATTTTATCAAACAGCGATGCCAAGAGATATTTTACAGAGGTAGAAATCAGTGACGTGTATCCATTCAGAAACAACTGCAGTCTTTGGCCTGAGTTTCTTGTTCAGCATGAGGTATTACAAACGCGCCTTTAAAACTATTAGGTATGCCCTTCTGAAGAGTTTCTGAAACAACAAAAAACAGGAAATTGGTTAAGTTATGAGTTACTCCCCTTTGAAAAAATCGATTACTTTCTAATTTCTGGCACCTGTAAATAATGGGTGATAGGCGTACCATTATAATTAGCTTCGGCAGCATATTCAGCGCATTTACTGGCTGTTTATGCAGAAAGTTTTGTTATAAACATACAGTAATTTCACAGTACTTGCGACAACGTATAGGGCAACAGATCCATTGGACAGCGTCATGGGGAACAGCTATTACTGGGATCAAAATGTTCGATGACGCTTCCCGTTGAAGTCAGGTTGCGTTAGTATTTGCCGAACCTGGAACGACGGGGTCTCACCGAATAGCAGGGTTTGTCAAACAGATGTGCAACATATTACCTACTCCAGTAAAAAGACAGAGCGATCTTCAACAAGAAAACCGTAAGAATGAGTGTCTCGGAGCGAATCAGGAACTTTAATTTTGTAGGCCCAATGAAATTTACGCTGAGCATATGTCTGGATTACAGGCAGTAATCGTTGTCTACAAACACCGAAGACTGCCGTCTGTGAGGGGGGCATAAAGCCGGGATGCTTCAGCGAACATTTTTTCTCTGACGTCCATGACGTGATCGATCACCCCTAGACGATTGTCGCAAAGACTATAAAACACCATGTATGTTGTATAACTGACCTCTTGAGTTCGTTAATAATCGAGGATCCAGTCTCTGTACTTTTGGGGTTTTACCACAGCCTAGAAAAGTTGAGGTTCTTTGTCCGAGTTTGCTGTTTGAACTATGGACTCAGAATAACGATACCAGTGGCTATACATTCATGTTCAGAGAAAATGAACGACCTGAACGGCTAGAGAACGGGCGTTCATATTTAAAGGACGTGTACGTTAGTATATTCTGCGGAAATTATTAGCATTTGAACCATGTCTGCGCGCGGGTTCAAGGTCAATATCGATATCGCGGTACAACACTACCTACCGATGAAATGTGGCTGCGGCTCTCCTTCTCGATATAAAGCAAAGCTAATGAATCAGTGCATCTTGAACAGACGTGCAGGATGCCTAGCTGATGTATGCACTAACCGTATCGTCAGATCAGTGAGTTTGAAAGAAGGCGCATTATTGGCATGAGAGAGTGTGAGCATCCCTCCGGGAAATTGCTCGTCGTGTGGGACGAGTGTTTTGGCAATGCAACGGGTGTGTGCCGAATGGTTCACGGGAGGCCGTAAACACGACGAGATGGGTCAGGTCGCACCACTCAGACCATTTCGCCCCTCTGCCCTCCTCCGAGAAGACTGACACCTCATCCGAATGGCTTTGCAGGACAGATGTGCGATCTCCTCGGCTCTGGCGCAGCAGTGGGACGATGTAACACATCGTACACTGTCAGGGGTGACAGTCCGTGGCCGTTTATGACGGCATGGGTTACGTGCACTTAGTCCACTTCTCCTCCTACATCTGACGAATGTGAAGAAACATGCTAGACGGCAATGGAGTGTGGAACGACGCCACTGGGAAAAGGAATGACATCAGATAGTATTTTCGAATGAATCCAGTTTCTGTTTGTTTGGAAATGATTGCCGCAACTTTTTTCGCCTCAGAAAGGGGGAACAGCAACACAGTGACTGGGTACGCACAAGACATACAGCGCTAACTCAAGACCTTATAGCGTGGGGTGCTATTGGGTACTAACACAAATCAAATTTTACGCGTGTCCAGGGCACTGTGACCAGTGCGACCTGTGTGGATGACATCTTGAGACCCGTAGCCATACACTTTCTGCAAGAAGCCAGGTTTCAACAAGACAGTGTACGACAACATGTTACTGTACGAACTTCTTAGTGTCTCAGTGGCCCGCCAGATCACCAGACTTGTCGCCAATTGAAAATGTGTGCGATACGGTGAAACGACGGGGACAGCGCTGTGACCCAGTGGCAACCAGACCTTTGGAACCAGGCGAAGGCAGAATTGGTGACTGTAACACTGCATGGCATTCGCGCCTTATACGAGTCGATGGAACGAGTTATCAGGGCCTACAGAGAAGCCTATGATACTCACAAGGGAACCTCCCCATCGCACCCCTCTCAGATTTAGTTATAAGTTGGCACAGTGGATAGGCCTTGAAAAACTGAACACAGATCAATCGAGAAAACAGGAAGAAGTTGTGTGGAACTATGAAAAAAATTAGTAAAATATACAAACTGAGTAGTCCATGCGAAGATAGGCAACATCAAGGACACTGACAGTCAAGGAGCGCCGTGGTCCCGTGGTTAGCGAGAGCAGCTACGGAATGAGAGATCCTAGATTCAGGTCTTCCCTCGAGTGAAAAGTTTAATTTTTTATTTTCAGTTTATGTGACAAACTCTTATGTTTTCATCAGTTTTTTTGGGAGTGATTATCACATCCACAAGAAAACCCAAATCGGGCAAGGTAGAAGAATCTTTTTACTCATTCGCCAAGTGTACAAGTTAGGTGGGTCGACAACATATTCCTGTCATGTGACGCACATGCCGTTACCAGTGTCGTATGGAATATATCAGACGTGTTTTCCCGTGGAGGAATCGGTTGACCTATGACCTTGCGATCAAATGTTTTCGGTTCCCATTGGAGAGGCACGTCCTTTTGTCTACTAATCGCACGGTTTTGCGGTGCGGTCGCAAAACAAAGACACTAAACTTATTGCAGTGAACAGAGACGTCAATGAACGAACGCACAGATCATAACTATGCGAAAACAAAGAAAGTAAAATTTTCAGTCGAGGGAAGACTTGAACCAAGGACCTCACGTTCAGCAGCTACTCACGCTAACCACGGGACCACGGCGCTCCTAAACTCAAACGGACCTTGATGTTGACTATCTTGCGCATGGACTACACAGCTTGTATATTTTACTATTTTTTTTTCATGGTTACACACAACTTCTTCCTGCTTTCTCGACTGATCTGTGTTCAGTTTTTCAAGGCCTATCCACTGTGCCAACTTATAACTAAATCTGAGGGGGATGCGATGGGGAGATTCCCCTGTAAGCAACACGACACGTAGTCCACTTGGACTCCTACCTTTGACGAACGTGCACAAACTTGTTAGACGGCAATGGTGTATCGAACGACGCCACTGGGAAAAGGAATGGCATAAGGCAGTATTTTTGAGTGAATCCTGGCTCTGTTTCCTTGAAAATGACTGCCGCAATTTGTTTCGCCTCAGAAAGTGGGAACAGCATCACAATTACTGCATACGCACAAGACACACAGAGCTAACTCAAGGCCTTACAGGAGGTGGTTTACAAAACATTCGTTCGACCTATACTTGAGTATTGCTCACCAGTGTGGGATCCGTACCAGATCGGGTTGACAAAGGACATAGAGACGATCCAAAGCAGAGCGGCACGTTTCGTCACAGGGTTATTTGGTAAGCATGATAGCGTTACGGAGATGTTTAGCAAACTCAAGTGGCAGACTCTGCAAGAGAGGCGCTCTGCATCGCGGTGTAGCTTGCTCGCCAGGTTTCGAGAGGGTGCGTTTCTGGATGAGGTATCGAATATATTGTTTCCCCCTACTTATACCTCCCGAGGAGATCACGAATGTAAAATTAGAGAGATTCGACCGCACATGGAGGCTTTCCGGCAGTCGTTCTTCCCGCGAACCATACGCGAGTGGAACAGGAAAGGGAGGTAATGACGGTGGCACGTAAAGTGTCCTCCGCCACACACCGTTGGGCGACTTGCGGAGTATAAATGTAGATGTAGTTGTAGATGTAGGCACATGCTGAGCCAGTATGAATGACATACTAATCATTTCAGCAGAACACGTTAAGACATTGTCCTGCGAATATGAACGTCCTATCTCTAGTCCTTCAAGATGTTCTGTCTTTTCTGAACACGAGTGTATATGTTAATTCTGTTTACTGGGTTATTTATAAACACTAGTGTTCGGACGAAAGATGAATAGAACATATGAACTGCATGGAGGCTTTGCGGAGAATGCTGCTCTTAAGAGATATATTATCTCAAACAATGATACATGCTTTTCTGAACATAAAAAAGATCACTGAAGTGCATTTACGAAAGGTGAGCTGAAGATAGTCCGCTGATATGAATTTTTTGTGAAAAACTAAAGAGAGAACGGCACTGTTAGGTCATGTGTTGACTGATAGTAGTCATTTCTGTGCTGCACACAGAAGAAAGTGATTAGCCCATCGACTCCTGAGTTGTTGTCAGGTCTCTGAGCCACAGAACAGTTACTCCTGATCCTAGCAGTATCTGTTATCTGAGGGCTGTTATTGCCACCTGCACCTTTCTCCTGTAAATGGGCATTTCTGTCACCTCAAATGTTCAAATGTGTGTGAAATCTTATGGGACTGAACTGCTAAGATCATCAGTCCCTAAGCTTACACACTACTTAACCTAAATTATCCTAAGGACACACACACACAACCACGCCCGAGGGAGGACTTGAACCTCCGCCAGGACACGCCACACAGTCCATGACTGCAGCGCCCTCGGCCGCTCGGCTAATCCCGCTCGGCTTCTGTCACCTCTGGTTCTGGAAGGAAAAGAGATAGCAGACAAGGCAGGAAAGAGTTCCAGAATTTTTTTTTTTGTCATCAGTCCACTGACTGGTTTGATGCGGCCCCCCACGAATTCCTTTCCTGTGCTAACCTCTTCATCTCAGAGTATCACTTGCAACCTACGTCCTCAATTATTTGCTTGACGTATTCCAGTCTCTGTCTTCCTCTACAGTTTTTGCCCTCTACAGCTCCCTCTAGTACCATGGAAGTCATTCCCTCATGTCTTAGCAGTTGTCCTATCATCCTGTACCTTCCCCTTATCAGTGTTTTCCTCATATTCTTTTCCTCTCCGATTCTGCGCAGAGCCTTCTCATTCCTTACCTTATCAGTCCACCTAATTTTCAACATTCGTCTATAGCACCACATCTCAAATGCTTCGATTCCCTTCTGTTCCGGTTTTCCCACAGTCCATGTTTCACTACCATACAATGCTGTACTCCAGACATACATCCTCAGAATTTTCTTCCTCAAATTAAGGCCGTTATTTGATATTAGTAGACTTCTCTTGGCCAGAAATGCCTTTTTTGCCATAGCGAGTTTGCTTTTGATGTCCTCCTTGCTCCGTCCGTCATTGGTTATTTTACTGCCTAGGTAGCAGAATTCCTTAACTTCACTGACTTCGTGACCATCAATCCTGATGTTAAGTTTCTCGCTGTTCTCATTTCTACTACTTCTCATTACCTTCATCTTTCTCCGATTTACTCTCAAACCATTCTGTGTACTCATTAGACTGTTCATTCCGTTCAGCAGATCATTTAATTCTTCTTCACTTTCACTCAGGATATCAATGTCATCAGCGAATCGTATCATTGATATCTTTTCACCTTGTATTTTAATTCCACTCCTCAACGTTTCTTTTATTTCCATCATTGCTTCCTCGATGTACAGATTGAAGAGTAGGGGCGAAAGGCTACAGCCTTGTCTTACACCCTTCTTAATACGAGCACTTCGTTCTTGATCGTCCACTCTTATTATTCCCTCTTGGTTGTTGTACATATTGTATATGACCCGTCTCTCCCTATAGCTTACCCCTACTTTTTCAGAATCTCGAACAGCTTGCACCAATCTATATTGTCGAACGCTTTTTCCAGGTCGACAAATCCTGTGAAAGTGTCCTGATTTTTCTTTAGCCTTGCTTCCATTGTTAACCGTAACGTCAGAATTGCCTCTCTCGTCCCTTTACTTTTCCTAAAGCCTAACTGATCGTCACCTAGCGCATTCTCAATTTTCTTTTCCATTCTTCTGTATATTATTCTTGTAAGCAGCTTCGATGCACGAGCTGTTAAGCGGATTGTGCGATAATTCTCGCACTTGTCAGCTCTTGCCGTCTTCGGAATTGTGTGGATGATGCTTTTCCGAAAGTCAGATGGTATATCGCCAGACTCATATATTCTACACACCAACGTGAATAGTCGTTTTGTTGCCACTTCCCCCAATGATTTTAGAAATTGTGATGGAATGTTATCTATCCCTTCTGCCTTATTTGACCGTAAGTCCTCCAAAGCTCTTTTATATTCCGATTCTAATACTGGATCCCCTATCTCTTCTAAATCGACTCCTGTTTCTTCTTCTATCACAGACAAATCTTCACCCTCCTAGAGGCTTTCAATGTATTCTTTTCACCTATCTGCTCTCTCCTCTGCATTTAACAGTGGATTTCCCGTTGCACTCTTAATGTTACCACCGTTGCTTTTAATGTCACCAAAGGTTGTCTTGACTTTCCTGTATTCTGAGTCTGTCCTTTTTTTTCGATGTTTTCACATTTTTCCTGCAGCCATTTCGTCTTAGCTTCCCTGCACTTCCTATTTATTTCATTCCTCAGCGACTTGTATTTCTGTATTCCTGATTTTCCCGGAACATGTTTGTACTTCCTCCTTTCATCAATCAACTGAAGTATTTCTTCTGTTACCCATGGTTTCTTCGCAGCTACCTACTTTGTACCTATGTTTTCCTTCCCAACTTCTGCGATGGCCCTTTTTAGAGATGTCCATTCCTCTTCAACTGTACTGCCTACTGCACTATTCCTTATTGCTGTATCTATAGCGTTAGAGAACTTCAAACGTATCTCGTCATTCCTTAGTTCTTCCGTATCCTACTTCTTTGCGTATTGATTCTTCCTGACTAATGTCTTGAACTTCAGCCTACTCTTCATCACTACTATATTGTGATCTGAGTCTATATCTGCTCCTGGGTACACCTTACAATCCAGTATCTGACTTCGGAATCTCTGTCTGACCATGATGTAATCTAATTGAAATCTTCCCGTATCTCCCGGCCTTTTCCAAGTATACCTCCTCCTCTTGTGATTCTTGAACAGGGTATTCGCTGAAACTTGTTACAGAACTCAATTAGTCTTTCTCCTCTTTCATTCCTTGTCCCAAGCCCATATTCTTCTGTAACCCTTTCTTCTACTCCTTCCCCTACAACTGCATTCCAGTCGCCCACGACTATTAGATTTTCGTCCCCCTTTACATACTGCATTACCCTTTCAATATCCTCATACACTTTCTCTATCTGTTCATCTTCAGCTTGCGACGTCGGCATGTATACCTGAACTATCGTTGTCGGTGTTGGTATGCTGTCGATTCTGATTAGAACAACCCGGTCACTGAACTGTTCACAGTAACACACCCTCTGCCCTACCTTCCTATTCATAACGAATCCTACACCTGTTATACCAGTTTCTGCTGCTGTTGATATTACCCGATACTCAACTGACCATAAATCCTTGTCTTCCTTCCACTTCACTTCACTGACCCGTACTATATCTAGATTGAGCCTTTGCATTTCCCATTTCAGATTTTCTAGTTTCCGTACGACGTTCAAGCTTCTGACATTCCACGCCCCGACTCGTAGAACGTTATCCTTTCGTTGATTATTCAAACTTTTTCTCATGGTAACCTCCCCCTTGGCAGTCCCCTCCAGAATACATTCGGTTTGATTGCCGGGAGGTATCATTCGTGATGTGGAGGAGGCCCTGCCAGCGGCTATCGTGCGCACTGGGTGCAACCAGCTGCATGTAGTGGCACATGTCGGCACGAATGACACCTGTCTCTTGGGTTCTGAGGCCATCCTCGGCTCCTTTCGGCGGCTGGCTAATTTGGTGAAGGCAACTAGAAACGCACGCGGGGTGCAGACAAAGCTATTTGTAGCACCGTACCCAGGGTGGATCGCGGTCCTCTGGTTGGAAGCCGAAGCTCAGACGACTCCGCGACGGTATGGGATGCGAATTTCTCGACCTCCGCTATTGGGTGCAGAATTGGAGGGTTCGCCTTAATGAATCAGTCGTGCACTACACGCTGAAATGGGCTACTGCGGTAGCGGAGTACGTGTGGCGTGTACAATGGGCTTTTTTAGGTTGGAGAATCTCTCCCTTGGTACCAAAGACGATTTGCCTGTTAAATCAGCTACAGTGACCTCACACAATCTTGATCCTCGCAGATCAGAGATAGAAAAGGTTAATCTAATGTTAGTAAACTGCAGGAGCATCCAAGGAAAGGTCCCAGAATTAGTATCGCTTACTGAAGATGCACGGATAGAACAAAAAGCTGGTTGAAACCAGATGTCAATGACAACGAAATCCTAAGTTCAGATTAATCGCCAGTGGTGGCAACGTGTTTATTGCAGTAAAAAATTCGATAAAATCTAGCGAGGTAATCACGGATTCCGAATGTGCGTTAACTTTGATGAAACTGAGTATCTAAGAATAGTCAAAAATGTTGATCGGATGCTTTTATAGACCACTTGGGCCACGACATGTAGTCGTACAGTGCTTCAGACAGAACTTGCAGAATATCATTAGTAGTTTTCCTGATCATGCCGTTGTAATAGGGGGTGACTTCAACTTGCCAGGCATAGGTTGGGAATGTTATGCCATCAAAACTGGTGCCAGAAACAGGGATTCGTGTGGCATTGTTCTTGATGTTTTGTCCAAAAATTACCTTGAGCAGATAGAGAACCAACTCTTGAGGGTAACATCTTAGACCTTCTGGCAACAAACAGAAATGAACTTATCGAATCAGCTAACGTCGAGGAAGGTATCAGTGAGCATAAGGCTGTGACAGCATCAATGACGACGGTCTTACAAGGAATATTAAGAAAGGTAGAAAGATATATTTGCTCAGTAAGGGTGTCAGAATAAAAATTTCAGAATATCTCACCAGTCAGCATCAAATATTCGGTTATGAGGACGAAGATGGGGAGAACAAATGGAAAAAATTCAAGGCTCGTTCAATATATCCTAGATAAGTACGTTCCCAGTAAGGTTTTATTGGATGGGAAGGATCCACAATGGTTATTAGCCGTGTTAGAAAAGCACTACGTAAACAAAGAGCACTTCTTCTCAGATTGAAGAGAAATAAAAGCCTAGCTGGCAGACAAACGTTGTACGAAACAAAAATGAGCGTAAGGAGAGCAATGATTTTGAAAGTAAGACGTTGTCAGCCGACCTGAGTAAAAACCGTAAGAGATTTTGTTCGTATGCAAAATCAGTAAGTAGGTCAAAACCATCTATTGATTCTCTCAGCGACCACACCAGCACCGAAACGGTAGACAACAGAGAGAAGGCCAAAATACTGAATTCGGTATTCCAGAGTTTTTTCACCGCGTCGTATCAACATCAAAATGGCAGATATTGAGATAACCGATCGCGGAATTGAGAAGCAACTACAATCGCTTAGTAGTCGGAAGGTGGCAGGACGAGAAGAGAATCCTATAAGGTTCTATAAAGATTATGCGAAAGAACTTGCTCCCCTTGTAGCAGTAATTTATCGTAGATCGCTTGTGCAACGAAACGTACCTCTAGACTGGAAGAAAGAGCATTCAGGTCACTCCCGTTTTCAAGAAAGGCGGTAAGACAGATCCACACAATTATAGACCTATATCATGGACGTCAATCTGTTGTAGAATTATGGATCATGTTTTATGCTCTAGAATTGTGACGTTTATCAAAAATGAACATTTCATCCATAAAAATCAACATGGATTCAGAAAATAGAGATCCTGAGAAACAACTCGCTCTACTCCTCCATGAAATCTGCAGCGCAGAGGACAACGACGCTCAGGTTGATGCAGTGTTCGTTAATTTCAGTCAGGCATTTAACACCGTCCCGCATTGCCGCTTAATGAAATAAATACGAGCTTACAGAGTATTTGAGCAGGCTTGCGATTGGATTAAAGACTTTCTTGCAGACAGAACACAACAAGTCGCTCTTAACGGAACAAAATCGACAGATGGTTCAAATTGCTCTGAGCACTATGGGACTTAACTTCTGAGGTCATCAGTCACCTAGAACTTTAAACTACTTAAACCTAACTAACCTAAGGACGTCACACACATCCATGCCCGAGGCAAGATTCGAACCAGCGACCGTAGCGGTAGCGCGGTTCCAGACGTAGCGCCCAGAACCGCTCGGCCACTACGGCCGGCATAGACAGATGTAACGGTAATATCCGGAGTACCTCATGGAAGTGTGATAGGACCGTTGCTGTTAACAATATATATAAATGATCTAGTAGAAAGCGTCGGATGCTCTTTAAGGCCATTTGCAGATGATGCAGTTGTTTATACCAAAGTAGCAACGCCAGAAGATAGTAAGACTTTGCAGAACGACCTGCAAAGAATTGATGAATGCTGCAGACTCTGGCAGTTGACCCTGAACGTCAATAAATGTAACATATTGCCCATACATAGAAAGAGAAATCCATTACTGTACAGCTACACTATTGAAGACAAACAGCTGTAGACAGCGTCTGCCGCAAAATATCTAGGTGTAACTTTCCAAAGCGACCTTAAGTGGAATGACCACAGAAAACAGATAGTGGGAAAAGCAGACACCAGACTCAGATTTATCGGAAGAATCTTAAGGAAACTTAACTCATCCACGGAAGAAGTGGCTTATAAGGCGCTTGTTCGCCCGATTCTTGAGTATTGTTCATCGATCTGGGATCCCTATCAGGTAGGACTGATAGAGAAGGTAGAGAAGATCCAACGAGGAGCCCGCGTTTCGTCCCCGGGTCGTTTAGCTGGCGAGAGAGCGTCACTGAGATGCTAAAGAAACTCCACAGGCAGACGTTGCAAGGGAGGCGTTGTGCATCACGGAGAGATTTACTATTGAAATTTGGGAACAGCACTTTTCAGTAGGAGGCAACATATTACTTCCCCCCATATGCATCTCGCATATTGACCGCGAGGAGAAAATTCGAGAAATTAGAGCCAATACAGAGGCTTACGACAGTGAGTCTCCCATGCACTATTCACGAATGGAACAAGGTTGGAGGGATCAGATAGTGGTACCGAAAGTACCCTCCACCACACACCATTAGATGTCTTGCGGAGTATGATATAAACTTAGTTGCAGATGTAGATGAGGGGATGTTGGCGTGCATAAAAAAGCTTTGTATTTATCAGCTCCAACATAATAGTTGTTATCGGCCATAGCCTTTTGAAGGAGCCACCGTGTCATTTGCCTTATGCGATTTAGGGAAATCACGGAAAACCTAAGTAAGGATGCCTGCTTTCGGACTTGAACCGTCGTCGTCCTGAAAATGAGCGCAGTGCCCTAAACACTGCGCTCTCTCTCTCGGTCTCGACAACAAAACTCCCAGTCTGCCGCAATAGAAAGAGTCAGGAAAATAATCACATTCAGTAAAACATCTAACACTACAACAAAATTTCCAAATTCTAAAGGCAAGGAGAGAAAAGAAACACGTACTAAACAGCGTAATAAGCATTAGCCACAAGAAAAAATTATCACATAAAGCTGGCAACAATCGCACTCACGAACACTCACCGCCATACCATAATAAACAGAGAGGAGGAGTGTCGGTCAAATGGAAACACACTGATGTAGAAATAGGGACACACAGAGGAATAGAGGAATAGCAGATGCTACCACAGCCACACACACACATACACACACACACACACACACACACACACACACACACACACATCAAAAGTGCCTGGTGCGAGAAGGACTGGCGCTCTGGGGGTAAGGTACCAACCTAATTATTTATAAAGACAGTTCATCCGTCCTTTATCTTGGGAGTTTGCCTGCTTAGCTGGATGGTAACGTACTCGCCTCCTATGTAAGCGGGCCCGGGTTCGATTCCTGGCCGGGTTGGTGACTTTCTCACTTTCTCGACTCGTGGACTTGGCGTTGTGTTGTCTTCTTCGTCGTTTCATCCTCATCACCGCCGCGCAAGTCGCCCAAAGTGGCGTCGAGTGAAATAGGACTTGCACTTGGCGGCCGGACTTCCCCGGGTAGGGTCCCCCGGCCAACGATGCCAGACGCTCATATCCACTTTTATCCATTTCTGGAATCGAGAATCTGGACGATTTTTGCCTTTTATCGACGTTGATGCTGGAAAGATAACGGTCCCGGAATTTCAAGACTTTCGAGAAAATATTTTTGGCTTGTGAAATAATTACAAATTAACAATTCTCGGGTTTTTTGCTTTACTTTTATTGCTTGCCAAATTTCTAGTTTAACGGGAAGTACTCTATAGGTTTTGATGAATGAGATCGCGACATTTAAAATATGTGACAAAAATAGCTACATTCTTTAATTGCATTGACCATAGATTTTATCGTGTGACATATGTAATTTTCAAATCGGCAAGTCCACCCATTCCTGAGAAAAATGTGTTTTAAAATGGTTCAAATGGGTCTGAGCACTATGGGACTTAACATCTGAGGTCATCAGTCCCCTAGAGCTTAAACCTAACTAACCTAAGGGAATCACACGTATCCAATCCTGAGGCAGGATTCGAACCTGCGACCGTAGTCGTCGCGCGGTTCCAGACTGAAGCGCCTGGAACCGGTCGGCCACAGCGGCCGGCTAAAATGTGTCTTAGCACTAGAACAGAGAGACAAACGGAAACACAGCTATGCTATAAGGGTTACTTTTTTATTGATATGCGGAACCCTAAAAAAAAAAAAAAAAAAAGACTGGATTTCTGCACCGTCAAAACAAAGTACATCAAGTACATGAGGAGAGTTTGGATACGTAAAAACATGTAGAGGAGAAAGTATGGTGTGTCAATACAATGCTAAAAATCAAACGCCTTGGTTCAAAATGGCTCTGAGCACTATGGGACTCAACTGCTGAGGTCATTAGTCCCCTAGAACTTAGAACTAGTTAAACCTAACTAACCTAAGGACATCACAAACATCCATGCCCGAGGCAGGATTCGAACCTGCGACCGTAGCGGTCTTGCGGTTCCAGACTGCAGCGCCTTTAACCGCACGGCCACTTCGGCCGGCGAACAAACGCCTTGGTGTAGAAGAATGTACGAAAATAACGTAAGAGCCGAAAAATAGTGAATAGTGAAGTAATTTGGTACAGGAAGATTGTTCATGTTCTCGTTAAACTGATTTGTAAGGAAAACAACAATTGTTACAGTGAACACTAAACATGCTTTTAGATAAACCAAAGCGTATCTGTTATAATTAAGACGTTGTCATATACTAGCAGACGGCTTAATTCCCATAGCCGGCCACTTTGGCTAAGCGGTTCTAGGCGCTTCAGTACGGAACCGCGCTGCTGCTACGATCGCAGATTCGAATCCTGTTTCGGTCATGGATGTGTGTGATGTCCTTAGATTAGTTAGGTTTAAGTAGTTCAACGTCTATGGAACTGATGAGCTCAAATGTTACCTCCCATATTGCTTATAGCCATTTGAACCATTCTTCCCATACTGGTTAAACCGCGATTGCGTAAAATATGTCTCAAAAACAAAAAGAAGTCATGAAAAAGAAACCGAACTTTTATTTCTAACAATAAATCGTGATCGATTAGCTCATTGAGATTAGCAGCAATTGAATACACTACTGGCCATTAAAGTTGCTACACGACGGAGATGACGTGCTGCAGACGCGAAATTTAACCGACAGGAAGAAGATGCTGTGGTATGCAAATGATTAGCTTTTCAGAGCATTCACACAAGATTGGCGCCGGTGGCGACACCTACAACGTGCTGACATGAGGAATGTTTCCAACCGATTTCTCACACACAAATAGCAGTTGACCGGTGATGCCTGGCGAAACATTGTTGTGATGCCTCGTGTAAGGAGGAGAAATGCGTACCATCACGTTTCTTACTTTGATAAAGGTCGGATTGTAGCCTATCCTGATTGCGCTTCATCGTATCGCGACATTGTTGCTCGCGTTGGTCGAGATCCAATGACTGTTAGCAGAATATGGAGTCGGTGGGTTCAGGAGGGTAATACGGAGCGCCGTGCTGGATCCCAACGGCGTCGTATCACTAGCAGTCGAGATAACAGGCATCTTATCGGGATGGCTGTAACGGATCGTCCAGCCACGTCATGATCCATGAGTCAACAGATGGGGCGTTTGCTAGACAACAACCATCTGCACGAACAGTTCGACGACGTTTGCAGCAGCATGGACTATCAGCTCGAAGACCGTGGCTGCGGTAACCCTTGTCGCTGCATCGCAGACAGGAGGGCCTGCGATGGTGTACTCAACGACTAACCTGGGTGCACGAATGGCAACACATCATTTTTTCGGATAAATCCAGTTTCTGTTTACAGCATCAGGATGGTCGGATCCGTGTTGGGCGACATCGCGGTAAACGCACATTGGAAGCGTGTATTCGTCATCGCCATACTGGCGTATCACCCGGCGTATTGGTCTGGGGTGCCATTGGTTACACGTCTCCGTCACCTCTTGTTCGCATTGACGGCACTTTGAACAGTGGACGTTCCATTTCAGATGTGTCACGACCCGTGGCTCTAACCTTCAATCGATCCCTGCGAAACCCTACATTTCAGCAGGGTAATGCACGACCGCATGTTGCAGGTCCTGTACGGGCCTTGTTGGATACAGAAAATGTTCGACTGCTGCCCTGGCCAGCACATTCTCCAGATCTCTCACTAACTGAAAACGTCTGGTCAATGGTGGCCGAGCAACTGGCTCGTCACAATACGCCAGTCACTACTCATGATGAACTGTGGTATCGTGTTGAAGCTGCATAGGCAGCTGTACCTGTACACGCCATCCAAGCTCTGTTTGACTCAATGCCTAGGCGTATCAAGGCCGTTATTATGGCCAGTGGTGGTTGTTCTGGGTACTGATTTCTCAGGATCTATGCACCCATATTGTGTGAAAATGTAATCACTTGTCAGTTCTAGTATAATATATTTGTCCAATGAATACCCGTTTATCGTCTGCATTTCTTCTTGGTGTAGCAATTTTAAAGGTCAGTACTGTGCATGATGTGCACAAGGAGATTTTGGATACGTAAAAACATGTAAAGGAAAAAATATGGTGTTTCAATAAAATGCTAAAAATCAAACGCCTTGGTGTAGAAGAATATACGGAAATAACGTAAGAGCCAAAAACAGTGAATAGTGAAAGTAATTTGGTACAGGAGGATTGTTCATGTTCTCGTTAAACCGAGTTATAAGGAAAACAACGATTGTTACAGTGAACACTGAAGATGCTTTTAAATAAACCGAAGCGTATCTGGTATAATTAAGACTTTATCACATACTAGAAAGACGGCATAATTCCCATTGCCGGCCGATGTGGCCAAGCGGTTCTAGGCGCTTCAGTCCGGAACCGCGCTGGTGATACGGTCGCAGGTTCGAATCCTGTCTCGAGCACGGATGTGTATGATGTCCTTAGGTTAGTTAGGTTTAAGTAGTTCTACGTCTAGGGAACTGATGAGCTCAGATGTTAAGTCCCATAGTGCTTAGAGTCAGTTGAACATTTTTCTCATGCTCGTAAAACTGCGACTGCGTAAGATATGTCTCAAAAACAAAGAGAAATCATGAAAAAGAAACCGAACTTTTATTTCTAACAGTAGATCGTGATCGATTAGTCCATTGAGATTAGCAGCTACTGAATATCTTAACCAGAGTGTTGCCGAAACTACTTGACTGGTTTAGGTAATTTTCTTTTTCCATATGACTAAAGTAAATAATGTAGTAGAAAATCGTTTGAGAGTCATTTTCTCTAAAGGATTCGTGCTGATGAAACAGTCAGAATGTCGGGGGGCTGAACTTTCAGCGGTAACAACGAGAGCAGTTATACTTTTCAGACCCGCAGTTTAAGGTTCCCCATTAAAACATTCTTTCACATCACCCAACGAGTCTCAACCTCTACGAACACGTTCCCCAGGTGGCTGCGTTAGGTTGATATTAAAATGAAGTGCCGATACGCGTTGCGGCGCTATTCGCAAACAGAGCAGCTGCTAGCGCCCGCATCGTGACCGCCCGCTGTTCGATTACGCTGGTCGAACAAAGGCCGGGCCGTAAATTGGTCTGCGGCTCGCTCTCAATAACTTACGGGCTGTCCGCGGCAGGGCTGCTTTACAGGGGACCAGCCGCCCTAGCCGCACGGGCTGTGGACGGTGCCTGAACAGGTGGGCCACAAAAGGCTCAGGGTAGGCCAGTTTTGTTGATTAACCGTTTCTCTTCTCTCAAACAGAAAGGGACGAGAAAAGTCAGCAGCCGTTCCGCAAAATGGTTCGGAAGTACACTCCTGGAAATTGAAATAAGAACACCGTGAATTCATTGTCCCAGGAAGGGGAAACTTTATTGACACATTCCTGGGGTCAGATACATCACATGATCACACTGACAGAACCACAGGCACATAGACACAGGCAACAGAGCATGCACAATGTCGGCACTAGTACAGTGTATATCCACCTTTCGCAGCAATGCAGGCTGCTATTCTCCCATGGAGACGATCGTAGAGATGCTGGATGTAGTCCTGTGGAACGGCTTGCCATGCCATTTCCACCTGGCGCCTCAGTTGGACCAGCGTTCGTGCTGGACGTGCAGACCGCGTGAGACGACGCTTCATCCAGTCCCAAACATGCTCAATGGGGGACAGATCTGGATATCTTGCTGGCCAGGGTAGTTGACTTACACCTTCTAGAGCACGTTGGGTGGCACGGGATACATGCGGACGTGCATTGTCCTGTTGGAACAGCAAGTACCCTTGCCGGTCTAGGAATGGTAGAACGATGGGTTCGATGACGGTTTGGATGTACCGTGCACTATTCAGTGTCCCCTCGACGATCACCAGTGGTGTACGGCCAGTGTAGGAGATCGCCCCCCACCATGATGCCGGGTGTTGGCCCTGTGTGCCTCGGCCGTATGCAGTCCTGATT
The DNA here is from genome assembly GCF_023864345.2 of Schistocerca serialis cubense. NCBI lineage: Eukaryota > Metazoa > Arthropoda > Insecta > Orthoptera > Acrididae > Schistocerca > Schistocerca serialis. Next base: position 156,000,334 of record NC_064646.1, on the reverse strand, counting down.
GTGGCGCTCACCTGCACGGCGCCAAACACGCATACGACCATCATTGGCACCAAGGCAGAAGCGACTCTCATCGCTGAAGACGACACGTCTCCATTCGTCCCTCCATTCACGCCTGTCGCGACACCACTGGAGGCGGGCTGCACGATGTTGGGGCGTGAGCGGAAGACGGCCTAACGGTGTGCGGGACCATAGCCCAGCTTCATGGAGACGGTTGCGAATGGTCCTCGCCGATACCCCAGGAGAAACAGTGTCCCTAATCTGCTGGGAAGTGGCGGTGCGGTCCCCTACGGCACTGCGTAGGATCCTACGGTCTTGGCGTGCATCCGTGCGTCGCTGCGGTCCGGTCCCAGGTCGACGGGCACGTGCACCTTCCGCCGACCACTGGCGACATCATCGATGCACTGTGGAGACCTCACGCCCCACGTGTTGAGCAATTCGGCGGTACGTCCACCCGGCCTCCCGCATGCCCACTATACGCCCTCGCTCAAAGTCCGTCAACTGCACATACGGTTCACGTCCACGCTGTCGCGGCATGCTACCAGTGTTAAAGACTGCGATGGAGCTCCGTATGCCACGGCAAACTGGCTGACACTGACGGCGGTGGTGCACAAATGCTGCGCAGCTAGCGCCATTCGACGGCCAACACCGCGGTTCCTGGTGTGTCCGCTGTGCCGTGCGTGTGATCATTGCTTGTACAGCCCTCTCGCAGTGTCCGTAGCAAGTATGGTGGGTCTGACACACCGGTGTCAATGTGTTCTTTTTTCCATTTCCAGGAGTGTATTTAAATAAAATGTCAATGCATGTTTTTCTCCATCCTCATGACTTCCATCGATTGTATTTTTTTGGTTCGGAAAATCTATCTCCACACTTTCTTGTCGGGATTGGTGGTCTATTGATATAACGCTTGCCGAGAAACTGATAGGTGGTAAGATCGGATCTCAGTCGAACCACGGAAACTGTTCAATATACCTTGAATCTAGTCTTCACTTGTCGGTGATGTGAAAACCAGCCAGGAACGACACGTTGTTTGGATTCCACGTTAACTGTGGGTTGGGTTGGGTTGTTTGGCGGAAGAGTTCAAACAGCGAGGTCGTCGGTCTCATCGGATTATGGAAGGACGGGGAAGGAAGTCGGCCGTGCCCTTTCAAAGGAACCATCCCGGCATTTGCCTGGAGCCATTTAGGGAAATCACGGAAAACCTAAATCAGGATGGCCGCACGCGGGATTGAACAGTCGTCCTCCCGAATGCGAGTCCAGTGTGCTAAGCACTGCGCCACCCCGCCCGGTGTTAAGCCGTGAGTCCGCTTTCTTGGCATTTAGCAGAACAGGTATTCAGTTATAAGACATGCACCAGGCTGTTGAGCGACACGAAAGTAATTATTATTATTATTACGTTTTTAACGACAGGAAATCCCTGCCGACGTAACAAAAATTGTGTTACATTTTATCATATTAATAGAATCTTCCGTCGGTTCTTGGTAGAACAACATTATAATAAATGAAAAGCACCAGTTTGCTTTTGTTCTACATAAATATCTGAAGATGGCCTTGTAAGCCGAAAACCGGTTAACAATAAAAGTAATATTGTCGAACAAAAGAAAACTGGTGCTTTCATTTATTATAAAATTGTGATAAGTTCCTATGTGACAAATCTGCTGAGGTCATCGGTCCCTAGGCTTACACACTACTTAATATAACTTAAACTAACTTACGCTAGGGACAGTACACACACCCATGCACGAGGGAGGACTCGAACGTCCGACTGAGGGAACCGCGTGAACCGTCGCAAGGCGCCCGAGACCGCGCGGCTACCCCGCGCGGTTCCGACATAACGAAGGGTAAAGTAAATATACAACAGCTATGTAGTTTACAATAGCGCACTGTGCCTCTGTTCTTGAATAGGACGATGCAAGTTCTGTACACTGTTCAGTCTATCACTGTCCTACAAAGGGTAAAGAGCAGACTCTGCGCGCGTAATCCTTTTACAGTTTTACAGCAAGGAAGATTGTCAGAACTGGTGTGTGGCAGCGAAATAAGGATACGCTCAATAACGTACAAGGGAAATCCCAAAAGTAAGGTCTTCTATTTTTTTATAAGTACAGAATTCTGTTTATGTGGCAGCTGGTCACATTGTTATAAAGAGCGCTTCACGTGCTGTGTGTAAACATGCGCACTCCGCGCTTAGGCGCTTAGTCTTGGCTTGGCAACCGTTGAGAGTGGAGCTCCCGTTGGATGTTACCGCCAAGTGCGAATTGCGTGCAGTTATTCGGATTTGAACGCAAAGGGCGCTGCGCCGATTGAAATCCATCTCAAATTGACGGAAGTGTATGGTGAGTCGTGCATGGAAGTCAAAAATGTTCGCAAGTGGTGTAGAGAGTTTGCAGCTGGTCGGACCGAAATTCACGACGAACAAAGGAGCGGGAGACCGTCAATTTCTGAGGAGACAGTGTTGAAGGTTGAGCAAAGCATGCGTGAAGATGGGCGGATCACCCTGGATGATCTCTGCACGTTGGCTTCTAAGGTTTCCCGAAGCACCGCTCACAGAATTTTAACGTACACATTGAACTACCGCAAGGTGTGCGCAAGGTGGGTGCCACGCATGCTGACTGAGGATCACATGTGGCAACGAGTTGATGCTTCCCGCGCATTTCTTCACCGCCCTGCAGCCGAACAGGACATTTTCCTGGACTCAATTGTCACGGGTGACGAAACCTGAGACCAAGCAACAATCACGCCAGTGGCGGTATCCTTCTACGCCAAAGCCGCGGAAATTCAAACAAGCACAGTCTGCCGGTAAAGTCATGACAACCGTTTTTTGGGATGGGAAAGGGATATTTTTGGTCGACGTTATGCCCACTGGGACCACAATTAACGCTGACAGGTACTGTGAGGCTCTGAAAAAACTCAAACGAGCAATTCAGAACCGTAGAAGAGGAATTTTGAGCAAGGGCGTACACATTCTCCACGACAACGTTTGCCCACACATCGCTCGGCGAACCGTTGCTCTCCTGCAACAGTTTCAGTGGAACATAATCACACACCCACCCTATAGTCCTGACTTGGCACCCAGTGACTATCACCTGTTCCATAGGTTAAAAAAAAATTTGGCCGGAAAGCGATTCAGCTCCGACGACGAGGTGAAAAAAGAGGTTCATAACTTTCTGAACAGCATGGCGGCGAGGTGGTATGACATGGGCATTCAAAACTGCCACAGTGTCTACAAAAATGCATCGACGGAAATGGTGATTATGTCGAAAAGTAGCTAAATGTTCAAGCTGTAAACTGATGTAAACGATTGTAGAAATAAACAGGCCTATGTACCGGGTGATCAAAACGTCAGAATAAATTTGAAAACTGAATAAATCATGGAATGATGTAGATAGAGAGGTACAAATTGACATACATGCTTGGAATTACATGGGGTTTTATACGAACCAAAAAATAGAAACGTTCAAAAAATGTCCGACAGATAACGCTTCATATGATGAGAATAGCAATAATTAGCAAACAAAGTAAGACAAAGCAAAGATGATGTTCTTCACAGGAAAAGCTCAATATGTTCACCATCATTCCTCAACAATACCTGTAGTCGAGGACAATGTTGTGAACAGCACTGTAAAGCATGTCCGGAGTTATGGTGAGGCATTGGCGTCGGATGTTTGTCTTTCAGCATCCCTAGAGATGTCGGTCGATCATGATACACTTTCGACTTCAGGTAACCCCATAGCCAATAATCGCACGGACTGAGGTCTGTAGACCTGGGAGGCCGAGCATGACGAAAGTGGCGGCTGAGCACACGATCATCACCAAACGACGCGCGCAATAGATCTTTCACGCGTCTAGCAATACTTTTTTTTTGTTCTAGTAAAACCCCATGTCATTCCAAGCAAGTGTGTCAATTTTTACGTCTCCATCTAAATTATTCCGTGGTTTATTAAGTTTTCAAATTTATACTGACTTTTTGATCACCCGGTACTTACAAAAAAATAGGAGACCTTACTTTTTGGATTACCCTCGTAATTCAAACGTTCAGCGACTAATGGGAGGCATCGAACACTGATGGTCTGCCTCGTAGTGGTCGAGCGGGTCAACACCGCCTGCTGATGACGACTGCCTACAAATTACACAATTTCGCATGTTCTGTCACTATCAAGTGCCATAGCTGTTGTAGGGATACGAAATGAAAGTATCGCTTGGACTAAAGCAGGCGGTAGACCGGTTTATGAACACTGGGGAAAAGCGATTCTCCTACAAAGGTGACTGCTTACAGATCACTCGTGAGGCTCATTCTAGAATATTTCTCAAATGCGGGGGACATGTTCAAAACAGGACTAACGGGGAATACCGAACGTATACAGAGAAGGACAGCAGTTAATTCCATAAATTATCTGGGAGTAACATTAGGAGTGATTTAAAATGGAATTATCATATAATGTTGATTGTCGGTAAAGCAGATGCCAGACTGAAATTCATTGGAAGAATCCTAAGGAAATGCAATCCGAAAACAAAGGAAGTAGGTTACAATACGCTTGTTCCCCCACTGCTTGAATACTGCTCAGCAGAGTGGGATCCGTACCAGATAGGATTGATAGAAGAGATAGAGAAGATCCAACGGAGAGCAGCGCGCTTCGTTACAGGATCATTTAGTAATCCCGAAAGCGTTACGGAGATGATAGATAAACTCCAGTGGAAGACTCTGCAGGAGAGACGCTCAGTAGCTCGGTACGGGCTTTTGTTAAAGTTTCGAGAACATACCTTCACCGAAGAGTCGAGCAGTATATTGCTCCCTCCTACGTATATCTCGCGAAGAGACCATGAGGATAAAATCAGAGATATTAGAGCCCACACAGAAGCATACCGACAATCCTTTTTTCCACGAACAATACGAGACTGGAATAGAAGGGAGAACCGATAGAGGTACTCAGGGTACCCTCCGCCACACGAGCTGGGTTTCACACGACCGTCTTTTTCGAAACCCATGTTGATGGTGAATGAGGCGCCCTGCTAAATCCACAGGACAGGACAGGTAGTTTAAATTGTGTGAAGCGGCCAAAATAAGCGGCTGTCAGTTACACTCGAACATACAACTTTATTTGTTTGACCAAACATTACAAGAGCCAAGAAAATTAAAAAACAACACAGCATTAATTTTTGGAGCTTAATAACCAGCTGAATACGCCATACAATCTCACGCCCTAAGGGCAAGACCAACTTAATTTAAAATCGGCTGAAAGCCGAAAACTTAAGACTCAAACCAAAGTAAGAAATTTTAAAAGGCAAAAGGCCTTATCTTAAAACAGTTCTTTAATTAGGCTGAAGGCCCAAACAATATGACACCGTAAGAGCAAACAACTTTAAATTAAAAATCGGGTGAAACCCCATGTCTTAAGACTCACATGAAAATTAAATTTTTAAAAGGCCAAAGACCTTACCTTAAAACAGTTCTTTCAATTAGGCTGAAAACCACAACAATTCTACGCCTTAAGGGCAAAACAACCTTAATATAAAAATCGGCTAGAAACCATACAAATACAAACAAGAAGACCAAATAAGGAAAGGCAGTACACCCAACGGCGCTCAGAAGTTTTCGAGGGTCGGCCTGGAATTCAAACACTAACGCTTTCTTAGGTAAGACACGCAGGTGGCCCAACCATTCTCGATCCGACGACAACCCAACCTACAGACAGTCAACGGACCCACTGTCAGCTCCACCCGACCAGCATACGACAGGGAGTTCAATGGAACAACGTAGAATGTATTGGCGCTCACAACCAATTATACATACAGCTGTCAAACTACACACCGTGCTGGACAGAGACAACACGATGAGGAAAATACACTGCCTGAATTTACGTCAACGGCCAGGGCAGGTAACCGGTAGGTTAAAGACCACAACGCAAAAGATTCCGCTGGTGCACTTCAATTCAAACTAACCAAGTACAGTTAAACTCCACCGGAGGGGGGCTAAAATTTGCTAACTTGAAAACAGACGTTGTTGCTCGCGGGAATGTCCCAACAGCCGACAACGAAGTTCAAACGACACAATGTGAACAGTAGTGACTCTCTGGTAGATTAAGTTAAAATTCAACATTCGTGTCCAGGATCAGTTAGCCACGGGCCTCGTAGCAACGGGAACAGCACCACACACCCCGACCGCGCGTAGACGCCGCCAGCGGAACCCGGCCAAACTAAGCGCCGCGGAGATTTCCTCGCTGCTCCACGCCAACCGACCAACTGGTCGCACACAGCACAGCCGGAAACTATAAGCGCCAGGCTAAAGATAGTACAAGGTGCGGTGCGAATATCGATACACACCGCTGCTGCCACTCGCGGAGAGAGAGGATAACAGCATAATCGCCATAACCGCGGGAGACTAAACACAGAATAGCAACCAAGATTTTATTCCAACGCATAACATGAGCCAGCCACTGCTCACTGGACATTGTAAAAAGTGAGACACGGCTCTCAATAAAATGTATCATCTCCACGGACAGATGCATCGTCTGCATGCTGGTCACAAATTTGGTGATGAGTTCTTGTGGTAGGCCGTTCCATTGCTCGACCAGTACGGTCGACAACTGCTGGGAGCATGCTGCCGTGCTGCACTACCTCTCCCGAATTCCTCCTACACGTGTTCAATGGGGCTTTAGACGACGCAGTGGCCAGGCCAGTCCATTCGTCGAATGTCCTCTCCTTCCAAGACGACCGCAACCTGTGCAGTTCGATACGGTAGCGCGCTGTCGTCCGTAAAACTGAACTCAGGCTCCATTGCAGCCGTGAAAAGATGCACATGGCGAAAGTGAACAGTATCGCAACACTGTTGACAGGGGTGTGTACCGTATTCTGGAGGTCAGTGCGCCCATTCAACAAGCTGCCTCCACACACCACAACATCTGGACCACCAAAACGATTATGTATCTGGGTGCATTACGTGTTCCCATGTCTTACCATTGAGAGTAGGGCCTACGTCCAGAATCACTATTAAGACTGAATTTGCTCTCATCCGAGAAGAGTACATGACTTCACACTTCGCTGATGCAGTCCCCATGCATTTCGTGACATCGCAAACTGTGCCACTGATGTGCGGGTGCCAACGGAATACAACGTACTGGTCATCGGACAAACAGACAACTCCCATGCAGTCGCCGTGTCACTGTACAGCGTGAGATTGTTTGGTATGCAACCCTGTTAAATGCATTGCACCTGCTGTTTGACGTAGGTCCCTTCTTGCTTGTTGCACAACGTAGAGGTCATCTGCTTCTGTGGCCGACAACGCCTTCTGCTTTGATGTTGTTTGGTATGTGGGGCGCTCATCTGGGTGGTTATCAGCGCCCTACAAATTCCCAACCATTGCTCAGCCCAATTTCGCCACTTTCATGAATGATGATGAAATGATGAGGACAACACAAACACCCAATCATCTCAAGGCAGGGGAAAATCCCTGACCCGCCGAGAATCGAACCCGGGTCCCCGTGCTCGGAAAGCGAGAACGCGACCGCGAGACCATGAGCTGCGGACACTCTGCTTTGGGTAGCAGTACTTGTGGTTCGAAAATAATGCTACGATCAATACCATACTCCAATGATACATTCGTCACACTTCGTCCTTCTTCCAGTTTCCGGTATGAATTTCTTCAAATGTAGACTCCGGGCCATGTTGTAATGAGGAACATCATCTCAATGGACCGTAATTGTTCGCTCATTGACACACAAGTGCGTTTTCCCGTTCCTTCAGCTTCCTCGTGTGGCTCGGCCAGCCCCTTTGCCTCTGTGGTCACGCTCACTTCACTCTATGTGATGGTCAGCTTTCTGTTCACGAATACGACTTCTCTGCCAACTCGCTTCCGCACTTTCATTCATTTCGACTGAGTACTGTTACTTTATCTCTCTCATCCTTATCTTTTGCAGTAAAAAAAGCATTCAAACTGGACTAAGCACTATGGGACTTAACATCTGAGGTCAACAGGCCCCTAGACTTAGAACTGCTTAAACTTAACTAACCTAAGGACAACACACACATCTATGCCCGAGGCAGGATTCGAGCCTGCGACCGTAGCAGCAGCGCGATTCCGGACTGAAGCGCCTAGAACCGCTCGTCCACAGCGGCCGGCTTTTGCAGCACAGAACAGCGTAGCTAATAACAGTCCTGAGCAAAAAGCAGCAGAACTGCGCTACCTATTTGAAGGCAAGTGGGTGGACGATGTTAGATTATACACAACCGTCTCAGCACGATCAGTATGCCCTCTAGGCATCTGTTGTGAACAATATTACGATGCTCCTGCACCAAAGTGAGTGAAGAATGTGGGGGAGGAGTGACATCTAATGGAACATGGTCCGACAGTGTCGGGTTCTCTTCATCGACAGTTTAACTGCCATCATGTGAAATGACAACAGTGACGGAGAGTGAAGATGGTGTTATGGTATATGGGTTTTCTTCGTGCTTAGGTGTTGTCCCTTTATGACGCTCAAGAAAACGCTAACTGTGGAAGGATATGGACACGTCTTACAGCATTCAGTAGAGGAACAGTTGGGAGGCTCTTTCTATCGTCATGACAATGTGCCCTGCTACTGAGCAGCATCTGTGAGGCACTAGTTCAAGGCCAATGATATTTCTGAAATGGACTGGCCTGCCCCGAGACCTGACCTGAACACAGTGTAACACCTTTGGGACGAGTTAGAAGGTCGACTTCGCTCCAGACACCATAGCGCAACATCACTAGCGTCTGCGGTTTCGACTCTTAAAAAGAAGAATTGGCTGCCATTCCTAAATAGGCGGTCAGCACCAGACACGTCACTGAACGTGTCCCCAGCAGAGTTCAGGCCGACATACTGCGGCATGGTAGACACACATACTAGTGTCCAACTCTAAAACTGCAAATTTTGATATAAATGATTCGGTGAGTTCAGAAATATGTTGTGACTTGACCACTAATTTTGAGAGGAAGAATACGAAGCTGATAATCAACCATTTAAGGCTCCTAAGGTAGATTAACATGATACTCGAACGTATGTACATTTCAGTAGTGTATGCAGTCTTTTGATACTATTAATATGAATAAGGAGATCACCTTGCTTATTCAACGATCTGATTTTATATCACCATATGATTATACGAGTTATGAAATACACGCAGTAAAATTCCACAAAAAATCTGTTGTGTTGCAATAATGTTAAGCTGATACTGAAATTAAAAACCTAAAATAAAAAAATTCACAACCACTGAGAGAAACTTGTTGAAAATTAATAAAAATAACCAACAAAAAACGCCACTTCAATATTCGGTGAAGTGAAGAAGCACGAACAAATTTCTGATTACCACTACTCTGATAACATAGCACATTATTTGTTTATGGAAGTTCACATCCGATGACCTCAATAAAATTATTGCATACTTATATAACTCCTGTTTTTAATATTTATTTAAATGTCTAAATTTGAATTGAACGTGTTTTGCAAGTTATATTGTTGGCAAAAGTATAACGCTGAGTCAGCATTGGACTGGATGGATGGCCGATTGAGGTTACTTTCAACAGCTTAGGACTAAACCAAGGATGGTCGTCTCTTCATTTTGTCACTTTGTTGTGAACTCAAACCAAATGGATTGCAAGCATTTAGGCGCTGAGTTATAGTCTCAAAGCCTGGATCGAACATGTTTTTGGCCTGGCAATTTCACACTTTCTTTCCTGTCCTCCATCACACAAACCGGTATTATCTTTCTTCATTATCAATGCTGTGAAACAAATTTCTTCTCTTGCAAGCTCCTTACCTTCCATATTTTGGGAAGAGGTAGCATTAACCAAAACAAGAAAAAAAGAGTAGTAAACCAGGGCTCTAAAATGCCTACCTCTGAGTACTTGTTCAGAAGGTGGTGATGGGGTTCGGTTTCACATTAGCGGAGATGAAAAAGTGCTGAGATCTCTTAAGGTACAGCCCAAATTCACTGACATTTTTTATTATTTTTCTCCATGCTGCCTCCTCCAAAAAAATGAGCTTGCTGTAGAAAACATTTGTTTCACAGTACAGAAGAAGAAGAAGGCTCACAGCGGCGGGTTTCCGCTCCGTCACTTTCGAATTCGACCCTCAGACACCGCTGTAGATACTTTCTCTGCCTGCTTCGCCGTTCGCTTGTGAGCCGTCTTTTACACTCTGATATCGGATGACGCTATCGACGATAGGGGTGGTGACGAGGCGAGAAGGACTGCCTGGCGATATCTGCGTGTGACCGGCGGCTACAACAAAGACAGCACTTTTAGGGGCTCTGCAGTGCTGGTGTCGAGTTCTGGCGTGGTGTTGTCCTGCGATTCTATTGAGTCTGTTAGCGGTGTTCGTAATCCGGTGGCTCGAAGATTTGTAAAGGATTTCATTTGTTGTGGGATATAGCCGCCGCTACTTGTGACATCTACATTGTCCACCACAGAGAAGGTAGAGACCTGTTAATTCGTCTTTGAGTTCAGAACATTCACTGGGGTGCTGCACAACATAATACCGTTGCCAGCGAAATGGTTACTGGTGTTTAAATTGCACTCTTCTAGTACAAGTAAACGAACACGGTATGGCACACCGCCACAGTACGTAGTCTGCTTTGCGTCACTGCGATGTATTTCCAGTCAGAAATAACTTTGATTAAAACGGTCGATTAGTGCCTAGTTGGTTGCATGCTACCGAGTGTCGCTGAGAGCGTAGTCCACGTGGCTGAGCGATGGTAGTGTTACGACGCTGCAAAATCTAAAAGCTAAAAGGGCTTTATACTATTGACTTTTTGTTTCTGGCCATTTCTGCATTGGTTGTGTGGGTACGCTTTTCAAGGCATATTTCCTTTGGTTTCGGGTTGATGATGAGCCAATGGATATTGTAGTCTGAAATGCTCTTTATGCTTCTCAGTCAGGATGTTGGCTGCTCTGAGATTTCGAAGGGTGCAAATGTGTTTAGCAAAAAGAGGCATTTCGGTTGCTCTGTGGTGTTCGTTTGGTTTATTGATGTAAGAGCGCAGATACAGTACTGCCTTCTGTGGCGGGATTTAGGAGGTACTAGTGCACTAGTTTCCCGTAGATTAGTAATGGTACGCCACTGTAGTTACTTGGTACTGTCGCATTGTAGAGTCTTATCATCGCACTACGTAGTTGCTGGTGGTGGTGGAAAGGTACATGTGGTGGATGAGCGCCTTATTGTAAGACATAGCGCAAAGCCGTTCTGTTATAATGAGCAGCCAGTGAGTAGGTCGTTGGGCTCCAGTGTGATGGCGCTTCGTCGTATAAGTAGCTTAATATTAAGACCACTGCTGTCGGAAATATTTTAACAATTTACTGTTTTTTATGCATGCAGGCCGAAGTGGTGAGTGAAAATTTGTCCCAACGACAGGAATCAAATCCGGACCTCCTGCATATTAGGCAGGTGAGTTAGCCACTGAGCCACCTTGTCAGGACGGTTCGCACAACTGCAGCGATTACCCTGGCGCCCTCCGCCCCCGTCGACTCATATCGTTATGAGACCAGTAAGGTCTCCGAAATTGTGTCATATTATTTGTATAAGTACCTGCACATGAGTTTCAGGTTGGCTGCCGCCGGTTAAGTTCGATGCTGAGATGCTATTACAGAACATGGAGAGCCACAGCATTTCTGTTCGTGTGTAAGGGGGAATTTAAAGTAGATGGTGGTGGCAGTGAGGATTTGGATCGAGAAAGGAGGCGTGCGACGGTAATGCGTGCAACAGTTTGAACCACTGTGCCTTGGTGGCTTTGTGGCTAACGCACCTTCCCAGTAGGCAGGAGGTCCAGGGTCGATTCCCGGCCCTGCTTCAGTGTAAATACATAAAATAATATGTGTATAAGACGAGTAAAATCTTTGAAATCCTATCATTTCATTTGGATTTAATGTTTGCCAGTGTTTTTCTTTAACCGACGTAATAGTGCAGTTAAAATGTTTTTATATTCTAGTCTATTTTATTGTGTTTTGGGGGTCTTCTTTGTGACCTTCCTTTTCTAGCTGTCAAGGACGCTGTGGCTATTTTAAGGGATAATTATGATTTTAATTGAGTCATTTAATGAGAGTTCCTTTTGACAAAATCACTGTCTCGGTCTTTTTAGTTGGCTGGTTAGTTTTAATTTAAGGAAAATTTGGAGTGTTTTGGCAGCTGGCTGTAGTTGTAAACTTAGAGCTGGGTCTCAAAATAGTGCTTATTAGTTACTTTTTGTACTTATGTAGTACTGACAATACTGCATGGTTTTATATGTCGTATATTTCATCAGCCGTTTGGAGAACTGTCACCAAGACAGAGTAGTGATTCAGGGTAATAGTTTCAGGTATACCGGAGCAGCACGTTGGAGTTTCTGTTGTGGCAACTGCCCTCCCACAGTCAAATGGGTGAAGAGACCTTCCGCATACCGACCAACAAGCAGAAGTCGGGTGCCAGTCCCCGTTGATGAACTTAAAATTTTTGTTTTTGAAGCTTTAATAAATAAAAAGTACATGAAATTGCCCTCGGCAAAATTCGTATCCAGCCCTCCGCTTTCATTGGATAATTTCCTGGCTCACCATCACGGATCTTGTTCTCCCACTCACAAATGGTGAAATACTGACGTGGTTCCGATGTGCAGCAGAGGGATGGAGCGTCGTTACGGGAACAGGCGGATGGATGACGGGCACCTATGCTGCAGCCATGTTTGTGTTGCTTTGGGAACTGGAGTTGCAATCCGCATTCCAGATCATCTGGAATTGGATTAGGCTTGTGTGAGGTAACACTGAGAACGCTGTTTCTTCACGTTGCTGTCAAGTTTCGCATCCATCTTGACTGCAGAACGGCACTGAATCGGCGTATTATACCGTCACCAGCATGACAACTAAGAAATCAGAGGTCATTAATGATTGTTAAAGTCACAGTATTTCCCGTCAGGCTCAGCAGTGTTAATGCTACTGTTCAGTACACTCACTGGTAATCAACGCGTGAGACTTCTGAAATGAGTACAAAGCATGTAGCTGGAATACAGGAGGGAGCACGCCTCCCTCCCCCTCCCCCCCTCCCCCCCCCCATCTGTGGTTGTCTGACCATTATTGTTATTGGCACGGAAAGTGCGGAATCCAGTTAAATTTGACGCGCCTCACACGATTCTCTTCATTGCTCATGAAAACGGTCGTGGATGGCAGGTTACGCTTGGTGCTTTGAAGATGACTCGACTTGGTGTCGAAACTGGTATCCTGTTTTAAAAAGATTAATCGACGTAGGATTTAAATACAGCCGCCGGTTTTGTTGTTATTCATATACTTCGTGTCCGGTTGCAGTCGCACTTTCCTTGATGGATTACCAGAGATTTACGTTTACTGTAACACCAGATGTTTTGTCGCCTTCCGATAAGCCGTCATCCAGCCGAATGGCTACTCAAACCACACACCGCGCTACGAACTAAGGCCAGTGTGATCTACACTTCTGGCCATAAAAATTGCTACACCAAGAAGAAATGCAGATGATAAACGGGTATTCATTGGACAAATATATTATACTATAACTGACATGTGATTACATTTTCACTCATTTTGGGTGCATAGGTCCTGAAAAATCAGTACCCAGATCAACCACCTCTGGCCGTAATAACGGCCTAGATACGCCTGGGCATTGAGTCAAACAGTGCTTGGATGGCGTGTACAGGTACAGCTGCCCATACGGCTTTAACACGATACCACAGTTCATTAAGAGTAGTGAATGCCGTATTGTGACAAGCCAGTTGCTCGGCCACCATTGACCAAAAAATGGTTCAAATGGCTCTAAGCACTATGGGTTACTAAGCACTGAGGTTATCAGTCCCCTAGAACTTAGAACTACTGAAACCTAAGGACATCACAAACATCCATGCCAGAGGCAGGATTCGAACCTTCGACCGTAGCGGTCGCGCGGTTCCAGATTGAAGCGCCTCGAACAGCTCGGCCACTCCGGCCGGTCACCATTGACAAGACGTTTTCAGTTAGTGAGAGATCTGGAGAATGTGCTGGCCAAGGCAGCAGTCGAACATTTTCTGTATCCAGAAAGGCCCATACAGGACCTGCAACATGCGGTCGTGCATTATTATGCTGAAATGTAGGGTTTCGCATGGATCGAATGAAGAGTAGAGCCACGGGTCGTAACACATCTGAAATGTAATGTCCATTGTTCAAAGTGACGTCAATGCGAACAAGAGGTGACCGAGACGTGTAACCAATGGCACCCCATACAGTCAGGCAGGGTGATACGCCAGTATGGCGATGACGAATACACGCTTCCAACGTGCGTTTACCGCGATGTCGCCAAACACGGATGCGAACATCATGATGCTATAAACAGAACCTGGATTCATCCGAAAAAAATGACGTTTTGCCATTCGTGCACCCAAGTTCGTCGTTGACTACACCATCGCAGGCGCTCCTGTGTGTGATGCAGCGTCAAGTGTAACCGCAGCCGTGGTCTCCTAGCTGATAGTCCATGCTGCTGCAAATGTCGTCGAACTGTTCGTGCAGATGGTTGTTGTCTTGCTAACGTCCCCATCTGTTGACTCAGGGATCGAGACGTGGCTGCACGATACGTTATAGCCATGCGGATAAGATGCCTGTCATCTCTACTGCTAGTAATAGACGCCGTTGGGATCCAGCACGGCGTCCGTATTACCCTCCTGAACCCACCGATTCCATATTCTGTTAACAGTCATTGGATCTCGACCAACGCGAGCAGTAATGTCGCGATACGATAAACGGCAATCGCGATAGGCTACAATCCGACCTTTATGAAAGTCAGAAACGTGATGGTACGCATTTCTCCTCCTTACACGAGGCATCACAACAACGTTTCTCCAGGGAACGCCGGTCAATTGCTGTGTGTATGAGAAATCGGTTGGAAACTTTTCTCACGTCAGCACGTTGTACGTGTCGCCACCGACGTCAACCTTATGTGAATGCTCTGAAAAGATAATCATTTACATATCACAGCGTTTTCTTCCTGTCGGTTAAATTTTGCGTCTTTAGCACGTCATCTTCGTGGTGTAGCAATTGTAATGGCCGGTAGTGAATAGTATGGTGTGGCGAACATTCACCTAGGCTTCCAGGGAACATGTGGTAGTAATCGAAGCCATCACGATAGCTGACAATTAGTCAACATTACTGTGGAGCACTGCAGCCTTTTGTTCTTAATGGTTTCCTTGTCGGTGACGGCATCTTCCGGAATGGTAACTGTCCTTGTGACAAGGTCATACGGTAATATGAGAATCATTGTTGTAAATTCTCGTAGACGTCTTGGTCACCAAATACACATTATCTGTAATCTACCAAATACGTCCGGAACTCCGTCGCACGCCAGCTCCGCTCACGCAAACAGCGGGCATCTAATTTACGTGGTGTGCGTGAACTGTGCGTACATGTTTGTAGCCACCCACCTCAGAAATCTAGCCAAGAAGTTTCCACTCCACGTCAGGCAGAATCACTGCTTTATGGTACTCCATTTTGGGGAAAGCAAACAGACGTTATATCATGCAAGAAAAAAGAAAAGCATTTGAATGTATGAAAACAGCAATTATCAATGCTTCTTTTATAATATGAATCTAAAAGCCCTTTCTTTGCTGTTATCTACATTTATTCCGTTCCATTCCAGACTTTCGATTTTTACATTAATGTGTCTTCAGTGGATTTAATACTGAATAACTCAGTTCCGGTACTGAATTCAATACCTACAGATTAGAAAACAGTTCAAGTCATAATTTTTATTTGAATTAATTATAGCAGCCATTCGACTCGTTTGTCCAGCCGAAATATGCATTTCCTCTCATCTTGTCACAGATTATGAAACATCTACT
Source organism: Schistocerca serialis cubense (assembly GCF_023864345.2). NCBI lineage: Eukaryota > Metazoa > Arthropoda > Insecta > Orthoptera > Acrididae > Schistocerca > Schistocerca serialis. The sequence continues at coordinate 155,984,530 of NC_064646.1, read as the reverse complement.
CTTTCTGAATGTTTTCTGGTTTCCGTATTTCGTTAGCTAAATGCTGCGAATTGCTGTTACTGTTCTGGCGATGACTGAACATTTTTCTTAGAAAAACTGTTAGCGATTTCCGTCATAACACTTTGTTCGTGTCTCACTCAACATTTTCAGAACATCACAGACAATATAATCACAAGCCACCTATAGGGAAGAAGACAAAAAACTAATGAGAATACACAATACAAGAGGCTGTAACACTAAAGCTGTTCGAGTAGCTAGTTTTAACTATATTTCCCTTATTTACTTTGGATATGTGGCGCTTCACAAGTCTGTGCTGTCATCTGCTGCCATTTTATGTAAAAACGTAAATGTAATTTTTGAAAATTACCACATTCTGAGTTTGATGTTCATGCATGTGGAATCATTTGTTATGAAAATACAGTAATGAAAGCTTTGTATAAGGAAACCTTTGTAAGCAACATTTGTTTTGCGAGTGATCAGTAGGACGTTGTAGCACTTTTGAAATAACTTTCTGTTACAAGATAGACGCGCTACAACATGAAGGCGACTAGCTATGAATACGAGCGGGCGTGTAATGGAGCACTGAGCACTTGTAACAGGGCACTAACAAGATGTTTGTCTATATGTAGAAATAGCCGTACCACTGCTCGAGAAGATGCAATACGACTTAGCGGTATGGAATTGATCATTGACGATGCTGGAGGTGCTGGCAACATCTTTCTATATGTCAAAAGCTACCGTTACACGGAGAGGAACTGCTACACATCAGATCCCTCTCAGTTTTATACAGTGACCACTCAATAACTCCACACTGTGGAAACAGAGCTTTAAATGAATGCTAGCTGTGTTTTTGTTCTTATGGATTATTTTATCCCAGATTGAAATATATTAATCTGGGCAGAACTGCAATCAGAATGACGAGCTATTGTTTCAATATTTCATCACTTGAATTATTCAAGATCCATTCACATAGTTACTATCTCAAAATAACAAAAGTTAAATAATGTTGCGTGGCACTTTAGAATCTGCACAATAGAATTAAGGCTTGTTTTATGTCACTACATGATATTTGCGTAGATGGCATTGTTCTAGTTATATGTGATCAATGTAATTTGACAGCGAACATATGAATACAGTCTGACTAAGCTGGCGGGAATGTGACAGTGAACTAGTTTCTGTTTTTTCATTTTCTTATGTCTTACTGCTAGCCTTCATTTGCTATGATATTGCTGCGATCAGAACGGTTGAAAGAAAGGGGAAACTACAGCCGTAATTTTTCCCGAGGACATGCAGCTTTACTGTATGGTTAATGATGATGGCATCCTCTTGGCTAAAATATTCCGGAGGTAAAATAGTCCCCCATTCGGATCTCCGGGCGGGGACTACTCAAGAGGACGTCGTTATCAGGAGAAAGAAAACTGGCTTTCTACGGATCGGAGCGTGGAATGTCAGATCCCTTAATCGGGCAGGTATGTTAGAAAATTTAAAAAGGGAAATGGACAGGTTAAAGTTAGATATAGTGGGAATTAGTGAAGTTCGGTGGCAGGAGGAACAAGACTTCTGGTCGGGTGAATACAGGGTTATAAATACAAAATCAAATAGGGGTAATGCAGGGGTAGGATTAATAATGAATAAAAAAATAGGAATGCGGGTAAGCTAGTACAAACAGCATAGTGAACGCATTATTGTGGCCAAGATAGACACGAAGCCCACGCCTACTACAGTAGTACAAGTTTATATGCCAACTAGCTCAGCAGATGACGAAGAAATTGATGAAATGTATGATGAAATAAAATAAATTATTCAGATAGTGAAGGGAGACGAAAATTTAATAGTCATGGGTGACTGGAATTCGGTAGTAGGAAAAGGGAGAGAAGGAAACGTAGTAGGTGAATAGGGATTGGGGGTAAGAAATGAAAGAGGAAGCCGCCTGGTAGAATTTTGCGCAGAGCACAACTTAATCATAGCTAGCACTTGGTTCAAGAATCATAAAAGAAGGTTGTATACATGGAAGAAGCCTGGAGATACTGGCAGGTTTCAGATAGATTATATAATGGTATGACAGAGATTTAGGAACCAGGTTTTCAATTGTAAGACATTTCCAGGGGCAGATGTGGACTTTGACCACAATCTGTTGGTTATGGACTGTATATTAAAACCGAAGAAACTGCAAAAATGTGGGAATTCAAGGAGATGGGGCCTGGATAAACTGACTAAACCAGAGGTTGTACAGAGTATCAGGGAGAGCGTAAGGGAACAAATGGCAGGAATGGGGGAAAAATACAGTAGAAGAAGAATGGGTAGCTATGAGGGATGGAGTAGTGAAGGAAGCAGAAGATCAGGTAGGTAAAAAGACGAGGGAAAGCATTATCTTGCTGAAACGTAAGCCCAAGATGGCTTGCCATGAAGGGGAAAGAAAACGTGTCATAGATTATCGTCGACGTACCGCTGTCTTGTAAGGATGCCACAGATGTCAGCCAGATCGGTCCTGCTATGAAAAAAAAAAAAAAAAAAAAAAAAAAAAAAAAAAAAAACTGTCACCAGCGACATCTTCTATGTCTACGGTATTCTACGAACCGTGTAACATCCAAGAGATAAATTTTAGCCACAGTGCGACGAGAGGAAATTATGCCTCTAACAGTTATAAACATTATCTATCAGACATATGAAAAAACAGTGAAATAAAACGATGTTAAATATTAATTATTTATATAATATTTTATGATGTAATTGGACATATAGATGTGTATCATACAAAGACATTGGTAATTGTTAATTCATTTTATGATCATCCTTTGATTTTACCTTTTGTTGGTTGGCTTTTGTAGGTTGCGGACGCAAGACGCATATCAAACTGAGGTCTGTTAAGAAATTGTAATTATTTGTTAATTATTACTTGAGAATAGAGTTCTTTATTATTATAAATATGTGTGAATAATTATTTGTAACTTTAATTCCTCTCTCAATAAGTACTGTCTGTGTTAATTATTTCTTTCCGCTGCAAAGCGCGCAGCCATTCATGATAGCGATTTGTATCGCATTTTTATCTGTGTTTCTTACGAAAGTATCAAAGGTTTGCTTCACGAAAATTAGTCTAAATAGTGCACAATATGAAAGCAAAGTTTAATAAGCATTTCAAACACTTATCCTGTTAAAAGGTAATTTGCTCTAACAATAGAAAGTCTCTATCAATTGTCTGCCGCCATCTTAACAATTATATCAGCGGCAAATTCAAATTACGCAACTCTGCAGACATAAATGCCGAAGGTAATAAAAATGTGTAAAATTAAATTTGCACCGATGGTCCCGAACTCATTTTAATGAAAATAATTCGAATCAGATTGGTTCTTTAAAAAACAGTGCTCATATCACGATCCGTATAACAAACTTTTCTTGTTGATGCATGGAGCCGAAATTAATTACGCACGAGTTGCGAAGAATATTGTTTCAGGTAACATACATCAGTGTTGTGCGCGGATGATATTCGGTGGTTTTAATGATCATTTTGCTGAAGATAACTGTTTCCGTCATGATCAATAGTTGTATAGAATCTGTTGTATGAACTGTGATTTAGTGACACCAGCATAACTTACAGACAACACTTTAACACAACGTTAACATGGAGTTCTTTAGCAACTTGGCCAAATCTTTAGCCGGGAGAAAAATTATTTAGTAATGACTCACTGTAATAAAATAGGATTATCATTTTCATTTACAAATTAGTTAAATACCAAAGCACTGAATAACACAGCGAACGCCACACCCGTTTTGCTGCCCTTCATGGTAAGTCATCCTGGGGTTACATTTCAGGAAGATAACGCATGCTCGCATACGAAGGGAGTTTGTAGTGCTTTGTCTTCGTGCTGGCGAATCCTTGCCTTAGCCAGGAAGGTCGCCATATCTCTCTCTGGTGGGAATGTATGGAGCATTAAGGGCAGGGCACTCTGACCAGTTCTGAAATTTGAAGATCTAACGCAGCAGTTGGCCAGAATTTGGGGCGATCTCCATTACAAGGACATCCAACAATTCTCCCAGTCAAAAGCTGTCAGAATAAGTACATCTGTAAAGGCCAGAAGAGAACCAACGCGTTGTTGTCTTACTCAATTGGCTTCAAATGGTTCAAATGGCTCTGAGCACTATGGGACTTAACATCGGAGGTCATCAGTCCCCTAGAACTTAGAACTACTTAAACCTAACTAACCTAAGGATATCACACACATCCATGCCCAAGGCAGGATTCGAACCTGCGTCGGCAGCAGTCGCGCGGCTCCGGACTGAAGCGCCTAGAACCGCTCGGCTACCGCGGCCGGCTCTTACTCAATTCGTGAAGTTGTTTCTCATAAAGAAATTACCCAATTTTTCTGAAATTGCAATCATTTGTTTGTCGATACATGTACGTCACATCTACCGATTTCCGTCTCTTTGGGATAATTACTGCGCGGTTAATTTTTTTTCTTTTTTGTCTTAAAGTATGTAGGCTAAATAGAGAAGAAGATATAGATCTTTATATACGTGCAGTGCAATGTGGTCACACCCAACAAACTTGATGAAAATTCGTTTTCATTCGTAGATCATCTGTGGAAAACGTTCTCACGGAGGGCAGCCAGCAGCGGCTGAGGCTAGCAACCTGTAATTTCCTGTAGGGAGCCAACGGCCAGAGAGGTCAAGGGGCAACAGGCTTCTGGCGAGCATTGCGCTCATTTCTGGAGGAAACAACGCGAGGCCGGTGATGGCCGGATTGCGGGGCGGAATACACGGGAAATGTAGGGATCTGTGTGGGGGGGGGGGGGGGGGGAAGAGGGCAGGGCGCAGCGTGTTTCTGGCAGGGCAGGCGTGGCGTGGCGTGGCAGACCCACCCTCGCATTAAGGTAACGAGCGGGCGCCGCGCACAGGAAGCAGTGTCCGCCCTGAGGAGGGGGCGGGGCAAAGGGCTCCGCCGTCTGCCGGACAGACCCTTCAATTACACGCCGCGGCCGACTTCGTTAATTCCGCGCGGAGCGGGTGTTGGCCGCTTGTGTCATTAGTTCGTCCCCTTGCTTTCTCTAAATCAAGGAAAACGCAAAAATAAATTGTCATAAATCAAAAAAATAAAGCAAAAGATTGATACAGAATGCCCATCACCCATTCGAGTCCAGAACTGGAGTGACTACAAAACAACGTCAAAGGAGAACAAAACACAGTGAAAGAGATAATGAAATTCCATGTCGATAGGAAAGAGGGGTGGGGAGGATTTATGTGGTGTCTTCTGAATTTTGTTCAATGATTAGCCAGACTGAGCGCTATAACGGTACACTTCATTCAGAACCGTGACCAATGCTATTGTACACTGGAACTATTATAGTGACAGCTACAGTTTTTGATGCGTAGGTTGATCGATACATTTGAAGCAGCACGCTCTCTAAAATGGCAATTTATGCTAGATAGTAACTCTTTATTGGACAATAGTAATGTGGCCCACATTTCCCGTGAACCAAATGTAGGAGGGGCGTTCAGTAGGTAATGTCACGAACATTTTTTTCTGATAACTGGTTAGTTCCTTTGAAGCAACCCGCTTTCAGAAGAAAAAGATATGGAAATACCAGAAAATGACGAGGTACGCTTGAAGTTCTCTAAGTTTATAGATACAGCGATAAGGGATAGCTTAGGATGCAGTACTGTTGAAGAGGAATAGACATCTCTAAAAAGGGCAGTCAGAGAAGTTAGAAAGAAATACATACGAACAAAGAAGATAACTGCGAAGAACCCACGGGTAACAGAAGAAATACTTCAGCTCATCGATGAAAGAAGGACGTACATAAATGTTCAGGGAAATTTAGGGATGCAGAAATACAAGTCGCTGAGGAATGAAATAAACAAGACGTGCAGGGAAGCTAAGACGAAATGACTGCATGAAAAAAGTGAAGAAATCGGAAAAGAAATATTTGCCGGAAGGACTGACTCAGCATATAGAAAAGTCAAAACAACTTTCGGTGAAATTGAAAGGAAGGGTAGAAACATTAAGAGCGTAATGGAAATTCCACTGCTAAATGCAGAGGGGAGAGCGGATGAGTGCAAAGAGTGCATTGAAGGCCTCTTGTGAGGAGGAAGATTTGTCTGATGTGATAGAAAAAGAAACAGGAGTATATAGAAGAGATAAGGGATCCAGTATTAGAATCAGAATTTAAGAGAAGATCAAGTATGGAGGGAGGGATAGACAACACTCCATCAGAATTTCTAAAATCATTGAGGAAAGGGGAACAAACGACTATTTAAGTTGGTGTGTAGAATATGTGAGTCAAGCGACATACCATCTGACTTTCTGAAAAATATCATTCAAACAATCTGAAGATTGTAAGAGCTGACAACCGCTAGAATTAACACAGAATCAGCTTAAGAGCTCATGCATCCAAGATGCTGACAAGAATAATATACAGAAGAATGGAGAAGAAAACTGAGGAGATGTTATATGACGATCAGTTTGGCTTTAGGAGAGGTAAAGGCATCGGAGAGGTACTTCCGACGTTGCAGTTGATAATGGAAGCAACACTAAAGAAAAATTAAGACGTTCATACGATTTTTCGACTTGGAAAAAGCGTTCGACAATGTAAAACAGTGCAAAATATTCGAAATTCTGAGAAAAATAGGGGTAAGCTATAGGGAGAGACTGGTAATATTTAATATGTATTAGAACCGAGAAGGAAGTGCTCGGATTAAAAAGGGTACAAGGCACGGATGTAGTCTTTTGCCCCTACTGTTCAATCTGTACTTCGAAGAAGCAATGATGGAAATAAAAGTAATGTTCAAGAATTCAAATTCAAGATGAAAGATAATATCGGTGATAGGATTAGCTGATGACATAGTTATCCTGAGTGAAAGTGAAGAAAAATTACATGATCTGCTGAACGGAATGGACAGTGTAATGAGTACAGAATATGGATGAATGTAAACCGGAGAAAGACGGAACTAATGAGAAGTAGCAGAAATGAGGAGAGAAATTTAACATTACGATTGATGGTCACGAAGTAGAGGAAAGTAAGGGATTTTGTTAACTATGCAGAAAAATAACCAGTGACTGGCGGAGCCAGGAGGACATCAAAAGTAGAACAGCACTCGCAAAAAGGACATTACTGGTCAAGAGAAGTCTACTAGTATCAAACAAAGTCCTTGAGAAAGAAATTTCTGAGAATGTACGTTTGGAGTGTAGCATTGCATGGTAGTGAAACATGGAGTGTGGGAAATTAGGTGGACTGATAAGTAAGGAATGAGGAGGTCCTGCGCAGAATCGGAGAGGAAAGGAATGTGTGGAAAACATTGACAAGGAGAAGGGACGGGATGATAGGGCATCTGTTAAGATATCAGGGAATGACTTCCATGATACTACAGGGAGCTGTGGAGGGCAAAAACGGTAGAGGAAGACAGAGATTAGAATGAGTCTAGCAGATGGATGAGGATTTAGGTTTCAAGTGCTACTCTGAGATGAAAAGTCAACATTTTGTAGCCTCAATAACCTCACCATCATCAAAAATGGCTCTGAGCACTATGCGACTTAACTTCAGAGGTCATCAGTCGCCTAGAACTTAGAACTAATTAAACCTAACTAACCTTAGGACATCACACACATCCATGCCCGAGGCAGGATTCGAACCTGCGACCGTAGCGGTCGCTCGGCTCCAGACTGTAGCGCCTAGACCCGCACGGCCACTCCGGCCGGCTCCACCATCATCCACTTCCTCCTTCCCATGGAGCGCATCCTTCACTAGGCCAAACAGATGGATGTGGGTAGGTATGGTCTTCTGTTGGACACGAGGAACACAGCGGCACACACCTTTGGATACCCCAACTAGTGGACGGGTGTGTCAGCACTGACGACAAAGGCTTTGAGTTGTGAAACGACGTGTTTGAATGTGATTCGTCGATCACCTCGGTTGAGAATGCCCGCAGGTTCCCCGAGTCACAGCTGTGGCCGGCCGGTAGGCTGCAGTTCGGACAGATCTGCGCGACCATGTTGTGATAATGACAGACGCCTTGCCAAATGAATCACCGTGCTTTTGTGCTTTTGCTCACCGCCACGTCTCCCGTAGACATTTTGCAAGCTCCTGCGAATATCTACGATGTTCTCCTTTTCTGTCAAAAGAAACTCGATGACAGCTCTCCCCTTGGAATGGACCTCCGCTACAGACGTCATTCTGGAGGGTAAGTTCAGCGTCGCCACGTAACAGCAGGGGTTGAAGCTGGAATATTCCACAATGTCCTGCAACAAATTCCGCAAGTTTTAAACTGAAATCGGCCTAGAAAACAAATGTGTTGTATTACTTACTGATCGTTCGTCATTGACTTCATAGTACACATATGAAGTAAACATTCCAACATACTTACCTAGTTACGAAGATGGTACCAGCTCTTTCAAAAATGGTTCAAATGGCTCTGAGCACTATGGGACTTAACATCTGAGGTCATCAGTCCCCTAGAACTTAGAACTACTTAAACCTAACTAACCTAAGGATATCACACACACCCATGCCCGAGGCAGGATTCGAACCTGCGACTGCAGCAGTCGCGCGGTTCCGGACTGAAGCGCCTAGAACCGCTCGTCTACCGCGGCCGGCTTAAAAATTTTGTGTTTTTTCTTTACTTGCATAGCAAAAACCTTGATTCTTGCCGAAATTCATGATTATAAGCCAACGGAAAATACCCTACAAGTTTTGATGAGTGCGTTTGCGAATATAAAAAAAATGTGACATAAATGGTGTATCGTATCATTGCATTGGCTAGAGCACAGCGTTTTTTACATCGATAAGGGACTATGAGCCTAAGTATATGACACGAATTTCAACTTGGTATGTCTACGCGTTCTTAATAGTCGGAGAGACAGACAGATGGACAAAAAATTGATTCTCCGAAAGTTCGATTTTTACAAGTTGATGTACGAAACCATAGAAATGAGAAACAAGAATGAACCCCATAAGACAAATATCTGAGGATATTACATGAAGGCTTCGGACATGGATCAAATACACCTCACAGCTGTGAGAAACCTGCTGCCTGTAACAGATATCGCAATAATTACGATTTTTTTCGCATAAAAACTAGAGGTGTTAATGATGATCTGCGAACAGTACTCATGGCTTTCTACGAGGCAGAAGATGCAGTGCTGGCGTTCATCTTCCCTAATGAGATTCCCCGCAACACATTCTTGTATCGGAAATGGACCAGTGTTGAAGTAATTTGCAGCATTATGGAGAAAGTCATTATGAAAGTGTGGAATCTGGGGCACGTGTGAATATCTCTGATGCATATAAACCATAAGAGTTTGAAAGAAGTCCGTTTGAAGTAACACGCCACTCCCCTTCTTAACCAGCTCATGAAGGTACAACTGCAGGCATTAAGTTCCTCGCGACTCATGGAAATCCGCTGCACAACGTAATTATGCCTCGTTACCTCTATAGACGAAGGTACTGTTGGGATCATTGGGTAGACTGTAATGTCTCTGTTAGTTTTTTTTAAATATTAATATTATTTTAGCAACTCGTTTGATTGTACACAATATCACATGTATATAGGCAGTGTGTGTATACAGGATGTTTGACTATTAGGCCAGGGATATAGGTGCAGAAATTGTGATCATTAGTACCTTCATATATTTCCTCTTCAATGTTCGTTACTTTTTCTCTGTATCTAAGCGTCTTCCCTCAAACACATCACATAATTTACTACCTGATGTTTTCTGCGCGGCTGTAACTGTGCCAATATAGGTCGTTTTGTGTCCATGTGTCCAAACATCAATACCTGACTTGTTGCTCAGGAGAAAATAAACATTAATGACTTGTTAGTGCCTGTCACACTTGGAGGTACTAATCAACCTAGAAACATACTACACGGAATAACTATAACTGTCAATTTGTTAGTGAAGTAACTACTGATGTAATGTAGCTCAGTACACGGTCGTCAGTCAGCAGCTGAAGTATGTGCACTCACACCAGTAACACCCTGTAGTTAAAAACGAATGAGGTGAGCAGAGGGTAATGACAGAAGCAAATAATCCCATTGAACATAGGATTGGGAAGCGACATATCTACAAGTCTACTTTTACCAGTATTACAATACTAGTTCTTACAGTGTGCAGCAGACGCAGCGTGCACATGTAGCATTTCAAGAGCTTGCTATCGCCCTACACACACATTTTCAGGTGACAAAATGACTGACGTCCATTTCATGTATGCGCTTGCTAATGCCAATGGACAAGAAGCAGCGTTATTGTATCACGAAGAGTATCTTCAGAGAAGAGTGCCAAATGGCAGAGTGTTCACTTGGTGCCATCAGCACTAGCGTGAGACTGGTTAATTTACACCCAACGTGGTACAACATGGAACATGCTGGTAGGCCAAGAACGGTGTCGACACCACGAAGAAAGGATCGTGGGTTACAAGAAGTCGAAGCAGTCCCGGCAAAAGTACCAGGACTGCCGCAGCAGAGTGCAGTTCACCCTCCACCATATGGCGCATATTACATGAGGAACAATTGTACCCATATCAAGTGCAAAGTGTGCAAGTTCCGGCAGTACCTGATTTTTCAGTCCGGGTTGTCTTCCTCCAATCGATCGTTACCGTGTGTAATTGGTGCACGTGTCTTACCCTAGACAGTATTACCAACATCCAAAACATATATGTTTGGGCTTGTGAGAACCCACATGCTACCACTGAGACAGCACATCAGCTAAGATTTTCGGTTAACGATTGGGCACATGTCACTGTTGATCGGTGGGTAGAGCCACATTTCCTAAGTGACCGACGTACTGGTAGTGTGTACCATCAATTTCTACAAGACAAGCTAATCGACTATTTGGATGACGTTCCTTATGGTGAAATGATGCATACGTAGTACAGGCATGACAGTGCTCAGGTACACTTTCACATGGCTCTTAGCCAACGCAAGTGTAAGCCTACTGGTCGTGGTTCGGCAATACTATGCCCTTCCAGATCTCCCAACTTGAATCCACTGGATATTTTTGTATGGGCATGTCTAAAAGCCTCGGTGTGTACCAGATCTCTTGATATAGTCAATGAACTCTGGTACTGAAAATGTGGGTAATTGTCAGTGCATTTGGAACATGGCTGCGTGGGTATTGATGAGCGGATGTGCTGAAGCCTGCCTTCACATGAACGGTGACCATGTGTTTGTGTTTCTTCTCAGGTCCATACTTGCAGATTGGATCCTCGGGAACTCTGTTGTAAGATGTTCATCTGCTTAGAAGTAATATGCCGTATGGGGGAAACCATTGGTTTCCTATGTTTAGTGGGATTATTAGCTTTTTATTCTCCTCTACTTGCCTTATCAAATATCCTGTACGTCAGTTGCTTTTTATCAGTCACAATTGGTTCAAAGTGTTCCTCTATGTGGGTCAACGGTCTGTTTCTAGTAAACTAGCCAAATGTACCTCCACACTGCGCAAACAACATTACAGCGTGTCCGGGGGAAAGGGGCGGAGGGAGGTGATTTGTGTGCAGTAGTCACTTCGCCTATTGTCTCTTAAAGAAACTAATAGTACACGGGGAGAATGACTGCTGGAAAGGCTTCGGGTGAACTCGAAAACATGTATATTTACTTTCAGCATCTGTTCGTTAGGTATACATAGGAGGTCGGTTGGTGTCACGTCAGCCACAACGTGACGTGCGTTGCATTGGTCGTGTGTTTTTAAAAATATTGAAGATGTTCTAGAGCAGCTCTGTAGTTTTTTACGCGCGTTACATACTATAGAAGTGTTCTTCCATGTGCTGTGCTGCGTTCTGTTGGGTATCACGACTGTTAGCTGAATGCCGATGGGAAAAAAATGGTTCAAATGACTCTGAGCACTATGGGACTTAAAATCTGAGGTCATCAGTCCCCTAGAACTTAGAACTACTTAAACCTAACTAATCTAAGGACATCACACACATCCATGCCGGAGGCAGGATTCGAACCTGAGACCGTAGCAGCAGCGCGGGTCCGGACCGAAGCGCCTAGAACTGCTCGGCCACAACGGCCGGCGCCGGTGAGAAAACCAAGAGGTGGCAACAGCAGTAGTGGAGGTGGCGTCGCAGCCAGTGCGGGAGAGCGGTAGCTGGCGGCAGGTGAGGCCTCGTTGGCCGCCATCGAGAGGCTGGTCGGCTCCTACGTAACGTGTCGCGCTGCATAGCATGGCAACAATATCGGAAAAATCTTCTCGTACAAGCCGCCTCACTTCGAATAAAACACTCAAGCTTTCGACAGCTGTCTCCGCCTGCGTTATCAGGTGCTATAATCACTGATTGCCGGTTTTCTGCTTATCTACATTTAATGGCAGCGTCTGGAGCCTCCCACAGAGAACCGGAGAGACTCATACCCAGAAACTGAGTTGGGCGTATCCTATCAGCATCGTACCGCCGTGGGTCCTGGGCCCACGAGAAATACGGGCCCTAGAACGAACTTGCAAAGTCACACTACTCAGCTTGTCCGCCATATGCCGCGAACATTCGGCTCCGTGCAGGGCCCACGGGAATTAATATGTAATTGAATTGATATCCACTAAACGTCTTAACTTTGCTTTTTTGGAGTGCGGCCTTGTACGGAAGTGATACGTGGATCATAAGCAGTTTAGACAAGAAGAGAGTAGAAATATGGCGCTGTAGAAGAATGCTGAAGAGTAGATGTGTAGATCGAGTAATAAGTCGGGACGCACTGAATCGAGCTGAGGGAAGAAAGAAACTTTTGGCACAACTTGACTGATAGAAGGGATCGTTTGGTAGGACGCATATTGAGACATGAAGAGTTATGCAGAGATGAAGAGACTTGCACAGGAAAGACTACCTTGGAGGGCTACATCAACCAGTCTTCGGACTGAAGACCACAACAGCATCAATAACAGTCCATCTGGAGAGACCATGCCTATTCTTCCAGCCACACTCACGTTCTCAGTCATTACCACCACCACTTCTACTACAGTAATTTCTCTATGGACAACTGTTTGTGTTATTTGGCTTTATGATGCGCCCATTCCTTCAGGCCATCCGTTTGAACTTCTTCTAAGTACGAATGATGGCGGCAAGTACACGTACTCTGGAGCATGCTGCGTCGCAATTTCCTCTGAAATTTTCCGGTGAAGTTTGACACATCCAGCGGCTTCATATAATCATGAAATTTTTCACGCGCAGGAATGGCTTTCTTCTGTACGAAAATATTGGAAATTAGCACGCCTTAGGATGAAATGTAAATCAAGAAATGTACACTCCTGGAAATGGAAAAAAGAACACATTGACACCGGTGTGTCAGACCCACCATACTTGCTCCGGACACTGCGAGAGGGCTGTACAAGCAATGATCACACGCACGGCACAGCGGACACACCAGGAACCGCGGTGTTGGCCGTCGAATGGCGCTAGCTGCGCAGCATTTGTGCACCGCCGCCGTCAGTGTCAGCCAGTTTGCCGTGGCATACGGAGCTCCATCGCAGTCTTTAACACTGGTAGCATGCCGCGGCAGCGTGGACGTGAACCGTATGTGCAGTTGACGGACTTTGAGCGAGGGCGTATAGTGGGCATGCGGGAGGCCGGGTGGACGTACCGCCGAATTGCTCAACACGTGGGGCGTGAGGTCTCCACAGTACATCGATGTTGTCGCCAGTGGTCGGCGGAAGGTGCACGTGCCCGTCGACCTGGTACCGGACCGCAGCGACGCACGGATGCACGCCAAGACCGTAGGATCCTACGCAGTGCCGTAGGGGACCGCACCGCCACTTCCCAGCAAATTAGGGACACTGTTGCTCCTGGGGTATCGGCGAGGACCATTCGCAATCGTCTCCATGAAGCTGGGCTACGGTCCCGCACACCGTTAGGCCGTCTTCCACTCACGCCCCAACATCGTGCAGCCCGCCTCCAGTGGTGTCGCGACAGGCGTGAATGGAGGGACGAATGGAGACGTGTCGTCTTCAGCGATGAGAGTCGCTTCTGCCTTGGTGCCAATGATGGTCGTATGCGTGTTTGGCGCCGTGCAGGTGAGCGCCACAATCAGGACTGCATACGACCGAGGCACACAGGGCCAACACCCGGCATCATGGTGTGGGGAGCGATCTCCTACACTGGCCGTACACCACTGGTGATCGTCGAGGGGACACTGAATAGTGCACGGTACAGCCAAACCGTCATCGAACCCATCGTTCTACCATTCCTAGACCGGCAAGGGAACTTGCTGTTCCAACAGGACAATGCACGTCCGCATGTATCCCGTGCCACACAACGTGCTCTAGAAGGTGTAAGTCAACTACCCTGGCCAGCAAGATCTCCGGATCTGTCCCCCATTGAGCATGTTTGGGACTGGATGAAGCGTCGTCTCACGCTGTCTGCACGTCCAGCACGAACGCTGGTCCAACTGAGGCGCCAGGTGGAAATGGCATGGCAAGCCGTTCCACAGGACTACATCCAGCATCTCTACGATCGTCTCCATGGGAGAATAGCAGCCTGCATTGCTGCGAAAGGTGGATATACACTGTACTAGTGCCGACATTGTGCATGCTCTGTTGCCTGTGTCTATGTGCCTGTGGTTCTGTCAGTGTGATCATGTGATGTATCTGACCCCAGGAATGTGTCAATAAAGTTTCCCCTTCCTGGGACAATGAATTCACGGTGTTCTTATTTCAATTTCCAGGAGTGTAATATGAATAGGATTTTTGGAATATTAGTTTCGCAGCGTTCGCAAAAGTTTTCGTGTCAGTTACGCAATAGTCGCCTGTAGTGTTATAAAAAATATTTGTTGCCATATGTGTGGCTGCAATAGTGTTGCCGTAACATTGCTACTTTTTGGCTACAATACACAGCAGTATTACGAGATGGCTGGGCAATATTGCTGATGGCTGGATCTGTTGCATGTAGTTGCGTAAGATGTTATCGATGTGTTACCCGTGTTGCCCACCAATGTTGAAGGGCAATAGCTATCTTTGTCCTTATCTGTATATGCTTCCTCTCTCACTCTTAGCCTTCTTTCCTTTTCCTCATGCCGACGGCGTTCACTGCCAAGTCAAGTAATCGAACGGTGAATCGATATCATTTCGCTTCAGTTGGAAAGATGGTGTATGTAGAGGCAAACTATTCGTTTGTTTTTTACAGGAATGTAGACGTGAGCAAACTAGGCAACCATGGTTCAAATGGCCCTGAGCACTATGGGACTTCAGTTCTGAGGTCATCAGTCCCCTAGAACTTAGAACTACTTAAACCTAACTAACCTAAGGACATCACACACATCCATGCCCGAGGCAGGATTCGATCCTGCGACCGTAGCGGTCGCGCGGTTCCAGACTGAAGCGCCTAGAGGCAACCATGAATTCCATAAATAAGATACATGAATCCACTACCAGGACTATGGATCAGAGAAAGTAATAGATCTAGATACCGAATTCTGAAAGAGAAGGGTCATTCTCGTTGCTCTCATCGTAGTATATCTGCCAGAAGTGATCCATAATTTCATTTCACATCTACATCCACCTTACATCGTAATTCGCAAGCCACCTGACGGTGGGCGGTGGAGGGTACTTGGTTATTCTGGTACGGCTAACTGATAGCTGATTAATCTTTTTTGAAGCTCCATCGCGTGAAACTGACATATTTTTTACTATTAAAGTATTTACATATTGCGTTCGAACATTATGAATCACCTCTAACCAAACCATCTACTGGATACAGAAGATATCGTTCTTGTGCGACACAACTAGCTCCTTATTTTCCTGAAGTGATTAGTACTACCGACAGAGGATCTCAAACTGATTCCACATTTCTAGACTTCCAGAAACCTTTAGACACATTTCCTCAAAAGCGGATTCTAATCAAATTGCTTGACTATAGTTATCGTCTCAGTTATGAGTTGGATTCGTGTTTTCAGAGCGGTTAGAAGATGCAACAGGTCTCTGGCTACGCTACGCTTGTCCATCCCCTGGTAGAGTATTACAGTGTAGTTAGTATGGTACCATTAGCAGACAGGACTGACGGAGGACATCGAAAAAGTTCAAACCAGGGCAGCTCGTTTTGTATTATCTCGAAGCAGGGGAGAGGGTGCCACTGATCTGATACGGGAGTTGGGACAGCAATCACTACAAGAAACGCGTTTTTCTTTACGGCGAGATCTCAAAACGAAATTTCACAATCATTAAAGGAATTGCATTTTTCTTAACCTCGAGATCTTTTAACGAAATTTCAATCTCCAACTTCCTTCTTCGAACGCCAAAATATTTTTGTTATGCCCCTCTACATGGGGATCATATCGGTGGTCGGATGGAAAGATTTAAGTATTCGTTTTCTCCTCACATTGCCCGAGAGTGTAACGGTAAAGAAATAGTGTGAAAGTGGTTCGATGAACCCTCTCCCAGACACTTAAGTGTGAATTGCATAGTAGCCATGAAGATATGGATCCATTACCTTTCACGTCCCATTACTGTAGGCCCCCCGGTCGCCTACGGTGGACTGGATGGCCGAGCGGTGACCTCTCCAGTTGTCAGGATGCTAGGAAATGGCTGTAGAAGCGTCAGAAACGCCAAAAAACATTATAAATTCATAAAAATTCATAACACCTTTATTCCTGCCGAGTACAATGTGGCTTGGTGATATCAACGCCCTTCCCCGAGTCCTCGCTGACTCGTAGCGATGACACCAGATCCGGGCCGCACCAATCTTGCTAGCGCAGCGCCGCGTGCTGTGACATAGCGGAGGAATGCCCTTACTTCGGCCGCGTGTGGCTGGCGGCGCCCGGCTGGCTCGGCTGCGGACAGCAAGCTGCTGCGCGTGGAGGCTCTGGGTTTGAGTCCCGGCGCTGTCGGCAGCAGAAGCGTTCGCGGAGTGTACTCTATCCCACCCCGTCTTCTTCCCTGCTCCTCCTGGTGGCTCGTCCGCGGCGGAAGGGGGGAACGGGCTGCAATCCCCCAGCGTCGTCAGCTCACCCAGTTGTGACGGCAGATGCACAGGGCCTAGGCCCCGCACGATCTCGACGACGGCTCACTGATGTGGTCAGCATTGGCGACGAGCGAATCTGCCGCGATGTCTGCTAATCCTGGGTTGATGATTGACAGCGGCAGCAGAGAGGACCAGAGCTGGTACTGTCCACTCACGTCTGCTGCAAGATGGGCCGCCCTTACTGCAACATCTCCTTAATAAAGATTGACATGTCGATCACCGAGCTGAGCGCTACGCAGCGACCCAGTACACATCTCACTGCAAGTCTAGCTGCGAGTGTCTTGTTGCTATGAAAGCTGACGTATTTAAAGGACGCGCGAGCGACGTCCTGACGTCATGCTCGTTTGTAATGAACGCATTCGTTCCACTTATCCTGCTGATTCGTCTGTCGTAGTCGCCCCTTAGGTGTTCTTGCGACAGAGTTATGTATTGTTACGGCAGACTTACGCGAAGTTGTGAAATGCAGTACAGCTGACGCTATACCTCTGTCTTGCACTCTACGAAAGTCTCCGTCTAACACAAACCCGCGTGCTCAGCAATTCTCTCTCGCCTGCTGTGTGTAACCAGGCCATTGCCCCTGCGTGACGACACATTCCGATATGTGCAATGCTCTTACCTCTTGGCTAACCTACTGCCTCTGGCTCTCGGCATAGGCAACGAAACTTTGACAATATTCCACGTTTCCAACTCTTTACTATTCAGCGACACTACATTACTTTGATAGAAGATGTAACGCATCTTTTTTTTTTTTTTTGGTCATCAGTCTACTGACTGGTTTGATGCGGCCCGCCACGAATTCCTTTCCTGTACTAACCTCATCATCTCAGAGTAGCACTTGCAACCTACGTCCTCAATTATTTGCTTGACGTATTCCAATCTCTGTCTTCCTCTACAGTTTTTTCCCTCTACAGCTCCCTCTAGTACCATGGAAGTCATTCCCTCATGTCTTAGCAGATGTCCTATCATCCTGTCCCTTCTCCTTATCAGTGTTTTCCACATATTCCTTTCCTCTCCGATTCTGCATAGAACCTCCTCATTCCTTACCTTATCAGTCCACCTAATTTTCAACATTCGTCTATAGCAACATATCTCAAATGCTTCGATTCTCTTCTGTTCCCGTTTTCCCACAGTCCATGTTTCACTACCATACAATGCTGTACTCCAGACGTACATCCTCATTTCTTCCTCAAATTAAGGTCGGTATTTGATATTAGTAGACTTCTCTTGGCCAGAAATGCCTTTTTTGCCATAGCGAGTCTGCTTTTGATGTCCTCCTTGCTCCGTCCGTCATTGGTTATTTTACTGCCTAACGCATCTATGAAATGTGAAGTTCTTTTACTGCGCTGGTGAACCACAATAAAGTATTAACATAAACATTTCATTATTATTTCAAAAAACGTTAATTAATACCATGTGCCCTTCCGCCAAATGCTTGGAAACATCTGGTACTAAAAGGCACACCGAAGAGAAGCAGGCCTACACTTTAAAGAGGTACATACGCCGACGACTCAGCCGGCCGCGGTGGTCTAGCGGTTCTAGGCGCTCAGTCCGGAACCGCGCGACTGCTACGGTCGCAGGTTCGAATCCTGCCTCGGGCATGGATGTGTGTGATGTCCTTAGGTTAGTTAGGTTTAAGTAGTTCTAAGTTCTAGGGGACTGATGACCACAGATGTTAAGTCCCATTGTGCTCAAAGCCATTTGAACCATTTTGAACCAACGACCCAAAACATTATGACTAGCTGCTTAGTAGCTTGTATGTCCGTCATTGGGACGAAATACACTTTGATTCTGCGTATCAGGGATCTGACAGATTGTTGGTAGCTTTGTGGCGGTATGTGGCATTAGAGGTCTACGCACAGGTCATAAAATTCTCGAAAAAAACGGGCCGGTCATTTGCGTACGCGGTGATGGCGCCCGATAGCGACCCGGATGGTTCCCATAGGATTTCCATCAGGCGAATTTGGTCACCGAGACATCAACGTGAGCTCACTACAATGGTCCTCAAAACAGTGTAGCACGATCCAGGCTCCAAGACAGGACAGTTATACTGCAGAAATATGACGTCACCGTCGGCGAGGACATCAAGCATGAAGGAAAGCAGGTGGTTCGCAGCTGTCAGCGTGCCTTCGATTACTTTCACAGGTCTCGTGCAAGCGCGGGGGAAGTCTCCAATAGCATAATACTGCACCCACCAGCCTGCGTCCGTAGCACCTACACGTTTCGAGCCGCTATTCACCTAGATGACGGCGTTTGTGGAGATGACCACCGGCCTAGTGTAGCAAAAATGTGATTAACCCGAAGGGTTAACGCGTTTCCCTTGATCGACGGTCGATTCCCGATGGTCACGTGCCCACTATAATAGTACACTACTGGCCATTAAAACTGCTACACCACGAAGATGACGTGCTACAGACGCGAAACTTAACCGACAGGAAGAAGAAGCTTTGATATGCAAATGATTAGCTTTCAGAGCATTCACACAAGGTTGGCGCCGTTGGCGACACCTACAACTTGCTGACATGAGGATAGTTTCCAACCGATTTCTCACTCACAAACAGCAGTTGACCGGCGTTGCCTGGTGAAACGTTGTTGTGATGCCTGGTGTGAGGAGGAGAAATGCGTACCATCACGTTTCCGAATTTGATAAAGGTCGGATTGTAGCCTATCGCGACTACGGTTTATCGTATCGCGACATTGCTGATCACGTTGGTCGAGATCCAACGACTGTTAGCAGAATATGGAATCGGTGCGTCCAGGAGGGTATTACGGAACGTCGTGCTGCATCCCAACGGCCTCGTATCACTAGCAGTCGAGATGACAGGCATCTTATTAGCATGGCTGTAACGAATCGTGCAGCCACGTCTCGATCCCTGTGTCAACAGATGGGGACGTTTGCAAGACAACAACCATGTGCACGAACAGTTCGACGACGTTTGCAGCAGCATGGACGATCAGCTCGGAGACCATGGCTGCGGTTACCCTAGACGCTGCATCACAGGCAGGAGCTCCTGGGATGGTGTACTCAACGACGAACCTGGGTGCACGAATGGCAAAATGTCATTTTTTCAGATGAATCCAGGTTCTGTTTACAGCATATTGATGGTCGCATCCGTGTTTGGCGACATCGCGGTGAACGCACATTGGAAGCGTGTATTCGTCATCGCCATATTGGCGTTTCACCTGGCGCGATGGTATGGGGTGCCATTGCTTACACGTCTCAGTCACCTCTTGTTCCCATTGACGGCACTTTGAGCAGTGGATGTTACATTTGAGACGTGTTATGACCCGCGGCTCTACCATTCATTCGATCCCTCCGAAACCCTACGTTTCAGCAGGATAATGCATGACCGCATGTTGCAGGTCCTGTACGGGCCTTTCTGGATACAGAAAATGTTCGACTGCTGCCCTGGCCAGCACATTCTCCAGATCTCTCACCAATTGAAAACGTCTGGTCAATAGTGGTCGAGCAACTGGCTCGTCACAATACTACTGTTGATAAACTCTGTTATCGTGTTGAAACTGCACGGGCAGCTGTACCTGCACACGCCATCCAAGCTCTGTTTGACTCAATGCCCAGGCGTGTCAAGGACGTTATTACGGCCAGAGGTGGTTGTTCATGGTACTGATTTCTCAGGATATATGCACCCAAATTGCGTGAAAATGTAATCACATGTCAGTTCTAGTTTAACATATTTGTCCAATGAATACCCGTTTATCATCTGCATTTCTTCTTGGTGTAGCAATTGTAATGGCCAGTAGTGTAGTATTAGATCACAAGTTAAAAGTTTCGGAAGTAATTCGCTCACTTAAAAAAAATGCAACCACAAAGCTCGGTTTGTCCTTTTCGTGTCAACATTTTTCGTTGAGGAATGCAAACGCAGTGGAGCCGCTGTCAACCCCACTAGATAGCTTTCGTCCATTACGAGGACACTGTTTGACTCAGTGCGCATCTTTCTGACCCGGAAACGAATTGCAGCAACATTATCGGGCAACAGCTGCCGATCATGTGGCAGCTGTTCGTGTAGCCGGCTATATTTCCGGCCATCATTTCGGGCTATACTGTCGACAGTATTCAACTTTTACGGTCCGTACGGACTTGTTTAGTTTTAATTTTCCACCGGTTTGTATTTCCGCAACTGGCGCTGATAATTCGAGCATTACGACCCAAAATAGTCAGTAATCCTACAGCTGAAATGACACTCGGTGCACAGTGATGGATCGGCTCCCCTGTCATTCAGTCGGCAGATGTTGACGTGGCAGCTTTTAAATGCGAATTGTCCGCTGGCGCCCTGTCATTTTTAACGAACCTGGGGGCTCTGCGTTGTACCCATTTGCAAGATAACGATGCGGCGCATTAATTAACTCTCTGATTTGTGACCCTGCCAAAAGAATAAAAACTGTATCTCTCGCAAAACTAGCACATTTTTCGATTTTTTTTGTCATGAAAAAGAGAAAGGAATAAACACGATATGAAATGAAAACCAGAGTATTTCCGCCACCCGCGAGGCACCTGATAAAAGGGTTGGCCATAGAGCAACAGCGAACGGTCCCTTTTCTCTTCGTGAGTTTGTTTCTCTTTTGCATAATCAGTTTCATTCTTCGAATGAGCCACGCATTTATTGCATTGAAACTAGAAAAAGGCAACTGATACATTGTAGGGTCGAGAACGAATATTACAATCGACAGTAAAGTATGCGCTGTTATGAAGCTTCGGACCGATAAACCACTGTGTGCTGAATTGGCTTGCACACGTATCCTAGACTTGTCTGTGTTGACAGCCTCCTATGTACACCCACAATCAGCAACTCAAAGCGGTTCTAATGACAAAAAATCTTCTAAACTGTGACCGAGCCATTATCTGCAATACCGGTTTTCTCAGGAGTCCTATTGTGGACAGCAATGCGGAGAAGAGAAAGGCATTGCTTAGCTCAGACAGTAATAACAATTCATAGGCAAGCACCACATCTATCAGAAACTTTCACTCTGTTCCGTTATGAACGTTTTTGTCCTATCGTGGAATGTCAGCGCTTATTTTGCAGGAGGGCGCAAATGGCTGTTGTGCTTCATTTTTTCTGAAGCTCTTCTTTAAGCTCGGTAGACACATCTTTCCTTGAAACAGGTATACACATATACAAAATGTTTTCTATTCAAACAGCTACCTAACCAGAGGGCTATTCGGAAACTAAGTTCAGATCGGTCGTGAAATTGAAATCACTGTGAAAATCCGATTAAACTTTGCACAGGTGTATACGTCAGTGTCTCCAGTATTCTCGTCGATCGCGTCACATCACTCCTTTCAGTTGTGAGGGCATAGTGAGCACGTAAAGATGACTAGGAAATAGCGTCTCCCGCCAAGTATGAGGGTCTGGTGGGAGATGTCATGCAGCTCACACAACACAACTGTCATACGGTTCCTTCTACATGACAATTCTCAGCCGCACTCTGCAGGAGCAATGAAGATGCTCATGCAGCATTTTCAACGGGAAGTGTTTCATCACCCATAATACCGCGCATAACGGGCTGCCCCTGAGTTTCATTTGTGCTCACGCGAACCGCTGGCTTTGAAAACTACATTTTGGCACAGTCAACGGGCTGTAGACGAGAGCACAGTATCGGCGGGTGACCTAAAAACCCTTTAACATTTGAAAATACAATACTTTTCGAAATAACGTAGGAAGAAAGGTAAATATAATGCTTGAAACCAAAACAAAGTGCACAAATGATCAACAGATGACGCTTCATACGATAAAAAAACAATAATTAGCAAGACATTTAATGTTTTGCAAAGAGGATATTAGTAATAACAAATGCTTAACATGTCGGCAGCCGTTCATCAACAGCATCTACAGTCAAGGGACAACGTTAGGAACAGCACTGTACGGCTTATCAGTGGCTACGGTGGGAATTTCCCGCTTGATGTTTTCTATAAAATTCCTAATGAGGTCGGACCATCGCGGTAGACTTGCGACTTTAGGTAACCCCACAAGTAATAATCACACGGATTGAAGTCTGGGGACCTTCTAAGCTAATCATGACGGAAACGGCGGCTCAGGAATCTAACCTTACCAATCTATGTGCGCAAAAGGTCTTTAACACTTGTAGAAATATGGGGTGGAGAGTCATCGTGCATAAAAGTCGAATCTTCAGTACGTGTTTATCAGACAGGCTGTGTATGATGAGATTTTCTGACTCATCGGCATACCTCGCACCCATCACACTGACATTTTATATACGACTGTCTTGCAGTGTCACTGACGTGATGCCATCCATCGCCATCTGTTGACAGGTTTTTGCTCTCGTTTCTGGTTTCAATAAAATCCCATATTATTTCCAGCAAGTGTGTCAGATTTTACCTCTCTATCTACGTTATTCCATGAACCAATGCATTTTCAAATGTTAACGGATTTATGAGTCACCTCTTTCCATTGATTTATGACAAGTAGTGTAATCGAAAAGTAATGGAGCACTTCAACTTTTTATGCACAATACGTTGTGCTTCATTACATTTACGATAAACTACGACTCCTTGCAAATGCCGGGAGTATTTCCCCGCATTCCTGTCTTCTGGCGTCGCAAATTTTCTATAGAGAAGCTTCGTTCGCGAATAGCCTCATGCTGTTTCCACGGTTATCCACTAGTTGATTAATGTACATTGTAATAATACACTACTGGCCATTAAAATTGCTACACCAAGAAGAAATGCAGATGATAAACGGGTATTCATTGGACAAATATATTATACTAGAAGTGACATGTGATTACATTTTCACGCAATATGTGTGCATACAAGCTGAGAAATCAGTACCCAGAACAACCACGTCTGGCCGTAATAACGGCCTTGATACGCCTGGACATTGAGTCAAACAGAGCTTGGATGGCTTGTACAGGTACAGCTGCCTATGCAGCTTCAACACGATACCACAGTTCATCAAGAGCAGTGACTGGCGTATTGTGACGAGCCAGTTGCTCGGCCACCATTGACCAGATGTTTTCAATTGGTGAGAGATCTGGAGAATGTGCTGGCCAGGGCAGCAGTCGAACATTTTCTGTATCCAGCAAGGCCCGTACAGGACCTGCAACATGCGGTCGTGCATTATCCTGCTGAAATGTAGGATTTCAGAGGAATCGAATGAAGGGTAGAGCCACGGGTCATAACACATTTGACATGTAACGTCCACTGTACAAAGTGCCGTCAATGCGAACAAGAGGTGACCGAGACGTGTAAGCAATGGCACCCCATACCATCACGCCGGGTAATACGTCAGTATGGCGATGACGAATACACGCTTCCAATGTGCGTTCACCGCGATGTCGCCAAACACGGATGCGACCATCAATATGCTGTAAACAGAACCTGGATTCATCCGAAAAAATGACATTTTGCCATCCGTGCACCAAGGTTCGTCGTTGAGTACACCATCGCAGGCGCTCCTGCCTGTGATGCAGCGTCTAGGGTAACCGCAGCCATGGTCTCCGAACTGTCCGTCCATGCTACTGCAAACGTCGTCGAACTGTTCGTGCAGATGGTTGTTGTCTTGCAAACGTCCCCATGTGCTGACTCAGGGATTGAGACGTGGCGGCACGATTCGTTACAGCCATGCTGATAAGAAGCCTGTCATCTCGACTGCTAGTGATACGACGCCGTTGTGATGCAGCACGGCGTTCCGTATTACCCTCCTGAAACCACAGATTCCATATTCTGCTAACAGTACTTGGTTCTCCACCAACGCGAGCAGCAATGTCGCGATACGATAAACCGCAATCGCAATAGGCTACAATCCGACCTTTATCAAAGTCGGAAACGTGATGAACGTATTTCTCCTCCGTACACGAAGCATCACAACAACGTTTCACCAAGCAACACCGGTCAACTGCTGTTTGTGTGTGAGAATTCGGTTGGAAACTTTCCTCATGTCAGTACGTTGTAGGTGTCGCCAACGGCGCCAACCTTGTGTGAATGCTCTGAAAAGCTAATCATTTGCATACCACAGCATGTTGCTCCTGTCGGTTAAATTTCGAGTCTGTAGCACGTCATCTTTGTGGTGCAGCAATTGTAATGGCCAGTAGTGTAGTAACGGCTCTACAACATTCTCTTGATGTAGTCCCGAAATTATCTTTGCATCTTTCCATCTCGTTCCGTTACGGACAACATGTTGAGTTCTATCTGCTAGGGAGCTCTGAATCCAGTCACAACTCTGCAAGTACGTAATATGTTCACTAAATTATTTTTTTTTTTTTTTTGGTCATCAGTCTACTGACTGGTTTGATGCGGCCCGCCACGAATTCCTTTCCTGTGCTAACCTCTTCATCTCAGAGTAGCACTTGCAAACAACGGCCTCAATTATTTGCTTGACGTATTCCAATCTCTGTCTTCCTCTACAGTTTTTGCTCTCTACAGCTCCCTCTAGTACCATGGAAGTCATTCCCTCATGTCTTAGCAGATGTCCTATCATCCTGTCCCTTCTCCTTATCAGTGTTTTCCACATATTCCTTTCCTCTCCGATTCTGCGTAGAACCTCCTCATTCCTTACCTTATCAGTCCACCTAATTTTCAACATTCGTCTATAGCACCACATCTCAAATGCTTCGATTCTCTTCTGTTCCCGTTTTCCCACAGTCCATGTTTCACTACCATACAATGCTGTACTCCAGACGTACATCCTCAGAAATTTCTTCCTCAAATTAAGGCCGGTATTTGATGTTAGTAGACTTCTCTTGGCCAGAAATGCCTTTTTTGGCATAGCGAGTCTGCTTTTGATGTCCTCTTTGCTCCGTCCGTCATTGGTTATTTTACTGCCTAGGTAGCAGAATTGCTTAACTTCATTGACTTCGTGACCATCAATCCTGATGTTAAGTTTCTCGCTGTTCTCATTTCTACTACTTCTCATTACCTTCGTCTTTCTCCGATTTATTCTCAAACCATACTGTGTACTCATCAGACTGTTGATTCCGTTCAGCAGATCATTTAATTCTTCTTCACTTTCACTCAGGATAGCAATGTAATCAGCGAATCGTATGATTGATATCCTTTCACCTTGTATTTTAATTCCACTCCTGAACCTTTCTTTTATTTCCATCAATGCTTCCTCGATGTACAGATTAAAGAGTAGGGGCGAAAGGCTACAGCCTTGTCTTACACCCTTCTTAATACGAGCACTTCGTTCTTGATCGTCCACTCTTATTATTCCCTCTTGGTTGTTGTACATATTGTATATGACCTGTCTCTCTATAGCTTACCCCTACTTTTTTCAGAATCTCGAACAGCTTGCACCATTTTATATTGTCGAACGCTTTTTCCAGGTCGACATATCCTATGAAAGTGTCTTGATTTTTCTTTAGCCTTGCTTCCATTATTAGCCGTAACGTCAGAATTTCCTCTCTCGTCCCTTTACTTTTCCTAAAGCCAAACTGATCGTCACCTAGCGCATTCTCAATTTTCTTTTCCATTCTTCTGTATATTATTCTTGTAAGGAGCTTCGATGCATGAGCTGTTTAGCTGATTGTGCGATAATTCTCGCACTTGTCAGCTCTTGCCGTCTTAAACATTGCCATGTTTAATACGGTGAAGAGGAACTGCTGGCATTCAGAAGCGCCGATATCTATGGCGCTCTGAAATTTGTGGTCGAACAGAGCGAGCTGAGCTCTGCGTAATATTTGTTTTCAGGATACGTGTTGATTTAAATAGAGGAGATTTTCGTTCTTCAAAAGGGTTATCAGTCGCAAGCGTAGAACATGTGCCATAATTCTACACCAGAATGTCATGGGTGGTATAGGCCCGTAATTAATGCGTCTGTCCGAATACCATGATCGAAAACGCGAATGAATTTTCGGATTGCTACGCAACTTTCGTTGCTCCTGCAGAATACAGTAAAGTACTCTTGGAAAGGGACAGAGTTATTTCGCATAATCTCTTTAGAACCTCACATATGTAAGCACCAAAGACACAGCACATTGCCATGTTTAATACGGTGAAGAGGTAGTGCTGGCATTCAGAAGAGCTTTCAGTCGTCTCTGATTGGATACTTATGGATGCTATATAGTTTTCAAGGCAATGTTATAACATTATGGCTGCAAAACAGTGACGTACCATTCTTCCTGCAAAATAGTGATCGAGTGAGAGTAAGAATTATTAGAGGAGCTGAGAGCTAAGTTTGATTCAGTAGTTGCATGAAGTCATATGATAGGTGCTGAAACTCATTAACATCAATTTTGTTATGTTTAATGAGATTTTAGGAGAGGAATTCTCACTGCATGAATTTACGCTCTAAACAAAGAGACTCGCTATTGAACACGATAAAGTTTGTCATGTTTTATTACTCGCATTTTATTTAAGACTAGCCGTTCGCAACCTCGTTTTGTTATTCGGTTTTCTCAACGTATTCATCACGGTATTCCACAATCTTTCCGACAGATGTTCCACTAGCTTTCCATACTACACTCCTGGAAATTGAAATAAGAACACCGTGAATTCATTGTCCCAGGAAGGGGAAACTTTATTGACACATTCCTGGGGTCAGATACATCACATGATCACACTGACAGAACCACAGGCACATAGACACAGGCAACAGAGCATGCACAATGTCGGCACTAGTACAGTGTATATCCACCTTTCGCAGCAATGCAGGCTGCTATTCTCCCATGGAGACGATCGTAGAGATGCTGGATGTAGTCCTGTGGAACGGCTTGCCATGCCATTTCCACCTGGCGCCTCAGTTGGACCAGCGTTCGTGCTGGACGTGCAGACAGCGTGAGACGACGCTTCATCCAGTCCCAAACATGCTCAATGGGGGACAGATCCGGAGATCTTGCTGGCCAGGGTAGTTGACTTACACCTTCTAGAGCACGTTGTGTGGCACGGGATACATGCGGACGTGCATTGTCCTGTTGGAACAGCAAGTTCCCTTGCCGGTCTAGGAATGGTAGAACGATGGGTTCGATGACGGTTTGGCTGTACCGTGCACTATTCAGTGTCCCCTCGACGATCACCAGTGGTGTACGGCCAGTGTAGGAGATCGCTCCCCACACCATGATGCCGGGTGTTGGCCCTGTGTGCCTCGGTCGTATGCAGTCCTGATTGTGGCGCTCACCTGCACGGCGCCAAACACGCATACGACCATCATTGGCACCAAGGCAGAAGCGACTCTCATCGCTGAAGACGACACGTCTCCATTCGTCCCTCCATTCACGCCTGTCGCGACACCACTGGAGGCGGGCTGCACGATGTTGGGGCGTGAGTGGAAGACGGCCTAACGGTGTGCGGGACCGTAGCCCAGCTTCATGGAGACGATTGCGAATGGTCCTCGCCGATACCCCAGGAGCAACAGTGTCCCTAATTTGCTGGGAAGTGGCGGTGCGGTCCCCTACGGCACTGCGTAGGATCCTACGGTCTTGGCGTGCATCCGTGCGTCGCTGCGGTCCGGTACCAGGTCGACGGGCACGTGCACCTTCCGCCGACCACTGGCGACAACATCGATGTACTGTGGAGACCTCACGCCCCACGTGTTGAGCAATTCGGCGGTACGTCCACCCGGCCTCCCGCATGCCCACTATACGCCCTCGCTCAAAGTCCGTCAACTGCACATACGGTTCACGTCCACGCTGCCGCGGCATGCTACCAGTGTTAAAGACTGCGATGGAGCTCCGTATGCCACGGCAAACTGGCTGACACTGACGGCGGCGGTGCACAAATGCTGCGCAGCTAGCGCCATTCGACGGCCAACACCGCGGTTCCTGGTGTGTCCGCTGTGCCGTGCGTGTGATCATTGCTTGTACAGCCCTCTCGCAGTGTCCGGAGCAAGTATGGTGGGTCTGACACACCGGTGTCAATGTGTTCTGTTTTCCATTTCCAGGAGTGTATTACTACTAATACTATTGATTTTGTGTATTCATCTCATTTCGTATCTCCTGTTATTTAACACTGAAACAATGTGACGGACATAAGTTTACAGAATTTCTTGTATCTGTTTGAAATTGGTGTTGACATCCCTTCTGACGTCGTTGTAGTGAATCTGAGAGAGTCTTGGGTTCATATTCGATTGGTAGAAAATCATTTTAGGCTTATGGCTGGTTAGTTCTTTTGATTACTACGGTTGATTCCATCCCCACTCCTTCAAGTTCTGTCGCTAAAGACCACAGTTTCGATTCAACGTTGTGTTCTAACATCAATCCATTTTTTGTCATTAGGATACGCTGCATTATTCATTTCTCAATAGCACGCCGTTTCTACTATGTCTATGCGTGCAAAACGGAAAGAGAAAGACTTGTTAGAAACGGTTTATCGAGAATTTTTTACTCAGACGAATCAAAAATTAACCTCATACGGCTTGGAACAAACAGATTCGGTGCGTTCGATGCTTTTGAGGCAGTGACAGTAATCTGCAATTTTTGCACACTGGTCATTCCAATGATTATGGAGAATGAAAAAGTCTATAAACCTTTTTACCCTTTCGAATAGATGAGAAAAAATTACAGCACGTTAAAGCAATCTTCCAGGATTTGATAGTTTCAAGTGGCACTCGGTACAGACACTCTTTTCGACACCCACTCGATTTTCCAAAGCCCTAGATGCCGGGTTTTCACATGTGCTGAAACACAATTTTGCAGTATTCCACTTGATAATGGCCACAAGGAATAGTGGGTTTTATAAATAAATAACTTTACAATCAAGGGTACCCATCACGTCATTTAAAAAAATGAATATAATAATTAATATCCAAAAATGAAAACCTTGAAATCAGAACACAAATCATGAGAAACTATGTCCGGCGCACAGCCTTGCATGTCAGCGAAACGTGCTAAATAGAGAATGCAAAAATGAAACGACTGGAAGTACATGAAGCACGGTGCTACAGGAGACTGATGAAGTTAAGGCGAATACATAGAGTAGAGAATGAAAACGCCCAGCGACGAGTCAGCCAGAAAAATCCTAATACGTAACATGGTGAAGAGATTCTGAAAAGAAGGAGATAGCTGGCAAAATCGACGGGAACATAGACCAAAATGAAGCAAACTTTAGAGCAGATGATCTGAACAAAAGTAAGGACTTACGTTAATGAATTTTGTAACCATGATGGAACACAGTCATCTTATTTAATATATTAATTGAAGGCAGTAAAGGTCGCCAGAATTATTTTCTATTTTTAATACTGGTCACAGGTTTCCGTAAATAAGATCAAATTTCCAGCTGACGTGAGGAGCCGAGACCAGAAGCCGCTGTAGTAGTGATTGCTACCTGCCTGAGAACAGTCTTACAGACCGAAACCGGTAGCCATAATTAAAAATAAAATAAAAATATTTCGATCTGGATTGCTTTTTATTAAACATTAAGTACTATCGCTGTGTTCTGCAATGATGTCAACGTTATTAGCTTACTGTCTAGTCAAGCACATGCGACATTTATGAAATGTAAAAGTAAAGAAAAAAAACCATAGTTCGTGACAGGTAGCACACAGTAGTACACAGCGGCTCCTTTCACTGGCTGCTCCTGTCATCTGACACCTTGATCTGAGGATGGTCTTATAGACCGAAATTCGTAATCAGAATTAAAAATAAAAAGAAAACTGTAGCCATAATTACTACTTGTTATTAGAAATGTCTCAAGTGACTTTTGAGGGAGCTCGCCTTGCCGAAATGTGTTTGAAAGTGTTCCTCGACTATAAACTGAAAGCCGCTTGCGGTAAAGCAACGAAAGTTGACGCAGGGACAAACGGTCATAAGACACGATAGCAAGTAACACACCTTTTCATCCATTAAGTACGAGGAGTTTCGCACTCTGGAATGCTAATACTGGAAGGGTAATAAGTTGCTTTCATGTCCACGCTATGTTGCACTATTTATGAAATGTTAATTACGTAATTGGTCAATCATTACATTCCCTGTTATCAACCATAACCCTACTATTTGAGCAGCAGTGTAGAAACACATTTGTCAATAAAGCAAAATCCTCTCTGTAGCTTCATACAAAACAACTGTTTTCTCAAAAGCACTCTCTGTCTAGGAAACGCAGGTTTAGAATGAACTTTCCCGAAATACAGGAGAAATTAAACCCCCTGTCACCTTCAAAAGAATGCTAATGGTGGCCCGTCTGTCACAATAGCTATGTCTTGCACACATTTCTTCTGCAACTCACTCCAGTCACCCATCTGCTCTCTCTTTCTCTCCGCTAGCCTACAGAGTTCTCTAGTGAAACCATCTGCTTTCTCTTTCTGACAGCAACTGTCACTGTATTTTCAGTCTTCTTCTCAGGCACTGTCCCAGGCATTTCTGACGATATTAAGCACAGGTTCAAAAGTGCTAAACCAATTACTATTTTGTTACTATTATTCACAGCTGTGTTTGTAATTATAACTATAGTCGTAATACAGTATCTAATAAAGAAAGTGAGTCATCTAGAAGATTGCGTCAGACGTAGAGTGATCACTGTGAAGGAGCCTGAGACAGCATTATCAAAGCCTTACGAAGTTTTAAGGGGGCTTCACTATGGCCATGAATTTGGACATTCGGTTAAATTGTGAAATATCCAGATTTGTGGGACTAACGGATGTGACTGTGGTCCGACCAAGCACTCCATGGGACTGTGAGGGCAGGCATACTCCTAGCTAAGATTCCGGTCGACCCAGCCTGACCACCACATGGGAGGACTACCGTACTGTGTACCGAGCACATCGTAGACCCATCACATAGTGCCTACCATGAATTCTCTGCAACAAACTATATCATCCTGCACTATTTCGGAGACTAGAAGGAGCCGGATAAGGAAATTACTGTTCCAAGTGTAGGCTGCCTTTAACACCACAGTACTTAACGGTTTCATTTGAATTCGTGGTTTGACACGATAGTACTCGTACAGACTCATGATGAACGGTGTCGCATTTTCAGTGATGAGTCCTGTTTCTGACAGCATTACTGTCTGGAACAAAGTCGACTTTCTAACTCATCCCAATGGCATCACATTTGGTTCAGGGCGGGACTGAGCAGGCCAATATACTTCAGAAATGCTGACGTCCAGAAACCATTGATTCATGGATGCTGCCCTAAGACAGGATGCAGGGTCAAGGTGAACAAACACTCATCGTCTCTGAACTCTTCATCTTCTGTACGCATTACAAAATGTTGTAAAATGTTTTCAAAGCCTTCCTCGTTTAGCGATTTCTGAAGCCCAATGAGGGGACTACACCCTAACCATGAAAAACACCTCCATAACATAGCACCACCGCTTCCGGACTTCATTGTTGGAGAACAAATCTACTTTCCAGTGGGATCACTCTTATACCGCCGTTTTTTGGTGTCGATAGCACTGACTGAAGAAACGTGTTGCTTATGAGTAGCTGGTCGGCCATTGTGGCCATTCTCAACTTCCGACGCACAGTCATTGTGCTAGCTAGACTGCAGATAGCACTTTGGAATGCATGAGCGATTCCTTCCTCGGATCTAATGCGATTCTTTATAACAGTCCTCTGAAATGTTCGACGGCCCGTGATCGTCAGTATACGAGGTCTGCCGGCTCTTGGTTTTGCTATGGTTGTTCCTTCGCTTTCCCCAGGAGTCGGCAGCCGACTTGAGCTGCTTTAAAATGGTGGAAATGTCCCTCATGGAAATGGTACTCTGGTGACAACCAATCGGTAGTCTACGTTTGAAGCCACTGGGCTCTCTTGATCCACTCGTTGTGCTGTTACTGGTTCTCTGCTGAAAAAACTGTACTCCCTGCCTCCTTTGATACTGGCAGTCCACCTCAAGCGCCATCTTGCTGTCAACTGCACATTACATAGGGGTGTACGGATACTTTTGATCAGATTAATTCAGCAGCCTACCACCGACTCGTGTATGAGTGTCTTTCTTTAAGATTGGCCAGTTAGTTGTATTTTTAGCACGTAGCTGACTATGTGTTTGCCTGGGAGTAAGGTAGCCTACATTACTTTCGGGTACTTAGATCGTCTGTTTATGACTTCCTGTACTAGCGAAGAAGATTAGCACGTACTATTGCGGATATCTTCTTACAATTATTTCTTGCATGCTACCCCGGAAGACGTTGCTTAATATGATTCAAGTCTAGAGCTACGAAGTTGTAAGGACGCAAACCAGAAGTTAATGTCTGAAGTGGTGATGTTTCTGTAATATCTATAATCTTTTAGGTCGTGTTTTGTGAACATTAGCTATATGTCAGTTTTTGATTTTTTATCGCAAGATCTTTCCAGTTGAATGACGCTTTTAAAACCAGCACTCATCAGCGCGCTTAACTCACTCAAATGCCATTTTAACCCATGTTTTGTACGTACATGGTGTATCAAAAAGGGACGACAGAAAATTAAGCACACACATTTTGCGAGGATAGAATATGGAGTTATTTTATTTGACATGGGGCCATAAACTTTTATTTTTATATTACTGTTCATTTTATACAACTGTTCATAGTACATAAATCATGGGAATCACACCGGAACAGCACATACCCGCATAACTCAACATAATGTCAATATTCCCTCTGGCAGCATACATTCATTAACCAACAAGCCGTGGCATTAACTCAGTATAATCATGGACTATTGCGAACCGTTTTGCAGCCTTCCCCATTACTGACGCGAAGACTCTCTGCATACTGCATCGGGTATCCATCCACAACAGTTTTGATACACCCCACAAAAATAAGTGTCCAGTCAGTTTAGGTCGACTGTGTCCTTCAGTTCGTCGTCCAAGTTGAAGTGTGTCCCTTTGAGGACGAAACACATGGAATTCGTAGGGTGTCGTGTGTGTGCTGTAGGGCGGATGGTGAAGCTGCTCCCGCTTGTACGTAGCCATTATACTTCGTTATCGTGGAGCAGAATCACACCCTCCGTGAGCGTTCCACGCCGTTTGCTCTTGATGGACTTGTGTAGGCTACGAAGTACCTCACAGTACATGTAACTGTTAATAGTTCTCCCGTGCTCGATGAATTCTGTGAGTATCGGATCTCGGACATCAAAAAAGATGTTGAGCGTCACCTTGCCTGCTGAGGGCAACAGTTTTCAGTTTTTAAGGGGAGATGACGACTCTACGTTCGCGTTTCTAGATGAATCTCTACCTTACCTCAAACCGGTATATGCAAATCTCAACAAGTTTGGTTGTTATGACGTTTCGTACCTTTTCATTTGAACACTCTTTACACATCTGCATCGGCGTCTACACTCCACAAGCCACATCACGATGGATGCTGGAGCGTAAGCCTGGTGCCCCTGTCATTTCCCCTCTCCCTTGATCCATTCACAAATGGCACGTGGGAGGAACGGCTTCGATAAACCTCCGAATGAACTCTAATTTCTCTGATTTTTTGTCATTGTCATTTCGCTAGACGTAATACTTCCCCCGACTGTTCTTCAAATGTGCGCTCTTGCAATCACGAATCTTCCGTGAGGCACAGAACCTCTCTTGTAGCTTCTGCCACTCGCGTTTGTTGAGCGTTACTGTCTCGCTCCCACTAAACCACCCCTTGATCCACAGCTCACCGTTCTGTCTCCCTTATCGGAGTAAGTGTCCCAGACCCAAGGACCTAAGGCCATTTCTGAAAAGGGTTGGCGTATTAGTACGGATTTGGAATTGCAAGTGGTAGTGGCATGGATATCTGGATAGCCTTCCTGAAGTGACCACTTCCACCGCAGTACGAGAATTCGTGTACCCGATCTCTTTCCGTCTTATGTTATCTCAAGTTTAAGTGTGAGAATGTTTTCTAAATGTTTGTACATGTTGTACCTGAAGCGGAACGTGGATATCACCACGTGTTCTTCTAGTCGCATGTGGGAAACCACCTAAAACCACATCCAAGATAGCGGGCAGGTTAACGCGCTACATTATCCCGGTGGGTCGTGAGAGTCCCACAAGGACACTGCGCCTGTCGTTTTAATAGAAGACCTTGAAAAATCTCGAAAATTACACATCGCATCAGAAAACAGTCATAATTCCAATTTGTTTGTCTCGGATCCACACTCGATACCATACGCGACCCGTCACCCAACACTGCGTGGGTGGCGTGGGGCAGCTTTGAAATCTTCAATGGGAGCCCCCTTTGGTTATTGCACATTACGATTACACTGCTAAATCTACTACATACGTTTTGTTTGAAGCATTTTCTTCGTTTCGCCGCAGATGGTTATCGGGGGAATAGAAATGGTACACAATCCTAATTTACGACAGCCACTCAGTGTCCGTTGAATATGAAATGGCACGTGCGACCCCACTTCCATGCTACGAGGATAGGACAGGTGAGTATTTCATAGTTTCTAATAGGAAACCACATTCCCAACGTTGTATTCCCAGAACATATCGAACAGGGAACTACTGCGACCAGAGCTCACGTATCGTGCAGACGTCAAACAGATAGCGCTCCAAATATTACAGTGCTTCCGCAGTGTCTATTGCCTGCACACCTACCAATCAATTAGAGAACAGATGTGCAAGTGGACGATGAATGTTGTGACCACAGAAGAAAAACTTTTAATGATCCTGATTTGCGAAGAATGTAGGTGAGATGTTTGGAGGCTGCTGTTGCCCTGTATGCCGAGCGTTTTCCAGAGAAAGCTCGCTGTCGTTCGTTCTTTTGCAGGGTTTTGAACGACTTTATGTCTCGTGGCAGAGTACAGACCGGCAAAAGGAAACAAAACAAGCGTGTTACAGGAAAAGCCAGTGAAATAGGTGTACTAGCGGTAGTGCACTACAACCCTGGATAGGCGCCCGTCAATTACACTGCGATTCCCTTATGTCCGTACGTAATATTGTCACAATACTGCATCGCCATAAGTATTATATACACCTCGTGTCACTGCATTAAGAACTTAATGGTGCCGATTTCCATAACCGAGTTGTGTTTTGTAAATAGGAGCGTCAACAAATGCAAATGACACCCACATTCTTTTCCGAGGTACTATTTTTAGATGAGTCTAATATTCACAAACCAAGGTAGCGTTAACTGGTATAACATGCTTTACTGGAGTGTAGATAATCCCCACTAGTTACGGTAAATTGACCATCAGCGTCCTAGGTCTGTTACGTATGGAGTGGCATCATGAGCAACAAACTCATTGGCCGGGGTTTTATCGACAGCACTTTGAATGGATGCAAATATCGAACGTTCTTGGAACAGGAACAACCGGAACTACTGCAGTTTGTCGATCGGGACATTCAACAATGTATGTGGTTTCAGCATTACAGTAGCCCAGCACGTTACGGAATTGAAGAGAGGGAGGTAATAGATCGTGTTTCTACTGGTCGGTGGATCGGTAGAGGTGGCCGTATTAGATGGCCAGCTAGGTCACAGTGTTTGACATCAGCGGATTTATTTCTAAGGTGATATGTAAAAGATAAGGTGTACCAGGACGACCCAACAGGCAGAGACGATATGGTCGACCGCATCGGAAACGCCTGTGGTGACATCCCCAAGGATATGCCTTTGTCCTGTGTACGGCGTTTGGTGGTACTACATATGAACACTTACTCTAATTGGAAAAGTAGAGTAGCGTTCGTCTCCAGCCACAGACACAGTGGTGTGTCGAATAGTTCACTGTTCGATATGTCGAGCAGTACAACGTTGCGAGTAGGATTGCCAATTAGAAGTTATGAAATGCTGGCCTGTTCTATCTTTGCAGCATCAAGGTGAGGTCCGACGTGCCATGGAGTAGCGTGTCGTAAATTACGACTGTGTACCCATTTCTAGTCCTGTGATTACAGCTTCATCTGTGGCGAAACGAAGTAAATACTTCAGACAAAACGTATGTAGATTTTGACGTAGAATCGTAATCTGGAATAAAAAAAGGGCGTTCCCACTGAAGATTTCACAGTCGCCCTCCCCCCTCTCCGCCTCCAACCACGCATGCGGTGGGCTGGCGGGTCGAGTGTGTATCGTTGGAAATATAACACTGAACTCTTTTCCGTCTGATGTTTTCAGTTAAATTGAATGTCTTGTGTATAAAAATGATATGTAAAAAAGTAGCACTTCTGGCACGGGTGGGGCATGGCATGACCTGTTTATGCTGGCGTCGTTTCCAGGCGGCGGTTGGCGCAGCGGAAAGAAAACGGATCGGTAATCCGGAGGTCGTGAGGTCGAAGCTCTATATTGAAATTTTTTTATTTTCTTGTTTTCAATGTTTACGTTACTTTTACGCAAAGAAACAGAAATAAAGCTCATTATATTACATTTTATTAAAAGATTCATAAAACTGATGAAGAGAAAAGACGAGAAGAAAATTTGCGATTGCAAATAAATTTCCAAGGGAGTGCTGTACTTCCTCCACGAGGACTCTACAAATAACTTTTCAAGACAGGGCTGTAATTAAAGCATACAGGACTTCCTATTCCGTTAGCCTCATTTTGAGTTTCGAGCAGCCCTTGCATCTGCAAGTGAGCAATAGGTTCTCCTACCGTGGGCGTTCAGGACGACGTTGCCACATGTAAATCAACAACACTGGAATACAAGTTTCTAAATTTATGTATGAAGTCCTCCTAAACTTCTTGCCGTCTCTTCCTGAAAACATATTTTTAATATCAAAATTTCATTTGCCTTTCTTTCTCGCAAACTTTAAGATTAAATAAATAAATATAGTATACTGAGGATTATTTCGGTTCATTTGCAGTGTAAGTAACACAAAATTGAAAACAAAAAGGGAAAGAAATTTCTCAATATGCTTTCGATCTCAGGATCGCTGGATTAGCGTTCTGCACTCTTTCTACTTCGGCAACGACTGCCTGGAAGTATGCGAACGTAAGTGGCACATGCATCAAGCGACCCGCGCAAAAAATGCTAAATTTTTTAAACGCTTCGCCATCTTGATCTCCCAATTCCGTCGCTTTCATCTCTATCCATGCCCTGCACATACAGAAATTTGACAGTATCGGTAACGAGAATAGGCTAGGTACCCTTCTCAGACTGATGAGCAGTAATCAAGAATTCGTCGAATAAGTGCGTTGTAAGCAACTTCTTTCGTGAATGAATTACATTTCCTTGAGACTCTCGGAATGAATGTCAGCCTGTCACCTGGTTTCCTTACGATTCGTTTTATGTATTCATTCCACTTTGGGTCGCTCCGAGTAGCTACTGCTAGATATTTAACCCTAGGTATTATTTCCATTGACTTCTCGCCGTCAACGAAATCGAACAGTAGTGAATGCCTTCGCAGTTTTATGCGCAACACTTAATATTTATTTATCTTGCCGTCGCTGCATCAAAGTCGATCCTCAACAGGTCCTCCTGCGCTTCGCTACACTCCTCTGGCTTGCATCCTACTACAGACAGCAACATTAGCTGTGAAGACCGGCAAGGAGCCTCCAAAGTTATCCTCAAAAATCATTAATATAATATATGTAGTAAAATAGGGCGATTCTTACTGACGTTTAAAAACCCGAAAAGCGACGTAGTTGACGCTGAGACAAGAAATTTAATACAAGACACTTGCGATCGCAAAAGCCACAAAGTACCTGAAAAGTGGTTTAAAAAACGTTGAACGTGTGACGTCACCAAATGTCGTACCTCGCCACATGTTGGACTTGTCGATCCTATCCTCGCCGGTAGTGGGCAGTGCCGCACATCGCTCCACTAGGCTATTCTTGACTTCGAATACATTTTGTAAATGTTATATGTTGTGAACGTAGAAGCTACAAATCATTGTCCTCACTGTAACCAAGTAACAGGTGTTCTTGTTTTGTGTTTCTTTTCTCTAGTGACCTCCTTTTTTTCTTTACGGTCTTTATTTAGTGAGGAGAACATAGATCACTAACTGGTAGCCATGCAATTCGCAACCTTACACTCATTAGTTTATGACCCAGTACGCTAGGTTTTCGTTTTACTGTACTATGCAATAGATCAGTTGCATCCGCGAAACCGAAAAATAAAATAGTAAATCTTACTCCAATGTAGACACATAGAGCTTAGCCGGCCAGTGTGACCGAGCGGTTCTAGGCGCTTCAGTCTGGAACCGCGCGACCACTACGGTCGCAGGTTCGAATCCTGTCTCGGGCACGGATGTGTGATGTCCTTATGTTAGTTAGGTATAAGTAGTTCTAAGTTCTAGGGGACTGATGACCTCAGAAGTTAAGTCCCATAGTGCTCAGAGCCATTTGAACCATTTGAACCATAGAGCTTAACGCAGTGCAAAAAATAGTGCTTGCCACAGACAAGACTCGAACCCTGATCAGTACACGTTGAAGTCACGCACATAGGCCCGGACCCCCGCCGATGTGAACACTTAACCTTGGTTGGGATGAACAGTTGTGACAGACCGATATTCATCTGTGGCGAGGTACGCCATCTGGTGACGTCAAATGTTCAAAAATTTATCATCCACTTTGGGGCGTTTCACGAAATTTGTGGCCCCAGGTGTCTTGTATTAAATTCCTTGTCTCAGTGTCATCTGTGTCACTTTTCGGTATTTCTTTATTTTTTTTTTTAACGTGAATAAGAAATACCCTGTATATGCAGACTGAAGTGACGAATGCAAGCCACACGGAGTGGCCGCGTGGTCTGAGGCGCCATGTCACGGATTGCGTGGCCCCTTCCGCCGGAGGTTCGAGTCCTCCCTCTGGGATTGATGTGTGTGTTGTTCTTAGTATAAGTTAGTTTAAGTAGTGTGTAAGTCTAGCAGTTTGGTCCCTTAGCAATTCACACACATTTGACGAACGAAAATTTGTACAAACACTGCTATTCGAACCAGAGTCTCCTGCTCACGAGGCAGATGCGCTAACCACTACTACATCCAGGCAGCGTGGCTTGGCATAACTATACGGACTATCCTAGAACGACTCCCTCATTCAAAATTCCCATTCACGCCTCATCCCTCTGGTATTCCCCTAAACTTGAACACTGCAGAGGCTCTACAACTGTATCGGAACAGCACCTCAGAATCGAACGGAAAGAGAGATCCTGCTTCAAACCTAGGCAAATGCGCTTCAATGAAATGAAAAGTTAGAAACTTGAAAAGTTCTCTGGAATCGTTTTGTTTCTCTTGGCTCTAGAACTCTTTGCTCGGGTATTCCTGAAAATGCTTTTACATATGTCAGTTTGTTCCATTGAGTGCAACTTGTTAATTTCTACCTGTAAAGAACTAATACTGTGTGTCAAATGTACACTGTGATGACGTTGAAAAGATAGCTCATCCGTCAGCAGCACAGTTGTACTAAAATAAGGCTTTGTCTCCAGCTGAACTAAGAATTTCCTTCTCTAATGGTGATGATTAATGTCATTGCTATTCTGAGTGCAAGAAAAGAAGAATTACATGATCCGCTGAGTGGAATGAACAATCTACTGAGTACAGTATATGGACTGAGAGTAAATCGAAGAAAGACGAAAGTAATGAGAAATAGCAGAAATGAGAAAAGCGAGAAACTTAACACGAGGACTGGTGGTTACGAAGTAGATCAAGTTAATGAATTCTGCTACCTAGGCAGAAAAATAATCCACGACGGACGGAGCAAGGAGCGCATAAAAGGCAGAGTAGCACAGGCGAAAAAGGCATTCCTGACCAACAAACATAGTCCTTAATTTGAGGAAGAAATTTCTGAGAATGTACGTTTGGAGTACAACATTGTATGGTAGTGAAACATGGACTGTGGGAAAACCGGAACAGAAGAGAATCGTAGCATCTGAGATGCTACAGGCGAATGTTGAAAATTAGGTGGACTGATAAGGTAAGGGATGAGGAGGTTCTGCACAGAATTGGAGAGGAAAGGAATATGTGGAAAACACTGAGGAGGAGAAGCGACAAAATGACAGGACATCCGTTAAGGTAGGTAGCATGGTCTTTCTTCTATTTACTCTCGATCCATATACTGTACTCAGTAGGCAGTTCATTACACTCAGCGGATGATTTAATTGATCTTTACTTTCACTCAGGATAGCAATATCATTGATCGTGACCATTAGAGGAGGAAATTCTTAGGTCA
The DNA here is from genome assembly GCF_023864345.2 of Schistocerca serialis cubense. NCBI lineage: Eukaryota > Metazoa > Arthropoda > Insecta > Orthoptera > Acrididae > Schistocerca > Schistocerca serialis. The sequence continues at coordinate 155,943,707 of NC_064646.1, read as the reverse complement.
GCTGGAGATAAACCCTTATTTTAGTTCCTAGCATGGTGCTAGAGGGAGATGTAGAGGGCAAAAACTGTAGAGGAATACGTCCAACAAATAATTGAGGAATTAATTTGCAAATGCTACTCTGAGATGTAGAGGTTGCCGCAGGAGAGGAATTCGAGGCGGGTCGCATCAAACCAGTCTGAGGACTGATGACCCGCCAAGGAAAAGGTGATGTCTTCGTTGATCTAAAACTCCCTGCAGTCGCAAGTGGCATACTATTGCTCACAGCATCCTTAAGACGACTGTCAATTTAATTAACGTCCTGATCTCATCGTACGCTAGTTATGGAAATGTTTCACGAGTGGTTGATAAATTATGGTATGCTAGCTCATCTACATGAGGAAGAGGTATTCGCTAATTCCGCTTCTGCGTACGCGTCCATTGCACTGTGCCAGAAGCCCAGAGCGCGATGAACGCTAGTTCCTAAAATTACGAACTCTGTTTTTGTCTCTGCAACTATGTAAAATGTATGAGTTTGATAATATACCGTTTGGCTTTGGAAAAATATCATCCACACAATTCCGAAGGTTAACAGCACATGCATCCAAGTTGCTGACAAGAGTAATATAAGATGATATACAGAAGAATGGAAAAGAAAACTGAGGTCGTAGGTTGCAAGTGCTACTCTGAGATGAAGAGGTTCGCACAGAAATTCGTCGCGGGCTTCATCAAGCGAGTCCGAAGACTGATGACTCATTTAAAAAAATCTACCGTGATTAATGAAATGGGTACCCGCCAATTCCGCTGTTGTGTGTGCGTCCACTGTACTGTACTAGAAACGCAGCGCACGTTGGAAGCTAGTTAACGTCAGTTAAGATCCCTTACAGGGTGACAAATACTGAACTATATGAAATAAAATCTTCATAACTTCTGAACGGTTTGCATTAGGGAGTTCAAACGACACGGTTGGCCGCGCGGCATCCACCTGCAAGGTTTTGTTTAGCGACGAAGCTTCATTCGGATGGGTTCGCCAGTAAGCAAACTTGGCGCATTTGGGGGACTGAGAAACCGCATTTCGCAATCGAGAAGTCTCTTTACCCTCAACGGGTGACTGTGTGGTTTGCAGTCTCCAGTCACGGAATAATAGATGCGATATTCGTTAATGGCACTGTGACTACCAAACGGTACGTGAAGGTTTTGGAAGATGATTTCAACCCCATTATCCAAAGTGGCCCTGATTTCGACAACATGTGGTTCATACAGGACGGAACTCGACCCCGTCGAAGCAGGAGAGTGTTTGATGTCATGGAGGAGCACTTTGGGGGCCGCATTCTAGCTCTGGAGTAGCCAGAGGCCACTGGCATGGGCCTCCACTGGCCGCCATATTCCCCGGATATGAACACATGCAACTCCTTTTTGTGGGACTATATTAAAGACAAGGTGCACGGCAATAACCCTAAAGCCATTGCTGAGCTGAAAACATCCGTTCAGAAGTCATCGACAGCATCAATGTTCCGACACTTCAGCGGGTCACGCAGAATTTTGCTATTCATCTGCTGCACATCATCGCCAAGTAGGTGCTACGCCGTCGCCAAGGTAGCCCCTGCGGGCCGGCAACACATCTAACACCACACAGGACCAAGGTTGTCTATGCCCAAGGCGTAACAACTGATAAACATCAACTGTTTTTGGAAACAGACATTCCGCGTACTGCTTCCTGCAGAGGAAATTCGAGATGGCCTGCAGGAAGTATTACTACACCAACATCTGATTGGCTGGCCAATACTATTTAAAGGCTAGAACCAGCACCGGACATAAGTTCATCCCGAATACCGACATCAAGGACGTCTCCACGGAAGACTACGTCTTCGCCATCGGAATAGGACTTGAAATTAAGTGTATATATGTTACCACGGACTCTTGTGGGAAACTTAGAAGTTATCTTTTGTTGCCTCTAGTAGGAAATTCTTACAGGCTTTGTGATTGGGACTTTTCGTTGTTATTCAGTCATATCCATGTAGACTCACGTAAATAAAAGTTGTGTTGTAAAAACTTTCAAATTGTCAGTTACAACAGTAGGTAGGCATATCGAACTTTCATAACCTAAATCCCAATATCTGTACTGTTTTTGCCCATTTAATAACGTGTGCACGCCGTAGTTTGTAACTATTTTACGTTTATTTTTTCGTATAGTTCAGTATTTGTCATCCTGTCGTACGTTCATGCTACGCGAAATGTAGACAGTGAACTGAGTTGAATGTCAGCACAAGTTGAGACGTAGTCGCTAAGTTGCAAGTCAACATTATGTATGTACTAAGATGGTATCTGTTCTTTCGGACATGTCCGAAAGAACAGATACCATCGGTGACCATGCAGCTCGTTAGAATGAAATTACAATGAAATGAACACCCTTAGTTGCTTACAGGCGTTGACATACGTCAACGGGGACATGAAAATTTGTGCACCTACCGGGACTCGAACCCAGGATCTCCTGCTTACTTGGCAGACGCTCTATCAACATTATTTTCGGTGAAGTGAGGCACCAAACACCGCCGGTAAATATAAGAAATACAACTTAACCACACTCACTCAAGTAGACAAGTCGGTTTCCAACTCTTACGTATCAGTTAGTTCATACGGGATATTGAAAGGTAGGATAAATAGTAAACTTGCTGACTATTTAGCAAAGGCAGCAAAAGAATGCCGTGATAATTTGTCGCTGTCGTAACTTACAAAAGTGCGTCCCATCTCATCAGTTTCATGTCCTGATTCGCCCTTCGCCTGGATGGCAGAGTCTGGTCCATATCGTACATTTAATAAATCGGTTAATAAGAGTTACCCTCGAATCAGCGCACGAGTTTGTAATTAACGCGTCGTAGCGCCGAAGCTAAAACAGCATAATAATTACGCGGCTGCCTTTGCGAGCGGCACAGCGCGTGTTGGTAATGTGTTTCCGCGCGACTGAACTTAACGAGATATGCGATCCGCTTAGCGCCGAATGGCTAAGTTTACGCTGCTGGTGAGTTATGCTAATGCGACGGGCCGACAGTTACTGTTATTAACAACCTGGCAGCGCTTAAGTCCGTGAGTAATGACAACTTAGCGTAAACCAAATTCGTTGCGGTACCTAGATGACCAAATGTGGTGGCAACACAAGTAATTGTTGCCTCCCGTCAACTCTCCCAAATCCCTTTAGTGCATTCCTGCTTGATGATTTATCGTGTATCATTTGTTATTCATTCGTTCACCGAGAAATTGGTTAAAAAACTTGTTTCAAATGTTCTACATCTGTGCGACATTAGTCCACATTACAAGAAAATGATTTCTGTAATGCAGAGCTTTAGCAGATGGGTTGATACGCTACTAAGAAATTTTTCTCAGGTACCTGAAACGTGTTTCGCATGCAGCACGATACAGGAGGAAGTTCACGGCAGCCAGGAATTTGTCTCTACTGGGGTCAAAGGGACATATTGCTTCAGGGAGACGGTTTTCCTGTCGTGCCAGCTAACGTACTTGTAATGCGAATACATGTGCGACTCCACTAGACGCCGTAGCCTCTTGAAGTGCTACTGAAGTGCAGCGTTATGTCTGGACGGGAATAAAACGTTCCTGGAACTACAGCCTGTGGTCGGTGAAATCTACTATCCATTCGCAGTGTGGTTCCTTCCAGTCATTAAGGCAAGACGAAGTGCTTTTAACACTTATCCGGACTGAACACTGCACTCTAATAAGTAAAGTTCTCCTCCAATGTTAGGACCTACCAATGTGCGGTACACCTGGTGTAGATTTGTCGGTGCGTCACATTTTGTTGAAACGCGCTATATAGGCTTAACGAAGCGCTTTTCATTATTCGGCGGGTCTCTCGTTTTTGGAATAACATCATATTTGGAAACGGTAGCTAAATTTTTGTACAAAATCCCATCGCGTATCCAAAGTTTTAGTTATTAGGTTGTAGTCTTCCTAAAGCACTGAACTTAAACTGTGGAATATATAATGTTCCACTTATGTTTGTGTTGTACTTAATGTACATGTGTCTTTGTGTTCTTTCTGGTACGTTCACGTATCACTATGAAATAGTATCTACGGACCGTTGGGGGATTACACAACCAACAACGAATACTTTTAAAAAAGTTTATTTTAAGACAACTGTTGATGGTGTTGAGACAACAACCAGCAACAAATTTATTTTCAGTTTCTTTATTCAAAAAGTACCGTTACCGGTTTCGAATCATCACAATTCATCTTCAGACGGTTTTCATGCTTTCATTAGAACATGTGGTGCATTTTTTTTTATAGATTAATTGTCGTGAAATGTCGGTTTGGAGTCTTTCACGACAATTAATCTGCAAGAAAAATGCACCACATGTTCTAATGAAAGCATGAAAACCGTCTGAAGATGAATCGTAATGATCCGAAACCGGTAACGTCACCTTTTGAATAAGAGAACTGAATATAAATTTGTGGCTGGTTGCTATCTCAACACCATCAACATTTGTCTTCAAATAACAGCCACGGTCTCCAATCATGTCATCATATGACAAAATTGCATTCAGGTTTATTTTATATCCGTTACCAGTTTATAGCCATTATGTCCACTTTCAGATGTCTACACTTATTTTCATACATTGTCAGAATTGTCAGCAGCATTAAAATTTGTAAGTTGTTAGCGCTACATTGTGTGTTGCACCGACGAGTTGCATAAAATAGAAAATGTGCATATATATAAAGTGAACGAGATTTATGCATTTATATTTGTTTTAGTGAACGCCATTTATGCTGTAATAATAAGAATTCATATAGAAACATACTTGTTTGTGCTGTCAGCTTTATGTTAATCAAGCCTGCTTTCTATTGTGGTCAAATACGTTGCCCCCTTTTAAACACTGTAATGTCTTCAACCAATTAGTATCCTGTCAGTTACTTCCTAAGAGTGTTCAGTGCTAAAAAATATAGCACAAAAAATCTTCTGTGAAACACTTGGTCTTGTAGCCCTTAAACAACCTATTTACACGTTTACGTTATTAATTTTTTTATTAGCTTGTTAGATTTCCCATGCACCCTTTCGTTAAGCAGATAACTTTTACTTGTAGTAAAAAATGTTACGTATTAAGAACATGTCCCAAATTTCAGCTATCATGATGGTTGGTTAGGTCACCGGTCAAATCGGATTAGGGAAGGTAGTCGGCCATGCGCTTTCATAGAAACCATCCCGGCATTTGCCTGAAGTCATTTAGGGAAATGAAGGAAAACCTCGCTAAGCACTGCGCCACCTCACATGGTGCTCTTTTGAATACTGTGAAATACTCATGTGGCACAGTTGATTGTATAAAATCCTATGCGTATGCTTTTACATTTGGACACTTTGGCCTTCCTTCCAGCGCTACATGAGGATAAAAATGGACAAAACAGCACTCACTAGAACAGGATTAAGTGCACAGAACTGTCACTATATGTCTTCAATTGCATGAATATTAATATATAACACAGGTCGCACATACAGTATGTAAAAGTGACGTCAACTACCTACATATGTTTACGCAGTACAGGAGGAGACCACACGTTGCTGGTGATTCTGACGTCACTCTCAAATACGTGTGGCGATCTGAAGATGAACGCTGTAGGTCGCAGGTGCACCCGTGGTCTAGGAGTAGAGTCTTTGATTGGTAATAATATTTCGAACGCCACACTGCTTACATCTTGAGTAAGAATCTGTAAGAACAATAATTTAAAAGAGCTTTGCAAGACTTGAGATCAAGTAAGGTAGAAGGGATACATAACATTCCATCGGAATTTCTGATATAATAGGGGGAAGTGGGAACAAGACGAGTATTTACGTTGGTGTGCAGAATGTACGAGACAGGAGGTATACTGTGAGGCTTTTGAAAAAAAAACATCATCCACACAGTTCCGAGTATAGCAAGTGAACACAAGAGCGATAATTATCGCAGAATTAGCTTTAACAGCTCATGCATCCAAGTTGCCGAAAAGAATAATACAAAGAATCAAATTGAGAATCAATTAAATGACAATGAGTTTGGCTTTAGGAAAAGTAAAGGCATGAGGAAGGCATTTCTGACGTTGCGGTTGATAATGAAAGCAAGATTGAAGAAAAATCAAGATGAGTGCATTGGATTTATTGTCCTGGAAAAAGCGATCGACAGTGCAAAATGCTGCAAGATGTTCGACATGCTGAGAAAAATAGCGAACAATAGGAGTGGAAGATTAAAAATGAAGTGCTCGGATAAAAAAAAAAGGTGTTAGACAGGGCCGTACCCTTTCACCGCTAGTGTTCAATGTACGTAGAACGAGCAATGACGGAAATAAAAGAAAGGTTCAAGAGTGGAATTAAAATTCGAGGTGGAAGGATGTCAGTGATAATATTCGCTGTTGACATTACTTTCCTCAGTGAAAGTGAAGAAGAATTACAGTATCTGATAAGCAGAATGAACATTCTACTGAGTGCAGTATATGGATTGAGAGTAAATCGAAGAAAGACGAAAGATATAGCAGAGACAATAGCGAGACACTTAACATTAGAGCCGGCCGTGGTGGCCGTGCGGTTCTAGGCGCTCCAGTCCGGAGCCGCGTTGCTGCTACGGTCGCAGGTTCGAATCCTGCCTCGGGCATGGGTGTGTGTGATGTCCTTAGGTTAGTTAGGTTTAAGTAGTTCTAAGTTCTAGGAGACTGATGACCACAGCTGTTGAGTCCCATAGTGCTCAGAGCCATTTGAACCATTTTTTGAACTTAACATTAGAAATGGGGATCAGGAAGTTGATGAAGGAATTCTGCTACCTAGGAAGCGAAGTAATCCATGACCAACAGAGCAAGGAAGAGATAAAATGCAGACTAACACTGGCGAAAAGGGCATTCCAGACCAAGAGACCTGAGAATTTACGTTCGGATCACAGCATTGTATGGTAGTGAAACATGGATTTTGGGAAAAATGAGAACAGAAGAGAATCGAATCACTGGGATATAGTGCTTCAGAAGAATGATAAGATAAGGAATGAATCGGTGAAGATATGAATATGTGGCAAACACAGATTAGAAGAAGGAGCAGGATGATAGGACATCTTTTCAGAGATTACCTTCCATGGTACTATAGGGAGCTGTAGAGAGTAAAACTTTAAAGCACGACAGAAATTGGAATGCATCCAGCAGATAACTGAGAACATAGGTTGTAAGTGCTACTCAGAGATGAAAATGTTGGCACAGGAAATGAAAAAAAAAGAGATCTGTCCAGCCAACGGCCATTTCCTTTTCGGTTTCTGTAAATTTTTCTTGCAGCATTCCGTATAAGCTTCCGTGCACTTCACATTGATTTCATTGCTAAGTGACTTGTATTGTTGTGTTCCTGTCTTTCCGTAGGTCTACATTTTTGCCCTTCCTCCTGTCTCCGATTAATTGATGTATTTTTGGCCGCCAACTGTGGACGAGCGGTCGCAGGTTCGAATCCTGCCTCGGGCATGGATTTGTGTGATGTCCTTAGTTAGGTTTAAGTAGTTCTAAGTGTAGGGGACTGATGACCTCAGATGTTAAGTCGCATAGTCCTTAGAGTCATTTGAACCGTTGGAATTGATGTATTTCTTCCGTTACCCGAAGTTTCTCCGCTATTATTTCCTCCTGTCTATATTTCTTTGTCAAACTTCTGTGATTATCAGTTTATTTACATTCCTCATCGACAGAGCTACGCCGGCCGGTGTGGCCGAGCGGTTCTAGGGGCTTCATTCTGGAACCGCGCGACCGCTACGGTCGCAGGTTCGAATCCTGCCTCGGACATGGATGTGTGTGATGTCCTTAGGTTAGTTAGGTTTAAGTAATTCTAAGGTCTAGGGAACTGATGACCTCAGATGTTAAGTCCCGTAGTGCTCAGAGCCACTTGAACCATTTTTGACAGAGCTACTTACGCTGTTATTAGTTATTGCAGTATCCACTGCAACAGAAAACCTCAAAAGCACGTTGTCGCTCCTCAATACTTGTTTGCACGACGTCATTACGCACTATGCGAAGAAAAGTTGATATTTACGGTTTTTGTGATATATAGTTGAAATCAATCACAGATTTCAAGAAATAAACGGCTTGTTGTGTTAGCATACACATGTAGCAGTACAGTTAACCTAATTTCTCCCAAATTTCCTATATTAATGCGATGAGTATTGTTCTTGTAACTGGTCACCTGAAACGGTAACAAACAGTTCCAAACATTGTATGGTCAGTTTTCTCTTTTGCAAGTGGGAGAGTGCTACTTCTTCAGTGAATTCCCGCATTTATTGTCCTGTGAGCCATTTAGTTCGCAGCTTCCACCGGAAATATCAATCTGGCAGGAAGCATTTAGTTTTGTGATGGTTCCTCAACAATATGTGTGGAATTTTTTATTGTGCTTTTATACGAAATGACTTGCATGTACGGTTTTTACACAAAACAAGCTTGTATGTTTTATGGCTTTTGATTAACCCATTATAGACGTGAAAACAATGCGAAGATAAGAAGCATAATGCGTTAGAAAATGTTGGCTTTTGGAGAAAACTCATGCAGTGACTTAGACGTAAGGGGTAGCGAAAGGGAAACCGAACACCCGACACATCGCGACCATAGAATGGTTCCATTTAAAAGTAATCACTACACGCGTTAAGACTTTAACCCACTGGTAGACGAGACGATCGGATCTTGTTCCGTCCGCAGAAGGGTCCACAACCGCACCCACTCTTGAATTTCCTTCTACAACTGAAACCGACGTCCACACTTGTCTTTCTTCATGTTGTCAAAAGTGTGAAAATCGCACAGTGAAATATCCTGGATGTACCGAGAAAGTTTCAGTGTTTCCCATCCAAATTGGTGAAGCGTAGCCTTCGTCCGATTGACAGTATTTGTGTGTGTGTGTGTGTGTGTGTGTGTGTGTGTTTGTGAATGTGTCTGTGGGGAGGGGGGCATTACCGTGCAGGGTTCCGTCCAACAGCATTGCTCGCCGGTTTGACTTCATGGCTCATCGCAGTTTCTGTAAAGTGTCTTCATATCGCTGCTCACTGATTGTGGCTCTTCGCTCGTGGAACTCGACGACTAGAAGGCGCCTACATTCGAAGAAGATGGTTATCATCGCCTTACCAGAGCTTACTTGCACAGCTTTGGGTTTCTTTGGAGGTGGCGCCTTGGGATATTCTCACTGTTGGCTTTGCCGTCTGCCCTCGGGCTGTCGAACGGAATAATCCTGTTGCACGATGACGACCGCTGCCGACATTTCCAATCGGACGACGGCAAAGGTTTAGCGATTTCGTTGGGAAACTTTCACGCGTCCTCAGTACAGCCCTGATGTTTCAAAGTGTCATATTCACTACTCTGGCGACCTTAAGTGCGATTTGCGTGAAGGTCGGTTTCAGTATGATTAGAAAGTGAAAGAGTCGGTGCGGTTGTGGATCCGTCAGCTGCCGACAGCGTTCTACGAAACAGAATTTGTGAGATAAATGTCTTAACGCGTGTGGTGATTACTGTTGAATGGATCCATTCTGTGGTCCCGTTGTGACGATTATTCGGTTTCTTTTTGATTGCCCCTCATATTAACATACTGCCATCAGAAAATGTAAGTCAGTCATCAAGTGTTAGATCTGAGGATAACATTTTTACGACAAATTTTCCTCATCGGTGGATGACATGTCTGGGATCTTGTTTCTAGAAGAACAGATTTTCTGTGTTCTGGAGTGCTTCACTTCGAAAATCAACACGTCGTCATTCTGGAAATACACCCAGCTGCCGATAGACAGATGACGGACCTTCTTTTTCCCGGCGTACTGCTTCAGTCCGACGTGGCAAAGACGCAACAGGTCGTAGGAAGTTCCCAGCAGACATGTTGAGCCGTGCTGCCTCTATAGCCGTCCATAATTGCGAAAGTGTTGCCGGTCCATGATTTTGTGGACGAACTGACCTCTGGATTATGTCGAATAAATATTCGATGGGTTTCATACTGGACGATCTTGGTGGCTAAATCATTCGATCAAATTATCCAGAATGTTCTTCAAACAAATCGAGAACAACTGTGGCCCGGTAACATGGACCATTGTCATCCATAAACATTCCATCGTTGTTTGTAAACATTAAGTCCATGAAAGACTGAAAATGCTCTCAAAGTAGCTGAATATAACCATTTCCAGTCAATAGTCGGTTCAATTGGACCAGACGATCCAGTCCGTTACATGTAAACACTGCCAACACCGTTATGGAGCCACCACAAGCTTCCACAGTGCCTTCTTGACTACTTGGGTCTATGGCTTCATGCGGTCTGTTCGACACTCGAACCTTACCATCAGTCCCTACCAAATGAAACTGACACACAAGTGACCAGGCCATCGTTTTCCAGTCGTCTAGGGTCTACATCTACATCTACAATTATACTCCGCAAGCCACCCAACGGTGTGTGGCGGAGGGCACTTTACGTGCCACTGTCATTACCTCCCTTTCCTGTTCCAGTCGCGTATGGTTCGCGGGAAGAACGACTGTCTGAAAGCCTCCGTGCGCGCTCTAATCTCTCTAATTTTACATTCGTGATCTCCTCGGGAGGTATAAGTAGGGGGAAGCAATATATTCGATACCTCATCCAGAAACGCACCCTCTCGAAACCTGGCGAGCAAGCTACACCGCGATGCAGAGCGCCTCTCTTGCAGAGTCTGCCACTTGAGTTTATTAAACATCTCCGTAACGCTATCACGGTTACCAAATAGCCCTGTGGCGAAACGCGCCGCTCTTCTCTGGATCTTCTCTATCTCCTCCGTCAAACCGATCTGGTACGGATCCCACACTGATGAGCAATACTCAAGTATAGGTCGAACGAGTGTTTTGTAAGCCACCTCCTTTGTTGATGGACTACATTTTCTAAGCACTCTCCCAATGAATCTCAACCTGGTACCCGCCTTACCAACAATTAATTTTATATGATCATTCCACTTCAAATCGTTCCGCACGCATACTCCCAGATATTTTACAGAAGTAACTGCTACCAGTGTTTGTTCCGCTATCATATAATCATACAATAAAGGATCCTTCTTTCTATGTATTCGCAATACATTACATTTGTCTATGTTAAGGGACAGTTGCCACTCCCTGCACCAAGTGCCTATCCGCTGCAGATCTTCCTGCATTTCGCTACAATTTTCTAATGCTGCAACTTCTCTGTATACTACAGCATCATCCGCGAAAAGCAGCATGGAACTTCCGACACTATCTACTAAGTCATTTATATATATTGTGAAAAGCAATGGTCCCATAACACTCCCCTGTGGCACGCCAGAGGTTACTTTATCGTCTGTAGATGTCTCTCCATTGATAACACCATGCTGTGTTCTGTTTGCAAAAACTCTTCAATCCAGCCACACAGCTGGTCTGATATTCCGTAGGCTCTTACTTTGTTTATCAGGCGACAGTGCGGAACTGTAGCGAACGCCTTCCGGAAGTCAAGAAAAATAGCATCTACCTGGGAGCCTGTATCTAATATTTTCTGGGTCTCATGAACAAATAAGGCGAGTTGGGTCTCACACGATCGCTGTTTCCGGAATCCATGTTGATTCCTACATAGTAGATTCTGGGTTTCCAGAAATGACATGATACGCGTGCAAAAAACATGTTCTAAAATTCTACAAGAGATCGACGTAAGAGATATAGGTCTATAGTTTTGCGCATCTGCTCGACGACCCTTCTTGAAGACTGGGACTATCTGTGCTCTTTTCCAATCATTTGGAACCCTCCGTTCCTCTAGAGACTTGCGGTACACGGCTGTTAGAAGGGGGGCAAGTTCTTTCGCGTGCTCTGTGTAGAATCGAATTGGTATCCCGTCAGGTCCAGTGGACTTTCCTCTATTGAGTGATTCCAGTTGCTTTTCTATTCCTTGGACACTTATTTCGATGTCAGCCAATTTTTCGTTTGTGCGAGGATTTAGAGAAGGAACTGCAGTGCGGTCTTCCTCTGTGAAACAGCTTTGGAAAAAGGTGTTTAGTATTTCAGCTTTACGCGTGTCATCCTCTGTTTCAATGCCATCATCATCCCGGAGTGTCTGGATATGCTGTTTCGAGCCACTTACTGATGTAACGTAAGACCAGAACTTCCTAGGATTTTCTGTCAAGTCGGTACATAGAATTTCACTTTCGAATTCAATGAACGCTTCACGCATAGCCCTCCTTACGCTAACTTTGACATCGTTTAGCTTCTGTTTGTCTGAGAGGTTTTGGCTGCGTTTAAACTTGGAGTGGAGCTCTCTTTGCTTTCGCAGTAGTTTCCTAACTTTGTTGTTGTACCACGGTGGGTTTTTCCCGGCCCTCACAGTTTTACTCGGCACGTACCTGTCTAAAACGCATTTTACGATTGCCTTGAACTTTTTCCATAAACACTCAACATTGTCAGTGTCGGAACAGAAATTTTCTTTTTGATCTGTTAGGTAGTCTGAAATCCGCCTTCTATTACTCTTGCTAAACAGATAAACCTTCCTCCCTTTTTTTATATTCCTATTAACTTCCATATTCAGGGATGCTGCAACGGCCTTATGATCACTGATTCCCTGTTCTGTACATACAGAGTCAAAAAGTTCGGGTCTGTTTGTTATCAGTAGGTCCAAGATGTTATCTCCACGAGTCGGTTCTTTGTTTAATTGCTCGAGGTAATTTTCGGATAGTGCACTCAGTATAATGTCACTCGATGCTCTGTCCCTACCACCCGTCCTAAACATCTGAGTGTCCCAGTCTATATTTGGTAAATTGAAATCTCCACCTAAGACTATAACATGCTGAGAAAATTTATGTGAAATGTATTCCAAATTTTCTCTCAGTTGTTCTGCCACTAATGCTGCTGAGTCGGGAGGTCGGTAAAAGGAGCCAATTATTAACCTAGTTCGGTTGTTTAGTGTAACCTCCACCCATAATAATTCACAGGAACTATCCACTTCTACTTCACTACAGAATAAACTACTACTAACAGCGACGAACACTCCACCACCGGTTGCATGCAATCTATCCTTTCTAAACACCGTCTGTACCTTTGTAAAAATTTCGGCAGAATTTATCTCTGGCTTAAGCCAGCTTTCTGTACCTATAACGATTTCAGCTTCGGTGCTTTCTATCAGCGCTTGAAGTTCCGGTACTTTACCAACGCAGCTTCGACAGTTGACAATTACAATACCGATTGCTGCTTGGTCCCCGCATGTCCTGACTTTGCCCCGCACCCATTGAGGCTGTTGCCCTTTCTGTACTTGCCCAAGGCCATCTAACCTAAAAAACCGCCCAGCCCACGCCACACAACCCCTGCTTCCCGTGTAGCCGCATGTTGCGTGTAGTGGACTCCTGACCTATCCAGCGGAACCCGAAACCCCACCACCCTATGGCGCAAGTCGAGGAATCTGCAGCCCACACGGTCGCAGAACCGTGTCAGCCTCTGATTCAGACCCTCCACTCGGCTCTGTACCAAAGGTCCGCAGTCAGTCCTGTCGACGATGCTGCAGATGGTGAGCTCTGCTTTCATCCCGCTAGCGAGACTGGCAGTCTTCACCAAATCAGATAGCCGCCGGAAGCCAGAGAGGATTTCCTCCGATCCATAGCGACACACATCATTGGTGCCGACATGAGCGACCACCTGCAGATGGGTGCACCCTGTACCCTTCATGGCATCCGGAAGGACCCTTTCCACATCTGGAATGACTCCCCCCGGTATGCACACGGAGTGCACATTGGTTTTCTTCCCCTCTCTTGCTGCCATTTCCCTAAGGGGCCCCATTACGCGCCTGACGTTGGAGCTCCCAACTACCAGTAAGCCCACCCTCTGCAACTGCCCGGATCTTGCAGACTGAGGGGCAACCTCAGGAACAGGACCAGCAGCCATGTCAGGCCGAAGATCAGTATCAGCCTGAGACAGAGCCTGAAACCGGTTCGTCAGACAAACTGGAGAGGCTTTCCGTTCAGCCCTCCGGAATGTCTTTCGCCCCCTGCCACACCTTGAAACGACCTCCCACTCTACCACAGGTGAGGGATCAGCCTCAATGCGGGCAGTATCCCGGGCAAGCACACTCGTAGTCCGATCGGGGGATGCGTGGGACGAGCTGGCCGTCCCCGACAAACCCCCATCCGGACCCCCACAGTGATGCCCATTGGCAACAGCCTCAAGCTGTGTGACCGAAGCCAACACTGCCTGAAGCTGGGAGCGAAGGGATGCCAACTCAGCCTGCATCCGACCACAGCAGTTGCAGTCCCTATCCATGCTAAAAACTGTTTTGCAAAGAACGTCTGAACTAATCTACAGAGAGCGCAAACAAATCGACAAAATTTAAACGGTTATTAAAGTACAAGATTGCCTAGTAAATGCAGTAATGCTGCTACTTGCGCACTGCTGACACTGCTCGGCGGCGGAAGGAGACTACGCGAATTTACACTATTCAGGTACTAAAACGCGATGCTACAACTCTCAAATACTATAATACGCCCGAAATTTATGAATTAAACAATGCAAGTATCAAAAACACGCAAAGTAATTAAGAATTAAACTATGTAACAAATGAGTGAGCACACACCGATACGGTCACGAGCTTGGGAGAGACGCTGCAGGCGACGTTGTGCTGTTAGCAAAGGCACTCACGTCGGCCATCTGCTGTCATAGCCCACTAACGCCAAACTTTGCCACACTCTCCTAAAGGATATGTTCGTCGTGCGTCTCACGTAAATTTCTGTGATTATTTCTCTCAGTGTTGCTTGTCTTTTAGCAATGACAACTCTACGCAAACGCCTCTGCTCTCGGTCGTTAAATAAAGGCTGTCGGCCACTGCGTTGCCTGTGGACCAAAGGTGGGCCAAAGTGCTTGCTCAATCTGTGAAGCTTTTTGTTGAACACATCGTACAATTTTTCTGAAATTGTAATCTTTTGTTCGCTTGTACAACACCTCCACCGATTTCCGTCCCAATCGGAAAATTTCTCCGTGGCACGTCGCTGTTTTTGTTTTAGACAGTATTTATTTCAGTGAAACTTCCTGGCACATTAAAACTGTGTGCCGGACCGAGACTCGAACTCGGGACCTTTGCCTTCACAGAAGCTCTCCTGCGAAAGGCAAAGGTCCCGAGTTCGAGTCTCGGTCCGGCACACAGTTTTAATCTGCCAGGAAGTTTCATATCAGCGCACACTCCGCTGTAGAATGAAAATTTCATTCTATAAACATCCCCCAGGCTGTGGCCAAGCCATGTCTCCGCAATATCCTTGCTTCCAGGAGTGCTAGTTCTGCAAGGTTCGCAGGAGTGGTTCTGTGAAGTTTGGAAGGTAGGAGAAGAGGCACTGGTGGAGTTAAGGCTGTGCGGATGGGGCGTAAGTCGTGGTTGGGTAGGTCAGTTGGTAGAGCACTTGCCCGCGAAAGGCAAAGGTCCCGAGTTCGAGTCTCGGTCTGGCTCACAGTTTTAATCTGCCAGGAAGTTTCATATCAGCGCACACTCCACTGTAGAGTGAAAATTTCATTCTAGATTTATTTCAGTGTTTTTATACGATGTTACATGTTTGGTTTTTTGTTGAATTATTCACCATGTAATGGTAGTTCCTTTCTTTTCTCTTTCTGTGACGTCGTATGTTTGGAGCGGCAGTATGACTACAAACAAAGACCAATTAACATTAAAATTTCAAGCGGGTACGTTGAGGGTTCATCGGGAAAAGCGAACAGCCATTTCGCAACTTATGCATTTGCAACTCTATACGTCCACTGACCTCGACATTCCGTAGGATTAAGACGAACGCAAAGAGAAAAAGCAGAGATTCGAGAAAACTTTATAGACTCGGCGTCCGTCAGTCAGGCTACTACGCCGATGTTTGAAATATCAGTCAGGATGGAGTTCTCCTGTGGCAACACGACCAGTGGGTGCGGGTTTAAATTTAGCCCCTACTACCGGATGCCCGTAGCAATCGCGTCAGGAGGTGCCGCATCAGCACATCATTAAGCGCCGAGAGGGCCGGGTGGACCGCGATACGCCCTCCACAGCGACGCCTTCGCGACCACTCGACGGGTCGGCGCGGCAGTTGCCGGCCCGGTAGGTGGCGGCAAGAAGTGTCCGTCCTCGGAGGGGCCCGCGCGCCGGCTGTTAGCGCCCGCTCCGGCGCTGCCTCGAGACGTCCGCTCGATACGACGTCGGCCCATAGCTCTGGATCTGCAACAGGTAGCGCGGCCGGCCGCATGCTGGACGAGGTATCGACCCCGGGACGACGCTGCGGCGGCGATGCGGAATGTCGCCTCCCGCTGGGGCCGACACTTAGAATGCCCGACATTTGCCACACTTGCCCCTTCGCCAGGTAGCTTGAGTAGCGATCCTTCAGGTAAGGGACGCCCTTCCTCGTACTTCTTCTGTCCGCTTGCAAACCGCCGTCTCCACATCTTACTCGATACAACCAGTATGTAAGGGACCTTCTTCTGCCTCGTGATGACTGGGTGTTATGTGATGTCCTTAGGTTAGTTAGGTTTAAGTAGTTCTACGTTCTAGGGGACTGATGACCTCAGATGTTCAGTCCCATAGTGCTCAGAGTCATTTGAACGGACGTTCTTCTTCGACATCTTGGCGAAATACAGAGCTTCTTTTCCGAAATCGAAATATTTATAACTTTTCGAAACGAAAGCAATACCGACGATTATGTTAGTATGTAATTAGTTCTACCAAGTATAAATATACCGGGTGATCAAAAAGTCAGTATAAATTTGAAAACTGAATAAATCACGGAATAATGTAGATAGAGAGGTACAAATTGAAACACATGCTTGGAATGACATGGGGTTTTATTAGAACCAAAAAAATACAAAAGTTCAAAAATGTCCGACAAATGGCGCTTCATGTGATCAGAATAGCAAAGTAAGACAAAGCAAAGATGTTGTTCTTACAGGAAATGCTCAAAATGTCCACCATCATTTCTAAACAATAGCTGTAGTCGAAGAATAATGCTGTGAACAGCACTGTAAAACACGTCCGGAGCTATGGTCAGGCATTCGCATCAGATGTTGTCTTTCAGCATCCCTAGAGATGTCGGTCGATCACGATACACTTGCGACTTCAGGTAACCCCAAAGCCAATAATCGCACAGACTGTGGTCTGGAGACCTGGGAGGCCAAGCACGACGAAAGTGGCGGCTGAGCATACGATCATCACCAAACGACGCGTGCAAGAGGTCTTCCAAGGGTCTAGCAATATGGTATGGAGCTCCATCCTGCATAAACATCGTACGTTCCAGTCAGGCCGGGGATGATGCGATTCTGTAACATACAGGCGCACCTCTCACCCGTCACGGTAGCAGTTACTGACCTTTTTGCTGTGCAGCGCCATCTGTCGGATATTTTGTGAACTTTGTTTCTTTTTGGTTCTAATAAAACCCCATGTCATTCCAAGGATGTGGGCCAATTTTTACCTCTCTATCTATATTATTCCGTAGTTTATTAAGTTTTCAAATTCATACTGACTTTTTTATCACCCTGTAGATCCCTCTGTCTGTAGGGTAGCTTCCTTTCTCGCTTACTGATTGCGATAGAAACAGTCCATCGGCATGCGAGCAACAAGAAAGAAACGATGTAGAGAGAGTGCGAATGTACGCTAATCATTTCTTTTTTATCACTGCATTTGTATTACAACAACTGCATGCCCAAACGACGATAAAGAAAGAAGAAATGGGATTGTGAATGTTTGACAAGAAGAACGACATACTCCATATCAATTTACTGTGTAAAATCCTATATCCCTTGCGGGAACACATAAGTTAATAAAGTGTAGCGGGGCAATGTTCAAAACATGGCTGAAAATACGTTCACTAAATATAGATATTCCCATTGAGACAATTATGTCTAGTTTTGATAAAGAGGTAAGAACATCTACGACTGACATGTCATCTAAAGTCGACGTACAATTTTAAAATGATAGAAATAAGTAAATGAAGTAATACAAAATGCTATGCTTGTAACGTACGTTGTTGTTCTACATTGTTTAGCTCTGGTATTTACACGGTCACAGAGAAAGCATCCTAGGTTTTGGACGGAAAAGCTGTAATTGCAATGATCTGCACTACAATAGAAACAAGAAGCACAACTTAAGGAAAAATAATGAAATGTGTGTTTCAGCTCACAAGCGACATTGAAGCAGATAGTGCCTGTGATTTAGTATGGAGAGAGGTTATACTCGACAACCGGAATAAATTAATAACTGGCTCCTTTTACCGATCCCCTATCTCAGATGAAACAGTTGCTGAACAGTTCAAAGAAAACTTGAGTCTCATCACAAATAGGTACGCTACTCATACAATTATGGTTGACAGTGACTTCAATCTACGTTCCGTATGTTGACAAAAATACATTTTCAGACCCTATTGTAGATAGAAAACAACTTCCGTAATTGGTCTAAATGCTTTTTTTAAAATTATTTTGAACAATTAGTTCACGAGGCCATTCAAATTGTAAATAGTTACGAAAACACACTTGACCTCTTAGCCACAAATGATCCTGAGCATCTCGACGGATACAGGGATTAGTGAACACACAGTCGAGCGAGGCTCAATTCCGTAACAAAAAAATTCACCAAAACTACACGCGAAATGTATCTATTTATAAAAGCAGCTAAAAATTCGGTTGACGTCTTTCTAAGCGACAGTCTCCAAACCTTCCAAGCTATGTAAGGGAAGACCATATGTGGCTTAGGTTCAAAGAAATAGTATCAACAGCACTCGAGAGATTCATACCACATAAATTAATAAAAGACGGAACTGATCCCCCATGATACGCAAAACACGACAGAAAGCTGCTGCAGGAGCACCGAAAAAGGCACGTATAATTTAGACGAACGCAAAATGTCCAAGATTGGCAAAGTTTTACTGAGGCTCGAAATTTGGGGCGGATTTCAATGTGAGATGCATTTAATAGTTTTCACAAAGAAAGTCTCTCTAGAAATGTGGCGGAAAATCCAAAGAGATTTTGGTACTGTGTTAAGTAAACAAGCGGAAAGGTTGCGTGACAGCGACAGAGATGAGGAGGAGGAGGAGGGGGAAGGAGACAAGGGACCCAACCCTTCGGAGCAGGTAAAATCGTGGCAAATGTCCGTCGTGACAAATGTCCGCACACCGACACATATCGCTTAGCGTTGCGAGGGCTTTCGACGCCGTTGTCTACGGTGGGCGTTCAAAAGTACGGCAACACATTTGGTTCCTGAACGCCGATTGGTTTTGTTCTGGATTCCAATACGCCATCTTATTCCTGATTTCTTAGGTTACAAAAGCCCACTGGTCAACATAATCTCTGTTCAATGATGCGGGTGCCTTACGCCACCTTACTGGCAGGGCCTTTATGCCTGCTACCACTCTACTGGGCGACGTCGGATCCAACGTCTTGCTGCATCAACAACCTCCCCATTATCCAAGTACTGCATCCGTCATCGGACCGAAGAGAAGGGAGTTGGAAAGTGCGAGATCTGGGCTGAAAGGTGGATGAAGAAGAAAAGTCCAATCAAATTCTGTAAGCTCCTCTCAGGTTATGTTCACGGCCTTGTGTTATCATGGGGCAGGCGACGTACGCGCTATAACCCTTTCGTCAGTTTCCTCAGAGTAGCGCGGTACATTTCAGAGATGACGGTTACACCATAATGGTGGATACAAAACAGAAAACCAACTCACATGACTTTACCGGCTAAGACTGCGGCTTTGACTTTTTCTTCGGGGAGAGGTGTTGTGGCGCCAGTCCATGGATGGCTGTTTTGTTCAAAAATGTTCAAATGTGTTTGAAGTCTTATGAGACTTAACTGCTAAGGTCATCAGTCCCTAAGCTTACACACTACTTAACCTAAATTATCCTAAGGACAAACACAAACACCCATGCCCAAGGGAGGACTCGAACCTCCGCCGGGACCAGCCGCCCAGTACATGACTGCAGCGCCCAAGACCGCTCGGCTAATCCCGCGCGGCGGCCGTTTTGTGTCTGGTCGATGTGATGAACCCATGTTCCATCGCCTGTGACGATGTTCGACAAAAACTGTCACGATCAGCCTTGCAATGTGCAAGGAATTCTTGAAGATAATCCGTCCTTACTCTTTGCGGTATTCTGTTAGGCTGCGACAAGTCGAGCTAGCACATACCTATGAGTACCGCAACTGGCGAACGAGTGTGTCAGCACTACCATCAGAGACGTCAAGCTATGCTGCGAGGTGTTTGATTACGCTCCGTCGATGACCTCGAAGGAGAGCGTCCGCACGTCCAACACAGCAGTAGCCATTGCTGTTTGCAGGTGGCCTGCAAGCGGGAGATAGGACAGCTTTGCGGAACTTGTTGCTATGATGACAGACGCCTCGCTTAACGCCTCACAGTGCTTTCGTTCACTGCCAGGTCTTCGTAGACATTCTTCAAGCGCCTTTGACAGTTTGCGATGGTATGGTTCTCGGCCAAAAGAAAATCACAGCTCTCTGCTTGGAGCGCTCCTCCGTTAAGGGCGTCATTTTGAACGCTTCGCATAGTGCAGCCACCTATCGGAGTTCCATCAAACTACAGAGGCTAAAGCGCGAACATTTCATGATGTTCCGAAACGAATTCCGCAATATTCAACCGAAATTGGTAGAGAAGAAAACATGTTGCATTTCCTCTGAATACCCCTCGTACTGGCCATTAAAATTGCTACATCACGAAGATGACGTGCTACAGACGCGAAATTTAACCGACAGCAAGAAGAAGCTGCGATATGCAAACGATTACCTTTTCACAGCATTCACACAAGATTGGCGCCAGTGGCGACACCTACAACGTGCTGACAGGAGGAAAGTTTCCAAACGATTTCTCATACACAAACAGCAGTTGATCGGCGTTGCCTGGAGAAACGTTGTTGTGATGCCTCGTGTAAGGAGGAGAAATGCGTACCATCACGTTTCCGACTTTGATAAAGGTCGGATTGTAGCCTATCGCGATTGTGGTTTGCCGTATCGCGACATTGCTGCTCGCGTTGGTCGAGATACAATGACTGTTAGCAGAATATCGAATCGGTGGGTTCAGGAAAGTAATACGGAACGCCGTGCTGGATCCCAACGGCCTCGTATCACTAGCAGTCGAGATCACAGGCATCTTATCCGCATGGCTGTAACGGATCGTGCAGCCACGTATCGATCCCTGAGTCAACAGATGGGGACGTTTGCAAGACAACAACCATCTGCACCAACAGTTGGACGACGCTTGCAGCAGCATGGACTATCAGCTCGGAGACCGTGGCTGCGGATACCCTTGATGCTGCATCACAGACAGGGGCGCCTGCCATGGTGTATTCAACGACGAACCTTGGTGCTCAAATGACAAAACGTCATTTTTTCGGATGAATCCAGGTTCTGTTTACAGCATCATGGTGGTCGCATCCGTGTTTGGCGACATCGCGGTGAACGCACAATGGAAGCGTGTATTCGTCATCGCCATACTGGTGTATTACCCGGCGTGATGGTATGGGGTGCCATTAGTTACACGTCTCGGTCAAGTCTTGTTCGCATTGACGGCACTTTGAACAGTCGACGTTACATTTCAGATGTGTTACGACCCGTGGCTCTACTCTTCATCGATCCCTGCCAAATCCTACATTTCAGCAGGATAATGCCTGTTGCAGGTCCTGTACGGGCCTTTCTGGATACAGAAAATGTTAGACTGCTTCCCTGGCCAGCACATTCTCCAGATCTCTTACCAACTGAAAATATCTGGTCAATGGTGGCCGAGCAACTGGCTCGTCACAATACGCCAGTCACTACTCATGATGAACTGTGGTATCGTGTCGAAGCTGCACGGGCAGCTGTACCTGTACACGCCATTCAAGCTCTGTTTGACTTTATGCCCAGGCGTATCAAGGCCTTTATTAAGGCCAGAAGTGGTTGTTCTGGGTACTGATTTCTCAGGGTCTATGCACCCAAATTGCGTGAAAATGTAATCACATGTCAGTTCTAGTACAATATATTTGTCCAATGAATACCCGTTTATCATCTGCATTTATTCTTGGTGTAGCAATTTTAGTGGCCAGTAGTGTATATACACGTACGATCATTGAAAATAGCGCACAAAGAGGGGAACAACGGATAAAATGAAATTTATTTTACGTAATGTTACAAATGAGACATTCGCTTTATCCTAAAATCAATAAACCAAGCCCGTGAGTACAAGTAAATAATACAGTGCAGCATCAAGTAACACGTTGAACTAGCTTTTGCTGCTATACATGTCGTAACACCCACCGATATCGAGTTGATTAGACGTTTGATGTTGTCCTGAGGAATACTCGCTCACAAACCTTGAACAGCCAAATAAAAATCATGTTCAGAGTGACATGGCGGCATGTGGTCACACACACACACACACGTTCTGTAGGGGACAAGTCCAGGTACCAGGTCAGCTATGGAAGAGTCGGGACATAACGCAGAAAGTCTTGAGCAACTCGAGCGGTATGCTGACGAGCTTTAGCATGTTCGACAATTGCCGCTGGTGGACCATGTAGAAAAGGTCCCACATGGGGTTGAAGAATATCATCAACATAACGGTGGACCGTTAAGATTCCGCATGCCATAATTAGAGTGTATCGGCTATCGTAGGCTGTGGGCCCGCAGACCGCAGCGTGAGTGGAACTGTACCGTTTTCCAGGCTGCCTTCACAGCCGTATGCGGTTTCACCCGCCCCCCAAATGAATCGGGATTCCATCACTAAACACCACGTTTCGCCAATGTGAGGCAGTCCACAAAGTTCTGGCTTGGCACCACTATAGTCACCGAATTCCCGGTGTTAACGGTAGTACACGAAATGGCGCTTGGCTTGCAAAGTCGCATCTGCAAGGCGTCTGGAAACTGTTTGTGGGACAACTGGCACCTGTACATTTGCTCGTATCGTGGAACGAATCACTATTATCTCTAATTAGTTTATGAAAATATATCAGTTATGCACGCATACAGTATGTCTCAGGAACAGTTTTCAGTATTCAGGAATATAAAAGGAACATTCGAAGCGAAAAACGTTAGTTGTGTGCTAGAGTTTTAGCTTCGATTGTTCCTGTCGTATCCCTGAATACTGATCGTTCATCTTGGGATTTGTTTCACAGTAGTGAAGACGAAGACGTGCTCATAGCTTTTAAGGTGTGAGTTTTAGAGTCCATACATACTAGACATTTTGGTTTCGAATGACCGTTTCTTTCATAACCCTCAATACCGACCATTGCTCCTCAGCCACCCTATATAGGTACACAGCATTCGGTCTATTCTCATGAAGAGGTCGTCAAGTAATTTCAGGCTTTTTCATTGATACTGATGTTACCTGATGAACTGTGTGATCGAGACTAGTATGGAAAACAATTATGTGTTAATTCTGTCCTGTATCCGCGTGGCGCCTAAAGTGGTTCCTTTCGTATAAATTGATAAAGTTTCCTGATTATAACAACTCTAAAGTCTCAAACAAAAGGATCCACTGCAAAGGCCGTAAGGAGGTGGATGTGCAAGTACCGTAATTTGCAACTAAAGTTGTTGTAAATCCCGATTATTTTTATTAGAAAAGAAATAGTATTCATTGACTCCGTGAAATGAAGGACATTTGGTTTCAGGCCAAAAAGATATTGTTGGTTAACAGCGCGGTTGGTGACAAATGACAGTGTATGAAGTCATTTCATATAAAAGAAGCTTCTTGCAAAATTAAGATGCAGATTCGAGTTTCTAATAATGAAATAACTAATGATAGAGCGTTTAAGGCGCTCGATTGTTGTGTCACGAAACAACAATTTAAGCGGCCGGAAGTACATTACGTGATTTCATTAAAACAGGCAAAATGGGAGGTTTATCGTTTTACAAAATGAAATACGTATTTAATGTAACTGTTATCAGCAAAAGCTACAGGACTACAGTTACATCCATATCGTGGGGGTGTCAGAAAGAGGAGGTTGGAAGCAATGTAATGTCACTTATTTGGTAGGCAGAATAAGTGCAACTTCGTAGAAAGAAGATAAGTATAATATCACGGATTAGCCGTGTTAATTCTACGATTACTTTGCTTTTTTGTAAGTACAACCAAAATAGTTAGTTTTACACTGTTTATTCAATGCAATTGCCATAATTCCGCAAACATTTTAACTAAAATAATATTACGAATTGTTAACGCATCAGTGCCCAAGCAGAAATATACTTGACACTATTGTTTTTATCATGTCTCTTCAAGACTATTCAGTCAGAGATAAGAGTCCACTTTTTGAGGTTTTAAAGATACGTTATCCTTCATTTACTTAAACAGCAGCTAGGGGAAACACTGGTTTACAACAACGGCTGCGGAATCTGGTACTTTCGCCGCTAGTAGGGATGACTGTTGCCCTCCACAGTTGCGCTGCACTCTCCACTTCAAGAGGACATCCTTCGGCAGGTGGAAGAAAACCCGACGGCTAGTACTCGAAGCATTGCCCATGCCATGCGCTCCTGTAGAGCACAGGCGGTATTAGTGTTTCTAGAAGGAAGCACATTTTTAGGATTGATTTCGGGATGTGGAGAAGATAGTTTGCAGTATCTTTTTAACACAGTATATGGCAATGTGGAACTGGGAAGAAGCAAGGGTTTTATGAATGAGAACAGCTCAGGGCTTTCGAGTATGGTATAGGTAGCAATGTGCCAAGCATTACCTTATGGAAGTTATCTGGAATGTTCGACGTGTTTCAGGGGAAGTCAGAATGATACTAACCACTGTACAATGTGAAGCAAGGAGAGAGAGAGAGAGACACACAGAGAGAGAGAGAGAGAGAGAGAGAGAGAGAGAGAGTAATCGGTTGCAGATAGTGCAATGCAAAGCTTTCGGGAGCTTGAAGGAAGTGCACTGAGGTGACGAAAGTCACGGGATAGCGACATTCCGATGTACAGATGGGGGCAGAATCGCGTACACAATGTATGAAAGGGCAGTGCATTGACGGAGATGTCATTTGTACTCAGGTTATTTATGTGAAAATGTTTCTGACGCGATTATAGCTGCATGATTGGAATTAACAGACTTTGAGCGCGGAATGGTAATAGGAGTTAGAGCATAATTAGTGAATTCAATATTCAGAGATACACAGTGAAAAGAGTGTACCGTCAATACCAAATTTCAGGCAATACCAAATTTCAGGCAGTGGCCCGCGACCTTCACTTAACGACCGAGAACAGCGACATTTCCGTAGACTAGACTGTGCTAACAGACAAGCAGAATTGAGTGAAATAACCCCAGAAATTAATGTGGGACCTACGTCGAAGGTATGCGTTAGGACTGAGGGATGAAGTCTGTCGTTAACGGTCTACCGCAGCAGACGACCGACCGACGCGAGTGCCTTTGCTAACAGCACGATATCGTCTATAGCTCTCCTCCTTGGCTCGTGACCATGTCGGTTTGATCCTAGACCACTGGAAAATACTGATGAGTCCTGACTTCATTTGGTAAGAGCCGATTGTACGGTTCGATTGCGGCGCAGGCCCTATGAAGTCATGGACCCAAGTTGTCAGCAAAGCACAGTGCAAGCTGGTGATTGCTCCATAATGGTGTGGGCTGTGTTGACTTGAAACGGACTGGGTCTTCTGGTCCAACTGAAAAGATCATTGACTGGAAACGGCTATGTTCGACTACTTCGGACCATGTATGGACTTCATGTTCTCAATCAAGGATGGATATTTACTGATATCACCTGGCCAGAAATATTCGCAATATGTTTGCAGAGCATTCTAGACAATCAGACCGAATGAACTGGCCACCAGAATCACCCGACATGAATCTCATCGGACAATAACTGGACACAATAGAGAGGCAAGTTCATGCACAAAATCCTGCACCGGCAAAAATTCACAATTAGTGACGGCTGTAGAGGCAGCGTGGCCGGCCGAAGTGGCCGTGCGGTTAAAGGCGCTGCAGTCTGGAACTGCGAGACTGCTACGGTCGCAGGTTCGAATCCTGCCTCGGGCATGAATGTTTGTGATGTCCTTAGGTTAGTTAGGTTTAACTAGTTCTAAGTTCTAGGGGACTAATGACCTCAGAAGTTGAGTCCCATAGTGCTCAGAGCCATTTTTTGAGGCAGCGTGGCTCAATATTTCTGCAAGGTATTTCCAATGACTTGTTCGTGCCACATCGAAATGTTGTACTACGCCGGGCAGAACGAAGTCCGACACGTTGTGAGCAGGCATCCCATGACATCTGCGCTTCAGTGTAATGCTACACTGGTCGGGCGACTATCGAGGCTTTGTGAGTGAAAGGGAGTACATTTATACTGGATGGTTGAAGGGAATTCATTGGGTTATTATAGTACGATCAGTTTGTTGGAGCAACGTTTTGAATAAAGTATATACGGATACGATCATCGGCACTGACGCGAGTGCAACATTAAAGTCTAATAGTATCTTTTTAGAAAAAAAGTTGGCATATCAGCGAATGTAATATAAGGGACGGTCAGTTTTCGTCCGAGGGCGTTGCTGCAGCTTATATCCAACGTAGCGCGAAACTGATGTGGGTATACAGGGTGGCACATTGATAGTGCCCGGGCCAAATGTCTCACGAAATAAGCGTCAAACTATAAATAACAAAACTTGTCTAGCTTGAAGGGGGAAACCAGATGGCGCTATGGTTACCCCGCTAGATGGCGCTGCCATAGGTCAAACGGATATCCATTGCGTTTTTTTAATAGGAACCCTCATTTTTTTACATATTCGTGTAGTACGTAAAGAAATATGAATGTTTTAGTTGGACCAATTTTTCGCTTTGTTATAGATGGCCCTGTAATAGTCACAAACATATGGCTCACAATCTTAGACGAACAGTTGGTAACAGGTAGGTTTCTCAAATTAAAATAGAGAACGTAGGTACGTTTGAACATTTTATTTCGGTTTTTCCAATGTGATACATGTACCTTTGTCAACTTACCATTTCTGAGAACGCATGCTGTTACAGCGTGATTACCTGTAAATACCACATTAATGCAATAAATGCTCAAAATGATGTCCGTCAACGTCAATGCATTTGGCAATACGTGTAACTACATTCCTCTCAACAGCGAGTAATTCGCCTTCCGTAATGTTCGCACATGCATTGACAATGCGCTGACGCATGTTGTCAGGTGTTGTCGGTGGATCACGATAGCAAATATCCTTCAACTTTCCCCGCAGAAAGAAATCCGTGGACGTCAGGTCCGGTGAACGTGCGGGCCATGCTATGATGCTTCGACGACCAATCCACCTGCCATGAAATATGCTATTCAATACCGCTTCAACCGCACGCGAGCTATGTGCCAGGCATCCATCTTGGAAGTACATCGCCATTCTGTCATGCAGTGAAACATCTTGTGGTAACATCTGTAGAACATTACGTAGGAAATCAGCATACGTTGCACCATTTAAATTGCCATCGATAAAATGGGGGCCAATTATCCTTCCTCCCATAATGCCGCACCATACATTAACCCGCCAAGGTCGCTGATGTTCCACTTGTGGCAGCCATTGTGGACTTTCCGTTTCCCAATAGTGCATATTATGCCGGTTTACGTTACCACTGTTGGTGATTGACGCTTCGTCCCTAAATAGAACGCGCGCATAAAATCTGTCATCGTCCCGTAATTTCTCTTGTGACCATTAGCAGAACTGTACACGACGTTCAATTCCAGCATGCAATTCCTGGTGCATAGAAATATGGTACGGGTCCAATCGATGTTAATGTAGCATTCTCAACACCGACGTTTTTGAGATTCCCGATTCTTGCGCAATATGTCTGCTACGGATGTGCGGATTAGTTGCGGCAGCAGATAAAACGCCTACTTGGGCAACATCATTTGTTGCAGGTCGTGGTTGACGTTTCACATGTGGCTGAACACTTCCCGTTTGCTTAAATAACGTAACTATCCGGCGAATGGTCCGGACACTTGGATGATGTCGTCCAGCATACCGAGCAGCATAGGTAGCACACGCCCGTTGGGCATTTTGATCACAATAGCCATACATCATCACGATATCGATCTTTTCCGCAGTTAATTAAAGGTCCATTTTAACACGGGTAATGTATCACGAAGCAAATACAGTCCGCACTGGCGGAAAGTTACGTGATGCCACATACTTATACGTTTGTGAGTATTACAGCACCATCTAGCACAAAGCGAAAAAAGTGGTCCAACTAAAATGTTCATATTTCTTTACGTACTACACGAATATGCAATAAAAATGAGGGTTCCTGTTTAAAAAAAAACGCAGTTGATATCCGTTTGACCTATGGCAGCGCCATCTAGCGGGCCAACCATAGCGCCATCTGGTTTCCCCCTTCAAGCTAGACGAGTTTCGTTCTTTGTAGGTTTTTCGTTCGATGCTTATTTCGTGAGATATTTGGCCCGGTCACTATCAGTGAACCACCCTGTAGAAGGATCGACATGTTGACAATGGATCAGCGTGACAGTCGTGTGTCTTCGACTGACCTGCAATAAAAGTCGAAACGTGAACTGTGGTGACGTTATTACCAAATGCATCCAAACAGAACCAACGTGCTGTTACTCTTTACTTGGTTGCCGAAGGACAACGGAGAATGAAGAAAGTCTATGGGCAGCATGTATGTCAAAAGCCTCCACTGCGGAATGGTGCGACCACGGCTGCTGCTGCTTCATGACATTGGATGTCTCCATATTGCAAATATCATGACGCAGAAGTTACGCCAACACAAGTGTGAGACACTGGAGCACCCGCGATGTAGTTCTGATCTCTCGGCAAGCGATTATCACACATTCGGTCTCTTAAAAAAGGCGTTGAAGTGTTGACGATTCCTGTCGGACGAGGATGTACAGCAGGCAGTTACGGACTACTTCACACATGAACACACGGTGTTTAACTAAGCGGATATCTTCAACCTACTGCGTAGGTGAGATGATTGCATTATCTTCAACCTAGTGTGTAGGTGATATGACTGCATTATCTTCAACCTAGTGCGTAGGTGAGATTATCGTATTATCTTAAACCTAGTGTTTAGGTGAGATGATCGCATTATCTTCAACATAGTGCGTAGGTGAGATGATCGCATTATCTTCAACCCAGTGTGTAGGTGAGATGATCGCATATCTTCAACCTAATGCGTAGGTGAGATGATCGCATTATCTTCAACCTAGTGCGTAGGTGAGATGATCGCATAACGGCAATTTTGCCTGATTGGCATATCAATTAGGGGTTTTATGGCCTTCGAACGGAAACGTTTTGATCCCTCCTTATATTTTATCCTATCTAGCAGTATTTTAGTGTCACAGCAGTTAACAACGTTGTTGAGTGTCGTAGGATCGCTTGTGCCTGCAGAATACATCATGCACTGCGTAGGTTCCACGCAAAAGAATTAAGATTCAGCACAGTGTTCTATACCTGCTTCAAAAATGTTTAATCACTGATGATTGAAATACTACACATTTTCAATAGTGTTGTGTAAGTCGCGAACAAATAAATGGTTCTAAAATCTTTTCAGCATTAAACGTCTACTTCGCGGAATTGCGTTCATTCTCTTACTTTCTGTTCCTTCGTTTTTAAGTTACATAATGCACTCGACTTGCAGCCGTTTCTAAATGGTAAAAAGCCCTCTTTCCCATCCCACTGCCAACGTTTACCAACTGCTTTCCCGCCTCTTCTTTTCAAAGTTCCTCAGTGTACTTCCGTACTCAAGCTATTTCGCAGATATAAAAAAGAAGTTAATGTCGTCTTCATTATCGGTCCCCTCTGTAAGCCGCCAAAGCTTTGCTGTGAGCCAAAAACTCTAAAATTTTCTGTATAATCTCCCAGAGCGAACACGGCCGCAGTCGTTGCGAAGAGCTTACCACGATCCATCTGGCTGTGTTTACACAGAGAGGGATAACCCAAAAAACAAAGTTTTATGAAGGAGGTAAAAGTTGATTAAACATAGGGCTCTGTATTTTTCTGTTCGCTTTCCGCCTTGATTACTATTTAATATTCAATCGTTAACACCCAGGTGTTTATTATATGTACCACTTACATCTTTAGACATGAAATATATTTATCATATGACTCATATATTTCACGCTTAAGTAAATGAAATATTACGAAATAAACGACTAACAGTTTCTAATTCCAGAAAACTGTCAACACGTAACTGCTGAATCCTATTATTGTCATCTGACTCAATTTGCGTATTTCTAGGTAACAGCACTGTTAACGATGTAGCAAATCTGACAATGTTTATTTACCATCGAATATCTGCTGCTTTTTTCACATGGGCAGCGATGAGTCTGTCTGTCGTGGGTTTTACAAATCAATGTAATCGAATAAAATAAATACGGCGCAACAGAAAGTACACAGGTTACACTAAATTACGGAAACACCCTAAGAAATGCATGCTTGAACAGAACTATAGATGCTAGCACAGCCTGCTAGTTACGGTGTTCCATTTGACCTCAGAAGGTACCTGTGCAACGTCGTCAGTTCGTTGTGCGAAATCCTCCATACGTCGCAAGTGTCAATCGTGGCAAGAACAGAGTTTCGTGTAGTTGTGAGTGTCGAAGATAAGTGGAGTCGAGCGTGGGAAAACTGCTCACTGCTCGTGCTCCTATTGTGGATGCCCCATTACCATGACAGCCGAAGTGTTGGTAGAGTTATACCGCATACAGGAAAATCGGTAAAACACTATTCCCTAAGTCACTTAAGTGTGTGCTGAATGATCGTGACAGACAGTCACTGAAGAGGATTGTGACGAAAAATAAAAAGATGACAGCTGCAAAACCACTACAGAGCTGAATGACGCACTCGTTAACCCTTTCAGCACCAAAGCAAAGCAACACGTAGGAAACTCCATAAGCTGCTCATTGCAGAGCGAGCTGGAATCCCAAACCCACTCACCACTGATGGAAATTTCGTAACAGGGAAAAGTTGTGTTGAAGCCATAAAATCTGGACTATGGAACAATGGAAAAGTGTAGCGTGGTCAGATGCGACTTGTTTCACACTGTATCTAACTTATTGCCGAATTTACGTCTCAAGGCGTAAACATGGGGGAGGGGTTTCGGTGGTCAACCACACTGTGGTTTTTAGGGGCCACATGGTTACTCTTCACGGTCGCAGTACCGTCACAGACTGGGTCCACCCCGTGGTACAAAGTTCGTTCCCCAATAGTGACTCTGTGTTACTGTGTTCCAATACGACGGGGCCCTTGATCAACGACCGAGATCAGTTTGCTGAGTACAAGGGTGAATTGTCGCATCTCCCCACGGCTACAACTGTCACTAGATCTCAATATTATTTAGCCTTTCTGGTCTACTTTGGAGAGAAGGATGTGTGATCGCTATCGACCTCCATCTTCGCTTGCCACTATTTTGCTGGGAAAAATGGCATATAGTTCCCCAGAGACGCAGACAGATCCTGTTTTATCTATCAAGAGACAACTAGAAGCTGTTTTGAATGCCAACGGGTTTTCTGCATCGTATTATTCATCGTAATGTGTCTTACTTTCGATGCTTAGATACTTTTGCCCACTCCCTGTATCTGCCACCTTTGTCCACTTTCTTCACATATGAAAGAATTAGATTACATGGATACCGGTCCTGAGATGCTTTAATTTCATGTCGGAACTGATTTTAAAAATTTCTTCGCAGTAAGTTATTCATGACAACAATAAATTACAGAATGTACTAGCAAACCTCATGAAACTTCTTCTTAGTCACGTGTTCGCACATTCGCGAAATCAATATCTGGGATTGGGTGTCGTTTAATACCTCGTTGTTATAACATTATAAAGTGCTAGGATTCACTTTGCCATTCTGTCTACAAAGTGGTTGAGATTTTTCTGCTGAAACCTGTCCAACTGTACTTTGCTAATTTTCCTGTTGTCTTATATTTGAGGAGGGTTTTTGCCGACGATGAACTCAAGTTACAACTTTTCTCAAGGACACTCAATCGTGCTCATGTCAGAAAACACGACATGTCAATATATTTACTTGAGTCCTACCTCTTGATGGAGGGTATTCACGAGATGGACGTGGGGAGTTCGTTTATTACCATCTTGAAGACAATATGAATCAGTGGGGCAGTGTGCCACCTTGTCGTCTCAACACTGACATATTAGATTGTAAGGCGTCTGACAAACCCTACGCTCGTCGGTGAAGCGAATACGAGAGCCACTGTACCAGGCATCCCCTTGCACTTCTCCTTCGCCTACAACGCTACAGGGTGATTTGTACCGTTGGTCGCACTGGATACCTAGAGTTCCCGACGACCCTCCCCTTGACTGATGAATGAAGCAATCAAATGCACCCACTTGAGAAAGGCCTTTAAATGTTGTTTAAATCAAGTGGACTTTTCCGACAGTGGGAACGTTAGTTAGTGCTGCCAGAATGTCTAAGAAGGAAGGTCACACAATACAAAATTGATAATTCATATGTTTCTTGTGGCTCACCGACGAAACCGTGGCTCGCTGAAAGAATAATTTGTGTCTAAATCTGTATGATCCAGGTTTCGATTTTCAGTTAAGAAAGCTTTGTGGTGAAAATGAATTCATCTGTTGATTTATTGCACTCATTTCGACATAGTAGTCTTAATTTTTCCACATTGTCGTCATATTTAATACTTTTTCATTGTAATCGTTCAGAACGCTTTCACTTATCAAAAATTGTGCTTTCTCTTCAAAAAAAAAAAATGTTTATGAGAGTTAAGCAATACATCAATGCGTAATTAACCTCTCAATTTTCGTAAGCAGAATAATTTTAATTAACTTTCAAGTATAAGATAATGAAATTAGAACTGTTTACAATGTCATTATACGCCAACAACGACATATCATCTCCACCAACAGCGTACAGCCCCCTCCCTCCTCTCACAACGAACTAGAAAGAACAAAGATTATGTATGTACCAGAGGAATTCTTTTACGTAATAAAATGAATTTTTTACGTATATTTTTTTCTTTGAAGTAATTTTAATAGGTTTCAATTAACACTTTCAATGTCGATGACTTCAAATGGAAATAAAATTGAATGATCAAATTTCAAAATGAGTCCAATATTTAAAAAAAAAGTTTAAAAGAATTTAAAATTATTAAAATTTATATCAGATCCATTATTTGCATACGTATTTTGTGTATTAGTGTGCAAAGTTTAAAACTACTCGTTTGTCACAGATAGAGAATTTATGGAATGTATCGATAATTCCATTTTCTTAACTGTGTCGACAATTACTATAGTTAGTGAAAGATTCGCTATTGACCAGTTCTATTCTATGGTCGGGTCGAGGGCGTTGCACATAGCCAGGATCTACATAGACCACCCAGTTGCCTCCAAAAAAGGCATTTCTCAGTACTGTTGCATTTTCCGCAGGTGCAGAAGAGCAATAGTGTGAAGATGGCGGAAAGCAGTTCATTTGTTAACCACCGGTAACTCCTATGACCCAGATACTCATTGTGTTGATGGATGCGTTGGTGTATGAATGCGGCAGATATTGACGAAGTATGCATAACTAGCTGCGTCCGTCGGGTCGAACAGTTAATGCCGATACTCATCCACTCATATTGCCATCACAACAGTTATCTCTTGGAGGTTCATAGGCGCCAGTTACTTGCAGCTCAGCAAACCGGGTGACATCGGAAAAAAACATCAAATTTTGAGACGATGGGAGAAACTCAATGAATACATGTCTCTCACAGCCCAATCGTTTACTTAAGGAAAAAAGTTACGAGACTGGGCAGTTCGAATTACAAAATATACCAGAAAAAATGATGACAGAGAACTTGAAAAACCGGGAAGCTGGATACCAACTCAGCACTGCCTTGAACCCGGCTTTGGACCTGTTACAAATCAACGGAAGAAAACACAAGACCAGGAGAATGACAGGGGCACTGGAGAAATTCGGAACGCTCACCAGAAGCAAACGCAGCCTGTCAACAGTGCGAGGAACGCACCTGGCGGGCGCGGACCTAGTAGGGTACGCCATGGAACGGCCGCCACCGGGGAAAACAGCGGAAGCAGGCGCGGACGGAAGACGGAACACCTAGAGACCAACCGACTCGGTCGCAGCGGGAGCGGACGGCGTAGGGAACGCCAGTCACCGTCCAGACATGAGTACGGGACGCGGTCAGTCTGTCGTTCAGTTACAGGAAGCATCTGATTAAGACGCCGAGGTACGACGTCGAAATATTGTGTTAGAAAAGCGCAGACCACCGGCAGTACACCCGATTCATAGAGATGTCAAATTTTATGATATTGGTACGTGCAACAGCGTTATTTGCCCTCACGTATGTGCCTGTTACCAGCAGATACGCTAGCATAATCAGCCTCACTTAAAGTCTACCACGTTCTAGATGTCAAAGAACGGCAGTTCTGTGTATGCAGCTCTTAAATGACACCGCCATTGTTAGCCCTCAAGCGCCCCAGAAGCTGTAAGGTACGACTAACAGCGGCTAAAATGAAACGGGCTTGTGAGGAATTCCTGATGAAACACTTTCAGGATGTATAAGGATTGTATTCAGTACGCTGAATCGTGTTACGTAGGGTACATTAAACAATAAAGGCATATTCAAATGATTCCTTTCAAATGTCAAAGAGTAAATGCACTGGTGTACAAAATTAAAGCAACAGGCGGAAATTTTGCAAGGCTGCGTTGTATTTTGCCACAAAACGGTATAATCAGGTGATAGTAAAGCAGAAACAATGTAAAGAATACAGAACGTAAACAATTGCAACATGCTTAATGGTATAAAGAAAAGTTTCATCATTTTTTCCAATTTTGCGGATTTCCGCACACATTACGACAGCTGGTTAATGTGATCAGTAGGGGTTTTGTCCACCTCTGGCAGCAATACGGGCCTGACAACGTCGGAGCACGCTGTGAATGATGTCATCAATCTCATTTGAGGCAATAACGCCCACTGTTCCTGCAGAGCTGCTCTCAAGTCTTGTGGTTGGTGGATGCTGACGTGACACCATGTGTGCAACATCTTCAGTATCCAAGAAACCGTCAACTATGAGGTCGAGTATTGTCGCCTATCAGTACGAAGTTTAGTCCAACAGCACCTCGCAACAACGGCACATGGGGTCCCAAGATCTCGTCACGATACATGACAGCAATTAAGCTTGCCGATACATCGGTTCAGTTTCCTGATGAGGCATTTGAGCGGTCAACATAATCCATGCCCACACCATTAGGGATCCTCCACGATATCAACTCTTTCCAGAATGTTTAGGCCCCGAAGTCGTTTTCCAAGTGCCACACATATGAGAATCGGTCGAGAATAACTCTCCAGACCAAATCGGGACTCATCTGTGATGAGAATGATCTACTTTGCGACTGTACAGGTGGCATGTTGACGACTGCACTCTAGTCGTTCTCTTCTGTGCCGGCCGGAGTGGCCGAACGGTTCTAGGCGCTACAGTCTGGAACCGCGCGACCGCTACGGTCGCAGGTTCGAATCCTGCGTCGGGCATGGATGTGTGTGATGTCCTTAGGTTAGTTAGGTTTAAGTAGTTCTAAGTGCTAGGGGACTGATGACGTTAGAAGTTGAGTCCCATAGTGCTCGGAGCCATTTGAACCATTTTTTCGTTCCCTTCTGTGAAGAAGCGTTAGAGGCACACGTAAAACAAGTCTGCGACAATAAGGGCCACTCTGCCTTTCTGTAAGCCGTTTGCCTCGGTATGACAACCAGTGGGCGCTGCAAGGTCAGATGCCAGTTTCCGTGCAGTTCTAAGGCACAAACGTCGTGCCCTTACTGCCAAATAACGGTCCTCTCTTTCCAATGTCCCACGTGGTCGCCCCTGCCCTTGTCTTCGGGACACAGTTTCCGTCTCTATAAACTCTCGCCACGTCCGAGAAACAACAGAACGATTCACATTGTACCATCGGGCGACATCAGTTTGTGCTGCTTCCATTGTTCCCTCCACAGCTGGCAGTCTGGTAAGCGTCTTCTCTGTGCCATACTGCAACTGTCTGTGACTCTACACAAATGATTGTGGATGCAGGACTAATCGGCAAACACTACCCCGTTGGACAGGTGCCATGACGTCATCGTCGGCGTGGTTGTCAATTGACCGGTATGCTGCCTTCCGTGTAGAACACGATCGTACGGTCATCTGTAGACAGTTTGCACGATTATATCAAGATTCAGATACAGGACAGGGAAATAGTGGTTTGTTGCTTTAATTTTGGACACCGGTGTAGTTTTTTCGAAAAGTAATTATTGTTTCACATTTGGGGTTATAGTCTTAAAATCAATAAATATCTTGTACTACGCAAGCTATTCCCTTCCAAAATTATTCGAAATCCGTCCATCCGTTTAAGAGGGGAGTAACAAGCACATATGCAAAATTTCGCATTTATAATATACAGGGTGTTCGGAAATTTCCGTTATAACTTCTAGGGCATGTAGAGGGGAGTAAGTAGATGGTATTATGAATAGGAACCCATGTCCGGAACGCACCGTTTCCGTGCTACAGCCGTTTGAATAAATGTTACGTGGTAGGTATGCCACAGGGTAGTCATGTTGGGGACGGAGGTGGTTACTCTGAATTGGATGATGTCATAAGACGTCTGTCCTAGCTCTCTGGCCTAATTTGAAGGTCTGTGAGTGTTACGGCAACATGGACGTGTACACATTTGCAGAATACACCGACTTGCTCCTTTTGAATGGGGAAGCTCACGGTAATTGAAAAGCTGCTCGTTTTCTTTACCAAGTTAGTTCTCCTCAAAGTCCGTCTCCATCGCTTACCCTATTCGCAACAATTATGCAGCTGCTTCGAGAAAGGTTTCCTTAACCGTCAGCAGGCGTAACTGTGGTGCTCCGAGCAGACACCGCAAGCTCGAACTGGGAGAGGCCGTACTACATCATATTGAAGAGATATCGTCAACGAATACACCAGCCATTTCTTTGACTGTTAATAGGTGGAACTGAAAAAAAAGTAGATGTACTGGGTCACATCTAATCATTTACTTACATAAGTGGTCGCGTTACCAATATATTTTGAAACTGTTGTTCGCTTCCGGACATGGGTCCCAGTTCAAAATACTGTCTATTCATTTCGCTCGACATGTCCTAGAAGTTTGTAACGGGAATTCTCGAACACCCTATACGTGGAGTTTGCGTAATGGTGGATCAGGGAGTTTTCTCTGATCTAGAGCAAGGCATACAGAGGCAACGACAACAGCCCTGTCTAGCCTCCTGACAAAGAGAGAGTTGCTAAATTAAATTTATTTTACATTTCCAATCGCAGATTCGGGTTGCAATAATGAGTCCAATGATACGGCTCACCGGTTGCTCAGATTACAAATTCAAAATTCTATGAAATTAATTGATGAATAAATGATACTAAATCAATATTCCCCAACAACAAACGCCACCTGGGCTTGCCTAAACTTAGAGTTAGCGTCTCGTGAGGCCAGAGTAATTATCCGGACCACGGAATAGTTATTTCTGCAACGACTTCCGAGTCGTTACTCTGAATGTCAAGCTATGGCTGCCTAGAGGCGCAAGGACACCAGACCTATCCGCCATCGCGAAACTGTCGCCATTTCAGTCCCTCAACTTCTGAGCAATCAGGCCAAGCTACACTTTGTGATAAAAAGTATCCGGACACGCCAAAAAACATACTTTTTCATATTAGGTGCATTGTGCTGCCATCTACCGTCAGGTACTCCATATCAGCGACCTCAACAGCCACTAGAGCAGAATGGGGTGTTCCGCGGAACTCACGGACTTCGAACGTGGTCATGTGATTGGGTGCCACTTGTCCCATACGTCTGTAGACGAGATTTCCACACTCCTAAACACAAGTAGGTCAATTGTTTCTGATGTGATAGTGAAGCGCAAACGCAAAGCTACATGTAGAGCACAAAAGCGTACAGGCCGACCTCGTCTGTTGACTGACAGAGACCGCCGACAGTTGTAGATGGTCGTAAGGTGTAATAGGCAGACATATATCCACCCCATTACAAGTACTATGACAGTTAGGCGGAAGGTGAGTATCAGTCCAAGGATTGAGCCCTGTGGCATGCCAGCACTGATAGGACGAACTGTGGACAGGCCAGCTTCAGTTCGCACGTGAAAGGACTTGTCGTCGAGACAGGAAGGGCTAAAGCGGACACTTGACACCGTCACTCCATGCACATGTAAAGTGAAAAAGAGACCGTCAAGCCAAAAACTGTCGAACGTTCTGGAATCGTCAGGGAGCACCCGCCAGGAGGTACTCGCGGCGCTCCTGGGCTGCGAAGGCCTCCTTCACTAATCGCAGGATCTGACGTTCGGTTGAATGTTCCATCCGAAACCCGAGCTGATCCTCAAGTAGTATTTGCTCGGAAGTGACGTGACACTGTAGCTCTGCGAATACACCCTCCCGAATATTTTGGATAGTGAGGCAACAGCCCTATAGATCTTGTTTTGCTGTGTCGCAAGATACCCTTCCAGTGTTTGAAAGACGACACGGTTCTGTACGACGACTCGGCAGGTAAGTCAGCTGCTGTCAGTCCTCCTTGCAGTTGAGCGACAATAAGCTCCGATTCTAAGCCTGAAATGACCGTTCCGGCCTTGCAAACAGGCTAAACCCCGCGCACTCTGCTTAGCCGCACTGAGAATGCCGTTGCCGTTCCATATAAGAGATTTCGGTTTATTCTCTAAGGATATCCAGGTCTAAGTAAAGAAGGGAAAGCAGAAAGGTGGAAGGAGTATATAGAGGGTCTATACAAGGGCGATGTTCTGGAAAAAAATATTATAGAAATGGAAGAGAATTTGGATGAAGAGGAAATAGGAGATATGATACAGCGTGAGCAATTTGACAGAGCACTGAAAGACCTAAGTCGAAACAAAGCCCCGGG
Source organism: Schistocerca serialis cubense (assembly GCF_023864345.2). Taxonomy (NCBI): domain Eukaryota; kingdom Metazoa; phylum Arthropoda; class Insecta; order Orthoptera; family Acrididae; genus Schistocerca; species Schistocerca serialis. The sequence goes on along the minus strand of NC_064646.1, from coordinate 155,904,981 downwards.
AGTAGACAACATATCATTAGAACTACTGACAGCCTTGCGAGAGCCAGGACTAACAAAACTCTACAATATAGTGAGTAAGATGTATCAGACAGGCGAAATACCGTCAGACTTCAAGAACAATATAATAATTCCAATCACAAAGAAAGCAGGTGTTGGCAGATATGAAAATTACCGATCTATCAGTTCAATAAGCCACGGCTGCATAATACTAACACGAATTCTTTACAGACGAATGGAAAAACCGGTAGAAGCCGACCTCGACGAAGATCAGTTTGGATTCCATAGAAATATTGGAATACGTGAGGCAATACTGACCCTACGACTTATCTTAGAAAATGGATTAAGTAAAGGCAAACCTACGTTTCTAACATTTGTAGACTTAGAGAAAGCTTTTGACAACATTGACTGGAATACCCTCTTCCAAAGTCTGAAGGAGGCCGGGGTAAAATATAGGGGGCGAAAGGCTATTTACAATTTGTACAGGAACCTGATGGCAGTTATAAGAGTCGATGGACATGAAAGGGAAACAGTGGTTGGGAAGGGAGAGAGACAGGGTTGTAGCCTATCCCCGATGTTATTCAATGTGTATATTGAGCAAGCAGTGAACGAAACAAAAGAAAAATTCGGAGTAGGTATTAAAATCCATGGAGAAGAAATAAAAACTTTGAGATTCACCGATGACATTGTAATTCTGTCAGAGACAGCAAAGGACTTGGATGAGCAGTTGAAAGGAATGGACAGTGTCTTGAAAGGACGATATAAGATAGACATCAACAAAAGTAAAACGGGTAAAACGGAATATAGTCGAATTAAACCGGGTGATGCTGCAGGAATTAGATTAGGAAATGATACGCTTAAAGTAGTAAATGAGTTCTGCTATTTTGGGAGCAAAATAACTCATGATGGTCGAAGTAGAGAGGATATAAAATGTAGACTACCAATGGCAAGGAAAGCTTTTCTGAAGAAGAGAAATTTGTTAACATCGAGTGTTGACTTAAGTGTCAGGAAGTCGTTTCTGAAAGTATTTGTATGGAGTGTAGCCATCTATGGCAGTGAAATGTGTACGATAAATAGTTTAGACAAGAAGAGAATAGAAGCTTTTGAAATGTGGTACTACAGAAAAATGCTGAAGATTAGATCACATAACTAATGCGGAGGTATTGAATAGAGTTGGAGAGAAGAGAAATTTGTGGCACAAATTGACTAGAAGAAGGAATCGGTTGGTAGGACCTACTCTGAGGCATCAAGGGATCACAAATTTAGCATTGGAGGGCAGCGTGGAGAGTAAAAATCGCAGAGGGAGACCAATAGATGAATACACTAAGCAGATTCAGAAGGATGTAGGTTGCAGTAGGTACTGGGAGATGAAGAAGCTTGCACAGGGTAGAGTAGCATGGAGAGCTGCATCAAACCAGTCTCTGGACTGAAGACCACACACACACACCTCTAAGGATAGAAACCAGCATCACAACTTTTCGCTGTGGCACATGAATGTGATCTGGTTTGACCGTCCAACCAGATGGGGAGACAGTTATAGAGATGCCAGTCTAACGCCAGTCTAACGTCACAGTATGAAAGGACGAGTCATTAATGGTTCAAATGGCTGTACGCAGTATGGAACTTAACATCTGAGGTCATCAGTCCCCTAGAGTTAGAACTACTTAAACCTAACCAACCTAAGAACATCACACACATCCATGCCCGTGGCAGGTTTCGAACCTGCGACCGTAGCAGTAGCGCAGTTCCGGACTGAAGCGCCTAGAACTGCTCGGCCACAGCGGCAGGCTGACTCATTAATATTTGACAAATAAATCTCTTCCAGCTGTAGGCCTATATGAACCTTTATTTATAAGAACACGGCGGTTTCGTGATGTCACATCACATCCTCAGGGGCATCTGAACAAGATACAAGACATACAGTTGACATTGCGATCCAAAACGGGTACCAATCCCTATAACACAAGCCATATGACTAACAGTACGAAAATTCACATGTCCTCATAACATTGAATCCTTAAGATGGGAAGTAGGGGGGATCAATCTTCTCTAAATGTTGTTACTGGTAACAAGCAGCGTGTCACTATCAGCAAAATTATATATTACGCACAATATTTTGTTTTGAGTTCTACTCTGTGATCTAATTTGAAATTATAATGAAACGACTGCAGAAAAGTTGCTCGAGAAGAATTAGAGCGCTACTCTAAAACACATAACTGACAGATGTAGCAAGGGGCTTACGATTTCATCCAGTAAATTATCAATTCCCAAATAAAAGAAGTCAGGTAAATGAGTAGGCATTCCATTTGGTGTCAAGTGAACACGTCGGAACTTTTTTTATGCCTAATGGCAACTTAGAATGTTGGAGTCAAAACCGGTGAACTGTCAAGACAGCTCTAAATGAGACACATTTCTGAAGACAAACCGTGTCCTGTAATTTGACATTGTAGAATTTAATAGAAATGTTACAATGACATCCTCTCAGGAGAACGTGAACAGAACCAGACCAGCAGTAAGTGCTGTTAATCCGGAACCCCTTTCCCGTTCAGGCGGTTATAGCAAACAGAGCTACTTGCCCCTAGTCATCGATTACACGATCTGGTGCCTAGTGCCACATCACTCGAAAATCGCCCGTAGCTGGTGTGCGGTAGAATTGCCTATATTGTCAATTACGCCTCGGTAACGGGTAATTCCACGCAACTTCACTGCAGGCAGTTGTAATGAGAAGGATACGTGGTCAGCTGTCATCCCATTGCCAGCTTTATTCCCCCAGGCAGTCGTGCAGTGCGATAGTGCCCTACCTTACGCAATTGCCGCGTCGAGCGCTCTGCAGGAGCCTTAGACGCTATTTCATCGTCACAGTGTTAACCAATCTCTCCCTGATACAAAATGCACAGGACGAAATTGGATGCGCTTCATAGAACACACCATCTCCGGGCAATTTCAGCAGTTTGGTGCAGCTGTTTGAGCAATCTACACCAGATTACAAGAGGATGTAAGACACCTGTGCGCTTCCATACTGTTACATTTAGAATAGTTTTTGTAGCTTACCGGAGGTAGTTAATCTTAATAACGGTGTGAACTACTCTGGTTTAAAATGAAAGTGAGTTAATTCTGTCGTGTTTATTCAACCAGCAAAAAATATTTAATCCACTTTATTTATGTTTCAAATCGAAAATCAATGTGAGATGAGCATATCATTTGAATTTTCATCACTGTATATTAAATACTTCTTGCATTTTTACGTAAACTGTTCAGCTAATACGAAGGATGTTGTGACAGATGTGATTTTTGTCTTCTAGACATCAAACAAATTCAAATAACTGAGAACTAACTATGCATCCGAGAAATGCTCGGAACACTTCTACTCTTTATTTTCTATGCAGTCGCAAGTGGCAAAAAATTGACGATGGACGAAGTATAGGGTGAGAACAGCAAGGTAATATATTATGAGAAGGAGCAGTTTGAGGATGTCAGAAATAAATGTAAGTGTTAAGAAGGTCCTTAATTAAAGTATCTGACAAGTGTAAGGTCATACGGAAGTAAAACGTGGACGGGAAACAGTACAGACGAAAATAGAAGATTTTATACAGTGTTTCAAAAGAATGCTAAATATAGGATGGGTGTAGCTACTGATGAGCTTCTGCAAGTAATCGCCGGCCGTTGTGGCCGAGCGGTTCTAGGCGCTTCAGTCTGGAACCGCGCGACCGTTACGGTAGCAGGTTCGAATCCGGCCTCGGGCATGGATGCGTGTGATGTCCTTAGGTAAGTTAGGTTTAAGTAGTTCTAATTTCTAGGGGACTGACGACCTCAGATGTTACGTCCCATAGTGCTCAGAGCCATTGGAACCATTTTACAAGTAATCAGAGAGAAACCAAATTTACTTCGTAAATTGACTAAAGAAGGGGTATGACTCTTCATAAGGCATCAAGGAATAGTTAATTCAGTAGTAGAGGCATTGCAAGAACGCAGTAAAAGAACCAGGAGAAACAAAAATGAAACCAGCAGTTCAGGTTGCTTGGTAATTAATCGCAAGGCATGTAAATAGGCTAATAAGAGCGGATGACACGCAAGGAAACACAGAGAGAAGGTGTCGGTCACAGAAAATGTAAAGAGACAATGTGCTGGTTACAGGAAAGGAGTAATGCAGCCCATATTAAAGTTGAAGTAATTATTTTAAAGGAAAAAATGAGATATTTACCTGAGAAATGAAGACGGAAGCTTAGTTTTAGTGATAGGTCGGATATTTGACAGGAATACTTAACGGGTCTCTACAATGGAGGGAACCTGTTCTAGAATTGTGATAGAAGAGGAGATTGCGTAGCAGGCGGAACAAATACGCAAATCAAATTCTTCTCTATCAATGGAAAATAGCATACTTGAAATGTTGATAAAAGAGAGAGAAGAAATGGCAATAAATTACAGACGAGCAGTCTACAGTATCCAAAACCATGTGATACTACTAGGCGTACAAAATTCAGAGACATAAATTTATGTCAAGAGGGCTGTTAGCTTACGCGAAACCTTTCAAAATGGTTCAAATGGCTCTGAGCACTATGGGACTAAACATCTGTGGTCATCAGTCCCCTAGAACTTAGAACTACTTAAACCTAACCAACCTAAGTACATCACACACATCCATGCCCAAGGCAGGATTCGAACCTGCGACCGTAGCGGTCTCGCGGTTCCAGACTGAAGCGCCTAGAACCGCACGGCCACACCGGCCGGCAATAATTGAAGGAACTTCAACAAACATTCAGAATACGTATAGAAATAAATGTGAGAGGGGATGATATACCAGTGCTAACGCGTGCAGCTCTTCGGGTTTATTCGGAAGAGACTGAAATATGTTTCCAAAATGAATTTTTATGCTGTAGGGTAGCGGGCGCTCTTCCGAAACCTCATAGGTGATTTAAACTATGTACCTGAAATATAGAAGAACTGCTGAATAACAAGCATAGTTTACTGTGCGGTGCGCTTGGTTAAAGATAAAAAGAATCATAGAAGGAAGCGAGGAAGATGGCAGAAGCAGCGTAGACAAAAAGAACCAGACAGGGTACGGTGAACGAAGCTGTCTATAGAGAAAGAAAACTGAGGAAAATTTCTTGAAAACCTAGGTGAGGTAAACATAATTGCAAGAGACTGACGTTGAACAGGGAGGAAGATAGAAAATACCAGCATTTGGATTGTGCTATAAAATAATATCAAAATGAAAAAAAAGGAAAAGAAAAGAAAGCGACCACTCAAGGTTGAGATGTGTTACAAGACATAGGAGAGAAATACCTCCGAACAGTTTTAATGGATGTCTTTTAAGGTATCCAAGTGTATCAGAATTTAAAGCAAATTGCGGAATTTGAGTGTTGTAGGTATACAGGGATCAAAGGATGGAGAAAAGTAGAAAGAAGCGGACGCCGACATCAAAGTTCTAGGAGACGATTATAAATTTAAAAAAAAAAAAATGAAAATGTATAGGTTTCTGAAAGAGCCAATTTATACTCTTCAGGCAAGTTTCCCTTCATTATAAAATGGTTTAAATGGCTCTAAGCGCTTTGGGACTTAACATCTGAAGTCATCAGTCCCATAGACTTGGAACTACTGAAACCTAACTAACCTAAGGACATTACACACATCCATGCTCGAGGCAGGGTTCGAACCTGCGACCGTAGCAGCCGCGTGATTCCGGACTGAAGTGCCTAGAACCGCTCGGCCACAACGGCTGGCCCTTCATTATAAAACTGCCAAAAAGTCGTAGGAGCGAAAAGAGTGGAGCGACTTATTATCTGCGTAAATAGTGGACTTTTGTTGAGTTCTAACATGAATCAACAAACATAGGAATTTTCTGGCACATTAAAACTGTGTGACCGAGTTGTACGAGGGGCAAGCGATCTACCAAATGGACTACCCGAGCACGACTCACAACCCATACTCACAGCTGTACTTCCGTCAGTATCTCATCCGGAAATTCAGTATTCTGAGATTCATAGTGTCAAGAGTGGGCCAAGAATATCGCCACGGAAAACGCAGTGGCCGACGGTCATCACATAACGATCTGAAGCAGCGGCGTTTGCGTAGGGTTAGCAATGCGTGAAATAAACGCAGAAATCAATGTGTGACGTACGACGAACGTATCGGTTAGGACAGCGGTCCGAAATTTTGAGTTCTGGGGTACGGCAGCATTCGACCGACGCGAGTACTATTGCTGACAGCAAGACTTCGCTAATGTGCCTCTCCTAGGCTTGCGATCATAGGGATGGCCAGATGAGTCCCAGTTTCGGTTGGTAAGAGTTAATGGTAGGGTTCGATTATGGCGCAGACCCTACAAACGTGGACCGAAGATGTCAACAAAGCACTGGTGATGGCTCCATAGCGGTGTGGGCCGTGTCTACGTGGAATGGACTAAGTCCTCTGATCCGTCTAACCGATCATTGACTGGAAATCGTTCGCGAATTGTTTGAAGTACATTCCGACAGTTGAATTATTTGTCGACCCGGATCGCCAACATGAATCGAACGTTTGTGGGACAAAATCGGGAGGACAGTTCGTGCGCAAGATCCTGCACTTTCGTAATTATGGACGGCTTTAGAGGCAGCATTGCTCAATATTTCTGCAGAGCATCTACGACGAGTTGTTGAGTCCATGCCACGTTGAGTTTCTGCTCTACACCGAGCAAAAGGAGGTCCGACATGATATTATGAGGTATTACCTGACATGTCATCGTATGTTGGAAAGAATCCCACATGTAATGTATGCAGTGAATCAGGACATCTTCGTTAAAACTGTCCTCGGCGAATGTTTACTCTACGAAATAATCTGCAAACAGTGGAAAACATCTGAGGCACAGGAACAGATCCACACAAGTAATCAAGCGTGCACCACCGAGAATACCTCCACAGAATCCACTGACCAATCCCGTAACTTAGATGCAGGAGAATTCCAACCCTTGAATAAGGGACCAGCGAAAAATGAATTTTTGTAAAATCAGACAACGGTGAAGAGTCTGACACCGATAAAGACCAGTCAGCAACTACCTTCCAGGGAAACAGCTACGAAGTACGCAAAATTTCAATTCACCAGCAAGCAAACGACATGGTTAAGATAAATACAAGTCCTCCCAATTCTCATATATATATATATATATATATATATATATATATATATATATATATATATATATAAAACGCCAGAAACGGCCATTAGAAATGGGTAGTAAGCAGTCGGAAGAAGACGCCGAAGAGAAATCGACGCAGATATCAAGGGAAAAGATGTCTGTTAACGTTAAAGCAATACAGGGTGGAACCGAGATGGAAACCGAAATTCGTGGGGTAGCAGCTGTCTCCCAATCCCGCAATCAGAAGTGGCCAGCCTGAGACGTCCACAGCTGGACAATTAACTTCAACCGATGAAGGAAGCAACACGCCAGGCAACAACACAGGAACAACTGAGTGAAACGACCGCAGCCTTTACCGAAGCATGTAAACAATGCAGTAAACTGAAGGATCGTGAGAAACCAAATATCACTATCACCACAGAATCAAAGAAACACTCAGTAAAGGGAATGGAGTGAAGTAGCACCAACCAGAAGGCTACAAAGGTGTTGCGAAAGCACCAAACAAGGAAGAAAACCCAATCGCCGAAGTGTGGCAAGTAAAAAAAAAACAGCACTGGTCAGAATATTACACTGGGTAATAAGAAGGAAAATCAAAGCTGAAAAATAAGTTTCAATGGACAGTACAATATGTCAGCTCTTCTCAAGCTAGGCTGTTACTACAAACGTAGATGAGTGACAGGAACAACTGCTGGCAACGACACACCTGTAAACAGTAGACAACAAATTGATCTGGCCAACGGACTGAGAATTGGTGGACGTGATGTAAAAAAGCGACTGTCAACATCAACCGAATGGAATTCAGTTAGACGTAAAATTAAAATGCTTTAAAGGTTACTTCTATTCCGCAGATGTAGACGTAGCTATTATCCAGGAAATGATCACGCCAAAGATTTCACATATGCACTACTGGCCATTAAAATTGCTACACCACAAAGATGACGTGCTACAGACGCGAAATTCATCCGACAGGAAGAAGATGCTATGCAAATGATTAGCTTTTCAGAGCATTCACACAAGGTTGGCGCCGGTGGCGACACCTACAACGTGCTGACATGAGGAAAGTTTCCAACCCATTTCTCATACACAAAGATCAGTTGACCGGCGTTGCCTGGTGAAACGTTATTGTGATGCCTCGTGTAGGGAGGAGAAATGCGTACCATCACGTTACCGACTTTGATAAAGGTCGGATTGTAGCTTATCGCGATTGCGGTTTATCGTATCGCGACATTGCTGCTCGCATTGGTCAAGATACAATGACCGTTAGCAGAATATGGAATCGATGGGTTCAGGAGGGTATACGGAACACCGTGCTGGATCCCGACGGCCTCGTATCACTAGCAGTTGAGATGACAGGCATGTTATCCGCATGGCTGCAACGGATCGTGCAGCCACGTCTTGATCCCTGAGTCAACAGATGGGGACGTTTGCAAGACAACAACCATCTGCACGAACAGTTCGACAGTTTGCAGAAGCACGGACTATCAGCTCGGAGACCATGGTTGCGATTACCCTTGACGCTGCGTCACAGACAGGAGCGCCTGCGATGGTGTACTCAACGACGAACCTGGGTGCACGAATGGCAAAACGTCATTTTTTCGAATGAATCCAGGTTCTGTTTACAGCATCATGATGGTGGCATCCGTGTTTGGTGACATCGCGGTGAACGCACATTGGAAGCGTGTACTCGTCATCGCCACACTGTCGTATCACCCGGCGTGATGGTATAGGGTGGCATTGGTTACACGTCTCGGTCACCTCTTGTTCGCATTGATGGCACTTTGAACAGTGGACGTTACCTTTCAGATGTGTTACGACCCGTGGCTCTATCCTTCATTCGATCCCTGCTAAACCCTACATTTCAGCAGGATAATTCACGACCGCATGTTGCAGGTCCTGTACGGCCTTTCTGGATAAAGAAGATGCTCGACTGCTGACCTGGCCAGCACATTCTCCAGATCTCTCACCAATTAAAAACGTCTGGTCAATAGTCGCCGAACAACTGGCTCGTCACAATACGCCAGTCGCTACTTTTGATGAACTCTGGTATCGTGTTGAAGCTGCATGGGCAGCTGTACCTGTACACGCCATCCAAGCTCTGTTTGACTCAGTGACCAGGCGCATCAAGGCCGTTATTACGGCCAGAGGTGGTTGTTCTGGGTACTGATTTCTCACGATCCATGTACCCAAATTGCGTGAAAATGTAATCACATGTCAGTTCTATTATAATATATATTTGTGCGATGAATACCCGTTTATCATGTACATTTATTCTAGGTGTAGCAATTTAATGGTCAGTAGTGTGTTAGGATTTGATACGATAATATTGGTGAAGAATCTGGAAAGGCGATTCTATACAGGAAGGGCATACAATGTACGGTTCAAACGTGCTTAGACTGAAGAACAAGAATTGCTGCCCTGCTAGAGGATGTTCTCCTCCTCAACATACGCGCCTCTGCGGGTTGAAACGGTAGGAGAACGAAAATTGAATTGTTTCAAGACGGAATAGCAATCCTCATTACTAATACACGCCGAAATATAATACTAGGAGGAGAGTTTAGCTGCAGTGGTAAAGAAAGAAGTTTAGAATCCCAATTATAAATTTTGTCCGGAGATAACGGATGACTTGTACCTCAAAGACACTAGGATCGACTTCCACCCTAATGTTACACACTACACGTTAATCTGTAGACAGTCTGCCAGTAGATTAGACGGAGTTTATATCTCCAGAGACATGTCAAATAATCTACAAGATTATGAAATATGCCCGCTCAACTGTAACGGCCATTGGGCATGGAATACAATCGTTTCGTACATCAGACAGGAAACTTTTACAAGGCATGGCTTATGGCAATTCAATGCGTCGCTGCTGTACGAGTTTTGTTTTATACAGAAAATTGTAGTTTTGGTAACATTTTGGATGTCACGAGGAAAAGTAAAGCTTCAATAGCATCTAAGTAATAGTGGGCAACATTTCTGCCAGAGAGGTAGCACTGCGAGAGACTGTTAGCAGAGCGTTTGCTTGTGAGTGGAATGCTGTCTTGGAGAGAGGGAGGAGGAGTGGAGTTGTACTTTTTGATGGAGCAAGATGTGTTTAGGCCGGCAATAATTTTCAAAAAGATTTCAAGAGGTAGTGTAACAGCGCATTTGCCGAGACATCCAAGCGTAGTAATTAATTTGCTCAACGATTTAGAATTGCAGATTTTTTATGATAACGTATCAATGTGTGATTTACTGATTTTTCTTCAAAGATGGATTGCATACGTGTTTGTAAGAAAGTAAGGATCATTTGTTCAGGTTTTCCACTACCACTGTAAAGTGAATATTTTAATATTTCGAGGGAGAAATTATTTTGTCTCAGTGATGTAAAGTTTTGTTAGTACAGATATTTTATGTTTTCCCATCATCCAGCGTTCGTCTCTTTATTTCAAGTTTCACATATATAATTTTGCTTTCCTGAGTTTCTCAGTAACGATATTTATTAGTGCAAAAGTTTTGTGGATGTCTCTGTAGCTTAAAGCACGCATTACACGTCGTGATGCTAGTAGTTTGAATTTTTATATTTTAACTAGCATAACAGCAGCAGCTGCAGTAGTTTGGAGATAGCAGCGGCACAGCATTTATTCATTGTGCAAACAGGTACGTCATGTATAATTTACGTATCATACATTTAACATTTCAACTTTGACATACTTTTCAGACACGGCATTTTTGGTAGTTATTTGCATTTCATACTTTTCTTGCTTGTATTACTGCTAATAGGTCACTTTTCCGAAATTTAACAGAACAGACTGCACTCTCGACTCAAGCGTTGCAGTACACAGATTTACTGTTGCATTTCTGATTAACTTTTGCATTCCTGATCACTTTTCAAGAGTTACGAGATCACTTATGAACTTAAATACGAGCTTAACTGTTTCTCTAATCAAGAGTAGAACTTCACATTACCACACAGAGAAAAATACCAGTAAATGTATCTATACATCACCATACAACAAAAACTAATTAATCACTTTCACTAGTTGACGACAATACATAACGGTGGGTAATTCAGGACATTTGAGATAATGTTTAGAAAGACGAGACATGTATCGAGAAATAGTGCTACTGTGGACAGACTGGACAAAGACGCATATAAATAAATGCATCATACAGTTTGCACAGATTGAATCGTACTGGAGGAAAAATATTCTCGAATATTACTTCACAACTGTCTGAGAACTATGTAATCAACCGGACACTCCAGAGGCTAGTCTAATTGAAATTAAAAGAATTAAATCATAAATAACAGCACAAGCTCACGAAACATTACCTGGTATTAAAGTACGGGCTCGAGATATCAGTGATATTAACCATGGAACTGCATCCGTGTGTCACATGATACGAGAAACCAGACAGAAACTTCTTACTTAGGTTGTAAATGATGGTGGAAATGAATATTTTTAGCAAAAATATTCATTTCTAGCAAAAATCGACCAACGAATATGTTGTGAGATATAATAAAGAGCGCTACTCACCACCGAATATAGAAGAGACGTCGGGAGATTACTTTTTGAACAGTATCACAACGTGTATTGACTCAAGTGATGACGAAGAACTATTCGCTGGGATAACAAAAGAGGACGCAAAAACATGTCATCTTCAACACCACCAAGAGGAAGACGGCTGGATTAGATGCATTACCCATCGAATTTACGAACAGCTTTGGGATAACACAGGAGAGGAACTCACTGAATGTCTTCCCTTCACAATTTAAGGAGGAAATGATAGTTCTAATACCAAAGACTGCACAGAGCAATAAGCCGGAAAATTTCTGTCCTCTTATGTTGTTCAACGCTGACTTTAAAATCATAACTTGCGTTGTAAACAACAGAATAAAACAAATACTCGGAAAATAATTAGACCTTGCCAAGCCAATGCATGTACCCGGAGGTCAATGGTAAATATGTTAGCTGGGTACAGAGATATGGCACATTTAACATGGATATGCAAAACGAGATTAGCTATAGCTTTTCTAGAGTTCAATAAAGCCTTTGACGGGGTTAATCAGCAATTTGTGTCTCAAACTATGGCGAAAATGGGGTTAGTGAGCCAGTAATAAAACTGATAAAAAAATGCATAGCTGGCATAGGATCGAGGCTAAAGACTAATGGGCAACTGACAGCTTCGCTGTAGGTTAAACAAGCAGTATGACAGGGATGCCCCCTCCAAATGTCGCTGTTCACCATAGATATAGAACCTTTATTGAATAAATTCCATAGTTCCCTTCTAGGACTTCAGACAATTAATATAAAAACGGAACGTCAAGCTTACGCAGATGACGTGAGTGTGATCGTCAATTCCAGGAAAGAAGTTTACAAAGTTAGATGAACAATAAAGAAGTATGAAGATTCAACTCGGAGCAGTTCCAATAGATCAAAAATAGTACTCGTACGAATACATGGATCAAACCTGGCTTCAACCACGAATGAAATAAGACGTCTAGGGGTGACTTTGACGCAGAATCCGATGGATATGATCAAAGTGAACTGGGGAATGTAACTTACATACGTGCGTATTTAGCAGAATATACCACATGGGTGCGATACTTCCCATTACAACTATTATAGGAAATAAATATTAACCTTCGCTTCTTGGTATACCTGGGAAAGCAAGTTCTCTAAAGTCAACTACAAGATAACAACCTAAGGGCCTCTCAAATGTGGACTAGGTATCGACGATATCGAATCAATGTGTTCTGGAGTGTCCATTCATAGCTAGAATACTGCAAGACAACAGGCCAAAACTTTATTGATGTCCTTGATCCCAACGACAGGACTCCACCAACGAACATTGGGCGCATCAACAGCGCATTAGTATACGTTCGTAGATATTTCGTGGAAATCAGATACATTTCAAATAGCCCCAAAAGGCTTACTATTAGGCAGATTTACAGCCTCATCACCAATTCACTGACTGCTAACCACATCGTAGAGAAATACCCTCACAGAAACTGGAAATTCATACAGGACAATATTAACAATCCCACGCTAATTTATAACTTAGCTGGACTATGGTATGACGAAATAAATGAAGTAGTTCCCACATGTGAAAAGCTGAATTATATGAACCCCAAGTTGCATCCGCACAGCGAAAAATGTCACCACGACGCCACGTTAGCACACACTTTCATACGCAGTGATCGCAACCGTATGTGGAAATGGACTAGGAAAAATTGGCAACCATTAAACGGACATGGGAGTCATTGATAATGATCAAAGATATTATAAATCCCGATTGGAAATTATAGCCTTCTGTGAAGAATAGCGGTTACACCAAGCTTGTCAGTCAGTATCATTATTATGCGGAGACAAAAAAAGAACCAAGAGTGTTAGAATGTATTACTTACATCTTAGATGGTCACCATCGTATAGATAAACATACTAGAAACCAAGAATGGTTTCGGAGATTTTTATTGGTTTTATTATCACAAGAAAGAGAAAATGGGTTTAGTGTTACTTAGCTCAAGAGGAATGTGTTCTTGTCTTCCCATATAGCTGAGTGAAGGAGTTCACTTCACAGACTCATAAGAACAGTGTCAATTTTAATTTTAATTTATCTTCTTGTTAAAACAGCAACAAGTGTAATTAATATTACGTGCGGTTATCTAAGTGCAGACATACGTCCTCAAACAATGGTCCTAAGGAATAGATGACAATGGACTCGTCGTTAATTCATTTGTTGTCCATTTATGATAAGGAATATTTTAATTTGAAAAGAATACAATGACCTTTTTTGGTGCGAAAAATGAAAACAACTTTTAAGAAATATATCAACGGCCTTGCCATAATGGTAACACCGGTTCACTTCTGGTCACCGAAGTTACAGAGCTACTTGTTTGAGAAGTAGCGTCATTGGTCACGATAACTGGCAACAGTCTGGCGGCCTGGCGGCGGGGTGTGGTTGGACAGATTTGGGACGGACAACGCGTGTACCCAGCCGGATCGACGAGCGACTTGTCGAATGTTGGGCAGCCGCTAAGGAAGGTGATGAAAGTTGTGCTCTGGAGCTCTGGTGACAGGGACCTCCTGTTATCTGAAGATGAGTTAAAAGGATAGTTCACGGTGGGGAGAGTTCACCGTAAAATGCTGCCTATGGATATTATGGCCCTGTGCTTTTATTGTTTAAAGGAAAATTGGCGCAATATTATCGTGTCTTGTTCAGTGAATAGTATGTATTTGTTTTTTCTGCAGTGTGTCTTGACTTGAGAGCGGCCAATGGTTGTTAATGCCTCTTCTTTGAAGCCACGTGATTCTGTTAGTTGGTAAATCGCTTGCGTGCACCCGCTTGGGATGCGATGTTACGAACTGAAGTTGTAACACCGGTGAGTGGCACTGTATCCGGTAGCCATGTCATGGTACTGTATCAGGTACTGGGTATGAATTTGAAATCTAATTGTGATTTAGTAAAGTGTATTCATTCTAATCTACGTTGAGGTGCTTTATTCATATCTGAATTACGTAGGGCTAGTACTGAGTGAAATTTTCTGCCTTGCTTAAGGGTTTAACTGCAGTTGCTCTGTTTGTACCCGCAGCTCGTCAGTTACATTTACTCGCTTATCATCTTACCTAAACAGAGGCTTATGTATTTATTCTGTGCGATAAAATCCATTCTAATTATCTCTGTCAGTCTTAGTGAGTTTCCCCTGATCTGATTGAAAGCCTTCGCTTATTTAAATTTGCCTTAAACTATTTCTTTTATCTAAGATTACCAGTTGTATTTATCTTGCAAAAGCAAGTGTCATCATTTACATTTACATCTACATCTACAACTCTACTCCGCAAGCTACCCAACGGTGTGTGGCGGAGGGCACTTTACGTGCCACTGTCATTAATTCCCTTTCCTGTTCTAGTCGCGTATGATTCGCGGGAAGAACGACTGCCGGAAAGACTCCGTGCGCGCTCGAATCTCTCTAATTTTACATTCATGATCTCCTCGGGAGGTATAAGTAGGGGGAAGCAATATATTCGATACCTCATCCAGAAACGCATCCTCTCGAAACCTGAACAACAAGCTACACCTCGATGCAGAGCGCCTCTCTTGCAGAGTCTGCCACTTGAGTTTGCCAAACATCTCCGTAACGCTATCACGCTTACCATATAACACTGTGACGAAACGCGCCGCTCTTCTTTGGATCTTCTCTATCTCCTCTGTCAACCCGACCTGGTACGGATTTCACACTGATGAGCAATACTCAAGTATAGATCGAACGAGTGTTTTGTAAGCCACCTCCTTTGTTGATGGACTACATTTTCTAAGGACTCTCCCAATGAATCTCAACCTGGCACCCGCCTTACCAACAATTAATTTTATATGAATATTCCACTTCAAATCGTTCCGTACGCATACTCCCAGATATTTTACAGAAGTAACTGCTACCAGTGTTTGTTCCGCTATCATATAATCATACACTAAAGTATCCTTCTTTCTATGTATTCGCAATACATTTCATTTGTCTATGTTAAGGGTCAGTTGCCACACCCTACACCAAGTGCATATCCGCTGCAAATCTTCCTGCATGTCTCTGAAATTTTCTAATGTTGCAACTTCTCTGTATACTACAGCATCAGCCGTGAAAAGCCGCAGGGATCTTCCGACACTATCTACTAGGTCATTTATAAATATTGTGAAAAGCAATGGTCACATAACACTCCCATGTGGCACGCCAGAGGTTACTTTAACGTCCGTAGACGTCTCTCCATTGAGAATAACATGCTGTGTTCTGGTTGCTAAAAACTCTTCATTCCAGCCACACAGCTGGTCTAATATTCCGTAGGCTCTTACTTTGTTTATAGGCGACAGTGCGGAAGTGTATCGAACGTCTTCCGGAAGTCAAGGAAAATGGCATCAACACACGATCGCTGTTTCCGGAATCCATGTTGATTCCTACAGAGTAGATTCTGGGTTTCCAGAAATGACATGACACGCGAGCAAAAAACATGTTCCAAACTTCTACAACAGATCGATGTCAGAGATATAGGCCTGTAGTTTTGTGCATCTACTCAACGACCCTTCTCGAAAACTGTGAGTGTGTATTCTGTCATAGTTTGAGGGTGCTGCCTTGCGTGTGATTTGTGTTCGCAGTTGATTGCAAAACACGCGAGTCTACCTATGTGTTTGCAGCCGTGAATTCTGGGCCGCTACCTTGGCGGCATCCTGGCCAACACCGAGGTCTAAGTTATTGCCGCTGGAGCGCTTTGCCGCATCGTCGTACCTAGTAAAACTTGGGTAGTTTTCTTGATCCTTGGAGCTATACCTGGGTTGAGCGACTGCCTCCAGAGTTGTTGGCTGTGGAGTCTGGCGGAATTAACTCATGAAGTTTTGTAAATTACGATTCAAATTTCATTATTTTTGTTATAAACTCTGATGATTTGTGTTTATTGAATATTGTTTTCCTTACTTATATTGGCAAATTACAGTAGTTTGTTACTTTCTGTGTCACTATAATTCTGATGGTTTTCATTTAATCTGGAATTTAATTGATCAGTATGTTTTTTCCTAAATAAACGTTAATTTGGTGAAAACGACGAACTACCTGATGAGTTTCCCTTCCACGTCTTGATGTTTGATTCTTTCTTACCCTGAACCTGTTACCCGGGTTTCATAGACAAAAGAATGACAATAACTTAAGATGTTTTGGTTTTGAGAAATAGAAGTATTAAGTTAATTTTAAGAAGAATAATTTCTTTAGTAATGGAAAATACGAGTATACGTGAAGGAAATACGCATATACGTTGAAAGGGTACAGTGCCGCCCGACATTGAAACCAGGTACAACATTCTTCGATATTCTTGTCAGAACAACATATTTTTTGTAATAATAACTCAATTTCACTTAATACACCGAAGCCGGATACCATTGTACGAAAGAATGACAATTTATTTTTTTCATTGATCACATGTGCACTCCCACAAAATAAATCACTACATCCAGTTTGGTGAGATCTGTGAAATGAATGAATGTATAGTCGTCTGCTAACCGCAGATAGTGAATGTGCAATAAATGATCATCTTTGAGACGGTCCTTTGGTCACCTTTGGTGGAACCAAAAAATGAAATTTACCTGAGCTTTGAGCGCCTGAAATGTGGCTGGCCAATACGGTAGCATGGTGCTCCGCCACCTTGAGGGAGGTGCGAGATGACCTGAAGAACGGCCATGTTTCAGCACTCTGGCGCTGGATCTTGTGTTGGTAAGACCTGTCTTATGTGTGCTCCGTAAAGACAAAAGAGTTGAGAGAATGGTATGCATGTGGAATACTTGAGAGTAATTTGGAATAATTATGTCTCTATGTCAGGAACTTTTGGGGGGAGAATTTTATGACAGGCAGGTAATATTAAAGGGATCGTAGTAATCTTCTGAAATGACCAACGGTCACAATGAAACCACATGTAGCACTAAGTTGAAATACTTGCGAGTGCTAGTACTAAGTTGAAACATTTCCGAGTGCTAAAGTTAAGCTGAATTACTGGCGTGTGTAATATAAGTTGGAAATATTTAAGAAATGGCGTGTGCAGGACTTGAAATTAGAGACGAGTACTTCCACGTGGTGAGTACTGTGTGAGTCTCAATCTGTGTATGAAACAAAGGATAAAGAGAAGTACTCGTCCATAGTATCAGTTGAGGACTCGCGTGTGTAACGAATATGTTCTTAATATTAGTTTGCGTGTTATGTTTCCTTGTGACGCTTGATTCAAACTCTAATACTCAGAGAGAGAAGTAAGGTGAGTCAGCCGTCTATCCAGCAGCGCCACTTGGCTTGCATTGCACAGGAAGACGTACATATATCCTCCAGAGTTCGAAGTAGGAAAGAAAAGTTACGAAGTGGGGGAGTGTCGTGTGAAACTGGGATGAATACTAATTGAAATTGGAAATCTGAAAGTGAAGTGATTCTAACGTTGTGACTATTCTTTGTGATGTATTGTATGTTGGCAGTGTGATGTATTTCATGTAATTTAAGTATGTGTGGTTTGAATGGGAGAGTAGCAAGATAGGTTCAGAGGCAGTGGGTTATGCATGTTCCTTTTTGTACCACTCGGTCTGGAGGAAATTTTCGTGATGATGGGGGTGAGAGTTGAAGTGTGAGATATAGCAAAAGACCCACCATCCTACCCAGAAAGTGCACTGTAGCGTTAGATAATTACGAGACCATAAGATAGAGAATCACCAATGTAAAGCCATGCCCACTGGGCGGAGTTCTCCTGTGTAATTGTTGTATAAAATGTAATGGTGTGTTTAGGTTATCTTTGAATCATAATAGAATTTATCGCAATAAAAAAGATAGTGAAAAGAAAACGATTGGTGGCCTTGTTCTTCGAATAGTGTGTAGCCATGATATCCAGAATTTATTATGTGTGCGCCATTCATATTCAGTGCCATGGCCACGTGTTGATCAAAGCCGTTGAATAAGAAAGAAAATGTGGTATTGACAGAGCATAGTGAACAATCAGAGTTGTGTAAATTCCAAATAGTCAGATGTGTGTTATCCGTTTACGTTGCGTATTATTCAAACAGGAGAATAATTTGTAGCTTAATTGTGAGTACTAGAGGTCATTATCAGTCATTGACATTACTCGATAGATAAGAATAAATACACTCGCTTGGAAGACCACTCATCTTGCAGGCCTGACTGCTTGATGCCACACTATGAGCAAGGCATGTGGGTGCCTCTCAACGTGTAGGAAGCTAGGTGGTGATGTTATAGTTGACGAAGATTGATAACAGCACACACCCCACCGCAAAGTTAAAATTCATTCTAGAACACAGATGTTGCTAAGGTATGGCTCCATATCTAATATGCAGGATGCTGAGGCACAATTTATTTCAACTGTCCAACTTGTGAGATAAATGTAAATGTCCAGAGAAACAGGTATCTACTGGATAACTTGCGTATTATTTGTTGATGGGAAACGATGTACGGTCGCATTGTAGGAATGGAAAAGTGAGAGACGGAGAGAGGCAGCTAAGCAGAAATACCTTTTACGTTTTGTTTTAGGCAGATGGTCCTGGATGCCACAATCAACGTGGATTACTTTTCCTGGGAATTAAAATGCTCTGCAGCTGACTTCGCGACCTACGGCCGCATGCTAGAGCAAGATGCTGGGACACAGCACGCTGCTGTATGCAGGGGCATCACCGGTATTTAAAAATAGGGAGCGTGCGGGAGCAGTCGCTGCCGGTGTCTGAGAGCGTTGCGAAACCGAAAGCACTTTCATTTCCATTCCAGACGCAAGGATAGTACCAACACGATGCGTTCATACTTCCAGATGCTTCTACACCTCTACTTGCGCCGAAAGGACGCGATACCAATATAAGAAGCGCTACTAATTCACAAGAGAGCAGAGCTAAGGGCTAGATGCACTTCTCAGAGCAAGGGATACGTGTACCACTCGGCGACTAGCAAAATACTGAAGTGTCGTTACAGTAAAAAAATTTATCTCCTTTGCTGTGAGAGTGCCTCACGTCAAAAATTGGAGATAGTTATGAATTCTAATGGGTGGACGAGAAGAACAATTTGAAGTCAGTTGTGCGGATGTAAACTAGAAATAAATTGTCCCCCTGCTCGGAAGACAGCCACATGCTCTGTACGCAAGGTCTTCCAGTACATTACGTGACTGGGAACTGACTATACCGTCCTGACAACAGTGAGATATATGGGGAACAATTTTACTATATTCAGGATGTTTGTTTTAACTTGAGACAACTAAATATCTCTAAAACGACGCATCGTAAGAAATAAATGCTCTAGATAAAAAATGAGCATTAGTAAAGGGGAAATCTATTTGTGCTAGAATTGGGCACCTCCTAACGATCTCTGTGTGGGCAGAGACCTGTTTCATGTTTGTAAAAGGGAACCCTCCGCCCCCCCCCCCCCCCCCCCCCCCGTACATTTATTGCATATTAGGATTCTACGCAAAACCATTGCTTTTCGTTCGTGGTAGATGGCACAGTAATCGAAAGATATCAAGGTTACCTTTTTTGCTATTGAGAACCGACGCATTTGACTCTACATTTCATCTCGATGTGCACGTAAGCCTTTGTGCTATAACGATTCATATTTATGTTCGAAATTTACGTTGGTGTTGTAAATTTGGTTGTACATTACAGTTGGGAAAGCCGTTTCACTGACTGGTTAAGAACTAAATTCAGCTCAATCCAGGAACAGTGACGTGGAAGTACTAGTTTTCTGTTCCCATCTCGGTGGCTGATAACCGTGAGTCCCCTTTCCTCTCTACATCTACATCTACATCCATACTCCGCAAGCCACCTGACGGTGTGCGGCGGAGGGTAACCTGAGTACCTCAATCGGTTCTCCCTTCTATTCCAGTCTCGTATTGTTCGTGCAAAGAAGGATTGTCGGTATGCTTCTGTGTGGGCTCTAATCTCTCTGATTTTATCCTCATGGTCTCTTCGCGAGATATACGTAGGAGGGAGCAATATACTGCTTGACTCTTCGGTGAAGGTATGTTCTCGAAACTTTAACAAAAACCCGTACCGAGCTACTGAGCGTCTCTCCTGCAGAGTCTTCCACTGGAGTTTATCTATCATCTCCGTAACGCTTTCGCGATTACTAAATGATCCTGTAACGAAGCGCGCTGCTCTCCGTTGGATCTTCTCTATCTCTTCTATCAACCCTATCTGGTACGGAAACCACACTGCTGAGCAGTATTCAAGCAGTGGGCGAACAAGCGTACTGTAACCTACTTCCTTTGTTTTCGGATTGCATTTCCTTAGGATTCTTTCAATGAATCTCAGTCTGGCATCTGCTTTACCGACGATCAACTTTATATGATCATTCCATTTTAAATCACTCCTAATGCGTACTTCTAGATAATTTATGGAATTAACTGCTTCCAGTTGCTGACCTGCTATTTTGTAGCTAAATGATAAGGGATCTATCTTTCTATGTATTCGCAGCACATTACACTTGTCTACATTGAGATTCAATTGCCATTCCCTGCACCATGCGTCAATTCGCTGCAGATCCTCCTGCATTTCAGTACAATTTTCCATTGTTACAACCTCTCGATACACCACAGCATCATCTGCAAAAAAGCCTCAGTGAACTTCCGATGTCATCCGCCAGGTCATTTATGTATATTGTGAATAGCAACGGTCCTATGACACTCCCCTGCGGCACACCTGAAATCACTCTTACTTCGGAAGACTTCTCTCAATTGAGAATGACATGCTGCGTTCTGTTATCTAGGAACTCCTCAATCCAATCACACAATTGGTCTAATAGTCAATATGCTCTTACTTTGTTCATTAAACGACTGTGGGGAACTGTATCGAACGCCTTGCGGAAGTCAAGAAACACGGCATCTACCTGTGAACCCGTGTCTATGGCCCTCTGAGTCTCGTGGACGAATAGCGCGAGCTGGGTTTCACATGACCGTCTTTTTCGAAACCCATGCTGATTCCTACAGAGTAGATTTCTAGTCTCCAGAAAAGTCATTATACTCGAACATAATACGTGTTCCAAAATTCTACAACTGATCGACGTTAGAGATATAGGTCTATAGTTTTGCACATCTGTTCGACGTCCCTTCTTGAAAACGGGGATGACCTGTGCCCTCTTCCAATCCTTTGGAACGCTACGCTCTTCTAGAGACCTACGGTACACCGCTGCAAGAAGGGGGGCAAGTTCCTTCGTGTACTCTGTGTAAAATCGAACTGGTATCCCATCAGGTCCAGCGGCCTTTCCCCTTTTGAGCGATTTTAATTGCTTCTCTATCCCTTTGTCGTCTATTTCGATATCTACCATTTTTTCATCTGTCCGACAATCTAGAGAAGGAACTGCAGTGCAGTCTTCCTCTGTGAAACAGCTTTGGAAAAAGACATTTAGTATATCGGCCTTTAGTCTGTCATCCTCTGTTTCAGTACCATTTTGGTCACAGAGTGTCTGGACATTTTGTTTTGATCCACCTACCGCTTTGACGTAAGACCAAAATTTCTTAGGATTTTCTGCCAAGTCAGTACATAGAACTTTACTTTCGAATTCATTGAACGCCTCTCGCATAGCCCTCCTCACACTACATTTCGCTTCGCGTAATTTCTGTTTGTCTGCAAGGCTTTGGCTATGTTTATGTTTGCTGTGAAGTTCCCTTTGCTTCCGCAGCAGTTTTCTAACTCGGTTGTTGCACCACGGTGGCTCTTTTCCACCTTTTACGATTTTGCTTGGCACATACTCATCTAACGCATATTGTACGATGGTTTTGAACTTTGTCCACTGATCCTCAACGCTATCTGTACTTGAGACAAAACTTTTGTGTTGAGCCGTCAGGTACTCTGAAATCTGCTTTTTGTCACTTTTGCTAAACAGAAAAATCTTCCTACCTTTTTTAATATTTCTATTTACGGCTGAAATCATCGATGCCGTAACCGCTTTATGATCGCTGATTCCCTGTTCTGCGTTAACTGTTTCAAATAGTTCGGGTCTGTTTGTCACCAGTAGGTCTAATATGTTATTGCCACGAGTCGGTTCTCACCACTGGGATGTTTGATTTCGGCCAGTACCAATATCAGGTGCACCTCTCACTACCACTCGATGGAAATTTCACCTTATTGTAGTGGTTGTGTTTTGTATTACACTGGTAGCCGCCGCCGTGAGAATTACGGCGTTTGGATGGAAACATACACCGTAATTTGTCACCCTGGTAGCGAGGTTCGAGGGCGGCCACCATAATCAGGCATTCGATTGTTTTGGGCCATGCCACAATCAACCTCGCAGGGAACAGAATGCTACGTTCCGATACAAATAAGTCATATGCCAAAAATGTCAGTGTCTAGTCCTTTTATTTTTACTGCATAATCACGTTTGAATAACTCAGGTAACGTTTCAACAGCGCAAATCAAGCGTTAAAACACAAAGGTTTACATTTACATCGTAAATAAAATGTAGCCTGAGATGTTGTTGTTGTTGTTGTGGTCTTCAGTCCTGAGACTGGTTTGATGCAGCTCTCCATGCTACTCTATCCTGTGCAAGCTTCTTCATCTCCCAGTACCAACTACAACCTACATCCTTCTGAATCTGCTTGGTGTATTCATCTCTTGGTCTCCCTCTACGATTTTTACCCTCCACGCTGCCCTCCAAGCCTAAATTGGTGATCCCTTGATGCCTCAGAACATGTCCTACCAATCGATCCCTTCTTCTAGTCAAGTTGTGCCACAAACATCTCTTCTCCCCAATCCTATTCAATACCTCCTCATTAGTTATGTAATCTACCCATCTAATCTTCAACATTCTTCTGTAGCACCACATTTAGAAAGCTACTATTCTCTTCTTGTCAAAGCTATTTATCGTCCATGTTTCACTTCCATACATGGCTACATTCCATACAAATACTTTCAGAAACGACTTCCTGACACTTAAATCTATACTCGATGTTAACAAATTTCTCTTCTTCAGAAACGCTTTCCTTGCCATTGCCGGTCTACATTTCATATCCTCTGTACTTCGACCATCATCAGTTATTTTGCTCCCCAAATAGCAAAACTCCTTTACTACTTTAAGTGTCTCATTTCCTAATCTAGTACCCTCAGCATCTCCCGACTTAATTCGACTACATTCCATTACCCTCGTTTTGCTTTTGTTGATGTTCATCTTATATCCTCCTTTCAACTCGCTATCCATTCCGTTCAACTGCTCTTCCAAGTCCTTTACAATGTCATCGGCGAACCTTAAAGTTTTTATTTCTTTTCCATGGATTTTAATACCTACTCTGAATTTTTCTTTTGTTTCCTTCACTGCTTGCTCAATATACAGATTGAATAACGTCGGGGATAGGCTACAATCCTGTCTCACTCCCTTCCCAACGATTGCTTCCCTTTCATGCCCCTCAACTCTTATAACTGCCATTTGGTTTCTGTACAAATTGTAAATAGCCCTTCGCTTCCTGTATTTTACCCCTGCCACCTTCAGAATCTGAAAGAGAGAATTCCAGTCAACTTTGTCAAAAGCTTTCTCTATGTCTACAAATGCTAGAAACGAAGGTTTGCCTTTCCTTAATCTAGCTTACAAGGTAAGTCGTAGGGTCAGTATTGCTTCACGTGTTCCAATATTTCTACGGAATCCAAACTGATCTTCCCGGAGGTCGGCTTCTAGTAGTTTATCCATTCGTCTGTAAAGAATTCGCGTTAGTATTTTGCAGCCATCACTTTTTAAACTGATTGTTCGGTAATTTTCACATCTGTCAACACATGCTTTCTTTGGGATTGGAATTATTGTATTTTTCTTGAAGTCTGAGGGTATTTCGCCTGTCTCATACGTCTGGGTCACCTGATGGTAGAGTTTCGTCAGGACTGGCTCTCCCAAGGCTGTCAGTAGTTCTAATGGAATGTAATCTACTCCCGGGGCCTTGTTTCGACTCAGGTCTTTCAGTGCTCTATCAAACTCTTAACGCAGTATCGTATGTCCCATTTAATCTTCATCTACATCCTCTTCCATTTCCATAATATTGTCCTCAAATACATCGCCCTTGTATAGACCCTCTATATACTCCTTCCACCTTTCTGCTTTCCCTTCTTTGCTTAGAACCGGGTTTCCATCTGAGCTCTTGATATTCATACAAGTGGTTCTCTTTTCTCCAAAGGTCTCTTTAATTTTCCTGTAGGCAGTGTCTATCTTACGCCAAGTGAGATAAGCCTCTACACCCTTACATTTGTCCTCTATACATCCTTTCTTAGCCATTTTGCACTTCCAGTCGATCTCGTTTTTGAGACGTTTGTATTCCTTTTTGCCTGCTTCATTTACTGCATTTTTATGTTTTCTCCTTTCATCAATTAAATTCAATATTTGTTCTGTTACCTAAGGATTTCTACTAGCCCTCGTCTTTTTACCTACTTGATCCTCTGCTGCCTTCACTACTGCATCCCTCAAGGCTACCCATTCTTCTTCTACTGTATTTCTTTCCCCCATTCCTGTCAATTGTTCCCTTATGCTCTACCTGAAACTCTGTACAACCTCTGGTTTAGTCAGTTTATCCAAGTCCCATCTCCTTAAATTCCCACCTTTTTGCAGTTTCTTCAGTTTTAATATACAGTCCATAACCAATAGATTGTGGACAGAGTCCACATCTGCCCCAGGAAATGTCTTACAACTGAAAACCTGGTTCCTAAATCTCTGTCTTACCATTATATAATCTATCTGACACCTGCCAGTATCTCCAGGCTTCTTCCATGTATACAACCTTGTTTTATGATTCTTGAACCAAGTGTTAGCTATGATTAAGTTGTGCTCCAGGCGGCTTCGTCTTTCATTTCTGATCCCCAATCCATATTCACCTACTGCGTTTCCTTCTCTCCCTTTTCCTACTACCGAATTCCAGTCTCCCATGACTATTAAATTTTCGTCTCCATTCGCTATCTGAATAATTTATTTTATTTCGTCATATATTTCATCAATTTCTTCGTCATCTGCAGAGCTAGTTGGCATATAAACTTGTACTACTGTAGTAGGCGTGGGCTTCGTGTCTATCTTGGCCACAATAATGCGTTCCCTATGCTGCTTGTAGTCGCTTACCCGAGTTCCTATTTTTTGAATCATTATTAAACCTTCTCCTGCATTACCCCTATTTGACTTCGTATTTATAACCCTGTATTCGCCTGACCAAAAGTCTTGTTCCTCCTGCCACCGAACTTCACTAATTCCCACTATATCTGACTTTAACCTATCCATTTCCCTTTTTAAATATTCTAACCTACCTGCCCGATTAAGGGATCTGACATTCCACGCTCTGATCCGTAGAACGCCAGTTTTATTTCTCCTGATAACGACGTCCTCTTGAGTAGTCCCCGCCCGGAGATCCAAATGGGGGACTATTTTACCTCCGGAATATTTTATCCAAGAGGACGCCATCATCATTAACCCTACAGTAAAGCTGCATGCCCTCCGGAAAAATTACGGCTGTAGTTTCCCCTTGCTTTCAACTAGCCTGAGATAGGTCCATTCTTAATTGAAAATAACAGTCACACTTGATGTTTGTCGATTACAGTGCCATCTACCATTAATGGGAAACAATGGTTTGAGTAAGCAGTGCCTATTTTATGGCGTAGAATCCGAATACTGAATAAAAATTAGGGGTTTGCGTTGGAAATACTAAATTGACCCCTTCCGTGCAGAAGGATTGGTTAGGAGATTGCCAGTTGTAGCACAGACAGATATTTCGTTAACAGATAGTGACTTATCACCTAAAACATTTTTCCGTACGAAGCGTGTTTTCGGGATATTTAGTTGTTTCACGGTAAAGCAAACACCGTGTATATAACGTAAGCAGAGTGAAGCGACAGGGTGTAACTGGTTACTTACTCCGTCGCTTACTGATGACGAAGATATACAGTATACACACATCAACGAAAGTTTTGCATTACCTAATTACTTCGAAATCAATGTAACAGGAAACAAAAATTGCCCTTGATGCATGCGAATATATTCATCTGCAATCTGCCCATGACGTCGTGGCATTCAATCGGCGAGATCATCAAGCCCAGCCCTTGTCCAAATCGTCCCACGGTTCAACGACGATTCCGCTTACGTCGCGCACAGTATGTGGTCTTTCTCGACGTCCAATAACAGCCCGTTTAATTTCATCCCATACTTTTTTGACTGTGTGCGTGTCCGGAGAACAGACAGGCCACTCCATCCCGGTGATGTTGGCGTGCTGAAGGGACACACTCAAGACGAGCATGATGAACGCGCGAGTCATCATGCAACCATATGAAATTGTCACCAAAATGTTGGCGATACGGTCCCGTTGTTGCTTGCAGATTCTCGTCCCTGCGCTGTAGAAGAGTGAGATTGCCTTTAACTACCACGAGAAGTGTATGGTTTTGCTGCAAAGATAATATATATGACGCAGCTGGCTACCGCAAGATTCCAACGACAGCCACAAAGAAAAACCAACTATAGTTAAAACGGAAATTAGCGTGCTGTGTTTTTTCTTCGTAAATGGTTCTACTTTGCCCCATGAGAAGTCGTTGATTGGTAGCCGGACTAAGATCAGTTTGGCTGTGTTTGAACACTACTCGAATTGTTATAACAGGTTACGTCACATTTCGGGAAATCTCGGGTCCTGTTCGATCTCTTGATCGGCCTGCGGTCTAATAACTTTTGTTTATGCTGTTACAACGACTTGCCTTAACATTTTCAATCCATTACGGATTTTAACAATAAAAATAGCTGTGAAAGACGGACTGAAGAATCTTCAAGGGTGTAGGTCACGCGTAACAATGGCAACTAATAAATAAATGAAATATTGCAATCATGATTCTGTGTAATTCTCGACATGCGATCGTGCAGCGTTCTGGTGAGGTCTGATGGTTTTATCTGCAAAATGGGTCACTCCGCTGTAATTTATTCTCACGATAGGAATTACACTCACATTATTAATATATATTTCGTTTGTTCTGCATTTAATTCTTGATTACTTCTCTTGATTATTTCATCTGAATGTTGCTGCGTTGTTTACAAACTGATTAAAATCTGCTAAACTTTTTATCTGTTATTCAAATATGTGAATAGAGGTTGAATTGCTCATTTTCAATCTATTTGGTAGCTCGTTACCGTCTCTGATAATCAAATAATAAATTATATTTGGCCCACTCAAGCAATATTTATTGGAGGACAACGTTTTCGTCTTTGTCATCTTTACTTAAAAATCGGCATAAATGGTTAGAGTATAAATCCTTGAATACTGTATGACAGATCGGTATTTTAAATTTTTTCAAACACAACAGAAGTTTGCGCAGTGATAGGATTTAATGCTGTTTCCTCCACTGTTTCACGAATTTGAGAAATTTGAGCTGAGCCGTAGCTTACTGTCGTTGCTAGTTCGTAGTTTCTTTCACACCCTTTGTACTCGCACCAAGCGAGTAAAATGTCACGTGATTGTTCGAACAATCTCGATACTGTATCGAACGCTGGGGCGCATCGTGAAACCTCGAGCCCGTTCGAACAAGAGTATTGTTTGCCCAGCCCTGAAGATAAGTCGGGATCGGGGTTAGACTCGGGCCAAACGCAACAGTTGTTTAGGAGGACTCCATGGTACTGTTATCGGTTTGACAGATATTTACGCGGACCTGTGATAACTTTGATTTCACTTTGTCGGGCAAAAAGCGTCAAGTGATTGATTTGTGACGGAATTTAGAACTTTATCTAGGTAGCATTAGTGACTACAATGTCTTATAGTTTAGGACTGCTTTGTCTTGGTCCGTGAAAATATGCCAAAACAGTTACTGAACGAAGTGTAGCTTGAAAGCCACTCATTCGTAGGCGCTCCATACCTGGGTTATACTGAAGATCTTCCTTTTTGTTGTAGGAGATAATGACGTTATCGCTTTAAATCTTTATTTGAATTTGAAGCTTAAGAAAGCTCTCACTAAGGAAATAGTGCCTTTGACTTGTAGTAGTGGATTTGAAGGTGAAAGCAGGAAATAGCGACTTCGCGGTATTGTGTTAGGGCTTATTTTGCGACTTCAGCATGAGCGTCGATACATTTTAGTTAATGTTTGGAAAACTGTGTGTAGATACACGGACAGTGTGATATTTGTAATTAGCAGAACGAACGTCCTACTGTTGTATGTGATACAGTGAGAACTAATCTGAGTCAGTAGGGGATCTGAAGGCGCGTTCTCGAATCTAGTTGCTTTTCCTGTAAAACTCTAAATATTTGATTTTTTGTCTATTTTAATATTCAAGCCGTTTAAAAGTGGCGGTGACACCCAAGTGGTTCGTTCAATTTTTTTTCACTTTTCCGCTTAGACGGTTTTGTTTGATTGGCCAGCACTCGTAAAAACAAAGCTGATTTGTACCTTTACGTGAAAGAAGACAGGAAATAACGACAGAATAGTTTGTTTCAAAAATAAATGTAGTGTCCCGAGTCTCATTTACCCGATATTTAATATTCAAGGATATTTTAAAAGTAAAGTTTGATTTTAAAGCAAACGAACAATTTGCAAATATCACACAGAAAAGTGGTGAAGGGAAGTCAAAGATTAGATACAGTAAAGTCTGCAAGCCTACAAAAAGCAAAGATATTAATTCCCAAAGAAATAGGAATATTAGTGCAGATAGCTTAATTTACAAAGAGAGAAAGTATTTCATAATTCTTAAGTAAAAAAGGGGAGAGAAATTATATTCAGGATTTTATTGAAAGGGAAAGGTAATTAATTCTTAAAAGAAAGCTGATTTATTTACTGTCGAGAGAGTAAGAATCTTAAAACGATATGCAAAGATACTGTATTGTTGGAGCGTGGTTGCTGCCCACGAAAGTTACCTCTGATTAATATCGACCGGTAAACAAAAGAGCAAATTATTCTTGTGTAAGTGCGACATAAATATTATATAAAAATGCAGACAAGCACACTGAAATTAGCTGGTTCTATGCAATCTGGTTGTGGTTTCGAATTGGAAAGATGGTTGTACGGTACGGCGAGTACGATAGCTCGTTTTGCTTACCGAGCTGAGTTGCAGTGTAGTACAGTTACACTCTGAAAGATTTAATTTGTGGCTGTGTGTGGTGAGGTCGATTGGCTGATTTTCTATCTATCGTATACTTTAGTGCATTGCATTTTCCATTGAAGCTGAGATTGTCTTTCGTTGTAGTTATTCACCCGAACCTTGCAGATCTTTTGGTAGTCAGATGCGTTATTAATATGATTATCATCATCATATTCTGGTACCTACCACAAGCCCGTAAAACCGCAAATAGCATCTGTGGCAATGCACAACATCTTCGTAGCGGTACGTAGTGTAGACTATATCGAGAGAATTTCAACATCCTTTAAAGTTGTCTACGTTGTGATCTGGACAGACATCACTTCCAATACAGAAGCTTAAGCCCGCTGATTACTTTAGCTATTGTCTTACCTATGAAGTCGAGTGACGTACTTCCACAATAGAGCTACCATGGCAGATTCTTCTGTTGTGCTTCTTGAGGACAGCAGAGCGAACCTAAGTTGTTGATTTCTGCTGTGCGACGTTGCTCTCTCCTTACGTGTCATTGTGCCTCTGTAGAGTCTAATCGTTTTATTATTTCTACGAGGATGGTCGTATCTGTGGTACGGGGCAGTATACCGGATACAAACAGATCCGAGTTTCGTCGTTTAACACCACCCGACGCCTATCCTGGGGCGTCTATTATTCGTGATTTCTTGGTCATCTGTAACTGATTGTGAGTCCACCGTGTTGTGGTATGTGACATGTTACTCGCCATGATCGTCGGGATGTATCTTGTTCATCCGTAATGGAGTCCATAGTGTTGTGTTATAAGACGCGGTGCTCGCCATGGTCGTCGGGAATGGACTTCGTACCATGCAAGTGTCTCCTAACCGTTTGATGTGATAAACGGCATCACGTAGCCGCTTCCAACGCCAAACGCAGTTCTGGAGCACTCAGTTTACTATTTCTTTGGCTCAGATGTCGTAGATAATGTTCATCATGTCCACCTGTTAAAAGTGAACAAGGTGCCTAGCATAATTCCTTATCATTATCTGTCAATTACAACATACAAATGACAGTTATTGAACTATTCGAAAACAACGTAAATTAGTTACAAACTACGCGTGCACACGCTTTTCTCAACACGTAAACGTCACTACAGATTTTCGGCTTTAGTTTATGCATGTTCGACATGCCTGCCATTATTGGTGAGGATGTGGCGCAGACGAATAGCTGACGTCTGCATGACCCGCTTAAGTGCCGGAACATAGATGCTGTCAATAGCCTCCTCAGTGGTTCTTTACAGATCAGCGAAAGACTTTGGGCTATTGTTGTGCGCTTTGTCTTTAATATAGCACCGCAGAAAGGAGCCGCATGTGTTCATATCCGGAGGATATATAGGGCAATAAATGCCCATCGCAGTGGCCTCTGAGTACCCCAGAGCCAGAACGCGGTCTCCATAGTGCTCCTCCAGGACATCGAATACTCATCTGCTTCGGAAGGGTCGAGTTCCGTCGTACGTGAACCACATCTTGTGGAAATCAGGTTCACTTTGGATAATGGGAATGACTCATCTTCCAGAACCTTCATGTTCAGTTCGTAGTCACCGTGACATCAAGAAATATTGCACCGATTATTCCGTGACTGGACACTGCAAACCACACAGTCACCTTCTCGATCGTGAAATGCGGCGATTTGCTTATTGACGAACCCATCCAAATGAACGTGGGCTTCGTCGCTAGACCATACCATACTCGCATCAAAGTTCAGTTCATGAATTCTGTGGACGATACTGTTAGCGAAACACAACAGATGTTCCACGGCCCTGTTCCATGACTTAGAGGCTGATTGGTTTGAATTTTGTGTGGGAAGAGATGCAGATCTTCAACAACAATTTGTCGCAGTGTTTCCTGTTTGATTACCATATGTTGTGCAATTCATCTGATAGGTTTCCTGCTGCTGGTTTGAGACACAGCGCGTGTCTTCTCGATGTTTTCAGGCGTTTTCACCCTTTTTGGATGACCGACGTTGCCAACACAGTCATCAAGAACTCAACCCGTTCTCTCAAAATTGCGCATCAAATTCTTGACTGTCAGCACATTTGAACCAGTTGTCTTCAGCTTGAACTCGGTCGCAAACTTTCTTTGAACCACAGTTTTTCTGTTATTGCTCAGACAGACCTTCACAAGCTCTATACCCTCAGGCACGCTGTACCGTGGCATTTTCACGTGCGAATGGCCGATTACAATAAGGCGCGTGCGCATCTGCATACTAATTCCCATCATGCCCCGCGACCAACCGCGCCGTTTGAACATCCTAACGCAAATCGTTCGGAAGTTATGACGATTTCATTTCATATACTAGTTCAATAATAGTCTCCCTGTGTTCCATGCCGCATCACTTTACCTTGGCTCCGGTGCACCAGTAGAAAACTTTATTTGGTACAAACTTTCACATAAAGTCATCTTGCGCATCCGATCTTTGGTCGCAACTGTCCTGCGTGACGTCATTAATATTCACTCTACTGCTCCACGGATGTCTCTAACGCATACATACTGGTGTTTTAATTTGAACTGGAATGGTGCAATCTATTCGAATGGGCCGATCCACCCGAATGTAAGGCTCACGGTAACTGTGTGCATGTTTTCAGATAACGTCAGGGGTGATATCCCGATCGGGACCGGAACAGTCGCAGTAGTAACACAGACGCACGACATTTCGGGCTGATGCAAAAATTCGGTTAATGTCTGAATATAACTTTACTTGACATTACAACAGGTGCTAGGTTTCTCCGGTATGTTTAACTTCAATGACTTCTTTATTCAACATGAAGTTTTCATCAAAGTAATAAAGTATTTTCACACACACTTGACTGACTAGAGTCCGATCTAAAGTAGGTGACGTTTGACAGTTAGTGTGGTGGATTGCTCTCTCTCCATCTGTACACCAACAGGAATATCACTAGTATCGTCAGATCGGACCGTTTGCAACTACTGCTGCGCAGAGCACTGTGTCTGCCATTTCGAATGTAGCTGACTTTTATGGACGCAAAAATGTCATCTGCTTAAAGAAAAGAAACATCAATCTGGCGCTGATTAAAATTAAGATTACGTTTATGACATTCTTAGAGATACTACAGAAATAAATACCGTAAGCATATTATAAAACCTTTATGTGATTAGTGTAGGATAAAAGGACTCCATAACTGGTTAATTAAAAGTTAAATAATGACAAGGAAAGGCAATGTGATACGCAACTTTGAAAAGGTACGTTTTCGAGACACAACACGATGAGTTTCTAGCTGTTTCTTGTATGGGATTATTTCACCGAGAAAAAAAGACCTCTGTTCATTATTAAAGTTAAGAGTGGATTTTTGGCATGCTTTGAAGCACAGTTTAGAGCTACACCACCGGTAAATTTCCTATTCTTTGTATGTCTTTTTACGTATTTAGAGACTTCAGAAGAGATTTCGTCTCGCGGCTAAAATGTAAGCTCTGTGGCGACTGACAGCAGACACTTTGGATCTCCAACGTCAGACGCCAAATAAATTTTGATTATAGTATCTAGGAAATAACGCAGGATGGCGTCTGCCAAGCATGAGTCCTGCTTCAGGTTGCCGAGGTCAACTGAAGCACCACAGTTACTCGAGCTTCCTGCAGTCTTTCATACTGGTTATTTTTAAAGAAAAAACATGTCTGTACTGCACACCATTGAGGTCAAGAGTTTAAGGCTCTCACTAAAAACAGACAACGCCTCGCCATCAAAATATTGTTTTAAATAGACATCTCTTGAAATTTCACCTATCGGTGTCTCGCTATGGAAACTGCTAGAGACTATGTCACTTCACAATGGTAACTAAAATAAGAGTAAGTTTAATTTTTAGTTATCGCAAAAATTCATGTATATAGTCTTATGGGGATATTTTTTATACAGAACAATATCATTTTACTTACCTACGCATAGTATAAATGAGATACTGATGTACACTGCCTTACTGAAAGAAGTATTTCATTTTTGAAATTGGTATTTAAAAGTCATTTCATTATTATCATGTGTATTATTGCGGATTGTCATTTTTCCCTCTTCCATCGTTCCTTAGTGGCTCCAGAATTCATGAGGTATGCTCCGTGACTTAGTTACAAAGATGGAAGATACCTCTGTGAAATATTGTGAACGCTGTTAAACGCATGCTGTGATCAGTGCGCTGCTGGCTTCATCTGTTCTGCTCAGTATAGATATTGTTTTGGCTAGAGCAAACCAAATACTGCGATTCATTGGCAGAACACTTAGAAGGTGCAACAGGTCTACTAAAGAGATTGCTTACACCACGCTTGTCCGCCCTATCCTGGAGTATTGCTGTGCGGTATGGGATCCGCATCAGGTGGGACTTCCTGATGACAGAGAAAAACTTCTAACAAGGGTAGCTCGTTCTGTATTATCGCGAAATAAGAGAGATAGCGCCACAGCCATGATACGTGAATTGGACTGGCACTCATTAAAACAAAGGCGTTTTTCGTTGCGACGGGATCTTCTCAAGAAATTTCAGTCAGCCGGCCGGGGTGGCCGAACGGTTCTAGGCGCTACAGTCTGGAACCGCGCGACCGCTACGGTCGCAGGTTCGAATCCTGCCTAGGGCATGGATGTGTGTGATGTCCTTAGGTTACTTTGGTTTAAGTAGTTCTTAGTTCTTACCTCAGCAGTTAAGTCCCATACTGCTCAGAGCCATTTGAACCATTCGAAATTTCAGTCACCAGTTTTCTCCTCCAACTGTGAAAACATTTTGTTGGCACCCACCTACACATGGAAAAATGACCATCTCTATAAAGTAAGAGAAATCAGGGCTCGCACAGATAAATTTAAGTGCTCGTTTTTCCTGCACACCGTTCGAGAGTGGAACGGTAGAGAGACAGCCTGTAGATGGTTCAGTGAACCCTCTGGCAGGCACTTTATTGTGAATAACAGAGTAATCACGTAGATGTAGATCTAAAATATATCCATAAATTACAGTTTTCAAATTTTAATGAAATGCAATGTTACTGAGGATCATTTCTTCTTGGTCATTTATCTTTCACAGTGCATTCTCTTTGGTCAGTTCATTTTCGGGAGCTTAAGACCTTATTTTGATCCGTAGATAATGTTAGTTTTGCAAGTTAAAAGTGAGTAAACTTTGTCATTGAAAATATATCTTTGCAAACAGTTACAAACTATCAGTTTGATTGAAAACGTAAGGGGTCTCTTCCCAGGATATCCACTATCATTTAAATATAATATACAGGGTGAGTCACCTAATGCTACCGCTGGATATATTTCGTAAACAACATCAAATACTGACGAATCGATTCCACAGACCGAACGTGAGGAGAGGGGCTACTGTAACTGGTTAATACAAACCATAAAAAAATGCACGGAAGTATGTTTTTCAACACAAACTTACGTTTTTTTAAATGAAACCTCATTAGTTTTGTTAGCACATCTGACCATATAGACAAATACGTAATCAGTGCCGTTTGTTGCATTGTAAAATGTTAATTACATCCGGAGATATTGTAACCTAAAGTTGACGCTTGAGTACCACTCCTCTGCTGTTCGATCGTGTGTATCGGAGAGCACCGAATTACGTAGGGATCCAAAGGGAACGGTGATGGACCTCAGGTACAGTAGAGACTGGGACAGCACATTACGTCCACATGCTAACACCTTTTTATTGGTCTTTTTCACTGACGCACATGTACATTACCATGAGGGGTGAGGTACACGTACACACGTGGTTTCCGTTTTCAATTACGGAGTGGAATAGAGTGTGTCCCGACATGTCAGGCCAATAGATGTTAAATGTGGTGGCCATCATTTGCTGCACACAATTGCAATCTCTGGCGTAATGAATGTCGTACACGCCGCAGTACATCTGGTGTAATGTCGCCGCAGGCTGCCACAATACGTGGTTTAATATCCTCTGGGGTTGTAGGCACAACACGGTACACATTCTCCTTTAACGTACCCCACAGAAAGACGTTCAGAGGTGTAAGATCAGGAGAACGGGCTGGCCATTTTATGCGTCCTCCAGGTCCTATGAAACACGCGTCGAACGTGTACCTCACCCCTCATGGTAATGTACATGTGCGTCACTGAAAAAGACCAGTAGAAAGGTGTTATCATGTGGACGTAATGTGCTGTTCCAGTATTTTCTGTACCTAAGGTCCATCACCGTTCGCTTTGGATTCCTACGTAATTCGGTGCTCTCCGATACACACGATCGAACAGCGTAGGAGTGGTACTCAAGCGTCAACTTTAGGTTAAAATATCTCCGGATGTAATTAACATTTTACAATGCAACAAACGGCACTGATTACGTATTTGTTTATATGTTCAGATGTGCTAATAAAACTAACGGGGTTCTATTTAAAAAAACGTAGGTTTGTGTTAAAAAACATACTTGTGTGCATTTTTTTTATGGTTTGTATTAACCAATTACACTAGCCCCTCTCCTCACGTTCGGTCTGTGGAATCGATTCGTCAGTATTTGATGTGGTTTACGAAATATATCCAGCGGTAATGTTAGGTGACTCACCCTGTATATAGATGAAATTAATTATTTAATGATCTTGATTTAGTTCATCGATACAAGATCCTGGCTTTTATTGTTGCCACAGTTGAGACACTTAACAGACAGCTTAATTACCTAATACTTTCAATTAATAATAATTTTACAAATCCATAGACAAGGCTTTTTCTGTTTAATTTCTTTATCAACAAAAATTAACTGAAATAAGTTTACGGACTTTTGAAACTCAGTCAGAATTAATTCCTCTAAACCGACCAGGGTGGCGCAATGGTTAGCACACTGGACTCGCACTCCAGTGGACAACGATTCAATCCCGCGTCCGGCCATCCTGGTTTAGGTTTCCGGTGATTTCCCTAAATCGCTTCAGGCAAATGCCGGAATGGTTGCTTCGAAAGGGCATGGTCGACTTCCTTCCCCATCTTTATCTAATCCGATGAGACCGACGACCTAGCAGTTTGGTCTCCTCCCCCAAATCAACCCCTCAACTTCCTCTAAGACCATGGCAGAAAAAATAATGTTTCTCATTATATTTTCTACGAAAAAATCAGCACGATTCAATAACAAAATACTAACATTTCATTTTGCGATTCACTGGAATTGGTACGAGGAGCATTCAGCAAGTAGTGTAAGACGTTTTTACACAGCCAGCTTCGGTAGAAAAATTTGTTGTTGGACATCATGGACTATTCCCGATTCAGCGCCCTGTAGTTTCATGAAGTTCTGATAGGTGGTGGTGCTATTCGTAGCCTTAAAAATGGCATCTCTAACGGAGGCGCATTCCGAGCAGGGAGCTGTCAACGAGTTTCTTTTGGTGGAAAACCAGAAAATCGCGGATACTTATAGACACTTGCAGAATGTTATGAAGATTGACAGTGAACAAAAGCACCCTGAGTTGTTGGGCGAGACGTCTGTCATCGGTGTAACAATGGCCCGCAAATCAGCACGAACTCCCGCGTGCCGCCGGGCCGCACACAGCTGCAACTCGTGTAATGTTGGAACGTACGGAGACGTTCATTTAAGGTGATGGACGTATCACAGCCAAACACCTCACTGAACAACTGGACGTCTCTGTAGATAGTGCTGACACACGCGTCCAGCAGTTGGGGTAGTCAAAGGCGTCTACCAGCTGGCTTCCTCGCAGCCTAAGAGAAGACAATGAAGAGCAACAAAGGACCATCTGTGCAGAGCTGCTCGTGCCTTCCGAGGCTGATCGCGACAATTTACACATAAGTGTGCACCCGAGAGGAGCCCACATAACTTCACTGGACTTTTCTAAAAAAAAATAAAAAAAGTAAAAAAAAAAGGCTCTGAGCACTATGGGACTTAACTTCGGAAGTCATCAGTCCCCTAGAACTTAGAATTACGTAAACCTAACTAACATAAGGACATCATAAACATCCATGCCCAAGGCAGGATTCGAACCTATGACCGTAGCGGTCGCGCGGTTCGAGACTGTAGCACCTAGAACCGCTCGACCACCCCGGCCGGCGGACTTTTCTTCCTCTTCCACCCTGCAGCCCGAATATCCCACCTTAAGACTACCATATGTTTGGCCAAAAGGAGAATGCATTTCTCGGAAAGCGGTACGTGGATCACGGATGGGTTGTTGACGCTGCACGACGTTGGCTCCGACGTGGACCAGTAGAGTGAAACCATGCCGGAATACAGGCCCTCCCAGGAAAGTGGCGTGAGCCTGTTGTAACTTAGTCAAAAGAGTGGGGAATAATATGATATATCGGAATCTTGAATAAAACCAATATGATATCAGGAAAAGAAATTTTACATTAGTTATTGAACGTCCCTCGTACAAATAATTTTTATGTGGCCCGCCATGATTTGCTCTCCTGTACCAACAACGTCAGCTCCGAACAGCACTTATACCTAACAACCACATTCATTTGTTGGATATGTTCCAACCTCCGCATCCCCCTACAGTTTTTTATCTCCTGCGTCTCTCTCTCTAGTGCCATGGACATTATTCCGACATTCTCTTTAATTAAATCTGAAACATGGCGCCACAGAACATCGTTGTCCCCAACTACGTGATCGCTCTCTCCGGCTAAGCCATCTTTGATGGCTGGTGATTGGTGGACACTGCTTATTTAAGGAACAAGTTGCCGTTTAGCGGGAGCGGACTTCCGGGGAAAGAAATGTGGCGGAGAGTGTTCCGGTGCTATCCGCTACAGGGCTCTGCCGCTGCGGCTGGGTTGGGAAGTCCCTGG
The DNA here is from genome assembly GCF_023864345.2 of Schistocerca serialis cubense. Taxonomy (NCBI): domain Eukaryota; kingdom Metazoa; phylum Arthropoda; class Insecta; order Orthoptera; family Acrididae; genus Schistocerca; species Schistocerca serialis. The sequence goes on along the minus strand of NC_064646.1, from coordinate 155,866,621 downwards.
TGAGTAGTGCTGCAAGTGGGACGGGCAGCTGCGACGCGCCCGCTGCAGTGTGGGCTGGAGATCAGCTGTTAGGACGGCGGACGTAAAGGACCTGCCTGTTAATGCGGAACTGGGTTTAGCAGTGGCCGCGGCAGGAGCCGTGCTGTCCCTGGGCTGTCCGTGCTACTAACCGCCGGTACGTCGCCTGCAACCCCACATCATGTCTGACGCCTTCACAATGACTGTGGCTGTTGGGATTATTCGAACGGTGAGCGTCTCTGGCTTGTAGTGCAACTCTAAGACAGCAAAATTGTGCCAGGCGTCAGTGACTGCATATTCACTGCGTGAGTGTTTACAAGTTGCGTGTCATTTGACTCAGGTCTGTTGAAACCCGAACCCTCACATTGTTGTCTCTCGGTATGTGTGTTTTCCTTTAGCAAATTCTGTCACCCGAGATATAGGCAGATTTTACAGAAAGAGTTTCAAGAAACTTAAGGGCAATTTGCAGGCAAAATTCGAAAATTTGGACATTTTACAAAACATGCTCTAGAACATTATCTATTCTTTCTTGCGCAAAATGGTACATAAATTATCTGTGTGTGACATTTAGAAGCATTATATTTTTAATTTTCTGGTTTTACATGTGTATCTTTGAAATGACCAAATTTCGGACCGGTATCAGTTTATACGTGAATATTTCGGAAACTACGCTTTATAGAATGCTGTGATTTTCATCCATGGACAGAAAATACATGGCGCTGCATGTTAGTCACACTGCCGTATTGTCTGTCACTTGGCAATTGTTTGTTTGCTTTAAGTGAAACACATCGGAAACCTCGGTTGCCACAATCACAACTGTAGACACAGACAAAGTAACTGATTTTGAGGTACTTACAAAACATTGCTGTAGCTCCTGTGAGAAAAATGGAAAAAATGAACATGACAACTGTCAGAAAAATTATGACGAAACCAGCGGAGGAATGAAAGCTGACGCTGCAATGAAAATGTTCAGCCGATCACTGCAGGAAAGGGATGTCCGATACACACAGTACCTTTGGGATGGAGATTATAAAGTGTATAAGTGTCTTGTTAAAGCAAATCCATATGGGAATATTGTGATAAAGAAATTGGAATTCATTGGGCATGTGCAAAAGAGGATAGGCACATGTGTCAGAAAATTACAACAAACTCTTCACACCACTGCATTGTCTAATGGCAAGCCACTTAGAGGTTGGACGACTGATAAAACAATAAATCAGCTTCAGCAGTATTATGGAATTGCCATTTGCCATAAAAAATAACGGAAATGAGGAAAGCAGTCTGGGCCTCATACCCAAAAACTTTCAACCGACAGAAAACTGATAAATTCACTCTGTTCACCTGGACCTGAATCATGGTGCAAATTCCGGAAGGCTGAAGTTTCAGAAGTGTCTTTTGAACACAAGAGCTCTATCTCTGAAGCTGTTAGGTAAGCAATCAAACCAATTTATAGGGACCTAGCTCACCCAGCTCACCTCAGATAGTGTCTACATGGGCGAACACAGATCCTAACAATTCATTCTATAACATTATTTGGACACAAGTTCCCAAGAATGGTTTTGTAGGGCTCAATGCACTAAAATGAGGAGTTATTGATGCTGTATTAACATTTAATGATGTAAACACGGGAAAAATAAGAGTTCTAAAACATTTTAACATCAATCCAGGCTACCATACTCTAAACGGCTTGAAGCTATTGGACAAGTTGTGCAGCCGAGTTCACCACCAAAGAGGCAGGGTTTGTCAGAAGAAAGGAGCTTTTAGAGAAGCAAGCTGGCAAAGATGATAATGCTGAGTATGCTGCTGGGTGTTGCTGAGACTTGATTTAAAATTACTAGTCAATTTTTATTATTTTAAACTTACTTTCTCAAAATTACATTTTTATGCTTTATATTCCTTTACATCGAAAACTACTTGGTTCCAGTGATACAGTTATATAAAGTAAGCTAATTTAACATTGCCTGCATAGGTCCTGCAAACTCCCCTTAATGAATAACTTCACTACTGTATATTAAACGTTATTTCTGATGAAACAGAAAGTGATCAGTGCCAGGTTACGAATCCTAATATTGCATGGTCTGTTCTGCAGAGCATGAAGTTGCACATAAATGCATTTGTGTATTTAGATTTGTAGAACCACTGGTTTTCATTTATAAACTTAGTTTCCCTTTCTTTTAATATCACGACTAGTTACTGGCTTGGAGCTTCAAAGCAGCCACCATTGTTTGGTCATGCGTTCAGATAAGCTAATTGCCACAGTTAAAGAGCTAAAGTTTCATTCCGCCTAGATAATCCGGCGTAACATTATTTCCTTTCCTTTATTAACTCTAATAGCTTAACAGTGTCACGTCTTTTGGCTTGGAATTAATATCTATTCCTTATATTATAGGGTACATCTAATTTGGCCTGTATGTACGCTACTGCGGCTGGTGTTGTTGCTACCAGAACAGTCTTGAGTACCTCCTTGCTTCTGGTAGGCGCACTGTAAGGTGTGTACCACCATAAAATCTTTAGTGTTTTATTAATGTTATTTTATTCATATTTTTTAATAATCTTAAAGATACTGTGATGGTTTCTCTTAGAAATTATTACGTATTTTTATTCTGCCCATTCTGACTGAATTGGCTGCGGCAGATAAAATTCTGATGGAGGTGTTCTTTGAGCAAATTATATTAAACTTGATGACTTATTAAGCTTAAGTTCGTGTGATAATTTTCTCTCGTTTATGAATATATTTGAAGCATATTAATGAGTAGTGACCCTTCTGGCCAGCTACTATAATTAAATCAAACATTTGCTTATTGATTAACTTACTGCAATTAATTTAAGTCTATGCTTCATTAGTAACGGATTTTAGTGTATCAACTTACTGTCAGTTTTGATGACGTTCTTTGAACCATCTATCCAATATTTCCCCGTATTATAAATTTTAGCTACATTTATCTTAAAGTAAAATTTTTTGACAGCACATTTCTTCAGTAAGTGCCAGTTCTAATAAATTTATCTTAATGAAATTTATGCATGTCGTTACCATTGTATGTGTTCAGTGCTGCGATTTTAAAAATAAAGTTTTAAATATATCTTTTATTCTCAGTTGGGCTTATTTCAGCGAGTCAGCAGCCTGTATGCTCTGAAATCACCTTTCAAGATCCTCTTGAATATACCTATATTTATCAGACAGCTAAAGGAGGATTTATAGGCTAAAAGACATAAGAAACGAATACGTATTCAGTGTAGCGTAATAAATCTGAATTTGTTTGTCGCTGAATCCATGTTATACACCGAGAGATTGAAATTTTGAGTGAGAGCTGGTTGATGTTCCCAGGGGGACAATCAGCGACTGCGTTCAAAGGCGAGGGCCAACAAAGGCTCGGCATCGGTCGCACGTGGACAGCCATTTAACAACTGCACCACGCTCGTAGTCAGAATACAGAGTCTCTGCATGATTAGTTTCCGCGCAGCATTAGCGTGTTGGACCTTACTACGTCTCGGCATGGTAAGACACAATACTCCTTGCATTCCTCACTCTCTTGGTCTATTACGATACGGTTCAGCAGGTTGGCGATTCTTCAGCCGCTTCGACCAGTGAACAGACTAATTCCCCCAGATGCCACGGAGCAGATGATGTAATCTAATAGCCCATAATACGGACGTTCTTAATCTCATCGCACTAGTAAGCAACACATTCTGATTCATCACTCTGGAGTGCAGTAATAAAAAGTTATTAATGGCGCAATGAGATGAAATAGCTCCAGACTACCTGCTACATGAGTGATATTTTCGGTTTATTTTGCTTTATGTTGCTTACGAAAAATACTTTGTCTGCCAGTTACGAACAATAAGCATAAATTACAAACAAATGAAGAGGGTATTCGTTGTGATAACGACTTTCGCCGATAAATGAAAGGCAGAAAACCAACACCCTAGAACGTGTAGTCTCACACGGGGACCATCAGTCCCGTTAACCACGGCTTTTGATGAATATCTGGTATGTTGTAGAGGGACCTGTCCTGAGTAACTAATTGGCGGCTCTTCACGCGACGGCCGCTAGTGTCCCAGAAAGTCGATGTTGAAGTTTTAGTCTTATTGTCTGTACGCGTAACTCTTTATCTATCGGCGAACTGAGCGGAGCGCAACGGCTAACTTCAACAGCTATCACGCTGGTGGTACAGTTTCAAACTCTGCCCGTGTGCTTTTTTCCGTCAGTTTCATCGTAAAGAATATAATAATATAGTAATGTCATGAAGAGGTATTCAGAAACAGCAATTTCATTAATAATTTTATCAGTACAGCAAACTTTCCTTAAATGTGGATTCCATTTGTCACACACTCATCTTTCTTGCAATCGCTTGCATCACTTTCTGTGCTAAAACAAAATTCCGGATGGCACTTGTTGTAGAAGAAACCAAAATAGAAACTCTTAGAGCACCACGACATTTAACGAAAGCTTGTCTTAAACGCTCATTGATTTTTCAGAAGCGATACCGGGAAACATTGCGTTTGGATTCAGAAAGAGTTTTCTTTCTCCGCTCAACTCCTATGTGATCCACAAATATTTTGATCGCCGCCCTCGAAGCGATTTCTCTATTAATCTTCAGCAAGTCGGAAGCATTTTGAATTTTTCTCTAGAAAATTTTAAACTGGCTGTAAAAATGAACATCAAAGGGTTAGAAAAATGAAGTACATTTGTGGGGTAATCTCTACGGCGCAGGTGCACGCTTTTCTATCATCTACAAAGATCTGATCGTGAAGTGTCTAATCAGTCCACCCTACCAATGAATCATTATATAAGTAAAGTTTTCTTATTCCACGTAAGGAAGGACAGCAGACTTCAAAAGCTCTTCGTACAGCACTTTCGTGAACTTCCCTTATTTCACGCAGGTCACTATTACACTTTGTAATTTATGAGTCAAGACGTCACCTTTTTTGAAGAATCCGACCAAATTTATCTGATGGATCTCACATACAAAGGAAAATGCAAGGGAATATCTCTCCTGACGAAGTTATAGTCTACTGTGCTGTGAACGAATGTCTAATCTCGTTCAAATTTTTTGTGCACATGGCGGCTCTCATTCCTTGTTCCGTACGCCGACTGCTACTAACAGCCGATTATGTAATTAATACCGATTAATTACATAATCGAGGTTAAAATTAGGGTTGAGTACTTCCGCCTATATCTCGAATCCTTCAGCAACTGCTAGTGATTCATTCATCGTCGCGAAAACCATGGAGCTGTTCAAATATTTGAAATTTCAAGCGCGAATCACAAACGCAATAGGCATTTGAAGGGAGTGTCCTGCAATGATTGATTTATTAACGAAATTACTACGGCGAAAATGACTATTGGTGAATAATTTTGCATGGTATATACTGTTTAGTACGATGAAAATGGAGAAAATAAATAATTAAAAGATCAAGAACACCTCCAAGATTTAAACCAGTACCATCGGCACAGTAACATGGACCCTAAGCCGCTGCGCTGCGCTCGATTGGGATAAACAGGAAAAGTGTTACAGATATAGGATATACTCGAGAAAAATTCAGCACCAGTTTTCCAGAAAACTAGCGCCCTTCGCACGGGAAGTGGTAAAGAGGACAGGTCCCTCCAGAAAATATCGAAGAATTATCAAATTCCCTTTTTAACAGGTGTGATGGTCTGCCTATCAGTCGTGGATCAACTCCCTATCAGTCGTGGATCACAATATACACCAACCGGGGAGAAACAACGAAACTCTTGAAGCCTATGTTTGTTGAAGAGGGAGCTCTACAAACACAGGGGGCACATGTAGAAAGACTAGTAAACAGGGAACAGTGAAGGAGGTGACCTGCGTTTTCCATACTTTGTACACACAGGGCGTTGAGTGTATAATTTCATAGTTCTTTTATTGCTTCAATGTTTTCTGATAAGCTCAAGAGACAACAGTCTATTTATAAACCAACCTGTCGCAATTTTGTCTGGAAGACTGGAATTACTTGAGTGCAGTATGCGAATGAGATCTGTGAGGGCATCGCGTCAACGATGAAGTCTTTAGAAACGCAGCGCAGTTTCGGATTAGGCAAGGATATGACACTTCCCTCCTCCCCCTCCACTTTGAACCATGGACATTGCCGTAGGTGGGGAGAGGCTTGCGTGCATCAGCGATATAGATATAGCCATACCGTAGTTGCAGCCACAACGGAGGGGTACCTGTAGAGAGGCCAAACAAACGCGTGGTTCCTGAAGAGGGGCAAGAGGCGTTTCAGTAGTTGCAGGGGTCATAGTCTGGATGATGGACTGATCTGGCCTTGCTGTGCTGGTACTGTGAACGGCTGAAAGCAACGGGAAACTAAAATCGTAATTCTTCCCTAGGGCATGCAGCTCTACTGTATGATTATGTGATGATGGCATCATCTCGGGTAAAATATACCGGAGGTAAAATGGTTCCCCATTCGGATCTCCCGGCGGAGACTACTCATACGTTGTCGGGAGAAACAAAACTGGCATTCTATGGATCGAAGCGTGGAATGTCAGATCCCTTAATCGGGCAGGTAGTTTAGTAAATTTAGAAAGGAAAACGGATAGGTTAAAATTAAATATAGTCGGAATTAGTGAAGGTCGGTGGCAGGAGGAACAAGATTAGGTGAATACAGGGCTATAAATACAAAATCAAATAGGAGTAATGTAGGAGTAGGTTTATAATGAATTAAAAAGTAGGAACGCGGATTCGCTACTACGGACTCATAGAGAACGCATAATTGTAGCTAAAATAGACACGAAGGCCACACCTACCACTGTAGTACAAGTTTATACACCAACTAGCTCCGCAGATGACGAGGAGATTGAGGAACTGTATGATGAGATAAAAGAAATTATTGAGATAATTAAGAGAGAGGAAAATTTAATAGTCATGGGGGACTGAAATTCGATAGTGGGAAAAGGAAGAGAAGGAAAAGTAGGAGGTAGGTGCCTTATAGAAATTGGCACACAACATAATTTAATCATAGTTCACACTTTTTCACATCGATTATATAATGGTAAGACAGAAATTTCGGAACCAAGTTTTAAATTGTAAGACGTTTCCAGTGGCAGATATGAGCTCTGACCATAATTTATTGGGTCTGAACTGCAGATCAGAACTAAAAAAAAAGGAAACAGAAATTTTTAGGAGATGGGACCTGGATAAACTGGAAGAATCAGAGGTTGTAGAGAGTTTCAGAGGGAGCATTAGGGAACGATTGACAAGGTCTGGGGAAAGGAATACATTAGAAGAAGAATGGGTAGCTCTGAGAGACGAAATAGTGAAGTCGGCAGAGGATCATGTAGGTAAAAAGACGAGGGCTAATAGAAATCCTTGGGTAACACAAAAGATATTGAATTTAATCGATGAAAGGGGAGAATGAAAAAAAAAAAATAAAAAGTGGATACAAAAGTCTAAAAAATGTGATCAACAGGAAGTGCAAAATGGCTAAACAGCAATGATTAGAGGACAAATGTAAGGATGTAGAAGCATATATCACTACAGGTAAGATAGATGCTGCCAACATGAAAATTAAAGAGGCCTTTCGAGAAAAGTGGACCACCTGTACGAATATCAAGAGCTCAGATGGAAACTAGTCCTAAGCAAAGAAGGAAGACCAGAGAGTTGGAAGGAGTTTACAGAGGTTCTGTACTATGGAGATGAACTTGAGGGCAATATTATGGAAATCGAAGAGGATGTATATGAAGATGAGAAGAGAGATATGATACTGCGTGTAGAATTTGACAAACCACTGAAAGGCGTAAGTCGAAACAAGGCCCTGGGAGTAGACAAAATTTCGTTAGAGCTACTGATAGCCATGGGAGAGCTAGCCATCACGCAACTCTTCCATTCTGTGAGCTAGCTGTATGAGACACGCAAATACCCTCACACTTCAAGAAGAAAATAGTAATTTCAATTTCAATGAAATCAGGTGCTGACAGGTGCGAAAATTACCGAACTACTGGTTTAATAAGCCACGGTTGCAAATTACTAGCACAAATCCTTTGCAGAATAATGGAAAAACTGGTAGAAGCAGACCTCGTGGAAGATCAATTTCGATTCCGGAGAACTGTAGGAACACGCGAGGCAAGACTGATCCTACGACTTATTTTAGAAAATAGGTTAAGGAAAGGGAAACGTACTCTAATAGCATTTGTAGACTTAGATAAAGCTATTGACAATGCTGACTAGAATACTCTCAAATTCTAAAGGTGGTAGGGGTAAAGCACGGGGAGCGAAAGGCTATTTACAATTTGTGCAGAAACCAGATGGCAGTTATAAGAGTCGAGGGACACGGAAGGGAAGCAGTGGTTGAGAAGGCAGCGAGACAGTGTCGTAGCCTATGCCAGTTGTTATTCAACATTTATATTGAACAAGCAGTAAAGGAAACAAAAGAAAAATTTGGAGTAGAAATGAAAGTCCAGGGGGAAGAAATGAGAACTTCGAGGTTTGCCGATGATATTGTAATTCTAGCAGAGATTGCAAAGGTCTTGGAAGAGCGGTTGAAGGAGTATATAGGATGAACATCAACAAAAGCAAAACGATGACAATGGAATGTAGTAGAATTAAATCAGGTGATGCTGAGGGAACTAGATCAGGAAATGACACTTAAAGTAGTAGATGAGTGTTGCTACTTGGGAAGCAAAATAACTGATGATAACCGAAACAGATAGGATATAAGATGTAGACTACTAATGGCTAGAAGAGCATTTATGAAGATGAGAAGTTTAATAACATAAAGTATAGATTTAAGGGACAGAAAGTCCTTTCCGAAAGTATTTGTATCGAGTGTAGCCATGTATGGAAGTGAAACATGGACGATAAACGGTTAGACAAGAACAGATTAAAAGTTTTGAAATGTGGTACCACAGAAGAATGCTGAAAATTAGAAGGGTAGGTCACGCAACTATTGAGGAGGTACTGAATAGAATTGGGGAAAACAGAAATTTGTGGTACAACCTGAACAGAAGAAGGATTCGGCTGGTAGGACGCATTCTGGGGCACCAAAGGATCACCAATTTAGTACTGGAGGGAAGCGTGAGGGGTAAGAATCGTAGAGGGAAACTGAGAGATGAAAACAGTAAGCAGATTCAGAAGGATGTAGGTTGCAGTAGTTGTTTGAGATGAAGAAGCTTGTACAGAATGGAGTTCTCTTTCTGTGTAGTTCACCATTCCTTTTCCTCCATTTACTTGCCCAAACTTAATTTGATTGTTGTTGTTTTACTTTGAGCCTTGTTTCCGTCAGGAAAAAGGGACTGATGACCCAGTTGCTTGGTCCCTTTATATTCCAAATCAACAACAACATGACACATAAAAGAAACGGTTCGGCATTCGCAGTAACTAATTTAAAAGAACTACTGGGAACTTGTATTGTACAGCAGGGATATGAATCGATCTTTACAGGAATTCGATTCCAGTATCACCTCGCTCTCTGCTTTTCCGCGTCGCTCTATGCTTAATAGAATCGGATCTCTAACAGATAACACAATTCAGTTTGTCCTTTTATTGGGTATACGATTAAATCTCTCTGCATCCGAATCACAAAGCGCTCTTCTCGGCGAAAGAAACATTTTGTGATTCTTTGGTCCACTCATACTGGGGCGTTGCTACTACAATACAGTACGATCACGAGAATAGGCTACAGACTCGAGTAACATGCCTCTATCGCGTATTCGAGGTAGAGCTATTGATACGATGGCCGAAAAACTATCGCCACTTTTACACTATTTCTGTACCATTCTACTTCTGAATAGAGCGAATCTTTTTTTTTGTTTTGTTTTCATTGACAGGAGTAATTTGGTGATCGAAACTTCGTGAAAAGTTCTTGCTGCGACGAAAAAAGCCTTTGTTTTAAAGATTGGATTGCAATTCAGCTTATCACATCCGTGACACTATCTTCCCTATTTTTCTATAGTACAAAACCAACTATCCATATCTGAACTCTTTCGATGTCCTTCGTCAATCCTATCTGGCAAGGATCCCATACTGCACCGCAACACTTCAGAAGAGAGGACGGACATGTGTAGTGTAAGCAGGCTCAGTACTGGATTTGTTGCAGCTTGTAAGTGTTCTGTCAATGAAAAGCAGTGTTTGGTTTGCGTTTCCGACAACGTTTTTAATGTAGTCGTTCCAGTTTAAGTTGTTCGTGGTTCTCATCCCTAGGTATTTAGTTGAATTGACTGGATTTAAAATTGTGTGGCTTATCGTGTAACAGAAATTTAACGGATTCCTTTTAGAACTCATATGGATGGCCTCGGACATTTCATTATTTAAACTATCATTTTTCGCACCATACAAATATGTTGTGTAAGTTATTATGCAATTGGTTTTGACTTTTTGGTGACTTTAGTAGGAGGTAAACAATCTAACAGGGCCCTCAGATTGTCTGGGAAATCGTTTATACAGACTATGAACAGCAGAGGGCCTATAACACTTCCTTAGGGAACGTCTGTATCACGTTCTATGCGAATGCTTTAGGTGACCTACTACGATCTATGGTCTCGCTGACTAAAAGTTACGAATCCAGTCGCATAAATTGATGACTGACGAGAGCTGAAAACATAGCTAATCAATAGTGCCCAGGAAACTCAGACTATTCAGTGTTGGGAGTTAAATGGTTCAAATGGCTCTGAGCACTATGGGACTTAACATCTATGGTCATCAGTCCCCTAGAACTTAGAACTACTTAAACGTAACTAACCTAAGGACATCACACAACACCCAGTCATCACGTGTTGGGAGTTAACAGCTCCGTTTGGGAATTACCGCAGAACAACAGTTACACTCCGACCGTCCACAGTTTGTTCATGACTTGAAATCAACTTTGTGTCTGACCGCTTTCAGTAATCTAGTCAACGTGATGAAATATTCATTTTCTTATCTAAGTATTTGTCACTGATGACGCCTGTTTCACTGGGATAGAGACGCTCCACAGTGTGTCGTTCGTAGGGTTGTAACGTTCCCTGGCAGCACACACAATATTAATCAAAGGAAATGACATTTAATTGTACTATGTACGCTATGAAGCAATTCGTATGTACTGTAATTGTTTAACAAAAAAATATTATTTAATTTTGTATAAAGGACATTCGTTATTATTGTAATATTTTCTGTAATAATATTCTCGATGTATTTATGATTGTAATATTTCTATACTCATTATGTAATTACGAAATATGTTAGTATCTGCGATAAGAAAAATGTAAAATACAGCCACAGAGGGGAGTAATGTTGTAAGATTGCAAAGAGACATTAACGGTCGGCAGTGGTATAAATAGGAATACATAATGTGCATTCTTTGTCGTCTTCCTCGAGAGCTGAGAGAGAGAGGAACCTGTGACGTAGCATTTTATGAATGAGTAGACTTCTTTTGACTGTATCTATCTTTAGCCGCCATTACAGGAGATATTACAAAGTAATGTAAGTTGAATTATTGTGGTGGTCTAAATACATTATAATTTATCAAAATTGTGTATTACTAATGTAAATTAGCTTGCCCATGTCATCTATAATATTTCTTTAAAGAATTTTCAGCATTTTTAGCAATTATCGTTGGTGTTACTGGGCTGTGCCGCGACCGAACGATTTGCAGCGGCGGCACGTTTAAAAAATTGTTCCGCTAAGAAAAATTAACCAAACCCGTAAATCGGTAGCAGATAAAATTAGCAGTGAATTACGAAAATATTTTTCTTTTACAGCAATCCTGAGACTGACGGAATTTATTACTGGTTTCACATTTATGCATTCATAGGCGGATAGTTAACGTTGAAGGTTAACAATCTGTTGGTTCTTTCAATTTCTAAAGCAAATAACTTAAACGTACAGTGAAGTGTGTTTTGTCAATGATAATTAAACGTTCAGGTCGGATTGGCAATATTTAACCATTTTATGCTAACAGAGACAGTCTTGTGTTCCATAGCTAACGCCGGGAAAGAATTCAGTAAATATTAAAAAAAAAAAACCACTGCATTTAGAAAATGTGTGCCAAGGCCGAAATACGTAAAAAAATTTAATTTATACAATTTTCAACTAAATGTTCTTAATCAGTTAGTATGAATTTATCAGCATGAGAGGGTTGAAGGTTCACGTAATTTTAAATGTGCTTAATTCTGTTTGAATTTGTATTACCACACGTAAATAAGGGGCTCTACAACAAAGTTCGTACTGAAAAAAAAATAACAAATATATATAAAGCGACATTTCCATCCCCACATTTGCAAATCCATTTTCAATTCATTTTATTTTCATTTTTTTTACATAATAAATAAATAAATATATTTTCCTTTTTTTTAATTTCATTAAAGGCAGCACTAAACATCTGCGTGAAACGGCATTTTGAACCATTAATTAATGGGCAGTTTCCTTCGTAAATGCTAGTTAACGAAATTAGTGTCTGGGATTACTTCCCTTAGTTATTGGAATATATTGTATTACTCTTTTCATCGGTGCATGCTGATGAACACGACACAGCCTCCATTCTTTCACCAAGCGTCTGAATCGGTAATAGAAGCCTGTAGGGAGCAGAAGACTTACTCCTAGGGCAAAACTTTCATTGTTCATATTATCAGGCACTACCTGCTTGGTTTTTATGGGCTAACACAGTATCTTTACAAGCCACGACTGTTGACAATGAACTTTTGCAAATGACAGAAAGTAATCTCCAAACAGTGCGGCTCATTTTGTTGCGACGGATGTATCCCTGCGCAGAAAGACAGCTTGGTAAGACGCATAATTTTCGATTTCTGCTTCGTGTCAAAGAATAGTCTTCCGTTGATGGCTGCCACCTCCAACTGGTTGTTTTCAACAGCTGTGTTACAAGTTTCCTGATCAGAGTCCATTTTTGAACGAGTATCTCATCACTGTAGAAGAACCCTGCAGGTTCCTGTCGTTCCTAAAATTAGAAAAAATCTTAATATGAAGGAATAGTGGTGATTTCGAAAAATATCTAGAGCTGTGGTCCATTTATACTGTTCACACAACACTATCGCGATAACTGACTTCTGTTCAAATTTACCTCCAAATGTGTCCTGATACGAAACTCGTTGGCGGATTAAAACATTAGGCACTTCACTCGAACAAGGCGTGCAAACGTCGTTATTAACAAGGTGTAGGGAAAAGAGAAAAGAATAAACTGCTAATAAATTAAGAGGTGAGAAGTCGTAGACAATAAGGGAAGAGAGGGCGGGGGCATGGTAAGAATTTCAGGCATCTTCGCACCCGGCAGGTGGGACATGGGAGGCAGAGTGGGCAGGGGTCAACATGCGAGGCCTGGCCATGGTGTCCCTGGTACCACAAGCTGGCAGAAGCGCACAGAGGAGAGCGGAAACCAGGGAGGAGGGCACAGTATAATTGGGAGAATGACTGTCTTGGTCTGATTTAGTGCTTAAAATGAATGTGCACGTGAGAAACATAGTTTGGAGAATCTCAGATGTTAAGCCGGCCGCTATGGCAGAGCGGTTCTAGGCGCTTCAGTCTGGAACCGCGCGACCGCTACGGTCGCAGGTTCGAATCCTGCCTCGGGCATGGATGTGTGTGATGTCCTTAGGTTAGTTAGGTTTAAGTAGTTCTAAGTTCTAGGGAACTGCTGACTTCAGATGTTAAGTCCCATTGTGCTCCGAGCCAGTTGAACCATTCTCATACGTTGTCAACGGGAGAGTGGGGGGGGGGGGGAGTACCTTCCCTGTGTGGCACCATCCAGTTTAGCGGGGCTGACATAAATGTCGAGCGAAGGTAGTTGACGAAGAAGGTGCGGTAGCGTGGTCGGTGCTCTATTTCATTGTTGGCGGTTTGTAAGTGCTACCATAATTCAAGGCCTAATTTACCACCGTCAGTATACAGGTAAGTGATTGTCCATCCCTTGAACCAAACAATCGCATGCTTTTTTGGTTGGATGAGTTGGGGAAGGGGACGAGACAGTGAGGTCATCGGTCCCATAGGATTAGGGAAGGATGGGGAAGGAAGTCGGCCGTGCCGTTTCGAAGGAACCATCCCGGCATTTGCCTGAAGCGATTTAGGAAAATCACGGAAAGCCTAAATCACTGTGGCCGTCGTCCTCCCGAGTGCGACGGGGAAATAAGTATCCGAATGACTTATAAAAGTCCATGGGTCAAACGAATCCGGCGGAATGCGGAATCAAACGAATCCGGCGGAATGCGGAAGTAGCCGGTAACGAATTGCCGACGCATTTTCCAGATGTGACGCTGGTGGCAGCACAGGTCTGGTGACGGGCATCGCCGTCCACGAGGTGGCAGATTGTACGAAGAGGAGTGTCAGACAGTTCTACTGCCTGAAGAAGTTGATTTGTGGTGAATTTTCCACATGCGACGAGATACCATGTTACCCAAACGCTGGAGGGAAGGAAACATGAGTCACCTGCGAACGTCGCTTGCCTTAGTGCTGCTTAACCTTCACTTGGTGGCTGGAACGTGCAAAACCTGCCATTCAGCGTACCTTGATTCATTATTGCTGCTTGGCGCCTGCACTCTGTCTACTATTTCTACGCCGTTCTCCACGACCTGGACGCCCAGGGGCCGACCCTGGCACACAGAGCGAATGCCGGAGGATTAAGGCACAAATCGTGACGTTGACACGCCGTATGTCGCAGAGAGCTCATGATGACCATAAGTCAAGTTTCGGGGACACCTGAACACCGCATCATGCATCATATCGCCTCAACGACGACATCGACTTATCACAAAGATCTGCACTCGTCGCGCCTAGCTCGTCACTCATGCCTTTGTAGATCACTATCACACAGTGTACCAGCAGGAGCCTACCAACACCCATGCTGAGGAGGGTATGTTATAACATGTCATACATCACCCTTTCCGGCGACGAGGTGGTCGAGCTGACGTGCGACGAGGTCCACGATGCAACCAACAAGGGTGCTTTGACTGTCACATGGCGTCGACGGATTGCTGATAGAATTTTATCGCCTCTTCATTGCCGTAATGGAGTCACGGTGGATGACAATGTATCATGAATCGTTGACGATGGACAACCCCGTACCACCGTCCTTTGTCACAGGAACTATTACACCGATCCACAATCTGACGCCAGGAGTGACGACAAGACCTTACCATCCCCTAAAGAAAAATTCAGAGTAGTATTAAAATCCATGGGGAAGAAATAAAAACTTTGAGGTTCGCCGATGACATTGTAATTCTATCAGAGACAGCAAAGGACTTGGAAGAGCAATTGAACGGAATGGACAGTGTCTTGAAAGGAGGATATAAGATGAACATCAACATAAGCAAAACGAGGATAATGGAATGTAGTCGAATTAAGTCGGGTGATGTTGACGGAATTAGATTAGGAAATGAGGCACTTAGAGTAGCAAAGGAGTTTTGCTATTTGGGGAGCAGAATAACTGATGATGGTCGAAGTAGAGAAGATATAAAATGTAGACTGGCAATGGCAAGGAAAGCGTTTCTGAAGAAGAGAAATTTGTTAACATCGAGTATAGATTTAAGTCTCAGGAAGTCGTTTCTGAAAGTATTTGTATGGAGCGTAGCCATGTATGGATGTGAAACATGGACGATAAATAGTTTGGACAAGAAGAGAATAGAAGCTTTCGAAATGTGGTGCTACAGAAGAATGCTGAAGATTAGATGGGTAGATCACATAACTAATGATGAAATATTGAATAGAATTGGGGAGAAGAGGAGTATATGGCACAACTTGACAAAAAGAAGGGACCGGTTAGTAGGACATGTTCTGAGGCATCAAGGGATCACAAATTTAGCATTGGAGGGCAGCGTGGAGGGTAAAAATCATAGAGGGAGACCAAGAGATGAATACACCAAGCAGAGTCAGAAGGATGTGGGTTGCGGTAAGTACTGGGAGATGAAGAAGCTTGCACCGGATAGAGTAGCATGGAGAGCTGCATCAAACCAGTCTCCGGACTGAAGACCCCAACAACAACTCTGCCTAACGCAGAGTATAAAATTTTGCGCGACTACAGGCGACGCGTAACGGCAAGATACTCCCTTGAATTCTATCCCCAGTACTGACAATTCCGGGTGGCTCAGTTAATATACAAACTGCCACAGAGAATGTCTCAGTTTCATCGCTCTGGCAGCGGCGTGCAGAGTCCACGCAGCGACAGTTGCCATTGATTTTGGCAGCACATTTGACGAGGTGCGGCATCGTTTTCTATTCTCCGTAATGTATCTAATTTGTTTTCCATCCCTCCCCCCCCCCCCTACATACCTTTATTGCTACCACCTGGCGCCTGAATCACTGATTCAGGTCAATGGCCACGTGTCGGGACCAGTGACCATACGCCGCTCCATAAGGCAAGGTTGTCCACTTTCAGCCGCGCCGAGTGGCTGCGCTGTTTAAGGCGTTATGTCGTGGACTGAGCGGTCTCTCCCGCCGGAGGTTCGAGTCCTCATTCGGGCATGGGTGTCTGTGTTGTTCTTAGCACAGATTAGTTTAAGTTATTTTACGTAGTGTGTAAGTCTAGGGACCGATGACCTAAGCAGTTTGGTCCCTTAAGAATTCACACACATTTGAACATTTGTCCACTTTCAACACTACCCTGTGTAATAACCCTTGAGCCACAGATCGGGCCCGCGTCCGGCCATCCTCATTTAGGTTTTCTGTGATTTCCCTAAATCGCTCCAGGCAAATGCCGGGATGGTTCCTATGAAAGGGCACGACCGACTTCCTACCCCATCCTTCCCTAACCCGATGTGACCGATGACCTCCCTGTTTGGTCTCTTTCCCCAGAACAACCCAACCCACCACTCATCGGGAGCCTGACGACTCATCTTTCTGATCTCACTTTGCGACACCACACTTTTCGTTGTGCGCATACTGACGCCTTCCTCCTCCTCTTAGTTCGCTCGTGGACCAAAACACGTATGGTACTCTTTATTATCAACGTGTGGAACTGCAGCGGGCAGTACCGTGAATG
Organism: Schistocerca serialis cubense; assembly: GCF_023864345.2. Classification (NCBI taxonomy): domain Eukaryota; kingdom Metazoa; phylum Arthropoda; class Insecta; order Orthoptera; family Acrididae; genus Schistocerca; species Schistocerca serialis. Next base: position 155,849,686 of record NC_064646.1, on the reverse strand, counting down.
TGGCTAAATCTTCGGCGATGCCCATATCACGCGGCCTCTCACACGAAGACGTAGACCTCTCCCGTGCGTACAGAATCGACGACACCTTGGTATAATTTTCGCCTCCACCGTGCGCTGCTCCGATGCCGTCAATTTTCGACGTCCTCTGCAATTTATCGGCACGGCACGCCACGTCTCGGGTGGTCATTAGGGAGGAACAAATGTTACAGCTCGCGACTTCCGGAAATGTAATTCATGTGATAATGCGGTATCACTTCCGATGCTCATGTCACCTCTCCCAGAAGTTGAATTTTCAGTCGGGAGAGAATGTGTTGGTGTTTTCTGTGCGCTACGTCTGGAGTCGAGCCGCACCGTGGATAAGCGACGTGACTTTATTATTGTCAGCCGGGAGGGGATCGGCAGGCGTCGCTGATGGTAGTGGTACCAGAATCCGGTGATATCCGTGTCAGGTCTAAGGGACACAGGCACGTGGTCCGAAAGAGAGCGCCGATGCGTACGTGATCGGTAAAACCATCATCAGAGTCGGAGGCGCCGCGTTAGCAGTCAGCAGTTGAGTGAAGCGCCGCTGAAGACACGGGGACCTCAGATGGCCTCCTTTGCGGCACCCGGAACAGGTCTTGGGTTGGCTATCGCATATAACGACTGCATGGAACCCGCTAATTTGTAGATGAGTCAGTACGTGGCAACGGAGATCGTTGGTGATCTCTCGTACACCGTTAACAACGGTATGCGTTCGGAATGGAGACCAGCATTCAGAAGTGTGTCCACGTACAGTGCCACAGGGGCGGAAATCGATAACGTCTTCCGCCTGGAGTTTGAATGATACTTCAAAAACTCGTATGGTGTGCATGCATAAGCCTGCGTGGTCGACAATGACATCGCCGATATTGCTGTCGACGTAGGTAAAGCTTAGTTCTTGTCTAGTGTCACAAAGTATTCGTTCGTACGCTGCCTCACTGATGACTTCAAAGTACACTGTTCTACTTAAGACGTCCAAATGCAGGCCCAAATTGTCGGAAGCTGAGATCTTAGCTTCGCCACGCAGGAAGCGTTGCACTTCCAAAACCTTTGGTCGGGTGTAATCATTGCGGAAGGTGAATCGTAGTGTGGATTTTCGAGAACGACTGTCCATTGTTGTAGCACACGTAAACGACACATAAATGACGGCCGCTGGAAGTAAACAACAACGAGCGTGCGCACTTGGCAGAGGTAAACACAGAGCGCGTCCGCACTGCACGGCTGCGAAAGCCGGACTGCCGACTGAGCCACTCAGGCATGACTCCCGATCCGTGCTCACAGCTTTACTTCCACCAGTACGTCGTATACTACCCTCCGAGCTCCGCTAAGCGTCGTTACCGTATTACTTTATGGACGATGGTTGGTCTCGGATATTGCGTCTGCACTTGCGTCTGCAACAGCAAACACAACTGAGTTTTTAACAGCGAGTGTCGTAAGTCTACGGAAATTTTATCTTTAGAAAGACAGCAAACATTTCGTAACTCACGAATCTGAAATGGTGCGAGGATATCCACTGTACAATATAGTCACAAACGGGATAACAAAGAGACGGAATTACACTAGCGAACCGCTAGATTTGAAAGATTCATAGTAGTGAGCAACAAACTAGGTTGAACCTGTGATGCTACACTTTCCTAGGGTGGTAACCTAGTATCGCCACGTCAGAATTAGGTTAATTAGAGATTAACTAGTCAACGAGGAATGTATGGAGATTTTGTACGAAGTAATTAATTTTGATTCGTGATCTTGTTTATGTTGCAAGGGCCTAAGATAGATACCATATAAACAGTAATAATGCCCCAATATGGAAGTACTGTCCATAATTTTTGCCGTTCGTAGTTACAATTAATATAGAAGTTAGTCATTTTCACGAAGATGGCATCTTCGATTGTAAGGGAGCACTTTCTACTAAACATGAATGGTACTTCCTGCATGAACACACCAGAGAGGCTACAGAGATGCGGTTCGGTCGTTAGTTAGGCAAACTGTTGTGACGGAGAAATCTTCCCAGAACAGTGACGGTTGGGTCTGCACAGTCGGCTGTTTTTTCTCAACACTTGAGGTCTCACAGAACTTTCACAGCAGGACCCTTGCCTTACTGGTACATAAGTTTCTCTGTCGTCCAAACGTGTTTCTGTGACTGCTACAGTCTCCAGACAATATGGGTCTTCCGTTTAGGCACCATGATGAGAGAGTTTAACTGAGTAGTACAGACACCAGAAGTCCGATAAAAGATCTCTAGTTACTCAGAGAAACTGTTGATGACGTCGTCCCTCGGTAGTTGCGACATGCGGATCATCCGTAATCAAAATGACAGCTCGTAAATACGATCGCATCTGGACCACCGACGCCTCCACGCAGCCACTAAGGTAATTTACCACGTCCAACTTCCATGATCAGTTAGACAGTAGCTCTCTCGCTCTTCAGTTACATTAATTATTGCGTCATTTTGTATCTGTCGTCTGTTTTCTTATGTGTGTGGTTTATCTTGATTGACCGGATGCCGTTTGTTGGTCCAGTAATGAGTATCTCGTATCCAGGCACTTTTGCCAACTATTTCAGTGTATTTTTATTTTGTACAGTCGTATGAGCTTCGTTGTTAACGTATTTCTGTGAATTGAGGCTGCAGTTGATTTGTATTTAAGTAAGGCTATGATATCGCCACCTACCATCTACCAGAAGAAAACTACTATACCACAACCAAGAAAAATACCTTGATATGGTTCGTAGGAAATACTCTGCCTTACTTAACAAGAGAAAAGAAAGAGCGGTCATATAGGGCTGTACAGCATATGTCGCAACCCAGGCACAATTATTAGCCAAGGACACTAAATATAGGCAAAGGTAAGTAAAGTACAGCTGAGCACCGAAACTAATGGAAACAAGAGGTAAAAAAAAAAAAAAAAAAAGAGAGAGAGAAATGAGAATGCTGCTACTGTAATTTCTATCTGGTTGGTTGCTGCTAACGGATTCCTCAAATGATTATGGTGTTCTTGCCCTTGCCAATTGACGCAATATCTACAACGACATGCTACATGGAAAAACAAATGAAGCGTCTTAGCTGCCGGATATAATTGATATTTTATCGCATACTCAGTGGCACTGACAGGTTTGATCAGCCATTCACTGAAACTTGGAAGAGGGTTAGTGACCATATGTTTAAGCATTACATGTTATGCCAGGAAAGATGAGAATAGATTGCGGGGGTAGTGAAGGGATCAAGAAGAAATTTATAATCTGCACTCTGTAGTAACAGCACACAAAAGCAAACTCAGTTGGCGCAAATGACAGTAGGAAAAAGGTCACAGTCTGGGTGGTGATGTGTTTATCAGCGGTTTTTTTAGTAAATAATATGACGGAAATGTGCAGCGATTTGATGACTACTCGTCAATTCTTGCTTTACTATCTGAAAAATCCAACATTGCAAATTTTCTGTTAGAAACGAAAAGAAAAAATGAACTATGTTTGTAGTGTAATACTGAAAAAATTCATTTCCATGTATTCGTGGAAACAAGTTTGAAATTGTGAAACAATCTAAATGAAATATGCAGAATAGACAGATGTATAAGTACAGAATCCTGATAGTTTCTGTGTGTTAGGTGCAGCTGCCTCGCTCGTCTATAACGCGACTTTGTAAACGTCTCTATGGTAACGGTTCTACGTAGCTCTATAGACGGCTATCGTTCCCGCCTACAGTCGTTAACGCTTCGTAGCTGAAAGGTGTTAAAAGCCCTGCCAAGTGTCAGCGATTTCTTTAAGCTGAATCAATTGTAAGGGTCTCTTAGTACAAAAGTATGAAGGTTATTTTGTCTAAAACTGACACGGTGAGACCGTGGCTGTGTACAATTAATGTAGGTTAATTGGCTCTGAGCACTATGGGACTCAACTGCTGTGGTCACAAGTCCCCTAGAACTTAGAACTACTTACACCTAGCTAACCTAAGGACATCACACACATCCATGCCCGAGGCAGGATTCGAACCTGCGAGCGTAGCGGTCGTGCGGTTCCAGACTGTACCGCCTTTAACCGCTCGGCCTGTAGGTTAATTCTTACAAACAAGATAACAGCAACAGCCACTATTAATACTGCTATTTATTTAGGTAAATAGCGCCGTTATCGGTTTCGAACTGGCAAGTTCATCATCAGACAGCTGTTCACATGATTTTCGAGATACACTTTACATTATCGTCCGTTTTCGAATTTTTATTATTCCACTGTGGCGAAGTATTTTTGGCGTGTTGTTGCCCCTTATTAGTATTAAGGCTTTCGTGGCAACTAGCTGACAAACTGCCTATTGGCTTCTGTCTCGGGTTCTTCGACCGACGTTTGTCTCATGATTTTTCTGACGTTTCGCCAGCATGAGTGGCTGACACTGTCAAATCTTCACCCTCCATTACACCACCAGCAATGGAGAGTGAAGGTTTGACAATGCCAGCCACTGGTGCTGAAGAAACATCAGGGAAATCATCACCGAAGAACATAAGAGAGAAGCAAACAGGCAGTTCGTTGGTGTCTCAGTAGTAAAGAAGAAATATGTTAAAATTTCATGCGTGATTCATCATTTTTTCGCGCACCTCTGTGTTTATTACGTCATACCTCTTGAACTATGTGTCGTACAATGATATATTTGAGTAGGTACATTCAACAGCGTAAGTGGATACGTGTGCTAAATATTTTGCGAATAGGAAAGAATTAATAAATTTGAACGTCATGTATGATGCAGCAGTTTTTCAGGCTTCTCAATGTTTATGACGTCAAATCTTGTGATCCATGAATCGTACAACGATGTGATTTTGTAAGAGTATTCAGCAGAATATGTTGACACTGTCTGCAGAATGTGTTGAGGTTAGAGTTAGTAGTAAAGAAGAGATAAATTTGAACGTCATGTACAATGCGATAGTTTTTCACGCATCTCTTAGTTTATGACGTCAAACATCCTGAACCAAGCAAGGTAGGTGAAACTTGCCCCCACAGCAACTATTGCCCGACAGTGAGGGATAAGTCTACCAAGAGTGATTGAAATTGTTCCAATGGTTTAGGATGAAGTGTAGAACACACACACACACACACACACACACACACACACACACACACACACATACACACACACACGTATATATATTTTTATACACTACTGGCCACTAAAATTGCTCCACCACGAAGATGACGTGCTACAGACGCTAAATTTAACCGACAGGAAGAAGATGCTGTGATATGCAAATGAGACGCTAAATTTAACGGACAGGATGAAGATGCTGTCATATACAAATGATCAGCTTTTCAGAGCATTCACAACGTGCTGACATGAGGAAAGTTTCCAACCGATTTCTCATACACAAACAGCAGCTGACTGGCGTTGCCTGGTGAAACGTTGTTGTGATGCCTCGTGTAAGGAGGAGAAATGCATACCATCAAGTTTCCGACTTTGATAAAGGTCAGATTGTAGCCTATCGCGATTGCGGTTTATCGTATCACGACATTGCTGATCGCGTGGGTCGAGATCCAAGGACTGTTAGCAGAATATGGAATCGGTGGGTTCAGGAGGGTAATACGGAACGTCGTGCTGGATCCCAACGGCCTCGTATCCCTAGCAGTCGAGATGACAGGCATCTTATCCGCATGGCTGTAACGGATCGTGCTGCCACGTCTCGATCCCTGAGTCAACAGATGGGGACGTTTGCAAGACAACAACCACCTGCACGAACAGTTCAACGACGTTAGCAGAGCATGGACTATCAGCTCGGAGACCATGGCCTTGACGCTGCATCACAGACAGGAGCGCCTGCGATGGTGTACTCAACGACGAACCTGGGTGCATGAATAGCAAAACGTTATTTTTTCGGATGAATCCAGGTTCTGTTTACAGCGTCATGATGGTCGCATCCGTGTTTGATGACATCGCGGTGAACGTACATTGGAAGCGTGTATTCGTCATCGCCGTACTGGCATATCACCCGGCGTCATGGTATGGGATGCGATTGGTTACACGTGTCGGTCACTTTTAGTTCGCATTGACGGCACTTTGAACAGTGGACGTTACATTTCAGATGTGTTACGACCCGTGGCTCTACCCTTCATTCGATTCCTGCGAAACCCTACATTTCAGCAGGGTAATGCACGACCGCTTGTTGTCGGTCCTGTACGGGCCTTTCTGGATACAGAAAATGTTCGACTGCTGCCCTGACCAGCGCATTCTCCAGATCTCTCACCACCTGAAAACCTCTGGTCAATGGTGGACGAGCAACAGGCTCGTCACAATACGCCAGTACCTGTACACGCCATCCATGCTCTGTTTGACTCAATGCCCAGGCGTATCAAGGCCGTTATTAAGGCCAGAGGTGGTTGTTCTGGGTACTGATTTCACAGGATCTATGCAGCCAAATTGTGTGAAAATGTAATAACATGTCAGTTCTAGTATAGTATATTTGTCCAATGAATACCCGTTTATCATCTGCATTTCTTCTTGGTGAAGCCATTTTAATGGCCAGTAGTGTAATATGTATGGAGTAAGTTGTTACTGCTTGGAAAAAAATCTATATCTGAGCTACCCCACTGTGATTGTGAAGAAGTGATCATATCACGACACTAGTAACACCCATGACAGGAAGTAAGGTGAAACTTCCTGCCAGATTAAAACTGTGTGCCGACCGAGACTCAAACTGGGCACCTTTGCCTTCTTCCTAGTTCTGCAAGGTTCGCAGGAGAACTTCTGTGAAGTGTGGAAAGTAGGAGACGAGGTACTGGCGGAATTAGAGCTGTGAGGACGGGGGGTGAGTCGTGCTTGTGTAGCTCAGTTGGCAGAGCACTTGCCCACGAAAGGCAAAGGTCCCGAGTTCGAGTCTCGGTCTGGCACACAGTTTTAATCTGCCATGAAGTTTCATATCAGCTCACACTCCGCTGTAGAGTGAAAATTTCATTCTAGGAAGTAAGGTAGTTTTCAAACCACACTGCTGGGAAGGCATTTTTCACCTTTTGAGAAACTTCTGTTGCAAGCGGTCAAGACAGCGGCCGTAGATCGCTAAGGCGATAGGTAGTCCCGCGATATCATTATCAGATTGTAGAGGCGGTAGTTTACTGCACATTACTAGTGGCTCGAGTGAGCGATCCGCCTAAACAGGTGCCCAGCTGCGGTGCTAGGTCAGGTGTGGCCCGCCCTCTGCTGGGTCAGCGAGGGTCGCAGCGCTGAAAGAGCCGCCCCCCTGAAGTTACGGCCTGTGACCGCGGCGGCTAAACACTGGCTCCCACCACCAACCCCACCCCTGGGCGCATCGGGGCGCCGTTACGCTATCGTAAATTGTTCGCTCACCTGTTGTGCCACCTGCTTCCGCTCGGAGCCGCCGACAACAGCACACTCCATAATTTGCTAATACACCGCCCCGCTCAGGCTACTGTGTAACACTATAGCTGCAGAGAATTTTCTCATAACGCTAGGATGCCAAAAGGTCGCAATAAGTTACTGCAAAAGTCCCATCAATCGTAAGAATATGTGACAAGCTCCGAAAAACTTTGGTACGCGTCATACACGTTTGACCTGAGGTGAACTGTGACTCCAAGTGCAGGAAGGAGTTATCACACACGTACGGACAAACACGAGTATTTGCTGCAGTTGGACGGCCTGTGCCGCCAGTTAATAAGTGTTGAAATCTTTATTAAGTGGTATAGTTTTAAACTAATGAAAACTGCACCAGTTACTTATTTATTCATGCTTAGCACAACGCGTTTCGAAAATTTATTCTAATTTTTAAGTGCATTTGCTTACATGAATTTTTTAGTGACATTTGCATGTGTGATTTTCTGTTCAAAAATATGAGAATGAAATTTTTCAAAACTATTGCACACATAAAATTCAGCAATGGGTGTCGGCAGTTAGGTCTGATCCCTAACTACATTAACGTTAACAAATTAACGTTCAGAGGTGCCGTTTTCATTATTCAAATCATGACTGACACAGTTGCCAACTTTCCTAAAAGATGTACATGATGGACAACATTAAAGGTGTACTACTCCTGACGTTTTCAGCTACTTATACAAAGCTAATCATTTTTAGTAGGCAAGACTCTCAGTAACAGATGGATTTATCACACATCCAAAGGACTAGATTAATCTCTGGCGCTGGCGGCAGAATGACGAATGACATTTTAAACTGTTTATTGTCAATTCAGTAATACCAAAATTTATATTTTATGTTGCAGTTTCTTTATCTCAATATTATTTTAGAACCTCACGTATAAAACGTATTTAATCTAGTTGTTGTTCGCCCCGGTACTGAGTGGTCAGCGCGACAGAATGTCAATCCTAAGGGCCCGGGTTCGATTCCCGGCTGAGTTGGAGATTTTCTCCACTCGGGGACTGGGTGTTCTGTTGTCCTAATCATCATCATGAAATCGAAAGACTTGCATCCGACGGGTGGCCCTAGTAGCACGACATCTACATTTAATTTTATTTACCTAGTTGTTAACCAAATTAATGAAATTTATCTTATCCATAATGGTTACAACTGTACTCCGTGACTGTTCCTGTATAGAGTTCAGAAAAATAATCGTTACCAGTAACAATGGGAGGTATTTTTATTTAACACAAGATTGGTTTGGGTCTTGTGCCCATCTTCAAGTGGTTTGCATTCGGATAAATGTTTCCGTACTCAGTCTTCGAGATCACTGTTTAAATCAAAAAGAAGTAATGTGATGATGTCTAAATAGACACAAATGATACATTTGCAAGTGGCTAAGCCAGGTGAGCTGCAACATATTATAGTAATTACGGAAATCTGGTGTGTCCACATCGTTTACATATCAAATATATCACATTTTTGTATAAAATTATTTCGTTTTTTACTCAACTGTATATTACTCACCATGCTGATTATGTCTTTGATAGAGTAGTGCCACTTTAGACGTTGGTAACTTCAGACACGCGTGCACTCACAACGTGATCACATTTGAAAAACGGAAATTATGGTCGAAGAGCTTAAGTCCAAGAAGTACAGAGATCTTACACGTACAGATACATAACAGATATTACAAATTATGAAAATGAAACTGTTGCATTATCGTGGAACCACACTGTCATTTATAATATCTAGAATGATTGCTGGCAGATTATATAAGGTTAGGTAGACATTTATTTTTTTCAAAAACTTGCTAGGTGTCAGGAGGCCATGAGTTACAGTTTTTGATTTTTAAAATATTCCATTAAAGATCTGTAGAAATGACTTGCTTGCAAGGTTTACTTGTTCTCTGAGAGTTAGGAGTGGTGATGTGCAATTATTGATATAAATTTCGAGTTCTTCAAGAAGATTCATTTTCTTTGCTTTGCTGATAGTGTGCAGTACGTTTAGGTTGTCTTTAACGGCTGTGGCTGAGTGCTTATGTTCTTTCAGATCAGTTGAGAAATAAGATTTATAAAAGTTATTTAGCTGGATGGCATCCACGCGTTCCCAGTATCTTACACTGAAACTCCTTCTGTCCTGTCTGATCTACGTAGAACTGCATGCTATTGCTATGCAAAAGTTCGTAAATATCTGATTTGCTATGACAATGACTGTGTTGTTGCAGTGAATGATGTGCTGTTGTAGGTTATTGTTAAAGTTGAAGGACATTATAAATGGCAGTGTGGTTCCACAACCGAGTAACAATTTCATTTTCATGATTTTTTATTATCTGTTGTGCATCTGTATTCGTAACATCTGTGTACTTCTTTGACTTAATCTCTTTGACCATAACCTTATTTTTTCAGATATAAACACGTTGTGAATGCATGTGCATCTGAAGTTACCAACATCTGAAGTGCCGCTACTCTCTTGGAGGCATTATATGGCAGCACCCATGATTAGCACGGTGACCAGTATACAGTTAACTAGTAAAAAGCGAAATATGTTTGTAAAAAAATGTGAATGTAATGTGAAAACGATATGGATAAGCTACTTTCATGTAAGTACTATAGTGTTTTGTAACACGCGTCGGTTAGCGACTTGCTGATGTTTCATATGTCTCGATTTAGTCATCATCACATTACTTGTTTTTGATTTAAACAGTGATCTTAAACACTGGGTATGGATACATGTAACTGAATATAAACCAATTGAAGATGGGCACAATTCCGAAACTGGCCGTGTGTTGAGTATAATCACCTACTATTGTGACTGGTAGTGGTTGTTACTCTACGCCAAATTAATGGAAGGGAGAATAATCAAACTTTAGAAAGCACCGAGTTGATCATCGTCTAATTTCAAAGCAGGGGTAAACCAGTAAACCTCGAAGTCTTTAAAGAATCGAACTCTCATGTATAATAAGTTCCAAACCTCTGATTGCCTTAGAAATGATTTAGTCTGTTAAATATTTGACTTTAAGCATATAAACGAGAGAAAGTTTGAAAAAATGAATGAATCGTGATTTATTATCAAAGAATATTCTTAAGGATTTATTTTATTTACTGGCGATTCTTAATGAACATTAACACATTTAATCACACTATGTATGAATGGAAGTAGTTGCCAGGGAGTAACTGATGAAATCATACGCAAATTCCTTTTTAACAAATGGTAATTTATTCACTTTAATGGTGCCTAACGCTTTTTTTAAAAACAAACAGATTTAAAATTATAATCAGAAAGCACCCTCTAAATATCAAGTTACAATTTATTCAGAGGCAGAAAGAAACAAATTTTTGACTGTATGAACTTTCGGGCTGAGAACCTTGCCGCTCCCTTTTCACACGGCCGTAGTTACGACCGCTCACAACAGGCTTTGAAAGACTACACTGGTGCAAATCTGCAACACACCACATTGCTTTAAACTAAAAGTTTTAACAATTCACACAAACTATGCACCCCGTAGGAGGGATGGAAATGGTACAAAACACTCAAATTAAAATATTAACTTAGCCACCGAAGGTGCAACTTGATTTTAACTTCTAAGAAAATTCTTACGGTGAAAGGGTGGCAACTTTATATACTAAAATGACAATTTAAATGAACGCCCGTGAAATGGAATCTTATATAAAATTATACAAACCTGGCCAAACAAGTTAACATGCTCTACAGTACATAGATACCGCCTCTCAAGATGATTGGCAAGATCAAAACATATTTCAGGAATAAGGCCGTTACACTCCAAGCACCAAATCCGATAAACATGACAGAGGCAGTTACTAACGTACGGTATATTGAAAGGGAGATTACCGAACACCTAACCGCAAGTTGCTCGAACCCACCCCTAATCCACAAAGGAAAAACGGACCACCCAATTTAATGAACAACAACCTTCCGAAGGTGGGCAAACAGAGAACAATGGTGGCACGACCCCAAAACAAAACGGCTGGTGGCCTCACCAAGAAAACAAGTTGAATTTAACAGGTAAATGAAACAACATATCATCAGTCACTTAGCCGGCCGAAGTGGCCGTGCGGTTACAGGCGCTGCAGTCTCGAACCGCAAGACCGCTACGGTCGCAGGTTCGAATCCTGCCTCGGGCATGGATGTCTGTGATGTCCTTAGGTTAGTTAGGTTTAACTAGTTCTAAGTTCTAGGGGACTAATGACCTCAGCAGTTGAGTCCCATAGTGCTCAGAGCCATTTCAACCATCAGTCACTTAACTTCCAATAAACTGCGATGTCTGGAGAAGACCTGGCGCAGCACCCCCAAATCGCTCTCCTGAACCGTCCGTGCCAGCCGCTTCAACGGACGCAGGAAGGCGCGCCGATCTCCCGTCTCACGGAGTCGCAGCTCGCACCGGCCAGACCGATGTCGTGGGTTCTCGTGTCGACCGCGAAGCCACTACCCCTCGCTATACGGCGCGGCCCACCTGAGTCACGTGGCGACCTCACATGCGCCGACGCTCAAGACGGACCAGGCTTCTTGTGTCTCAGTGCGCGACCCACCGACCGATCGATCCAACCGCCTTGACCATTGCCTGAGCAAACTCGAGCAGACTGGGGCCGAACGCGCAGTCTCAGATGCAGGTACTAAGCCCCGACCGAGCTGCCACTCGCTGAGTTCTCTTACTGGTGGAGTGGAAAGACTCTCATTTTGCCGGCTTTAAAGGTTGATCCGAACGAAAGACATATTAGCACTCCGGACGACAGACAGACACTAGCTGCCTCACAACTGCGGACGAGAGAGAGACTAGCAATCTGGGGACGAGAGACTGACCCAGACTAACCCCAGACTCACCGACTGGTGAGCTCATAGCGCCCCTTTAATGCACGTGAACAGGCAACCTTTCCGCTTTCCCACCAGAGGGAAACACCTAAGCTGCGACTGCCACAGCGGCGCCACCGCCAGAAACAGAGGGCGACTGCTTCACACTACGCGCTGCGGCGCGCTCTTCAAAACAGCAATTTTTACCACGGATCAATGAAACTATGTCTAAAGTTTGTTGTAAGTCGCTAACGGGTGTCAGTCTCAGATACTGCATAACTATAGCTAGGGTTTTTATGCATGGTGAGTTACGCTTACAAGACATACGCACAGTTTACACACCGTCCAGTCACATCAGTCTCACCACTTGTCCAAAGCCTTTTACAGCGTGGACCAGTGCGAGACGTGGAAGAATGTAGCCGATGATGTTCTGGAAGGTACCGGCAGGGATGTGGGGTCATGTGACTGCAGTGCCGCGGACAGCTGCGCTAGGTCTCGCTCAAGAATCCATGCCGCGTACAGCCCGATTGAGGAAGTCTCACAGATTTTCTGTTGGGTTTATATTCTACGAGTTTGGTGGCCACGAGTTTACGGAAAATTCATCCTAGTGTTCTTCGAACCACGCTCGTACACTGCGAGCTGTGTGACTCGTTGGATTGTACAGCTGGTATACGTCATCGAGGTGAAGAAAAACAAACTTGGTGAAGGGATGGACATGGTTTCCAAGGGATCACCCAGGGAATGCCACGAAAACATACTCAAGATTATAACACTCCCTCCTCCGTCATGGACGATTGTTGCTATATGTGTGCTTTGTGTTCAATGGAGCAAAGAACACGATTCGTCTGAAAAGACCACTTTTCGTCATTGAGTGAACATCCAGTTGCGGAACTGGCGTACAAATTCCAGCTTTCGTTGGTGATTAACAGCAGTCAGCATGGATGCCTCAACAATGCGCGTGCAGCATTCGTTGAGGAGGCACGGTTGGTAGCCCATTGGTTCATCTGGGTAGTAAGTTGCTCAGCAGTTGCACGTCTGTTCTCCAGTACGCATCTCTGTAGCAGTCGTTCAGCTCTGTCGTAATGGCCCGTGGTGCACATCGTTGCTTTGTGCCGATTTTGGACAGCAGCACTTTGAAATGCACGGTATACCTTAACCCCGGTGGCAAGTGAGCTGTTTACAAACTTAGAGGGTTCTTAAACGTTTCCACCTTTGTCTAGAAAGCCGATGATCATACCATTTTTGACCGCAGATAAATCACTCTGCTTCTTCATAGCTGTAGCGGCTTTTATCCTTGTCCCCCGACACGCTTTATATACCCTCCACAACTACATCTACATCAACATCTACATTTATACTTCGCAAGCCACCCAATGGTGTGTGGCGGAGGGCAATTTATGTGCCACCGTCATTACCTCCCTTTCCTGTTCCAGTCGCGTATGGTTCGCGGGAAGAACAGCTGCCGAAAAGCCTCTGTGTGCGCTCGAATCTCTCTAATTTTACATTCGTGTTCCCCTCGGGAGGTATAAGTAGGGGGAAGCAATATATTCGATACCTCATCCAGAAACGCACACTCTCGAAACCTGGACAGCAAGCTACACCGCGATGCAGAGCGCCTCTCTTGCAGAGTCTGTCACTTGAGTTTGCTAACCATCTCCGTAACGCTATCACGCTTACCAAATAACCCTGCGACGAAACGCGCCGCTCTTCTTTGGATCTTCTCTATCTCCTCTGTCAACCCGACCCTGTACGGATCCCACACTGATGAGTATAGGTCGAACGAGTGTTTTGTAAGCCACCTCCTTTGTTGATGGACTACATTTTCTAAGGACTGTTCCAATGAATCTCAACCTGGCACCCACCTTACCAACAATTAATTTTATATCATCATTGCACTTCAAATCTTTCCGCACACATACTCCCAGATATTTTACAGAAGTAACTGCTAACAGTGTTTGTTCCGCTATCATATAATCATACAATAAAGGATCCTTCTTTCTATGTATTCGCAATACATTACATTTGTCTATGTTAATGGTCAGTTGCCACTCCCTGCACCAAGTGCCTATCCTCTGCAGATCTTCCTGCATTTCGCTGCAATTTTCTAATGATGCAACTTCTGTGTATACTACAGCATCATCCGCGAAAAGCCGCATGGAACTTCCGACACTATCTACTAGGTCATTTATATATATTGTGAAAAGCAATGGTCCCATAACACTCCCCTGTGGCACGCCAGAGGTTACTTTAACGTCTGTAAACGTCTCTCCATTGAGTGCTGCCATCTGCCCTCTGTGAGTGGATACTGCACGTTCACGTTGAGCGTAGATGGTGGTCACATTAATGTGACTCAAACGTGCAATGTAATACTTGCCTTACTGTGTTAAACCTTTCACGTATCTCACAATGAGTAGATTATATCAGCATTTTAAATTTTTGAACTGGGTCACTATTTATATGAAATATTGAAAATTAAATTTTTGTTATTCTTGGAATCCGTTATATAGGCAATCTGTAACTGTCTTCGGGTTCCATGTAATTGGATAGCCGCTTTGTAATACAGATATTACAGCTGTTTCTGGGAAGTAAAGGAAAATGTAACGAAAATTCTTGAGAAACTCATATCCAAAATAAAGCGAAATGGTGGCAAAGAGTACGTAACAAATGTTGCATATACCATAACCAGTTACAATACGTAAGCGTAACTGATTTTATACCGGAGTTTGTAATACTTTTCGAATCACTGGATTTCCTCTTCGGGCTTCAAGAAATACAAAACACATGATATTATTTTCGCTACTAAGACTGCTACAAAGAATGATCGCTAGTCGTATCTGAACTTGAAGCAAGTCTCTGGTTATGCGTGTAACTTTTGCGCACGAAGTTAATCGTCAGCTGGTCCTGAAACGCGTTGTTAGTTGTCATTACGTAAAAAAGAGATCTTCCTAAATTTTTACTGACTAAAGGAGATAAAGATTTAAAGTTCAATATTACTTGGATTACTATCACAGACCGAAATACCCGTGATTAGAAACGTGACTAAAGTGATGCTGCAACGTATCACTTGCTGACTGTACCGGCGTCCTAGAACGGTTCGCTATTGTTATCCCCTCGGCAATTTCCAGTTGCAATGAAATTGGAATTTTGATCATAAATAATTGGTGGTCGGATCCGACTAGGCTGATTGTAACGGTGACCAATTCCACCATGACGGCCGGTGTTTTCCAACATCTGTGCAAAAGAAATTTGTAAAACTTCTCGTAAAAAGCAACCCCTTTGCACTGTAAGTAGAAGCGGCAAATTGTCGATAAAAATGCCTACTGCTGTCCAGGGAGTCACCGGTCACGTTTCTGCTGGACAATGGGGCTCAGTTAGAAGAAAGACTCGTCATTGACGGCAATGTTGCTCCAGTGAATGCGATTCCTGGCCGAAACGTGTCTGGATATGAACCTCATTGTTTCTTGTCATACTGCCCGACAGCAAGGAGATATTTCTTTTGATAGCAGCATCCCTTTGATTGTCATCGGCGGCACTCATACAGCACATGTTGCCCTGCACGGTAAGCCATCTTCTGCAGGGATTGCAGGGAATTAATGCTTTTCCTTGTGCTTGTGAAACATTATCATGGTATCCCCAACTGAGGTTGTTTTTTGGAGAACTATGGACAGGGCCCTCGAACTACACTCCTGGAAATTGAAATAAGAACACCGTGAATTCATTGTCCCAATAAGGGGAAACTTTATTGACACATTCCTGGGGTCAGATACATCACATGATCACACTGACAGAACCACAGGCACATAGACACAGGCAACAGAGTATGCACAATGTCGGCACTAGTACAGTGTATATCCACCTTTCGCAGCAATGCAGGCTGCTATTCTCCCATGGAGACGATCGTAGAGATGCTGGATGTAGTCCTGTGGAACGGCTTGCCATGCCATTTCCACCTGGCGCCTCAGTTGGACCAGCGTTCGTGCTGGACGTGCAGACCGCGTGAGACGACGCTTCATCCAGTCCCAAACATGCTCAATGGGGGACAGATCCGGAGATCTTGCTGGCCAGGGTAATTGACTTACACCTTCTAGAGCACGTTGGGTGGCACGGGATACATGCGGACGTGCATTGTCCTGTTGGAACAGCAAGTTCCCTTGCCGGTCTAGGAATGGTAGAACGATGGGTTCGATGACGGTTTGGATGTACCGTGCACTATTCAGTGTCCCCTCGACGATCACCAGTGGTGTACGGCCAGTGTAGGAGATCGCTCCCCACACCATGATGCCGGGTGTTGGCCCTGTGTGCCTCGGTCGTATGCAGTCCTGATTGTGGCGCTCACCTGCACGGCGCCAAACACGCATACCACCATCATTGGCACCAAGGCAGAAGCGACTCTCATCGCTGAAGACGACACGTCTCCATTCGTCCCTCCATTCACGCCTGTCGCGACACCACTGGAGGCGGGCTGCACGATGTTGGGGCGTGAGCGGAACACGGCCTAACGGTGTGCGGGACCGTAGCCCAGCTTCATGGAGACGGTTGCGAATGGTCCTCGCCGATACTCCAGGAGCAACAGTGTCCCTAATTTGCTGGGAAGTGGCGGTGCGGTCCCCTACGGCACTGCGTAGGATACTACGGTCTTGGCGTGCATCCGTGCGTCGCTGCGGTCCGGTCCCAGGTCGACGGGCACGTGCACCTTCCGCCGACCACTGGCGACAACATCGATGTACTGTGGAGACCTCACGCCCCACGTGTTGAGCAATTCGGCGGTATGTCAACCCGGCCTCCTGCATGCCCACTATACGCCCTCGCTCAAAGTCCGTCAACCGCACATACGGTTCACGTCCACGCTGTCGCGGCATGCTACCAGTGTTAAAGACTGCGATGGAGCTCCGTATGGCACGGCAAACTGGCTGACACTGACGGCGGCGGTGCACAAATGCTGCGCAGCTAGCGCCATTCGACGGCCAACACCGCGGTTCCTGGTGTGTCCGCTGTGCCGTGCGTGTGATCATTGCTTGTACAGCCCTCTCGCAGTGTCCGGAGCAAGTATGGTGGGTCTGACACACCGGTGTCAATGTGTTCTTTTTTCCATTTCCAGGAGTGTAGTTTGGGATTTTGACTATCTAAAGCGCTGATTAGACAGAATTTGGCACGATGTCGCTCTGGAGGACACCCAACAGCTCTGTCAATCAGTGCCAAGCAAAATAACTGCTTGCATAAGAGCCAGAGGTGGAACAACGAATTATTGACTTGCACAATCTGTGAGGCTCGTTCTCTTTAATAAATCATACAATTTTTCTAAAACTGTAATCTTTGTCTGTCTGTACGGTAAACCACATTACTACCTTAGCCGTTACCTCCTTTTGGGTACTGTAACGTCTCCTGGCAAAACACATATTAATTGTGGTAAAAAAGGAGACAAGAATAAATGAACTGGATGATTCTAATTGGGTGGACAATGATTGTGTGAACTTTATGCATCATGTTTTATACTTGTTTGGAATTATGTACCGATTTTTTTAAAGATAATATCTGTATCGGTGAATACTGAAACCGCCACAGATGATACTTATTAAATATCAAACAAAGATGAAAATATACCAAACCGATTATAAACAGTAGTGACCGAGCATTAATTTCTCTGTCGCCTTGTTGTAGTTACAGGAGTGGGAAGAGCCTGTAACGCTATATTGTATGTTTGTGTAGCATTATTTTGTCAAGACTGAGGCAAGGATGCCACTAGGCATTGATTTGTAAAGGTGTGTAAGAAATTAATCTGTCTAAATGTTTTGAACAGAGTAACTTAGTGAAATCTTGCATTATGATTTGTAATAAGCTTGCCTGGTATTTTATCCCATCATTATAAGACATTTTCAGATATTTAAATATTATTCGTGGTGTAGTGCTGCGCTACGAACAAACGAGCCGCTGCCGCTGCGCATTCAGACCGCATTAAATGAAACCAATCATACCGCAAAGAAGCGGACAGGTAATAGTGAACTAAAATTATTTCTTTCAGCTTTCTGGATTGCAGGGCAGAGCATCAGATTTTATGATGTGTTTTACAGGTGGATTCGGGCTGCGGATGATATATCATTAACAGTGCAAAAAGATAATTTACCTTCATGACATAAAAGAAATCTTGCTGTGCGTAGTTCTGGTCAGGCAAACATTATGGTAAAAACATAATTTCTCTGATAATAGTCTCATGTTCTCGTGTTAGGGTGGTACTTTTTGGTGTTTTACTGTTAACAAAAGTCCACTCCAAAATTTTGATGTTGAACTAACATTGCGTACTATAACATCAGTATTGATAACTAAATAATTTTCAGTAACCTTTTCAATAACTGTGAAGCAAGAAAGTTATGTTGAACTTTGTAGCCAGTTACAGCAACGAAACAATGTTCCCTTTATAGAAAGCCAAATCCAGAATAAGAACATAATATATTTTGTTTTGTTGAAGATTAATGATCCAAAGAAAGCCGCATCACAGCATCTCTAAAAAGTATTTCAGGGCTCTTTTCGTAGCAGCATATTAATATCACCCATTTATCAATACATTAGTTGTTACGCGAGCAATAACAAATGGTTCAAATGGCTCTGAGCACTATGGGACTTAACATCTATGGTCATCAGTCCCCTAGAACTTAGAACTACTTAAACCTAGCTGACATAAGGACAGCACACAACACCCAGTCATCACGAGGCAGAGAAAATCCCTGACCCCACCGGGAATCGAACTCGGGAACACGGGCGTGGGAAGCGAGAACGCTACAGCACGACCACGAGCTGCGGACGAGCAATAACAGCAGACAGCGAAAGTGCAAAGTAAAATGATCCAACCTTTGCTGCCAAACGATCGTCCTCCGCGGTATACGTTCGCGTGTTTCGCGTGCTTCCACAGACGCTGACAATGACTACCTGAAGAAGCGCCTGTTCCCTGATTTTTGTATCCTGCAGTGGTAACACTATGCAATAATTTATAGTTCCGCATTCCTGCGTCATACTTCATTAACACAACATATAAGAAGCAAGATTCAAAGTAATGTAGACTGTGATAGAAACAATGTAAAAGATCCTCATGTTCTAATAAGAATGTGAAGGAAAATTCCATCACGGTGTAGATCGTGACGCTAACTACTAAGTGCAGGTTCACAGCATAAGTTCCACCGAACAAACCGTGCCCATGGGTACCGAGTCCGGGGAAGGCCAGTATCGGAGGAGGCCAAAGCTCCGAGGCTGATCGCTAGCGGCACGGTGTGGTTGCTATGGAGTATTCTCTCTGGTGGCAGCTGGTGCAGCGTCGAGGCGCGGTGTAGATCCAGAAGAGAGGCTTGGATGGACGGAGCTGAGGAGTTGGAGACACGGAGCCGCCTTCTAGCGGTTAGACAGCGTCTTAAATATACAGCTGTCGGAACGACTCGGCACTCGGTGAGCACGTGACTCAGGGATGCAAGATAGTGCCCGCGATTGCAGCGCCACAATCATCGATGCGTGATCAGCTGGTGGCGAGCCTGGCGCCCCTGATGGCGCCTGCTAGAGATTGGCTCGTCTAAAAGTGTGCCTATTTTGTGTTCTCTAATGATGCGAGACACGCGGTGCCCGCGGGAGCGCTGGTTTTTGGATTGTCGGCGCAAGTACCGCCTCCACAGAAGATACCTGCTGTACTGGAGGGCTGTCACCTAATAGTCAGAGATTTTGTGCTGGTAGCTGTAGTGGCAGGCGGAACACCGGCTGTAACACAGACAAAGAAACCTACCGCAATGTTAGGATTTGGGGCTACAAAAACACACACAACTCACACGAACAGAACCGTGATAACCAGCAGCTTTATGTTTGGTGTGATCTAATGCACAAGAATGTGATGGGCTAGTTTCTCTTTGCAGAGTTAAAGGGGAAGTATTTGCCTGGACATGCTCGAACAGTTCCTGCTACCACAGATCTATGAGCCCCAGCCATCAATGACCTTCTAGCATGATGGTGCATCCATATACTGGAATTGAGCGTGCGAGAGGTGCTGAATGACACATTTTCTGAGAAGTGGATGGTTTGTGATGGCCCCTTCTCATGAACCCCTCCCTCTCACGGTGTCACACCGTTATACATCTTTTTGTGAGGTTACGTCAAGGATCGCGTGTACAGAACACCCGTCAATAGGTTCCAAAGTACGATTTTTTTTAATGATAGGGGTACTTCATAGAGATCCTGTATATATGAGTACAGACGCTCCCAGAGGTACACCTGTCACGAGAGTACAACATGTGGTGTAAAGAGCGAGAGAAAATCGTATCATCACTTCTGCCACATCTCGAATTAGGGCTGGATACGTTGTGTCTGTGCCTCAGTACGCATTCTGAACTTGCACTTTTAATCGTTCCGGGATATATACGATGGAGTGGGTAAAATAATTGTACAATGTGTCTCCAAAATTGCTTCCTTAAACCTGAACACCAGGGTTTTCCGAACAACTTTGTCTCTCTTCCAAAAATCCCCTGTCCAGCTAATGTCCTCTTTCATACTGACTGATTCCTCAATTGCGTGTACACTGCAAGAAAGGAAGAAAGAATTTTGCACCACGACTGAATGTCCAAATGGGTCGCAAATCGTGAGATGTACACGTAAAGACAAACAAACGATTACAGTTTTCGAAAAATTAGATGATTTACAAGGGCAGGAAGTGGACAATGCATTATTGACTTGCTCAATTTGTGAAGCTGTTTCTCTTGAATCATGCATCCAATTTTTCTGGGTTGTGTAATCATTTGTCTGTCTGAACGCGTAAATCACATCTACAGATGTTCGTTCCACTCTAATATTTCTATAGTGATGAGGCTTTAAATTCTTTCGGCTCCTCAGTTACTGCAGACTGGTGAGAATTAAAAAAAATAATAACATAAAATAAAAAGAATTGTTCTGTCCGCGTCGTATTATAATTGTTTTTTTGTTTTCTGAGGAAAGAGAAACATTTGTAACAGCAAAAGACGTTGAATATGTATATTATAAAATAATATGAAAATAGAAGCTATTTAAACAGATCTCTGCTGGAAGTATTGGGCTTGCAAAAAAATTAATTCTTCAAAGACTCTTCTGTCTTTTTTTAACAGTATATGGGGCTTGTTTACCGTATACTTGTTCATTCTTAGAAGCTGGAATGGGGATGGTCCGCTCTTCGTCCTGTCACACCAAGAAGTAATTTATCTAGAAACTAATCTGAGTTTCTGGAGGTGAGTATGGAACAGGGGAAGGTAATGACGAAACAAGTCCACCTCATGGAAAAACTGCCCACGTGTTGGCGAGCCGACGTGATGGAGGTGGACTGAGAGTGACCGATTTCTCAACAGCTACACGCTGGCTGCTTTTATAGCTTCGTCATTGCAATTTGTGCTTTGTATAGGCAATTCAGACATCTTTGCCTACTTGCAGGAGAAATTCGTGTCCTTGCCCGGGATATGATCTCAAAGATTCACTGAATTGAGCTCCAAGATAACCCACTAGTATCTGACAGTTGATCTATTGTCTCTCGACGGCATGTGAACACAAGTTCTCGAACTTTTTCGTTATTGTCGTCGATTCGACGTCGAGAACGAGCTTTGTTACCAATCGATATGTTTCCATTTTTAAACAGAGCAAACCACTTGTACACTTGAGTTTCTCACATAGCGTCCTCTTGGTAAGCTCTTTTTAACGTTGAAACAGTTTCAGTAGCATTTTTACCCAAAATAAAACAAAATTTCACTCCTGCACGTTGTTCAGTTAAACTTGTCGTCATAAAAAACAAAACAAGAACAAAACAGCGCTAGCAAAAAACAATCACTGCTGATGGACAGAACAAGCCTGGTCGACAACAGAAGCGGCACTGAAATGTCGATGAGTTGCGCTAAACACGCCTAGCGGCAGAAATGCATACTACACAAGCTCCGCCCACGGAAATGTTATTCCGTTTCTTTTTTTTTCTTTTGGTATCCCCTTGTATAGTCAAAGTCGGTGTAATAAGGTGACTAGCACTCTAGCAGTTTAAAATAAATTACTACGGTTAATTAATGTTTGACACATCAAGGATAAATAATTTCTAATTAATTCTTTATATGGCAGATTCGTTACAAGTAATTCGTTCATTCTTCAAATTGGCCGTATTCTATCCATTCGAATATCTTCAATATTTCTTTTTAAAGGAAGGAGTGCTAACGCAGTATCTAACCACTTGGAAACGAAGTGCTACAACTTCTATGACTTACATCACTGGTAGAAGTCACATGACAGCTGGGTAGCAGCTTTATACGCCCTACAGTGTTTCAAAGCCACCAGTGTGCTATTTTAAATGGTTTCTAACACATAACCAGCCAAAACAAAGTGAAGCCCCCAGAACATGTAGTCGGATGTCGGTGTAACTTGGTTCACATACATACCATGGACGGGTATATAAATGATTAGAGTTACAACTCCGTGTGACAGGTAGAACGGCCACCAGAAACGTCACCACCCCTGGTAGGGTGTATCTGTGCCCCCCATTCTCGCAATGTTCTTCCGGATGTACATGGTGTTACTCGTGGCGTAATGATGTGCAGAGCCATCGGGTATAGCTTCAGGGCAAGGAGTGAGGGAACTCTGACGGCGCTCCGATGTGTCACGGACAACTTGAGTCCTCGTATGTTAGCCGTCATGGGACGGTATCGTAGTGCAGTATTTCAACAGGACGATGCTCGTCCGCACACGACACGTGTCTCTCTGAACTATACACACTACTGCCCATTACAACTGCTACACCACGAAGATGACGGGCTACAGACGCGAAATTTAACCGACAGGAAGAAAATCCTGTGATTTGCAAATGATTAGTTTTTCAGAGCATTCACGCAATGTTGGCGCCGGTGGTGACACCTACAACGTGCTGACATGAGAAAAGTTTCCAACCGATTTCTCATACGCAAACAGCAGTTGACCGTCGTTGCCTGGTGAAACGTTGCTGTGATGCCTCGTGTAAGGAGGAGAAATGCGTACCGTCACGAATTTGATAAAGGTCGGATTGTAGCCTATCGCGATTGCGGTTTATCGTATCACGACATTGCTGCTCGCGTTGCTCGAGATCCAATGACTGTTAGCAGAATATGAAATCGGTGGGTTCAGGAGGACAACACGAAACGCCGTGCTGGATCCCAACGGCCTCGTATCACTAGCAGTCGAGATGACAGGCATCTTATCCACATGGCTGTTACGGATCGTGCAGCGACGTCTCGATCCCTGAGTCAACAGATGGAGACGTTTGCAAGACAACAACCATCTGCACGAACAGTTGACGACGTTTTCAGCAGCATGGACTATCAGCTCGGAGACCATGGCTGCGGTTACCCTTGACACTGCATCACAGACAGGAGCGCATGCGGTGGTGTACTCAACGACGAACCTGGGTGCATGAATGGCAAAACGTCATTTTTTTCTGATGAATCCAGGTTCTGTTTACAGGATCATGATGGTTCAAATGGTTCAAATGGCTCTGAGCACTATGGGACCTAACATCTATGGTCATCAGTCCCCCAGAACTTAGAACTACTTAAACCTAACTAACCTAAGGACAGTACACAACACCCGGCCATCACGAGGCAGAGAAAATCCCTGACCCCGCCGGGAATCGAACCCGGGAACCCGGGCGTGGGAAGAGAGAACGCTACCGCACGACCACGAGATGCGGGCCATGATGGTCGCATCCGTGGTTGGCGTCGCCGCGATGAACTCACATTGGAAGCGTGTATTCGTCATCGCCATACTGGCGAATCACCGGGCGTGATGGTATGGGGTGTCATTGATTACACGTCTCCGTCACCTCTTGTTCGCACTGATGGCACTTTGAACAGTGGACGTCACATTTCAGATTTGTTACGACCCGTGGCACTACCCTTCATTCGATCCCTGCGAAACCCTACATTTCAGGAGGATAATGCAAGACCGCATGTTGCAGGTCCTGTACAGGCCTTTGTGGATACAGAAAATGTTCGACTGTTGCCCTGGCCATCACATTCTCCAGATCTCTCACCAACTGAAAACCTCTGGTCAATGGTGGCCAAGCAACTGGCTCGTCAGAATACGCCAGTCCCTATTCTTGACGAACTGTGGTATCGCGTTGAAGCTGCGTGGGCAGATGTACCTGTACACGTCGTCCAAGCTCTGTTTCACTCAATGCCCAGGCGTATCAATGCCGTTATTACGGCGAGAGGTGGTTGTTCTGGGTACTGTTTTGTCAGGATCTATGCACCCAAACTGCGTGAAAATGTAGTCACATGTCAGTTCTAGTATAATATATTTGTCCAATGAATACCCGTTTTTCATCTGCATTTTTTCTTGGTGTAGCAATTTTAATGGCCAGTAGTGTACATAGTGGTGAGTACTCCCGTGAGCAGCAACATCCTCTCATCTGTGTCCGGTAGAACGTGTGTGGGAGCAGCTAGTACGTCCAGAATGGAATGTTCACTCTGCAGCGGAGTGTGCGCTGATATGAAACTTCCTGGCCCATTGAAGCTGTGTGCCGACCGAGACGAGCTCGGGACCTTTGCCTCTGGCGGGAAAGTGCTCTACCCGAGTTCGATTCTGGGTCCGGTCCACAACTTCAATCTGCAAGAACATTTCAGTTAGTGTGTCATCTCTATCTCAGTGCCAAGAAGCAGGATGTCAGGGACCGGTTACGAGAGCTGTGGGCCAGCCTGCCTCTCGGGGTGATGCAACGGATTTATGACTCCCTTTCCGAACGAATCAGTCTGTGCTTCCAGATCAAAGAGGGTTTGCCACTTCCTGCTGATAAATGGGCTCATGCCAAATTCTATGTAAATTTGACTCGATTCTGCAAATGACTGAAATAATGTCACATACCATCCCAGCTCGCGAAGTTTCATTTCGTGTCCTCCTGCACCAGAGTCAGTATCGGTTACATCAATGACCAGTTACAACACTTGTGGATCAGCTTGCTTCAGGAGAGAATACAACTGCTTTATGACAGCGTTGTTAGCCGAATCAGTACATGTAGTTGTGTCAGAGGGGGTGCAGCGTTATACGGACAAGTGGATTATACTGCCAAGTTTTTCGTAAATTTAAGTCGATATCGTAATCACTAAAATAACATCGCATACTGTCTGAATCTGTTAAGTTCCGTTTCATTCCTAATCTCCTTAAGGGTAGAGATGGCGGTTGTCGCTGAATCAACCTATTTTCGGTAATATCACTATTTTACACGACAATTTAACTTCACTGTTAAAACCGCTCAAAATAACCGGTTTCTGAAATAACTGATTTTGGGTTTTTTATTCCTATTCCTAGTTCGGGTGGTAAACGTACAAATCGAAAAAAGACTGAAAACTTTTGGCTCTGTTTTTCAAGACACAAACTATTAATTTAAATAGGCAAATAAGAGAAAACTTAGCCAGTACACCATTAGCAGCTTTCCTCGAAAAGTGTTAAGTGACTCAACACTAAAAAAATCAGCAGTATTCTCCTACTGATTCTAGGGTTTCGAACCTGTGCTAAACATTCTGATGGTATTGAGGATCACATCACTATTCGGGCATTACGAATTGTCGGTGCTAAAATGTGAAAACAAAGGCTGAAAAACTCTTTCCAAACTTCACAGATTCTCTCCTGCGAACCTTGCAGAACAAGCGCTCCCGAAAGAAAGAAGGAGACGAGGTACTGCCTGAAGTAAAGCTGTGAGAACGGGGCGTGAGTCGTGCTTGGGTAGCTCAGATGGTAGAGCACTTGCCCGCGAAAGGCGAAGGTCCCGAGTTCGAGTCTCGGTTCAGCACACAGTTTTAATCTGCCGGGAAGTTTCATATCAGCTCACACTCTGCTGCAGAGTGAAAATGTCATTCTAGATAAATACATATTATGCAGGCAGAGGCAACAGATCAGTTATTTTCAATTTTTATTGTATGCCATGTATGAATTGGTAAGTTTTCACTTTATTACTGTTATTATAATTTCCTTCCTCCTTTATTATTCCATAGAAATGACAGACAAATCTTTAATCTTATAAAGAAAATTCAGCATATTCCTTCATTATTAGGCCATTTCGCAAAAATATTTCCCTAGGAGGATTATCGCGTAGGACTACCCGCAGTTCTGATTTTCTGTAACAACCCAATATTTCAAACGAATGCTAATATTACGAGCAAAATGTGCTCTACTATTAAAAAAATGTTTATTTAAAACCAAAAAATTAATACTACTGTAATGGCTAATTGATATTTCGATATTTTGCTTGGTTATTAGAAAAAGAATAAAAAGAACGCCTGTTAAAACTGAGACCAAACAAATACCGAAAAAATAGCGGTTATTCAGGCCTAAATTACCAGTATCGGATGTAACGGATGTTTTTTCGGATCCCTACTCCTTGGTGCTCCACTTTTCTTGTCGGACGGTGAATAACTTACTTTGAGCATTGTCACCCATCTACCTTCTAAGAATACCACCACTTGCAAAGTAGGTGAGAAACCAGATTAATAATGTTGCTCACGCCGCATATGTTCGTTTTATCGGGCAACAAAAAAGTTATTGATGTGGATGGTATCGTCAGAATGGGAGTAATGAAGTCACTGTAAAAAATTCATTAATTTAGGCACTTATCTTGAATGGATTCCCACGTACATTTCGTCAAAGTTGTTATGGCTCATCTTGTTCATTCTAGGGTGATTCCACTTTGACTGCTACAAGGTCCAGAACTGTATTTTAGCAATATTTGAAGACCTAACAAATGTGTTCTTCAGGAAATTCTTAATGATCAAACAATCCCAGATCAGAACAATGGTATGGTAGAAATAATTTTTGACTTGGTGTTCACGATCCACATTTTTATTAAACTTGTTGTGAATTCACATATACTTCTTTGTAATTGTCACATCATCAAGAAAACAGTTTTGTATCAATCTTCATATATTTACAATGAAATGAACACCCTTAGCTGCCTACAGGCGTTGACATACGTCAACGGGGACGGATGAAAACGTGTGCCCCGACCGGGACTCGAACCCGGGATCTCCTGCTTACATGGCAGACGCTCTATCCATCTCAGGCACCGAGAACAGAGAGGGTAGCGCGACTGCAGGGATTTATCTCTGGCACGCCTGCCGCGAAACCCACATTCTCAACGTATTTTGCCGCACTACATTCGTAGTGTCCCCGCCCATTATACTCATTACTCGCGGAGCGTTGCCGATTCCCGTAAGAGTTCGGGTACTGTTTGTGCATTCGTACAGAAGAAGAAGATGGTCAAGTGGCCGGTGAGCCTTAACTATATATATACTAAGATTGTTCTTTCGGCCATGTCCGAAAGAACAGATACCATCTTAGTATATACTTCATGTATTTAATTTCCACTTTAACCAAACACAAGACTTGACTGTTCTTTTACAAAGCGAAATAACAACTTAACTTCTGAAAAGTGAAACAAAGAGTGCTCTGTGCGCATTCGCGCCAATACGGTTACAAGTAACTAAAAGATTATGACAGTCTCACAGAAATGAATACACACAAGAACCATATCATTGTAATACATCGATACATCGGAGTACCTATACATTAATAAAACCAAATGTGAATATTGTCACAAAAATATGTCTGTTACTTCGCAGAAAAGTAGTACGATATTGCCGGCCGGTGTGGCCTAGCGGTTCTAAGCGCGTCAGTCTGGAACCGCGCGACCGCTACGGTCGCAGGTTCGAATCCTGCTTCGGGCATGGGTGTGTGTGATGTCCTTAGGTTAGTTAGGTTTAAGTAGTTCTAAGTTCTAGGGGACTGATGACCTCAGATGTTAAGTCCCATAGTACTCAGAGCCATTTGAACCATTTGAACCAGTACGATATTACTGGTATCGAGAACTGGGGTTGGAGTGCCGTAATGGTCACGTAAATAAAGAACCGTTACAACCTGCAGCCTTGTACTTCTCAACGTTTCTCATGGTTCTCTCCAATAAAAGTCTTAGAAATCGCATAACGATTTGATCGAGACGCTACTTGCGTGTCTCCCTCCCCCCTAATAGCCCCGTTCCCCTCCTTTCTCAGCATCTCGTGCTCTCGCGCGCACCTGCAAGCACGCGAAGCCCCGTCGTTCACAGCCGTTCCAATAACCGGTATAGGCTGCACACTCAATTAACGTAGGAGTACCGCTAAAAGGATATACGTGGGGGCGAGTCAGCGCCGCCGCCAATTAGGGCGTTCAGATTGGATGCCGCCGACTGGCGGCCGCGGGCGGCGTCCTGCCCTAGGCCCGCGGGCCCACACTCACCGGCTTCATTAGGCGCGGCTGCTTACGCGGAGGGGGGCGGTGTGGGGGCGGGCAGGTGTTGGCGGCCGGCGGCGGCTAATGTGATTACCTCGGCCGCGGCGGCTGCAGCCGGCGGAGCGCGGAAGCCCAGCCGCCTTCCCCCGTACGGAGCCGTTCTGAGCTGCGATTCCGTCAGGCCGAACCGCCATAACAGTTTGGACGACTCGAAGCGCGAAGACTGTGCCCAAGTTCGCAGACGTTACCTGGACTCGGAGAATTGCACCTATGAAAACTTAACTTATTTTCTTTTATTGCCACTTTGGCTCGCACTAACTTAGATCGAAAAACTGAGAAATCTGAGCCACAGAACCGAGCGAAAGGAGAAAGTAAAACAACTCCCGGTAGTATGGACCTGTGTGGCACTCGAGCAGCTGCCACTGACTCATAAAGCAGGTTCGAATTCCGCCTCGGAAGGCGGTCGAAATGATTAATGCGACTATTTTCTATGTTTCCTTGATGCAGCGGGCGTTCCTAAAGTAATTTCCGTCATTGTTTTTCACACGGAAACTGAGCCGTGGCGGCTCATATCGATAGTGCCACTCTGGTGGTTTATCTTTCCTGCCACGGTCAGGGCGGTAAGCAGCGCCCTCTGGAGCCCACGCGAGGAGTAACGAGGCGACGTCCTGTAGGGGGGTGTGCTCCGGGACGTGGTGGAAGACGGTTGTCGGGTTGACGCAGCGAGTGTGGGACCGGACCCATCGCATGGAGATATACAATTTGGCTCTGAACGGAAGGCGCTGTAGCAAGCAGCGGGAAGCGGGCGTCCTGTAATTTGTGTGAAGGAGTAACGATTTTTGCACTGGATGTCCCAGTGGTTCCAGAGAGATGCGGTGGCTGCTTTCAGAGAAGAGAATTGGTAAGAGCTTATGTCTACGCTCTTTTCCGTACGATTTTGCTGCCTGCCGTTATAAACGGGTGAAAATCAGGCGCTTCTATTGACTATACGGGAAATGGTGATGTAAAATTACATTTGCGATTGAGACTCACTTGTACTGTGACAATTTAGAGTCGAAAACTGTGGTGGTTTCATTAGGTCTGGTTCTTTGCTGTGCAACTAAGGGAGTCAGTTATTTGGGGTAACTGAGGGAGCACCATTATGTTGGTCTAAGTGATACGTTCTCCACGATTTGTCTATGGCTTTGCGAATCGAAATCGTGGGTGAGTACACGTCTGAGTAATTTGCCATTGTATTCATGGTTATGTTGTAAAGACTGTTCTCTGGTGAGTTAAATCACGCGCTGATTTGTAGCCAATCCAACCAGAAGTTACCATTGCTACTTGCTTACGTGCTACTGTCCTTATGATTGGCGTTGTTTGTCTTTTGATTGTGGGTGTGCTCACGTTAAAAAAAAATTACGGCTACTATTCATAAGCGTTGTCTAGTAAGGAAATTGCTTAAGCTTTTATCATATGCTGGTCTGTTTGTCTATCACATTGGCTTTCTATGCAGTAACTGAAGGAATGTGTATGGTGGTTCAAGATTGTAGGCTGACTAGTATTTGAATTGATGTTGAGGTTAAGGGCGAGATCAGCATCCCGCAAACCCGCACGCTGCGCGTGGTTCAATGTTCCGCTATTGAGGAGCCGGCTCTCTGTTCTTGGATTTTGTAAGGATACGTGATGAGCGCATCGCTGTAGTTTTTCGCGGTATGTATGTTATGTTGAAAGGGAATTAACTGTACCAAACTTAAGAGAGCTTTTAGTTTGTTTTAGGTCTGTACATGGAATGATGTTGATATTTTGTCGATTGCGGCAAAAACTTCCTGTGTGGGGAGATCCTCTGAGGGACTCGTATTGTACTGTTGCAGTGCAGTCCATCTGAAACGTGCTGCTTAAAACTTGGGACTGCAGCTCTCTGATGTTATATACTACTGTTTAATTTTAAATGTCTTGGATGTAATAGGGTTGTTGAGGATTATGTAATTAATTTTGATCGCTGGTTCCTTAAAGGAAGTATTTCGTTTTAAAATATGTTCTCGGTCAGAGCCTATTTAAATTTGATTTTAACTCATCATTCAAATTTTCTAGTCTTGCTTTCTTAAAAGGCTTTCAGTTAAATGATTGCTATTTGGCTGTTTAGATGTTTGAGTGACTTAAAGGAAAAGAATAATATTTTGTAATTTGTACTGATTGTTCATTTTGGATAATACCTGACTTATGTGTTCAACAAATGAGTGTCTAGTAAATTCTCAGTTCTATTGCTAGCCTACCCCTTCCACTCCACAGCCTATTCAGCTGCTTTGTGTCGAAATTGTGTTCAGAACACCCCTCTGACCTGACACCTCAGAAACTTTATTGCTTGCCAAAAAAAAAATACACCACTATATTATGAAGTATACACCTTGCACTATTTTTCTACACAGTCCCCACCGACATTGGGACTTGCCTCATAGCGCGGTGAAGAAAACACTCTGGTAAAACTCGGTGCCCAGCGATGCAAAGAATTATCACACATCCTGTTCCACCACAGCATTGGTTTGGAGGTGACGTCCCGAGAGTACGGCTTTCAGTGCAAGATACAGGTGAAAATCCGATGGGACAGGAAAACCAGCGACCAACCATGTGACGAGGCATGAACTCTTCACTTAACACGGAGTATAGGCGTTCATGTCTGGAACCGCGCGGCAGCTACAGTCACAGGTTCGAATCCTGCCTCGGGCATGGATGTGTGTGATGTCCTTAGGTTAGTTAGGTTTAAGTAGTTCTAGGTTCTAGGGAACTGATGACCTCAGAAGTTAAGTCCCATAGTGCTCAGAGCCATTTGAACCATCAGGCGTTCATGGATGACGTACACAATAGTCCCACGTGCCCATTCATACAAAGTAACAGCACGCACCTCCATTGGCGACAATGTTGTCAGTACACATCCGTCTGCCATCGTGATGTGTACTCGAATAACCAGGGGCACACCGGTCTGCTGCTACTCTTCTTCGGCGCTTTGCGCATGCGTCATTCCTCCTCCGCTTACGCACCGTACCGTTGTTGAACACCAGCGGGCGTGGATTGATATGGCGTTTGCTTGAGTCACCTTCCCTTTCAAAAACAATGCAGTACTTGCATTCGCCAAGTCCCTTGTACACAGCGAACTTCAAGTACAATAAAGAAAAAAACGTATCAAATACCTTTTGTGAGGATTACACTAATTTTATTTTTTCTTCAGTTTCTGTCACGACTGAGTTCAAAAATTTTAATTTGATGATGATGTTTGGTGTGTGGGGCGCTCAACTGCGCGGTTATCAGCGCCCGTAAAAATTCCCAACCTTTGCTCAGTCCAATCTCGCCATTTACATGAATGATGACGAAACGTTGAGGACAACTCAAGCACCTAGTCATCTCGACGCAGGTGAAAATCCCAGACCCCCGGGAATCGAACCCGGGACTCTGTGCTTGGAAAGCGGAAACGCGACCGCGGGACCACGAGCTGCGGACTTTTAATTTGTGGCGACCAGTTTCAGACTACTATGCCCATTTTGAAACCATAGCCTTCGTTGTAAATGTTGACATACATTTCTACCAGTGCAAGCATGTACAACTGCCGTAACGTAATTTTACTCGTGTACAAAATAGTAATGCTTATTCAGAATCCAGTAGCTTCCCTAAGACAAGTAGTGTAAATTCCCACCATAAGCACATGGTGCACGTGGTATTAGAGGGCGGCGAAGTGGGCCGAAGCTGTAGGCGAGGCCAGAGAACGCAATACATCCAATGAATAAATAAGGACTTTCAGTGCAAGTGGCACTCTGAGACAGATTTTGGCACAGCTGCGGATGAAGTGGCAGCAATATCAAACTGAGGACTGATGACTCATAGAAGAAGAAGATCTTAAAATAAATTTTCCCCAGTACATCATTCCGCCTCCATGTTGTTTTGTAGGCCAATGTTTCGGTCGAATTAGCAAGCGGTCATCATCATGATAGCACTTGTAACAGTTGGCGAAACTTTCGTCAACAAACCAACATGAAGAAGCCGTGAAGTATATGGGAAAGTTTTATTCAGGATGACAACGACGCAGATGTCTACTAATGGGACAATAAGATGATCTGATCAGGCATTTGAACGTTTCTTTAGATCTATATAGAGGACACTGAGACTGACAAACGGGTTAGAACAGATAGCTGTGTATTTCTCGTACTTTCTAACGGTTTTGTGGACTACATTCTGAAGGAGTGGAAGGGAGCAATAACGATCGGATTCTGTCGGAATACTTACACAAGCTAATCCTCTATTACATGTCGACGACACGGTCATTACACAATAAACATGCAAAGATGCGTATGCACACTGGACTTCGAAAAATATAAATTCACAACTTACGTTTTTGTGTAAGGGATCTCTACTATCAAAAATAGTGCCAACGGAAAACTGTCAGACTTCAAATGTCTTGTATGAATTTAACTGTTAGAAAAATACTGTAACCAAAACAAGATCACACTGCATCACTTCATTCAAACAGATTTTACAAAATAAGTGTGATTTAGACTCTGATATGCAGAAGCCAAACGAGGACACCAACAAAAAGGGTAACATCGACGGTGCCGTTCACTGAAATGGTGTTCCTTCGAGCGGCCGAGGGATTTTCTCTGGAAAACAGAACCGTAAATAGTGACATACTTGAGGAGTTAACGGTATATGGTGTCCAGAGTGAGTCAGGAAGAATAGAATACGCAGAAGTAATCATCTTACAAATATGTCGGCAGGCTGGCTCCCGTTGAAAACTTGGGAAGGTACCTAAACACCAGGAGAACAGCCCCTGAAAAATCGAGAAAACGGTGAGAATCGCAACATGCTTATTGGCCTAAGAGTTGAATGAAACTGGTATTGCTGCTGCCGATGATGTTGTTAAAATACGTAGGCAGAATTTATTTTCCTTAAAACTTAGCCGTTTACCGATGACACTAGGATCCAGTCAGAGGCATCAAGGGACATGGGAGATCATGTGAACGGAATAGGTAGTGTCATGAAAATAGAATATGAGATGAATATCAACAAAGGGAAAACTTGGACAATGGAATGTATTCCAATTAAACCAGTTGATCCAGATAGTATTACTTGAGGAAATGAGACACTAAAAGAAATCGGTGAGATTTCCTATTTATGCAACAAAATAACTGACGATGGTGGAAGTAGAGAACATATAAAATGCACAATGTCAACGGCAGGGAAAGCGTTTCTGAAAAAGGGAAATTTGTTCTGATTGAATATGAAATTAAGTGTACTTGGAAGTATTTTCTAAATGCATTGGCATGGAGACAAGCATGTTAAGCAGTTCAGATTAGAAGACAATAAAAGCTTCTTAAATCTGACGCTACAGCAGAGCGTTGAATGTTAGATAGGTAGTTCGAATAACTAATGAGGAAGTAAAGAATGAATATAATTGGGGAAGAAAGGTGTGTTACAGCTTGACCAAAAGAAAAGAGAGCGCATAGGAAACATTTTGAGCTATCAGGGGATCGTGTTTGGTAACAGAAGTAAGTTTGAAGAGCTAAAATTGTAGAGGGAGACCAAGGGCTGAATACAGTGAGCAGGCGCCAGTGAATGTAATTTTCGGAAGCCATGCAGGGACGAAGAAGATACGTCTATAGTCTGAAGACCACAACAGTGATATCACTGATACGGAAAATTTATAGACACAAGTTTGAACGTAATAAATTATCTTCAAACTTTCGTCAGTATCTAGCAGGAAACGTGAATCACACGAGTGTTTATTACTAAGGAATGCAAAGATATTGATAACTCATGCAACGGCCGGTGTGACCGAGTGGTTCTAGGCGCTTCAGTTTGGAACCGCGCGACCGCTACGGTCGATGGTTCGAATTCTGCCTCGGGCGTGGATGTGTGTGATGTCCTTAGGTTAGTTAGGTTTAAGTAGTTCTAAGTTCTAGGGGACTGATGACCTCAGAAGTTAAGTCCCATAGTGCTCAGAGCCATTTGATAACTCATGCCAGAAGTAAATTAAACAGAAACGCAGGAGGCAGCGTAACGTATAACAATATACAGTGACGGCAATGCTTCGGTAGCAGGTGCATTAAACACAGCCGGTTTGCAACAAGTGCCGACCACGGCGCACAGCGGAAAGGATGTAAGTCTGTCAGCTCAGTCTGTTAACGGACGAGGTTTTTGTCCCGTCGCTCATGACCAGAGAGACAGCGACAATGGACGAGGGGGCGCCCTGCCGCCAGCAACAAGATGAATGGCCTCTTTTACGGAGTCGAGGCTCTCGCCGATGGAAAAACACAGAGGCGAAACACTTCACTCCTTGAAGACGCGTGTTCTTGCTGCAGCGATTTTTGAAACATTCTTGAATTTGTACTTTTTCAAATATTTTACTCGTCTGTGAGTAGAGTATATATACTAATATGCAACTGAGTTAGACGTTCATTTAATCATAATAAACCGTAGATCCCTCGAACAAAAAATCATTTACTAGAGGTCTACAAGAAAGGTAGCAAAAGATATATACGAAGTTAGTGTACATTGTCTTTGGCGTCGATCTGCTGCAGAACGTTAACACGTAGTGAGCTCAATCTTAAAGAGGTATCTGCATTCAGAATGACAATCTCCGTGGCAACCAGTACGCATTCCGCAAACATCGGTCGTGCGGATATCGGCTGCCGCTTTTCTCAGATGACAGCCTGAAAATCATGACAGTTAGGTAGATGCAGCATTACTTTACTTAAAAAACGGTTTTGACTCAGTATTGTAACGTACATGCAACAAATATGTGAGTTCCTAGAACAAATATGTGTATGCCAGTGAAAATTGACTCCATAAGCAACCTGAGCTAGCAGTAAACGGAATCTAACCTGCATAACACTGCGCGTGTGTTGTATGAGTGTAAATTTCTGTGTCATTTAATACCTCAACAGATCGTTACATGAAAAACTTAATACTAACATTAGGATAAGCTATCTGACTGCGTATTTCAATACGAAAAACTACAGGAACAAATGAATCAGTAATAATGAATACCTAAGCTATCTGCGTTTTTGAACGAGAATTTTCAAGTGATACAGAATCCGACTTGTGCTACGGAATTTACTGGATTAGAGTACATGACATGTTGTGGTGTGTCAGTGTCTCTGTTTTGG
The DNA here is from genome assembly GCF_023864345.2 of Schistocerca serialis cubense. Classification (NCBI taxonomy): domain Eukaryota; kingdom Metazoa; phylum Arthropoda; class Insecta; order Orthoptera; family Acrididae; genus Schistocerca; species Schistocerca serialis. The sequence continues at coordinate 155,814,145 of NC_064646.1, read as the reverse complement.
ACCTACGTTTTGCACTCACCTCTTTAGATGACTGCCTTTTTCCATGTGTTCGCAGTAATTCGCAGCAGCATGCAGCAGCAGCGGTTAAAGCTTATTGTCACTAAGAATGAATTTAGTAAAAAGGAGTTTGCTTGGGTCCTGTTAACTACTAAACTTATGAGAAGACATTTCATGAATTAAGTCTATTTATAAACTTCAGAATTTATCATGAATAAATATTAATAATGACAATGATATAGGTGTCAATAATGGCTAAGTGCCAGATTAACAAATTATTTCAATTTCACAATTACATTGACAATTAATAACCACAGCGTTTATTTATTAATTAGATGTGGAGCATAATTATTATTATTTCGAGGATGCGGAGGCTTCTTTCACCGAGAAGCATAAACCTGCAGTTGCTTTTGCGCTATGCTTGCGAATTTTACCTTGAATTCCATCTTCAAGCGTAGGTAAGCCATCTGAATCTCTCCTGACTGTATAAATGAAATCCAGCCTTGAGTGTGGTAAGATCTGCCACCACCGACGTGAGTGCTGCGTGACACATCTTCTGTCTCCGAGCTCTCGACCGACACTACTACTTCCACTCCCGCAGCCAGAGCTCGTCTCACAACAATGCTTAGAATCGCGCTCCCTTGTTTCGCCCTCAGATTTTTACTATCGATATCTGACTGCTTACACAATACAAAGAATAACGTTGAGTGGGCTGTATCGTTTTCAATGTAATGGAGTGTTTCGGACACACTCCATAAAGTACTACATCAAATGAAATTTGTGATTGGAATGAACTTTTATTAACAGGGAGGACGCAATATGCTGTCTTATACCGTCCGTCCAGAACGTTCAGCCGGCCGCGGTGGTCTCGCGGTTCTAGGCGCGCAGTCCGGAACCGTGCGACTGCTACGGTCGCAGGTTCGAATCCTGCTTCGGGCATGGATGTGTGTGATGTCCTTAGGTTAGTTAGGTTTAAGTAGTTCTAAGTTCTCGGGGACTGATGACCACAGCAGTTGAGTCCCATAGTGCTCAGAGCCATTTGAACCATTTGAACCAAAACGTTCCAACATTGATTTTACTTCTTGTGTATAAGCGAGTCAGCGCAGTGACTACGGTGACATTTTGAAGAAACAACTGTAAACAACAGCTATGCATTCGACAGGTCAGTTGTGTGATGACAGTGTTAAGTTGTGGAGGTGCGACCGTACAGTATCAATGTTGTTACGTTACAAATCGCAACAGAGCAACACCTCTAAATACGGCGTTTGAGGACATCCCCCAGGACGTTGTGAAGAAGAAAAAAATGTGTGCAAAGTTTTTTCTACACCCCTTGACGCCCGAACAAAAACAATGACGTGTGTCACCTACCGTGAGATGATTTAAATGGAAAATGCGGACAGACATTTTCTGGAAAAGTTCATCTATTATCAACACTAACCTGCCACGATGCGACACAGTGCAGAAATTCACATGAAGGGTCAACACTCTGACGACATAAGCGACATGCAAGTCAATGTGACGGACGAGTTGACCAACATTCGAAAGGAAAACTTTTCTGATAGTTTCATAGGGATGCATGAACGTTCTGTGCATTGTAATCAAATGGGGTAAGACATTGTAGATCACCACAAGCATTAAAACTGCTATATTAACTTTTCTCTCTTTGTTATCAATCCTGTCTCTAACCGATTTGGACTGCCGGGTAGGTGAATTTTCATGGATAGACTTAAAAGTAATTTGGGTTCGCCCCAAGGAAGTGCTGGAACTATGGATGTTCAAGTTGTGTACTACTGATTTGGCATACATTATTAAGAGCAGCCTCAAGAGTTTTCATAAATGATGTCATTATCCTTAATGAAGTTGCGTCTGTAAAACAAAAAAGAAAAACAATCACATTTACAGGCAGGTCTTGACAAGTTCTCACAGTGATGCATTGATTGATCACTAGATTTAAATCTGCAGAAATGTAAAATCCTACATCTCATAAAACGAAAACAGTAATGTCCGAAGACTACAACATCAGTGAGCCACATTATTAATCATTCAGTTCACTGAAATATCTGGTTGCAACATTTTGTATTCTAGTGACGTGAAATGGCTGTTAGTAGCTGAAGGACTTGACAGATTTCGATTCGTGGGTAAGATAGTGGGAAAATCCATTAGCCAACAAAGGAGACTGCTTACAAACACTTGTGTGAGGCATCCAAGAATATTGCTCATGTGTGTAGAATTCATAAAACTTGGACTACCAGCGAATATTGAACATATGCAAACGAGGGCAAGACGTATAGTGACAGGTTTGTTTGATCCATGTGAGAGCGCCACAGAGATGCTGCGACAACTGAACTGGCAGACACTTGAAGATGAATGAGAACTATAACGTGAAAGTCTACTTACCAGGTTTCTAGAACCAACAGTAAGTGAGGAACCTGTGACTGTACTGGAACCCTCTACACAACGCTACCGTAGCAACCGAAGCGTACGACACTAATTAAAACGCTCAGGAAGAGTTAAGCAATCATTCTTCCCGCGTTCCATATGTGAATGTAACAGGAAGAAATCATTATAACTGGTACAATGAGAAGGGTTTCAAGTGTAAAAAGTAAAATAATGTGCCATTATTTATCCATACTGTTATAATAAAAAGTACACTCATCCAAGAGTAAGATAAAAAAGGAACAGAAGGTTCAATAACAGTGAAAAGGCAAGGTATCGATGTATGAAAAATTACCTGCCAGTTTTTACACAGCAGAAGTTTTTTGAGGTAAGAAATTCCTTCCCCTTAATCATTATCGTTTGTCTGACCTCACAAAGCACAGGAGGGTATCAGCGACAAATCTTGTACTTTATATTGTTTCGAGTAATAACTTTGCATATTTATCAAAAGCGTCTACCGTTACTGTAATCACCTACAAATAGTTCAAATGACTCTGAGCATTATGGGACTTAACATCTGAGGTCATCAGTCCCATAGAACTTAAAACTAACTAACCTAAGGACATCACACACATCCATGACCGGGGCAGAATTCGAACCTGCGACCGTAGCGGTCGCGTGGTTCTGGACTGAAGCGCCTAGAACCGCTCTGCCACAACAGCCGGCGTAATCAACTACAGATTCCTCATTTTATATACAGGGTGAAGCGAAATTCGTACTTCCGGGCTTCGCAGCGCGACTCCTCACATGCCAGCGATAAGAAAATGTCTCTCGCAAAATTTCGTCCGACGAGTGCATCCGGCAGAAAAACGAAGTTAAAGAGTGGAAATCTGGCAGCGTTGTAACCATATCTATGGTAACTAGCTTTGTCAGTATATGTTACTTGTGCTACACAGTTGGTACAGAGGGTAGAGTATTGGGTTAGCATGCAGGAGGTCGTGGGTTCGATCCACAATTGGGGGTGCATTTTTTTATTTGCTAATTTCATTCTGAAATTTCATACTGTAATATACGCCGTTTCTTGCGTCACATGTATCCTAACTTTACAACATTTTGTAGCTCTGAACGTAACAAATACGTGGTTAGACAAATAAGAAATACAGAGTTGAACCAAATGACCGGATGGAGGACAGAATAACTACAAAAGCAATACCAATTTCGAGATGCCAAAGATGCACCTGTTCCATGTAATGCTAATTACCCATCTGACAGATATTGTTCTGCATGATTCATACCGGCATCGCTAGTTGTGAAATGTTCTGTTTCGAATTACATTGTGTCCCTAACGGTAATATACGTAATGTATCCACAGTCCTATCGATAGAATAATAATATTACTAATAATAATAACAATAATAATAATAATATTGCATTGATATAATACTAAACAGCATGCGGTTGCCAGACTCATTGCTGAAAGGCATGGAACCATGGTGATAACACATACAAATAGTAACCGAGTTTGGACAGTATTCGCAAAGCACATTGGTAGTCGTATTGGTAACGTAAGGCCCTAACGAAATGTGTGGATCTGAACAGGGCAAGAATAATGATTGCTACTAATTTCTGAGACCATTGGAGGAGGATAAAAAGAAAACAGGTTTCGCATCTATTGGATGAGGTAGTTGTGAAATTCTATGACATGAAAAGGGCTTCTTTCAAAGCTACCCAATCTTCCATTTTTACGATTGTCGTATGTAAGTGCAAGTGGTTTCTAGAGGACCCGCTGCAATCGCTGTTGACGATTAGGATGCCAGGTACCGTACCACCTGCACTACATTTACCAAATAAAAAAACATAGGCCTCAACCCAGGATCGAACCGTCGACCTGTTGCATGGTAATCCAAAACTTTATCCACTGCACCAGCTGTACAGCACTAGAACAGTCTGCTGACACAGCTAGTTACCATCCATGTGGTTACAGTGTTGCCAGATGTCCTTTTCCTGCCGGGTGTACTCGCCGGACGAAATTTTGTGAGAGACATTGTTTTATCACTGGCATGTGAGGAGTTACGTTGCGAAGTCCGAGTGCGCGAATTTCACTTCACCCTGTATATGCATATATATGCTGTGTATTTTCTGTTTTAGAGACGATGTGTCGGGAAGCGCAACGTACATTGCTCGAATGCAGTCAGACCGATCGCGGATCGCTTCTTGCAATTTGAGCACTGTATTCCGAACACAACCTGCATCTTTAAACACGAAGTCCGATTCAGCTTTGCTACCACTGTTTAAGGTGGAAAATAAAGTTACACTTTTACGGTCATTCTTCGTATCGAAAATGATATGTTCATCAACACCCACCGCCTAATACACTCAGTAATCACTGAGCGATATCGATTTCATTTCTCTTACAGGAATTCACATTAATACTCATATTTTATAATGTTTGGATGTAAATGCAATACGCCATGCAGTCGCTTCTGTGATGTGCCCTTCCGACAGAAAACTTTTAATTCATTCATGCATTGCATGCCATTGAGTAGATTCATTCAACTTAATCATTTTCATACCTGCTACTGCTGCTCGGCGAAGAATAAATTACATGTCTTCTGCCACGCACTTCACAGTGGTTTGCAGGGTGTAGGTATAAATGTAGATCCAGGCTTCGGAAAACTGACAATGAAGGCTCCAAATCTTATTTAAAGATAATGTGAGAATAATGGTACCAAGTTTCTATGCAATTGTACTTCGTAGTTTGCTTCTTGCAAATGTTAAGTAAAATCATACGACGACGAAGTTCTTTACGAAAGAGTAATGGGTGGAGAAAACTTGCAAGACATAAATATCTCGGTCTAGCGTAGTTTATTTCGAAAGGCTGCTGATGATCTTACTTTGATACCCAAAATAAGACGGCTCCATCATTCGGGTCGCACTGTATGCAGGAGACACGGTGATATGACGGGCCACGAACGCTCGACACCTACAAGACGAGATTGAAGCTCGTATAACCTCCTGGGTGCTGAAATAACGCCTGCCTTTCAACGGAGACAAAAGCGGGGCCATTATCATCAGCCGCCGGGTGATTCGTGAAGGAAGAGGTCAGTAGAAACAGTTCACTAAGCGGAATTTCTAACGGATGGCCAGTCACCGTTCCGTACAAATCATTGCTTCGGTCTCATTCCTGCACGTAATTATCCATGTAAGTAACAATCAAGATAATGTTAACTTGAATCACATGACTTGTCATAATTCTGACGTAGCGCTTGTTTGAAGTTGTGAAAATGACGTCACAAGCAACCAGAATGAAAGCAGCAGACTAAGCTGTAGGTGGGGAGAGGTGTGATCAGTTTTAGAGTGGGTTGAGCTACTTAGACCAGTGATTCCGATACTTCAGTTTTGATAAGTAATATATTGGTAACACTGACTCAGCCAGGTGCAATACACCTTTGTTTCTGAACTGCGCTGTAATAAATAAACATTAAGCAAAATTTTTGTTTGATATTTATAAAGCCAACATACCCTCAATGGTAAACTGGATCCATGGACCTGCATGCTTGGACAACCAACGACCACAAGATAAGTATATCTACGAGAATTGTGGGTTTGAAAATCTGGTGACGGAGAGACATTTTTTGTAAAGCGAGCACGAAACGTATGTAAATCTTAATGTGTAGACAGAAACGGATGAAGCGGCACTGAAATGTATCGAAGAGAAAATAAATGTGTAGCACCACTTGAATAGAGCATGGAATCGGTTGACTGGACACACACACTGAAGTGTTTTATAAATTTTCTAAGATGTTACAGGTTAAGATTACATTTATTAAAAATGTCACAATTAATTTTCCGATTAATATACTATTTTCGTAAAGGAGAGCTTGTAGTGGATAACGTCACCGGAATTAACTGCTGTAAGAAATCAGTTTGCTGATCTGTATAATGTTTGCATTGGAAAAAATGTGACTGGGATTTCGTACTGTTATTCTAGACATCTACATCTACATTCATACTCCACAAGCCACCGGTGCATGGCGGAGGGTACCCTGTACCCTTACTAGTCATTTCCTTTCCTGGTCCACTCGCAAACACAGCTACAATCCTCCGTAAGAGCACTAGTTTCTTCATCTTCATGGTCCTTAGACGAGATTTATGCTGTCGGCAGTACACTTGATCTGCCGTCGGTCTCATATTCCGGTCTTTTTAAATTCCGCTTTAGTGCCTTGCGAAAAGGGCGTCGTCTTCCCACTTTAACATTTACAATAGGACTTTTCTCGAACGTGTAGTCTGCGAAGACGTCCGGGAAGTGGTACGTGATTAAATCTCATTCAAATTAATGAAAACGTAAACTTTATATTCACATTAATTATGTGGAACCACTGGGTTGGAGGGAAAGTCCCCTAGAACTTAGAACTAATTAAATCTAACCAACCTAAGGGCATCACATACATCAATGCCCGAGGCAGGATTCGAATCTGCGACCGTAGCGGTCGCGCGGTTCCAGACTGTAAAGCCTAGAACCGCTCGGCCACGCCGGCCGGCTTGGAGGGAATGTTTCACTGCAGTTGTAAATAATATTTCCCTTCGCTGCTTATTGACGACTAATGTTCGTTTTCCCAGTGGCACCTCCTTCTTCACGTCTACTGGAGATAATAAGATGTTTTTATATATGCCATTCCAAATAGCGGTCTTCGCTAAGCCATTGACTATTTCACTATAATTAATGCTAGAGTTTCGCTTGATCTATATAAATCTAACCTTTTGCCCGAGATCTTCGTTTCATTGGTCGCTTTCACAATATCCGTTACCAGTGGGTAGTTTTCTTGAAGAGGGCTGGTGTCTCCATATTTTGGAGCAAGCTTCACAATTCGTTAAAATCAAACTTTTTGCACTGTGATATTCTCCAAGCAGTGTTGCAGTCTGCCAAAACTGCAGTTCGCTCGTTTTGGTACAATACATAAGTGAAGTAGTAAATGGTAAAATGGTTCAATTGGCTCTGAGCACTATGGGACTCAATTGCTGAGGTCATTAGTCCCCTAGAACTTAGAACTAGTTAAACCTAACTAACCTAAGGACATCACAAACATCCATGCCCGAGGCAGGATTCGAACCTGCGACCGTAGCGGTCTTGCGGTTCCAGACTGCAGCGCCTTTAACCGCACGGCCACTTCGGCCGGCAGTAAATGGTAAGATTACCGGTATTGTTAGTAGCTTTGGTAGGGAAAGAGACAGAAGTGAGTGTGTGAGAGAGAAACCGACTTTTCTACGTTTTGTGTTTGTATTGCACATAATTAGCTAAGAACATCGTTCAGGATTAATTCAATGTGTATCCTGTGTTATCACAAAACGTACATTGCATTTTATAAGTAATACAAAGTTTTTGATCGCATAAGGTCTGCACTTTTATGTAATCAAAGCTGTTCCTTTTAATATAGTTACTGTTTAATTACACAAACATAAAAAGATCTATGTTATTATTGTTCTTTGTACTCAACAGAGCATTCTTCATCATCATCAAAACGAGGAGTTTCCTTTTATTATCGATAGATCCGAAAGTTGTTTGTGAATAACAATTGGAAATTTGTGGTAAGGTCATCGGTCCCTAAGCCTAAACACTACTTAATCTAACTGAAACTAAGTTACACTATGGACACCACACACACACATGCCCGAGGGAGGACTCGAACCTCCGACTGGGGTAGCCGCACGGACCGTAACAAGACGCCTAAGACCGCCTGGCTATGAATAACAGAGTCATGTTTTTTATAAGTTCCATGAAGTACTGAAGTGATATTTTATACAGTGTTACAAATCACAGTGAATAAGAAGTCACAGATATCACAATAACAACTTTACAGAATCTAACCGCGATTTCAGTCACAATTAGCAGTCGCAAGTAGCATTTCACATTCAACGCCGTGTGCCATCTGTTGGCCGAATTTCGTACTGCTATCTGTAAACTTGGTGTCCTGCTATGGAATTAGCTGCGATTTCAGGGACAAGTCGCATGTAGCAACTAAAAACCGCAGTTAAACAGTCAACGCCGTGTGCCACCTTTTGGCGAAAGCACGAACTACTATATCACTGCTACACGCTATGGAGTCTAACTGAGATTTCAGTGACAAGTCGCGACTATGTGTCGCAAATAGAAACTAAAAAGCGCAGTCAACAGTCAACGCCGTCGCCATCTGTTGGCCAAATTTCGTACTTCGCTCTTTCTCTGCGAATCACTATCGATTCCAACTACGATTTCTGTGACAAATCGCAATTAGAAGTAACAAGTAGCAACTAAAAAGCGCAGTTAACATTCTTTGCGTAGTGCCATCTGTTGATCGATGTTCTTACATTGTTATAAGAACCTTGTGCCTCACGAGATCGATATACTGTGTCTGCATACTATGACGACATGCACATTCAGCACCAGTTATAATCGGTCAAACACAGCTGTGACTATGAATGTGCCGGCCGCGGTGGCCGTGCGGTTCTAGGCGCTGCAGTCTGGAACCGCGGTACTGCTACGGTCGCAGGTTCGAATCCTGCCTCGGGCATGGATGGATGTGTGTGATGTCCTTAGGTTAGTTAGGTTTAAGTAGTTCTAAGTTATAGGGGACTGATGACCAAAGATGTTAAGTCCCATAGTGCTCAGAGCCATTTGAACCATTTTTTTTACTATGAATGTATTATATCAATAAGAAGCAACATTGCCTTTTTCTCCTGAATATAACATTTAGAGACAAGGAACCTAAAAAATGTGTTTGATTCTGCTTCCTATATGACAGTTGTGGTTAATACTCCATATGCCTACAGGACTTGGCAATGTTAACACAGCAGAACTCAGACATCTGTGTAAGTGTAGTGAAATGAAAAAAATATTATTGAGTCTTATGAATGTCTCAGTTTTGTTCCGACACAGTTACATGGTAACTGCACACACAAGAACTTTTGCCGACACTACGACCACCTACACAAGTAAGCTTTTCCTGTGTTACCTTCAAGTATTGCACTTAAACTATTCCCGATTTAATTGGAAGATCCGTATTTCCCACTTTCCAATCAACAGCCTCAAAAAGCACACCTCGAGCTATGTTACAGGTATCACCACACCCAGATTCCGGGGGAGATGGTGGGGGGGGGGGGGGGGCATGTCACTCTCTGACAAGTATCAACCAAAACCAATAATTAAATGGTGGACGGCTTAAGGCTTGGGGAAAATGAGATTTTCATTATTCACTCACTGTATTTAACATTTATTTATGATTCCTTTAAGATCGCATAATAACTTCAATGACACACAGTTCAATCACTCATTCTGCACAGCTGTTTCATTATCATGGCGGTCTTAAGCTGAAGTCCTCTAAGAGCTGCCTTGAATCTTCACGATTCTCTCTCAAGAACTTTTATGTGTATAGATACGTGCAGTAACCAGTAATCAGAACCGGAACTGCGTCAGCAAAATCATTTAAACATTTCTGCTGACACTAATTACAAGCAATGTAACTGACACAGTAGTATTGTTAATATTTTCTGGAATGAAAGCTACTCAATGGGGGATGTTTCACGTTTGCAATGACGATCTCACTTAAGTAATTAAGTTCATGAAACACTCAGAAACTAACCTCTCGTCTGACGAAGAGAGTCTAAAGACGCAGTGGGTATTTCTCCAGATCTGTTGACAATGATATTTTGAATTATCGCTGTACTGAGTGAGTGAAAAGTAATTCAGGTACCTGTGAACATAACAATACGTTAGAATTTGTTTTCTGAACAGCAACTATTACGAAAATGGTTCAAATGGCTCTGAGCACTATGGGACTTAACTTCTAAGGTCATCAGTCCCCTAGAACTTACAACTACTTAAACCTAACTAACCTAAGGACATAACACACATCCATGCCCGAGGCAGGATTTGAACCTGCGACCGTAGCGGTCGCGCGGTTCCAGACTGTAGCGCCTAGAACCGCTCGACCACTCCGGCCGGCGCAACTATTACGGTACTGTATGGCTACTTACATATTAATTACAGTATTTTTATTTTGAAAGTTGCTTCTCTAATGCAAAATTAAAGCCAGCGGAAGACCAAATGTAAAACATACTTACCAATGGCAGTTTTCTTGAGATGCAATTTTCAGGGCGGACAAGTGTAACTTTTTCATATGGTGATAAATCGCAGGAGTCGCAGAAGTCACAGAAATCGCAGAAGTCGCAGAAATAGCAGTGGTAGAGTGCGGAGGGATTCCAAGACCTGGATTCGCTCACTGCGATTCTTAACCGCGACAAGCCACATATAAAAATAACAGGTACTGAAAAGTAGCATTCACAGAAATCGCTGATGTGGGAAAACCGCAGTTTAGCCCTTCACTGTTTGATATATTACTACAAAAACTACCGTAGTCTACGCCTACTTGTGATTGTCTACAGTAGACTGCGGTAGTTTCACAACAATATCGGCAAGTAACATAAAATGAAGAGACTTGCACAGCCTGGGCTAGTGTGCAGAGCTGCAGTTAACCAGTCTTCTGGCTGAAGACAACAACAACAAAGTTGTGAGCGGCTACTGCTGCGTGTTATGAGCTGAGCAACATGGGTAAGTTGTTACGCATCCCAAGAGGCTACAAACGAAGGACATAACTCGCCACGACTTAAAGCTACTGCGGTACGGTATGGGGCACGACCTCGCAGGAAGTACAACAGTTTGGTGCGTAGCGCCTGGCTCTGGGAAGCGGCGGCAACCCGGGGCACACGGCTCGGTGTCGCGGTGCCGGGTAGGCGTCACGCTGGTGGCAGACCGTGTCCACGCGACTTAATTAGAGCTGGCACGGCGCACGTGATGAATGCGGTGGCGGCGGCGCCGGCTGTCTCCCTGTCTGAAATATTAATTAAGCGGCTAATGACTCGCAGCGCCGCGCTTGTCACGCCGCAGCGGCCGCACGTCCGTGACTTGGCGTGACGTCCGCGCGGCCGTGTCACACGTTCCGTAACCGGCTGCATACTATTGCTACTGCACCGCTCGCCGCTCATTCACCGGGACGCCTTCCTCGTCAAGCCGACAGCTGTTGGGCGAGGCAATATACCTCACCGCTCTCTCTGTGTCGACATTCCAGTTCAGCTGAGCGGCATTCGGGCAAGTGCGCTGAGGTTATAACTGCTCCCCATTTCCTTTCAGGTGGTGACATAGATCTAGAAGTACAACGCGTTTCGTAAAAGTTCACGCTGTTCCACAAGGCTGCAATGAGGTGACAAAAGTCGTGGGATACATGCCAATACCGTGTCGGACCTCCTTTTGTCCGGCGTAGCATAGACTCAACAAGTCGCTGTAAATCCTTTGCAGAAATATTGAGCCATGTTGCCTGTATATCCGTTTATAAAATCGAAAACGTTATCGGTGTCGGATGTTAAGCACGAACTGGCCTCTCTATTATATCCCATAAATGTTCGGTGGGATTTATATGATCTGGGCCACCAAACCATTCTCTTGAAGCGTGCAGAATGTACTTGAAACTAGTCGGGAACGCTTGTGGCCCGGTACATGTCTGGGAACATGAAGCCCATGGATGGCTGTAGATCATCCCCAAGTAGCTCGTATTGAGTCGTTCAGACAGTCGTTTTTCCCTCGCGCGATCCACGAGAGGAACAGAGAAGGGGGAGGGGGATTGGCTCGAATAGTGCCCACCGCCACATACCGCTTGGAGGCTAGCGGAGTATATATCTAGATGTAGATGTAGAACATAACCATTTCCAGTCAATGATCGGTTCAGTTGGATCACAGGATACAGTCCATATCATGAAAAAACCGTCCACTCCAGTATGGAGCCACCACCAGCTTGCAAAAAAGATGTTCAAATGTGTGTGAAATCTTATGGGACTTAACTGCCAAGGTCATCAGTCCCTAAGCTTACACACTACTTAACCTAAATCATCCTAAGGACAAACACACACACCCATGCCCGAGGGAGGACTCGAAACTCCGCCGGAACCAACCGTTCAGTCCATGACTGCCACGCCCTAGACAGCTCGGCTAATCCCCCGCGGCACTAGTTTGCACAGCGCCTTGTTGACAACTGGGGTCCTTGCCTTCAACGGGTCTACGCTACATTCGAATCTTACAATCAGCTCTTACCAACTAACATCTGGGCTCATCTCAGCAAACCACGGTTTTCCAGTCGTCTAGGTTTCAATCGATACGGTCACGAGTCCTTGCCTTCGACGGGTCTACGCAACATTCGAATCTTACAATCAGTTCTTACCAACTACCATCTGGGCTCATCTCACCAAACCACGGTTTTCCAGTCGTCTGGCTTCCAATCGATAGGGTCACGAGCCCAAGAGAATCGTCTACTGCCATAGCCCATTAACGCCAAATTTCGGAGCGCTGTCGTAAAGGATACGTTCTTCGTACGTCCTACACTGATTTCTGCGGTTGCTTCACGCAGCGTTTCTTGTCTGTTAGCACTGACAACTCAACGCGAACGTCGCTGCTTCCGGTCGTCAAGTGAAGGCCGTCGGCCACTGCCTTCTCCGTAGTGAGAGGTAATGCATGAAATATGGTATTCTCGGCAAACTCTTGACATGATCAATCTCGGAATACTGAATTCGCTAACGATTTCTGAAATAGAATGTTCTACGACCCTTATCACGTTAGAAACTTTTTCACGTGAAACACGTAAGTAGAGATGATATCTCCACCAATGCAGTGCCCTTTTATGTCTTGTGTACGCGATACTACCGCGATCTGCATATCTGCATATCGCTATCCCGTGACTATTGTCACCTCGGTTTATATCTTCTACAAGAATGGCGATGCAAAATTGCACTAGCAGTTGGCTCGTGCCTATTCGTCAACACCGATTTCCTGCAAATTTGTGGCGTACGCAGGTCTTGGCCAGAAATGAAACTGGCAGAACTGAGAAAATTTGTAGCAAGTTCAATGGGACCAAACTGCTGAGGTCATCGGTCCCTAGTCTTACACACTACTTAATCTAACTTAAGCTAACATATGCTAAAGACGACACACACACACACACACACACACACACACACACACACACACACACACACACACGCGCGCGCGCGCGCTCGAGGGATGACTCGAACCTCAGACGGGGGAAGCCGCGCGAACCGTCCCGAAAAAAAAAAAAAAAAAAAATGGTTCAAATGGTTCTGAGCACTATGGGACTTAACTTCTGAGGTCATCAGTCCCCTAGAACTTAGAACTACTTATTCCTAACTAACCTAAGGACATCACACACATCCATGCCCGAAACAGGATTCGAACCTGCGACCGTAGCGGCTACGCGGTTCCAAACTGAAGCGCTTAGAACCGCACGGCCACACCGGCCGGCGAACCGTCCCGAGGCGCTCGAGACTGCACGGCTACCCCGCGCGGCAACTGAGAACTGCAGATGGCCAATCATCTAGAAAAAAAATAGCAATTTTGCCGAGGGTCGGGCAAGGCACGAGTCATTTATACATCCCTACTTCCAAATGAACAGTTGGCGCTGCTGAAAAAGAACAGAAGGGTAATCCGCTGGTCGTGGGCTGGCCATACTGTACTGAATTTTCTTTTATTTTTAGTTTGTATATTTCTTATATCTTAAATAAACCGATATAACGCTCAATACTTTGTATTTATTAATATTCTTGTAGAAAGGAAGACGAAGAAAAACTTGGGATTGCAAATAAATATCCAGAAAGGTGTTGTACGATCTACACAAGCCCTTCGTATATAAGGTTAGTTACTGTTATTATTTAACGGCTGATGATCTGCACGTGCTACAGTGATATTCATCGGAAAAACGTAGGTATCAGTCATTTTCTTGGCGTTTGGAACCGAATAAAAACGCCATATTCTTGTAGTTACATGCTTGTTTTAAAATATCCTTACAGAAACAAAGCCGGTTTACATTCATGAAAGATTCTCACTCATCGCGCAGTTTGACAGCAAACCATGCGTAACGCGTCAATTGTCCAAATACTGGTGAGGATAGTTGGTGACCTACAGTGGAATGTATTTTGATGTAGTCGCGTCGGGATGTTTTTTTTTTTTTTTTTTTGTCTCGACGAGATAAGAGCAGTTTTGAACTTTTTTGATCAATTTACACTACTGGCCATTAAAATTGCTACACCAATATTCCGATGGTCATTTCTCCTTGTGTAATTGGGAGTCAACAAAATATATCGGTACTCGGAAGAGGAAGTTTTACAAAGAGATCTTCCGCAATGAAAAAGTCTTTGGTTTAATGACTGCCACCCAAACGTGCTTATATTATATGTGAAAATCTCTCCCCTGTTTCGTCATAATTTAAGACAAGCTGCCCTTCTTTGAAGTTTTTAGACGTTCACAATCATTCCTATCTTGTAAGGATCCCGTACTACATTGTATTGCTGTAACAGGTTTGGTTCAGGAATTTCATGGTTCCAGTTGAAGTTGTTTGTAATTGTGATCCCTAGGTATTTAGTCGTATCAGTAACCCTGAAGTAAGTGTTCTTTATCGCGTAACGGGTATTTAACGGATTTATTCAATATTAATGTTGAATACCTCACACATTTTATGGTTTACAGTCAAATTCACGTAACTTGTCTAGATAATTTAGCAATTCGTTTTGACTCTGTAGTAGTTTTATGGACAGTAAACGACAGCATTGCTACAAACAATTAAAGTAGACTGCTCAGATTGTCTTCTAAATAATATGAACATACTGAGAACTACATATGGTCTGTAAAAGTTCCTCGGTTAGTGACAGTTATGACTTGTGTTTCAGTTGATGACTTCCCGCTCCTAAAACTACTTTCACACATGACTATTCTTCCCAGTTGAAAACGATGTTTAAACTCGTATGTTCTTGAGAGTCCTTAATACAGTCACCAAGCATGTCTGATGATACGTGAGCCTGTTTTTTGTTTACAAGGCGACAGCGCGAAGCTTTTCAATTTCATCAACTTATAGGGATTAGATTTTCTTAGAAACACATTTTCTGAAAATCACCTTGCTTCCGAAAGGGTAGATCTGTAGTTCTTCTTGGTGCTGACTTTTCGTTTTAAAGCAAAGGCACGTTTTCAGTATTTAAAATATATGTTTTTCTCTCGATGCACTGTCTCCTTCCGTACTACCCGCCACTGGAGCACAGTTATGAAGATTTATCTCTGTAACATTTTCGTGTTAACTAAGGAGTTCCTCAAAATCACATAGCCGTTCTAGAAATCTTTTGATTCGCTGTAGTGTCCTATGGGATTTGTAGCATGTGTATTCCATAAATCACAAAAGATATTGCACAACTGCCTTTCAGTGCAGTACACAGTTTACAAAAAACTCATTTTTTGTTCTTCAATTTTTTTTATCGCTTCGGTTGTGGAAATCTCCGTGTACGGCAAATCCTTGTTTCAAGCTTTATTGAGTGTGCCCTGTAACTCTAGAACGCAACCAAAGATAGAGGTTTGCTAAAGATGGCGCTCTGCAACTCAACCAGGACCAGTTATTACTCGTCCTCCTCTGACCTACTTCCAGGCTTTTGATGACAGACCCTTTCGAAAAAAGCTTTAGCAGAGTCCCACCCTATTCTTTTATAATAAAAACTTTTTCCGTGAGATTGACTTTCGATCGTCAACAAAAGGTGCTTAAAAGCGAAACAGTCTTGCATTTTGGTGCGACAAACCGTGTGTTATGAACCTTTGATCGCAGCTCTTTGCTATGCTTATTTTGGTCGGGTATGAGCACGTAAAGGGGAATTACACCATCTGAAGTATATTTACAACGCTCCTCTTTCCATATATTAATTTTCTGTTGATACCTATCTTTAGAACGATGGAGCGGATACATGTTCCATACGTTTTGTTCTGTCTGTTAGAGAACCGATGTCTATGAAATATCGACCCTTCTGTTTAAATGGGCTAAAATTTCTGATAGCATGTTGTCGAATTAATTAGGATCATGTTAGGGAGATTTACCTATCTAACATGTTTCGAGCCATCACAAATGGTGTCCGTTTCTGTGTGCCTGTCCTGATCACCGCACTTTTCCAACGGTTATTATAAAAGTCGAAAAGGACCAGTCTAAATCTCTACACCACACACGAGGTTTGATTTGGCAATGAGGCCAATGTCCGTATTAGGAAATCTCCCCCACCACCCTTACCCCACCCCCTTTATATTTTTACTTGCTTTCTCAGCTCTCTATGCTGGATGAAAAGAATCACTAAAACAGTCAACTCCATCCTCTTCCGTAGGTAATGAAAAGTACTAAACAAATGTTCACATCCTCTTCCGTAGGTAATGAAAAGTACTAAACAAATGTTCATATATGTTATAGGATTAAAATTAGCTCCAGTCCCTTGGTTCCAGCTGCCGTTGTTGGAGGTTCTTTCAATTTAGGTTTTTGCATATTCCGTCTTTCATATACGTGGAAAGTGGTGTAGTGATTTATTTGTGTGTGTAAGCGGGTGTGTGTATATTCGTTTTATCGTCAATGTGGCGTATTTGCCGTGGGTGTGTGTACCAGTCACTGAACAATAAGTACAGTATTAGTACACTTGCGCTGTTAATAACACTTCGGACGATCAAGTCAGGCTATGTGCAACATACAACAACTTCATTTCAGAAGCAAGTAATTTTATCTTTCATATTTTTAAGGTTTTCTCTTTGTAAGTGGCAGATAAATAAATAACTCTGGAGTGTCTTTTAGACGTAGAATAAACTACTAACAGATCGGTGTGAAGCACCTTAATCTTCTGCTTTCAGACTTATTTCAGGGTTGGTATGGAATGTCTTTTCGCGTGAATAATAATTTATACTTTCGTAGGTAAGGTATGGAAAAACACTTTTTGCGTGGTATAGTTATTATTAATTGAAAGCTGAGAGTTTTCTTAACTGTTAAAAATCTCGTCACTTGAACAAAAGATAGACGTAAAGCGGCTACCATAAGGATCTGTTTTGATATCGATACTACTCTTTGCAAAATGTCTGAAATTCACATTATTTTGTTTATTCAAGAAATTAACCATCTTCTATGTTGCTTAACGCCACGTATTACTGCAGTAATTTAAAAAAGAATCTGCCGCCTTCCAAATGGTGGCCAGTAATACTAACTGCAACTAACGCTGTACCGCGCATTATTAATCTCTGAAAAATGCACAATTAATTTTTCATGCACTGGGGATGCTAATGATACTGTTGTCAATAACAGCATATATTTACCAGAAATACTTTACAAGATACATATGTCTCCATCCCCATTTTTCTCGAAGGGGGATTCAAACCGGCATAAAAGGGTTACGAAAATTTATTTCTATTGTTTCCATTGTTCTCAGTACCTTAACAACAAAACATAGATTCATTATCATAAAATATCGATACTGATTACCACATACACCACAGTGAGATAATTAATGTTTTTACATGCTCTTTTGTACACACAGTAACAGTTCATATGAAAATTCCTGGCAGATATAAACTGTGTGCCGGACCGAGACCCGAACTCGGTACCTTTGCCTTTCGTGGGCAAGTGCTCTACCAACTTGTTTTTACGTTATGCGGGAGCACAGGAGAAAGAAAACAAATAAGCTGCAGATACAGATTTAGGAGTGGAAAGGATAAACATGTGTAAGGGAAAAAACTTTGTAGAGGGTAAGAAAAGAGAAGTGAAAGAAATTAGGAATACTTTCCGCGTTATGCTCCACTTTGGCTCGCCATCAGAACAACGTCCGATCTATCATTGACTATTGGAAGGGCAACGTGGGATTGTCCAGTCTTGGCTGGCACGTTTTTTTGAGATTCAAGCTCCGAGGCGCGTTGGCGAAAATACTCTGTAAATAGTTCGCGGAAGTGACCCGATAGTGTCGATGTCGGCGAAGGGTGTGGTGTTGTACTCGAAGGCGTGTCCAAAAGTCCGCCGGATCGACGATGTCGTCCCGGAAGTGGCAGGTGATAGCCATGCCACTGATCCATGTGATGGCGTGCCACTTAGACTATGGAAAGCAGGTCGTGTCAGGATATATCATCACAGTAGGAGAAACGTGATGTGGTGTTACCTACTAGGTAGGAAGCCACATTCTTCTGTAAGAGGGTCCAGACAGCTGTTGCAGGCCCACACTCAAAACGATGTAAATCTGTATCTTCCACATTGCACTTGAGACACAGCGGTGAGTCCACCAGAACGGTGGGATGCAGTTTCTGTCTTGTAGTGTATTTACTGTTAACGAGAAGGTATCACGTGTCAGTGGTGTGGTATGGTTTGTGGATCGTTTTCTAAACTGTAGGCCATGAAACCTGGGGGTGACGTGCTTCGACAGGATATCGGGGTGGTGACTTTCGGAGGAGGCGGTAGATGTCCCCTGCTCCTGGGGAGTTCGGTGCATATAGAGCTGTATTCCAAAAACAAACGACCGATGTGCGACATCTGAGGTGTGATGTGTGCCAAAGACGTCGGTGGGCGTCTCGAAACAGGTGCGAGCTCGTGGTCAACATTCCAGCAAAACTAGCATTTTGGCTTTTGCATAGACGGAGCATAGTATTGGTGTAAAGTGCCGTAGTCCTGGCTTTCACGTTAACTAGATCGAAGCCACGATCCCGCTTCGGTAAGGGAGAGTTTCATACTGGACTTTGAAGATGTGTCCAGAACATATAAAAAGCCGCCTGTAGTCTGGTTGCCATTGTAGCAGTGATGGGCAGAACCTGTGCTATGTGGGATATTCGGGATGCCAGATGGGTTCTGACGAAGGTGACTCTCTGGCACATATTCAGCGGGCGTAATATGTGATTCTGTATGTTGGCCCGCATGCGTTGCTGTAGCGCCCGAAAATTGATCGCCGAGATGCGGCGAATGACTCGCGTGTACACCAACCCAGGATTCTCAAAGAAGTAATTCAGAGGTCACGTTCCAGTGTCAGTCTCATTCTAAAAATTCTAGCCAGCAAAGCTAAAACTCTTTCAGTAACTAAAGCCAACTTAACTCCATTCATATGAAAACTGTAAATAGTTTCACGACAGAGTTATTAAACAACGCACGTGTCCGAGGAAGCGGACATTTAGATGTTGCTGGCTGTACCTAGAGCGGATGACAGCAGATGTTACGTTCGGCTGTCCGCTGCGCCCATATATAAACGCGGCCAGAAAGGCAGTGGAGAGACACTTCGCACCGAGCTATCAATCTGTCCGCATAAGTCAAAGGCAGGCATACGCCGTGTCACTGGTGACGTCACAACCAGGGAGCTACCAAATGCGTTGTCGTTAAAAGTAGAAAGTGATCTCGCGAGAACTGTACAACATCCTGGATCACCCAGATTTCACGCAAGTAACTGCTTGTGTGCCGCCCATAATGTTGACAAAACCGAGTGGCAAATGATGAGATTATCTTACATTTTGTAGTGAGCAACTGACTTTAATGATTAGAAGTCAGGGAACCGATGACCCCAGCAGTTTTGTCCCTTAAAAATTCACACACATTTGAACATTTTGAACATTAGAAGTCAGGACGATGGACCATTTTACAGGGAACTTACCGTACAGGTCGCCTCCGAACTGCTAGTAGTGCTGTTTATGATAGGGACATTATTATTACTATCAGGAATATTATTATGTTCGTGCATGTGAAATTTTACTGAATACAGGGTGGTCCATTGATCGTGACCGGGCCAAATATCACACGAAATAAGCGTCAAACGAAAAAACTACAAACTACGAAACTTGTCTAGCTTGCAGGGGGAAACCAGATGGCGCTATGGTTGGCCCGCTAGATGGCACTGTCATAGGTCAAACGGATATCAACTGCGTTTTTTAAAATGGGAACCCCCATTTTTATTACATATTAGTGTAGTACGTAAAGAAATTTGAATGTTTTAGTTGGACCACTTTTTTCGCTTTGTGATAGATGCCGCTGTAACAGTCACAAACATATGGCTTACAATTTTAGACGAACAGTTGGTAATAGGTATGTTCTTTAAATTAAATTACAGAACGTAGGTACGTTTGAATATTTTATTTCAGTTGTTCCAATGTGATACATGTACCATTGTGAACTTATAATTTCTGAGAACGCATTCTGTTACAGCGTGATTACCTGTAAATACCACATTAATGCAATAAATGCTCAAAATGATGTCCGTCGACCTCAATGCATTTGGCAATACGTGTAACGACATTCTTCGCAACAGCGAGTAGTTCGCCTTCCGTAATGTTCGCACATGCAATGACAATGCGCTGACGCATGTTGTCAGGCGTTGTCGGTGAATCACGATAGTAAATATCCTTCAACGTTCCCCGCAGAAAGAAATCCGGGACGTCAGGTAATGGCAACGTGCGGGCCATGGTATGGTGCTTCTACGACCAATCCACCTGCCATGAAATATGGTATTCAATACCGCTTCAACCGCACGCGAGCTATTTGCCGGACATCCATCATGTTGGAAGTACATCGCCATTCTGTCATGCAGTGAAACATCTTGTAGTAACATCGGTAGAACATTACGTAAGAAATGAGCATACGTTGTACCATTTAGATTGCCATCGATAAAATGGGGGCCAATTATCCTTCCTTCCATAATGCCGCACCATACATTAACACGCGATGGTCACTGATGTTCCACTTGTCGCAGCCATCGTGGATTTTCCGTTGCCCAATAGTGCATATTATGCCGGTTTACGTTGCCGCTGTTGGTGAATGACGTTTCGTCGCTAAATAGAACGCGTGCAAAAAATTTGTCATCGTCCCGTAATTTCTCTTGTGCCCAGTGGCAGAACTGTACACGACGTTCAAAGTCGTCGCCATGCAATTCCTGGTGCATAGAAATATTGTACGGCTACAATTGATGTTGATGTAGCATTCTAAACACCGACCTTTTTGAGATTGCTGATTCTTGCGCAATTTGTCTGCTACTGATGTGCGGATTAGTCGCGACAGCAGCTAAAACACCTACTTGGGCATCATCATTTGTTATAGGTTGTGGTTGACGATTCACATGTGGCTGAACAGTTCCTGTTTCCTTAAATACCGTAACTCTCCGGCGAACGGTCCGGACATTTGGATGATGTCGTCCAGGATACCCGGCAGCATACATAGCACACGCTCGTTGGGCATTTTGATCACAATAGCCATACATTAACACGATATCGACCCTTTCCGCAATTGGTAAACGGTCCATTTTAATACGGGTAATGTACTCACGAAGCAAATACCGTCCACACTGGCGGAACGTTAGTGATACCACGTACTTACACGTTTGCGACTATTACAGCGCCATCCATCACAAAGCGAAAAAAGAGGTCCAACTAAAACATTCACATTTCTTTACGTACTTCACGAATATTTAATACAAAACGGGGATTCCTATTTTAAAAAACGCAGTTGATATCCGTTTCACCTATGGCAGCGCCATCCAGCGGGCCAACCATAGCGCCATCTGGTTTCCCCCTTCAAGCTAGACAAGTTTCGTTCTTTTTACTTTTTTGGTTTGATGCTTATTTCGTGAGATATTCGGCCCGGTCCCGATCAATGGACCACCCTGTACATTAATTACTATGAACTTAAATTTTTATTTGTAATCATTGGTCCTGAACATCCCGCTGAGTAAATAGATAGTAGGAACATTTTCTTTCATGAGCACAAGAAGAATGTGCACTTGCAGACTGGAAATTATGGTCAGCATGTTCTCCATCGCTTTCTGGCTGACCGCAAAAATTGGTTTAAGGCTCTTGTGAAAACGGCGAAGAGGACTGATTTTATTCCACCTGCCTCCCCACATTCCTCTACCCTCTTCAGGTGACCAAGGGGCCAAGGCGGTCGGTACTCTCTCCTCTGGTGTCTCCATTCCTAATATTCTGTCTCCTACGTGGAACGCTGACCCCAGAAACTTCAGTTCTCCTGATTATACCTTGCTCAAATTACCTTGTCAATTATATTTCACTCCACGCTGCATGTCATAATCTGCAGGAGACAGGTTTTAAACATGGTGTGTTTGGCTCTCTCGGGAGCTCGCTTGTCGCACACCACGTTCCGCACTAGATGAAAAAATTTTGGTCCCTTTCTTACACTACTTTGTATTTATAATTTGGCATTTCTATTCCTTTATATCGTACTTCCCAGATAACTGAAGTTTTTACGAGTACTGTTAGGAAAGAAACCGTTCAGTCGGTCGCAAAATGAAAACCACAGTGAAAATCGAAAAAAATTTTATTCACAGGAGCTAGCCACATCTTCTAGTTCCCTCTCTAGTCGCCGCACTGACTTAGACATTTATCCTGGCGTTGTACAAACTGTCCAGTACCCTCGTCACAGAAAGCAGCCGCCTGTGCTTTCCGTCAATTCTCTACACTGGTCTGCTCGTCGTTGTCTGTGCCAAATTGTTGTCTTCAAAGCCAGCGGTTCATGTGCGCAGAGATGAACAACGGAGGGAGCCAATTAAGGGCTGTATTGTGGGTTATCAAACACTTCCGACTGAAAACGCTGCAGGATCGTCTTCATTGCTCCTGCAGAATGCGCCTGAAAATTGTCTTGAAGAAATAAACGCATGTGGGCTGCATAGCTGTAGGAGAAATCTCTCCCCAGGTCCTCATACTTGGCGGGAGACGCTGTTGTTTTAGACATTTCTACGTGATCACTTTGCGCTCTGAACTGAAAAGAGCGACGTGAAGTGATCGACAGGCACACTAAAGACACTGCCTAACACATCTGTGCAAAAGTTCCGTCGGATCTTAACAGTGATTTCCATTTCGCCCCTAATCGGACCTTGTTTTCCGACTACGCCTTGTAGTGTTTCTGTGTTTCTTTCGTCTAATCTTATAACCGGCTATATCTGGTTCATTATTTGTTTTGTAGGTATTATCTCGCATTACTTTATTCACATTTAAAGAGGGTTGCATTCGTAAATATAGAGGAAACAGTGGTCAAACCATCTGTCATTTCCTCGAGAAAATCGCGTGAGGAATACTTTACCAGGTGTACCGGTATGAAATGAGCGTTAAGATACAAATGTGTCGATAGGTAACATTTGTTGTGAACGATCCTTAATTTTTTTTGTTTGGTTGGTATGACATGTGTCAAAGATATTTAGCATACATCAAGTCATGGAACAAACAATATCATATGTTTCCAACGTGTTAACAATGTCGAATTTTGGACCAGAAAGTGATGATTTGCGGAAAGCATTAATTTTTTGTTTCCATTTCGAAAAAATGTGCCGCAGAGTCGCATCGAATGCTTGTCGAGGCATATGATGATCATGCTCTGTCAGAAGCAACGTGCAAAAGATGGTTTCAACGGTTCAGAAATAATGATTTTGATGTAAGAAATGAAGAACGTGGAAGAGCACCAAAAAAGTTCGAAGACGCCGAACTGCAAGCAATATTGGATGAAGATGATAATTTGAATCAGAAGCAAATGGCAGCAATGCTAAATGTTGCACAACAAAAAATTTCTGACCGTTTGAAAGGTAATGGAAAGATCCAAATGTGTGGAAAATGGGTGCCACATGAATTGAATGAAAGACAGATGGAAAACCGAAAAACCATTTGTCAAATTTTGCTTCAAAGACATGAAAGAAAACAATTTTGCATCGAATTGTTACTGGCGATGAAAAATGGATTTATTTTAAGAATCCTAAACGGTAAAAATCGTAGGGTTCATCCGGGACAACCATCAACATCGACTGCAAAACCAGATCGATTCGGCAAGAAGACAATGCTCTGTGTTTGGTGGGATCAGAAAGGTGTGGTGTATCATGATCTTCTAAAACTCGGTGAAACTGTGAATACTAATGGCTACAGAAAACAAATGATCAATTTGAACTGTGCATTGATAAAAAAAAAGAGCAGAATGGGCCAGAAGACATGGCAAAGTAATTTTTGTTACACGAAAATGCACCTGCACACAAAGAAAAACTGGTTCAGGATACAATCAAAACACTTGGCTGGGAGCTGCTACCCCACCCGCCGTATTCACCAGACTTGGCCCCTTCCGACTACCATTATCATCAATGGGACACGCATTGGCTGAGAAACACTTCGATTCATACAAAAAAGTGGAAAATTGGGTGACTCATTGGTCTGCTTCGAAAGACGAACATTTCTATTGGCATGGTGTCCACAAATTGCCAGAAAGGTGGTCAAAATGTATAGAAAGCGATGGTAAGTACTTTGAATAAAATGTATTTACTTTTTAATTCAAAATTAGTGTTTCATTTTCACCGAAAAACGCTCATTTCATACCGGTACACCTGGTACGTAGATAAAACCATCGTCAGCGAAATATATTTCCTTTTATCATTTGCCCTCTGAGAATATTAGCTATCACATAGCGCTTCATTGAGGAACGTGAGATATTATTTACGCCAAACGACTAATACGAAAAACTAGTTGTCTTAATTCTCCTGCTTGCGATATTGGGAGCGCGTAAATTAAAGTGTAAGCTGTAATCAGTGCAAGGGATGGATGGGGCTAACTGTTCATCCAGGTACTGGCGGGGGTGCCCCCACCGCGCCGAGCCAGTGGCGGCTTCCCCGCCGTGGGCCTAACGGCGTAATCACGCCTGCCGGCCGTGTCAGCAGCAGCTCGCGGCCTGATACATGGCCGCAAGCCATTTGGCCGTGGCAGCGTACGCGGGAGGCACGTGCTCACCAATAACCCGCGGCACGGGGCACGGCTGCGGCCGGGTCAACGTCACGCGTGACACCGGAGGCAGCCAGCGTATTACGCCAACTCCCGAAACAAATCATCGCCCTTCACACGTACCGGGAGACTGCGTACACGGGTACAAACACTGAGCATGAAACAGCACTGGTGAGTAGTTTGTGATACGGAGCGTGGGTTTTGAGAGCGTAAGATGCCACTGTCACAGCAGGCGCTGTGGTATGTATCAGATATTATTCAGCATACGCTTTCGTTTCATCTGATTTTATCCAGTAACTACACTATTGGCCAATAAAATTGCTACACCACCAAGATGACGTGCTACAGATGCGAAATTTAACCGACAGGAAGAAAATGCTGTGATATGCAAATGATTAGCTTTTCAGGTCATTCACACAAGGTTGGCGCCGGTGGTGACACCTACAACGTGCTCACATGAGGAAAGTTTCCAACCGATTTCTCATACACAAACACCAGTTGACCGGCGTTGCCTGATGAAACGTTGTTGTGATACCTCGTGTAAGGAGGAGAAATGCGTACTATCACGTTTCCGACTTTGATAAAGGTCGGATTGTAGCCTATCGCGATTGAGGTTTACCGTATCGCGACACTGCTGCTCGCGTTGGTCGAGATCCAATGACTGTTAGCCGAATATGGAATCGGTGGGTTTTGGAGGGTAATACGGAACGTCGTGCTAGATCCCAACGGCCTCGTATCACTAGCAGTCGAGATGACAGGCATCTTATCCGCATGGCGGTATCGCATCGTGCAGCCACGTCTCGATCCCTGAGTCAACAGATGGGGACGTTCGCAAGACAACAACCATCTGCACGAACAGTTCGACGACGTTTGCAGCAGCATGGACTATCAGTTCGGAGACCATGGCAGCGGTTACCCTTGACGCTGTATCACAGACAGGAGCGCCTGCGATGGTGTACTCAACGACGAACCTGGGTGCACGAATGGCAAAACGTCATGGTTCAAATGGCTCTGAGCACTATGGGACTTAACATCTATGGTCATCAGTCCCCTAGAACTTAGAACTACTAAAAACCTATCTAACCTAAGGACAGCACACAACACCCACCCATCACGAGGCAGAGAAAATCCCTGACCCCACCGGGAATCGAACCCGGGAACCCGGGCGTGGGAAGCGAGAACGCTACCGCACGACCACGAGATGCTGGCGCAAAACGTCATTTTTTCGGATGAATCCAGGTTCTGTTTACAGCATCATGATGGTCGCATCCGTGTTTGGCGACATCACGGTGAACGCACGTTGGAAGCGTGTATTCGTCCTCGCCATACTGGCGTATCACCCGGCGTGATGGTATGGGGTACCACTGGTTAAACGTCTCGGTCACCTCTGGAACAATGGACGTTACATTTCAGATGTGTTACGACCCGTGGCTCTACCCTTCATTCGATCCCTGCGAAACCCTACATTCCAGCAGGATAATGCACTACCGCATTTTGCAGGTCCTGTACGGGCCTTTCTGGATACAGAAAATGTTCGACTGCTGCCCTGGCCATCACATTCTCCAGATCTGTCACCAATTGAAAACTTCTGGTCAATGGTGGCCGAACAACTGGCTCGTCACAATACGCCAGTAGCTACTCTTGATGAACTGTGGTATCGTGTTGAAGCTGCATGGGCAGCTGTTCTTGTACACGCCATCTAAGCTCTGTTTGACTCAAATCCCAGGCGTATCAAGGCCGTTATTACGGCCAGAGCTGGTTGTTCTGGGTACTGATGTCTCAGGATCCATGCACCCAAATTGCGTGAAAATGTAATCATATGTCAGTTCTATTATAATATATATTTGTCCGATGAATACCCGTTTATCATCTGCATATATTCTTGATGCAGCAATTTTAGTGGCCGGCAGTGTAGCTTTACCCGGCGTGCGTTCAATTCCCACGGAAAGAAAAAAAAAGTATTTGGGTTTATAATCCGTTTATTGAAGTTCTTTTGGATACACAATACTGTATTTTTGGTTTTTGCTTCTGGTGTGTACACGAATAAGTCAGACGGTTTGCCGACTCGCTAACACGTCACATACAGCTGTGTATTTGAAGAGGATGGATTTTCCTAATGTAGTCCACAAATCTGTAGTGACTGTCGCTGCGCCTTGTTGATGGTCACTGGAAATGCGAGTTGCACCGGAAAGTGACTGAATTAAATACGCGAGCGGACTGCCATAAAAATAGATACATAAAAACACGCCCTTATTAGAATGCAACGTTGTGTCAAAATTTCAAATCAATCGACCAAGAAATTTCCGAAATTTCCTCTTAAGAACACACGAATACAAAATGTAAGTGTTCCAAACCTCGGAATGTCTTGACCGATAGATTTGAAAGCCTGACACAACGCTGCATTGAAATAGGCCCATGGTTTTACATAATTCTTTTAAATACGTTTCGAAGTGCATTGGGAATAGCTTTAGTCGGTAAAGAAGTAATGAAATAAAACGTCATGCCTGGCGCGGCATTTTCTCACGCGTCTCAATGTTTATGACGTCATATCTCATGAACTGTGTCCTACAATGTAATAAATGTAGTGATGCATGTGGATTTTCTACACAAAATATGTTGCGAATAGAGTGACTAGTAACGAAGTTCTAATTCATTGAAACGTCATGTGTGATGATGCAGTTTTACGGCATGTACAGACAAAATGTAGCAAGCGATAGTAATTTTCCTTTCATGATTTTGCGCGGGGTGTCAGAGAGAAAATTTTTTCTACAGAGTTGAAATCGTAAATTGTGTTGAGTTTGTTGCCAGTCGCTAGGTTCTGCCATTCTCAAATAGTGTATGCATAAATGTGGGTCTTGTCACGCGGTGGCATCTCATGGCTTATGACGTCATATATGGTGAACTATTTTTTTCTTTCGAAAATCAAAGTTTGATTGCAATCGATTGAATGGGTAAGGAACAAATCGAGGACAAACATACAAGGAAACATTCATTTTTATTGTATGGATTTGTTGCAATGTCGCTCGTCCACAGCTTACAATTATGATTGCATATGTAAGTGTATCGGACAAAAACATTAGTCACTTTTAGGGGAAACTGCGATAATGCCGTCTAACAGCACCCTTTCCCATGAAAACGCCTCGATTCGGCGAAGAACAAAGTCGAACAGTTTCTTACTTTATGCTACTGCAACAATTCAGTGACCACTTCGGTCGGCGGCTGTTTCGTAGCGGTTCTAGGCGCTGCAGTCCGGAACCACGCTGCTGCTACTGTCGCAGGTTCGAATCCTGCGTGTGATGTTCAAACGGTTCAAATGACTCTGAGCACTATGGGACTTAACTTCTGAGGTCATCAGTCACCTGCCCGAGGCAGGATTCGAACCTGCGACCGTAGTGGTCTCGCGGTTCCAGACTGTAGCGCCTAGAACCGCTCGGCCTCTCCGGCCGGCTGTGTGTGATGTCCTTAGGTTTGTCGGGCTTAAGTAGTTCTAAGTCTAGTGGACTGATGACCTCAGATGTTTAGTCCCATAGTGCTTAGAGCCATTTGAACCATTTTTTGATCACTGCATCCTGTAGAGTTACCAAACTTACGTTTCGGCTGTTATTGCAATCGGTTTCACATATTTTCTATGGGTATCTTGAGGAAGATGGTTGCCTGCGAAGTCTTTTTTTTATTTTTGAACAACCAAGTTATTTCATAACCTCGGCATAACCTTTGGCATTATCAAGTTACTTAATAGTAAAAAAAAAATCTAATCTATGTAGACTGCATTGCAGAGGTTAAGGAGGAGATAGATAAAGTAACTAGGTGGAAATGAATGGAAGTGCAGGAGTATGTTGCCACGGTTCTCCCAGTCGTGCACAGAAAGTTAAATGTCACGTGGTGTGCGGTCAGTGACTAAAGCGTCAAACGGGGCCGGGCCTGCAACACGAGGCAGTTGAAAGAAGAAGACAGTCATTGAAGTCATCCAGCTGTCGCGGTTCACTGTGCTGATGCTCATCATTGCAACATTGCTCAGAGTCAACATCTGGATGACTTCACATGGGGATTAATCACCGAGAAACTGGAAGACGGATGAGGTGTGGCGAGTGTAGCTCAGAAGTTTAGTATTGGTCACTGTATTGCTTGACGGGCATGGAGAGCGTTACAAACGAAACTACTGCTGCCCGAAGGAGAGGAGGCGGTCATGCACTGTCAACTCCAGCATGCGTACGGCGGCTACGTTGTCCAACAAGGAAGAAGGGGCCCAAGTGAAACAGCGGGGGCAATTGCAACTACTGTAACAAGATTGCAAGTTATGCAATTTCACGTTCCACAGTGGCATCTCTTTGCCCGACGACCAGTTCCGTTGACATTCGCGTATCGGTGGCACTTTTTGCGATACTGCCAAGAGTTGGACAAAGGTGGAGTGCGGAAACATGTTCTTTTCGGGTGGGAGCAGATAGAGGCTAAATAGTGATTCTGGATGTACTCTTATATGGCGAGTGGTAGGAATACACGTAGTGCACCCATGAATATTGTCGAAAGTGATCGTTTTCCTTGTCCAGGTGTTATGAATGTTATTTTCAACCTTACATTTTGCTCACGAATGTAGTATGACCTGTTCCGGTCATCTGTATTGTGAAAGCAACTTGTGATCTCATCTCTAGCAAGGGTCTCTACTAAACGGTAGTAGTTACGGATGCACACTGCCTCTGTTGCGAAATTCGTAAGTATAATGGAAAAAATGCGACCCTTTAGCGGATTTTGTCGCTGTGTAAGAATACAGCATAAATGTATTAGGGTTCTACATCATGTTTATGATAAGGGCATTAGAGCCGTGTAAATTAGGACAGTGCCACAAAAAATCTAATTTTGGACACGAGAAGCTTTCTCGTTTTGTACTAGGTATTACCTGAGATTTGTAGTTTCCTCCTCCTTTTCTCGAAATATTACATTTAATTAGAGGCCAGTCGGATCCTTGGAAAGGAAACAACGTACTGTCAGATCAAGCACGACAATGGATAAAGGCGTACGCCTACTGCCCATGACGTGACCGTAATTAGCTGCCACACTGAATTATATATTACTGATGACAAAGATCCTCTGCAGTAAAAGAAACGTCCACTGACATAGTTCATAAATATAGAAACAAAAGAAAGCACAAAACCATGTTCTCCTCTTTGTCTCTGGTACGGTTCACGAATTGAAGTCCAGAGAAGTTAGAGTTAGTTCATGCTAGTTCAGAACAAATCTGATTATAAACGCAATAAGGTGGTTGTAAAGTGTCCAGTGTGCCAATATCCACACTAGCAATGGATGTTCAAGCGTATTCCGTACCTTAACGTTTGGTCCCGAGAATTAACTTCTGCTTAACGCGAAAGATTATGTAATTTACATATTGTAATAAAATTTCCTATACCAAATAATATATTCATCGATATAATTGTTTAAATAATACCCACACCAACTTTTACATGTATATTTCCCGTGACTCGGTGTCAGATGTCAACACAACGTATCCGACTTTTAACCACCAACCAAAGATTGCGCTTCATTGGTAGAACACTTAGGAGATACAACAGATCTAGTAAAGAAATTGTCCTACACTACACTTTTTCGTCGTCTTTTGGAGTAAAAAAATGGTTCAAATGGCTCTGAGCACTATGGGACTCAACATCTGTGGTCATCAGTCCCCTAGAACGTAGAACTAATTAAACCTAACTAACCTAAGGACATCACACACATCCATGCCCGAGGCAGGATTCGGACCTGCGACAGTAGCAGTCGCGCGGTTCCGAACTGAGCGCCTAGAACCGCGAGACCACCGCGGCAGGCTTTTGGAGTACTGCTGCG
Organism: Schistocerca serialis cubense; assembly: GCF_023864345.2. Lineage (NCBI taxonomy): Eukaryota > Metazoa > Arthropoda > Insecta > Orthoptera > Acrididae > Schistocerca > Schistocerca serialis. The sequence goes on along the minus strand of NC_064646.1, from coordinate 155,783,349 downwards.
CGGTGTCGAATCCTTACCAGATAGGATTAACTGATTACGTCGAGGAAGTTCAAAGAAAGACATCATGTTTTGTATTATTTTGGTGTGTCACGGACATGATACAGAATTTGGGGTGGACATCACTGAAACAAAGCCGTTTTTGATTGGGGTGGTAACTAGTCACGAAATTTCGATCAGCAAACTTCTCCTCCGAATGAGAAAATATTTTGTTGTTGCCAACCTACATAGGTAGAAACGATCATCATAATAAAACAAGTGAAAGGAGAGCTCTCCCGGAAAGATGTAGGTATTCGACTTTTCCGCCCGTTGTTCGAGAATGGAAAAATAGAGAATTATTGTGAAGGCGGGTCGATGAAGCAACCGTCTGACAGGCACTTAACCTCTTCAATCCCAAAGTTAAACAAATAATGAAAAAATATTTCAGCCACTGTTTTTGGTGCAGTTGATCTCAAAATAGCACAAAAAAACTAATTTTGAAATTTTATTTTAAATAATGTTTGAATAATTGGATGTACACGTATGTGTACATTGGGTCTTAACAGAGAAAAAAATGCCGATCTCTTAGTATCTTCATATTTTTATTTACAATGAAAAATGTTCACATTACTTCTCATGTTTATGTACACATTACATTTTATGAACACGTTACTTCTCATGTTTATTGAATTTAGCAAAACAATTGTTTTTTAAAACGCACAAATAAACTTTGCACTTTTCACACACTATGCGAGAACGTGACTTTTATCCTGGTAGCCGACACCTTGAGGCAAAAATACTCTCAATATATTCAGGAAGGTGGCCAATCCTGTCACATTTGCTTTCTCTAGTTGGCTTTGGCACGATACATCTTCGTTTTGTGTGGTTTGATGTTCCTCATCTTCATCAGAACTGCTGACATTCTCCTGTGTTACACTCGGAGAAATTTCTTTCGACAGTTCCAGTGAGTCTACAATTTTTAATGACTTCACCAAGTCGTGGGCCAAATGAATTCTGAAGTTAATGAGAGGAGAGACATCCACTTTTGTTTTGGTATCCCTTCTTTCTGACAACACGTTTTGTACATAATCCATGAATTAATAGTGGCACACCAATACGTTAAGGTGGAGTTGGAAGTTCATCAACAGAATCCTCGACTTCATCTGACAAGGTACTCAAGTCACTCGTCTCAAGTAGTTTTGTAATTTCATCGTCTGTCAGAGCTGAGAAGCGAAAATTAAATAAAGTGAAGATAACTGTTGAAGTAATTGAATAAAGAAATGAAAGCGAACGTAATAACAAAATTAAAAATTTTAGAGCTTTTACCGAGATTAGTACCCAGGACCTATAAATTACATGTCCATCATGATACCTGTAACACCCACAACGACTTTGCTCCTGCTCTACCGTATTAGTAGCTAAACTTTTAGATTTTAATTTAGATTACGTTTTAAATTACGATTTAGCATTGAGATCAGTCTTAGCGTTAGTACCGCTACATTCTGTTAGCTAAGACCTGATGTACACAAATGTCTACTTCAAATTCAACAGTCGATGTTTGTAAAACTACGAAACTATCGTTTTAACTGCATGCATATATCACTTCCTTGATGCCTTGTTTGGAGTAAGCCGGCCGGAGTGGCCGTGCGGTTCTAGGCGCTACAGTCTGGAACCGAGCGACCGCAACGGTCGCAGGTTCGAATCCAGCGTCGCGCATGGATATGTGTGATGTCCTTAGGTTTAATTAGTTCTAAGTTCTAGGCGACTGATGACCTCAGCAGTTAAGTCGCATAGTGCTCAGAGCCATTTGAACCATTTTGTTTGGAGTAAGACACGATAAAAACAGCAATAGAATTAAAAAAAGAATATTGAAACTGAATTTACCTTTCTCACGTGTCGCAGATGACACCATCCTTAAGATCGGAAGTTTCGGGATGCGAGAAAACCCGCCAAAACTGACTTGCGCTCGACCTAGTACCATAAACGGAAATCGCATGATGTGCACAGTCGTGCATGACATGATGAGCATGATGACATGATGAGCACATATGTGTACGTCGTGACTGGAGAGGATAAGTGTGATTTTCGGAGTACCGATGTAGACTGCCCGCCCGGTTGGCCGTGCGGTCTAACGCACGGCTTTCCGGGCGGGAAGGAGCGCCTGGTCCCCGGCACGAATCCGCCTGGCGGACTTGTGCCGAGGTCCGGTGAATCGGCCAGTCTGTATATGGTTTTTAGGCGGTTGTCCATCTTTCTCGGTGGGGGGTCCACCGGGAGCCGGGGGCCGAACCGCACAATAACCCTGGGTTCGGTGTGGGGGGCGGTAGTGTGAAGTGGACCACTGCGGCTGCGGCGGGGACGCTGCGTCTCCGTCATTTCTAGGTCCCCGGTTAACACACAATGCAATACAGTACAATACCCATGTAAGTGTAGAGCTCCAAAACCACTACTGATTCCGCGTGCTCGCTAATGTAAACATTGTCGGCGTGACATGACAATGTCCCAGACCCCAGAAAATTCACGTAAACAACAAAGATAAAACTTAGATTAAAAATTTAAAAAACCTCAAGAAAATAAAAAATAATACGTACTGCTCCTGTAAGTTTAATGTAAGTTGTAATATTTTGATCCAAGCGACGTCGCGTCAGGGCGCCATTAAGTACGTAAAATGAAAACAGAACACATCTAAAGTTGAAATTTAAATACAAAAAAATGGTTCAAATGGCTCTGAGCACTATGGGACTCAACTGCTGAGGTCATTAGTCCCCTAGAACTTAGAACTAGTTAAACCTAACTAACCTAAGGACATCACAAACATCCATGCCCGAGGCAGGATTCGAACCTGCGACCGTAGCGGTCTTGCGGTTCCAGATTGCAGCGCCTTTAACCGCACGGCCACTTCGGCCGGCATTTAAATACAAGTATGCTACCTAGGCAAAGTAGGTAAACATTAAAACGACATTATTTTACCCCAAAAAATTGGCAATATGGATACAACCGTGAACGACGCCTGCCCTCACGCTACTGCTTGTTCGGGTCGCCGCTTTTCCGTCACGCCCCCCCCCCCCCCCCCCACCCCCCGCGCACCATAACGGCGCACAGCGCGACACGCGCTCGCGGTTCAATGCAAGGTGACTTAGTAAGCTGTCACCAAACCAATGCATGACATAGGCATTTTATGACAGATTAGTGCGTGAGCGTAAGTTCTTACGCAATTATGTAAAATAAATAGGTAACTCGGTACTTTAACAATGTAATCTTACTTAAGGATGGACTGGTTCTTATATTTTATAGGTTACTAGCTGACTTGGCGACCTCTGTTCCGCCTTAAAGCCAATAAATAATCAGATTTTTGATGTTAAGTTCAATTTTTATTAGGAGATACAAATAAAAAAATTAAATATCTTAATGTTTCTTTATTCTTTATGTTTTTTGGTGCATAGTTTCCACTCTTCAGTTAAGTCCCTTGTGATACACGACATTTTTTGTTTTACTATCAGGCGCAAGAACAAACAACGCAGATGGTCTTCCGACCCGTGAACATTCCTAATTGACCATATGAAAGACGTGGATATTCCAGATTTAAGCCACAAACTTTCAAGGAGTGGCCTTGTGATTTGTTAATGGTCATGGCGAATGCAAGGCGGATCGGCAATTGAAGTCTTTTAAACTCAGACGGCATATCGGCTGGGATCATCGGGATCCTCGGGAATGAGAACTTCCTCACCATCGAATTTTCCTTTGAGTATCGTCGCGTAAATAACATTGTTCATCAATTTACTCACCACCAAACGCGTACCATTGCACTGTTTTGGTTGGTACATATTTCGAAGCATGATTACTACGCAGCCAAGTTTTAGGCGTAAATTGTGCGTTGGTGTAAGCCAGGCACATCCAAGGAGTTTAAAAATTCAATTGGATAGTTGGTGGCTTCATCTTCATTTATTACACAGTCAATAGATTTGAATGAATGCATTTTACCAATTATCTCATTCTGAATTATGTAGCTTATGTCATCTACATATGTATTCATAGCCGCTAAAATTGCTCGCTCACTCAACCATTAATTACTTTTGTAGTTAGTAATGATGTTTGGGAATACTTTGTTGGTAAGTCCGTCTTTCGATGAGACAAAGTTACAGTAATTATGAGGAAATGAAATCAATCCGCTCGATTCTTGGTCGCGGCATTGTTAATGATGATTCAAAGAAAATACAAATTATTTCTTGAAATTTTTAATTAATGGTATATACTGATACTTATCCATAGTCGTTTAGCTGTCATTTGCGTTTTGTTATTCCATGTCAGATGCGTTTTTGTGATATCACGTTTTATAGTGACGTTTACCTGACATTTACGTTTTGTTATTCCATGACAGATGCTTTTTTATTATACCACGTTTAATAGCGGTCGAACGGGATAACAAGTATCCTGTGTCCGTCTCATGGTTCTAAGCTACCTCTCCACCAATTTTCAGCCAAATCGGTAAAGCCGTTCTTGAGTTATAAATAGTGTAACTAACACGACTTTATTTTATATATATAGATTATAGCTTCAATAGCTATTTTCGCGTGTGGATGCGGGACCCGCAGAAAAAAGATGACATCAAGCAGAAGAGGTTTATACCCACCAATAATAAAAGCACGCTTTTCTACAAAGGATATCTTCTGTTAATAAGTGATGCCTGGATCAAAAGTATTACTACTTATATTAAACTTAAAGGGGCAATGCATATTACTATATACTTGTTTGAGTTTTTTGTGTCTGAGATTTTTAAATTTTTAATGTAAGTTTTATTTAACACTCTTGAAAGTCAATGTTTTATTACTAGACAATGTGCGATGGATACTCTATCCTCACGTTCACACAAATACTTTCTGGGACGAAGCACGAAATTGCTAAGCCAGATCTTTTTCAGCTATACGATTTACGCGTGTATTTTTTTAATTCACACGTATATTCATTGAATATATTTTAGCATACACGAGGGTAAGTCAATTATTATCCGCAATATAGATATATTTTTGTTTATTTTGGTAGTACTGCCGTGTTATGTTGATGGCGCATGCTTTGTTTAGTTGTTGTTATATCTTTGCAATTTTCAAGCTGCTACATCAGTTTCGTTATCGCTGCCGTGTTGTTAATCATGGCTGCTCCGCTGTCTATTTGCACCAAAGAAGAGCTACGTTCAGTGATCCGCTTTTTGTGGTCGGAAGGCGTATCGGGGGCCGAAATTCATCGAACACATTCGGTACAGTACGGGAAAAGTGTTTTGTCACAACGGAGTGTCTACGAATGGATTGAAAAATTGCGAAGTGGTGTCACAAGCGTTACACACGATGAAGGAGACGTACGACCGTTTTCCGCCACAAATGAAGAAACCATTGAGTGTTCACGTGAAATGATTCTCTTACACAGATGATTAACTGTTGACGAAGTGGCACATCGTCTGCGTATTAGTCTCGGTTCTGCCTACGAAGTCATTCACCTTGTGTTTCATAAAGATTGTTCAAGATGCGACCCAAAACATCCCACACAGTTGCATAAACAAACGCCCTTGCAAATCTGCAAAAGCATTTGGATCGCTATGGTAACGAAGAGGACAACTTCGTAGACAGGATCATTACTGGTGACGAATTATGGATCCATCATTACGAGCCGGAGAGTAAACGCCAGCCGGCCGGGGTGGCAGAGCGGTTCTAGCGCTACAGTCTGGAACCGCACGACCGCTACGGTCGCATGTTCGAATCCTGCCTCGGGCATGGATGTATGTGATGTCCTTAGGTTAGTTAGGTTTAAGTAGTTCTAAGTTCTAGGGGACTGATGACCTCAGAAGTTAAGTCCCATAGTGCTCAGAGCCATTTGAACCATTTTGAGTAAATGCCAGAGCATGGAATGGAAACATCCAATTTCGCCATGCAAGAAAAAGTTCCAGACCCAACAGTCCGCAGGAAAACTGATGCTTATGGTTTTTTTGGGAGGCACAAGGTCCAATACTGGAACATTATGGGGAAAGGCGCACAACAATAAACATTGTACGTTACAGTGAGATGCTTACAGCCGGGCTAAAGCCCGCAATTCGAAGTAAACGCCGAGGATTGCTGTTCAAAGGTGCTGTGTTGTTGCACGACATTGCCCGTCCACATACAGCTGCCCACACTGCTGAAACGCTCCAGAAACTCAAATTTGAAGTACTGGATCATCCTCCAAATAGTCCCGATCTTGCCCCTTCTGACTGTTTAGTCCACTGAAACAGACATTAAGGAGCCGTCGATTTGTCTCGGACGAGGAGGAGACTAGTGTTTAACGTCCCGTCGACAACGAGGTCATTAGAGACGGAGCGCAAGCTCGGGGGAGGGAAGGATGGGGAAGGAAATCGGCCGTGCCCTTTCAAAGGAACCATCCCGGCATTTGCCTGAAGCGATTTAGGGAAATCACGGAAAACCTAAATCAGGATGGCCGGAGACGGGATTGAACCGTCGTCCTCCCGAATGCGTCTCGGACGAAGCAGTGAAAGAAGCAGTGCATTCCTGGCTCGTAGGTCAACCGAGAACTTTCTTTTATGAGGGCAACAGGAAGCTTGTGCAACGATGGACCAAGTGCATTGAAACGCAAGGAGACTATGTCGAAGAATGAGGTACTTGTAAGTTTCCTATTTGATTACAATAAAATTTTATATTTACTTTGCGGATAATTATTGACTTACCTTCTTATTCCGCTAATTTAGGTAATATAAAGAATCAGCTGTAGCGATAATTCTAAATCAAGTCAGAAAAAATAGTCTGCCATTCCACTCTCTTCCAATAAGCTGCCTAAACTATTAACGCAAAACCATCTGATTTAGTTCTGAACTACTGACGTAAAAAAGGACTACAAAAAAGTCTACGAGATCATATATTTATTTATTACAGTTGAGTCACAACTTAGCTGGTGATATTTAAACGGCTCTCGAACTTTCATTCAACGTAGCTAAGAACCACCCCGATTAAACCAACTTTCAATGAAATAAATAAATAAAAACTGAAATAAAAACGAACGTTTCGTTTGGGAGTACGAGTGCACAAATACTTACCCATTTGTATATATTTAACTTACGACACACCTCTGTTTGCGACAGAGGTTAAAAAAAATGTTGTAAGGAAAGGCTCTCGCGTTAGCTCATGCGAAACAGTAGAACTATCAAAGATCAAAGTTACAGTGCGTGCTGTTACAAAGTCCACAGAACGAACCCCAGTTTTCGGTAACAGAGGAAAGGAAAATAAGAGCGATACCGTTGATGAAGTTATCCGATGAGCTGACTGTTCAGAGTACATCAGTCACTTTATCTCTGGCCCAGAGATAAACGGTGCAACAGTAAGTTCACGAAATTATCCAGTTTGTCTTTCTAGTACAACATCTTCACTCCCTTCTGTGGCTGCATGCATCTTAGGAATGCACAAGAAATCGGCAGAACCTGCCACCACTGTTAAACCTAACAATTTAAAAACTCTCTACAGTGACAATAAAAGTTTCTTATTGCATCCATTCAAGTCCATTGTGCATTTCGACGGACTTGGGCGATTCCAGCAGGGCAATGCGACGCCGCATACGTCCAGAATTGCTACAGAGTGTCGCCAGGAACAATCTTTTGAGTTAAAACTCATCCGCTTGTCACCAAACTCCGGAGACACGAACGTTATTGAGCATATCTGGGATGCCTAGCAGCGTGCTTTTCAGAAGAGATCTCCACCTCCTCGTACTCTGCCCTGCAGGCTTCATGGTGTCAGTTCCCTCCAGCACTACTTCAGACGTTAGTCGAATGCATGCCACGTCGTGTTGCGGCACTTATCCCTGCTCATGGGGGCCCTACACTATATTAGGCAGGTGTACCAGTTTCTTTGGCTCTTCAGTGTACTCATATGACACCTGGGAAATATCCTCAGACTTCCAGAAGAATGCAACAACTCCAACTCGAAAGGAAGCAGATGCTGACAGGTCTGAATATTACCGAGCTGTTAGTTTAATAAGTTATAGCTGCAGCATACTGAGACGAACTATTTACAGAAGAAAAGGAAAACTGGTAGAAGTCGACCTCGGGGAAGATCAGTTTGGGTTCCGAAGAGATGTGAGAACACACGAAGCAATACTGACCCTGCGACTTATCTAAGAGGATATGTTAAAGAAAGAAATACATCCAGTATCTGTAAACTTGTGGAAAGATTTTAAAAGCGTTGACTGGAATACACTCTTTGCGTTTCTGAAACTAGAGCCGGCCGCTGTGACCGAGCGGTTCTAGGCGCTTCAGTCCGAAACCACGCTGCTGCGATGGTCGCAGGTTCGAATCCTGCCTCGGGCACGGGTGTGTGTGTGGTGTCCTTAGATTAGTCAGGTTTAAGTAGTTCTAAGTCTAGGGGACTGATGACCTGAGATGTTAACTCCCATAGTGCTTAGAGCCAATTGAACCATTTTGAAACTAGCAGTGGCAATAGAGAGGGAGTGCCGGCCGAAGTGGCCGTGCGGTTAAAGGCGCTGCAGTCTGGAACCGCAAGACCGCTACGGTCGCAGGTTCGAATCCTGCCTCGGGCATGGATGTTTGTGATGTCCTTAGGTTAGTTAGGTTTAACTAGTTCTAAGTTCTAGGGGACTAATGACCTCAGCAGTTGAGTCCCATAGTGCTCCGAGCCATTTGAACAATAGAGAGGGAGTGAAAAGTTGTATACAACTTATACGAAACCAACTGGCAGTTATAAGAGAGTTATAAGGGGCGTGAAGGGGTAAGCAGTACTTGAGAAGCGAGTGAGACAGGGTTGCAGCCTGCGCCCGAAGTTATGCAGCCGGTAGGTTGAGTAAAAACAAAAGGAAATCTAAAAAATTTGGAGAGAGAATTACAGTTTAGAGAGAAGAAATAAAAATTCTTAGATCTGCCGATGAATTGTAATTGTCAGGGACAGGAAAAGACTTGGAGGAGCACTTGAAGAGAATGGACAGTGACTTTAAAAGAGGATATAAGATGAACGTAAAAAAGAAAAGTTTTGTAATGAAATGTAGTCGAATTAAATCAGGCGACGCAGAGAAAGAGTTAGATTAGGAAATAAAACACTAAAAGTATTAGATGACTTCTGATACTTGAACAATAAAGTAACCAATGATGACCGTATATGTATGACATATGTAGACTGTCACGGCAAGAGACTCTGAAGAATAGAAATTTGTTTGCATCGTAAAAAATTTAAGTGCTTGGAAGTCTTTGCTGAAGATATTTGTCTGAAGTGTAGCTTTGCATGGAAGTGAAACGTGAACGATGAGCATTTCAGACAAGAAGCAGATAGAAGCTTTTGAAATGTGGTGTTCCAGAAGAACGCTGAAGATTAGACTGATAGATCGCTTTACTAATGGAGAAGTACTGAATGGATCTGTGGAGAACAGAAATTTGTGTCATGACTTGACTAAAAGAAGGGATCTGTTGGTAGGACACGTTCTGAGACATCAAGGAATAGTCAGTTTACGAGTACTATTGGAGGAAACTTTGGGTGCGTGTAAAACTGTAAAGCGAGACGAAGAGGCGAGTACAGTAAGAATGTTCCAGTGGATGTGGGCTGCACAGTTATTCGGAGATGAAGAGTCTTGTACATTACAGAGTAGAGTAGAGTGCTGGATCAAACCACTCTTCAGACTGAACACCACAACAAAACAACAACAACAAGCTTCAGGTGTTCTAGACGATTTTATGGACCGCTAGAATATCTATGAAGAATACCGGAAAGTAGATACTGCTGGACTTTGTAACAGGTATAATACTTTAAACACAGAGTAGCATCAAGACTACGAAATGAAGCAAAAAAATTACTTCTGTAAGGAACATTAATTTCATCATCATCTATTATCAGTGTTTTCTTGTAACTGACGTCTGAAAGTCCATAGCTAACTTTTATAAGTCGCATGTTATCAAGAAAAGTTGCGTCCCATTTTCGGGACACATTTTGCGCAATACGCAACGATGCGCCACTTAAACGTTCTTTCCTTGCACGAACATAGTCACAGTGCCGTGCAAATTAACACTGTAAGTCACCAATTGAGTGGAAGCGTGTTTAAACACAATTGAGGTGGTGCATGGGACCCAAACAACGAGCACTATAATCATACTAGACGCCAAAGATACTTCGTTGTGTTTTTGCCCGAAGTCCTTTACGCCTCTGAAAGCTGTTTACACCGAACTCGGCACTCTCCCATAAAACGAGAGCGCAATTTATTTTGCGGCTGTCAACTCGACCGTATTACGAGACATTAGCGCCGTCAGCACTCACGCTAACATGTTAACGCCCTGCTATTCACTTGTCCGTGTGATGAAGCGGGCTAAATTTGTATTCTCAACAAGCCTGTGCCCAGCGAGGTGACACGTGGCCTAAGGCGCTGTAGTAGCAGTTCTGTAATCCAGATTAATTTCCCTCGTTCGCTCAGATCGCGACATGCAAATGTCGAAAACCTTCCGTTGAAAATGGGACGGCCGGTTCTCACCCCAAGACGCTCCAAACCTCTATTTTGTCACCAGTCTTTCGACTTTCCGTCAGTTTTTCTTATCTGTTAATTATTTCGTGTATACGTAAGGGCAGCATCGAAAAGCTTGTGCAAACTATTCTGCATACTCTGGTTATTCTCTGAGCATACTTCTCCTCCTCTGCTTCGACCAAAGGCAGGTTGTCGATTCCTGAATGCGACGGCAGATGATTTTTTAGGTAAGCATCTTCTGTACATTTCTTTCCTCACACTTCATTCCGAGTATTTTCATTTTGAATGTGTCCATAAATTGTTTGGATTTCCTACGGTCTACGTAACACATCTGTACAATGCTGTGTTCCAGACGAGCGCTTTTAGGAAATTTTTCCTAATTCTTTTGTCTGTATCTAATACCAGTAGACCACATTAAGAAAAGGAAGATAAACAAATAGTTTCTTGCTGTGTCAGCCTACTGCTGATATCCTTCATGGTCAGCCATTGTAATAGTACTTGAATTACGTAACCATTACGGCACCTCACCTCAACTTCTCGAGACCAGCAATATTCTACTGTGTTTCTGTAAAATAGTTAACATATTTCTGTGACAACAATCAGATTTGATTTCATTAGTGTTGAGGTACTTCGGTACATCGATATGTATATATTGCAATGATATTATTCTTGTGTGTATTCTTTCTTTTGTCACTATGACCTCTGACGTACTTGTAACTCGTCATCTTAAAAAGACGCAAATAGTTGTCAGTTTATGAAAAGTGAACTTTACAGTGAGGAAGATATTTTCAAGTATGTTTTGTATTGTGAAGTGATGTTTTGGAACGAGTTATGTGATATTGCAACAAAAGTAATAAAAAAATGTGTAACTTAAATTCGGAGTGCTGATTACTTTTTTACATCAGCATTGTCCTAACTTGCAAAAGTTTAATATTCAAGAATGGTTTATGAGACACATCTACAAAACGTTTGAATATCGCAGAATAACAACTAGGCCTCTTTGCATCCGATCTTGGAATCATCACTACCTACACTCCTGGAAATGGAAAAAAGAACACATTGACACCGGTGTGTCAGACCCACCATACTTGCTCCGGACACTGCGAGAGGGCTGTACAAGCAATGATCACACGCACGGGACAGCGGACACACCAGGAACCGCGGTGTTGGCCGTCGAATGGCGCTAGCTGCGCAGCATTTGTGCACCGCCGCCGTCAGTGTCAGCCAGTTTGCCGTGGCATACGGAGCTCCATCGCAGTCTTTAACACTGGTAGCATGCCGCGACAGCGTGGACGTGAACCGTATGTGCAGTTGACGGACTTTGAGCGAGGGCGTATAGTGGGCATGCGGGAGGCCGGGTGGACGTACCGCCGAATTGCTCAACACGTGGGGCGTGAGGTCTCCACAGTACATCGATGTTGTCGCCAGTGGTCGGCGGAAGGTGCACGTGCCCGTCGACCTGGGACCGGACCGCAGCGACGCACGGATGCACGCCAAGACCGTAGGATCCTACGCAGTGCCGTAGGGGACCGCACCGCCACTTCCCAGCAAATTAGGGACACTGTTGCTCCTGGGGTATCGGCGAGGACCATTCGCAACCGTCTCCATGAAGCTGGGCTACAGTCCCGCACACCGTTAGGCCGTCTTCCGCTCACGCCCCAACATCGTGCAGCCCGCCTCCAGTGGTGTCGCGACAGGCGTGAATGGAGGGACGAATGGAGACGTGTCGTCTTCAGCGATGAGAGTCGCTTCTGCGTTGGTGCCAATGATGGTCGTATGCGTGTTTGGCGCCGTGCAGGTGAGCGCCACAATCAGGACTGCATACGACCGAGGCACACAGGGCCAACACCCGGCATCATGGTGTGGGGAGCGATCTCCTACACTGGCCGTACACCGCTGGTGATCGTCGAGGGGACACTGAATAGTGCACGGTACATCCAAACCGTCATCGAACCCAACGTTCTACCATTCCTAGACCGGCAAGGGAACTTGCTGTTCCAACAGGACAATGCACGTCCGCATGTATCCCGTGCCATCCAACGTGCTCTAGATGGTGTAAGTCAACTACCCTGGCCAGCAAGATCTCCGGATCTGTCCCCCATTGAGCATGTTTGGGACTGGATGAAGCGTCGTCTCACGCGGTCTGCACGTCCAGCACGAACGCTGGTCCAACTGAGGCGCCAGGTGGAAATGGCATGGCAAGCCGTTCCACAGGACTACATCCAGCATCTCTACGATCGTCTCCATGGGAGAATAGCAGCCTGCATTGCTGCGAAATGTGGATATACACTGTACTAGTGCCGACATTGTGCATGCTCTGTTGCCTGTGTCTATGTGCCTGTGGTTCTGTCAGTGTGATCATGTGATGTATCTGACCCCAGGAATGTGTCAATAAAGTTTCCCCTTCCTGGGACAATGAATTCACGGTGTTCTTATTTCAATTTCCAGGAGTGTAGATTTTCGACATTTGACCCATGAGTTCACAACGAGACCAGCGTGGGAAACACGAAAAGATGACTGCTCAGTTTATCCATTATTTCAAGAAATGACTTTATTAACTGTGATCTAATGACACCTGCCACATAGTATAACTTTGTTGTTGCCCGAAAATGCAATATTTAGCAGTGTGAGCAACACTTCAATCATAATTAATTTTTGACCTTTGTTGTGGTAGGGTTGTTAGACCATCCAGTGTCACCTTGTTTCCCACGTAGAATTATTCCTTCGGTTTTTCCAATATTCTGTCGTACCTAGTTTCTGTCTGAAACAAGTTATTGTTCTCGTATCTACTGCTCTTCATCACTTTTGTCTCTGTACTGTTTATGCTTCAGCCATACTGACTGCGAAGTCCTCTCATTTCAACAGGTCTTTTAATCCTCGATTACATCCAGCCACAGGGAGTATGACGTCAGCGACTTCTACTCCTCTTCCGAAATTTTCGTTGACTTCCCAAGACTACACTGGTCTCGTGATTTGATTTGAAAGGCTACAGGCGACTGTAAGTTTACGATCTGACAGCAATCACTTTACCAGAATGAGATTTTCACTCTGCAGCGGAGTGTGCGCTGATATGAAACTTCCTGGCAGATTAAAACTGTGTGCCCGACCGAGACTCGAACTCGGGACCTTTGCCTTTCGCGGTCAAGTGCTCTACCAACTGAGCTACCGAAGCACGACTCACGCCCGGTACTCACAGCAGAAGTAAAGGTGTGAGTACCGGGCGTGAGTCGTGCTTCGGTAGCTCAGTTGGTAGAGCACTTGCCCGCGAAAGGCGAAGGTCCCGAGTTCGAGTCTTGGTCGGGCACACAGTTTTAATCTGCCAGGAAGTATCAGCAATCACTTTAACTTGTAAGCCTTACACTTGTCTACCGTCCGCAGCACGTGGTCGTGTGGTAGCGTTCCCGCTTCCCGCGCCCGGGTTCTCGGGTTTGATTCCCGGCGGGGTCAGGGATTTTTCTCTGTCTCGTGATGACTGGGTGTTGTGTGATGTCCTTAGGTTAGTTAGGTTTAAGTAGTTCTAAGTTCTAGGGGGCTGATGACCATAGCTGTTAAGTCCCATAATGCTCAGAGCCATTTGAACCAACTTGTCTACCTGGCCATGCATCTGCTAAATTGATTCTGTCCTCTGACAGTGGTTGTTCTTGCTAGCTTCCATTGGAAGCTACGTCCGCCCCTGGTAGCTGAGTGGTCAGCGCGACGGAATGGACTTAACGACCCTAGTTCGATTCCCGGCTGGATCGGAGATATTCTCCGCTCAGGGACTGGGTGTTGTGTTGTCCTTATCATCGTCATTTCATCCCCATCGACACGCAAGTCGCCGAAGTGGCGTCAACGCGAAAGACTTGCACGAGGCGAATGGTCTAACTGACGGAAGGCCCTAGCCACACGGCATTTTCATTTCCATTGGAGGTTACAATTTTTATCAGAAACTTAGTTAAGCTTGATTGCTGAAATAATTTAGTGAAATGGTGGCCGTGTCATTATTCTAGTCAATTTTGATGCATGATTATTATATCGAAATGGGATTTATCCTTCATAAAATAATGGAAATATTTTATAGGACAAATATCACAGGTTAAGCGACATGACAAATAAATCATGAACTGATGGCAACACAAACTGAAGCAACAAATAATTAGTGTTCTACTGGGAGGGGTTGGAAAAGACTATCGTTGATCTGTTTAACCTATTTACCCAGACTCAAAACATGGATAACGCAATTTCAAAAATGGTTCAAATGGCTCTGAGCACTATGGGACGTAACTTCTAAGGTCATCAGTCCCCTAGAACTTAGAACTACTTAAACCTAACTAACCTAAGGACATCACACACATCCATGCCCGAGGCAGGATTCGAACCTGCGACCGTAGCGGACGCACTTTCAATTTATCCAATGCTGAACAGGCTTTGATGGATTTATTCTACACAGAAGTTATACTACTTTGGTGCAGCTGAGAACAAGTGGCGAGACTGTGACTCTGTTTGCCCTAACATGCCGGAGCAGCAATAGTGCAACCCTTTCTGGATGCATAACGCTGTCTCTGGTTACGGTCATAGTGCAAGAGGCTGCAGAGTAGTGATGCCCGGCGCCTGTAATTCGTTATCGCGGGGACGAAATATGAAAATTCGTGGGTTGGCGATCTGTTAGACAGATAGCTGTTACTACCTGATAGAGCCCTGAAATCTCAGCTGATTCCAACACGTGACATTCCCGTTCCCTGGTCATACCATGGACCAATTTGACTCACTTATGTCAAGGCGGCAGACCTGATACAAATATTATCTTACTACACTACGAGTTGTCCTGACATCTAAACTGTCAGCATTGCCAAGGCTTCACCACAAACTTCCCAGTCAAGACTAGTGCCAGTGCAAAGTCACGCTCAAGACGAGTGTCCCAAGTCCAAGCCTTTCATAACAAGAGTCAGGACCATAATCTCCGGAGTCTGGATCAAAAGCTCCGTTTCTGCATCCTACCCATCCATCAAACATCAAATCTGTGTAAACTAGAAAAAAAAACAGCCATGCAAATGCCCCCACATGGGTTTTCGGCCAATCACAACACTCCACTAGCGCCATGTCTTCCCTCTCGCTCGCCTGTTCTAGCGTCTGGCCAAACCTAACCAAAGTTAATAATACCCTTTTTCCTGCTGGAAAAGCGGCCAATCCCTGCTATGAAAATTCCCGTGCAGGGAGGAGAAGACGTTACGCTCCTAAATTGTTTTTCCCACTGCCACTTTAGGTAGTGTGTTTTGAGTTTTCGTTTAGGCCTAAAGTGAACACCTTTATCGCAGAGATCATTATTTGGATGGGGCGAACATTACAGTTGTTCGACCAGGGGACCTTAGCTGAACTAAAACAAATGCTTTTTTGTCCAAACATGACCATTTCAGAGCCACCGTAGATGTTGCATTCCATCCTGAAGTTCCTCTGAGGGCCTGAGGCTTCCCAAAAACACGGCATGCTGAAGGACGACACCATCTAATGGTATCATCGATAGGTCCGGTCCAAGGTGAACATGGAAACTCACGGATTTTTATGAACGCTATCCCTTAACACATTGGCACTTATCACTGTTGAAACACATTGGTCAGGTGACCCACTTCTCTCCTGCTCCCCTGTCCCTGCTGTGGCCAGAAATGCCTTACAGGTATACCCAGGGAGGCACTTTTTTGTCTCTTCGACCGAAAGCATTGTCTGCACACTGGTGCTAAATTCATGGGACCAGTATTAAGTTCCCATTAAGTGCTGTAGATGTTTCCCTCTCTAACTGCTGCACATGTCTTCCAGGCCCCAGATGTCCACTGCAAAATTTATTGTTAGATAAACAAACTGTCTGCTTGTTCTCAACTCCAGAAAATACTATTTAAAGAAGAGCTACCATAAAGATCACATATGCATTAACAATGTACTTGTCCACATCAGTGCCTGCTCATGCTGATAACTTCCGATAGTCTCACAAAAACGATGTTAGAGTGTAATAACAGCATTGAAGAATAGCCTTGAATATGAAAATAAGTGAGAGAGTAACTTGTGGTCTCTCAGTTTGTTTCATTGTAAATTGAACAACAGCGGTAAAAATCTGAAATCCTGCCTTACATGCTCAACGCAGACTTGTCTATCTTGGCCATTAACGTTTGTTCATCTCACTCGATTTTTTTTAGATATGTTAGATGATTCATCTGTTTGTCAGTGTAAGGAATGCTTCAGATGTGAAGTTCTTATTGTCTTGTTCGCATGAAAACACACTGGATTACTGATTCTGACAGGAGTAAACTGCCATTTGCAGATCTGCAAAGTTACAAAAATTACAACACCATAAACATCGTTGTATCTGTAATCGTAAACTGACGATTTTACATTAGTTCTTTCTGACGCACAAACAGTGTACAGGTTATGAAATCATGCTGTATGATAAACCTCACATTTGTCTTCATACCATCATAACGGCCTGTGAATTTGAAATAAAACAATTTCACATTTACGTAAGTTATTACAGTAAGTATATAAACACTGGACTCCCACTCGGGAGGACGACGGTTCAATCCCGCGTCCGGCCATCCTGATTTAGGTTTTCTGTGATTTCCGTAAATCGTTCCAGGCAAATGCCGGGATGGTTCCTTTGAAAGGGCATGGCCGACTTCCTTCCCCGGCATTCCCTAATCCAATGAGACCGATGACCTCGCTGTCTGGTCTCCTTCCTGAAACAACCCAACCCTAAGTATATAAATTCCTGAATATGCCTAACATAACAATACCTCATAATAAAAGAGAGTAGAACTTTGAAAACGATGACTGTGTCCTCTTGGCAAGACAGTCATACAACTGTGGCACATCAAGAAGTGCCCAATGTGTCTGGGCTGCCACATACTGACGTATTTTGTCAGGCCAACAGAGTAATACAGAGGAGTACCACCAGATCTCAGTAGTCTCATAAATGATAATAAATGTGTTTCAGGTTTTTATAAACGTACACGTAACATTACATGAAGAATGCAATCTGAATCATTTAAGATGGAAAATAGTACAATTGTGGTGTCACCACCAGACACCACACTTGCTAGGTGGTAGCCTTTAAATCAGCCGTGGTCCGTTAGTATACGTTGGACCCGCGTGTCGCCACTATCAGTGATTGCAGACCGAGCGCCGCCACACAGCAGGTATAGAGAGACTTCCTAGCACTCGCCCCAGTTGTACAACCGACTTTGCTAGCGATGGTTCACTGACAAAATACGATCTCAATTGCCGAGACGATAGTTAGCATAGCCTTCAGCTACATCATTTACTACGACCTAGCAAGGCGCCAGTGCCAATTACTATTGATACTGTAATCATGTACCGTCAAGAGCGTCGCTCATCATTAATGGATTAAAGTTAAGTATTCCACCAGCTACGTCCGTTTTTCTAAAGTCTAATTTCCTTGTCCTGTTCCAGACCTCACGCCAGCCTGCTTGAGCTAAAACGTGTGCCTTTCGGCTTCCTCTAGTACCCGGTGTTGGCTCTCCTGCCAACCCACAACATTGGCGACGAGGCAACACCGCGTTCGTAACTATACTGCCCTGATTTACTTGTGTAATAGCTTCGCCATCATCTCCAGATGTACTGTCCGAATTTTATCGCTTACAGAATCAGCAGACGCAGGCCTTACTGGATGCCCTTGGACAGCTCATCCAGGGTCAACGTGCAATGCAAAACGATGCAGCAGCCGCCGCTCCACCGCTAACGCACCCACAACACGCAGTTGCACCAACGTTTCGTCCTTTTGATGCTGCACTGGAAAGCTGGACGGAGTGGTCACGCCAATTTGGATTCCATCTCGCCGCCTACAGAATTCAAGGTAACGAGTGGCAGCCTTTTGTATTAACCTCCGTAGGGGTGACCACGTACCATGTGATAGTCAAATTATTTCCCCGATGCGACGTAGCAACTCTGTCTACGACGAAATTTTGTTTGCATTAGATGGATATTTTAAAGAATCAGTCAGTTCGTTGCCAAACGGTATACTGTCTTTCGTACAAAACGTATGGCAGGTCGGACAAATCGGGAGTGGGTTGCAACATTGCAAGGCCTTACTAGTGATTGTGCTTTTGAGTGTCAATGTGGACTCCCTTATTCAGATACTATCGTATGTGATGCAATTGCACAGAATGTTTCTGATGTTCGTATACGGGAACAGATTTTGAAACTAGTCAATCCCTCCCTTCAACAAGTGATGGACATATTGGATCGGCAGGACTCACTTGACTTTGCTGAGGAATCATTTGAACCTTCGCCACCCGTGTGTCAGGTTAACCGGCCTGCCGGGCGAGCTGCACGGAACAGTAAACAGTCCTCGCGCCCAGCCGCGCCGCTGCCGCCAGACTCTCAGTCACGTGTACCGCGCCGGCAAGAAAATGCAGTGCTAATATCATGCCCGCGGTGTGCTACTAGACAGTCGCATGAGAACTGCTCGTCACGCCAGGCTATTTACTTTTTCTGTAATAAAAAAGGACATGTTCAAAGTGTTTGCCAGAAAAAGCTCATATCGGAAGTTCAAAACCATTCCAGGCCCATTGCTTCGCGCCGGAATCGGAATCGAACCAAGGATATTCAGGCTCGCGAAACTTCGCCCATGGAAATTCATGTAGTTCATGCCTCTCCGGCCAGTGCCACTCTCTCTAACAGTGACTGTGTTTGTCCCACAAATAGTGTGCGTTGACATCGCAGGAACTCCCGTCAAGTCGCAAGTGATTTTGTACCAGTGTCAGTTCACGTTGCACGAGACAGTCGTTCTTGTCGTCAGCAGGACAATAAACTTTTTGTGGACTTGGATATTAACGGCAAAGTGATACCATTCCAGCTCGATACCGGGGCTGCAGTTTCACTGATCAATCAAGACACTTACAAACTGCTGGGCACACCTCCGTTGCGTGCCGCAACTGTTAAGTTAACTACCTATTTAGGTCACGAGCTCCCTGTGTTAGGACAGTGCAGCCTTCTTGCATCGTACAAGGGAAAAACAAAACTTGTGTCATTTTACGTCCTTCGTTCTTATTCTGCAGTGAACTTGTTTGGTTTCGATTTATTTCAGTTGTTTAACTTGTCTATAGTAAATCAGATCCTATCAGTGAACCAGACTGTGCCTTCAGACAGTGTTTCTCGTCTCTGTGAAGAATTTGCAGACATTTTTCCACCAGGCATCGGTTGCGCTAAGAACTATAAAGCACATTTGGAACTGAAAGTAGACGCGCAACCAAAATTTTTCAGAGCGCGCAATGTTCCCCACGCATTGCGTGATGGGGTCGCAAAAACATTACATGATTTGGAATCACAAGGTGTAATTGAACATGTGCAGGCTTCTCTCTGGGCATCACCCTTAGTAATTTTGCCAAAACCTTCGGGAAAATTGAGACTTTGTGTGGACTTCAAGGTAACAATGAATCCACAACTAGTGACTGCAACTTTTCCTTTACCCTGCCCGGAAGATCTTTTTGACAAACTGTGCCTGGGTAAATATTTTTCGAAGTTGGACCTAGCAGATGCGTACTTGCAAATACCAGTGGACGTAGACTCCCAGCTCATTTTGTTGGTTAACACGCATCTTGGTTTGTATCGATTCAAACGACTGCCATTCGGGTGTGCATCCGACCCTGCATTGTTTCAGCAATATCTACAAACTGTTTGTGCGTCGGTCCCTACTGCAGTAAACTATCTGGACGATATTGTGATCTCCGGAAAGACGGAAGAAGAACATTTAGCCGATCTCAGAACATTATTTCAGGTCTTGCGACAAAATGGTCTTCGCTTGCGGAAGGACAAATGTGTGTTTTTTGCTCGTGACGTACCCTATCTGGGACATGTACTCAATGCCCAAGGCATACATCCCAATCCAGAGCACCTCCGTGCCATACAAGACTTGACTTCGCCGCAGAATTTGCAGCAGCTACAGAGAGTGCTGGGAAAAATCAACTATTATCATAAATATATCCCACACGCCTCTTCCATTCCAGCTCCGCTTCATCGCTTACGCCGTAAAGGTGTTCCGTTCGTCTGGACGACGGAATGCGACCGCGCCTTTTGCTAGTTGAAATCGGCGTTGCTTTCCAATACTTGCCTTACGCCATTCGATCCCCGGAAGCCCCTTTTGTTGATGGTGGATGCATCGGATTTCGGGATCGGTGCTGTGCTTGCGCACAAAGATGGATCGCACGATCGCTCTATTGCCTTTGCGTCCAAATTGCTCTCGTCTGCGCAACGAAATTATTCACAGATCGAGAAAGAAGCATTGGCTCTCGTATTTGGTGTTACAAAGTTTCATGATTTCTTGCATGGTCGTCACTTTACCATCATCACAGACCACAAACCTTTGACATCGCTTTTTCATCCGACCAAGCCTGTACCTCCACGTACAGAGCAGAAATTCATTCGCTGGTCTATTTTCCTCTTGCAATACCGCTACGATATCTTGTATCGGCCCACTGCTAAGCACGGAAACACCGATGCGTTGTCCCGTTTACCTGTTGCTGAGGATAGAGCATTCGATTCCTCCGAACTTGCTTGCATGTTCGTTGATTCGGAAACCGATGACGTGATCGAATCGTTTCGGATTGATTTTCGTCGTCTAGTTACAGCCACAGCTGCCGACCCTGTCCTTGATACCGTTCTGCGTTTCGTTGCTACTCAATGGCCCTTGTCAAAGTCACGGATCGGGGATCCGTTGGTTCGCCGATTTTTTGCTCACCAGGAGAGAGTTTTTGTACGGCGTGGTGTTTTGCTGTTGCGTTCAGATAATGATCAGTCCAGGGTCGTGGTCCCACGTTCGTTACAGTCCTGTGTCTTACAGCTTCTCCACCAAGGACATTGGGGTATAGTGAGAACGAAACAACTTGCTCGTCAGCACTGTACTTGGTTCGGAATCGATGCCGCGATTACGAATATGTGCTCTTCTTGCATGGTGTGTGCCGAACAACAATCAGCACCACCACAGAAATTCTTTGCATGGGCAAAAGCCACTTCCCCTTGGCAAGGCTTACACATCGATTTTGCTGGTCCATTCTGGAATGCTCGATGGTTGGTTGTGGTAGATTCATTCAGTAATTTTCCTTTTGTTGTCCGGATGTCTTCCACGACGTCAGCTGCCGCCATCCAAGCGTTATAGGCTATCTTTTGCATTGAAGGTCTTCCACAGACTATTGTTTCCGACAATGGCCCACAATTCATGTCCGCAGAATTTCAGTCTTTCTAGAAGGCCAATGGTATTCAATATCTGACGTCCGCCACAGTCAAACGGTGCCGCTGAACGATTAGTCAGGACTTTCAAGTCACAGATGTTGAAGTTGAAAGAGTCGCATTCTCGGGAGGACGCGTTATTGCTCTTTTTGTCCTCGTATCGCACTCAGCCCCGCGATGGTCGCTCGCCAGCTGAGTTGCTTCACGGTCGCCCTCATCACACCTTGATGTCTTTGCTACATCCGCCGCATCAGGTTCCTGTGCAGTGGCAGACACCTGCTTTTGCCCCAGGCGACGTTGTCTACTACCGTAACTATCGAGGTTCACGGCGTTGGCTCGAAGGGCGCATTCTTCGCTGCCTCGGCCGCGCTATGTATCTGGTTTTGGGGGCCTCTGGTGAGGTGCGTCGGCATCTCAATCAGCTGCGCCTCTGTCGTCGCACGGGATCTGCCGCTCGCCGTCTGCTTTCAGCGACGGTGCCGTGCGGTCAGCGCCCTGGGGACCGACCCATCTACTGGCTCGCCTCAGCCCCAGGTGTTACCGACGCTGCCTTCCATTTTGCCACATGGTGACGCGCCACCGCCGCCGCCGCCTGTTCTCCCGCCGGCGACGCCCGCAGTGGACGCGTCGCTACAACCGCCGGGCGCCTCCCTGGGTCACGCGCCGCCGATCGCTTCCGGTGATCAGTTGTCCTCCGACATGGAACTCTTGCCCGCTCCGGACCATATGTCGTCTTCGCCCGTCGGGTGCCCCGGTCCGATGGAGGTCGACCCTTCGGCCCCTCCTGTCTCTCTGCGGACGCATACACCGCATGTTGGCGTGCACCCTCGAGCAGGTTTTCAGGCGTTTCCTAGCTCCCCGCGGTCCGAATGGCAGGGTGCGGGTGGCACAGCCTCGCCTGTTGTTAGGCTCCCCACCTCGCCGCATACGTCAACATGGGGTCCTCCCCACGGCGGGCGGAAGCCTTATGCCACAACCGTGCGCCGATTTGCGGGGGAGGAATGTGGTGTCACCGCCAGACACCACACTTGCTAGGTGGTAGCCTTTAAATCGGCCGCGGTCCGTTAGTATACGTCGGACCCGCGTGTCGCTACTATCAGTGATTGCAGACCGAGCGCCGCCACACGGCAGGTCTAGAGAGACTTCCTAGCACTCTCTCCAGTTGTACAACCGACTTTGCTAGCGATGGTTCACTGACAAAATACGCTCTAAATTGCCGAGACGATAGTTAGCCTTCAGCTACGTCATTTGCTACGACCTAGCAAGGCGCCAGTACCAGTTACTATTGATACTGTAATCATGTACCGTCAAGAGCGACGCTCATCATTAATGGATTAAAGTTAAGTATTCCACCAGCTACGTCCGTTTTTCTAAAGTCTAATGTCCTTGTCCTGTTCCAGACCTCACGCCAGCCTGCGTGAGCTAAAACGCGTGCCTTTCGGCTTCCTGTAGTACCCGGTGTTGGCTCTCCTGCCAACCCACAACAACAATATCAGGCATGTAAAATGGGAAATCACTATGTAAAAATAGTCGTATTTCGTCACTTCAGAATTTGACATAATTTTACAGAAACTATTGATAAAAGTAATAGCATCTTGACGTATTATAATAATGGAAACAGTAAGGAACATGTCACAAATCCATGTGTGAATTACTAACTTAAGGTAGACTCTTATATATTTCACAATGAATGCACACATGTGCATTTTCTTGTACAGTGGTAACACTATGAGATCTAGCCCAGAGGAATAATGGAAGTCATTTTCCACCGGTATTAAATTTTTTTATCATTGCCAACGATGTTACTCGATGTCTAAGTGACAACTGAACAATGTGAATATCGAGATGTGATACCATAATAATGTAGAGGGCGATACAATGATACTTGCTGGCTTTATTGGGTAATAAACATATTAAGTACATAAGAAAACAAGATATTACAAATGAGTAGAACGGCAGGTACAAAAGCACTACTGCACAACATTCCAGTGTTATGACGAAACCACTCCATTACTTTTATGCCATGTCTTGTGTGTTGATGTATGCATTGAAATTAAACAATTATGGAAAACAGCACTAGAATTGGACATTACAATATGACCTCTACTGTGAGCTGAAAAGTAAATATATTACCAGTCGTAGAAGTTGGCCTTCTGCTACACTCCTCTTAACTGAACGATTCGCATACTGTTATCTACATTGCGTCCCAGTTACGTCGTTCGTTTAGCCTGCAACAAATGTTTATTGCCAACTGCCTTATTGGAAATAATTAATCCGATCTTAAAAACTGGCAAAATACGAGTGTTTGTACCTAGTGAATTTTCCATTTTATGTGACTGACATTGTACTGTTTCACAGTTTAAATAATTCACATTGGATTCTCTCATACACTGTTACCTGCACGTTTATAAAAAAAAAAAACACAGAACACATTTATTTTCATTTATGAGACTGCTGTCATATGGTGGTACTTCTCCGTATTACTCTGTTGACCAGACTGGATACGGCGGTATATAGCAGAAGCCAACCCAGACATATGGGTACTTCTTGATGTGACTCACTTGTATGACTCTATCTTGCCAGGAGGACACAGTTATCATGTTTAATGTTCTACACTCTTTTCATTATGAGGTAACGTTATCACAGGCATGTATTGGAATTTGTACATTTACTGTAATCACTTCTGCAAAGATAATTTTGTTTTATTTCAGATTCATAGACCATTATGATGGTACAAAAACAAAAGTGCAGGTTATCGCACAGCGTGATTTCATAATCTGTACACTGTAGGTACGTTAAAAAGAACGTACGTAAAATCGGTAATTTACTATTACAGCTACAACAGTGTTTATGTTTTTGTAAATTTTGTAATCTTGCACATCTCAAGAGGGCAGTTTAGTGACGTGAAAACTAGTAATCCACTGTACCTACACGCGACAACGGCAATAAAAACTACATGTATGAAGCTTTCTTTACACTGATTTCACTGATCGCGCTCCAGACCACAATGACAGATATTTATAATCATCTGTTTGTATTTTAGCCACAAATTTATAAAGACTGAGAACATTTTATTCCACCGTACATGGTCATAGTCTTCACGTAGATCCGAAAGTGTTGGGAGGTATATAGTTTTCTTTAGTCTGTCTTCCATTACAAAGCCCTTGTCAGAAGTATTTATCTCGTAAATTTTCCCCTCCTAAAAGTGAACTAAACTTTATTGGTACCTCTTGTGTTATCTTTCCTGTTCTCCTGTATATTACTGTGATTAGCAGTCTACAAGTATGGCATGTCCTCCGCCATTCTTGTTCAAATGATCTCGTCAGTGACGTGCAGTTGAACATACATTAGGAAGTTAGTGCTCGACACCTATAATATGTTTAAAGCGAGATATATATATATGTACACTATCAGCTGCTGTTTTTAATTTATTAAAATGTGTTCCTGGTTTCGCTCTACATAGACCATCTTCTAGAATTGGTCAAAAATTCGTAACAGCAATTTTCCTTCTGATTTACGAAGCCTTTTCGGAAAGTAAAGTCCGACAGGTTTCTAAATGGAGATGAAAATGAAAATCCCATGAAGCTTTGCACACATGTGTCGGGTATTGTCTCTGGGCCGTGGCGGCTCGGCTTGCTGTCCTAACTACCTCTGGCAACGGTATCGGTAGTCACCTCACTTGTGGCTTATCTTTGGTTTGCCTGGTTGAAGTGTGGAGGCTCGGCGCGGAGGCAGTGTGTAGTCAACAGCACGTGACGGAAAGAGGAAGGCTGGAGCAGCAGTGCCTGGTGGCGTGGTTAGGTTGGACAGATTTGGGATGGACAACACATGTACCGAGCCGAATCGCCGAACGACTTGTCGAATGTTGGGCAGCCGCTAGAGAAGATGACGAAGGTCGTGCTCTGGAGCTCTGGTGACGGGGTCCTCCTCCTGTTATTTAAAGAGGAGATAAAAGGATAACTGACGGAGAGTGCACCGTAACATACTGCCTATTCATTTCCTGGCCCTGTGTTTTTATTGTTTGAAAGAAAAATGGTTCAAATGGCTCTAAGCAATATGGTACTCAACATCTGAGGTCATCAGTCCCATAGACTTAGAACTACTTAAAACTAAGTAACCTAAGGACATCACACACAGCCATGCCCGAGGCAGGATTCGAATCAGCGACCGTAGCAGCAGCGTGGTTCGCTTAAAATAAAAATTGGCGCAATATTATTGTGTCTTATTCAGTGAATAATATGTATTATTTTGTTCTGCACTGTGTCTTGGTTTGAGAGTGACCGGTTGTTGCTAGTGCGTCTTCTTTGAAGCCATGCGATTCTGTTAATTCGTAAATCGCTTGTGTGCAACCGCTTGGGGTGCGATGTTATGAATTGAAGTGGTAACACCGGTTAGTGGCACTATACCCGTTGGCAATGTCATGGTGCTGTACCAGGTACTGGGTATTCATTTGAAATCTAAGTGTGATTTAGTTAAGTGTATTTATTCTAACCTACGTTGATGTGTTTTAGTCCTAACAGAATTACGTAGGGCTACTACTAAGTGAAATTTTCTGCTTTGCTTAAGCTCACCTTCACCTGTGTTTCTTAAGGAGTTTTAGCAATACGCCGGCCGCGGTGGTCTAGCGGTTCAGGCGCTCAGTCCGGAACCGCGCGACTGCTACGGTCGCAGGTTCGAATCCTGCCTCGAGCATGGATGTGTGTGACGTCCTTAGGTTAGTTAGGTTTAAGTAGTTCTAAGTTCTAGGGGACTGATGACCAGAGATGTTAAGTCCCATAGTGCTCAGAGCCATTTGAACCATTTTTTTTAGCAATACTTATTCATGCCTCAGGGGGCTTAACTGAAACTGCTCTGTCTGTACCTGCACATTGTCAGTTACATGTACTTCCTTATCATCTTACCTAGATACAAGCGAATGCGTTCTCATGATCTCTATCAATCTTAGCAAGTTTCCCCAGATCTGATTAAAAGCCGTGTGAAGGCATATATTTATATGTAATTCGTAACCTCAGATAAAAGAAATAGTTAAAGCCAAAATAAATAGATAAGCTAATATATCAACTATTTGTTTTATCTGAGGTTACGAATTGTATTTATCTTGCTAAAGCGAGTGTATATTCTGTTATTGTTTGAGGGTACTGGTTCGCGTGTGATTTATGTTCACAGTTGATTGCGAAACACGCGAGTCTACCTTGGTGTTTGCAGCCGTGACGTCTGGGCCCCTACCTTGGCGGCATCCTGCCCAACGCCCGAGGTATTAAGTTATTGACGCGGGAGCGCGTTGCCGCGTCGTCTATCATACCTAGCAGAAGTTGAGTAGTTGTCTTGTTCCTTGGAGCTATATCTGGGTTGTACGACTGCCGCCAGGGTTGTAGGCCGTGGAGTTTGCAAATTATAATGAAGGTGTTGATCCTCTTACTGTTCCTAAAACAAGAGTGTAGAAATTATCTACTAACTGTTCTTCATAAAATCGGATGTGCTATGTATTTGGTAAATGTAGTTTCCCTTTACTGAACGATCCAAATTTCATTCTTACTGACCGTAAACTCAGGTGCTTTGTGCTTATTGAATACTGTTTCCTTTGTGTTAGCAGAAGAGCCAACACCGTGTTACGAGTGGAGGCCGAAATGCACGCGTTTTAGCTCACGCAGGCTGGCGTGAGGAGGGAAGAACTATACTGACGTGAGGTCTGGAACATGACAAGGAATGAGAATTCAGAAAGCGCTCGTAATTAGTTTGATACTTAACTTTAATCCATTAATGATGAACGTCGCTCTTGACGGTACATGATTCACAATACTATCTGTTCAGAAGACATTCTTGAAGATAGTACTTATAGTAACTGAATATGGCGCCTTGCTAGCAAATGACGTAGCTGAAAGCTGTGCTAAACTGTCGTCTTTGCAATTGAGAGCGTCTGTAGACAGTGAACCATCGCTAGCAAAGTCGGCTGTACATCTACATCTACATCTACATCCATACTCCGCAAGCCACCTGACGCTGTGTGGCGGAGGGTACCTTGAGTACCTATCGGTTCTCCCTTCTATTCCAGTCTCGTATTGTTCGTGGAAAGAAGGATTTTCGGTATGCCTCTGTGTGGGCTCTAATCTCTCTGATTTTATCCTCATGGTCTCATCGCGAAATATACGTAGGAGGGAGCAATATACTACTTGACTCCTCGGTGAAGGTATGTTCTCTAAATTTCAACAAAAGCCCGTACCGAGCTACTGAGCGTCTCTCCTGCAGAGTCTTCCACTGGACTTCATCTATCATCTCCGTAACGCTTTCGCGATTACTAAATGATCCTGTAACGAAGCGCGATGCTCTCCGTTGGATCTTCTCTATCAACGCTATCTGGCACGGATCCCACACTGCTGAGCAGTATTCAAGCAGTGAGCGAACAAGCGTACTATAACCTACTTCCTTCGTTTTCGGATTGCATTTCCTTAGGATTCGTCCAATGAATCTCAGTCTGGCTTCTGCTTTACCGACGATCAACTTTATATGATCATTCCATTTTAAATCACTCCTAATCCGTACGCCCAGATAATTTATGGAATTAACTGCTTCCGGTTGCTGACCTGCTATATTGTAGCTAAATGATATGGGATCTTTCTTTCTATGCATTCGCAGAACATTACACTTGTCTAAATTGAGATTAAATTGCCATTCCCTGCACCATACGTCAATTCGCTGCAAATCCTCCTGCATTTCAGTACAATTTTCCGTTGTTACAACCTCTCGATATACCACAGCATCATCCGCAAAAAGCCTCAGTGAACTTCCGATGTCATCCACAAGGTCATTTTTATATATTGTGAATAGCAACGTTCCTACGACACTCCCCTGCGGCACACCAGAAATCACTCTTACTTCGGAAGACTTCTCTCCACTGAGAATGACATGCTGCGTTCTGTTATCTAGGAACTCTTCAATCCAATTACACAATTGGTCTTCTCGTCCATATGCTCTTACTTTGCTCATTAAACGACTGTGGGGAACTGTATCGAACGCCTTGCGGAAGTCAAGAAACACGGCATCTACTTGGGAATCCGTGTCTATGGCCCTCTGAGTCTCGTCGACGAATAGCGCGAGACAACTGGGGCGAGTGCTAGGGAGTCTCTCTAGACTAGACCTGCCGTGTGGCGTATACTAACGGACCGCGGCCGATTTAAAGGCTACCACCTAGCAAGTGTGGTGTCTGTCGGTGACACCACAGTTTCCTTTTGCTTGTATTGGCAAATTTCAGCAGTTTTTCACCTTATATGTCACTGTAATTCTCATGATTTTCATGTTATTAATCTGGAATTTAATTGATCAGTATGTTTTTCTTAAATAAATGTTAATTTAGCGAAATCGAGGAACTATCTGATGGATCTCCCTTCCACATGCAGTTGTTTGATCCTTTCCTATCCTGAGCCTGTTAACTGTGTTTCAGTCTCTAGTATGTGCGTCGATTGCGTCACGTCGGTTTCTTCTGTTCTGAGCACACAGTGAGCACGTAAAGATACCCAAGATAACTGTGTCTCCTGCCAAGTATGCAAGCCTGTTGAGAGGTTTCGCCTGATTTCATGCATCCTCTATAAACTATTGTCATGCATTTCCTTCTTCGTGACAATTCTCGGCCGCTCATTGCAGGGGCAGTGAGCACACCCTTGCAGCGTTTTCGATGGGAAGTTTTTGATCATCCACTATACAGCCCAGTCTTGGCTCCCTCTGATATTCGTCTCTGCTCACGTGAACCCCTCGCTATGGAGACAATATTTTGGCACAAACAACGTACGGAAGTGACTGAAAGCACAGGCAGCTGGCTTCTATGAAGAGGGCATTCGAAAGTTGCTACAACGCTACGACAAATGATGAAGTCTGTGTGGCGCCTAAGTAGGGAATCTGCTTGAAGTTGTAGCAAACTGTTGCAAATAAAATGTTTGTGATTTTAGTGTGCTTTTTATTTTGCGACTGATCAGACCTTACTCTTCCAATAGCCCGCCTAGTAAAAAGTTACCTTAATACTGAAGTAAATAGGCAAACAACAGATCTTTATTGATCGCTGGAATCATTAGGTACATTGCATGTCACTAAGACACTTTTGATAATTGGACACATCTCTACTCTCGCCCAAAAGAAGGCGTATGCACTTCTTCTAAGACCTGTCCAAATGTGTTACATCTACGCTGCACACAACTGCGAATATTTTGTAGCGTGTTCCATTTGTATGTGGGCTGTTTTTTCTGCAGAATACTTGGTGGTCATTGAGCTCAGTGTAACTGTAATTACTCTGCATAGCAGCAAAACAGTAGCCTACAGATAAGTGAAACATGTTTTCCATCTATCCAGCTATGAAATCTTTGGATTAGTTGGGACGTAGTAGTAGTAGTAGTAGTAATAGTAGTAGCAGTAGTAATAGTGATTATATTGCTCCCTAGATCACTTTCACAAGGATACTGGACATGTCTTAGTACGAAAATTTAAAAACAATGTAATTCACACATACAGGCATTTACATACTTACAGGTCTCGTTTGACAAGGATGGGACAGGTAGTCGGCAGTTGCCTAATAGTAGAAAACATGCCGGCATTTGCCTAAAGTAATTTAGAGAAACCTGCATCATAATCGCCAGATAAAGATTGGAGCCACTACCCACCAGAATACAAGGTCAACCTGTTTAAAACAATGCTATCTGATTCAGTTTATCCCTGGTGTACACTACTGGATTTGAAACGAGTTGAAAGTCTAGTGGCCGGCCGGGGTGGCCGAGCGGTTCTAGGCGCTACAGGCTGGAGCCGCGCGACAGCTAGAGTCGCAGGTTCGAATCCTGCCTCCGGCATGGATGTGTGTGATGTCCTTAGGTTAGTTAGGTTTACGTAGCTCTAAGTTCTAAGGGACTGATGACCTCAGAAGTTAAGTCCCATAGTGCTCAGAGCCATTTGAACCATTTTTGAAAGGCTAGTACTACACTATTCATTCACTTCTTAGTCCCAGTAACTGCGCGCTGTGCACACAATACAGACAGGTTGTTTCGTACTGTTACACTACACCCGCTATCCGCTGGTGTCAGGACTATAGCGACAAAGTCAGGTGTTCATTTTGTGTACCGCAGCTTTCCACCAGAGGCGAGAAATTTGAATGTTATTTACCCTATCTCAGTTAAAAATTTTCTTGGAGCAGATTTAACTTTATAATAACCAATTCGACACAGAGAACCCTTTCCGTCATAATTATTGTGTACACATGGAGATGATAGCTTTTGTGGCTGATCGTTTATGATCTGAACCATCTAACAAAACAGAGTGACTCACTTTACCAACTGCCAGTGGTTTCAACATGATTTTATCCAAATCTTTAGCAGCTGTGGAGCATCGCTCTTCAAAAATATTACTTGTAGACCAGCGAATCCTGCCCGTTGAGATCGCTCCGCAAATAAATCGTGTATACAATTAAAAATGCGATCCGATATTCCGTGAGCTCGCATTTGTTCGCTAGGCGCTTGTGCGTAAGTGTATAGAACGTCTTTCTGAACGCTTGGAACACCCATCTCGATAGAAAATCTTGGAAATACCGAGGATTGAAGTTTACCTTGCCACTGATGCCGGGGTCATTTCATGCGAAGCACTATACTAGCATCAACATAAGAAACAATTTAACAGTGGAAGATAGCTGAGCGTGGAAGAGGATGATGAAGTTTCGTGTTTACAATGCGCGCAGCAATTCTGCGTCGGCGACTTGGTGCGGTTCCGTAGGGAATACATTCATACGCGCACCGAAGTCGCGTGGTATTGTGTGAGCTTTGGAGACTAGCAATAGCCTTATTGCTTTCCTGCTCGGTTTCTCTACTGGCTTTAAACGTTCCATTACGTAAAATAAACGCAGCCGACAGAGAAACAAAGGATTCAATGAAGACGAATTACAACAGCTGCGTCACAAGTTTCGATACTGTCGCCTCCATCTGACTGCGCTGTCTCGCAGTGGCGGTAGCACAGCGACATGGCGATGGTAAACACAATGGAAAACATGGCAGACTTCCTCCTCTATTTCCTTGTTGGTCTGGTAGTTATTTTGGAACTACTAGCTTCCAATCACTTTTTCTAACTCAGATGTGGGTCAGCCGAACAAGGACGGCAAAGAAACTTGAAAAATATTTTAAAGCAACCTCTACAGAATTCGCCCGTAGCAATTTAGAACATTTATTTACACTTTATCTCAAGCTGATGGAATTGATTGTGTGGACGCCAATGAAGATATTTTTCTGAAATCTGGTTGAATTACTCCTCGAGCATGCCCGCACGGAGTAATAGGCTAGTTCTTTTGTTTTAATTCATTCATTATTTATTGCAAGAAATGTGATCAAAACACGCGAGAAAACAGCATTTTTGCTTTAAAGGTTCGCCATTTTACTGTTTTGTCAAATTAAAAAAAAAATGTGGTCTTACTCGCTGCCCAAGTTCCAATAGGTTAAGAACTTGTTTATTTGTTTATTTATTTTACTTTCAGGTAAGATTTGCAGATTGTGGGAATTTTGACGGGGACACGCCTAATTTTGGAGACAGCATCTTCAACTCCTCTATTGGGGGTTTTAATGATAACTGAATTTCTTAAAAACATCAGTAACCGTTGTCCAAAAATCAACAAATAATATGCAAAGAGATTTACATTGATTGCTTGATTAGATTTTCTAAAAAAAATAGTAATCGTAAAAATTACTTTTATTATTGGCTGTCTGACGAGAATTTCCGTGAATTGCTGTATCAAACGAGTCTTACGAATGAAGAGCACAATAAAAACAAGGTGTTTATAAAAACTAATCTCTACGCAGTGCTCACCGACGTCCTCGTACCGCCTAAAGTACGTAAAGTAATCATTTTCCTAATGCCAAAAAGTATAGAACTCGGAACATTCGGCATAATTTTCGTCCTAAAACACAGGGTGCCTATAATTAAAGTTAAACTTTCAAAACGCTGTAGAAATAACACCACCCATCAGAATGGCGTCAAATTGCAACGGACTATTATCGGAGAAGAGGGAGAACGTATTGTAGAAGGAAGAAAGGGTGAAAATTGAGCAACAGATGGAGCTGTATGTGTCAGAATACGTAAATGAAAACTCCTGTCATGCGCACGACCCATTGAAGTTAATATAGACATGCCGGGTACACGCCTTTTCCTCCCTCCGCGCCTGCGACGTTCGCCATGACTGTCTTAATGCAGGATCGCGCTCTGCTTGTGAAGCTGCATTACAGGAATGATGACTGCGCACACGTCGCTCTACAGAAGTTCCGGACACTGAAGGGTTTGATACAGGCGTCGGTCAGATGACTGCCGTGAGTCTGGAGAACATGATTAGGAAATTCGAAAAGACTGGTTATTTTGGTGTGCAACCTGGTTGAGGGGGGAAACGAATTGATTGGACGTCAGTGGAAGCAGTGCAGGAGGAGACGAGTGGTGGTGTGCACATGTATAATGCACGGAGAATTGCTCGAATATTGGGCACACCCGTGAGCACGGTGCGTAAAATCCTACGAAACATCCTTCTTTGGTATCCATTCAAAATTACCCATGCGCACGAGTTGCTTCCTATTGATCTGCCAGAAAGAGAGACCTTTGCTTTAGAATTTCTTGCTCGTATGGAAGTGGACAATGATTGACCGTGGAACATTTGGTGGACGGATGAGTCCCACTTCCATCTGACAGGATTTGCCAATACACATCGGGAAATCCACACCCTAATCAACCAGTACCACTTCATGCTGTTTCCTCATTTCAGCTTGTAGCAAAAAACGGTGGACAGCATAGTGAACATGTTTTGATCCAGTCACACGAAAATTATAAATTCGATTTGATTTTGATTGACGATTTTTATGCGGTTTTTGTCATCAGAACAGTTAAAAACCGACGTGGTTCATGCTTTGTATGCTGGTTTTGGCCTCAGGGCAATTAAAAACCGATGTTTCCCATCCGATGCCATATGACCTTGCCGTGGTGACTAACGTGACTAACAGTATCATACCTGTACACCCATGCATACTGAATAGTGCAGTTGTCTTAACGTCAAACGTACAGCTCAGGCATTGTTGTATGATTTATTTGGCATATGGAGTCGACCAATATTAAATTATGATGCTTAGAGTGCCAGCTATTGCTACAAGAATGGCTCAAATGACTCTGAGCACAATGGGACTTAACTTCAGAGGTCAGCAGTCCCCTAGAACTTAGAACTACTTAAACCTAACTAACTGAAGGCCACCACACACATCCATGCCCGAGGCAGGATTCGAACCTGCGAACGTAGCGGTCGCGCGGTTCCACACTGTAGCGCCTAGAACCGCTCGGCCACTCCGGCCGGCCTCTATTGCTACATTTTGTTACTATTTATTTTTCTTCTGCCATACATTTTCCCTTTTCATCGACAATAATCCGTTGCAATTTGACGTCGTTCTGGCCAGTGGTGGTTTGAAAGTGTAACTTTAATTATAATCCCGCGTATTTTTTGGAGATTTCCGTGGAAGCAGGACAATAAAATACTCTCGGTTTTGAGGCTGCGGCGCCGTGCGGTTCTAGACGCTACAGTCTGGAGTCGAGCGACCGTTACGGTCGCAGGTTCGAATCCTGCCTCGGGCATGGATGTGTGTGATGTCCTCGAGTTAGTTAGGTTTAATTAGGTCTAAGTTCTAGGTGACTGATGACCTCAGATGTTAAGTCCCGTAGTGCTCAGAGCCATTTGAATCATTTTTTTTTTTTGAGGCTGCAGCACTTGAGCTGTAACCGCTGTTGATGCGGCTTGAAACTGAAAGTACATTGCCTGACAAAAAAACGAGAAGCACCCAGAAGACGTGGTCGGGTATCAATGTAACTCCACGCACGTACACACTTTTCGCCAGGTGTGTAAATGATAAAGTTGCAATTATCTTCTGCAGATATAACTGCCACCACTGGGAATTAGTGTTGTCCATGTTTAGCTTAGCTATCAGACCTGTTTGGGTATATTAGAGACTTGAATAGTGTCAGATGCTGAGTGGTGACAGTGGGGGACACAGAGACGCCACATGGTCGTGGGAGACATCGTTATGAGCACCTCACAGAATATGGAAGATTGCTCATTGCGGTTATCCATTTGGTACACTGGTCGCGGCCTTTCAGATGCGACAGAGGTCCGAAAGTAATGGAATCGCTAGAACGTTCTGCGTCATCCTGCAGCTGTCGGACTAGGGAATTACCGTCGCATAAGTAGGCTGCCGTTAACTCCACAACACAACGGGCTGCCTTTGGAGTGATGGCGTGCTGCTGAATGGCGTCGCACTGTGTTCAGCGACGCATCGCAGTTCTGCACTACCCCACGTGATAATAGTTGGCGAGTAAGGTGGTGGGCTGGGGTGAGATCCAATTCTTCCGATATTTTCGAGAGGTCCAGCAGCGTTACTCCTGGTGTCATGTTGTGGGGAACTACAGAGTATGATGTTCGGGAGTCATCGGGTATACTTTCAGTTCAGTGCTGGTAGTGAGAGGGAGCACACTGCTGACACAACGGTAAGCCGCGGATATCGGTCTCACGTGTACTTCCCATGCGACATATCGCGGTGCCATTTTTCAACAGGATAACGTTCATGCACACTCGGCACGTGTCCTTATGAACTGTTTGCGTGATGTTGTGGAACTTCTGTGGCCGACAACTTCCCACGGTCTGTGCCCAACAGACCGTTTGTGGGTCTAACTCGAGGGTGAGCTCTGTCTTAGGGTCAATATCCACGATATCAAAGACCAGTCACAATAGCTGTTGACCGGCTTGCTTCAGGAGAGGATACAAGCACATAATGATGCAAGTCCCATCCTAATCAGTGCATGCATCCAGAGATGGTGCAACGTCGCACTGGTAAATGTTCTCACACTTCCAACTTTTTTGTAAATATGACTCGATTTCGTGAAAGGTTGCAAGCCGTCTGGCTTGCTGCCTTCCGTTAATAAACTGTTTCAGGGTGGTCATGAATGGAGATATGGGGGATACGTAACTATCATCAGTTTATTGACTCTGTTTTCTATACTTCCTTTAGTGTACTGTATTTGATAAAAAGTGCAGGGTCTCTCCATCTGACATTACTCTGCTTCAGCCAAGGGAATTCATGGAAACGTTGCAGTTAGTTTCCCCAGGAGTTGGGAAATTGGGGAACAGCCCAAGTACACAACACTGGGAATTACGGAGCTTTCCGCTCGTGGAGACTCAAGCAAGGTTTGTGGGACATTGTGTCACTAAAAAACTGACGGGATTTTCGGTATTGCGGCCTACGGTACTGTGGTACTGTGCGACTCCTGGCTACTGGATTGGCGTCTCACGCCGGCCGCGGTGGCCATGCGGTTACAGACACTTCAGTCTGGAGCTGAGTGACCGCTATGGTCGCAGGTTCGAATCCTGCCTCGGGCATGGATGTGTGTGATGTCTTTAGGTTAGGTAAGTTTAAACAGTTCTAAGTTCTAGGAGACTGATGACTTCAGAAGTTAAGTACCATAGTGCTCAGAGCCATTTGAACCACTTGAATTTGAGTCTCAAGGGCTGGACCTCTATCTGATAACATCTGGAGAGGTCTCATCATTCTTGAAGAGGCTATGCCTGCTGCTATGGGAACGGAACCTGGAGGAGTTCCTGTCGCGTTCGCTTGGAATGCTGAAAGTTCTGACTTCTGTAAAAAATGCTCTGATTTGTGGGGTTTATTCACATCATTGAGGGAATGTGCAGCTTTATTCCACTGTCATTCCCTGGACATAATAGTTATGCTGATTAGTTGTCTGTCGTGTTGGATTAAAATCCTCAATCTCTTGATTTTCTTGTATGTATGATTTCAATTTAGTTGAAAGAAAGTAGTGCCTTCTCCATCTCATTTTCCTTATCAGTCGTTTTTAATATATAGTTAGTACTTGACTTTGCAGCAATTTCCCACCTTAGGATATCATGTTAGTGCCGAATTTCAGACAGCGTATTACAATTATGTTAGGTGTGTCAACAATGCGTCTTAAGGGGTATGTCGGAGTCTAGATAGTCTGTGACTTTCGTAACGGTTTCTAGATACTCATCTGGGGTAGTACATTTGTTATCACCCAGACAATGACACAGGATTTCAACCCGTGATGTTTCGTTTCGTTTCCTCCTCCTCTTCTAGGTGCTGCACTTCTCTTCCAGGCAAAGTATTTAATTTTACGCTAAATATTTGGAAGATCCTGAATACATGTATGTTATAGACCTAGATGGAGAAACAGACCAGCGTCAGTGTAACGAGGGTGGGCTATCGCGCAGAAGCCACTGACTGGTATGAATTAGTCTGCATGCGGAGATCCCGGATCCGCCGCCCGCCATTTGACGCTGCTGCCCTCTGTGCCGCGATACAGCTGTCGCCATTGGCGCCCCTCGTGCCGGGATGGGCCCGCATTCCGGCCGCGGCGTCGCTCGGAACTGCAATAAAACGCGGCCCTCGCCCGGCTATCGCCCCCGCCAGCACTCTCCCGCTCCAACCGCCGCCCCGTAGCCATTGCTGCCCGCCGCCGTCCTGTCCACTTCCGCCGGGGCTCCACTAAATTAAACAACAGCGTCCACATCTCACACCACCTCGTGCCCCCTCGTGGCTGCCCGCAAGCTGCAGAGGAAACCTATTTTGCGGGCTGGTTTAGCATGGGGCGCCACACCAGCTGGACAATTCACGCTGCCCGGCGAGGTCCGCCCATTAAGTGGCGGCGCGCTTTACGAGCACTGGTCGCTGGAGTCGCTCTGCCTGCCATCCAGTTGATTTGATACTGCCAGTGCTTCCCACTGTTTAATTTATATGTTACACTGTTCAAGATCAGAAACAGTACAAGTCTTCTTAGAGTAATTTAAATCCTTATAAAGGCATGGATGTATATCGGAAAATTAGCATTATCGGTTGGAATAGTTATTCAGTGTTCACAGTGTATACTGACGTGACAAGAGATGGCGGTAGTGTCGCATACACAAGATATAAAAAGATATTGCATTGTCGAAGCTGCCCCCCCTCCCCCCCCCCCCCCACCCACTGGTTTCCTCCTTCCTCTCCATCCCCCACCCATTGCCACACTGCTTTTTTTTTATCCTTTCCCCTCTCCTCCTCCACACCCTCCATCAGGGCAATTTCCAGCACCTCCCCCTCCCCACTTCGCCGTGACATCTCCCCTTCCTACCTACTATAGCCTGGACTTGTTCCCCCTCCACCTCCCCAGAACCCGCTTTTCCTTCTCACCTCCTTATCCCAGAGCGAATTTCTCTCCTTCCCCCTGAGTCCCTGCACCCCCTCCTTGGCTGTTTTCCTGTGCCCTCCCTTTTCTCCCCAGCCATCCTTTGGTGCGCCCCCACCTCATCACCCCTTCCCTCCACTCCTTCTCACATCCTTTTGCCTCCTCCCTTTTCCCCCTCCCCTCCCCCGGCATATCCTCTCAGGTTTTTATTTATTAACAAGTGTGCTGCGTTTCTGTTGTGTTCGGGGCCATTATAAAGTGTCATAAAGTGATGTGGTTTTAATTGTGTCCACGACTGTGTGTAGTCCATGATTGTTCGTGTGCATTTTTTTCTGTGACCAACTTTTAATTTGTTCTTGCCACCAGTATTTTTTTAAGTGAGCTACATGTGATCTTTTTAACTTTCTGTCGACTTTTAACTGTCTCCTATTGCATGTGTCCATATTAGTGTGTATTTTAACTCCCATCATTTCCATTTACAGTTTTTATGTCCCCCCTTTAATGTAAGAGTTCACCTTCTCTATATGTAACGCTCTTTGACTGGAGAGTGGTGGACTGTGCTGCTGCCATCCCTCCCCTGCCTGTGTGGGGCAGGGGAATGAAATTAAAATTAAGAAAAAAAGTCGAAGCTCTCATTTGTACTCAGGTGATTCATATAAAGAGATTTCCGACGGCATTATGGCCGTACAGCTAGAAATAGTTCACTTTGAACTTGGAATGGTAGTTGGAACTACATGCATAGGCCATTCCATTGTTAGGGAATTCAGTATTCTGATATCCACAGTGTCAAGACTGCCCTGAGTACCAAATTTCAGACATTACCTCTCACTGCAGGCATCCCAGTAGCCGATGGTCTTCACTTAATGACCATGAGCAACGGTGTTTCGTAGAGTTGTGAGTGCTAACAGACAAGTAACACTGCGTGAAATAACCGCACAAATCAGTGTCGGACGTACGACGAACGTATCCGTAACGACATTGTGGCGAGTTTGGTGTTAATTGGCTATGCCAGCGAGCGACCAACACGAGTGCCTTGGCTAAAAGCGCGACATAGCATGTAGTGCCTCTCCTGGGTCCGTGGCCATATTGGTTGGGTGCTAGAAGACTGGAAAACCGTGACCTGGTCAGATAGGTCCCGATTTCCGTTGGTAAGTGTTGACAGTAGGATTCGAGTGTGGCGCAGACATCACGAAACCGTGGACCCAAGTTGCTGTGCAAGCTGGTGGTGGCTCCATCATTATTGTGGTCATGTTTACATGACTGGGTCCACTGGTGAAACTGAACTTCAAGACATAACTACTTTTAGTTCGCTGTGTTACGTCTTGAATTTACAGTTTTCGATCAAATACTTGTATTAGTTACAGAAGACTGATAGTGCATCACAACAACAAGGGTAATCAAAACGAAAAGTGGGAAGAAAAATTTTCGAAACAAAAAAAGAGCATGTTTATGTTCCGCAAATGGAGCGGTAGTGCGGAACGTGACCAGATGAGAGGAGATGCAGATGTCAACTAAAAACGCGAAGAATAGTAAGTAATCACTTATTTACATAAAAAGCGAGAACTGAAGTGTTTTATAATCTATGCATAATACACATCAAAGAAAAGTGTATCATAACTGTATTTTTACAGATTCCACTGATGATGCCTCAAAGTGAAAAAAGGGGAAACGCTTCTAGGAGAATAAAATACAGGGTAGCAAGCGTAGGCGTTTTTTATTTAAAAAACAAATATTTGTGTGCATGCTGTGGAGGACTGCCATGCAAACACTCCTTATCGTCAGTTATGATTGCAGTGGGCACAGCTTCACTGAGTTGCCGCCGTATATCGATAGAAAAGTGTCGCCCGTCACACTTGGTCGATGGTTGGGCACTTACACGCCGTCACCCAGGTGAATGGAGAATGGCTGCAAGGAACATGCACCGCACCACAGGTGTAGGCTGGTGAGGGCAGAATTATGCTCTGGGTTGCACTGAGTTGCGCTTCCGTGGTATCTGTGGTGGTAGCCGAAGACGTCATGACAGCAGTGGGCTACGTCAACATTATTGTGGACCATCTGCTTGGCTTCTTGCTTGTAATGTCCCCCTAAAGCGACGTGTTGCAAGGTCAGAATCGTGCTACAGTGTCTTGAGGGGCGTTATAGTGAACTCACATTGATGTCTTGGCCAGTAAATGTGCCTAGTCTGTACCCACTGGAACACACAGTGGGCGCCAGATGTGTGCTCGTAAACCACCATCCCATAATTTGACGCGAACTGCTTGACCTGTGTGTAGACATCCGTTGCCACATAGTTCTGAAATCCTGTCAAGGTCTTGTAAAATGCAAAGCAGAATCTCTGTTGTACTGTGTTTGAAAAGTGGAACAACGCGCTATTAAACAGGTGTTCATAATGTTATTGCACATCGGCGTATAGCCCACTACCAGTTAACCAACTATTTAACTACAGAGACCCCATTAGACGAATGTGAATCTTGCTACCGATTGATAAAAGCAGCAATCACATACATCTTAGACTCGAATAAAGCCTTCGACACTGTCGAATTTGACGTTCAAACTACCAAATGTAGTAGCCTAAATTACGCACTAAGTGCAGTGCAATGGTATCGCTCAGACTTGCCGTCTCGCTAGCAGTTCCTCTTGTCCTGCACAATAAAGTCACTGTGGAGACTGGTGATAACAGGTGTGCTTCACGTGATTAGGTATTATGGAACATACTCTTTTCAGTCTATGTCAATTATGAGTCATCGGTTTCGCGTCGCTGCAAACACTACATATATGTTGATGATCTCCAGTTGTATCTAAGTACAAAACCAATGAACCTGGTGACAGCTATCCATAATTTCAATACTTTCCTTGAAAACTGACTCTGTGGTCTTTGAATTTATTTTCACCTTTTATCTCGAACAGGGAAGCTCATTGTTACCTGACGGCCGATATTCAGTCCAACACTCACAAAGCAAACCGTGCTGAAAAGCACGTTCATCACTTAGCGGATTCCACCGAAAAGAACTCGTACGGGTGCTGAGGAAAAAGAGCCATTGCCAAGTGGGTATCTATACCTCGCGAAACGGTACCACCTCCATCTGTTACTGACCAGCGTCTCTGGTTTTACCAGACGCTTTACAATGGTTAGATTGACACCACGAAGTTACGACTCTACGAAAGGCTCTGAATACACCGGAGCGGATTTCAAATCGCTCGTATCCTCCCATTTACAGATACAAGCAAACACAAGAAAAAATAGGAAGGTAAACCGACTGCATAAGGAAAATTTGTAAACAATCGCAGATGCACCGTCCTTTGTCAGAGGCTATGTTTTGATGTCACGGTAAAAAATACAAACATGAAAACTTGTCACTGTCAGATGTCAAGGCACAGGTTAGAATTAACATCTATGAAACGGGTCATAGTGACTTTTTTCAACCTGTGTGCACCATAAAAATGGGGACAGAATATAGAGTTAATGCTCAACTCATCCAAAAATCAAGTGGTCCAGTTGGGTCATTCCACGCTCATTAGCCCGAAATATCGGAATAACTACAATTTTTAATATTAAATTGGACAAACAAAGAATATGAGACTAGTAATAGATGTAACTCGAAATTAGGCTTACCATGTAGCAGCAATATGGAAGAAGGTATCAGAATTTCTCCAAGTCTTACAGTTTTCGATGTATCTGTGGCACGCGACTTTTTCATTAATTTTCACCTTATTATGCACCTTGGAAACCTTCCATATTCAGTACCTATTTCATAGACATTTCACTGTCAGTTTTGTCTTCAGCTTTTATATAATATTTTTTCGAAATGTCATTTTACTTTATGGATGAAACTTGCTGTTGAAACCGTATTGCTGAAATATTTGTAGATCTTTATTGTTGACCTACTGTCTTGCATTCGATATAAATGTTCAGAAAATTGCAGTCCTCTTTTCTCACTGCGAGCTTTGATATATTTTATATGTTTCGACAGATCATGTAGAGGGTTGGGCAAGCAAAAGTGGCCCGAAGAACAGAGTTCCAGGATAGAAAGAAAGACAGAAGAAGAAAGTAAATACAGAACTAATCTGACTATAGCAGAGGCTGATAGCGGCCACCATTCGTCTCTTGGACCTTTTGAGTACTGCTCAGCAAATTTCTGAGGGCGGATGGAGGTTTCACTGCCAGAATTGCGGCAGTCTCATACGAAATGTTCTGCTACAGTCCTTGAAGATTATGAGGGTTGTTGCAATACACCTTAGACTTATAGGCACCCCACAAAAACGCACGGTGACAGGTCAGGTGACCTCGGTGGTCAGCTAGGGCCGGAACCAGACTGACCTTCGCCAACAACTCTTGTCAGTCGTGAATATTATGTAAAAGTGTTCCAAGGTTCAGCCGGCTGTATGGTCAGCTGCCCCATCTTGCTGGAAGTGACTGTAGATCATTTCGTCCTTCGTTAATGCTGCCTCAAGTGGTTTCACAATGTTGGCAATGTAACGCGCCGAAGTCAGCCTCTGAGATGGGAGCAATAACGCTGCGTGCAGACACTGCACACCAAACCCTTACCTTCCGATCATGCAATGGTGTTTCGTGGAGGTTACGCGGATTCTCCGCTGCCCAGAGCCTGTGATTCTGAGAGTGGCCATAACCTCTCAGGTGAAACCAGGCTTCATCAAACATAAAGAACTGATCTATGTGCAAGCCATTCATTGTTATCTCAAGGGACAGTCGCTCTCAAAACTGGAGGTGCTGAGGAGCATCTGATGGTTTTAATGCATGAACAACAGACGCTCTGTAAGAATGCATGTCCAGGTCCAGGTGCTGTATTTGTGCACGTGATCGACGTGACATGCCGGTGTCTTGCGATAGGCATATTGCAACGTTCTGTAAATAATTTTGTTCAAGATAATGGGCACAAAAATATACGAGTATATACATGGATGTATCATAAATTCATGATTATTATTTCATGACGTTTGGTTCATTTTACAAGTTATTTTCTTATTCCAAATAGTGTCATCATTTAAAACTATAAACGTGTGGAGGTTTCGCATGGATCCCCTAGTTTCATAACCATTATGTAATTTATAAACTTTCATAGTTTTTCATCGGCTTAACATATTCCTTATGATTCGTCTTTCTAGTATTTCTAATTTATCTAAATTACAGTTTAATGCTAGACACTCAATTGCATATAGACATTCTGCCTACTCTACTGTATTATAATGCCTTATTTTCGCATTAGGGGAGCCTCTTTTGTCGTGAAAGCCATTTTATGCATCTTTTACCTTCAGCAGCTTTCTCAAACAATTTCTTTGCATTATTTATAAACATTATTATAATTTTTAGTCCTTTCAGTTTGGTGGATATCTATTTTCAGGAATTATTGTTTTTTTCTGCATAAATTGTCAAGTCAGTCCTTGTGACTATTTCTTCTAAAAGATTAATTTGTGTTACGTTATTGTATCGTTTTACTACTACTATTATTATTCTTGTTGTTGTGGTCTTCAGTCCTGAGACTGGTTTGATGAAGCTCTCCTAGCTACTCTATCCCGTGCAAGCTGCTTCATCTCCCAGTACGTACTCCAGCCTACATCCTTCTGAATCTGCTTAGTGTATTCATCTCTTGGTCTCCCTCTACGATTTTTACCCTCCACGATGCC
Source organism: Schistocerca serialis cubense (assembly GCF_023864345.2). Lineage (NCBI taxonomy): Eukaryota > Metazoa > Arthropoda > Insecta > Orthoptera > Acrididae > Schistocerca > Schistocerca serialis. The sequence continues at coordinate 155,739,810 of NC_064646.1, read as the reverse complement.
CTCCAATACTAAATTGGTGATCCCTTGATGCCTCAGTACATGTCCTACCAACCGATCCCTTCTTCTAGTCAAGGTGTGCCACAAGCTCCTCTTCTCCCCAATTCTGTTCAATACCTCCTCATTAATTATCTGATCCACCCATCTACACTTCAGCATTCTTCTGTATCACCATATTTCGACAGCTTCTATTCTCCTCTTGTGTAAACTATTTATCGACCACGGTTCACTTTCATACATGGCTACACTCCACACAAATACTTTCAGAAACGACTTCCTGACACTTAAATCTATAATCGATGGTAACAAATTTCTCTTTTTCAAAAACGCTTTCCTTGCCATTGCCAGTATATCTTTTATATCTTCTCTACTTCGACTATCATCAGTTATTTTGCTCCCCAAACAGCAAAACTCATTTACTACTTTAAGCGTCTCATTTCCTGACCTAATTCCCTCAGCATCACCCGAATGAATCCGATTACATTCCATTATCCTCCTTTTGCTTTTGTTGATGTTCATCTTATATCCTCCTTTCCACTGTCCATTCCGTTCAACTGCTATTCCAAGTCCTTTGCTGTCTCTGACAGAATTACAGTGTCATCGGCGAACCTCAAAGTTTTTATTTCTTCTGGATGGATTTCAATACATACTCCGAATTTTTCTTTTTTTTCTATTACTGCTTGCTCAATAAAGAGATTGAATAACATCGGGGTGAGGCTACAACCCTTTCTCAATCCCTTCCCAACCACTGCTTCCCTTTCATGTCCCTCGACTCTTGTAAATGCCATTTGCGTTTTCACATTCTAATATCTGAAATTAATTAGAAAACAGTCAAGATCGCAAGGCACATTTATTGAAAGGTGACTGATTCCGATCATCACATGATCATCTTCAGACTTTCAATCACACTGATGGACAATGGCTGTGCGTGGAGCAGGAACTGCTGAATGGCGATAGTCAACTGTTGAGCTATCGTCATTCAGCAATTCCTGCTCCATACACAGCCATTGTCCATCAGAATGGTTGAAGGTCAGATGAGGGAAACCGGTCACATTTTAATAAATGTTACTTGCGATCTAGACTGTTGTATACACTACTGGCCATTAAAATTGCTACACCACGAAGATGACGTGCTACAGACGCGAAATTTAACCGACAGGAAGAAGACGCTGTGTATGCAAATGATTAGCTTTTCAGAGTATTCACACAAGGTTGACGCCGGTGGCGACATCTACAAAGTGCTCACATGAGAAAAGTTTCCAACAGATTTCTCATACACAAACAGAAGTTAACCGGCGTTGCCTGGTGAAATGTTGTTGTGATGCCTCGTGTAAGGAGGAGAAATGCGTACCATCACATTTCCCACTTTGATAAAAGTCGGATTGTAGCCTATCGCGATTGCGGTTTATCGTATCGCGACATTGCTGCTCTCGTTGGTCGAGATCCAATAACTGTTAGCAGAATATGGAATCGGTGGGTTCAGGAGGGTAATACGGAACGCCGTGCTGGGTCCCAAAGGCCACGAATCACTAGCAGTCGAGATGACAGGCATCTTATCCGCGTGGCTGTAACGCGCAGCCACGTCTCGATCCCAGAGTCGACAGACGGGGACGTTTGCAAGTACAGTTCGACGACGTTTGCAGCAACATGGACTATCAGCTGCGTTTACCCTTGACGCTGCATAGCAGAGAGGAGAGCTTGGGATGGAGTACTCAACGACAAACCTGGGTGCACGAATGGCAAAACGTCATTTTTTCGGATGAATCCACGTTTTGTTTACAGCATCATGATGGTCGTGTCCGTGTTTGGCGACTTCGCGGTGAACGCACATAGGAAACGTGTATTCGTCATAGCCATACTGGCGTATCACCCGGCGTGATTGCCTGGGGTGCCATTGGTTACATGTCTCGGTCACCTCTTGTTCGCACTGACGGCACATTGGACAGTGGACGTTACATTTCAGATTTGTTACGACCCGTGGCTCTACCGTTCATTCGATCCCTGCGAAACCCTACATTTCAGCAGGATAATGCACGACCTCATGTTGCAGGTCTTGTACGGGCCTTTCTGGATACAGAAAATGTTCGACTGCTGCCCTGGCCAGCACATTCTCCAGATCTCTCATCAAGTGAAAACGTCTGGTCGATGGTGGCCGAGCAACTGGCTCGTCAAAATACGTCAGTCACTACTCTTGATGAACTGTGGCATCGTGTTGAAGCTGCATGGGCACGCCTGTACACGCCATCCAAGCTCTGTTTGACTCAATTCCCAGGCGTATCAAGGCCGTTATTTCGGCCAGAGGTAGTTGTTCTGGGTACTGATTTCTCAGGATCTATGCACCCACATTGCGTGAAAATGTCATCACATGTCAGGTTTAGTATAATATATTAGTCAAACGAACACCTGTTTATCATCTGCATATCTTGGTGTAGCAATTTTAATGGCCAGTAGTGTAATCGATTTCAAATAGCAGGTACGAATTATT